>NW_025963780.1:38621271-39965721 GCF_023055435.1 Haliotis rufescens | reverse complement strand
CGATTCTGGCAATAGAACCCACTATCATCGGATCCTGATACGCTTAAGCGACGCAACTCTGAAGTCAACTGGCAATGCGCCATTCCACTCAAGTTAATGCTAATGGAGCTACACTATTATCACCCCGGTCAATGGATCAGTGTGCACTCCTTTTTTATCGCAGTTCCCTGGGGAGTATACAAGTTCGTAGCTAAATAACACTAAAAGTCACCGCCCTGGGCTCCGTTAAAATAAGCGGTCGTAGCGATGATATTCCAATGCTTTAGCATAGGCGAGTGGCCCAGTCGCTTAAGGCGCCGCGATTCGCTGTGCAGAGTTGCGTCCCTTGGCCACGCCAGAAACCTATGATTGTGGGTTCGAATCCCGGTTCGCCCCGATTATGTTTCTAGGTTTGTCAGCAACATACCCGTGCTCGTGGGTTTCACCGAAGTGGTAAACGTCTGAGACCTGCATCACTTCGGGCTTTCCTCCCACATTAAACTGACACGCCGTGATATAACTGGAATACTGTTAAAAGCGGCGTTAAACCCAACTCACTCACTCACTTAAGCCCCGGGTCGCTGGAATAACGCACTGTCAAGAAAGGTCATCTGAAATGAGATTGCAAAAAGGTCTCTGAACGTTCACGAAGTTTATTGGATCCAGTTTTCAGAAGAAGCGTGACTTAAGACGGCTGACATCGTCCAAATAACCTTTTTCACGTAATTCGCTAACAAGCCTTTGTTCTCGATATACCTGAAAAATACACCACGAAATAAAAAAAAACAATGTATAAAAAATTACAAACTCTTGCTTACACAAATGCCAAAGCACTATGAGAGCTTGAAAACAAAAGGTTCAAGTCTAATGGACGCTTCAAGCATGTTTCAAATGCATGTTATTATCACGTTAGGTTTTCCAACGTGAAGAAGTGCTTGTTTCAAATTCTGACATTTATCACAAACAAATAAAACGCTAGTTCGAAATGTCTTGTTTTAGAATGCCAGTGGTATGGTTAAAATCGTAATGCTAAATAAATACACAGTTAAATACCTTCCTGGTACCTCCAGGGTACACAGATACGGTATTTATTGAATATCTTGTTCTGACTATTATTACAGGAAGCCATTGCTTGATGGAGTTAACCGGAAAGTTCAAGCACAAGGACATGGATATTTGAACGCGCTAAACGCACAGTACGATCCATAAAGTAAACCCATGGATGATAAAATTGAATGTTGATTATCAATGTCAATAAACAGGATGTGGCAACCTTTCTAAATAATAGCACGGTCAAGGTGAAATTCCATTCAACGAGGGTACCAATAGGCTCCGGTTCGTGGGTCAAGGTCAAGACCTGTAATTTTATCATGACTATCAATGGGAATTATATGTTTTGATTGAATCGAAAATCCACGTAAATAGAGAGGATGCCCGGTCAGGATTATTGCACATATATAGGGACGTGCATTCAAGTGTGTGCACTGCTTTTTGTCCTCGTCCGCACTAATTCGGGCTTTATAGTGTGCTAGCCCACTGAGATACCATGCCGCAGTTTAACATGAATACCCCTTTCAGACACAGCGTACTGACTCTGAACCGACCAGTCCAACAAGTACCATATTTTATCAGTATTTGGTATTCTGGAGATCGAACCACCGGCCTTCCTCTGTCCGGGCAGACTGATAGAGACTACCACCTTGATGAAACCAACAGGTACATGTATGTCTGACAAACCATGAAACATAAGGGTGGGCCGGGACCACATACAGAAACCCAACCAATCACAGCCTTCGAAATTCACTAACCGGGCCGAGACTACAAATTTGTACTGGGGACAAGTAAAAGTCCAATGACAATAGTCCTCTTTGACAAGTAACATTTGAAAACTACACTTGTCAACCAGTTCTTTTGCTACAAATTCGAACTGAATAAAACTGACAGAATATAACCACAGTAAAGATTGTCTCTCGTTCAAGCAGGACTAGCTAGAAACTCCGAGGACTAGTGTAATAAAGTTTCCACAAGTCCTCTGGGCTAGTTTTAAGAAAAACGACTCTCTGAGGCTCAAGCATCACTTCGCCCTTTTCTAATAGAGAAACATCAATAATCTGTCTGTCATTTCTCCATACCTTGCGTAACGGAACCCCGAAAGTGTTGGGCAGAATTTGAAATTTTGAATTGGTTTAAATTGTAATCTTTGAAAGGCACACGAGGCTCCTCCACAGCCATATTAACACAAGTGAGTGAGTGAGTTGGGTATAACGCCGCTTTTAACAGTATTACAATTATATTGCGGCGTGTCAGCTTAATGTGGGAGGAAAACCCGAAGTGATGCAGGTGTCAGACGTTAATTACCACTTCGGTGAAACCCATGAGCCGGGGTATGGTGCTGACAAACCTAGAAACATAATCGGGGCGAACAGGGATTCGAACCCACAATCATAGGTTTCTGGCGTGCCCAAGGGACGCAACTCTGCACAGCGAATCGCGTCGCCTTAGATGACTGGGTCACCCGTGCCCCCTTAACGCAAGTAATCTTTGAAAAAAAGAGAAGAGTTGCTAAATCCGAATATAAGTAAAAAGACGATCAGCTACTTCCTCCTTTGGAATATTTTACTTTCTTGCACGTGAACGTATACTTATTTGTTTTTCGAGATGGTCATTTTGCTGCCTGTCTTCAGGAAATAGACACACCGTTTTGCCCAAGCAGTATTTGGAATGCAATAACCATTATAATGGGAGAACGTCCTTCAGCAGTAACGATCGAGAATAGTGACAATCTATTTGACGATGGTCTGTAAAAAGTCGAGTCTGGACCAGACATGAACATGCATGAACTCTGACATACATCAACCATGTCAGCGAGCCAGACCACCCGATCCCGTTAGTCGCCTCTTACACGCATAATCACCACTTATGACAAGCATGGGTTGCATTATATTCTAACCCGAATCACTAATCCAAAAATAACATGCCCTTTTCCTGCAGACAAGTGTACAGTTCGTTATTTGTATTTATTTAAAAACAAAATTGAGAATGTTGGAAAAATAATTAAGGTCCTAAACAATTAAATAAATGCTCATCTTCAACCAAAACCCCTCTCTTAAATCCAATGGTTGTTGAGTGAGGGAGTGAGTGAGTGAGTATGGTTTTATGCCGTGTTTAGCAATATTCCAGCAATATCACGGCGGGGGACACCAGAAATGGGCTTCACACATTGTACCTATGTCGGGAATCGAACCCGGGTCTTCGGCGTGACGAGCGAACTCTTTATAACCACCAGGCTACCCGACCGCCCCCAATGGTTGGTCCCAAAGGAGATGCACGTGTGCCATATATATGACATCATGGCGAATATTTCGTAAACAACCTTGTATGTGCGAGCCTGTTCAGGGTGGACATATTTACTCGCATATTCAGAGATATGAAACGGAAAAGCAATCTGACAAATGCCAAATGCATACTTTCCATAATTTCCACATTCAGATATATATTGCAATTCATCAACGTCTCCTCTCCTCACGCGAACAATGATAAACATTAACTGCACGTGCAAACCGTGCGGGTCAATTTTCACGTATTAATTGTCTGAACTGTCGCAGATAAACGATATTAGCACTGCACGTGCAAACCATGCGGGTCAATTTCCATGTGTTAATCATGTGATCTGGTCCATTGCGGGGGAGAGAGCGTGCTGACCTTGCAATGCATGTTTCCACGTATTTCCTATTTTCTCACGAGGAACATTGTACAGTTTGGTGGCGTTTCAGCCTCATCGGAGGAAGTCTTGTATGATTCAAGTCCTGACTGAAAATATACATATCCGCCTGCTCTCGTACCGGAGATGGCAGAGAGAGGACACTTATCTCAGGAATGTTAACCATTGATACGCGTTCTATTGCTGGAACGAATGTCATATGTGTGAGAATAGAAATTAAACGAAACTATTTCTGTATATCTATGAATATATACAAGACTACTGTTGTATGAGGCAGTACCTATCTGGCCCCGAATCATTAAACATCTAAAGTGGGGTTAGTGTTAATTTGGAGTTATATAATACCGTACTCAGATATTTTCCTGATCCCGGGGCGAGGACGATTTTAATAACCCAGGTCGTGCTGTCATCCTTGATTACCCCTCTGGGAATTCTGCACAGAACAGGTCCCGAGAGTATCTCTTACAGACTCATTAGCCTACACATGGTGCAGTGGATAGACCGTCTGCCCGGCGAGCGGAAGGTCGGTGGTTCGAAACCCCGACCGCGTCAAGCCAAAGCCGTTAAAAGATGGTACATCGTTAACACTTGTTACCCTCCCTGGTGCTCGGCATTGAGGGGCTAAAAGAAGGACTGGTCAGCTCGGGGTCAGCTGTGACCAGCACTTAACCGGCATTAGTCCGGACTACAAGCAGCCACACACGTTGTGTAGGATCTCGAAAGCTTATTCAGGACCTATTTCATAAACCTTTTTTAGGATACGTTGGGGGGTTAATTCGATATCTCCTGCAGTGGTATCACAGTAATTTGTCTAGAAGAAAAGTTAACTACACTGGCAATGGAATTTGTTCCCGGTTTAGTTTAATGTTGATCTGCAGATAGACAATTTATCTCGTGGGAACTGTATACCTACATGACAGTCGGATCGGACTTAATTGAACCTAACTACCATTCGTGTACATCACCGTGAAAACAGTATTATTCACATTAATGTGCTAAGTAGGAATATCCACTCCGATGGAACACATCTATTGGGAAAAAGCACCCATTGTCTTTATTATATCCGCGTTTGGGGAGCATTATTTACAACCTTCCGAAATGAAACCTATTATTCCATGTCGTTCACTGTGCGAGTTTCCTTGCTAATAGTTTTGCCGGTACTAAAGCTGCCATGCTGATCTGTTTATCAAGGTACATAGGCAATGAACAAATATAGCTTGCTGCGTTAGCCTGTGACCTCATTCATCTCTCGTATCTTCTCGAATTGTATAACGAGGATCTCGTGAATGTGTGTATGGGTTTTATGCCACGGAAAGGAGCGAATGAAAACGAGTAATTCTGAATGTCGTTGGTCGTTCTGTCTCGTTTTGCAGTAGAGGTAAAAAGACCTACGAACACAAATACATCATATGACAATCTGATCATAGTCCTATGCACAGATGAGAGGAGGACATCCCATTACAGGTCACGTCAGAACGACGTTTCATCCAACAAATCAGAGCGTCGCTTACGAGATCGCGAAAATGAAAGTCTGAATGTGTTTTACTAATCGTGCAGCCTCGAAAAACACGGGGCATTCCGAAGTTAAAAACCGAAAAATAGTAAAACAAACATGAGACTTTCCTTCGCCCTCGGGGAGTACTGTTGTGCTTCCTCGGCGATCTATTTAGACATCCCTGAATCCCTGTTGTTCAACTTTATCCAAACATGTTTGAACTACTCTTGGAAAGATCGATACAGCTGCTTTCTGATTCTGATGTGATGGCGGTCTGTAAATCATCGAGTCTGAACCAGACAATCCAGTGATTGACATCGTGAGCATCGATCCACGCAATTGACATACGATGACATGTTGAACGGTGGCGCTGGTGACAGTGTTGAACGGTGGCGTTGGTGGTTCGCTTTTTATGGACGATTTCGGCATTTCTTGTCGTAGTAAGAATATGAATACAGTAGAAAGACAGCTACAGTTCTGTCTTAACAAAATTTAAAAAAATGAGCGAAGGAAAACGGCTTCAAATCTTCTAAACCCAAAACAAACTGTATTCACTTTTGTCGTACACATAAACCTCACAAGGATCCAGATTTATTTTTAGACGGTACCCCTATCAAAGTTGTAGAGGAGGCCAAATTTCTGGGCCTCAGATTTGACCGCCATCTGACATTCTTACCACATATCAAATATCTAAAGGCCTGAAGGCTCTCAACTTGTTAAAAGTCGTTTCAAATTCCGAATGGGGAAGGGATCAGACAACCCTCCTTCACTTGTACAGATCGCTAATACGCTCCAAACTAGACTGTGATTCCATTGTCTATGGTGGAGCCTGCAAAAGCAATTTCGAAAAATGGGACAATGTTCACGATCAAGTCCTAAGGCTCTGTTTTGGAACTTTTAGGACCTCTCCTGTCGACAGTATGTATGTGGAGGCTGATGGGCCTTCACTCGAACAGCGCCGCATTAACGTTTCTCTGCAATGCATTACTAGATTGCATTCAAATAAATCAAATCCAGCTTACGGTTGTGTTTTCCGCCTTCAGTGTGGGAACCTGTTTCGGAGTCTGTCCAACTTGATTCCTCCACTTGGTGTCAGAATTCAACCACTCATCAGCGCAGCTAAAGTTGATCTAAATATAATATCACCTTCCCTCCGACTTCTTTCTTCTCCTCCCTGGCAGATGGTGAAGCCAGAGGTCGACCTCACTCTAACCCAATTCAAAAAATCCGAAACAAATCCTTTGGTTTATCAACAAGTTTACAACCAAATTTATATGAATGGCGAACAAAATATAATTCTCACAGGTCCAATTTTACAGACGGGTTCAAGGAAGGTGGCAAAGTTGTAAGTGCCACCATCATTGGATCCAGAACTGTCTCCTCAAGGATCACAGATTCTAGTACTATCTTTACTGCTGAGGCCAAAGCTATCCTAACAGCTTTGACCTATATTCAACAACGATATATACCAATCTAAAAATGTCGTCGTCTTACCCGATTCATTGTCATGCCTTCGGGCACTTAAAAGTGTCTCCTCAAATCATCCTATAATCCTAGACATTTTAGAACTTTTCAATGATCTTTCTACTGGCCAATGTGACATCGTCCTTTGCTGGTTGCCAAGTCATGTAGGCATAACAGGTAACTCAAAAGCCGATCCTGCAGCTAAAGCAGTTCTTGACGAACCGTTTTCGCCACTACTTATCCCGTACAGTGATCTCAAAACAACTATTAAAAGTTATACTCGGGATCACATGCAAAAGAGGTGGGACACCCAGGTAGGTAGCAGTAAACTTCACGAATTAAAACCAACAATCGGTCGGTCATACCTACTTGGGTTGTCAGTCAAGACACGACGAGGTCGTTTTACGACGATGTCGTATTGGCCACAGTCGATATACCCACGAATATCTGCTGAAGACAGATGAGGACGAACCTCCTAAGTGTATCCCTTGTGATGAAAGGTTCACCGTCAAGCATATATTGCTTGACTGTGTGGACTTTGCAATCGCAAGGGATTCACATAATCAATGCGTAAATCTGAAAGATCTCTTTTCCCGTGTCAGCGGACGTCTTATTATCAGCTATTTGAAAGAAATTGGTCTGTATAATAGATTCTTAATATGTATGTGAATAATTAAATGCTTGTTGGTGATGCTATTATCAACTGACATTATTGGAGGCTCTGTCCAGGAGTTAAACTTAGCGTAAAATTATTGTCCCCCTGTGACGCACGTAATCCTATCATAATCGATGTAACTATATATCATCAACCAGTGTTTTTAAGTCAACTCATTGCTGAGTATTTTTAATATTGGCTAGCATTGTGCACAGCCACCATTGGCTAAAGTGATGACGTAAATCCTGCTGGAGTATCATGCAGGGAGCCGAGGTACTGTAAGTCCCCATGATCCCCAGCGAGATGGTCTAGCTTTGGTGTTTTAAAACTGTATACATGAGGTGAGGTGAAATGGGGTTTAACGTCGCGTCCAAGATTACTGCACTTAAATAGCGACGTACATGTACGTGTGTGCGTTTGTGTGGCTGCTTGTACTAGTCCGGACTGATGCCGATTTATAGTGCTAGCCCACTGAGATACCATGCCGCAGTTTAACATGAATACCCCACTCAGACACAGTATACTGACTCCGAGCCGACCAGTCCTTGTTTTAGCCCCTTAATGCCGAGCGCCAGACAGGGTAACAACAAGAACC
Source organism: Haliotis rufescens (assembly GCF_023055435.1). Taxonomy (NCBI): domain Eukaryota; kingdom Metazoa; phylum Mollusca; class Gastropoda; order Lepetellida; family Haliotidae; genus Haliotis; species Haliotis rufescens. Next base: position 39,957,812 of record NW_025963780.1, on the reverse strand, counting down.
ATCTTTTAACGTCTTTTGGGATCAGTATACATGATATTGTTACGCTCGGGTATGTTTCATAAATTGCTTTTAAATAATACTTTGCATAAATAACTAAATTGTGAATATATTAACTTTGTCTGGTCGCTGTATGGCTGAAATAATGCCGATACGCCGTTATATTTTGACTCACTCACTCACTCAAGCAAGTCAGCGAGCCTGACCACCTGTGATATAGGCGGATTGTTGCTGAGTGTGGCGAAAAACAACATTCATTCGCTCACTCTCTCATTCCTCACGCCCTTTTCTCCAACCGTCCCTCACTCACTCATACACCTCACATACGCCCACTTTCCCTCACTCGCACCTTTACTCACTCCCACCCTCTCTCTTTCTCTCTCACTGCCAGTCTCTGTGAACTCCCACGCATATCCAAAAGTTCATTTAAAAAATTCGACCGCCTCCGTGATCTAGTGGTAGAGCGTCTGCCCGGAGAGCGGAAGGTCCGAGTTCGATCCCTGGCCGGGTCATACCAAAATACGTCACAAGATGGTATTTGTTGTTACCCTGTCTGAGGCTCGGCATTAAGAGGCTAAAACAAGGACTGGTCGGCTCGGAGTCAGTATACTGTGTCTGAGTGGGGTATTCATGTTAAACTGCGGCAAAGCATCTCAGTGGGCTAGCACAATAAAATCGGCGTAAGTCCTGACTAGTACAAGCAGCCACACACACACATGCATGCCATCCCAGTTGCGTGGATCGATGCCCATGATGTCAGTCACTGGATTGTCTGGTCCAGACTCGATTATTTTCCGACCGACGTCATATAGCTGAAATATTGCTGAGCGCAACAAACAAACAAACAAACAAACGTCACACAGGGACAGGCAACATATTCTTCCACGAATTCCCAGGGGGGTCTACAAAGAAACCTCGCTATACCGCATCCCTTGACACAGGACGTGGATGCACTTCCGGTTCGACAACACGCTGTAATAAATTATTATAATGAAATATAAGATCTTGGAAATGCGGTTCGCGAGTGGGCGAAAATCAGCCGACTTGATGGAAATAACAGATTTTGAGTGGATAACTTTCTATTTCATTTGTGTCATGCATTTGGAGGGTGGTGATTAATTCCGGGAACAGTTCCTGCGCATATTCTGTGAATTACGTCCAAAAAAAATCTCAGACAGCAATGTGTGATTTATCACAAGTCCAAGTTTGGTTGCATTTTGACAACACGTTATTTACGTTGTCTGATGTGCCAAATAATGTGATTAATGTTAAGTGTAAAACACTTTATATGTCTCAATTGTGTACACTACATGTCATGAGTGCGCTATACCCGTGAAGATCCGGATAAGAATAGGTTTTCAACAACCCATGTTTGCCGTAAAAGGCGACTATGATTGTCGTAAGAGGCGACCAACGGGATCGGGTGGTCAGGCTTGCTGACTTTGTTGATGCATGTCATCGTATCCCAAATGCGTGGATCGATGCTCATGATATCAGTCACTGGATTGTCAGGTCAAGACTCGATTATTTACATATCTCCATCATTGAGTTGGAATATTTTGAGTGCGGCGTTACACAACAAACAGACAAACAATTCAAATTACGCGAGTGGAATACCTTCTATAAACCTTATCGTCAACAAAACACCTCTTCACCAGTTAATGACATCACAATAGGAAAATATTCCTACATATAAAGCCAGGCATATTGTGTGTTCATCTGCATGAACAGAACCACAAAACCTAGAGAAATATACACGCACGTGCAGTGTTATTCCGATGCACGAGTTCTGTGTGCAAAACATGCTAAAGCCACCATTGGGAATCTCCCAAAAAGTATTTTTTGAGAATTCCCATTCTGTGAGTCTGCTAATTTCATTAAGTCAAGATTAATAGAGTCCCCTGAAAGAAAACTGGTTGTTCTTTCTGCAAATATTTGAAGAGACTGCAGATTAATTCATTTACTTACGAATGGAACCCCACTTGCCAAGGAGCTCAATCCTGAAATTAACACATGGCCATAGAGTGCCTGTTGTGCTGCAATAACACTGAGTAGACGTTAAACCCGGGTGAAATGACCTTGGTTTAATATGTCGTCTTAGTTTCAGAGGCGTGTTCAGTTTGTGAAAAGACAACATAAACGGCTTATTTGTTTATGTTTTAATCACTTTAATGATGTATCAAAAAGCAGTCAAGAGTATAAAGGCTTCTTGGTTCGTAAAAATATTCAAGGAGTGCAAAATGTAGATAATTCTTATCAGATACATTCATCACGTGAGCTTTTAATGGAATGTAGAAATCTTTAACTTTTGATATTAAAACATTATTGACATGAAGGACATTTTATGTTACATTTTTATAAGTTCAATGTGTTTTCGTTAGATGAATATAAGACGCTACACTTGATCATAAGATCGACGGGAGCCGTGTACGAACGTATCAGTTCATGACACATGATTCAACTTCCAAACACTTATCTACTTCAGTCTATTTAAATGACGTTGATGTTTTAATTCGAATTAAATATACCTACGGTGGTTTTCAGATTTTTTGCTGAACGAGTTCAGTCGACTCAAACTTTCACAAATGTAATTGTAGGTCATTTGGGAATTGGAAGAAACCTTCAGACACTCATTTAAGAAACACTTTCTCTTTGATGTCACGTTTTCTCTATTTGAGGCTACTGATAAAATTAACTTTTTAAAAGATTTTTTATTTTGACCATGGAAAGGCATCTGCTGCAAAGTATTTACAAAAGAATAATGAGTACCTGTAAATAGTCTAACACAAATAACCGCCTCCGTGGTCTAGTGGTAGAGCGTCCTCCCGGAGAGCGGAAGGTCCGCGGTTCAATCCCTGGCCGCGTCATACCAAAAGACGTTAAAAGATGGTACTTGTTGTTACCCTGTCTGGCGCTTGGCATTAAGGGGCTAAAACAAGGACTGGTCGGCTCGGAGTCAGTATACTGTGTCTGAGTGGGGTATTCATGTTAAACTGCGGCATGGTATCTCAGTGGGCTAGCACTATAAATCGGCATCAGTCCGGGCTAGTTCAAGCAGCCACACACACACGTACATGCACGTCGCTATATAAGTGCAATAATCTTGGACGCGACGTTAAACCCCATTTCACCTCACCTCACCTAACACAAATAGATGTAATTTTGAAGCAAGAGTAGGTTGTACGAGTAGAGTGTCGGAGTCGATACTCGACTAAATTTATTATAATCGTTAAGGTGTAATCGGGTCGGTGGGGTAGCTAAGTGGTTAAGGGCGGGCACGTGTGGCCCAGTCGTCGGAGGCGCCGCGATTCGCTGTGCAGGGTTCGAAATGATTATGGGTTCGAATCCCGGTCCGCCCCGATTTTGTTTCTAGGTTTGTCAGCACCATACCCGTGCTCGTGGGTTTCACCGAAGTGGGTACCGTCTGAGACCTGCATCACTTGGGGCTTTCCTTCCACATTAAGCTGACACGCCGTGATATAACTGGAATTATGTAAAAAGCGGCGTTAAACCCAACTCACTCACTCACTAGTGGTTAAAGCGTTCGCTCGTCACGCCGACGACCCGTGTTCGATTCCCCATGAGCACAATATGTGAAGCCCATCTCTGGTGTACCGAGCCGCGATAGTGCTGGAATATAGATAAAAGCGGCATCAAACCCTAATCACTTTCTCACTTATAATTATAACCCAACATGTTTCTTATTTTTTACCATTCGAATTTGCAGCTTAGTCTGAAAAGAACATGTATGGAAATGCATGGGCTTAATACACGAAGCCTCGTTAATACGGACAGTTTTGATCCCAGTGAAACCGTCCAAATAAACAAGTGTCCGGATTAACGAACCATTGCTACCGAGCGATATCTTTGAAGGAATGTAGACGCAACTAACGATAATCGTCCAGATTGCAGGGTTTCCGGACTTATTGGGGTTCAAGGTACTGCCGCCTGCCGTCTTTTCACATACATTGTTTGTAATATATAGTCAAACAGCATTGGTCCGTACAGCCGATGAACATGAGTCTTGTCTTTCACGATTCCAGTAAAAGCCTCCGGATTAACAAGTGTCCGGAATAACGAACCATTGCTATCTTTGAATGGATGTAGCCATTACTGACGATGATCGTCCGGATTGCAGGGTTTCCGGACTACGGAGGTTTCACTGTACTTTCTTCTGGACTGTCATTTCACATACATTGTTTTTAACATAAAGCCAAACTGCATTGGTCCGTGCAGCCGTTAAACAAGAGTCTTCTCTTTCAACAAACATTTGAACGTTGACAGCAAGCAACAGAAACGTGGCTAATGCACAGATTGTAAAACCATTTCATGTCTTTACAATATCCTTTCTATCTTTTTTCTAAAAAAAACACGTGGACACACGCATGCGAATAGATCCAAAATACATGGACATTTCTTATATTTTAAACCATAAAGATTTAAAAAAAACCCCTCTTTTTGGCGGTCCGAAAATAACTCGCCTCTTCCCTAAAAAAACCCATTCTAATTGATTTTACATTGGGCGTGCGTTCTATCTTCATTCCTACAGACACAGGCATTGATTTCAGTGCAAGTAAGTGCCAAACTTGTTAAGCAATTTATAATAAACCGACACCTGCTGAGACACAAGCATGTGGAAATCTCGCACCGACATCTGGTCACGTGACACGTTAACAAACCGCACGCACTGAAAGCTTATCAAAAGCTACTCGGGAATTACAACACAGATTAAGAAACAAATACTGTAAGTATTTTTTTTTATAAACTGACGAAAATAGCTGGCGTTGTAATGCTTGCATTTTCGTTGCATACATCGTTACTCAATCAGCGAGGTTTGAATAATGGCTAACTTTGCTGATACGTCAGGTCGTATTACCTACTGTTCGACTTTTGTATGGTATCGGGAATATAAGTTTATTTTCTTGGGTCTGAAAGGATGAGAAATGGGATCTTAACTATGAGTGAGTAGCTTTTACTTCGTTTTTAGGAATTCTGCAATCTTGTTATCGACAACGTCATGGACAGTGTACACACATCACACATGTTGGAAATCGAACACGACATCCCGCACGTCAACATCTTTCTTTGGGAGATCAGTGAAAGTGAATGGGGGAGGGTGAGGGTGAGGGTGAGGGTGAGGGGGAGGAACGGAGTGAGGGATACAGTAAGGTTGTGAGGGAGGTGTGTGTGAGTCGGGAGGTAATGGGGGATGGTGTAGGTGATTGAAGGAGTGAAGAGTGAGTGAGTATGGTTTTACGCCCATTTTAGCAATATTCCAGCAATATCATGGCAGTAATGGGCTTCACACAGTGTACCTATATGTGGAATCGAACCCGGGTCTTCGGCGTGACGAGTGAACGCTTTAAGCACAAAACTACCCCAACGCCCCAGTGTGTGAAGGAAAGAGAGTGTGAGAGGTGCGTGTGAGTGGAGGAAGGAATTAGAAATAACGCTACCTTCTGTAAACAGAGCATTGGAAAAAATATACCTATTCACCACTTACTGATATTACAATAGGAAATAGTTCAAAATATACAGATTCATTAAGCCTAGTGAAATATCCACACACGTGCAGTGTTATTCCGATGCACGAGCTCTGCGTGTAAAACATGCTACAGCCACCATTGGGAATCTCCCATATGAGCAGTTGGGAGAATTCCCACTCTTGAGAGCCTGCTAATTGCATCAAGTCCAGGTTAATAGAGTCCCCTGAAAGAGAACTGTACGCTCTCTCTGCCAATATTATAACGACAAGAGACTGCAGTTTAATTCATTTACTTACGAATGGAACCCCACTTGCCAAGGAGCTCAATCCTGAAATTAACACATGGCCATAGAGTGCCTGTTGTGCTGCAATAACACTGAGTCGACGTGAAACCCGTGTGAAATGACCTTGGTTTAATATGTCGACTTAGTTTCAGAGGCGTGTTCAGTTTGTGAAAAGACAACATAAACGGGGTTTTGTTTATGTTTTAATCACATTAATGATTTATGAAAAAGCAGTCAAACGTATAAAGTTTTCTTGGTTCGTAAAAATTATCAAGTACTGGAAAATGTAGATAATTCTTATCAGATACATTCGCCACGTGAGGTTTCCATGCCAATTAGAAGTCTACTCTTTGGACATTTAAACATTCTAGATATCAAGAACTTTTTATGTCGGGAGCTAGTTACATTTTTTTAAAGTTCAACATGTTTTCGTGAGATGAATATAAGACGCTACACCTGATCAAGATAAGGTCGACGCGGTGCCGTTCACGGAAGTATCATTTATGCAGTTCATGACTCATGCTTCAATTTTTAAACACTTATCTACTTCAGATTATGTGAATGACGTTGATGTTTTAATTCGAATTAAATATGCCTTCGGTGGTTTTTAAATGATACGGTGGGCGAGTTCAGTGGATACAATATTTCAAAAATGTAGGTCATTAGGGAATGGAAAGGACCTTTTTGGCACTCATTCAAACACTTCTTTTTCATGTCACGTTTTCTCTATTTGAGGCCGCTGACAAAACAACTTTTTAATCATTGTTTTTATTTCGACCATCGACCTCAGGGTTTTGGAAAGGCATCTGCTCCAAAGTTATTGCAAAAACACATTCAGTACCTGTAAATAGTTCAATGCAAAAAAGATGAAATTCGGAGGCAAGGGTTGGCTTGACGAGAAGGATCGTAAAAGTAAGAGTAAAAACATAATTATAACAGGTGCTTTATGTGTAGCCTAATTGTGAAAGAGTTCGCTTGTCGCGCCGACGACCCGGGTTCGATTCCGCTGTGGGTAAAATATGTTAAATCCATTTCTGGTGTCCCCGTGTTAATTGTTGGAATATTGCTATAAGCGGCATAAAACCATTCCCACTCACTCATAATTGTAAAAGAAATCTGTTTCTTGTTTTTAGACTATACGAATTCGCAGCTTAGTCTGAAAAGAACATGTCTGGAAATGTCAGGGTTGAATACACGAATACACGATTCCAGTAAAAGCCTCCGGATTAACAAGTGTCCGGAATAACGAACCATTGCTATCTTTGAATGGATGTAGCCATTACTGACGATGATCGTCCGGATTGCAGGGTTTCCGGACTAAGGAGGTTTCACTGTACTTTCTTCTGAATTGTCATTTCACATACATTGTTTTTAACATAAAGCCAAACTGCATTGGTCCGTACAGCCGTTAAACAAGAGTCTTCTCTTTCAACAAACATTTGAACGTTGACAGCAAGCAACAGAAACTTGGCTTATGCACAGATTGTAAAACCATTTCATGTCTTTACAATATCCTTTCTATCTTTTTCTAAAAAAAAAACACGTGGACACACGCATACGAATAGATCCAAATGGACATTTCTTACATTTTAAACCATAAAGATTTTAAAAAATACCCTCTTTTCGTCGGTCCGAAAATAACTCGCCTCTACCCTAAAAAAAACATTCTAATTGATTTCACATTGGGCGTGCGTTCCGTCTTCATTCCTACAGACATAGGCATTGATTCCAGTGCAAGTAAGTGCCAAACTTGTTAAGCAATTTATAATAAACCGACACCTGCTGAGACACAAGCATGTGGAAATCTCGCACCGACATCTGGTCACGTGACACGTTAACAAGCCGCACGCACTGAAAGCTTATCAAAAGCTACTCAGGGGAATTACAACACAAATTAAGAAACAAATACTGTAAGTATTTTTTTTTATAAACTGACGAAAATAGCTGGCGTTGAAATGCTGGCTTTCTCGTGGCATACATCGTTACTCAATCAGCGAGGTTTGAATAATGGCAAACTTTGCTGATACGTCAGGTCGTATTACCTACTGTTCGACTTTTGTTTGGTATCGGGAATATAAGTTTATTTTCGCGGGTCTGAAAGGATGAGAAATGAGGTTTTCACTATGAGTGAGTCGCTTTTAGGAATTCTGCAATCTTGTTATCGACAACGTCATGGACAGTGTACATACTTCACACATGTTGAACACGACATCCTGCAAGTCAAACACCATTCTTTATCCCTGAGCGACCAATTCAGTAGACAAGGAACCTACATGGAAAGTTATGAATTTCATAATTTAACAAGTTTTCAGTGTAATGGGTCATATTCCGCCCGGGGGTATTCTGAAAACAGTGATATGTCCTGTTATACACATGTACACGTTTTACTCCTCGTTTGAATATCACAATAAATAGACCCTTAAAAATTGGATTTGTCCCAAAATTTACAAACGTTATCAAAATGTTACCAGGCTCAACACTGTCGCCGAAACACCCCAAAGCCCCAAACATAACTATTTGATACCCGTATAAAAAACATCACCATCGAATAACCGTTTGTATCATTTTAAACCTCCATCAAACATGGAGGTATACTAGAGTGAGTGAGTGAGTGAGTATGGTTTTACGCCGCTTTAAGCAATATTCCAGCAATATCACGGCGGGGGACACCAGAAATGGGCTTAACACATTGTGCCCATGTCGGGAAATGAACCCGGGTCTTCGGCGTGACGAGCGAACGCTTTAACCACTAGGCTACCCGACCGCCCCGGTATACTAGAGGTAGATCCAGGTTAGAATAGGTCTTCAGCAACCCAGGCGTGCCGTAAAAGGCGACTATATGCTTGTCTTAAGAGGCGCCTGGTCAGGCTTGCTGACTTGGTTGATGCATGTCTTCGTATCCCAATTGCGTAGAACGATGCTCATGATATCAATCACTGGATCGTCTGGTCCGGAATCGGTTATCTACAGATCGCATTCACATAGCTGGAATATTGCTGAGTGTGGCCTTTATCAACAAACAATTGAAGTAATCCCCATTTTTGTGTTTAGTAACGATAGCAATATGAATACCTCATAGTCCCATATCGAGTTTCTCAAGACCACTTCAGCATTAAACTTAAGCAGTTTAACAGATGCGTATTCCACTCACGCTGTTTAATGATTCAAGTACGCGTCATGAAACACATATGTCTGTGCACATGTGCATGTTCAAAGTAGTGAAGAAGCCTTGTGTTTAAAACGTCGTGAAAGGGATCGATTCCGCACGTGGTACAAGCTCATAGGAAGCAGTCTCTGTTCCTATAAGAAAATATACCCGTGAAGATCCGGGGTAGAAGAGGTCTTCAGTAACCCATGCTTGTCGTAAAAGGCAACCATGCTTGTCGTAAGAGGCGACTAACGGGATCGGGTAGTCAGGCTCGCTGACTTGATAGATGCATGTCATTGTATCCCAATTGCGTGGATCGATGATCATGATGTCAATCACTAGATTGTCTGGTTTAGACTCGATTATTTACAGACCGCCGTCATATAGCTGGAATAATGCTGAGTGCGGCATTAAACAACAAACAAACTAAAAAGGAAAATAATAAATAACCGTGATATTTCTTACCTTGTCCATGGTGTCCCGAATGCATACAAAAAGCTCGTGAAACAATTTCTTAGTGTTTGATTTTGTTTGATTGGTTAACGTAATCTAAAACATTATTGACGCGAATAATAACAATGGAGACACAATGCCCCAGTGTAAGGAACAATGCGTGTCTCTGACTGGAATCGTGGTAACAGTGGTGACATAACTCACCCCCTCGCTCTTTGTCTCTCCCTCCCTCTCTCTCTATTATAAATAATATTGTTATGATAAAATATGTTTGACAAATTTGTTTTTAAATACAATTTTGTATTCTAGGCTCAATTTGTTCTCTTCGCTATATGGCTGAAATACTGCTGATGCGACCTTAACTTTTAACTCTCTCTCTCTCTCTCTCTCTCATTCACAAACAAGGTAATGTCTAAAAGGGGGATATGATCGGCGTTCTGGAGCCCAGGCCCAGTCCAGATTGAAAAAGTTAAAGCACTTGATTAAAGGTTGCTTGGTCTGGCAATGTGCGTGTGTCTAGTGACACAAAGGTGCGGAAGAGCGGAAGATGAAACATCCCGAGTCCCTCATATAACCCCGGCTGTATCCACTGTGCGCTACTATCTTACTACCCCCTTTAACGTATATGTTAACATGATTTATAGCTGGTATCTTCCATACTCATTTAATCTAATAAATTTGAGGCTGTTATGGGACGTTGAGAATATTTATTGTCAGGAATTATGATAAAGACACCCCCGCGTGCAATAAATACTGGCAGTTATCACGGATATGAGATTAAGTACATCATATGCATATTGGTTTGAATAATGATTTCTTGAAAATGTAGTTTGCGTGACCAAACGGTAAAAACATAAAACGGAGTTGTAGTCATGATTTTCATGAACAGGATAGTCAGTATATACTCCTCAAATATAGCGCCCAGAACTGAAGAGCTAAAACATGGCTAAGGGAAATGGTGAAATCAGTCAATGACGCACGTATCGAGCGAAATAAAATAAATATTGTTTTTGCTTATAAAAACATGAAATTTGCCGAGACGAATCCATTTAGGGCAACTCCTCTGTAGGGATACGAACACGGTAGCTTCGTTTAATATATACATCACTCAAAAGAAGTTAAAGAACACGCGGGTTTTTCATAAGACTATCGTTAATCTGTCATGACTGGTGGCTGTTGCAACACACAGTCTTCCAATTGTGGGTGTTTTTAAAACTTTTTTTGAGTCGTGTGGTATAACTTAAATTAAACTGTTATCGTGCATCAGCAAATCACGCAACCATGCAGTCACTGACAGAACTTCGTGAACAAAAATGTTTAATGGACAGTGGTGCGTCATATGAGGTGTTCGTGTCCTTAGCTTTAATGCTTTAAGGTTACAGTGTGTTACGCCTTAAAAACTAAGGTAAGTTAGTTTGAGAGGTAGGCTGGTTGAAAGCTCATTCTGTTTACCGACTTACATTCGAGAAGGTATTCTTCAGACATGAGGTCACAAGAGTAAACATGATACAGTATATTTGACATTTGAGGTGTAACATTTTACAAAACAACCAATTGTTATACTGTAATAATTCAGACTGTTGCGACTTACAAGTGTTTAAAGTCTCCAGAATTTAGTTTGAAAAAGTGGAGAGTGGTGAAAATAGCAACTAAATTAACTCAGTTTCCGCAGCTCCATCGAACGTTTGACAAGGCCCTTAGCCGTGAGTAGATTCATTTCTTTCGGTGGTGTTATCCTATCTCGGTCCTTGGTCTAATAGACGAATTGAGATTCAATTATCCCTGCTGCCTTTGTAATTCCGATTCCACACTTTCTAAAAACACGGAGATGTACGAGCTCTATTTTTCACGGAGTGTGAACCCCGACCTTCCTTCAAAGACTAACACACGCATTTGTGAAATATGCGTGTGGCATCGCGTATCATTAACCTGCACGAATGCGTATTAAACCTACAAATATACCAGCTTTCTTCAGCCCTGAAAAACACGACAAATAATGTCTAACGGAACTTTAAAGCGAAACCACGCACTTCCAGACTCAGCCGCAGAGATGATACTTCAACCGCTCACATCTACATCAGCAACACAAGCCGTGCAAGAAGTGGACGTTTTCACTTAGTTGTCTGAGGACTACTCCTGCAAGGTTTGGGGTGTTTTATCGAAAGAGTGAGTGAATGGCCGAGTTTCGTTTTGCGCAGCTTTTAGCAATATTTTCGCAATACCGCGGCGGGTAACACCAGCAATGGGCTTCACACGTTGTTCCCGGGATTCGAACACAGGCCATCGGCGTAGAAAGCGAACGCTTTAACCACTATGCTACCCATCGCCCCATTTTAGGGTAAGACGTATGGCGTCTACTTATTGACCGACGATACTCAATGACGTCATGATATATGTGGTTTGACGAGTGAGTGAGTGAATGTTGTTCCGGTCCAGCAGCAGTATGAGGCATTATGTCGCCTGTTATCCTGTGAAGGATGGAACTAGTGACTGATATTATTTGCTCAGATCCACGTTGTACGATGGCACACGAAAACAAGTCACACATTTTTTGTAAAATCGCATTCAAAACAAGGATCCGCTTACCGTGGGTTTGAACCCCACATTGACCCTGATCGTTGGATTGTCGTCCAGGTAAGTTTATATACCTGAAGTACTATTCAAACCAAACTCACTCACTATAACGACTATTACGCATTGGGTACTCTGTGTGTTTATGACATAAATGAGTGTGTCTGAAATAGTGCGACGTTAAAAAAGAAAACAAACCAAATGACACAAAAATACAATTTTTGTTATGTTTCCAGAGGTTTTCATGCTCTCGGAACACACAAAGGTAAACGAACAAAATATTCCTCGGATTTAAAAAAAAAAAATGTTTAAATTCACATAGGAAAGAGACACTGCTTCCAGTCCATCTTGACCCCTGACCTAGCATTTCCGGTGAAAGACTATACTAGTCGATCTTCAGACCCCCTGACAGGTTGATTATTGCCCCTATTACTCACCTACTTCTCTGAAGGCCTGCAGAAGATAACATATCCCAGTTGGCCTTATCGTTCTACAGGCTAAGTTCGTAAGTCATGGAGCGCGCGTGCTGGAGCGATGCGTGGCCTCTGCGTGGAGCTTTCCTCAACTCCACACACCGCGTTATTGTATTAACTTGGAAATATGGGATTGATAAAAAGAAATTATGTTCACCGGTTTTTATTTTGTAATAGTACTCATCTTATCATTTCTCCTGTGGCTTTAAATGGTTGATAGCATCGGGAGATATTTTTTTATGCGGACGTGCTAATACGACGAGTGAGATCAGCATTGACGGCGCGTCTCCAAGGCCGTACGTGTGTTGAGTGGCAACTGTAGTGGTTACAGCGCCGTCAGATCACAAGAAAATATTGTTTGTGCATTTTGAATAAGTTAAAGAAGTTTAATATTTCAAATATATTCTTTTGAATATATATTAAAATAAATATGATGGCAAATGATCGATTACTACTTTTTTATGAATATTGTTACGAAACATACTTTAACTTTGCTTCTGGAGAGGATAAAGTCTCAGGCATTGTAACAAAGTTCACAGAAAGCGCAATTATTCACTGTAGACTCCAGTTAGGGTCTATCACACAGCAATGTATAGAGTTCTTAACGTCGGAGAAATGGATGATCATATATAACATATATATATAATTATATATCCTCGTGCTGGGAATTTCTGAACACTCTACAACTATTTCGGTGGCCTTCCATTTTGATACACTGTCCCAGAAGATGTTTCCGCCATTTTATGTACAAGTTCCAAGCCATTAAGCTTGGCACACATTTTGTAAATGTAAAAGCAGCTTCACAAGGTTTTATGACCTCCACGGAATATTTTCAACACGCATCTACCGTTTTGACTCGACACCTGCAAACGGCGAACTTGAACTATGTGCATATAACTAGCGCGTTGGTAATGACAATTCAATAACCCCCCCTCCCCCCCCCCCCCCAATAAAAATAAAATAAAAATGATATACATAAAATGAATAAATGAAAACATAACAAACAATACACGAACGCACGCCCTGAACATCAAAAGGCTGTGGCCAGCTGGACAGAGCGTCGGTGGTTCGATTCCCTGGCCGCGACTTGCCAAGATCAGCTAAGTGAGTGAGTTTGATTTTACGCCGCTTTTAGCAATATTCGAGCAATATCACGGCGGGGGACACCAGAAATGGGCTTCACACACTGTACCCATGTCGGGAATCGAACCTGGGTCTTCGGCGTGACGAGCGAACACTTTAACCACTAGGCTACCTGACCGCCCCAGACCAGTTAAGAGATGGTACTTGTTGTTACCTGGTGCTCGGCATTTAGGGCGTACAACAACTGGTCGGCGTGGGGAGTACCCACGGAGTGTCAGAGAGCCGGCACTGTAAAACTTGCACAAGTCAACACAAGCAGCCACACAAACGTAAACGTGACCCTAAACCCCATTTCACCTCACCTCAGATAGTTGTCCTGTATGTGTTTTCCAGTCGCGATTAGCGTTTCGCACACAAAAAAATGTGGAAACGTATAGCTTAACTACACGATTACTTCGTGACTGCAACTTGTGGTATTACAAGTATAAATATAATGTGAAAAAATAAATAACGCCATTATGCTACAACAGCTGTTGATGTTGAAGGAAATATTGGGTCAGAGAGTTCAGAAGTATGTTAACAGTAATACTATAACGTAATATAGTTTTAAGTTAGATGAGTTATTTATTGCATAATTTAGTTACTTTTATCGGTATCCTTGAATGTTGGACAGATCGGCACATTATGTAGGTTTTATGTAGAAACGTTTATGGATGAGCTACTTCGGTTATTTGACAAAAAACGGATAAACACACATCCAGTAGCACGCTTTCATCATTTTCCTGCGATTACTGGGGTATCTTTCCATCTCCATGTCATAACAGACAGATTATGTTCAGTCGATTACTGGCTTATTAATAACGGCCAATGGTAATTGGGGCTTGTAAGCAAATTAACTACAGATCTGCTTTTACGTGTATCCTCCATACCCCGTGATGTAGAGTTCTCTTGATCTTCCGGGTACCCGGGGTCATCGTTCAGGATCGACGACACAGAGTACCGGGATGACTTTCGACTGACGCACACACCGCTAAACTAACTAAACATTTATACATTCGGGAATTCTATAAGTTTCTTTTGTTTGTTTGATGTTTGACTGATATCGTCACATCATTATACGCATTGGAACAGAGAATGATTATGATTGAGTATAGTTTTACGCCGAATTTAGCAATATCAAGACGGGGGACACCAGAAATGGGCTTCACATATCCTACCCATGTGGGAAATCGAACCCGGTCCTTCAGCGTGACGAGCGAACGCTTTAACCACAAGGCTACCCCACCGCCCTGCAATTAGGATACGAAGACGTGCATCAACCAAGTTACATCACCTGTTTGTCGCCTCTTACGGCAAGCATGGGATGCTGAAGTCAAATTCTAACCAGGATCCTCACGAGGCTGTACTTCATGTAATCATATACCAACACTATTTCTTCTCGTTTGGTGGTGTATTTCCAACACGGTTACTTTCAGTCGGCGGAATAATTCCACTTCTGTATTACACGGAGCTGCTGATGAAAGCGGTATTGTCAACACTATCAATCACGTTTGAAGGGAAGATGTAAATGTGCTGTAACGGTTAATCTTTCTTACATAGCTCAACGAAAAAAACACAAGTCGGATACAGTTATAATGTATCGAAATAGTCACAAACGTCCCGCAAAAGATGTGGCATCTTTTGCAATGTGTCCGGAGGGGAAAGGGGAAAAGAGACGCGAATGAATCAAAGATGGCCGTCTCGTAGACTATAATCTAGTCTCTGAAATGAACATATCGTACATAAAAAAAACAGTTGTTCAGTTATCTTAATAAAAATATAATAAAAAGGAGCTCAGTGACTCTCTTCATAAAATCTAGTCTCTGAAATGAACATATCGTACATAAAAAAAACAGTTGTTCAGTTATCTTAATAAAAATATAATAAAAAGGAGCCCAGTGACTCTCTTCATTTTCTGATACTGCAGTGATCTAGACTTGCCAAACATTATAGACTTGCATGGGCTGTATTTGATATATATTTGTATCAGGGTTTGTAAGACAGACTAGCCGTCTCGGATAGCCTGTTCGTATTAAGTTGAAATGAAACGTGACTTGGATCAGAAACACGTTGCTATATTCGGATTATATGTGTTGAAAGGACAAGGTATGATAAGAGAACATTTTGGCCAACAGCATCTTCATAATTGAACAAATAAGCAAAACTTTAAAAAAAACATCATTAAGGTTATCAGCTGTGTTCATATAAATTAGAATTAGAGTTTGGAAATTTCAACACCTGCATGTTTTGGACAAAAATATACAAGTATGACTAAAAGGCTGATATTTTGGGTCGCAACTTGCTCCAAGTTGGATTCATCCTTATCCTACCCTCCCATACCTTTACTGCCTAAAATCCTCAGATACACTGCCGGACAAAAGAATGTTTTACCCCCATGTTTAATGGTGGCTAATAATAAAACAAACAAGAAATGGTTATTCGATGGTGATGTATGTGATAGTGTATCATAGTTGTGTCATGAACTTTAAGTTTGCAGTGTTTCGTTGACCGTTTTCAGACTAACGTTTTTTTAACGTTTGTAAGTTTTGGGTCACATCCAATTTTCAAGTGTATACTTCTTTTGTCCGGAAGTGTAGTTTCATCCAAGTTGTGATAATGTCAATATGAAGCTGGGAAGGAATTCACATGTTTAAAGTTAAAAAACGGAGATGAGGCAATTCTGACCCTAAAAAACAACCGCAATTTCTGACGTGGAAAAACGACCACGATGTACGTGTATACCGTTAACAGTGATATGCTGACATTCTCACGTTCTTATGTTTTGTAAAAGAACACCAATTTGTCACTGTTATGTCTTTTTCATTTCAGCGCATACCATAATGTTGAAGCCCATAAAGTATTTCAATGTCGCGTATTCCACTGGTCGTTGCTTTTCAATTCAATGATAAGTGTCAAATATTCAAAAACATTCGCGTTCGGAAACAACGGTCTATAAACATCCTTCAACGAGTATGCTCTGTTCATACTCAAGCGGCCCTAAGGTCATTACTGCGAAGAAACCCTAACTTTGTGGGTGACTCGTTTACTCGTCACGATCAAGGTTCTGGGTCGATTCCTACAAGTGCTGGTGTGTGAAGGTCTGGTGTTAATTGAACGTTGCCAATACGGCGTAACACACCACTCACTCACTCAATCATTACTAGGCCTGTTACAATATCCCAATTCATCGGAGAATCAGTGCATTGCGATACACGGTACGATTATCGATACAAAACGGTATGCATGTAAAACGAAGACGTGTAACGTATCGTAAAAATATTACCTTCCGACACTGTGAAACCTCGTTATTCCGCACCTGTTTAACCGGAAACTCTTCCATCCGGGCGCTAAACGTTAGGATTATCTCTTTATGATAAATGGGACTTTCTCCATTGCAAAGATTCGTATACCCGGATTTTTTTTAAATGTGGCAATTTGATCAGCAATACCCTAGCGAAATGACGGTGGTCTGTAAATAAACGAGTCTGGACCAGACAATTCAATGATTAACATCATGAGCATCGATCCACGCAATTGGGATCGATGACATGCATCAACCAAGTCAGCGAGCCTGACTACCCGATCCCGTTAGTCGCCTCTTACGACAAGCATAGTTGCCTTTTACGGCAAGCATGGGCTGCTGAACACCTATTCTACCCCGGATCTTTACGGGTAGTTTGTTTACAAAATTTACTTCTACCAGTTCCCTCTCAATGAGATAGTAGCGTACATAGCAAGTGTCCAGCCTTTATTAATCGTATCGCAACGTTATAAACGCGTACAATATTGCCTCGCCTCAACGTGTATCGCCACAACCTTTTTATTAATGAATTTTCGACCTGTTATGTTTACTGCTGCTGCAGAATCTAGCTAAGAGCTCACATATACCAGTCACATGACAACTTGCCCTTGCTGGTACCTATTATACAACTGAGAGTAAGTGAGTGAGTATGGTTTTACGCCGCTTTTAGCAATATTCCCGCAATATCACGGCGGGGGGCACCAGAAATGGGTTTCACACATTGTACCCACGTCGGGAATCAAACCCGGGTCTTCGGCGTGACGAGCGAACGCTTTAACCACTAGGCTACCCGACCGCCCCTTATACAACTGAGAACACTTGAGTCACCGTAGACTATGTACTCCAAAGATGCAACGCGAGAGCAACTAAAACCAAATTCGAATGCAGATCCTCAGAGAAAACAGCGTTCCTACGTTTCGCGTTTCACAGTTCAGACCTACCCATGAAGACGTTCACTGTCCTGGGAAACATAAACCTATCGAGATACCAGTAGTTCGACACAAGCAGGTGCTGATACTGAACCGCAAGGGAAAGACCATAGCGTTTCATCGTCGTGCTTTTCTGTGCCTATCATATGCTTAAAAAGTGTGGTGATCTTTGATAGGAGTCCGGTATATGACTGGATCTTGTGGACCAACTCGAGGTCAGTGTCGACACCAACACCCTAATATGAACCTATCGGGTTACCAGTAGTTCGACACAAGCAGGTGAGGTGAGGTGAGGTGAAATGGGGTTTAACGTCGCGTCCAAGATTATTGCACTTATATAGCGACGTGCATGTACGTGTGTGTGTTTGTGTGGCTGCTTGTACTAGTCCGGACTGATGCCGATTTATAGTGCTAGCTCACTGAGATACCATGCCGCAGTTTAACATGGATACCCCACTCAGACACAGTATACTGACTCCGAGCCGACCAGTCCTTGTTTTAGCCCCTTAATGCCGAGCTCCAGACACCGACCTTACGCTCTCTTGACAGTGTGAGTGAGTTGGGTTTAACGCCACTTTTAACAGTATTACAGTTATATCGCGGCGTGTCAGCTTAATGTGGGAGGAAAGCCCGAAGTGATGCAGGTCTCTGACGTTTACCACTTCGGTGAAACCCACGAGCTATGCTATGGTGCTGACAAACCTAGAAACATAATTGGGGCGAACCGGGATTCGAACCCACAATCATAGGTTTCTGGCGTGCCAAAGGGACGCAACTCTGCAAAGCGAATTCCGGCGCCTTAGACGACTGGGCCACCCGTGCCCCCGTTCTTGACAGATGCTCTGTCCACAACACCACGGAGGCGGTCTAGAGGCAATTAATGCGCGGATTGGTTAGCGGCATAGAGTGACATGGCTGCTGGCGTCTAAGGGTCCCCCGACTACCCGGATCGTTTCTTATGTATCCACATTTGTCAGGCCGCCCTGATATTGTTGGATCATTGCTCACTGCGGATTAAATCGATATTCTCGCAACCGACATCCATAAAAATAGTTTTCTGGAGAAAAAAAACACCAAAAAAACCTATTGCCCAATCATAGACTCAACGCCCGCGAACGCATAAAAATGTAAAAATAATGAGAAAATGTCAGAGACAATGTCACGTAATGTCGAAAACAGGAAAATGCACCACGTTGCAGTATAACCAGACAAAAGGCTGCTTATTTTAATTTACGAGATAACATATGATGACATGGTAAAGTAAAAAAAGGCTGCACATATATTAAGTGTTTTTTCAACAACAGTGTAAATCGGATGATATATTTAACATCTGTTCTTAGTCGTGTGTGCTGTGTTCAATACATCAAGGGACACGGATGTAAACGATTCCTGTATTCAAATCTGTTGTTTCTGCTTTGCGACACGTTGTATCTTCTCGTCAAAACATGAACAAAACTCTCAGTTGTATTTGGCAGATAACTGGATATCTGTTTACCTGCCCAGACATTCTGTATAACGTCATGCAAATATTATCAATACAATCTACGAATATTCTTTCGGGGAAATAAATAAACAGCTTGGCAAAAGAAAGTATACACCCATGTTTGATGGTGGCTCAAAATGATACAAACGAGACACGGTTATTTGATGATTATGTGTGTTTTTTCGGCGACTGTTTTATCAAATGCAATTTTCAAATGTCTACTTCCTATTGCAGGGCGGTTTAGCTTGAACGTCAAATTATAGCATGTAAAGTTAGCATGAACTTCCTGCTTCGAAAGAGTAGGTTACATTATCTCTATGTGTATACTTATGTCATATGTTTCGCATATTGCAAACTTAATAATACCCCACTCAACGGAACACTTTAACGTTCACATCATGCTTAGGAACTAGCATTAATATTTTTGCAATTACATTGTATTTCATAAATATAAAAACGTCTATGGATCGTAAACACATTCTTATTCTTGGTATGATAGGCTTTCATTGAAGTATGCTACATCTGCGGTTAGGTTCTATCAACTTGAAATCAAAAGTTCATCTCCAAGGTATAAATATTAAATATTGGATTTTTTTCCCCGACGCAAGTCTAAGTTGATTTAAAACCATAACAGCAACACGCCAGGACTCGCCTCTGGAAGATGGATGCCCGTAACGGGGTTATTTTCCAAGAGAAATAATAGTAAGAATGAAAGGGCACCACCTCACGCTACGAAAACACGTTAACTGATGAAAAAACGTCTGGGTGAATTTATAGTGTGTGAGCTCATCGGGAATTAGAAGTCATCGTGTTCTCGTGGGGCTATATATGTCACGTCGAAGAATATCTAGGAGTCCATATATGGGCACAGGTGGCAAGTCGTTGATGGTACTGGACTTCGCAGTGCAGAGTTGTGTCCCTTAAGCGTGCAAGGATGCCATTAGGTCAGCCTGGTATCCCATACATCATCGCTAACGATGGTCACTCGTGTAGCAGGTGCGGCTGGTAGTTGGAGCGGGACCAAGAGAGCTCGTTTGAATTGCTATGGTTGTTTATGGTTACGAGTGAGTGAGTGAGTTAAAGTTTAACGTCACATCGGCAATATTTCAGCCATATCGTGATTATGGTTACGAACGCCCAGCTCGACAAAGACTTGGAAGAAAGATAGTAAACCTACTAATAATCAACAAAAAAAAAAATTACACTGCAAACACGAAAACGTCGTTTTTTTCCGTATATGGTCATACGACGGAAAAACGACTAAAAATTCATTAAAATTGATTAATTGGTCAGCGTCTAGAAAGTGTCCAGAAAAGGGTCGAGTTTTTCAAGCGTAAAATGGACGGAAAAACGATGCTTTTTGCTCCGCCTTGTACAACTGTTAACGGCCAATCAGATGGCGCTGGTCCCCCGACGCACGTGATGTCCAAGGCTTCCTTTCGGAAGCTTTAGGTTTCGTATTTCTGGCATGCCTTGCTCTAGTATCTGTCGCGCGCAGTGCAGCGAGATTTGCTGATAAGCTAGTTTTAGGATATGTTACATGTTAATGGAATTCAGACACGCGCCAAGAAGTCAAACCAAACAATGTTACTAAGTTTATTGTGGTAACGGCTATGTACAGTTACCCCTATCGGATAATGGGTTGTGTTTCATTTGGTTATAACAATAACTATTTTTGTAATGTGAAGTTTACAAGATATACGACTTGGACGCGAGGTCGGTCACATGACGTTCTTCACGTGACTGTATTCTTGAAAAGGCGTAAACACTGACTACTTCCACATTCCTGGGGAAAACCCTTGGAATTCCCTGGTACGAATTCATACAGAAGCGTGGTTGCAAGCCAATTTAAGGATACCCTCGCTACAACCAATCCCAGAGAGAAAAAACACGAAAAAAATCCAAACTGTCGCAGTGACAATTTACAGAAATCTATGAATTTACCTTAGTATCTATTTGACACATCTTCACAATCACCTTTCAATGATCGGCCAATTGATCAGTGATGCCAAAGGCTTGAAATAGCCACAGGTTAATTAACAACTTCGAAAATATCTCCCGTCACGTTTATCGTGTCGGCCATTTTGACGTATTGTACTTGATGTAAATGTATTACGTAGCTCTGTCATTGTAATTGACTTACTGAGGTAATTCTGTAAAAGATCGCCTCATCTAATGAGGATATTGTTTGGAATATATTTCTTGTAAACATACTAAAACATATGTTCCTCGCTTTGGGGGAAACTATTTTATTCCGGGGTGGCCCATTAAATCTAGTAGTAAGTCAAGGCACCATGCGTGATCTGTTATTTTATGTGTTTAAATTACGATTTGGGGCGTTAATAAAATACACTGCCGCAAGTATATTCTATTCAAATCAATTGGATAATTGAATATGCTTTCTTTTACATATTACATAACATCACTGCACAAAATATGAACAGTTGCAGTAACACACTACGGTAATCGCATTAAACATCATTTTCAACTGTACAGTATTTCAGTATTTCAGTTATATCACGGTGTATCAGACTGATGTGGGATAAAAATCTGAAGTGGTTCAGGTCATCCAATGGGTGTTCGGGAAAAGGTGAACGTATCCTGCCACACAAGTGGCACCCGTCACAAACACATGCAAGGACAAGTCAATTGTTCACCTGAACAAAGCACGGAAACACACAATGATGCCCGTCCTCACTTTTACCGAGCATGTAAATTATTTTGTCCGTCAAAAACATGGACGAGTATTAACAATATGTTCATTCGCGTAATACATGTCATACATTTGACAAAATGTATTGACTCGGAGGATTATTGTTAATCACAGCGTATGCAGTTGAACTCATCAGCCATCCCATTATTGATAACCCTTCTTGAAGATCTATGAAATCAGAAGCTGCAACACACTATCTTTTAACTGGCATGTCAGACTTCTATTTCATTACTCAGTTTTATTTGCACGGATAACTATGGAAGGGACATTGTCTCGTTGTCGCATTGTCGCATTGACGCCTTTACAAAAACAAGTAAAACGTGTCAAAATTAACAAAAGCGCGACAATTGGCCATTTGTCGCATTGTCGCGCGTTCGCATTGTCGCTCTTTGATAATTCTTTTCTTTATTTTACAAAAGGGCGACGATGCCGTAACGCGACATTTTCAAGGTCAAAATATGTCTCGTTGTCGCATTGTCGCCCCATCACAAATGTGTATAAAAGGCGCAAAGTTCAGTTATTGTTACAGTTAGGAAGTTCAACCTGATAAATGTACGTCTTGAAATGAAAACACAAGTCCGTCCGCGAGTCCATAACGTTTTATTGTGAGCTCTTCTCTAAAAGTGCTAAGTGTTCAACTCCCAGTTCCAAACACGTAGTACCTCCTCAATAATCCACATACCTCTAGTGCAGTGGTCTTCCGGAAGATCTTACTCTTGACCGTATTGGACAACTGACGAGTGCACGCCTGACCTGTGACTTCGTTGCAACCCTCGTGAGTTGTTTGCCGAAGGGAGAGGTGTAGGAAATGTGTGCTCCAGCCCAGCGCAGAGCTCGCGACACACTGTATACTGATGTATACAGTATATTGCAGTTGATATACTGTATACTGCATGTGATACTTATTAGCGGAAATGTTACAACTTTCAAGATTCAAGATTCAATTTGCATATATTTCATATACAACAGACCGCCGTCATATATCACTGGAATACTGCTGAGAGCGGCGTTAAAACAAATTGTTTTCATAATGGAGCGCTGCAGTCATTTAAAATAGAACCGTATACATATGTACATGTAGTACCAACTCACTCTATTTGTTTCGACTATTCAGCAGAAAATATATTATTAACCAGGTCTTTGGGAAAAGATATCAGATTTTTATAAGCAGCCACATAGGGATGATAAAGGACCCCTCGCTGATTAGGTTCTTGTTTACTTAAGAGCAGAGTTGGCCATGTTAGATGATATAACCAAAATCCGGGAGCTCCGGCGGTGGGCAAGCTGGTCTTGTTAGTGTATGGTATGAGCTGTGACGTTGACCCAAGAGAATAACGTCAAACATGAGACCAACTCAAGTCTATAATGATTGGGAAAGTCTAGATTTCCACAGCTCTAGCCTGAAATTAAGAATTGTTCTATGCTCCATTTTAATTGTATTATTTTCATTTTGTAGACATGGATGGACCAACCAGGAAAGAAATTGATGGAATATTAATATCACATGTTACCACTGATCCAGTTAAATTCATCACACAATAATAAATTAGTATTTGACACTACGGCATTTGATTATTAGGGCATGATCATGTACATGTTCACTGTAGTAATGTACACACCAGTCAACTTGATTATAATTGTTATCAAAGTGTAGCCCGGCATCAACGATTACTTTATGTTATCCTCACTTGTCATCGATGTATTGACATCGAACAATGGACAGCAATTCGAAATTCTTATGGATAGCTTCAATAGGGACAGCGCCGGTGTCAGTACAATTTTCCTAGTTAAAATAAGTATCTACAAAATATAATCTGAAGCAGACAAGAACAATGTTTTTTTTATTAATGCTTACTTTCATGGATAGAATTAAGGCAATCTAGGCTTGCCAAATCGTTCTAGACTTGAGCTGGATTCCTTTTAAATTTATTCTGTATGGTCTGGGAGACGAACGGGCGTCAGTATCGCATGGACAACTTGGACAGCCTTAATCAGTGTAATCGGATATGTTGTGGAGTTTCGGTTTTGGGCTGTTTGCCGAATATATAAAATTGCGAGTTATGTATACTCTGTATTCTTTCGTCATGGTAGCATATATATTTTCTATGTTGCTTTTTGAATTATCCACAAATAATGAGAACTACAATGTAAACCTCTCTCTGGAGATATGCAATAATACTTCTGAAGGGCATATCTGAAAAATGGGACTTCTCGACAAATATTTCTTTCTTAAATACTACCCGTTACAGGCATTCTGATCATTATATCATACTTTGTTCAGTTTAAAAGTCAAATAATGGCAAATTGTGTATCTTTCTACATTTTGAATTAATTATATTTTCTGAAAAAAACCCTTAGCATCAGATAGTGATATACACGAATATGATCTATACTATTATAAATGAATTATCAATTTCGTATTATGAATTAGATAAACAGAAATATGATAGTAAAACCAATTATTTTAATCTTTTCTTGTGAATAGGTAACGAGAGATCTAGGCAACGCACTAACGTAGCCATTTATGAAAAATGAAATATTAAAAGTTTAGGGGTTTGAACATGCACATTGAATGACAGGGAAGAAAGCAACGCAATAATTAAATTATGAATCAAATTATGTTATAAATATAACAGAATATTTAGAAAATATAAGTTTAATTTCTCATTGTTGGAAGGTGTTTAATAATTATATAGATTTTGTTTGATTGTTTGTTGTTTAACGCCGCACTCAGCAATATACCAGCTATATGACAGTGGTTCGTAAATAATCCAGTCTGGACCAAACAATTTAGTCATTATCATCAAGAGCACCGATCTACGCATTTGGGATACGATGACATGCATCAACCAAGTCAGCAAGCCAAGTCGCCTTCGCACAAGCATGGGTTGTTGAATGCCTATTCTAACCCGGATCTTCACGGGTATTTTTTTAAATAATAAGATACAATGAAATTCTGTATATGTCCATAATAAGTGTGTATAAGTAGATGGATAATATGTCCATACACGCCAAGTAAATGGTATATGCATTAATTTAAATGCAAATGATTCAATGATGAGTTCTTTCACAAGTCCATATTTCAAGGCATGTATTTGATATTCATAATAACTCCACAAAAGCTACACAATGGCAACAAAACGGTACCAGCAACACAGATACCAATAATACATGAGATACATATAATTACTTGGGCTCCTTTTAAATTTAAATATAATTTTCGTGTCGATATGTGTCAGAAGAAATGAAATATTACAGCACTGGTGAATAGGTTATATGCGCATGTCAGCGTCGATCCTATAATATCCTTTTAGGCAAAATACATATATACTGATGAATTGAGGGAGTAATACTACGCAAATATATGTCCAGATGCATACATCAGTATCATCTCGTGATCTTAATTCGTGCTTTGAGACCTTTTTACCGGAGATTCTGGGGTGTTACATCACACCAGAAAACCAGGTCCACATTCAAGTCATAATTTCATGGTCCGTCTTGTATGTTGGAAACCAATATCGCAATATGGCTAAATATTGCTGAACGTGGTATTAACCCGATTACTCACATAATTATTCCATTTTCTACAGTCATCTACGAACACAATCTTTAAGGAGGTATATCTGTATCATCCAAATGTCCATACATATATGTCCACATTTGTATGTATAAAACAAGTCGCCCTGCACTCATCCTTAAAAGATAAATGTTAAGCATTTCCTCTGTGTGGTTTTATATAATGTAATATCGTTTTAATGTAATGCTGATGCAGTAAACGTACCACAGACCTGATGCTAGAATAACATCTAATTTCTGAAATGAACATATTTTACAGAAAAAAACAGTTGTTTAAACAATACTTATAAAATATAAGAACAAGGAGCCAAGAGCCAAATATTGGGCTGTGTTGGACATATTTGTTTCGGGGTCTTATGACAGACAAACCTGATGCCTTTAAGTATAAAGATAAGTAAGTATAGATGTTGTACATATTCAAATATGTTCGTGATTAACCCAACCTTGAAAAATATTGAAAGATGAGTGGTAACTATTTATGCCATTATTTCAAATTAGAATGAGAGCACATCAGGAAAGCATGGTACTTTAATATACGTATCTTGTTAACCCAATATTCTTTTTTAAGTAAGAGCAGCATGTATATCGAGAGTACAGGTTTGGTGCGTGACTTATCACACAGTACTTTCAGAAAGTGTGCATATTCTGTTTATCGGCAATAAATAACATAAGACGATTCATACGGGTAAATACGATTTACTTCAGAACTAGTATAGATTATTTAAGGTTAGGGGGAAATGTATGTAATTAACAGAACTTTGGCCGGGTTTGAAGGATTTGGGTCCTGGCTTGGGCTTTGTGTTGGACGTGTAGACGGCATTTCCAGGTTTGACGTATCAATGACAAAAATGATGTCAGATGCAATTCTCTGCCTTTTCGGGTGAACAGTTGGCTTGCCTTTGGATGTGTTTGTGGCGGGTGCCACTAGTGGATCGGAATGAGCTCGCGTTTTTGCGAGCATCCAATGTCATCATTTATTATGATGAATCATGAAACATGCTCCTGATGTTGTCGCAATGGTGCAGTTGGCGCTACTTTTGGCAAGGGTTTCTCATGATAATGGAAATGCTTATGTCGCTTTTGTTGACCGATAAACATGAACAGATATAATGTTAGTGTATATGGTCATGCAATTAAGAAACAAACGACGAGTGGGAGTTGTTTATTGTACGATAAACAACGACCGAGACTCGTTTATTTCTATATGAGATATCAACATTACGTACAGCCTCTTTTAGGGTGTTAAATTAGGAAAAAATACACGCTTTACAATATTTACCCGTACTTAAATAATGATGATTCCTTGAAAAGAATCCGACAGCGGCCATGCTAGATAAATCCATTTTAGGATTTGAGTTTGGTCCCGCATATTCTCACAATTTTCTCGTCAATCATCTGTACCTTTTCTCCCAATACCGATTGTCATATCACTCTCACTTTCGGATTCTCCAGCAACATTTATTGGGAACAACTCACTAGACACATACCTCTCAAAAATAACTCTCAAGTTGCGAGTGCATGTTCGAATCTCAATAAATGACGTCATGATTGAACAATTTTTATCGTGAAATAAATATCGCTTCCTTCTTTGTTCTTTGTGATTTATCGCGTAGCTATCTTATATCATCAAATGCCAATTTCTAATTGCTTTATCATGACGTATCCGTGTCATGTAGCAATAACATACACAAATATCGTTGACTTCGACGTTGAATAGTGTCATGAAATATGATTATCCTCTTGTGTGCAATATTTCTGGTTGATAAATCTAACATATTCTTACTTTAAGAATAGCGACTATACATTATTATATATCCCTTATCAGGTCTCTGTAACATTTGCAAAATGATACAAATATAAAAATACAACTGAACCTAAATGTAATGTTTTAATATCCTTAGGTTGCTGAGTGCAGCATTTAACAACAAACAAACAAAACATAATATCTTTAAGAATTATGTTAACAATTCCGATGCTAAAAATAATCTCACGATCTCCATACCTCTTTCTCTCTATGAAAACATAATAACTTTTTTTTAATAATCTGAATGAATAATAATGGCAATACTATCATAATTATCATCATTATTTATGTTACTTATCCTCAAGTGAAGTAGTCCTCCACATTATACATTCAGTGAAGAAGCCCATGAACATATGAACTATGTAACATACATTCATGGAAATTAGATGAACCGTTGAAGTTAGCAAATGATATTATTCGGTCGAACGTCTATCAGCCATCTATTCTATTAATGAAGAACATTTCACGTGGGACCAACAGAGGGAATTATGACTATCGACTTGCTAATTATTTTTTATATTCATGCCAGCTCAAACGATCTATTGGCTTGATTTATTGTTATGGTATCCACAAAATAAGTAGGATCCGATTTTTTCCGTTTTTGTTGAAATAAAACTGAATAAAATTTGCTGTTTACATATCAAAGTTTGCCAAATTGTTACAATATGTTTGCCCACAGCAAGGCTACGTATCCCCAACATATTGTGCTAGGCACAGTATCACTGGACTGAGGGAGGGCGGTATTCCTCCTTGTGGGTCACCTGCACGGCAATATGGGACGGGAAAACTGCAGGGGGTGAGGGCAGTTAAGTTGATGGTACAGACAGATAAGAGAGATCATTTTACAAATGTGAAACCTCAGTCCACAAAGGAAGAGGCGAAAGCTGAAACTTGGTGAAACTTTCTAGTTTCTTACTGACTCTCGAAGATACATTTAATAAAACAATTAATGCATGTGTGTGAGTGTGTGTGTGTGTGTGTGTGTGTGTGTGTGTGTGTGTGTGTGTGTGTGTGTGTGAGAGAGAGAGAGGTAGAAGAAGAATTGTACACCATAAAAATGGCTACGTATGTAGTTGGGGTAGATATGTTGAATGCCCGGCCAGTATGACCTTTGAGTCACTACAGTTTCAGTCATTAAAATGCGTAAAACAGTATTTGAGTGAAAGAAAACACTATAAGTGAGTGAAACAAAAGACCTCAGTACAGGCACACGTACCCAGTCCCCTAACCCCAAGTCTGCCTGTACCAATACTCATACCTGCCACATCCTCAACCACTTAACTTACTCACACAATTATCTGACAACATGTTCGCCAACCCTCGTATCACAACGCATGCACGCATGCACGCACGCACATGCACACACACACACACACACACACACACACACACACACACACACACACACACACACACACACACACACACATCACATTCTTCTTTCCCCACCATTATGTCTACGTCAGCCATCATGGATCCATGCGCATGCTTTCATACATAATCCATCCTCCCACCATTCCCCAACATCCATCGAACTATAACTATATCCGCCCTCATGTATCGGTATTCGTGCTTTCATACATACATACACCCCCCTACCATTCCCCTACATCCATCGCAGTATAACTATGACTATAACCGCCTTCGTGCATCCGCACTTATGTTCACATTGTATTGCATATGCATCGAATTACACGTTTAAAATATCGTAAATATTTTACAACATGTACATATTATATATCAGCAAACAGAGATTATTATAACGCAATAGATTTCATCCGTCAAAACATCACAGAAAGAGGGGCAGCCTGGAATTTTACAATGGCATCTGAATGCACTAAGACGTTCAACTGGTCAGGAGGTGAGAGTTGCGGAAGATTACGGTAAACTTCAGTTACAGATCTCCATTACGAATATCTAAAGTATGAATAAAGATCACAGCTTACTATGACGTGTACTTCATGCCTGCAGAATTAGCAATGTCCTTAGCTTTAAATTGTATGTCTAAATGCTTATGTAGACAAAGACCCAAATGTATATAGGCATGACCATATTATATTGTACGCAAATATCACCACATTTAAAAACAAAGCTAGATTGAGTCTTTGAAGGGCATTAAGAACTGATACACATAAGGAAAAATATTTATGGATGTCAACGGAGGAACACTGCGTTTCGGAATATATACTTTCTCCTTCATCAGGTGCATATTATTAAATGCTATGAGGCAGAGAACATATATTTGTACCTGTAAGAACAACAAAAGTAAAAAGATAGCAAAGAAGGGAATGCAACAAGGGAAGCCAACAGATAACTGGCATGGCGCTGATTACCCCGCCTCCCGTTTGCCCATTGTCCATTTCCCATTACCAATCATTCATAAGTTAAGTTTTGGCTTTAATTTGTCCATTGATAATCAACCATGAACGTCTATTATCTCCACCCTAAAAATATGTAGTTTACTGAGAAAGTGGTATCCAAATATAATGTGTGTTACTGTTGACCACTTTTTTAAAGGCATTGTTGGTTCAAAGCTTTCGGTCATAGAAGCCGTGCCATTTTTCTCTTGTCAGAGGAGTACACAAAGTATACGTCATCTGGACCAACATTTTTGGTTCGGTGGCTGGGTTAGATCGCCAACTTTGTGTTCTGGCGATTGGGTGCCTCACTCACAGTGTGGGTTCAAATCCCGGACGGGACTCAACCCAAGAAAGTACGAGAATCTGTACTTTACTCAGAAAGTGTTATCCCAATTAATATAACATTTGTTGTCAAGAAAACACAATAAATGTATATTCGGCTTTGGATGGGTAATGATATCACAGACATATACGGATATTGATGATGACTTGGAGGAGCTTCGTAACGCACGTCTTCTCAATTCAGGGATTGGTAAATCCAAATATGTGTGTTCGCGTGCGTGCGTGCGTGTGTGCGTAAATGTGGGCCTGTTGGATGTTACATAAAACATTCATCTTGAGCGGGATGGTAGTTCGAGTTGGATTAGCATGTTAACTATATGATCTTCTTTAGGCAGAGAATGCCGGCATGAATGTATTGATGAAATTCCTAGGTACATGGGACCTTTTCGTCCCCAGGAATACCCACATTGGAGACTTCAATGGGGATAGGGTGTACACAATGTACTACCTGGTAGATTGTGTGTCATCAGACCGGACAACGTTGGTCTTTGACTGATTGTGGCGTAAAACACACTTATTCATTTACTTATATCGGAAATTGAATGTTCATCTTAATTGTTATTGTTGGACATGTAATATATTTTTAAAGAAATAAAACAGTGACATAATAACTACAACTTTATGTGAGCGCGAGTAGCTTTTTGGGAATGAGATGAATAAGTCTTATAAAGTTGTAAGCTTTTTCACAACCGTGTAACTATGAATTGACTTTATTGGGGGAGATGGGGGGATAGATGATAGATTTAGCAACAAGTAAGGTCATCTTGAGTGGGAGGGTATTCGCAGATGGATTAGCATATGAACTATGATTCTCTTTAGGCAGAAAATGAGGATCCACGATGTTCGACCTGGTAGAAGTGTGTTATCAAACCTCACAGCATTGGTTTTTTGACTGACTGTAGCGTCAAAACAAACTCATTCCTTTACTTGAACTGAATGCTCATCTTAATTGTTATGGATAGTCACGGAGCCATGATCCAGAGTACAGGGTGTCATTAGATAGAAATAAACTAAGTATTAATAGGATTACCATAAAAACGGGGTTTTACACACAAGCCAATAAACTTCGCTCATTAACACCAGAGTAAGTCAGTACAAGATTGAAAACTGCCCCATAATTATGTATGACATGCTTGTCGGGTATTGCTACATATATATGTGAAAACAAAGTTATTAAAATTAATAGCAAAACTGATGAAAGTTAACAAAAAACGTGTATACGTGTTATATCGTCACTGCAAAAATAATGATTGTTTGTCTTCAGTATTAACATTCAAATACGTTATATCTGTATTAGCGATATTGTCTTTGTTCCACCGGTGAGTCAGCGTTAGCCGTACTATCTCGTAGTATAATTGTATTTCTGAAGACATCACGATACAGTTTTTACGATGCATCACGTCTGCACTTGCGCTTGATAACAGCCTTGTGTTTGGGTGTTTTAGTGGTTTAAATCGCTGTTCTTGATATTGTTGATTAAACTTTGATACTATGAACAATATAATGTTATGTGAGAGGTTGACTTTAGAACGGTAACATACTAGAAGTATATAGGATGACATAAACAGACCAATGAGAAGTTCGTCCAGATTAGTGTTTAGGCAACATTTAATAATTAAAATAATTACATTCAACAACTCCCCTTTTAAGTCCATTTTCCTGACTTATAAGTAATGCAAGAACAATCGGCCGGAATACAATGTATAGTTCTTGTCCACTTCCATATGACTATATAGCATGCAATAAGCTATCGGGTCCCGTTTAGATCGGTTTGGGTGGCAGCCTAGATAGCCATAGAATAGTTTCATCTTGGTATCTCCCATACCACTGGGGATCCTCTTCAATTTAAATGGAGTTACTCGTTACGATTCCGAACCTTCACGTGACTGTGTTTATGAACCATTGTCAAATAGTGGTGACATTAAATCTAGGAAACAATACGCGAAATCGCGCATGCACAGAACGGAAAATTTGGTCAAGGCATTAAGTAATCCGCATGCGCAGAACGATTGATTTCAGTACTTCCGCTAAGCGCTTCGAGTGCAGCGTCAAACGCGGGCCTGTAATCTAACACGCGGGGACTGACCAATGAAATCTGAGAAGTAGAAATACCGGAAGACGCTGTTGCTTGATTGACAATGTCAATCAAGAAAGGGAGGAGCTTAACGCTATCGTTCTCTCCCAGTAAATTCCGATGTCAAATAACGACGTTATTTGGACGGAAAAACGATGGTTTGAAAACGTCCAAATAACGTCGTTTTTCCGTCCAATGACCATATACGGAAAAAAACGACGTTTTCGTGTTTGCAGTGTTAGTTTCCGTAAAACAATTAAATCTCTACTAAAATATACTTCTAATGTACGATTTCAACTATATATAACTACATGTATATCATCACAATCCGAATTAACACTCACCAACCTTCAAAAGAGTATTCAGTAAAGCATGTGTTTAAAATGTAAACACAGAAAGATGTTCAGATTTAAACATGTTTACTAATGTGCTTAGTCGCTATAAAAGTGCAATAATCTTAGACGCGACTTTAAACCCAATTTCACCTCACCTACCAATGTGCTTTAATCCTAAACAGAATACACATTTGGCTTGTTCTATCTGAACACGTGTAGGGTCTAAACACATGGCATGAGATATCGTCTCACAGCCTAAGCACCGCCTAAACATCCCCATAAAATCTAAACACGTTTAGAATTCAGTCCATTGTACGATTTCGACAACATCATGGGCAACTCATATTTAGAGTTACGAGAGGAGCCAAAGTGTGTGTGGGGTCTGCTTTTTCAGGAACTTCAGGTGCAGCTGCAGTTTGTCACATGACCACGTGTCCTTCCTGGTACCCATTATACAACCGAGAACACTAAACCGCACGTAGTCTAATTGTACAATGCAAGAGCAACTTGAATATGTACGTTATTCGAACCAAGATCCCCAGAGGACGCAACGTCCCTATGTTTCGCGTGCACCACAGTCAGGATCTACCCTTGAAGACGCTGTCCAACGTCCTCGGTAATATAAACCTATCGAGATACCAGTAGTTCGACACAAGCAGGATAGCTATACTGAACCGAAGGGCCAATACCAGAGTGTTTCATCTTTCAATCGTTTAAAAGCCGTTGTTAGCGCTTTCTTTTCAGATACCGATGTCTATCATATGCATTAAAGTATGGTGTTCTTTGATATCGAAACGTTTGATACAAGTCTGGGACTTCGAGACTAACTCGAGGTCAGGATCGACAGAAACACCGTAAGCTGACGTGTAGGCTCTTACAACATACAAATTTGATGAAACAAACAACTCCATTTTACTTGAAAGGAGCCAAAGTGGGATGGGAGATTCGGAACCGGAACCTGTGGAGAATCTAGACTTGCTTCGTTTCGTAAGGCACTACAGTAAGGGCTGGGTGGAAGGGGACATAATATGGTTCCTGAACTGTGAGACCGACTACCCTAACCGGACTTTGTCGAGTTTGCAGGCCGAGTCATCGCATGAGCTACTTTATACGGTAATGTGCAATTTGTGTCACGTGACGCGGTCCTGAAGTAATCTCACTTTCAGCTACATTCGCGTGCGTGCGGTAGTCCTATAACGGGAGACGCCGTATTTTTCAAACAGACATAACGTTTGTTTTAGCTCCTTTTAATCTGCAGTTCGAATCGACAAACAAAATATGCTGTAATTTAGCTGTATTTTTTAATTATGATTAAAAATCCCTCACTTACAACATCAACATTGGCACACGAAGAGATAAGCATTAAATTAATGTTTATGTTACGACAAACTTTGCAGTTGAAAGTCGTTATCAGATCCAGCAGACACACACCGTGTTATCGTGTACTCGCATGTCTGATTGCGCACGATATATATCACGTGATGTTTTATAATGTCACGTGATACATAGCGTATAGTTCCACAACGTCTGTATCGGTCCTTATCACAGACCAACAGGGAATCTGTTTGTACAGGAAATGGTTGTATCTAAGAAGCGTCTATTCTGATGAAATGCGGCATGTCTTTGAGACACAGCTGTGACACCACGATACCAAATTCTTGGAAGGAGTTATCAGGAAGTACGTCGGATGCAAAAAAACACGCCTCGCGATCGTTGTTGAAGAAACATTTCGCGATCCAGATTCAGACCTGGTGCCAACTCTTTGAAAGTTAAAAAAAACGTGTTAAAAAGACAGACATAATCATTCCTTTTTTCCGTTTTCTCTCGAAGCAATTACAATCCCACGCGACAGTTATTCGTCCGATATTCGTACACGCCAAGGGCAGGTAATTCAATGTCACAATACCACTATTGTTTTGGTTTGATGTTTAACGCCTCAATCAGCAATATTTCAGCTATATGAAGGCGGTGTGTATATAGTCTTGACCAGACAATCCAATGATTGATATCATGTATTAACCAAGTCAGTGAGCTTGACCGCCCGATCCCGTTAGTCGCCTCTTACGACAAACATGGGTTGCTGAAGACCAATTCCAACCCGGATCTACACGGTGTTTCTCTGTACAAGGCGGGTTACATATTAACAGTCGTGCTTAAGAGCCTGGGGCACATTGCCAGATGAGGTTCCAGCCATCATAAAATGATTTGGTGTGTTAAAAATGCGGATTGCATTTGCACTGTAATTTTTACAGAGGAAACGGAATGGTGGAAAACCTAAAACGCGGAGATAAATCAACGGAATGACACGAAGTAGCGAAAGACACGGTCGTCAGTAGGTCGGCATTAATGTAACGTGGTATGCTAATCATCAACTCTTGGATTGATATGTCATAAAACTTTAGAAAGAAAATCTGGCTTTGTACGACTTGAGTCAAACTTCCTGGGACTGGCAAATACCCCGAGGCTGGCCACATCCCCAAATTCTTCAGTGAAATAGATATTCTTGCTGAAGTCGTTGCACACTTTGGTAAAATGTGCATGAAGACAAGTCTTGCTGATATATTGATAATAGATAATAGATTATACAATAATTGATAATTCATATCTTTCAGTGGAAAATCTACCCGAGATGTCACATGTCTTAAATGGAATCGACCATTTATGGTTTAGTGAACCCTTATAAGAAGTTAGGCAGGCGATTAAAAGAATGTTTTGACTTTATAACTTCAATTTTGAGTTCCATTTATTATCAGGCCCCATGAAGATCCGCGGTAGAATAGGTCTTCAGCAACCCATGCTAACCGTAAACGGCGACTATGCTTGTCGTAAGAGGCGACTAACGGGACCGGGTCGGGACTGGATTATTTACAAACCGCCGTCATATAGCTGGAATACTGCTGAGTGCGGCGTTAAACAACAAACCAACCAACCAACCATTTATTATCAAAACATTGCCTTGAAAGGTGTTTTCTAGTTTACATGTTTTCCAACAAATAATCCCCCCAACTTTTAAGCTATGTATTAGCGGAATTATAGGACGTGTGTGATTATTTATAACACATTGTGATTTTTAGAGGAACATACCTTAAACGTCATCTGGTGTTCAGTTGGGTTAAACACTTAAAAAATATTTTGAAACAAATTCAAACGTTAAAAGTCTTACACTGTTTGGAAACATAATGGACAAATTCACTTTCGCGATGTCGATGCACAGTAAATTCAAGCATTTGTGAAGTTTTGGAATCTCTCTATCCTCGGCATTTAATCGAGGAAATGCGGTAATTACAATCACTATTTATCAATATTAAATCACTTCATATGGTCACATTTGCTTTCATTGTCTGGCAAATCCCTTTTCGACGGCATCCTAATCTATACAAATATATGAAACAAATATATCCAGTACCGCCCATCAAATCTACAATCTTTGGCAAGTGTAGGTTACATTCGTCACCACTCGCCCCTTTCCGTAACCTGCAAGACGGCTTGTCCCGGAATAACACGAGTTGATCACGAATGGTCCAGATGAAGAGAGTCTCTAGGGTGCTTTTAATTATATTTCAGAACTATAATTTAATAACTGTTTTTATCTGTAAAATATGTTCATTTCAGAGATCCGCTTGACACAATTCAGGGCAGTTTCTTGTTCCAAAGCCTCTCTAATAAAACACGCTAATGGCCACATGTTCGCCACTCTTAGAGCAGAGCCTTGTGGAAGGACGAGTGTTTTCAATAGGAATTGCTTTGTGGTTAAAAACATAACACAAGAGCGTTCTTTCTGACCATAGTGCGATAGGTACTATGTAAAGAAAGAAATAAGATTGATTATTTTTTTAAAAATAGGTAATTATAACTCTCTTTAATCTACCCCGAGCGAATTCTGTGTACATAATGGCACGACGCCAGGTGTGAAAGACAAAGTACTGATTTAACCGAGTTTCAATTACAGAGAGAAGAATGTAGTTGATGCAAAAACGGCGGTTCCATTGTTGGATCTATCTCTCTCGAGATCTCTAGGACTATTTCACCCGCCACCTTGCTGTTAATTGCCAAAAGAGTTTTTCTAACGGTAAATATTCCCGAACTTAAGGGTTATCTGGAGGTTGAAGTTTGGCCTCGGCGGTAGTAATTGTTTGATGGAAGTTTCAGAGAAGCTTCCCTCGTTGTGTGTCATTTGGGGTCATGTTGCGGACCTGTCCTGACGGAAGCAATGAATAGAATTACAAATAGGTCCCATGTGGGTTTTTTAACTTTGGTGGTATGAATAGCGAGTGACCACGCTTTGCATTGGTCCAATCACCTATCCCCGAAAAAAGCTCCCAACAGACACGTTTATTGATGCCATCTTAGCTTCAGAGGCCTTTGGGTGCATCGGAAATTGAAGAGTTGGAGAAACAAGTGAAGAACTAATTGACGAATTATGATCATAATTAACAAGCTGAGCTTTGACAAACTAAATATATATGCCTGAAGTTTTGATCAACATTGACGAAACTATTCGTTGGAAAACAAGTAGGGGAACAACGACATTTCAGAAAAATGTGGACTGTTGTTTAAAGAAATATGATTCAGATACAAATGTGACTGAGTTCATATTAATATCAGGGGTGTAAATCAATAGTCGGATTATCTTTTTAAGTATCACATAAAAAGTCTCTGCTATACCACTGCATCCGTGCATGGATGTAGCCGTTCCCTTACTTCTGCCAGTCAGTATAAACTGGGTCACCAACCACTAGGCCACGGGACAAGACACCCGAATGCATGCCTTCAAATTCAAATATGAAAACCTGATGTAGTTGTCAGTTTCAGTAAGCAGCAGCATTTCAGTTAAATAAAGTCAACACGAGTAGATAATCGGGTCTTGAACAAGCTACACAACTGCCATATGAGACAAAATAAATTCCTTTAATGATGCATTTCCTAACCGATAAGTATTTACAAATTAATCCACGATTAATCACTTAATTCAAAGCGCCAGATACATATACGTATCGATGTTTCGATATGAAATTGCATAAGACGGTTGGACTATCTCCCAGACCCTAGCGAAAAAATAAAAAAGGAGTCCAACTCAAGTCTAGAATGATTTAGCAGTCTACATTGCCTCAGCTCTAGGTATGCATTGTCCTGGGCTCCATTTGGATTTCACTTTATATTTTGTAGATAGATATTATTAAATAAGAAAACTTATTTCTGATAGTAAATGTTAGTCAACAAGACGGTATCTAGTTTATAATCAAAATACAGTTTAACTTGTCGAGAAAACTCGCCCATCAAAAAGTCTGTTATGTTTACACACATAATAATTATTCACAAAAACAAACCACGATAAATAAATTTGGTTCAAGAGATATATCATTGATGTATTTTGTGACACGATGGAATATTTGTCGATAATAAAATAACCGTTACCCTATCGAGAAACTCACCTCAGAATCTGATGAATCAAATAGTCAGCTAACGTTTCATACCATATTAGTTGTGGAATATCACGCGAGCGTCATCGTTTCGCTCTTGGCCCCGGAAATTCAATTTTAGGTACACCTGTCAAAAACATCGTTCGCAAACCGAATCAGCGTCACGAGCATATTAACATCGCAGACGCCTGGCTGCCTTGGGGAGATATAGACACGGAGTTCACATAGCTAATGTAATTAGATGAATTAATATACCTAGACGGAATTCATCAGGTTCATCGACTATTCTTTAGATCTTTAGATCCTATGTCGGTACTCTGGTGTTGCAATCCACAACATGAGAGTGCGCAACCGTTGGTGAAAGACGCCACGTCGTAATTACAGGACACCGTCAAATTAGTTTGTTTGTTTGTTTGTTTGTTATTTAACGTCTCACTCAGCAATAGTTCAGTTACAAGGTGGATGTCTGTACATAATCGAGTCTGGATCAGCCAATCCAGTGATTGACATCATGAGCACCGATCCACGCGAACCTGACCTACCGGTTCCGTTAGTCACCTCTTACGACAAGCATAGCCGCCTTTTAAGGCAAGAGTGGGTTGCGGAAGATCTATCTTCACGTGTCGTAAAACTAGTATTTAAACATTAAATATGGTTAAAAGTAGGTTTTGTTGAAGCTGTTGAGAGCTGGAAGATTGCTGAGTGCAGCGTTAAACAACAAACAAATAAAGCTGATGAGTGGGCTGATTGGTGTTTACGTTGTGTTTGTTTGTTTGTTTATTTGTTGTTAAACGCCGCACTCACCAATATTCCAGCTGTATGACGGCGGTTATAGACCAGACAGTTCAATGATTGACATCTTTGGCATCGACCTACGCAATTGGGATACGGTGACATTATCAACCAAGTCAGCGAGCCTGACGACCCGATCATGTGAAAGGCCTCTTACGACAAGCACCGTCGGATTTACGCTATGGACTAGACAAAAGCTTAGTCTCTGAAAATATATAATTTTGCTGGAAACAAACAACTTCCTTCAACTGAAAAAGGAGCCTCAGTGAGATGGGAAAAGGCGGGGGGAACCCTAGACTTGCTTCATTTAGGACTACAGTGAGGGCTTGGCGGAAGAGGAACAAATATCGCTCAGGGACTGGAAGATAGACTAGGTGTGAACAATATTTAAATTTTAAAACGGATTGGGATCAGTTGGAAGGAAAACCCGAAGAAACTCGGGTTAACAATCAGTAATTGTAGGCAAAGGGCAATAAATGAAACACAATTTAGGTGCAAACATTATAGAATACAACATATGTTAAAGAAATAGCGGTTTTAATATAATTGCATTTATAAAAGTTCTGACAGCATTGGCATAAAACAATAACTTGGCTGTATTGATATCTTCTTGTGATGACCGTTGTGAGTGAAACTTCAAAATATTTGGAAAGATGTTATATTTTGATTTGATGTAACTTTGCCTCATATGGCAAAAGCTGGACTACGTTCAATTTCTAATTACAGTAAAACCCTGATACGTAGCAATTGAAGGGACCTGGACAATATCTCCACTTGACAGGTTTTCTAGTTACCCAGAGACGACTCGAGGGCCATTATTGAATCATGAACCTCACGTTCTTTATGCATTGCTACACGCACGTACAGATATGAGACACGATAACTGAAATTATAGTCATAAGGTTTACAATCTCTACTTCAATCTAATCCTCAACAAACATTATATAAATGTATCTAGATAACAGGTTGTTCTACTGCGAGGGTTTTACGTATCAGGTATGTAATAATGATACTTATATAGTGATATAGCTGGGACCAAACAAGTATATACACATGTGAGGTATTCCATGTAAATGGTTTCTACCTAGCGAGATTTGACGTTACCAGACATTACCAAATCCAAACCTTAAAATACCTGTTTTAAGTTTCGTTACCCAATTCACATGGCCGTATTCATCGTACGAACGTCACTTGTCATAACATTGTTGCGGTCAACGAGATTCCTGCATATTGATCAGAAGCAGCCAATATTTGACACTTTAAAAAAATAATGTATATCACACCCGCCTAGCACCCACATATTTGTCGTGCATAACTTTACATTTAAAAAACGCTCACAGGCGAACAGATGAACTGTTTCCTAACGGTTCTATGTCACTGAGCCACCAAATGTATGCCCGTGTAAAAG
Source organism: Haliotis rufescens (assembly GCF_023055435.1). NCBI lineage: Eukaryota > Metazoa > Mollusca > Gastropoda > Lepetellida > Haliotidae > Haliotis > Haliotis rufescens. The sequence continues at coordinate 39,917,742 of NW_025963780.1, read as the reverse complement.
TATTGGTTTTATAATAAATGACAAGAACATGAAAAAGTTTCCTGAATTACAATATTATTTAAAGCTTTCGACCACAGTAATCAACTGCTAAAATACAAGACAAGGTAATTGTATCCAGTAACTACTTTAACTGCAATTCCGGCATAATACCATTTATTCAAAACGGGAGAAACCTCCCCATTATATGAAACAACTATTTTTGTTTTCGATAGATTCACTGTCATTTTCCATTTGCAACAGTAATCATTCAATATGTTATCTCCAGTTGTAACCTGTTAACATTAGTGCCAAATAAAATAAAGTCGTCAGCGTGGAAAAGTATTAATAACATCTGGATGTAACTGAACCCCAAAGTGACAATTTGTTTCAATTTCACAAACTAAATCGTTAATGAAAAACTGAAATAGAAAGAGACTAAGCATACACCCTTGCCTCACTCCCATGAAACAATCAAATGTACCCAATACCCTGCTGTGTGAGCAAACAAGCCTTTACATTCTTTACTACCCATTTCAGTACTCAAACCAGAATATCTCCCATAGAAGATGATGCTGAATTGAGTCGAGAAAAATCAATCCATGCTACATAAAGTTTACCAACTTTACGCGAAATGTAAAACAAAATAATTAATAGTTGAATAACCTTTTCAAAACCCCGATTGACATCCAGATATTTTGTCAAGTGTTGAAGCCCAATACACTAGTCTTTTGTTTAAAATTGATGTAAAAACTTTTCTAAAGATACTCAAGAGGCTTATAACCCTTTAAGGTTTAGGAAGAGAGGCGTCTTCCCCTTCTCATGCACATGGATGATTATCCCAATGGACCATCATTCTGGCAAAAAACCGTTTTGATAAATGCTGTGTGTTTCTAGATAAGGTGTTATAACCATGAACAGCAGACGGATGTTTTAGATATTCACCAATAATGGCATCAAGACCAGCTGATTTTCTATTATCTGTGAAGGCACTGACGTTGTCAAAACGATTGGATCTGGTGGTTGGGGAAACAATATGTCAATTGTCTGTTTTTACATTTAACTTGGAACTACCAATGCGTCCCCCACCCCACCAGCATCATCCTAAATACCCATCTGTTACAGGAATGGTGTGGTGGCCTGGTGGTTAAAGCTTTGCCTCGTCACACCGAAGACCCGGGTTCGATTCCCCAAATGGGTACAATGTGTGAAGCCCATTTCGGGTGTCCCTTCGCCGCAGTATTGCAAAAGGTGGCGTTAAACTATACCCACTCACAAGACCCGTGAAGATTCCGGGGTAGAATAGGTCTTCAGCAACCCATGCTTGTCGCAAAAGGCGACTAAAGGGATCGGGTGGTCAGGCTCGCTGACTTGGTAGATGCATGTCATCGATCCTAATTGCGTGGATCGATGAACATGACATCAATCACCGGCTTGTCTGGTCCAGACTCGAGTATTTACAGATCGCTTTCATATAACTGGAATATTGCTGAGTGCGGCTTTAAACAACAAACCAAACCACAAGACATGCCCTCCCCCCCCCACACACACACACACACACACACCTGTATCGCCCTTTATTCCTCCTCTTAATTCTCGTAGCCCTGCCCTTCACCTCCAGGTCACAGCCAAATGGATGTTTCGAGAAAGTCATAATTACCAGTGTTTGCAGCTGACGTATTAGCACCGTGGGTGTTCAGACGACATGACAAATCACTATGTTTCGAATAGATAGCGAATAAACAAGGACATGTTTTCTGGCTCTGTACAAGCCTTGTAATTGATCCAGTTAATGTACAGACCTATATATTAGTGTCGGGGAGGATGTATGGTTGGGGATCTTTGTTTGAGACAGGTTTATTGTTCAGTCACCGCTTAAATACATTCAACTGTTTTCTCCATCTGAGTTGAGGGTTTCTAGAGCTTCGTTCCCCCAAAAAACTGAAGTACATGCGGTGTCTCCTTATTGGCAAGTGACTTCGAAATATGCCTCTGTCCACCTTGCAGTAAAACAGGGTACCCGACAAGATGATATGGTATTGTTGACTCTTAACCTTCTAGCGCCTGACATGGCAGCTCGGGTTGTATACTCCCCAGGGAGCTGAGAATCAAATCAGTGTACACTGATCCCTTGACCGGGGTAATAATGTTGGCACTTTGAACATGCACCTTGTGTATGGAGTCAAGCACAATATAAGTACACGAATTATTATCATTGTTGATGTTGTTGAAAATCGTTTATTACGTCTTTAAATACGAAGTTTCAGGGAAAGCAACATGGCTCTATAATTGCAAGCCATTTCTTAAATCTAGTCTGGCTAAGCTAGTACACACTCACACAGCTGTGGCGTAATAAACTACTTGTCTGTGGACGGTATCTGGTGAAGGATGGATAATTCTAACCAGCCCTGAAATAAGCCATCACTCTCTTTGTCGTTCCCCGTTTACCCGCAGTGAACATTATCAGGACCGTCTTACGGCATCGGGAAGTTGAACGAGTGCGTTACATCTTCGTTAACCTTGACCCCGGGTCAGCGGTAATTACATCAGGGTTATCAGTGGTCTCCACTCTGTCCGCCCGCTCGGATCAGACGCTGGGGTCAGACGCGGCCCTGGCTCAACTGGTTCTACTCATTGTACACGCAGTCAGCGAAACGACTTTTATATACTGGGTCTGACGACCAGTCAAGACCGCAGAGCTTTCGACATTCACCCTTGTCCGCTGGCCAGAGACTACAAAATTGTGCAGAGGACAAGTAAAACTCCTGGACCCACTTGCACAAAGCGATCTTAGCGCTGAGGTGATCGTAACTCTCATACTTTAACCTAGGCTTACGATAGTCGTAGCGCTAAGAGCGCTTTGTGCAAGTGGGCCCTGGTGATATAGCAGTCGTCAAAGACTAGAATTTAGCTGACAGCCACCACAATCACAGACATCGCCACAACCACCACAACCGCCACAATCACAAACATCGTCAAAATCGCTCCCACCATCACACACACTCGCCTACCCAGAGTTCCTTGCGGCCGGCAGCCAGCCAGCATAGTACCTCTGCCACAGGCCAGCGCCATGTGACGATTCGTCACATCTTTCACAGTCCATTCAAGATATTGCATATGCTGTTCATCCGTTTCATTTTTGACAAGCTTTCACATTGTGATAAACAAATGTCAAAGAATGGTTATGGTTCATTTAGAAAGTATCCTAAAACGTGAACATCTACTTGCTTTTGCGTAGTTATCGTTTGTTTACATTGGTTGTACGGCTCCACGTGCTGTCATCGAAGCCCTACGGAGAGCTAGCGATACGGTCACTTTGATGTATAAATATATATTGTCATGCAACTCACTGTCGCAGTTGTGGTAGCATATCTAAATAATTATGCAAAACAATATGTAAAGCATATACCAAATACTTGCATTAGTCCGTTCTATACTGATTTCTGAAAAAGCGCGTTACAAACAAGAGAAAAGTCCGGTCACGTGATATGCAAATTAGCCTGTGGCAGTGGTGTTATGCTGAGTCACCACTGCGACGGAGTGTGCATCACACACCCACGATCGGGAAATATACGTAACTGAGCACAGCATATAATATAGCTAGCTTTACGAGTAATGGAAAAGGATAATGAAAGAGTCGTGATATATTTCACGATAAATCTTTTACTATCGACGTCATTTCTGCTCGCAACTTGATGACGTCGTAAATTGGACGATACCATGTTTGAGAGGGTAGTGAGTTGTTTCGCTATGAACTCTAGTACACAGTTATTGACTGATCCAAATATTATACATGTCACCATTTTCAGAAATGCTTCATGAGCAAGTTTGAGAAAAAAAATATATACACTCATTTACATTATGTTGACGTTTATGAGAATACTGAGGAAATGCGAAACGTAATCCCCCTTTTCATAACATGGACTTGTCCGAGATTGCCCCGATCGGATTGCATTCAGGAAGTCATCATTGTTTAAATACGGGAACTATTTTTAAAGCTTAAAAAATTTAATTACATCCTTAAAGAGGCTGTAAATAATTTTGATATCGGTCGGTGTTTATCGTGCAATAAAACACTGCGGGGAGAATAAACACCGAGGGGCGCAGTTGTTTATCGTACAATAAAACCCTGCAGCGAGAATAAACCCCAAGGAGCTCTTCCCCCACATTGTTTATGTTTTTACAGACATGCCACAATCAGTACAACAATAACTAAACCCCGCAAACGCGGACATCCATTGAATTATCACCATAGCAACAATCAAAATCATCATAATAACTGGGGCGGTCAGGTAGCCTAGTGGTTAAAGCGTTCGCTCGTCACGCCGAAGACCCGGGTTCGATTCCCGACATGGGTACAATGTGTGAAGCCCATTTCTGGTGTCCCCCCGCCGTGATATTGCTGGAATATTGCTCAAAGCGGCGTAAAACCAAACTCACTCACTATAATAACTATTCTTCATATTATCAGGGGAGTGCGAGGGGGCGTGTGATCTGAGACGCCACATAACGCCAGGTTCCGTCCCGCAAGGATCCGCTCATCGATGGTTCGGATCCCAGAAAGATCCTTGGTTTGTCAGCACCATACCCGTGCCCGTGGGTTTCACCAAAGTGGTAAACATCTGAGACCTGCATCACTAAGGGCTTTCCTCCCACATCAACCGACACGGTGATGTAACTGGAACACTGTCTAACCATACAGTATTTATTTTTCGAAAAACAGAGAACCACAGAACTGAGATACACGTGTATTGCACATAACGACATCTTCACCTTCACAACCACCGCCAACACATTGCCACGCCCACACAGTCTACCATTCACTGGAACAAGTAGTAGCAGCTGGCATGAAAGTCATGTTATGAGGATTTCATACTCTGCGGAGCAGTTGGAAGGGGATCAGGGCCGGATAATAGGATTCCATTAAAGCCCCAAAAAGTATTATCTTTCTGGTCCCGCCCGCGAAATTTTCAACCCCCGCGTCGGGCTTTTCTTTTTTTCAGGATTTTTAACCAAAGGCAGGTAACTCTAACCCAAGAAAAATGCACATGACGCACGATGCATGTCGTGCCTCTGCAGGTTGTGTGTGTGTGTGTGTGTGTGTGTGTGTGTGTGTGTGTGTGTGTGTGTGTGTGTGTGTGTGTGTGTGTGTGTGTGTTGAGAGTGGTGGTGAGATTGTGGGTCCTTCTGGGCTTGCCAAGTGTAGTTCAGACATCACTATACTTAACTTGATGAATTGTTGCGAAAAGGGCATCCCCTGGTTAGTACAAAATACAACTTCGTTCTTCCTCCGAGACGCGAAGATTGTTCAGTTCGGGTCAGTCTTACAGCATCTTGCAATTGATTTATCCAAAAAAGCAACATCAAAAACATAAATAACAAAATATAATTTAAAAAATGCACGTAGTCGCGTAGTTTAGGCCCAAACCAAAAGACCAGAAACAATATTTTTTGTGTTTAAATGTATCAAAATATAGTTCATGAACTTTTTTTATTCCACAATACATTTTTTACCTTTTAAGTTGTTTTTCTAATACTGATTCGGTGAAAAATAGCTAGTCTCAATCAAATCTCGTTGTCAAAGTGATGACGCAGGACTGTGTTTTTTTATTGATACAGAGCTTACGGACCCAATGATCCCAATTATCTTTTTTTCCCTTTTTTTCACAGAATGTTTTCAAGTCCATCCGAGATTCAATGGGGACGAAAATTGGAAGAGACGAAAAAAAAATCTCTCTTATATTTCATTAAAAAACTCTTAAAGGAACACGTTAATAGCACTTAATTCATAAAAAAATGCCAAGACACAAACATTTCCTTAAATAGTGAGTGAGTTAATGCTTTACGTCACATCGGCAATATTTCAGCCATATCGTGACGATCCTTACACAGCTTCACCCCCATCGACCTTGAGGTTTTCGAGTGGTAAATTGAAGGAAATGCCTGCTTTACGGAAACTAGACTAACACTTAGACAATGAAAACATTTCATTAAAACAATTATTATTTTTTTCTTCGAAAGTAGGGGCGGTCGGGTAGCCTAGTGGTTTAAGCGTTCGCTCGTCACGCCGAAGACCCGGGTTCGATTCCCGACATGGGTACAATGTGTGAAGCCCATTTCTGGTGTCCCCCGCCGTGATATTGCTGGAATATTGCTAAAAGCGGCGTAAAACCATACTCACTCACTTTCACTCACTCCAATAATTCGTTATTCCGAACATTAGTATATCTGGACGATTAACAGAGAACGCTACCGTCCTGATTGACGAGGCTCCGATGGGCATGCAACATATGCGACCGCGTTAGTTAAGAGTAAAAGTACATCTAAAAGAGGTGTGGTAATTCAATTTTGAAAATTTTGCGTCACGAGTGAATACCAATTTGTATCCTTGATGTTTGTATCATTGCTGATGCGAATGTGCGAGTATGATGGGTTTGACACCTCTAGCATGACACCCACACCTTCGCATATTTTGCTAAACAAAACAAGAAACGTAATCAGGGCCAATTTGGGATTCGAATCCACGATCACGGATTCTGGCAGGCCTAAGGGACGCAACTCTGCAGAGCAAAATGCAGCGTCTCAGACGACTGGGTCACTGGGGCCCTTCAAATCAAGTGAGTGACGTCACATCGGCAATATTTCAGCCATATCGTGACGACTACAGACAAGAGTTAATCCTGGCTTGAAGAGCGAGTGCGACTTTAAATGATACGTTCAGCTTATCCGTAAAGCTATGTTAAGTAGCAAAAAGCGAAGGGAAAGATATCATTTCAAACTAAGTGATAACAACTGCGTCTAAAATAGACTTATTTACGTCTTTGTCAAAACAATTTGACTTTTCAGTCATTACATCCTTTTTCTCCCCCTTTAATATTATCCACCATCTTGATTTTATGCACTGACAAACCTTCAATTACGCAATCAACAAATACCGTTATCGCTAGACGAATTATATATGACTATATTCCTGCAGACAGACGTATGACGTTCATGCACGTGATAGCATAGCGACAGTGGTACTTAATTTCCCAGCTGGCCAATACATCCAGAAACATTAAGCCCCGTACATAATGATAATGTCTCTCGTGGAATGCATGGCGGTTATCTCGTTCGACATTTTACATACTTACTTTCCAATGGCGTAATGGGTCGGCAAATATCACAGCTACAATCTGTATTACATTGAAGTATTAAACAGCCTACCCCTGATATTTTGGTATAATTATGAATATCGTATTACAAGTATATAATATGTGGTGTCAGCTAACGGTACATTGTGACATTGTGTTTCAGCTACGTCCGTTTGAGTCGTAAAGAGATCCATTCTCGACCAACTCGTGATATTCCGGGACAAGCAGGTTACGGAAAGGGGCGAGTGGTGCCGAATGAAAGAGATTGTTTCAAAACGATAAACTGGTTTTTGTGTCGGTTCGCGCAGCACGTTTTGCGCATTTCGTGGGGTACAAATCATGCCTGTACCCGTTAGTCTGCGCATGCGCAAAGTCTTTAATTACGAATGAAAGTCAACACGACGACAACTACGGCTCGAAAGTTTGTTTTGGCCGATATAAATAACAGACTGCTCTGCTAATGTCAATTTGGGCGAGAGCAATTATACTTCACAAACTTCACATAGTGAGTCATTTGTTTTCATTCAATACCAAGGACCAATGAACGCCATGTTTCGTGGCGTCCAATCGCAGCCGAGTAATGAAAACGAGTGGAACGCAGTCTAAGTCTTGACTGGAGGGTAGCGGCGACTGAAACCCTCGGGGGGTCATACTACACCAGGACAGCCAGACAAAGTTTGCCTCGTGGCATAAAATGGGCACTGGAATATTTCTGACTCTGGCACAAAACAACATGCATTCGCAATGCAACAACCCAGTTGAGATTCAGCGACATAATAGGTCTTCGTATGCTACACTGGTCGCAAAATCGGCTAAAGGGGGATCGATTGGATGGCCAGGATCTGTGACTGTTCATTGGGTGTCATCACATCCCAAAGGGAACCGTGAAGCTCCGGGGTAGAATAGGTCTTCAGCAACCAATGTTTGTCGTAAAAGGTGACTATGCGTGTCGTAAAAGGCGACAAACGGGATCGGGTAGTGAGGCTCGCTGACTTGGTTGATGCATGTCATCGTATCCCGATTGTGTGGATTAAAGCTCATGATGTCAATCACTGGCTTGTCTGGCCCAGACTCGATTGCTACCAGACCATCGTGATATTGATGTTGAATAAGAATATCAAAACAATTCATAAATCTGCTACGGCAGCCAATCCATTGCGAGTTGACATCGATGAAGCAGGTGTTTGTTACCAAATAGTCATCAGTGTCTTGTGGATTTTACTGAATTATGTAACATATACAGATTCACAACGTAGAGGTCAGAGAATAATCAGTCTGGATTATCTGCCGAAACATATTCCGTTGGGCGTAAAAGGCAAAATGGTGATGACAGTTTTATGAATTGATCACTGAAAATCATTGATGACACCAGGACATCACACAAAACGGTAATAATACGCTATCCTACCGGTAATACCCGCCACTCACGCAATTTTCAGAAAAAAAAGTTTGTTGTTTAACCCCGTGCCCAGCTATACTCCTGCCATATGACGGCGGTCTTTAAACAATCTGGACCAGACAATCCAGTGATCATCATGATCATCACGCAGTCGGGATACGCCAACAACGTCACCATAGATGGCCATCCGATTAAACACGTCTTCTTAATATATGTTAGGAAGAGAATACATGGATGTCAACTTCGGAGTATATGAATTTCAACAGTGTATATGTTTTGGTAAAAAGATATTTTTCATAAATTTCACATTTCTTCACTTAAGCTCAAACAATATGATCAGACTCTGTTATGTTCGCGCAATCTAGAACATGAAAGTATCATCTAGAAGCGTTTTTATTGAAGTGATGTTAATATGTTAACAAAGGTTTATCATTTGCGTCATTTTAATAAGTTTTTGTAACTTTCTCAGCTGTTTGTCTGTGGCCGTAATACGGCCAGGTTTCTTGTTGAATACAGTGATTTCATACCAAAATGTTAACTAATCCTTGTTCGAATCTGTATGAGATACGACGGAGTGAGTTAGTGCTGTTTCACACAGTCAGCACTGGTACTGTTATCAAATGGCGGCCAGTAGTGAGTGAGTGAGTGAGTGAGTGAGTGAGTGAGGTTCTACGCCGCTTTTAGCAATGTTCCAGCAATACCACGGGGACACCAGAAATACCCGATCCGATCCTCATTATATGGTCCACGAGACCTCCATGATCCGGTTTGCCATGGGGATATTGACTGCGAACCGTTATTGATACTGTTATTTTATTCATAATTTCTTTCCAGATTCCAGGGTAACGTATCGTGACATCATTACATATTCCGTTGCATGTGAACCGATTCTAATAACATCTCTTATTAAATCGATTCATCATACGGCAGTTCTTAACCTGTGCTATTCAAGACGTAAAAACAAGATGATATGAAATATGATGTATTTCCTCAATGAAACCATTTGGCATTAAAGGAACTATCCAATATTCCCAATAACATCTCTGTACTGTATCTTCATCAGCTATAATCAATAACATACTGAAATGATTCAGACTGCGGAAATTCTTTGTAAACGAAACTCGTAATCAACGTATTTTTCTTTGTAGTAAAAATGTTTTAATAATTCTACATATAAAATTGAACGTGTATATTTTATATCGATCTTTATTTAACTTGTCGCCCCATTGATTATCCACACGTTCAATCAATAAGAAACACGATGTTACAATACGCATATCCAGTATTCAGTTTTTTTCATTAAAAACAAATATCGAAAGCACGAGTCATCCTAAAACCACGGGGGCTGTCGGTTAAAGCGTTGGCTCGTCACGCCGAAGACCCGGGTTCGATTCTCGACATGGGTACAATGTGTGAAGCCCATTTCTGGTGTCCCCCGCCGTGATATTGCTGGAATATTGCTAAAAGCGGCGTAAAACCATACTCACTCACTCACTCTCTCTAAAACCACGTGTTCTCTTAGCATCACATCTAACGTGTAATCCCAGCTTCATCGGCTGATACATTCCACAATTAAATGTCAATGCATGCAAATTGCTTTCAATTTACAGTCCCTGTGGTGTTTCCAGGACGTAAATAGTGTCAATTTCATGTTTGAGAATGTTGACATTTTTGTTACTTGCAAATCAGTCACTTGGCAATCCAGCGGTAGATATTTCCTTCCAACTTACTGCTACAAAACACGGAATCGTGATTGATTGTGCTAGATTCGACAATTGCTAACACAGACACGATGATACATGCAAATATGATCGTTTTCTACACTAAATTACCATTTGCACGCCCAAATAATAACGTTGTAATGTGCATGTATTCAGTCTGTGTATGTTATTGTGTCAAAACGTTAAAAAATATATATCATAGACAAGCACAAACAGTAAATCATGCTATTGCCCTAAATCTGTATTATTTAATATCACAAAATATGAAGAACAGGCCATATTTCATATTTGGAATCTATTATTCCACCAAGGAATGTGACATATGTCTAGAAGAGCTTATCATATTTCACATTTTTCAAAAAGTTATTTTGTCTGTTGGTATTTCGTATATGATTAAATTCATTTTAATCTTACTTTCCCAGCAGTAAAGTCAATGTTGTAAAGATTATCATGATGCTGAGTGATAAAAAGTAGTCCCTTTTTGACGTCTGACACACACGTAGTTCGTGAGAACGCACAACGCGGCAGGTAAACTCATCGTCGTGGCCAGCCACGTGAAAATCGTGCTGACAAAAAAAACAACACTCTGGTATAATAGACACAAAGAGAGGTATATGATTTGTTGTAGACAGAACGAACAACAGAAAACACATGAAGAGAATAGCCGACATGTACACGGCGCTTCTTAACACGCCAGGTTGTATTACTCCGCCAGGGTTATCGAGAGTTGACGTTGCCATCAACAAATTGTTGATGGCGTCTCAAATATGTGAATGAGTAGCTTGAAAATACGTTCTATTTTAGTCTAGTGCTTTGATTAATGGCGTTTGTTTGTGAACTTGTTCACTTTGAAATGGATATATTATTGAAGAAACCCCCGTGTTCTTAGCCCCAGTGAGCGAGTGAAGCAAGAGATGAACCTACTGTGTTTTGAAACGTGGATCGTCTAACCGTAGAATCGATATTTTAGAAGAATGCTTATTTTAAATTTGGAACCGAGAGTTTTCTTTAGTTGTGTGTGCAAAACTCACACCCGTCGTCGACGTCGACACGGAGAGAACTGCGCATGAAGTCACGTTGACTTTCAAATCCCCCTCCTACCAAATCAATACGTTGGTGGTTGACAGAACTGTTTATAAAATGAGTCTTTCTATTGTGTACTATAAATCTCTGCCGCATCAACAGCTATATCAAACATCCTTTTGAGGTGTTACCATTTTCACACTACGTGCACGTGGGTGGAGTATGTCTTATTTTATTAACTTACATAACTGTTGGAGCATTCCGTACCCCTGTCACTATCAAATGTGCCTTCCGTTCACAGTCAGATGTGCCTTAGACATGCGTGATAATACAGAATAATGTTTGCGAGATTTATAAAACAACAATCTTATTTCGAATTGCCTTGACTGGGGGACTGCATGGCTGCATTTGAATTATCTCCCGGTGAACCGTTCTCTTGATATCTACCATTGACATGACACGGGTCAGACTATTATCTGTGACCTTCCTCGGCCAAGAATGCGCGTTAATACTGTCTGTCTGAATAAGGAGTCAGGTCAGATGTTAGAGTACCGCGACCTCCGTTGATTAGAAACCCTTCGGACGTGTGCCGCCAGTACCACGACTCGCAGGACACTACTCACACTAACATATAGTCCCTGATATGAACTTATGATTACGGTTAAATACACCATTTCACAAGGAAACCAATGAGTATTAAAGGAACCCTAAAATCTCTGCATTTAGAGTGAGTGAGTGAGTGAGTATGGTTTTACGCCGCTTTTAGCAATATTCCAGCAATATCACGGCGGGGGACACCAGAAATGAGCTTCACACATTGTACCCATGTCGGGAATCGAACCCGGGTCTTCGGCGTGACGAGCCAACGCTTTAACCACTAGGCTACCCGACCGCCCCTCTCTGCATTTAGAGATGATAAGATGATGAGTGTTGACTGCTGGAGCTGAGAAGGGATGAGAGTGGACTCGGGGGAATGCTTCATAAATATACCACTCAACAATTGATAGGGGTACTGGAATATGTTTACACTGTTACTAAACAAGAGAGCAAAATATTTCTGAATCAAATAATTTTGAAATGAAATGAAACCAAACATAATTCAGTTCTACTGCAATATCAGAAATTATTTATATGTTATCACTTCCAAACAATCAGTCTCGTTCCACGGCAATAACAAAAACTATTTATATGTTCTCACATCAAAACAATCAGTCTCGTTCCACTGCAATATCAGATACTATATATATGGTATCACTTCCTAACAATCAGCCTCGTTCCACAGCAATATCAGAATTTATTTATGTGGTATCAATTCCAAACAATCAGTCTCGTTCAGCCCCAACCTGGTCTCAGAAATAACCTTATCAAATGTTGAGCGGTATATCTAATCTGGGGTTTGTTAGAGAGACTAGACATGAGTCATGCAACAGTGATTCCAGACGGACTGTGCGCCATAGACAGTAAGTGTGTGTGTGTTTGTTTGTTGTTAACGCCGCACTCAGTAATATCCAGCTATATGAAATCGATCTGTAAATAATCGAGTCTGGACTAGACAAGCCAGTGATTGACATCATGAACATCGATCCATGCAATTGGGATACGATGACATGCATCAACCAAGTCAGCGAGCCTGACCACCGATCCCGTTAGTCGCCTCTTACGACAAGCATGGTCGCCTCTTACAGCTGGCATGGCGTACAGTAAGTGAGTGAGCTGATAAGTGAGTTTGTAAGTGAGTGACTTGTCAGCTACTGTAAACTAAGATAATCCTCATTCTTTCACTTACTTTGTTTGTTTGCTTGTTTTTTTTTTCAACGCCGCACTCTGTAAATAATCGAGTCTGGACCAGCCAAGCCCTAGTGATTGACATTATGTGCATCGATCTACGCAACTGGGATGCGATGAAATGCTTCAACCAAGTCAGCGAGCTTGACCACCCGATCCCGTTAGTCACCTCTTACGACAAGCAATGGTTTGCTGAAGACCTATTCTACCCCGGATCCTAACGGGTCACTTCCGTATGTGTCACCACCTTCCTCTGATATCACGTAACGAAAGGGTAAAAATAATCAGATTTTTTCAGAAGATTAAGTATAGTTTTACGCCGCTTTTGTCAATGTTCCAGCAAAATCACGGCAGGGGAACCCGAAATGGGCTTCACACAATGCACCCATAAAGGGTTGGTTGGTTGTTTAACGCCGCACTCAGCAATATTCCAGCTATATGACGGCGGTCTGTAAATAATCGAGTCTGGACCAGACAATCCAGTGATTGATATCATGAGCATCGATCCACGAAGGGAATCGAACCCTCGACTTATGCGTGACGAGCAAACGTTTAACCTCCTGGGCCCGGTTGTTCAGAACCCAATTTTACATCACCTCACCTCAGAAGAAGAGAAATGGTCGTCCCTCAGTAGTAATTATAATTTCAATTCAAACAGCAGTCATAATCAACAGTTCACATCGTCAATGAGACAACGGGGCACCATACCGCCCTGCTATTTCACTTAAAGCCTGTGGGATGTAGCGTGTGGCTCTCGCGTTCTACCCAAAATGAAACATTAACTAAACAGAAGAACCCCAGTGTCACATTACCACGACAATAGTCTCAAACACAAAGAAGCATTGACCAGTGCAGCTGTGAACCAAAGGTGAGGGAAGGTGGGCGACAACGTCCCCTTGGTAACCATTCGTCGAAGTCGCGGCGTGAATTTCGAGAGAGCTGTGAAAGTTAAGGTTTGATGTCTTATTTATCAGAGAGGTAAACCGAACTGTCTCCTCCACAACCACCAGTTTCCCCGCTCCCCTGATAGACATACAGATCTCAATGATGGCTTGTTCGATATGAAGAATGCGCTCCTTGTGTGCCGGAGAATGAAGTGCCCGCATCCGGGCAATGACTTCAGACTTGACAATGATTAGTAGCCCAGATTGAACGCACAATCTTTGAGGACTCGCGTTCCTTAGCGACTACAGAAATACCGACACGCAACAGTCCTAGCGGTGTTACAATTAAACACTTCGTAGCAAGTCCCAAATCATATCTGATATATTTTCGACGAATAACTTATTTTATCTGCACTTAAATCCTGGATTAGCGAGTGTAGCCCATTTCCATGCAAATATGATAATCCCCCTAGACACATTCGCTACCACCGCTAGCTCGATTCGAATGATTCGACGTTAAAAATGGACGCTTCATCAAATTACACTCATAAGCGAAAGGTAAGAGGCGACTAACCGGATCGGGTGGTCAGGCTCGCTGACTTGGTTGTCAATTGCGTGGATCAATGCTCATGATATCAATCACTGGATTGTCTGGTCCAGACGCGATTATTTACAGACCGCCGTCATATAGCTGGAATATTGCTGAGTGCGGCGTAAAACAACAAACTAACAAACCACCCATCTCATAAGCGAAAGAGGTATGTGCTCCTATGGTGTAAGGTGTGGAACTAGTCTGGACAAATTCTGGTTTTATAGTGCTTACCCACTGTGATACCATGCCGCAGTTCAACAGGTGAGGTTATTGCACTTATATAGCGACATGCATGCACGTGTATGTGTGTGTGTGGCTGCTTGTACTAGTCCGGAATGATGCCGATTTATAGTGCTAGCACACTGAGATACCATGCCGCAGTTTAACATGAATAACCCAATCAGACACAGTATACTGACTCCGAGCCGACCAGTCCTTGTTTTAGCCCCTTAATGCCGAGCGCCAGACAGGGTAACAACAAGTACCATCTTTTAACGTCTTTTGGTATGACGCGGCTGGGGATCGAACCCCGGACCTTCCGCTCTCCGGGCGGACGCTCTACCATTAGACCACGGAGGCGGTCCCGCAATTTAACAGGGATACCCCAATTAGACAAAGTATAATGACGCCGAGCCGACCAGTACTTGTCTTATCCCGTTAATGCCGAACGCCAGGCCGGGTAACAACAAGTACCATATTTTAACGTCCTTTGGTATGACGCAGCAAGGGGGTCAAACCACCGAGCTTCCGCTCTGGAATCCCGAAACGAAGTTTTATTTGGACCAGGGTAATAACGATAATGGACGTACGAGGATGTCCACATATATCTCGCCCTCACACATCCCTTCAATGAATAAACAAAGGCAGGGCTGTCAGTTCAAAAGCTGGGCTCGGCACATAGCGCTGACTCATCAGTATTTAACTGGACGAAACTATTGTTTAAATTCATACGGTAGCTGTGTATGGAATAAGGTCAAATTGGGCCAAGGAGGGTCTTATTTCCTCCCATTTTGAAACAGTGCGGTTTTATAGCATGTATGTCATGGAAATAGCTTTAAGAAATTAGATATACCTACATGCAATAATTACACTTTATATCAATACAAAATATAGAGATAGTTAAAATGAACAATGATAGAACACCTGCTGGAGGAATATATATAATCATAAAAGAGCTGTTGGTTGAAACAGATAAAATCATAGCCATTTCAAATGACACTGTATCTATCAGCAAAGTCGAGCACTGCTCTTTCGGTTCATATTTGTGTGTACAAATAAACTCTCTCTGAACATTTCGTGTTTTTCGTTTGTTTATACTGACATCAAACTTTTATTCCAAAAAGGTATTTCAACCATATTCAATTTATGAGCAATAATCTTGTGTCACGTGACAATAATCTCCCTATTGCCTTGTATTAGATGTATAAGAAGGTACTTGTTGTTATCCTGCCTGGTGCTCGGCATTAAGGGGCCAAAACAAGGACTGGTCTGAGTCAGTTGGTTAATTAGTTCTCTCTCTCTCTCTCTCTCTCTCTCTCTCTCTCTCTCTCTCTCTCTCTCTTTATCTCTCTCTCTCTCTCGTAAAAACGTATTGGCTTTTCCGATCAGGCCTATCAAAGACAACTAACTAACGTGTGTTCAAAACTTTAGAAATGTGTGTTATTTGTCCATTTTGCCAACTGGAATATCGACAAGCAGAAATAGGAGCAGAATTTGCAAACTAAATTATTCGCTGGGTTGACTACTAGTCCAGCTGCTGATTACTCGTCGTTTTCTGAACACATTGTCGCTTCAACTAAACCCAGCTAATAGTTTAGTGTGCAAAACAGACACATAGCGTCTTTGGTGGGAGTGCTTACTTCGTTTCCGAACCAAACGCGCAACTGAAGTGATGATCTTCACCGTCAGTGAATATACTGCTCCCTGAAGTCGTCGGTAACACTACGGCAATGGCGTGTAGGAAGATTTTTTAGAGTTTATTTGCCTTGCGCCACACGTTCAATAGAGCAGGACAGTTTACATTGCGTGTAAAGAACTGTTCACACTAGACGGCAACCTTGTCTACTTGTGTGTTACAGAGCTTTGGGTCGCTCACCGTCTGAGGAAATCAGGGGGTATCTCTTGAGTGACCCCCATTTCGGTAATGACGTGTTGATAGCAAATCCAGATAATGAAGAAATCGCGACCAGCTGTAGGCGGCAGTTATAGTCCAATGCGAGCGGGAATGAATGCCGTGGTTTGTTTTACATACCAATTGGGAGATTACACGTCGTTATAAAATTCCCTCTATCTGGGTCGTAATGGGGTACGTTTCCTGATAGCAGGCTGGGAATCCAGCATAAATAATAATTAGAGTGAATGTTGTTTATTACCGCAGACAGTAATATACTAGTCATACAGCGGCTTTAACATAACCTTTTGTTTGTTTGTTGTTTAACGCCGCACTCAGCAAGATTCACGCTATATGACGGCGATCTGTAAATAATCAAATCTAGACCTCATAATCCGGTGATTGATGTCATGAGCATCGATCCACACATTTGATTGGTTGGTTGGTTGGTTTGTTGTTTAACGCCGCACTCAGCAATATTCCAGCTATATGACGGCGGTTTGTAAATAATCGAGTCTGGACCAGACAATCCAGTGATTGATATCATGAGGATCGATCCACGCAATTGGGATCGATGACATGCATCAACCAAGTCAGCGAGCCTGACCACCCGATCCCGTTAGTCGCCTTTTACGACAAGCACAGACGCCTCTTACGGCAAGCATCGGTTGCTGAAGACCAATTCTACCCCGGATCTTCACGGGTCCTGAACATGACCTGATAACTAAGGACTGAAAGCATCAACAGGACTACCCAATCCTCATTCGACAAGATGAGGTGAAATAGGCTTCAACGTCGCCTTAAGATCATTGCATTATTATAGCGACGTGCGTGCACGTGTGAATGGGTGGTTCCGAGCCGACCAGTCCTAGATTTATCGCTTTAAAGTCGCGCGCAAGGCAGGGTAACAACAAGTGCCATCTTTTAAAGTCTCTTGGCGTGACGCGTATGGAACCACCGACCTGCCGCTTCCCGGATCTCGACAAACAGGAAATTCTTGGGGTTAATCATATCTCGGAATTTCCTCTGGGCTAGCGACATTAACCACTCTTTATATTTAGGTACACATATAGTACTAATCCTGGCAGTGTTCGAGAAAAAAGGGACGGAGACACGAGGTTCGTGCACCAGAGTCATAAACTAAACTGATATTCTGTCGTTTGTAACACATTTGAAGCCAATCTTAATTATTTTGTATTTTGTTAAAATAATAGAATTCAAATATTGATTGTAATTTAGTGCATGATCAGTCTTCGATCTAGACACGCAGTCACCACACTGTTCCGGTCTTTGGAAAATCATGCCAAATACGACAATGACGCTGCCGCTGAATACAATGTGAATCGGTGCATGAACATTTCGTGCTAAAGACCACGTGGCAGTACACTGGCGGGACATTTGGTACTGCTGCAGGCAGAAATTGTCGCCTCACATAATTATTTGAAGACGATACCTTTATATCTCGATAAAGAAAGGTAACTCTAGCTCTTACAAACATATCGAATTTCACGGGCATGTCGTTCTAATAAATACAAAGCTTGTTCGCGCAGAAAGAGGAACGAGACCTTGGTGGTGACCTCATAAATATAAATAAGTGGCACAGTCCAAATTGTTTCGGGGTGAGATTGGTATTGTCACCTGTAACAATATCGTGCATGTGGCTGCCTTGTGTGAATATGTCTATTGAGCACGTGGCCTTTGTACAAACCCAAACAACCTGCTGAAGCATCAACATCACCAACATCTTCAACACATCTGTGTTTACCAAGAAGAAGACAAATAGCTGTTGTTACCGCAACAGCTCACCCGCGAAGATCCGGGTTCGATTAGGTCTTCAGCAAGCCATGCTTGTCTTAAGGGGCGACTAACGGTATCGGGCCGTGATCAGGCTCGCTGATTTGGTTGATGCATGCCACCGTATCCCAAATGTGTAGATCGATGCTCATGATGTCAATCCCTAGGTTGTTCGGTCCAGATTCGATTATTCACAAACCACCGTCACATAGCTGGAATATTGCTGAGTGCAGCGTTGAACAGCAAACAAACAAACAAACAAACAAACACAATATGACCACCAGAGTGAATTTCATATTTCCTAAACAATTCGTGATGTCAACTCGGGTGCGTTATCAATGTTCCTAGGCCTGCTGACACAGTTATGTCCAACACAAGCTATTTCCGGCAATGTCTCCGCTTAACAACAAGCCTTAATCGTATAACGGCGCAAACATCTCTTTGTACAGCTATCAATCGCCTAGACACACTAACCTAATCTGCGGTACATCAACTAAAACTATTGCACGTCTCCGTAATTCGATAACCTGCTGTCTCCCGTGCAGAACGAATCAAAGATTGATTGACAACAACCCAAGCAGTTAATACAACCCATAAACCATATTTTGCTATATTTGTGTTCACCCGAACTTGCAATTTCATTTCAACTTGCATATCAAAATTATTTTCAAAGGCTTGAGAAAACGCCAGACGTCAGGCTTATCGTATACATTAAATAAGATAATTCACTACGTAACTGAATGACGAAGCCTTATAACGAGATTAACCATTCAACGTGACCATTTCAGAGGGAGAGTCTGTCAATTAAGGCTGTCACGTGATACATATGCGCACTGGCCTCTATTTGTGGTAACGTTCTACGCAGCTAACCTCGTTACTTCTCAATACCTTTTGTGAAAAATATTTTTTAATTCACTGAAAAACAATATTTGGATCATTCGATCTCACTTTATGGATTTTAAAAAATCGCCATTGCCCTACTTTACAAAAGAAACGGGGATCTTAAATCTAATTACATATTCGGAACACATTCAAAAGAAACATTATTTAAGAATAATGCTTCTTAATACACGTATAGTGTACGTTTGATGTCTTTTTGTGGACAAAGTCAACTATTCATTTATCTGTTTGTCAAACAAAAATACAACATTCCTATGAGGAAGCGTTTTTTAGAAACTGACAAACTGGCGTCTTCGGAAGATAGATTGACAGGTTGACGGATTTTACCGAGGTCTGATGGGGAAGACAGGCGGGCAGGTAGGCAGAAAGATAGACAGGGTAGATAGATGGTAGACGAACCGACTTCCCATCGGTTGGCAGCTCGGCTGACAGGCAATCAGTAAGGGCACCGGAGGCAAGAAACGTTTACGTGTATATCTAAAAGTTTCTTGGGTCTAGATAAGTATGAAATATCGCGGGCAATGTACGTTGGATGGTTCTTACATTAGCACTGGTCAGAGGTGTCGTGTTACCCTTCAAACCACCCCCTACACAAGCGGGCTTATCGTTGTACGGCTGATTGTATTGTCGATTGACCGTTATACTTTAACACACTCGATAAATCAAATCAAATCAGCATTGTTAGATTGTTAATCTGGCTAAGTGAGCTAAATTACAAATAGTACATTGATGGGTAGGTCAGACACGACTTAGTTAACTATGGACAGGTCAGACACGACTTAGTTAACTATGGACAGGTCAGACACGACTTAAGTATGAGTTGGTCAGACACGACTAAAGTAAGTATGAGTTGGTCGGACACGACTTAAGTAAGTATGAGTTGGTCAGATACGACGTAAGTAAGTGTGAGTTGGTCAGGCGCGACTTAAGTAAGTATGAGTTGGTCAGACACGACGTAAGTATGAGTTGGTCAGACACGACGTAAGTAAGTATGAGTTGGTCAGACACGACGTAAGTAAGTATGAGTTGGTCAGACACGACGTAAGTAAGTATGAGTTGGTCAGACACGACGTAAGTAAGTATGAGTTGGTCAGACACGACGTAAGTAAGTATGAGTTGGTCATTCAGACCCTTATACAAATATATCCAATACAGCCCACGCAAGTCTATAATATTTGTCAAGTCTAGATTACTGGAGTTATGAAGAGAGTCTCTGGGCTCCTTTTTATTATATTTTTATTAAGATAATTTAACAACCGTTTTTTTCTGTAATATATGTTCATTTCAGAGACTTGATGTTAGTCTAGGCAAACAGCAACATGAGTAGTTAACCGTGTGTACATAGAGATGATACCAAGTGACATGAGTTTTCAACCGTGTTCCTTCAGCTAAAGAAATCTTATAGTCGGATGCAAGAATCTGATTTAATTTTGTGATAATGGGTGGATGAGATAAAAAACTCCATCTCGCCCGACCCCCCTGTAAACAAGCAGCGGAGTTATCTGCAAAGAGATAACTCAATTAGAACACACCTCCGCGACCTCTGAGAGCCGATGTGTCGTGACTGTGAAAGCTATCTCGTGTGTTTATGTTACCAGATTTCCACAAACAGGATCATTGTGCAGGGACCAGGCGGAGCTGGTGTGATAATATATATACATATGTTTAGATATGAATCTATATTTTTATCTATATATTAAGCAATATTAATTATAAAAAAGTGTTATAACATCACAGCTGTTGTACGTAGTCGATATTAATATCAAGACAAATAAAATTTCAATTAAACAAATTTACAAGAAAGGTTATCATTGGAACAAAGTGATTTTTATTTGTTTTGTTGGTATTAACGCCGAACTCAGAAACATTCCAGCTATTCCAATCTGTACATAATCGAATCTAGACCAGACAATCCAGTGATGGATATTTGGAAAAATGTCGAGCTGTTTGGGTACGATTAAACACACAACCAAGTCGGCGAGCGTGACCACACGATCTATCAAGTCTCCCCATACGACAAGCACAGGTTGGCGGGGACCAGTTCCAACCCGGTATCCCCCAAGAAGAAGAAAAAACAACTTGAAAACAGTGTTCGAAATATGCGCCTACCCGCAGGCATGTGGCAGGCAATTCTTGTGTCGTCCCCGTAGTTTCAAAGTTGTATGGATCCTTATGACATGTAGTTAATTTACATGTCTATGTTTTTTGTCACAATAAGATGCATTTTTTATAAATGAGGGCCTCACGAGTCTAGTCAGGGCCTGCGGCTTCTAAAGTCTGTAGGTCCCGATGTCAGCCTTGCAATTTTCTTATTTCGAACACTGGTTGAAAAAAGTTCCTGTTTATATAACACGTGGAGACAAAGTGAAAGTTTTTCCACATTTGACAACAATACTCCGTCTCACTTACATACGTCAAGTTGTCACAACGAGCGGCGCGTATGTCAGGGACGTGTGCAACTACACATTCGGCGACTGAGTGATCGTCCTTTGAAGTCCCTTACGACTGTGAAACGATCAATCACGACATTGCAGATCAGCTGGATGGGCTTTTCTACTGAATATTTTGCATTATTAATGAAAGTTATGCATGCATTGTAACAGCAGAGTGTTAAACGACGACACATGAAGTGCATTAGTAAGGAAATATGCATCCTTGTCATAACTCCACCTTACCCGCACACCAAACATTAACCATGAATGATTTAGAATGGACGTTTACGGTAGCATAGACTAACATTTAGTCTCTGAAATCTTATATTACACAATATCCTTCTTGACTCTAAAAATAAAAAAATTCCCTATGCTGATTTAGCTTGAGCTGGCTAGACTTGCTTTTGTATGCATTTCTAGATTATTATTTTTTCATAAAATAAATATATTCCACGGTCATGGTGCAGGACTAACGGTAGCACTGATCAGCGGATTGTCTGGTTTGCCGTGTTATGGTGCCCGAGCTAGACGTATCAGTGATGGAATACATTAATAGTTATTGTTAATTATAATTAGTGAACTTACTTCAAATTCTTAAAGCAATAGTTGACAGCCCGTGGGGATCCGGGTTAGATTGAGTCCCCTGCAAACTATGCTAGTCGAGTGAGTGAGTGAGTATGGTTTTACGCCGCTTTTAGCAATATTCCAGCAATATCACGGCGGGGGACACCAGAAATGGGCTTCACACATTGTACCCATGTCGGGAATCGAACCCGGGTCTTCGGCGTGACGAGCGAACGCTTTAACCACTAGGCTACCCGACCGCCCCTATGCTAGTCGAAAGAAGCGTCTGAATGGATCGGGCGGTCAGGCTAGGTGATTTGGTTGATTGAGTGTCATTGTACTCCGACGGAAAATCGTAACTCACAGTATCGATCACTGGAATTTCTGGTTTAGACTCAGTTATTTACAAGCCGACGTCATACAGTTCATTGCGACGTAAAACAACAAACAGATAAAATATTTGAATGTTGGAATTTTTGACAATTTGACATGACCTGTAACAGTATTCGGACCAGTTTTACAGAGAGAACATGGCGTTATTAAGCGCACACGTGTGGTTATACTAACACTGGTATATGAAGTATCTTTAGTATTACAGCGTTGAGTTGAAGAAAGAGTATAATCGGTTGCAGTTTACCCCAATGAACACTTTTGATATGGAAGTAATGTGTTGATAAAACTTATAAAAGTTATGCATAACAATACCTGAAAATCATAATAAACATATTTCGTTATTCATCAGCATCTGAACATCATCAATCAGTAAAAGATATATCACTGTTTTCTCCAACAGCTCATACGGGATGTAATTTGTGTATGTAAACAATATCCCGGTCGAAACCGTGGCAGGTTATCTCGTTTTCTCTGTAACAATTCATTATTCATGTCTCAACGATAACCCATGAACGTCACGGAGTGAACATGTTTATCCTTCTTGAAAAAAAACAAGAAAGAATAACAATAAACAGATACTAAGGAACATCGCCATACCACGTATGATATTGCTATACCCAGAGCTGTGTTAATATAGAGGGAACAAGACGGATCCCGAAAGTAAGATATGGTTTCACTTACCACATTTCTTGATATCCGTGATAGTCTAGGTACTCCGAGAGAATTGCGACTGTGTACCCGAAATACGATCCCTCAGGACCGGAAAAAAATTTCGGATCACGAGTGTCGATATTGAAGGCGTTGACGTTCGTCACAGTCACCGTCCCTAGGAACGACAGCAGAAATCCAACACAGGCACACATCGTCAGGGAACACGTAGACGTCTTTGCATTGAAGGTTTCAAATTTGGAAAAGTTGCAAACAGTTGGTTTTTGTGTGGATGTGACGCCAGTTTGTGGAATTATTTAAATCTGCGAATTAAGAATGAGCGTGCCGGGGTAATGACTGCAACCTGCAGACTTCCTCTCATAGAGTTTTCAAAACAACCAACCAGTCGACGCGATCCGAATGTGTGGTCAAGATGCTGAAACCTCGTGTTGCTATGGAATGTCACCGTTACCAAGCGACCTCGCAGCGGAAATGAAACACAGCCAAGCTAACAAACATCTACACCGCGAGATGATTCAAACTTTTCAACTTTTTACGGCGCTCCCGACATCATCCGACAAGAGCCCCTCCTGGCTTTATACTGAGATATACAACTGAATCAGCTGCGCGAGTTATCGTCTGCTACTCGCTTGAGTTCGACTGGGAGACCGCGCGCGCGAAGCGGGAAATAATTGGCTGGTGCTTCCGTCGCTTCAAATATCAAACCTATTTAGTCATCAGCATCGTTTGATTTGTCACCTTGTCGTGATAACGATACTTTATCTAAGAATATCCTGAACACTATTTCTTCTCGGCGGACAAAGGCTGAATGTCTAGCTCTGTTGGCGAGTGTCAAACTGCAGACGACATCTGGTATAAGTGATTACGGCCATATATTTGCATTTTCGAACCTGTTGATGAACCAACTGACTGAAAAAGAGTCAAGAAGTCTAACTCCAAGTGTTGTTACATACAAAAAGTGTCAACGTGTCCAGTTAGCTTCTTGTCTGCCCAGATCGATCCATGTATAGTGACATGTGCGGTGGTAATAGTCTCGGCGAGTCTGGCAACTCCATCGCTGGCAACTCCATCGCTGTGAAACTTTTTGACAAGGAGGACGTACAAGTTTTGAAACAGAACTCAAAAACAGCCCTTTATCACGTGTAAGTGACACATGATTCAGCTCCTGCATACTCTGTGACATGGCGTCAAACTTGCGACATCCTCAAGAAAATCTAATTATTACGTTCGGAAAATTCCGATCCTCCCAACAGCCAGGAGCTAAAGAGAAGCTTATCATATACGTTGCCTTGTCATATGGTCTGCGGGTGATAGACCCTTGCTACCGCTGTTGTTATTGAGCATTCACAATCTCAGTTATCTTTGTTTTTAGAGTGTATCTTTCAGGATCAATTTCAATTAAATTGAGACTGTCTGACGCCTGGCATTTTTCTCCTTCCTTGTAAATTCAATAAATGTTTATCAAGTCAGAAATATGATTGGGTTATATTGATGGGTTAGGGAATAGTTTGTTATTGGGTTAAATTTGGAATATTGTTATCTAATTTTATTTTTAGGGAATGAGGATGAACAGAAAAAATACATTTTTTAACATTAGCGGGTTTCGTGATGTGGATAATTTTAGATAAGGATGGGTTATGATGAAATATACGACTTGATTTTTCAAGGCGGTTCCAACTAATGGGAGCATTAGGTACAAATTTGTGAACATTTTGTCTACGACAATCACAATGTCACGTCGCGTGGTACAGAGCCACGGCGTTGAGATGGATGTCACAATGTCACGTCGCGTGGTACAGAGCCACGGCGTTGAGATGGATGTCACAATGTCACGTCGCGTGGTACAGAGCCACGGCGTTGAGATGGATGTCACAATGTCACGTCGCGTGGTACAGAGCCACGGCGTTGAGATGGATGTCACGTCGCGTGGTACAGAGCCACGGCGTTGAGATGGATGTCACAATGTCACGTCGCGTGGTACCAGGCCACGGCGTTGAGATGGATGTCACAATGTCACGTCGCGTGGTACAGAGCCACGGCGTTGAGATGGATGTCACAATGTCACGTCGCGTGGTACCAGGCCACGGCGTTGAGATGGATGTCACAATGTCACGTCGCGTGGTACCAGGCCACGGCGTTGAGATGGATGTCACGTCGCGTGGTACAGAGCCACGGCGTTGAGATGGATGTCACAATGTCACGTCGCGTGGTACCAGGCCACGGCGTTGAGATGGATGTTCCTGTAGGATGGGAAAGCGTATATCCCTATACCTACACTAAGGAACTATCTATCTCTCATTTCTTTTCTGCATCTCTTTTTTTCACAACAGTCCAGTTTTACAGTAACGTCCATTATAGCTGGGAAATAAGCGCTGTCTGATTTATGCACCTTCTTGACATTTGACAGCCTCTTAATCAAGAACTTCTCAGTGCCTTCTTTAAAACGATCTTAGATAGCCAACTTCAACCCACATGCATTCTCGCGCTATGTCAGATGTCGGGCTCACACACACGCACACACGCACACATGGTTTTCTGACATCAGAATGAGAGACAAAAAGACAATCTCATTGGGATGCGCCCTTTTTGTATACATGGGGATAGTTTTGTTTTTTTTACCTGCAACTGCTCTGGGGTTGTGTCCTTGGGAAACACGTGCTCATATATACACTAAATCTGTATCTCTTTATTACTATCTGTTTTCATCCCGTTGTATCCGGTCAGCGTTTATGAGAGTGCCCTTTTCAATCATTTGCACTCGGGTTTCCGGCCCTTTTCAATCATTTGCACTCAGGTTTCCGGCCCTTTTTAATCATTTGCACTCGGATTTCCGGCCCCTTTTAATCATTTGCCCTCGGATTTCCGACCGTCTTGAATTATTTTGCACTCATGTTTCCGGCCTTTTTGAATCATTTGCACTCGGGTTTTCGGCCCTTTTGAATCATTTGCACTCGGGTTTCCGGCCCTTTTGAATTATTTGCACTATTTTTTTCCGACACTTTTGAAACAATTGCTCTCGGGTTTCTCTGTTTTCACACTGCAATAAACTTTGATGAAGACGTAAAAAGTGGTTCTCGGATATTTCATTCCCGGCCTGCTATAAAGAGGTTGCTTGTGATGAGGGCAGAGGGCCCTTCCAGGGTGTTATAAAGGGGTCGCTTGTGATGAAGACATAGGGCCCTTCCAGCGCGCTATAACGGGGTCGCTTGTGATGAGGGCAGAAGGCCCTTCCAGCGTGTTACAAAGGGTCGCTTGTGAGGAGGGCAGAGGGCCCTTCCGGCGTGTTATAAAGGGGTCGCTTGTGGTGAGGCCCCTTGTGAAACAATCGATTTGTGTGTCCTAGTTTCCATCCTGTGTCGCTGCCTGTGAAGGAGTCCCTCCTTTCAGTAGAGCGCATACCAAACAGGAGAGTGTGCCTGCATAAGAATAACTGTTCCCGGATGCTTGATCCCCCTAGGGGAGCGACTGTTATCTGGATGAGCGTGTTTTTGACCTTGCAATCTTTTACACCGGAGCGATTGACGATCAGAGGAAGAATGCATGAGATAAACCATTCTTACATTTCCCAACCGCTCCACTAGGATGCCGCTCAGATAGGGAGGGAGGCGGTCGGGTAGCCTAGTGGTTGAAGCGTTCGCTCGTCACGCCGAAGACCCGGGTTCGATACCCGACATGGGTACAATGTGTGAAGCTCATTTCTGGTGTCCCCCGCCGCGATATTGCTGGAATATTGCTAAAAGCGTAAAACCATACACACTCACTCACCAACTCACGCAGGGGGCACATTTACTCCACTTTCCCGCGATGCGTCCTACGTTACAGGGTTTACCTTCACGTTGACCTTGACCTTCAGTCTGCGCTTGTCTTGAAGGGCCGTTCAATGACAGTGTCGCTATCAACGGTGTTTATAAGACAATGACATATTATCATATATTGTAACATCGATTGCTGCAGGTCAGCAATGTTACAATATTAAACGAAGCACTGCCATGGTAAGTGTGTAAGTGAATGAATCAGATGTACTCTCTTTAGAAATAGATTTCTTCCAGAAATATTTTATAGTTGAATTTCGTTAAAATTTATTAATCTCCTCTTAATAGAGACGTTTGATAGCTTCATACTTAAGGAGGTTATTCAAAATGAGAACGGTAAAGTTGTAACATGTGACTTTAATATTATTTATCTTTTATCAGTACTCTGGGCCATGTGACCTAACTTACGAATTAAAATTGATTGATTTTTTTACTATATTACAAGCCTGAAGTATCTGTGTCCCTTTGTCAAGTAATCAATGTGATCTCTTTTTTAGATACAAACCCTCGACAAAAAGCATAAGACAGAGAAGGGGAGTGTAAGAGAGACGATTCTGCAATGGAGATATTACTATTTGCAGCAGATACCTTTAATAGTTCCCACTCGAGCTTTGAATTCAACTCTCATTTGTCACAAACTCCCATGCTGCACGAGCAGACTGCTACACTTTAATCTCTTTATTTTTTTAAACTTTTGAAACAGATATTAATTGTTATTCGGGGAGCACGTGCAAGAAACACATATCGACGATTCCTGTCAATCACGTGTCACAAGCCACCATCAGCGCCGTATCCCTTTAGAAGGAACACGTTAAAAAAATGATTGAAAACGCGCAAGACTGACGAGCTAAACTTCTTATATCATATTTGACACTGGTGATTCTCTCTTTGAAACGCCGAAGTGACACGGTGGATTAGTATTATATTTGTAACCCATTTGCTACGACTTGGAATGTGACTGTCGTGAATTGATCCCGGCAGCTGGGCGTCAGAGGGCGCACAGTCGCAGCTGAAGGAAAGTAATTCACTGAACCTGGACATGCCGTGCTGTGATTAAACACTTATAATGATGGTCATTAAATACCGGCACACGCCCCGTGTAACATAACACAGCGGGCAGTAATTACATAATTAATTAGGAACCTGTATAATTTCGAATCTGAACTAGAATTTAAAATCGACCTCTACTGTGGTTAGTTATTGGAGCATGTGTTACCGGAGCAGGTTAGTGAGGATCATCATCATCATCATCATCATCATCATCATCAGTATTACCAACATTATCATAATCACCGTCATCATCATCATCATCATCATCATAATCATCATCATCATCATCATCATCATCATCAACACAATCATCATCATCATCATCACAATCATCATCATCATCACAATCATCATCAGTATTACCAACATTATCATAATCACCGTCATCATCACTATCATCATCATCACTATCATCATCATCATCATCATCATCAGGGTTTCCATCGGACCTCTGATTCTTTGTTCCTGTTGTCTCACCAGACAAAGTGTGTCTGTACATATTCCAGCTAAGAGTTCCGCCGAAGTTTAAAATCCTGTAAAACATATTTTGCATTAGTTTCTTATGCAGCTTCATAAACAGTTTTCCGGAGCCACGTAGTTGGCTTTATTGGGGCCAACAATTCCCAAGAGGATGCGAAATAATACCCGTTCCCGATAATAATCTTGGCCACACGTGGTGGAACGTTATTTCTTGCTATTATACAACTCAACGTGTGTTAAGGATACTCTGTTGCCAAATTCAGAAAGCAAAAAAGTATTGGAAGTGTAATTTAGGTTGGTTTCAACTTGGAATTAAGTTTTAATTTTAGCAACCCATTTAAAACTACTCTCATGATAGCCTCTCGAATTCTCCCTTTTAGTCTCAAGCCGGACATTATCCCTGTCAAAAGTTGAGTTTATTGAGAATATTTATCATCTATTTCTACATTTCCGATACACACTGGGTCACGGTGACCTGGATTTGATTTGACTGTTTGTGGATGTAACGGTACATGTAACGGTTTCTGTTGCCTCAGCTGTGTTCTCACCTCTACTGCAGATATCTGACAGTCAGTATTATTAGATGCTTGTTATTATTCTGCATGAGCATGACATGTTTCGAGGCAAGTGAAAGTTGTATTTGTAGTTGTTGGAGTAGCAAACGCAGAAGCAGTGGAAACTGGCGAGGACGTTGGAGAGAGGGCGCTAATGCTGCTGCTGATGATGATGAAAATTATGTTATTTGTGTCAATGTTGTATTGTGATAGTACTTGTAGTCGTAGTAGTAGTAGGAGGAGGAGGAGGAGATATTGTCGTAGTAGTAGCAGTAATAGTGGTAGTAGTGGTAGTGGTTGCTGTCGTAGTAGTAGTGGGAGTAGTAGCAGCAGTAACAGTAGTAGTAGTGGTATTAGCCGCAGCAGTAGTGGTGGTAGTAGTTGTTGGTTTGTTGTTTAACGCCACACTCAACAATATTCCAGCTATATGACGGAAGTGGTAGTAGAAGTAGCAGCAGCAGTAGTAGTCGTAGTAGTAGTAGTAGTAGTAGTGGTAGAAGTAGCAGTAGTAGTGGTAGCAGCAGCCGCAGAAGGAGTAGTAGTAGTGTCAGTGATATTAGTAGCAGTATAGTAGTGATATTAGTAGCAGTAGTAGTAGTAATAGTGATAGTAGGAGTAGTAGTAGCAGCATCAGTAGTAGTGGTAGTATCAGCAGCATCAGCAGTGGTGGTAGTAGTAGCAGCAGCAGTAACAGCAGCAGTAGTAGTAGTGATAGTAGCAGCAGTAGTAGTAGTAGTAGTAGTTGTAGTAGTGATAGCAGTGTTAGTAGGTAGTAGTAGCAGCAGCAGCAGCAGCAGTAGTAGTAGTAGTAGTATTGATAGTAGCAGTAGTAGTAGTAGTAGTTGTAGTAGTAGCAGTAGCAGTGTTAGATGGTAGTAGTAGCAGCAGCAGCAGCAGCAGCAGCAGCAGTAGTAGTAGTGGCAGTAGCAGCATTAATGGTAGTCTTCCCAGCCAGGCAACTAGGTCAGCCACAGCAAGAGGTTCACCAGAGGCGATATTGTCGGTGATACTGTTAGGTATGTCATGATACTGACTCGCCTTGCTACAAGGCTGTACTGAAAGAAAAGTCCGTGGATGTGTAGTAATTCTATCCTCCTAATAGGCAGGTCTAGATATGTGGACATTACAGTAAGGACTCCAGTCTGTTAAAGGGACAACTTGTTCTTATTATTTACATAATCTAGAACTTATGATTTCAACTAATAATTTTTACCCCAGAGACTTGTGCAAGTCTAGATACTGGCGTAATTTTGAGGGTAGTGGATGTGTGGCCGGCAGCGGGGCCGGGGAGAACACCAGGGAAGACTGAAATAGCTCGGTACAAGTAGGTAGGGGAGGGACTGGGGAGAGAGAGAGAGAGGGGGGGGGGGGGAGAGAGGGAGAGAGAGAGGGGGGAGGATAGAGGGAGAGAGAGAGAGAGGGGGGGGGGAGAGAGAGAGAGAGAGAGAGAGAGAGAGAGAGAGAGAGAGAGTCAAGCATTGTACTAACACTGTAATCTCCATTTTTATTTTTAATGTAAATAATTCGCAAATTACCTTTACCAATCAACAAGAAATTGTTCCCGAGGTTTTCGTATGCATTCGCTACACCAGCGACGAGGAGAAAATATCTCGGATTTTTTAATAACCTCTTTAAATCATACTGGGACAGAGACTGCGTGCAATGAGCTTGTACCACGTGGAGAATCGATCCCGAGCCCTACGGCGAACGTTTTAACCACTGGGCTACTCCACTACTTTGAACATGCACATGTGCACAGACATGTGTGTTTCATGACGCGTACTTGAAGCCTCAAGCAGCGTGAGTGGAATACGCATCTGTTAAACTGCTTAAGGACTTGTGCTGAAGTGGTCTTGAGAAACCCGATATAGGACTGTTAGATATTTATGTTACTATCGTTACTAATGACAAAAATGAGATTACTGAAAAAAGTAAGATTATTTCTTTGTTGTTTAAGGTGGCTCCCGTCAATAGTCCAGCTAAGGACCAACTTCTAAATTCTACTTACACAAGTTATATGACGGCAGTCTGTAATAAATAATAATCCAGTTATTGACATCATGACCATCGATTTTATTGGAAACGACGACATAAAATCAACCAATTCAGAGATTGTTGGGGGGATGCTGAGAGTAGTGTCCCCTCGACGTGTTAGGATCCGGGTTCTTGATCAGCCTTGGGAAATAAGCCCATCTTCAGTCTAGTCGGTACTTAGATCATTCCCTACTCTAGAATCCCCACAAGGGAAATAACGACATTAGGATATCAAGCTGGTGATTTGAGGGGCATTTACAGTTGACAGATTGGGAATTCTTAATACGTTACCACATTAAGTCAAAGTGATGGAAGGACAGTGAGGGAGGCATGGCAAGAAACCACGTTTAGGGTAATGACACCGACTGTTCGCTGTTTTCCCGTTCTTGTAACAAAGAATCAACAAATTGATTTTTGTTGTGCGCTGTTATCATAATGTTAAACTGAGCTTTAACATGCAATCTGTCATTTGTGCTGCCTTGGTCGTATTTCCTCTGGTGTAGTCCCGTGATAGGGCGATCACAGGACCTGTTCTGATGTCGTGACCCTTCTCACGATGCTGTCATGATTGATCAAGAAATACATACCGTATTTGACGTAATAAGCGCCCACGGCGTTATTTGCTAATATATTGGCAATCCCAATTAGCACCCCATCCGATTGATCAATGTATTTATTTATTAAGTTAAATTCTGGAAAAATATATCTGTCGTACGTAAACATTTCAGGCTGTCAGCATAAACCACGAAAATGATCTTTCAACTCTATTGTTCGAATATTCTAATAAGAGCTCCCTATTTCTAATTTTGAGAGCGCCCTGGGCTCTTATTATAAGAGCCTCCTATTTCTAATTTTGAGAGCGCCCTGGGCTCTTATTACGTCGAATACGGTAATACAAAAACAAGACAAATGACACAGTAAGTAATTGGTGATTACTTTTCGCGAGTGAGTGAGTGAGTGAGTGAGTGAGTTTGGTTAAACGCTTTGAACAGTATGTGCGCTTGTGTGTTTTTGTGTTTGTATTTGTTTATTTTGTATGATTTGTACTTTTGTGTGCGCGAGTGAGTGTTGTTTATCGTTTCAGTCTGGATCAGACAATCCAGTGATAGATAAATATATAATGAACAACGATCCACGCCGTCGGGGTACGCCGTTACGCCGCCTCTGTAGACGTTGCAGTAGACCAATGCTAACCGTATTCTCCACGGGGACTCTGAACAGTATGTGAGTCCAGCATGTCTGTTTGATGTGGGAGGATGACCCGAAGTAACACAGACAATAAACGTTTATCACTTGGTGAAGGCCACGAGTACGATCACGGTATTGAACGATTAAGGCTCGTGACTGGATCAGAATTTGGATTCAACCCCAATCTGCAAAATTCATCTCTGGCGTCTGAGACAACTGAACCATCCATAGTGGGTGCAATTCGCAGGCTTTCGCAGTATTTCCATTTTAACGAGCGAGAAAGTGTGCCATTAACGTGAGGTTATGGCAGCATGTGTGACGTATAAAATTGCAATTAAACTATAGTTAAATATGTTATAGGGGTACCGTTGTCCCAGTCGTCTAAAGCTCCATAAAATGCTGTCTAGAGTTGCGTGCCCTAGGCGATAATCGTGGGTTCGATTCCCAGATAGTCACTCGTGGTTAATCAGCACCATAGCCGTAGTCGTGTGTGTCATCAGTGGGGAAAATATATGTCATGCACCACACAGTGATATAACAGTGTAACAGTGTCACAC
Organism: Haliotis rufescens; assembly: GCF_023055435.1. Classification (NCBI taxonomy): domain Eukaryota; kingdom Metazoa; phylum Mollusca; class Gastropoda; order Lepetellida; family Haliotidae; genus Haliotis; species Haliotis rufescens. The sequence goes on along the minus strand of NW_025963780.1, from coordinate 39,884,692 downwards.
TCACTCACCGTAGCAATCACAAGGCCATCAGACCGCCTCCGTGGTCTAGTGGTAGAGCGTCCGCCCGGAGAGCGGAAGGTCCGGGGTTCGATCCCCAGCCGCGTCATGCCAAAAGACGTTAAAAGATGGTACTTGTTGTTACCCTGTCTGGCGCTCGGCATTAAGGGGCTAAAACAAGGACTGGTCGGCTCGGAGTCAGTATACTGTTTCTGAGTGGGGTATTCATGTTAAACTGCGGCATGGTATCTCAGTGAGCTAGCACTATAAATCGGCATCAGTCCGGACTAGTACAAGCAGCCACACACAAACACACACACACGTGCATTCACGTCGCTATATAAGTGCAATAATCTTGGACGCGACGTTAAACCCCATTTCACCTCACCTCACCTCACAAGGCCATCAGACCAATCTATCACTCACTCACTCACCCAACCAATCACTTGGTCCTTCCAACCCACCGCCCCATCCACTAGCACAATCACTTGGACATCGTACCACCCCACCCCATTAATCAAGACTGTACCGCTCCTCACACTCACTCACCACCTACCCACCCACTCACTCACTCATCACATGCGTCAGGGTGCGCCTGATCATCACGCTCGTCACGGTATGGCTGAAATATTGCCGATGTGACGTTAAATATTAACTCACTCACTCACTGATCATCACGACTTTACGGCTCCCACCACTCACTCACTTACTCACTCACTCTAAACATAACATTTGCTGTGGAAAAAATATTAATATTGGAGAAAAATGACTTTGAGTATAAATTAAATAAACATAAAAAATAAAGTGAAATCAGCTGTTCTGTCTCCTATATCGGGCAGCTAGTTTCAGGTTCAGTTTATTTCTTCTGTAAACATCATATAAATCAAACAAATCGTAATGAAAGAGGACCCACCAAGTTTCCTTTCAGAAACACAAAATGAAAACATTCTTTCGTTACAGCTGCCCAAATCTCCGCCTGTTTGTCTTCAGAAAACTATCAAAGAGGATGTTTGGAGCGCTGATCTATGACGTCATCGCCTTGTGACCACGGAAGCTCCCATCTGGTGACCTGCGCCACGTGGCTGAATACATACCACGTGACCTTATACAACACGTGCAGCACGAGGGAGCGCATATAAAGGTAAATGTTGGTGTTTTGTAAATACAGCCATCTTTTTCACTTAAGGCATCAAGACAACCTCTCAGGTGTACATAGCTTTGATTGAGGTCTGTTTTGGCGTCGTGGAGATATTTTTTTCATGTGAACATGTGCAAATGTTTCTTTAATTAGGGTTAATAGGTTTGCACGTGTTTATTGAATGTCAGGCTTGTGTTTAAAATAGTTTTTAAACGTTTAAGTATGATATTATGTTCAGTCGCAGGAACAACAGCGTCTGTTTATTTGCACCCTTGAAACAGTGATGGATACAGTCTGTTACACATATTACAATCAAGGCCGGTCTAGTTGACCGTTGGTTCTTTTCTGCAGACAATAAGATGACCCGGATGTTAATTTTTGAAATGGAAATGTTCAAGAAGAGGTTCATGAAAAAGCTATGAAAAGGTTTATGAAGAGGTTTATGAAACGACTATGAAAAGGTTTATGAAGAGGATTATGAAAAGACTAAAAAAAGGTTTATGAAGAGATTATGAAAAGACTATGAAAAGGTTTATGAAGAGGTTATGAAAGGCTATGAAAAGGTTTATGGAGAGGTTTATGAAAAGGTTTATGAAGTGGTTATAAAAAGGCTATGTAAAGGTTTATGGAGAGGTTTATGAAAAGACTATGAACAGGTTTATGAAAAGGTTTATGAAGAGGTTTATGAAGAGGTTTATGAAAAGACTATGAAAAGGTTTATGAAGAGGTTTATGAAAAGACTATGAAAAGGTTTATGGAGAGGTTATGAAAAGACTATAAAAAAGTTTATGAAGAGATTATGAAAAGACTATGAAAAGGTTTATGAAGAGGTTTATGAAAAGGTTTATGAAGAGGTTATGAAAGGCTATGAAAAGGTTTATGGAGAGGTTTATGAAAAGGTTTATGAAGTGGTTATAAAAAGGCTATGTAAAGGTTTATGGAGAGGTTCATGAAAAGACTATGAACAGGTTTATGAAAAGGTTTATGAAGAGGTTTATGAAGAGGATTATGAAAAGACTATGAAAAGGTTTATGAAGAGGTTTATGAAAAGACTATGAAAAGGTTTATGGAGAGGTTATGAAAAGACTATAAAAAAGTTTATGAAGAGATTATGAAAAGACTATGAAAAGGTTTATGAAGAGGTTTATGAAAAGGTTTATGAAGAGGTTATGAAAGGCTATGAAAAGGTTTATGGAGAGGTTTATGAAAAGGTTTATGAAGTGGTTATAAAAAGGCTATGTAAAGGTTTATGGAGAGGTTCATGAAAAGACTATGAACAGGTTTATGAAAAGGTTTATGAAGAGGTTTATGAAGAGGATTATGAAAAGACTATGAAAAGGTTTATGAAGAGGTTTATGAAAAGACTATGAAAAGGTTTATGGAGAGGTTATGAAAAGACTATAAAAAAGTTTATGAAGAGATTATGAAAAGACTATGAAAAGGTTTATGAAGAGGTTTATGAAAAGGTTTATGAAGAGGTTATGAAAGGCTATGAAAAGGTTTATGGAGAGGTTTATGAAGAGACTGAAAAGGTTTATGAAGAGGTTTATGAAGAGGTTTATGAAAAGACTATGAAAAGGTTTATGAAGATGTTGATGAAAAGACTATAAAAGATTTATGAATAGGTTCATGGAAAAGTTAATAATAGGGCAAATGAAATGGTTAAGAAAAGGTTTATGAAAAGATCCAAGACACGGTTATGAAGATGTACAGGAAATGGTTATGAAAATGTTTATGGAAACTTTCAGAACAGGTTATGAAGAGATACATCAATTTGTAATGAAAAGGTTCATGGAAAGGTTAAAAAATAGGTCATGAAGAGATATACAATAGAGGCCATGGTGCCCTGGCGCGCTGGGAGTCACCTCGGCAGACGCACTCGAAGGCTTTTATTTCATATCTTTTTTATCCGAATAAAACATTTTCGATTTCCTGTCAAAATGTTTACGAACGATCAACTGGTTAATGTTGCACTTTGAATTGTGCCTTGACGCACAACATTATGTGATGTCACGCAGGTATGTTTCAGGTGTGGGTCTGTGGTTTGGGGAATAGTTATAGATTTTATGTCATTCTTGTTTAGATTTGGGTAGCTTGGTTTTGCCTTTGGCTTACCTGTTCCTCAGGAAGGTGTTATTTCTAATTACGTGTCTTGCGTGATACTAGGATCTGGAACTCGCGTTAATGAACAAATAACAATCGGTCTGGTGAGTAATAGTACAACTAACGCCGCCTTAAGCAGAATGTTTTATGTGTTTTGTTTGTTTGTTGTTTAACACCGCACTCAGCAATATTGCAGTTTTATGACGGCGGTCTGTAAATAATCGAGTCTGGACCAGACAATCTAGTGATTGACATCATAAGCATCGATCTACGCAATTTGGATACGATGACATGCATCAACCAAGTCAGCGAGTCTGAATACCCGATCCTGTTAGTCGCCTCTTACGACAAGCATGGGAGTCTGACCACCTGATCTGAGTACCTTGTACGACCTCAGACAACAAACAAACTGTTTCCATAATGACTGGGTGTTATCAGATATTACTGTGTCTTATACGTGTCTTTGGTTTGGTAAAATTGCAATTCTAAAAGAACATGAGAATCAATTATCGCGGATGCCACTTCAAACAACAAAATGGATTCACAGACAGCGAGCTGACAATTCCTACGTGCAGGTGTCATGCTATTTGATAAAGGCACTTGAAAAACATTACATGCGGCCATGTTTAAACGAATTGCGTGTTGAGCTTAAATTGCAACAAAAACACGGAAGTACAATGTTTACTCGAAAACAGTGTTCGTTTTGAGAGATTTGTTTTGTCAGACCAGTGCACAGTTTGGTCTTCCTTCCTTTTGGTATGACCGGATGACTATCTTTAACAGTAACACATATATGTTTTGTTGGTTTGTTTATGTGTTGTTTAACGCCGCATTCAGGATTATTCCGGCGGTCTGTAAATAATCGAGCCTGCACCAGACAATCCAGTGATTGACATCATGAACATCGATCCACGCAATTGGGATACAATGACATGCATCAAACAAGTCAGCGAGCCTGACCACCCGATCCCATTTAGTCGCGACAAGAATGGGTTGCTGGAGACCGATTCTAACCGGGATCCTCACGGGTCATAAGATATGTGGGACATGGCGAAAGGATACGGGTATTTATATTTCATTAGCCTGATGAGATATACAAGTGTCACCTGTCAGGTTATTGAAGAATCGGGGCGGGCGGGTAGCCTAGTGGTTAAAGCGTTCGCTCGTCACGTCGAAGACCCGGGTTCGATTCCCGACATGGGTACAATGTGTGAAGCCCATTTCTGGTGTCCCCCGCCGTGATATTGCTGGAATATTGCTAAAAGCGGCGTAAAACCATACTCACTCACTATTGAAGAATCGGGGCAAGGGCGGCCCAATCGTCAATGCCACCACAACTCACTGTAGAGTTGTGTCCCTTGGGCACGCCAGAAACCTATGATTGTGAGTTCGAATCCAGGTTCGTCCCGATGATGTTTCTAGGTTTGTCAGCACCATACCCGTGCTCGTGGGTTTCACCAAAGTGGTAAACGTCTGAGACCTGCATCACTTCAGGCCTTCCTCCCACATTAAGCTGACACGTCATGATATAACTGGAATACTGTTAAAAGCATCGTTAAACCCAACTCACTCACTCTCATTATTGGAGACTCACAGCGGGGCCATCACCAGTTCAATGGCACCGATATGTCTCCCATGCTTGTCGTAAGAGGCGACTGACGGGGTCGAGTGGTCAGGCTCGCTGACTGGGTTGATGCATGTCATCGTATCCCATTTGCGTAGATCGATGCTTATGATGTCAATCACTAGATTGTCTGGTCCAGACTCGATTATTTACAGACCGCCGTCATAGAGCTGGAATATTGCTGTGCGGTGTTAAACAACAAATAAAACATATACAAAATCTGTTTAAAGCGGCGTCAGTTGTACCGTTACTCACCAGACCGATTGTTATTTGTTCATTAACGCGAGTTCCAGATCCTAGTATCACGCTAGACACGTAATTAGAAATAACACCTTCCTGAGTAACGTACAACACAAACAGGTAAGAAAAAAGACAAAACCAAGCTACCCAAATCTAAACAAGAATGACGTAAAATCTATAACTATTCCCCAAACCACAGACCAACACCTGAAACATACCTGCGTGACATCACATAATGTTGTGCGTCAAGGCACAATTCAAAGTGCAACATTAGCCAGTTGATCGTTCGTAAACATTTTGACAAGAAATCGAAAACGGTTTATTCGGATAAAAAGAGAGATGAAATAAAAGTCTTCGAGTGACAGCCGTTCTGGAAAAGTACCACGCTACTCTACTTTTTTTGTTTTGTTTGTTTGTTGTTTAAGGTCGTACAGGCCAATACTAATGATAATAATAATAGGCTATTTATATTGCGCATATTTCCACACCACTCAGGGTTATGCTCAAAGCGTTATTATTACCCCGTTCACTTGATCGTTGTGCACTCAAGAATCATTCTCAGCTCCATCGGGAGTATACAATCCTAGCTGTCTGTTAAGCGCTAGAAGGTTAACAAGCACATTGCCATCTCATCCTACCGGGTACCCATATATGGTGTATGATGGCGGTCTGTAAATAATCGAGTCTGGACTAACCTTCCAGTGGTTGACATCATGAGCATCGATCCACGCTAGCGGGATACAAGGACATGCATCAACCCAATCCCGTTAGTCGCCTCTTACGACAAGCAAAGTCGCATTTTATGGCAAACATGGGACCTATTCTACACCGGATCTCCACAGGTTGCTACCCTTGTTTTCACAGCTGAGAGACTTTTTCGAAATGGTAAGTCCTCCTCCGTTAACATTTTGCATTGAATTGCACATTATTTGTTATACACTTTTGCAGTCAAAGGAAGACAATTTCCAAATACAAGACCAATATTATTTACACTATATTTCAACAAAGGAAGAGAGACCCGTGACGATCCGGGGTAGAATAGGTCTTTAGCAACCCATGCTTGCCGTGAGTGTCGACTATGCTTGTGGTAAGATCGACTAACACGATCGGGTGGTCAGCCTCGCTGACTTGTTTGATGCGTGTCATTGTATCCAAATTGCGCGGATCTATGCTCATGATGTCAATCACTGGATCGTCTGGTCCTGAATCGATTATTAACAGACCGCCGTCATATAGCTTGGATATTGCTGAGTGCGGCGTTAAACAACAAATAAACAAACAAACAAACAAGCAAAGGAAGACGATTTCCAAGTAAATGGCCTATTTATTATTTACACTTTCTTTCAACAAGGGAAGCAGATTTCAAAATAAATGTCCTATATATTTACCAAAAGCATGATTGTACAATTGTCACATCAACGGAAGCCGCCATTGTTCGTCAGCGCACCTCCCTCGGGAAACCCGATTTAGTGTGTCCCAGTCAAGCTCCCGCTCAATATCCACACTGTTGTAAAGCTCTTTCACTGTTGGCGTGACTTCTTCTCGTAATCGGGGTCTTTTTCGACAGGATACAAATTTAATCGTCAAGATGGAGAGTGTATTTGAAGCCTAGAAAGTCAGAATCGCCCCTGCCTCTTATGCCCAATATAACATGGTTTACGCTGGAGACAGTGGAAGTACATGTACGTTATGCTTTGATAAACAGTCACGGTTTAGCATGCTGCGGGCGTCTCGGCGCGCCTAACGTGATAGATTCTTGCGATAGGAAGGAGCGGCATACAGATAGTGGTCCCTGCATGTCCATTGCCAGATTATTAATCAAAGGTTGTACTGCATCTAGAATATGCACTTCCAAATAAGCTCCCTTCTAGAAAAAGATCCGAATGCAAGGACTTGAGTACCGGTACAATTGACGCCGCTTTAAACAATATTTCAGTCATATGTTTTTGTTTGTTTGTTGTTTAACGCCGCACTCAGCAATATTCTATCTTTTTGACGGCGGTCTGTAAATAATCAAGTCTTGACTAGGCAAGCCAGTGATTGACATCATGAGCATCGATCTACTCATTTGGGAGATTCGATGACATGCGTGAACCAAGTCGGATCTATCGACAAGCATGGTTTACTTGAGACCTCATCTAACTAGGATCTTCACGGGATGAATCGTAGCTCTTTGTCAGCGATTCTGTAGACACAGCCTGACGTTGCTAAACTTTTGAATGTTTGATTGTTTGTTTTTTAAATGCCAGCTATATCACGATGGCTCGTTAATTATCGATTCTGGACCAGACAACCCAAAAATTGATATAGTGAGCAATAAACAGCAGGGACTTGGTACGATGACACGCAATCATGAATGGCTGATGTATATTTGCATACCTTGTGAGTACACATGTACGTGCGTTGATCATACAAAAACGAGTTGTATATGTTCTTTCTCGTGCCTCCCGACGAGCGTCTATCGACACCCCAGATTTAAAACCTCCCCATCCATCCTCCTTTCCACACCTGTAATCAATGTTTAGAGGTAGAGAGGAAACGAAACACACCTGTCACGTAGTCTCAGCGCATCTCCGATTTCACGACCGCTCGGTCGAACATGTCGACAATGTGGGTTTGAAATAGACAACGTGTCTCAACATTGTTTCGTCGAGACTACACGTGCCGACATTATGGGGTGATGGTCGAGGCCGCGTTGAAATTGTTGTCAGTGATAATATTCCTGAAACAAAACACCAACAGCATCAATCCCCAACTACGATGCAGGTTTGCAATTTCCCACCAGTCGCTCATTAGGTGTCGGTAACTTTGAAAGCGCCGAAACCCCTAGCCCTACAGCACAAAGTGCAAGAACTTTTCCCGCTCTTTTACTTCTGGAAAATGGGGGAGAAAAATGGACCTATGTGAATAAACATTCAAAAACATTAGTCTTTGAAAACGAGTTTAGGAACCTTAAATTCTAAGTCCTCTCACCGTTCCGAATATTTTTTTTTCATTTATTATGCACCGACTCAAAGCACGCGACAGGTGTTATGAAATACAAGCGAGAAATGTTCATCTAATACAGCTGATTTGGAGTGTGACCGTAATTGCTTTGAGTATTTTTTTAACCTATTTGGGGAACCAGATAAAAGTGATAATTTGTACATGATGTTTTTACGGAAGAATCTAATTATAGAATTGATTGGTGTGTTACGAACCAGCGACAAGCAGCGACTGAAATGTACACTCTTTAAAAATGAAAAGCACAGGTGGATAATTAGTAAATTTATTGTACCTAATTAAGTCGATATATTTAATTTAATATCATAGATACAAATATGAAATTTTGGAGCTCGATAGTCACATGTTGTCGTTGTACAAAGGCATAAAAAAAGTTTCATTGTAATGTCACATAAGGCCACAAGGTTGCGCTGAACACAGAATCTCGTGTGACCGCCCCGGGCAGCAATCACGGTTCTGCATCTCCTCGGCACTGACATGATAAGTGTATGAATTCTGTCCTGCGGAATTCTGCGCCATTCTGCTTGTAACGCGTTGGCCAGTTGTGGGAGTGTCTGCGGCGTGTTCTGATGTTGACGTACACGTCGATCGAGTTCATCCCAGAGGTGTTCGATTGGGTTGAGAACAAAACGGGCAAAACGTTGATGTTGGCACTATGGAGGTAGTCTACCGTGACACGAGCTGTGTGCGGTGGAGCGTTGTTCTGTTGAAACAGCTCCCTCTGGCAGTCAATGATTGGAAGAAGGTGAGGTTGAAAATTTGGATTATGTAGCGATTTGCTGTCAAATTTCCCTGAACCACAACCAAGTCAGATCTCGTGGTGTAGGATGTGGCCCCTCACACCATGACACTGCCGCCACCGAAATTGTCGAATTCACGTACACAATATGGGGCAAAACGCTCATTTCGACGACGATACACACGTTGTCTTCCATCTCGCCGGTGAAAAAAGAAATCGTGATTCATCGCTAAGCCACACTCGTCTCAAGTTTCTCAAATTCAAGGCTGTAAGGTATGGCGACAACGCAAGCGTCACTGTCGATGGATCTGTTGCAAAACAGGGATGATAACTGGTCTTCTGGGTCGGATTCCAGCCTCGAGAAGATGGTTCCTGACAGTCTGGTCCGATATCCTCCTAAAACCATGGATGCGTCCTGCAGTCTCCGTAGCTGTGGCATTGCGATGACGTGGGTGAAACAGCCGAATGTAGCGATCCTGTGCAGGGGTGGTAACTCTTGGTCTGTCGGTTCTCGGACGGCCTGCAGTGGAACTGAACTGTGTGTATCGGTCACAAAGGCGGCAAATGGTGCTGTGGTGGACGTTGAAGTGGCACACGTTCAGTATTAATGGACGGCCGGCCACAAACATGCTCACATCCATGTGGAGGTGGGCAAGGAAATAAAATACGTGTCAAAGTAACTTATTTTTCGGCTTTCAATTAAAAGGCGGGAGGCATCACCGCCGACGTCAAACGCTTAGTTGAAGTGTAAGATCATTGCACTTTTATAGCGACGAGCATACACGTGTGAGTGTGTGTGTGTGTGTGTGTGTGTGTGTGTGTGTTAGTCAAGAGTTATGCCAGTTTTATAGTGCCAGCCCTCTGAGCTACCATACCGCAGTTTTACATGGATACCCCACTCAGACACAGTATGCGGACTCTGAGCCGACCAGCTCGCCGGTCAGACACTGTGTCAACTACAACACGGGTGAGTGAGTAAGGTTTAACGCCACTTTTAACAATATTCCAAACCTATCCTGGCTGGAACACCAGAAACAGGCTTCACACATTGTACCAATTGTAAAACGAACAGGGCCTTCGGTGTGACGAGCGCACGCGTTATCCGCCAGGCTACCCCAACGCCCCAAAGTCGATAAAAAACAGAACAAAATGAAATTAAAAATCAACACTGATATTCATTCGGTTCTGAAAATCATAAAATATAACTCCACAAACACCTTATTTCGGTCGTCCGTTTCACGTTTTGACATTTAAAAGATCAAAGAAACTGAACCATTGGCTGAATCCCATTGATCATTGATCCCATACAATCATAGCCACTGTGATCTCAACAGCCATATTGTACAGTACATATAATACCGAGATGATTGCATTGTCATTATGCCATCATATATTGAAAGTCGGCGTGACTTGAATGTGTAGTTGTTTGTAGTTATTTAACCTCGACCAATAAACACAGATTGCCCTTTAGATCTAGTCCTGCAGATACAGTAAAAGATACAGCTGTTAAATTATAGTTATAAATATATCAATAAGGAGCCCGGAGATTCTCTTCATTTTCAGATACTACAGGAAGAAGATCCGTGAAAGATCCGGGATAGAATAAATCTTCAGCAACCCATGCTTGCCGTAAAAAGGTGACTATGCTCGTTGTAAGAGGCGACTAACGGGATCGGGTGGTCAGGCTCAGTGGTTGATGCATGTCATCGTGTCCAATTGCGTGGATCGATGCTCATGATGTCAATCACTGGATTGTCTGGTCCAGACTCAATTATTTCCAGACCGCCGTCATATAGCTGGAATATTGCCGAGTGCGGCGTTAAACAACAAACAAACAGACTTGACGAGTATTATAGACTTGCATGGGCTGTATTGTATATATTTGTTTCGGGGTCTGTATGACAGACTACCTGAATCCCTGCATGGACCTCATGAAGACTGAATCCCTGCAAGGACCTCATGAAGACTGAATCCCTGCATGGATCTCATGAAGACTGAATCCCTGCAAGGACTTCATGAAGACTGAATCCCTGCATGGACTTCATGAAGACTGAATCCCTGCATGGACTTCATGAAGACTGAATCCCTGCATGGACTTCATGAAGACTGAATCCCTGCATGGACTTCATGAAGACTGAATCCCTGCATGGACTTCATGAAGACTGAATCCCTGCATGGACTTCATGAAGACTGAATCCCTGCATGGACCTCATGAAGACTGAATCCCTGCATGGACCTCATGAAGACTGAATCCCTGCATGGACCTCATGAAGACTGAATCCCTGCATGGACTTCATGAAGACTGAATCCCTGCATGGACCTCATGAAGACTGAATCCCTGCATGGACTTCATGAAGACTGAATCCCTGCATGGACTTCATAAAGACTGAATCCCTGCATGGACCTCATGAAGACTGAATCCCTGCATGGACCTCATGAAGACTGAATCCCTGCATGGACCTCATGAAGACTGAATCCCTGCATGGACTTCATGAAGACTGAATCCCTGCATGGACTTCATGAAGACTGAATCCCTGCATGGACCTCATGAAGACTGAATCCCTGCATGGACTTCATGAAGACTGAATCCCTGCATGGATCTCATGAAGACTGAATCCCTGCATGGACTTCATGAAGACTGAATCCCTGCATGGACTTCATGAAGACTGAATCCCTGCATGGACTTCATGAAGACTGAATCCCTGCATGGACTTCATGAAGACTGAATCCCTGCATAGACTTCATGAAGACTGAATCCCTGCATGGACCTCATGAAGACTGAATCCCTGCATGGACCTCATGAAGACTGAATCCCTGCATGGACCTCATGAAGACTGAATCCCTGCATGGACTTCATGAAGACTGAATCCCTGCATGGACTTCATGAAGACTGAATCCCTGCATGGACTTCATGAAGACTGAATCCCTGCATGGACTTCATGAAGACTGAATCCCTGCATGGACTTCCTGAAGACTGAATCCCTGCATGGACCACATGAAGACTGAATCCCTGCATGGACCTCATGAAGACTGAATCCCTGCATGGACCTCATGAAGACTGAATCCCTGCATGGACTTCATGAAGACTGAATCCCTGCATGGACTTCATGAAGACTGAATCCCTGCATGGACCTCATGAAGACTGAATCCCTGCATGGACCTCATGAAGACTGAATCCCTGCATGGATCTCATGAAGACTGAATCCCTGCATGGACTTCATGAAGACTGAATCCCTGCATGGACCTCATGAAGACTGAATCCCTGCATGGATCTCATGAAGACTGAATCCCTGCATGGACTTCATGAAGACTGAATCCCTGCATGGACTTCATGAAGACTGAATCCCTGCATGGACTTCATGAAGACTGAATCCCTGCATGGACTTCATGAAGACTGAATCCCTGCATGGACTTCATGAAGACTGAATCCCTGCATGGACTTCATGAAGACTGAATCCCTGCATGGACCTCATGAAGACTGAATCCCTGCATGGACCTCATGAAGACTGAATCCCTGCATGGACCTCATGAAGACTGAATCCCTGCATGGACTTCATGAAGACTGAATCCCTGCATGGACTTCATGAAGACTGGAGGTGAGTGGCCTCGACGCCGAAGGAGCGGCAATTCGTTGTGCAGAGTTGCGTCCCTTGGGCACGCCAGATACCTTTAATCGTTGGTTCGCCCCATCGCTCCGATTATGTTTCCAGGTTTTTCACAACCATACCCATGCTCATGGGTTTCGCCAAAGTGGTCTAAGACCTGCATCACTTCGGGCGTTCCTCCTACATTAACCTGACACGCCGTGATATAACTGGAATACTGTTCAAAGCGGCGTTAAACCGAACTCACTTACTCACCCTCTATTGAGCTTACTAGAATTATTGACTGTTTACTTCCGTAAAGGCTACAGTCGTTTTTACAACCATTACTCAATTTGGTCGGAAGGTGGGTGTGATCACATGTTTCGTACTTGGAATATGATCGCTGAAGTCAAATCCTTGTAGCTGATTTTTTTGCATGGATGATCCCTTTCAATGTCAGAACTAAAACTGTCTTAGCTAAACTGTCCTTCCAGTCCTAATCATGATAGTCACATTAAAAATGCAACTTCTTGCCACTTCTCTGAAAATGTAAGTCTCTTTTTGAAGGCATAATATTGACCTCGGAAGGCAGTTTGATTGTCGATATGTCGAAAATATCGTTTTATGGACCACTTCTCTGTCGTTGGTTTTTCAAATATACACGTGCTGGCTTTTAACTTGCAATCCAAAAGTAGGAGACACAGTGAAGGTACTTTTTGGATTCTGGAAATGTCAAAAGGTGATGAAAACTCAGAATGAGTGAGTGAGTTGGGCTTAACGTCACTTTTAACAATATCCACTTATTCACGGCGTGTCAGCTTAATGTGGGGGGAAAACTCGATTTTTTTCCGCCTTACAATTTGCAAGATCTGGACATCTGAAATTATCAAGTACATAGGTACGGCTAAAATGAGTGAAAATGGCATATCATATCGATCACGGGATTGTCTGTACCAATTATTGTCTCGGTTGTTAACAACTTTTCGTCAAAAAGCAGGAATATAGCGTCGTTAAACAAAAAACATATCTCACGAGCTGTGATGAAGGTCAGCCCTTCGCACATACTTTCATTGCGTGATGTTAAGAACAGTAACCATGGAAACAATGACAAATATTTATAAAGAAACGGTGCTCAGAGTAGAGTTCCGCCTGAATGTAATTAGACCGTTCCCAGTGCTCCTCGCCGGTGAAACTGGGTCTGTCTAGGTGCATGGTGTGCTTCTTGTTCGCCAATCAAACATTGAACCAGTCACAAGAAATCTGCATAAACAACGTATTTTCATTAATCTAGGACATAGTTAGCTGAGATTGAACCCATATTCAAAATCGTGCTTCTCAATTTCTTATCCGGTAGTCCAGGAATGACACGAGAAATTACGAATCTGATTTTGAGTGTCGTTTCCCAAAGGCAATTTGTCAGAATATAGTTTGCTGCCTTGTACAACATCCAGGCCAGTTGATGGGGGAAGGGGGATGTGATACTTGCATGCACTGTCAGTGAATCTATTGAGGCTGACGTGGCAGTATTAAAAACACTTCCGAGAGACATGTTGCAGGGGATGATGAAACGCATCAGTTCCTGACTGATTCTGACAGTTGTAACCGACAACACCTCATGGACGCTGGAAGTAGAATTCTTGAAACGTCATTTTTTTTATGTCACTACCGGTCCGTTTGGTGTGAAACAAGATAAAAACTGTATGTACATGTATTTTGTTTTCTGGAGTCCTAATTAAAAATCACTTTCAATTAAACAAAGTACGTATTTGGAAGTGCGTGGTTCCCCATGCGGGAAAGAGACAGAGTCTGTACCTCATATGGAGTGGGGCTACATTCGACATCCACCAGTCCGAAACTACGACGAGACTTCACCACAAGCTACAGACTACGGAGAAACTTCACCATCAACCTGAGACTATGACGAGACTTCACTATCAGCCCGAGACTACAACGAGACTTCACTATCAGCCCGAGACTGCGACGAGCGAGAATCCACCGTCTGCACGAGTACACGGTGAGATTTCACTATCAGCCCGAGAGTGCGGCGAGACTTCAACATCAGCCCGAGACTACTAAAAACTGTGAACTGAACCTACAAACATTACGACATCGGTGACTCTCAGATGAGACATTATCAAAGTGACACAGTCCCTGCCCTCCATTCAGAGACCAATAACTGAAACGTTAACATTTGTATTCGGTTTACACATAATTATTGACACATTTATTCAAACAAAGGAAGTAGATCCCAAGTAAATTGGCCATAAACTACCCCTGAAGAGTCTAAACCGTGTTTCTCAACTACAGAAGCCATCATAGTTTGCCCGCGCACCTCCCAAAGGAAACCCAACTGATGTACAGTATCGAACTGTTGCACTGCTTCAGCGACTTTGTCTCGTCATCGGACTCTAGACGACAAAATAGAAAAGTTAATTGTCATACTGAAATGTTCACCTTTGCATTTGAAGCCGAGAGAATTCAGACAGAATCTTAACTGTCATGATAACACGATTTTCGCTTGAGACAGCCTGAGATACGTTGTATATTTTGATAAACAGACACGGTTTGACATGCTGCGGTCGTCTCAGCGCGCCTAACGTGATAGCAGAGTGCCACTCCATTATAATTGACTGTACGGCATATCAAAGCGAACACTAAATCCCAGTATGACTGCCGTAATACACTATCCTCCGGGGATAAATATTGTTCTTGCGGAAGATAAACTGCATTGAAAGGTTGGTGCATTTACATTTTGCAAAGATGAGGACAAAGACATGTTTCAGCTCCCCAAAGTGTTATGAATAAAAACTTTTAGCACCCTGGTTTTTAACCTTCACGAAAACAAACGCCAATCATCTGGTGTACAAAGACATGCATGAGGCGAACCAAGGGTGTCCCTGGCACTATATGTCAAAATGAATAATTGATCGAAAACAAAAGACGTTTTACATACATCGTTTTACTTGATAAAAGTGTGTTTGTTGCTTTGGTCCAGAGTTCTTGCGTGCCTCATCTCGCTGAGTCTCGTCCCTTAGTCGTGTTAGGATACGCTGGTTGATGAGCACCAAACCCATATTCTTGCGTTTCACCAAAAAGGTAAGTTAAGCACCTTGGTTTTCCTGTTTTAGCACGTTGTCCCGCCGTGATAAAACTGTAGTTAGGTGATGGCAGGGTTGAACACATCTCACTCACTCACTCACTCACTCACTCACTCACTCTCAGTCTGAGCGTCTTCCATTACCCAGGGTGTTATGTCTGATTCTAATATGTAAATACTTGGACCCATTCGCAATCAGAGCCTCGTTTGAGTTTGGTTCAAATAACACGAAGCTTAAACAAGGCGTCAAATTACATCTCATGGTCGAACAAACAGCACAAGATACAAGCTGTACTCGACTTGTACATTCAAACGAAATTGTATCATAGAACCGTAATATTGACGAACATGGGTTAAACGTCTCAACGCATGTATTCTCTTGTTTGGATCTATCGAGGAAGGATTATATCAGAACAATATCAGTCAAACAGATCTAAGAGCTCGGTACGCATACACAAAGATCCGAGGATATCCCATTACAGGTCAAGTCAGAACGA
The DNA here is from genome assembly GCF_023055435.1 of Haliotis rufescens. Lineage (NCBI taxonomy): Eukaryota > Metazoa > Mollusca > Gastropoda > Lepetellida > Haliotidae > Haliotis > Haliotis rufescens. The sequence goes on along the minus strand of NW_025963780.1, from coordinate 39,868,670 downwards.
CCTTTCATCTGACGAATCAGAGCGTCGCTTACGCCATCGCGAATGTGTTTTCTAATCATGCAACCTCGAAAAGGTCAAGGGGCGGTCGGGTAGCCTTGTGGTTAAAGCGTTCGCTCGTCACGCCGAAGACCCGGGTTCGATTCCCGACATTGGTACAATGTGTGAAGCCCATTTCTGGTGTTCCCCGCCGTGATATTGCTTGAATATGTCTAAAAGCGGCGTAAAACCATACTCACTCACTCGAAAAGGTCAACACGTGGTATACCGAACGAAGCATCGTCTATATCTCGCTTCAATGGATAGCTTAAGCATTTACAATGGAAGAAACTTTCCTAAGCCCGTTGGACGGATCGCCATACAATCTCAGCCTTTAATTAGACATTCCAAAATGTTCTTTTTTTCTGTTTTTAAATTGTGAATCGAAAACATAGTCAGAAAATATTTTTCAAAGCGCAGTCTGGAATGGAAGTCGCCATTTTGAAACTTTCTGCATAATGCTTGAGACAGATGCTTTCTGATTGGCGATTGTCAACTTTATGTTGATCATCTCATTGGTCGGCCAAAGTACGCGAAAGGTCTTACATGAGCTGTGATAGGATATCCTCAGATCTTTGTGGTAGCGAGGACTAAGATCTGTTTTGTAAGATTGATATCAGAAAATCATTTTGAAACATAAAAGGTATCGCATTTCACAAGTCATTTATAATTCTTCTAAGAAGCTCCATTGAGAATGATAGCGCCCGTAATCCTTCGATACTATCAAATTAACTACACTTGGCTTCAGTCTGTCAGCAGCAGGGTGAGGGAAATAATTAAACACGACAATCCAATCATCCCACTCAACACCTTCCTGACGGGAGGAATATACACACACGTGTCAACACGTGTCAGGCGAACCGACATCGGCAAGCTCATTATCCATCACAAGTTTGTTTTTTTTCCCCGCTGCACGAGAGGCAGAAAAGCATCAGTCATTTCGATAGACGTTTCTCTCACACATACTTTGTAAAAGTTTACATTTAAATCGCGATAAGAAATTAACTTATTGTTTTCTGTTTTTAAAAAAAAGTTATATTGGAATAATATTGTGTTTATTTTCTGTTAGAGGTAAATGTACAATACAAAGCAATTTATCTACAGTTTTAAAAAAAAGAAGAAGAAGTGTTAGCTGGGTATGGATTCAAAGAGCGGGGCGGGGTATAGTCGATTCCCCACATGGGTACAATGTGTTATTATTAACATATGGTCACCATTATTGAGTTACATATTCTCTGAAGCGAGTGAATGAGTGTGTAGAGGTTAATGACGCGTATAGTATTATTCAGCATGATCAGGCAAATGGGTTTACCCATTTGGGAATAGAGCCCGTCGTGGTGCGAACCCACGAACCACTGCCCTACCCCGACTCTGCAGTGATCATAACAGTGAAATATATATCAGCGCCACATTAAAGGCTCGGAAATAGGATGGAAATAGGAGATTTATCCAATCACTATCTGATAACATCGGAAACCGTTTGGGCAATTCCCATATTTCATGGACCACCTCCGCAGTCAAGTGGACAGAGCGTCCGCCAGGAGATCAGAATGTTAAAAGATGGTAGTTGTTGTTACCTTGCCTGACACTCGGCATCATTAAAACATTGATTGGTCAGCTTGGAGTCAGTGTGCCGTATATGAGTTGGGTATTCATGCTAAGCTGTGGAATGGTATCTCAATGGGCTAACACTATTAAACCGACACAGATACACACACAGAGACCATGCAAGCATATCAATAATCTTGATGCCCTGAATGCGCATCGGTTGGGTTAAAAGAGCGTCACGTGTAACTATAATAGATAGAGATAATGGGATCAGTTTCCAAAAGGTAAATAACTGCTGGTCCCTATCGGCCCAAGCAAGTGCGCCAATGCACCTTGACGTGGTTCGGGTTGTCTTGCGTTTGTATCACAGTTCACTTACTCAAATGGTCGTCATTAAAGGCTTGGTGTGGAGTTTTGATTCTGTACCCTCTGTACCCTCTGTACCCTCTGTAACATCTAAAACCCATTTGTTGTCAAAATGTGCCCCGGTCTCCCCTAAGTGTACAACACACGCGAGAGTTCATCTAACTAATATATTTCTTAACTAAGTGAACGATATTGATGTGACAGTTACGTATAAGACCATAAAACCATCGCAAATCCAATTCTGAATTTCTAACTAAAAAACAAAAGGGTTTAGGACTTGATCGAGGCAGAACTAACGTCGATGCCAAATACACTCTCCCCGGCGGCCCCGCGGAGTTGAGCATTAGCAAACACTTATGCATATAATAGGCTGCGACCACATATGCGAACCGTCGTTAATGCGATAATGACTTGATAAATAACTGTAATTCTACAAGACACTCTAATCACATCTTCACCATTGTTTTCAGCACGGTGACTCATGCGTCTAGATGGATGAACTGCTTGTAACTATTTAATGACATGTAAATGCCCTATTATCCAAATGTCAGGGTAAAGGCCCAGAAATTATACAGAAAGACACACTACGCTGTGCAGTTTTCAAATACCGAGCGAATCTGATGAGATAAATAGAATCATTTATCAACGACGTTACCTCCCTTTGATTGGTTGAAGATTAGAGTGACCTCCCTTTGATTGGTTCAGAACTACACAGGTTTGAATGTCAGATAGGATTGTTTGTATAATAGTAGAGTAATCATGTAATTAGTCAATTGACTTAGATGTGTTTCAAACTTCACGCAGCTGAATGCGTTGCAGTTATTGTTTGTAACGAGGGCAAGTGGAACTTAAATCTACGATGACTCAGTTTGGCGAGACGAGGAACAAAGGGTTGAATTCGATCCTGGATCAGCGTTGTTTCACGTAATAAACGTGGAATAGCATTTTGTCAGCTCGTGTCGTAATCAAGGGTACATGTACTTCAACACACGGGCACTTCAAAACTTGGTGTAGTGAGTGATTAGGGTTTTACGCCGCTTTTAGACATATGCAAGCAATATCACGGCGGGGACACCAGAAATGGGCTTCACACATTGTACCCATGTGGGGTATCGAACCCGGGTCTTCGTGACGAGCGAACGCTTTAACCACAAGGCTACCCCGCTGCCCTCAAAACGTATAAGAAAGTATAAACCAATGTTTTATGGTGGCTAAATATGAATTGGTGGCTAATTGTGTTTTGCAGTGTTTCGGCGACTGTTTTCAGCCGAGTAACGTTTTGATAATTATTTGGTTTAATCCAATTTTCAAATGTAAACTCTCTTTAGCCTGGCTGTTTATATTAAGTGAACACAAACGACTGAGTTCTTTTTTTTATTTCAAGAGAATTGCAGACATATTATTAATATGATTCAAACGATGCTGATGAAGAATTCAACCCCAAACACCTGTAACTGTTGTAAGATGACACATATGCATGCATGCACACTGGTGACATTGAAACATCATATTTATAATGTGAAATTTACACGATATACGGCTTTTCCATCAGACGAGAGGCCGGTCACGTGACCGCAATACTGACGTTCATAAGCGCATGAACGACACATTTGGACGTTCTTCCATTTTTCATTTCTCGAATTTCGTAAACACTGACCTCCTTTCATTCCCAGGGGAAAACGCTGGGAATTCCTTGGCTCGAATACATAAAGAAGCGTTGTTACTGATCATTCAGACACAATTATCTTGAAATTTGGGTTTTTACATATCTTGGAAAACGTTTCATTGCATGCTCGTGCACAAATATCTTACCTACGACCCGTTCCAGTGAAATGCGCATCAAGCTAGCGACTCGATCTGTGCGTAGACTGACAGTGAGAGGCAACAACATTCTTCAGCAATTTATGGATTTACTTCAGTATCTGACTGCCACAGTTTTTATAATCACCTTTGAATGAATGGCCAATTGGTTATGGACTAATATCTGACACGTTCACACAACCACTTCCCCGTCACGTGGATCGTGTCAAATATGTTTGCGTCCTATACAAGAAGTAAATTAAGTCACTGTGACTGAAGTCTTTGATAAGTTGGAAGAACATGAATACATAACACTTTTTTTATGGATAGCAACGTCTCTTATTCCGTATAAAAGAAGTTACTATTCATAAAAAAGTGTCATGTATTCATCACTGTGACTGACTTACAGATGTAGTTCTAAACAGACATTTCTCATCAAATTAGGATATTATTTTACTCTGTTTCAACTATTCCTCGAAAGACGTTTCTGTAGAGCACTTTGACCATATATACACTCCTGTCATCTCTCAACTATTTCCCCCAGCAATACAGCTGGTTGTTGTATGGCTGTCGGTGTAAACATGAGGTCACACATACGAAAGGAAAATGTGTAAACATCCTCCGATGTACAAAATAGGGATATAAGAAATGATGAGAAGTGAGTTCATTTGAGTTTGAACCTTCATATATATAGAGCACGTTCATACAAGTTCATACACTCACTCTGTGAAGTTTGACATCGACGCCAGGTTGGCGTTGCTGGCTCCTTGACGCGGGTTTTAATATCGAACACAACTTTCTGGGTTATTATTAAGTGCGACTGATACTTATAGAAAACACGTGCGTGTTTCATTGATGTTACAGGACCGCCTCCGTGGTCTAGTGGTAGAGCGTCCGCCCGGAGAGCGGAAGGTCCAGGGTTCGATCCCGGGCCGCGTCATACAAAAAGACGTTAAAAGATGGTACTTGTTATTACCCTGTCTGGCGCTCGGCATTAAGGGGCTAAAACAAGGACTGGTCGGCTCGGAGTCAGTATACTGTGTCTGAGTGGGGTATTCATGTTAAACTGCGGCATGGTATCTCAGTGAGCTAGCACTATAAATCGGCATCAGTCCGGACTAGTACAAGCAGCCACACACACACATACACGTGCATGCACGTCGCTATATAAGTGCAATAATCTTGGACGCGACGTTAAACCCCATTTCACCTCACCTCACCTCACCTCACCTCACCTCACCTCACCTCAGTGATGTTACAACTAGATAGAAATTCATGTGTCTTCTTGGCGTTCGCAGGGTCCATCATATCAAGTGAGGTGAGGTGAAATGGCGTGTAACGTCGGGTTCAAAACTATTGTAAATTTATAGCGACGTGAATGTGTTTAAATCCCAAAACGGAATACAAATTTCGTGAGTTCTTTCAAAACACGTGTTTGGTCTAAAACATGAAGTGAGCTATCGTCTCAACCTCAACACAAATTCCACTTAATCTAAGCATGTTTAGAAATCAAACACGTTTAAACATGTTTAGAATTGAACTTGAATAACACATATACTAACAGGACTAACAAAGAACTTGGCACAATATTAACATAACAATGTACAAATAAACCAAGGTAGGTTAATGGTGGCTAAGAAAGCTGACATCTGTGACGACCACGGTCTCCGTAACACAGGTGGTTGCGTGGAGGGCAACAAATGGAGAGAACGCAGGTTCGTATCCCGCCGAGATTTAAAAAGTGTTATGTTCATAAATGTGTTGCACCTGTATTTCTCTTATACAGGAAACGGTAGGTGAAAGTAATCACATTACGTCGATAGACCCTTAGCCTTTTCTTAGTTAGCCCTCAAAACCCTACGTTTGTATCCACGTTAAACCAATAGAAAGCGCTACGATTTTAATCTACAATGAAGTTATACGTATCAAGGTATGAGTGAGTGAGTGGGTGAGTATGGTTTTACGCCGCTTTTAGCAATATTCCAGCAATATCACGGCGGGGGACACCAGAAATGGGCTTCACACATTGTACCCATGTCGGGAATCGAGCCCGGGTCTTCGGCGTGACGAGCGAACGCTTTAACCACTAGGCTACCCGACCGCCCCTATCAAGGTATGAAGGGTGTTAACGGGTCTTTTCTACATTTAGACCCTTAACACGTTTAGTTGTTAAACAATCCTAAACATGTTTCGAAAACTAAACATGTAAATATTGTGGGCCAAGGGACGTGTTTAGGTGAGTGTTTAGCATCTAAACATATTTTACGGTGCAGTTCTTGCTTTATTGCCTTAATGTCGAGCGGAAGACAGGGTAACAACAAGTACCATCTTTTGGTATGACGCGGTCTGGGAATAACACTGGATTATTTGGTCCAGACTCGAATATTTACGGAATGCAATTGCTGAGTGCGGCGTTAAACTAAAAAAAAGGTAAAAGGTCTGTCGTAGTAATCAGATATACTTTCATTAGCAGCTTCCGTTTCCTGTTTGTGAGAAATATTATTAGTCATACAGCGACAACACATTCATGATCACAACACTTTGTAAACATTGACAGGACAAGAGCCTGCAGACTCCTGGTTTGTAGTCCTTCCCGCTACCGCCTGTGTTACAGAGGCTGTTGTCACAAGCATCAGTTGTCCTCGTCTCCATGCATTAACCTGGCTTGTTTTGGTATATTTGTACATAATAATATCAATATTGTGCCAAGTTAGTTGTAAGTCCTGGTGGTATGTGTGTTATGCAAGTGCCTGTTGAATCTGATTTGCACATCAAATTATATATATACCGGGTGGTATATATATATATTATACACCTTATCCATATGACCCGTGAAGATTCCGGGGTAGAATAGGTAGGTGCCCTTCCAGATGACGAATAGGTCTTCAGCATATATATAGTCTTCAGCAACCCATTCTTGCCGTAAAGGGTCACTATGCTTGTCGTAAAAGGCGACTAACGGGATCGGGTGGTCAGGCTCGCTGACTTGGTTGATGCATGTCATTGATCCTAATTGCGTGGATCGATGCTCATGATATTAATCACTGGATTGTCTGGTCCAGATTATTTACAGACCGCCGTCATATAGCTGTAATATTGCTGAGTGCGGCGTTAAACAACAAACCAACCAACCAACCAACCTTATCCATATGTGATTTATTGCCTAATGATATGCACTTATTTAAACATGGTTAAATTCTAAACATGTTTAGGTTATGGGATGTTGTGTTTAGAAGGTTTTAAGCCTATAAGACGACAGCTTATTTCATGTTTAGACCCTAAACGTGTTTAGACAGAACACACCAAATGTGTATTCCGTTTTGAATTAAAACACATTCCTAAACATCTTTTGTTCCTATATGTGTTCACATTCTCAACACATATGTTGCAGTGTATATAACTTGCACATTCCATAAAGAGAGGGGGCACGGGTGGCCCAGTCGTCTAAAGCGTCGCAGAGTTGCGTCCCTTGGGCAAGCCGGTTCGCTTCGATTATCTTTCTAGGTTTGTCAGCACCATACCCGTGCTCGTGGGTTTCAAGTCTGAGACCTGCATTACTTCGGGTTTTGCTCCCAAATGAAACTGACATGCCGTGATATAACTGGAATACTGTTTAAAGCGATGTTAAACCCAGTCACTCACTCACTTATAAAGAGAACAAATCGCATTCTGTGACTAAGCTAAACACATGTATTTTAGTTCAATCTACAAACACTAATTGAGTAGCCAAAAAACTCCATTGACAATTAAGCAAAAGAAAAAGACCTAAAGAAGACAACACGTAAGGCGAGTGCAACTTTCAGAGGATATTATCAACCTCCTGGTTATTTGTCCAAAAAATCTGTCGGAGTTAATAAGACGAAATAGGGATTGTAAACATTTCTTTTAGGAAAAAGTAATCCAATTTATTACACAAAGTTAATTTTGAAGCGGACACAATACAGCGGATCTCAGGTTCTTTGGTGATTTATCACGTGACAAGAATGTCTTTTCGAAAAGAATTCACTTTTAAGTTTTCCACAAACTATTGATTATTAGCCTAAGTGTGGGCAGCAGTCAATTACATGTTAAGTGAAAGAAAGTTTCCTGTTGAAAGAGATGCAGTGATGTTAATTAGGCTTTTCTGATCTGTGGGGGCTCAAGAATAGGCCCTGACTACTCTCGTGTTCATTCCCGGGAAGAATTGGTCCCCAGTACCCCTGTGTGTTTAGCAGTAGGGATTTCAGGGCAGAAGAGGTCCCCCGTACTCAATGTGTGTTTGCCAGTAGGGATTTCAGGGCAGAATAGGTCCCCCGTACTCAATGTGTGTCTCTACAAGTAGGGATTTCGAGGCAGAATAGGTCTACCGTACTCAATGTGTGTCTCTCCCAGTAGGGATTTCAGGGCAGAATAGGTCCCCCGTACTCAATGTGTGTCTGCCGGTAGGGATTTCAGGGCAGAATAGGTCCCCCGTACTCAATGTGTGTCTGCCAGTAGGGATTTCAGGGCAGAATAGGTCCACCGTACTCAATGTGTGTCTGCCAGTAGGGATTTCGGGGCAGAATAGGTCCCCCGTACTCAATGTGTGTCTGCCAGGAGGGATTTCAGGGCAGAATAGATCCCCCGTACGGATTTCAGGGCAGAATAGGTCTACCGTACTCAATGTGTGTCTGCCAGTAGGGATTTCGGGGCAGAATAGGTCCCCCGTACTCAATGTGTGTCTGCCAGGAGGGATTTCAGGGCAGAATAGATCCCCCGTACGGATTTCAGGGCAGAATAGGTCCCCCGTACTCAATGTGTGTCTGCCAGTAGGGATTTCAGGGCAGAATAGATCCCCCGTACGGATTTCAGGCAGAAGAGGTCCCCCGTACTCAATGTGTGTCTGCCAGTAGGGATTTTAGGGCAGAATCGATCCCCCGTACTCAATGTGTGTCTGCAAGGAGGGATTTCAGGGCAGAATAGATCCCCCGTACGGATTTCAGGGCAGAAGAGGTCCCCCGTACTCAATGTGTGTCTGCCAGTAGGGATTTCAGGGCAGAATAGATCCCCCGTACGGATTTCAGGGCAGAATAGGTCCCCCGTACTCAATGTGTCTCTCCCAGTAGGGATTTCAGGGCAGAATAGATCCCCCGTACGGATTTCAGGGCAGAATAGGTCCCCCGTACTCAATGTGTGTCTACCAGTAGGGATTTCAGGGCAGAATAGATCCCCCGTACGGATTTCAGGGCAGAAGAGGTCCTCCGTATTCAATGTGTGTCTGCCAGTAGGGATTTCAGGGCAGAATTGATCCCCCGTACTCAATGTGTGTCTGCCAGTAGGGATTTCAGGGCAGAATAGATCCCCCGTACGGATTTCCGGGCAGAAGAGGTCCCCCGTACTCAATGTGTGTCTGCCAGTAGGGATTTCAGGGCAGAATAGGTCCCCCGTACTCAATGTGTGTCTGCCAGTAGGGATTTCAGGGCAGAATAGGTCCACCGTACTCAATGTGTGTCTGCCAGTAGGGATTTCGGGGCAGAATAGGTCCCCCGTACTCAATGTGTGTCTGCCAGGAGGGATTTCAGGGCAGAATAGATCCCCCGTACGGATTTCAGGGCAGAATAGGTCTACCGTACTCAATTCGTGTCTGCCAGTAGGGATTTCGGGGCAGAATAGGTCCCCCGTACTCAATGTGTGTCTGCCAGGAGGGATTTCAGGGCAGAATAGATCCCCCGTACGGATTTCAGGGCAGAATAGGTCCCCCGTACTCAATGTGTGTCTGCCAGTAGGGATTTCAGGGCAGAATAGATCCCCCGTACGGATTTCAGGCAGAAGAGGTCCCCCGTACTCAATGTGTGTCTGCCAGTAGGGATTTTAGGGCAGAATCGATCCCCCGTACTCAATGTGTGTCTGCAAGGAGGGATTTCAGGGCAGAATAGATCCCCCGTACGGATTTCAGGGCAGAAGAGGTCCCCCGTACTCAATGTGTGTCTGCCAGTAGGGATTTCAGGGCAGAATAGATCCCCCGTACGGATTTCAGGGCAGAATAGGTCCCCCGTACTCAATGTGTCTCTCCCAGTAGGGATTTCAGGGCAGAATAGATCCCCCGTACGGATTTCAGGGCAGAATAGGTCCCCCGTACTCAATGTGTGTCTACCAGTAGGGATTTCAGGGCAGAATAGATCCCCCGTACGGATTTCAGGGCAGAAGAGGTCCTCCGTATTCAATGTGTGTCTGCCAGTAGGGATTTCAGGGCAGAATTGATCCCCCGTACTCAATGTGTGTCTGCCAGTAGGGATTTCAGGGCAGAATAGATCCCCCGTACGGATTTCCGGGCAGAAGAGGTCCCCCGTACTCAATGTGTGTCTGCCAGTAGGGATTTCAGGGCAGAATAGATCCCCCGTACGGATTTCAGGGCAGAAGAGGTCCCCCGTACTCAATGTGTCTCTCCCAGTAGGGATTTCAGGCAGAAGAGGTTCCCCGTACTCAATGTGTGTCTCCCAGTAGGGATTTCAGGGCAGAATTGATGCCCCGTACTCAATGTGTGTCTCCCAGTAGGGATTTCAGGGCAGAATTGATGCCCCGTACTCAATGTGTCTCTCCCAGTAGGGATTTCAGGCAGAAGAGGTTCCCGATACTATTTATCTGGCCAGCAACTCATGAAGGACAACCACATTATTAACCCATGTTTGTTTGATGTCTAACGCCGCACTCGGCAATATTCCAGCTATATGACGGTGGTCAGTAAATTATCGAGTCTGGACCAGACAATCCAGGGATTAATTTTATGAACACAAACAATCCTCGCCTTACATCGATCTACGCAATTGGGACACGATGACTTGCATCAACCAACAGAACGAGCCTGACCACCCGTTAGTCGCCTCTTACGACAAGCATTGGTTGCTCAAGACCAAATCTAACCTGGGTCTTCATTGGTGAATTTCCATGAAAGGCATGTACTAACACCTAGACTAACACCTTGTCTCTGAAATGAACATATTTTACAGAAATTTAGAAAATATGATAAAAATGTTCTTCATTCCCTGATACTGCAGTAACCTAGACTTGCCAAATATTATACTAGACTTACATGGGCTGTATTGAATATATTTGTTTCAAGGTCTGTATAACAGAGTTGTATCATCCCCACAGCCAGTGCATTCATAATGTTGAGTTCAGTCGGTTCAGCTGACTGGATCACACACAGCATGCCTGCCAGTGCACTGCTTCACTTGTAATCGTTCTTCGTCATCTGGAAGGGCACAATCAGTCTCCCACACGAAAACAAAAACGTCATTGCTTAATAAGACCGCGGGGCGCCGTATCCACCAACTCACACCGAGTGATCTGACCGGCTTCAGCTGAGAATAATAGTTCTAACCATGCTGGTTTAAATATCGTTTTAGAAGTCTTTTTTGAAATTTACACTTATTCTTTGTTTAAGAGTGACAGCGTTATGCGCTCGTGTGTGACGGCTTCTCCACGTGTACTGGTAACCTGGAGAACCTATTTATTTAAACTGCGTGTCAAGGCTAGATAAAAAAAATGAGGTTACGGAAAATGGGGTTTTACGTCGTGTTCATGAATATTAATTTACTCTCATATAGCGACGTGCACGTGTGTGGGTGTGTGCGTGCGTGTGTGTGCGTGCATGGCTGTTTGTTCTAGCCCGGACTAATGTTGTTTTTTGTGCTAGCCAGTGAGATGCCATGCCGCAGTTTAACACAACACAACACAACACAACACAACACAACACAACATCACATAACAGTAAACTGACTTCGAGCTCACCAGACCTTGTGTTATCCCCTTATAGTCAAGCGCCAGGCAGGGCAACAACAAGTACTTTCCTTTAACGTCTTTATGTATGATGCGACAGGGGACCGAACCTCCGACTTTCCGCTCTCCTGGCTGACGCTCTATCCACAACACCAAGGAGGTGGTCACAAGGTAAAACCGTATAGAACCAAATCCAGCACGGCTGTCCATCACGAAAACATATTATTTGTTTGTTTGTTGTTGAACGCCGCACTCAGTAATAGTCCAGCTATATGACGGCGGTCTGTAAATAATTGAGTCTGGACCAGACAATCCAGTGATTAATATCATGAGCATCGATCCACCGAACACATATTAGGGCACATGAGTGAACAATATGATCATTGATAATGATGATAATTTCTTGAAGTTATCGTAACAGATCAAATAGTTCGGAAAATCTATATTCAGTATTTCTTCTTGAGAGAAGAACTTAACATAAATAACATATAATCTATTTGTTGTTTATCACAATATCACATTGCTATGAATGATTGTCTGTGAAGTGGTCCCTTACCGCTTTTCCAACAGGGCATCAATGGTTGCCACAAAGGTCAAAGATTATAGTTACGTAAATGATTAAATGTTAGTGCTGAGAAAACACTGACATATGATGCACTGCTCAATAGGGTTGAAACTCGTATCCCGTACGATTCGGATAGAGTTATCTCCCTTGGCGTACGTTAGTTACGTTACGTTACGTTACGTTCTGTGTATAATTTGTGTATATTGTGTTTATATCATGGCAAATCGTAGAGGCGGTAATTATGTAACGTCTGAAGTATTTAAATCTGTAATTTGGATTAAAACCGGTTTTACTGTAACTATTGCTCTGTTAATGTTACATTAATGCATAAATATCAGAGTGGACACAATGTATGTATAAAAATACAATAATTACTGTAAAAGACAAGCTTTACAACGGTATAAGGATCTGTACAGTAATTAAGTTGTCAAGTTGTTAAGTTGTTGTTTGTCTACATTGTCATGCGTCATCTTCTAAGTGATGCCTTTCAAATAATGTATAAATATCAAGTTTAATATATTTTCCTGTATGCATAGCATTGTAACTAAATGTAGTTAATGCATGTGTTTATACTATGTGATGTGTTTGTTTTATTTCATCTAAAAGAAATTTTTATTGAATTTAATTGGCATATTTGCAGGGTTAGAACCAACTTGCGTATGTGCAATGCACATCAAATAAAGATACAGCTGTTAACTCACACACTAAACAGCATCATCTACTATTCATAACGTACGACTTGAATGTTTTCGCGGAATTTGGTTTGGTTGGTTGGTTTTTTTACGCCGCACTCAGCAATAGTCCAGCTATATGACGGCGGTCTGTAAATAATCGATTCAGGACCAGACAATCCAGTGATTGATATCATGAGCATCGATCTACGCAATTGAGATCGATGACATGCTTCAACCAAGTCAGCGAGCCTGACCACCCGATCCCGTTAGTCGCCTTTTACGACAAGCATAGTCGCCTTTTACGGCAAGCATTGGTTCCTGAAGACCTATTCTACCCCGGATCTTCACGGGTCGCGGAATTTGAAGAAACTATGTGTAGCCAATACCCTGGCCAATCCACAATGTGCAAAACTGACCCACATCCAAACAAAACCTATCAAAACGACTGCTAGTGCTAACGTGTCTTCGTAACTAAACGTAGAAAGGTACAATCTTGTAGGGCAGGAGTTATGTATCCCTGATTCAACAAGGTATTCCTGTTTTAATTCACTCTGTACCACTGTCGAAGTCAGCTTATTAAGGTGTAACGAAGAAAGCTGTTTTGTTGATGGTGAGAGACCTTTGTCCCCTTTCAATCGTTAAAGGAGAAGGTTTTAAAGAGCTCTGGAATAGGTCTTCAGCAGTCCATGCTTGTAAGAGGAGACTAACGGGATCGGGTGGTCAGGCTCGCCGATTTGATTGATGCATGTCACCGTATTCCAATTGCGTAGGTCGATGCTGATGATGTCAATCACTGGATTGTCTGGTCCGGACTCGATTATTTAAAGAAAGGAATCTTTCTGAGTGCGGGATTAACCAACAGACAAACAAACAACAAATATCGTAATACACAAAACTAGTTTTCAGAAGATATGTCCTACACTTTATTGAAAGGGATATGCGAGGGTCTAAGATCATTTGAAGGGTAAAATATCGAAATACGCCATATGTGATTGAGCATATTAATACGTGTGCTATATCCAAGGATCCACGCAGTATTGACTCAGTAATAGGTTAATAGTGAAGGCGATCCCTTTAGCAGCTTTTTGAATGCCCCAAATGGTATCACATACGAATCTTTTACGATGAACACACCTCCCTCCATCGACCGTGAAGATCCGGGGTCGAATATGTCTTCAGCAACTCATGCTTGCCGTAAACGGCGACTATGCTTGTCGTACGAGGCGACTATCGGGATTGGTGCTCTTGGTGTCAATCACAGGATTGTCTGGAGCAGACTCGATTATTTACAGACCGCCATCTTATAGCTATAATATTGCGGAGAGAAGCGTTAAACAACAAACAAAGAAACAACCAAACTCATAAACAAGTTTCCCTCCCTTAAATATTTCGAGTCTATAATAGAAGAACGTTCGCAGTTACAGGGTTCGGGACACACAGCTACAAGTCGGGCGTACTTTATCGCCAACAGCTTTCAGGAGTTCCCTTGGATGTTAGCACCAATCCAAGATCCCGTCGACAAAAATGCAATCAACTTGGGTTTTTCACTTTGAAGACAATTGATTACTGTTGCGTCTATTATTAAAACGGATAAATTTTCTCGCCCATTATCTGGTGCAGTTAGCCGTTTTGCAAAATGTCAAAATCCTTTAAATTGTTCATCTACGCTGCTGCACAGACAGGTAATCACTTGAGAAGGTTGTTCAATTTTCTTAGGTAATTGTTTTAAAACAAATTGGCAAAGGATGCGTTGTTTATAATTATTTCGATGTGGGCTGTCTCGTTATAATCCATTTGCATGTTCAAAGACGGACCAGGATTCTTGCAAAACTATTTTTTTTAATGGAGCTGAAACCACATTGCTGACGATTTTCAAAATGGCTGATTTTGAATTTCCTTGTGGCCGAATTTCGGCCGTTGGTCTTGTTATAGTTCACTTAAAACTCCCAATCTAATAAAATGGCATAAAGGTATTGTTATGTGACAGTTTATTAATTTTGCATGTTATATTTCAATGTGCTTAAACATACCCCCAAATTTATTTTTTTTATTCACAAGTATAGTGAAATCATGTCAATCAGCACTGTGTAATTCCACTTGAAATCGTCCGATCGGGTTTCGTACTAATTGTCATCAGGTTTTTTTATGAGTTTTCGAGAGACACGAAATTTAAATGATTTGGTCTACAAAATATTAGGAAATCAAACACCCAGCATAAATACTGGGGTGGGTGGGTGGGTGTGTGAGGGAGGGAATGGACGAGGAAGGACTCCGGGGCAGGACCACTCCCACACAGTATTCCTGGTACTCTGCCACAGACCAGCGAAATGCGACAAATCTATACATCGTTTTCTCATAATTAATATAAATGTATCATACATTCCAGTTTTGAAAGAATACTGATTTAGAAACACCTATTCCAATAACGTATTTATCCGTTATGTGCCATGATTCCACTTGATTATTTTAAGCATACGAGTAATAAGCCAAAATGTGGAAGATTAAGAGATTAATACATTTGAAAATTGTGATTCGGATTATTTGCTTTGTAGATGTTTTTACGTTGACTTCTTATCCCCAAATGCATTCCTCCTTTTCCTAAAAGCTGGATTCACACTTGCAATATAGAAGAGGTGACCGTTCCTTCATCATTTAGCCTTGGGTAACAAGTTAAATTAGTTTTGTCCCAACAACATCCCTTAAAATGGGATCGTTTAAAAGAAACTCTTCATTCTGTCGAATTAATGCTTTTAGGGGCCTTCCCTTGGCTCTCTCGCCACAAAGCTTGATTGAGTATTGAGTGTGTGTGTGTGTTGTTGTTTAAGGCTCCCCTCAGCAATGTCATATGACGGCGACACTAAATAATCGAGTGTGGACCAATCAAGTGATACACAACATGAAGACAAACAATCCTCGCCTTACGGTACCATAATCTGTCAACCAAATCACCAAGCCTAATCTACCCGTGAGAATCTGTGTTAAAATTAGTCTTCAGCAACCCATGCTTGCCGTTAAAGGCGGCTATGCTTGTCGTATGAAGCGACTAACAGGATCGGGTGGTCAGGATCGCTGACTTGCTTGATGTATGTCATCGTATCCCAATGACGTGGATCGATGCTCATGATATCGACCACTAGATTTTCTGATCCAGACTCGATTATTTACACACCACCGTCTTTTAGCTGGAGTGCGGCGTTAAACAACAAACAAACAAAACTGAGCCTGATCACCCGATCCACTTAGTCGCCTCATACAATCATCATAGGTTTCTGGAGACCAATTCCATCCCGGAATCCCATGGGACAGCTCTGGTGCTTGTTGACTTTTAACCGTCATGTTGTGACAGGTCGTCCAGAGTGGCCTCAAACCGTCTATGTTTTATAACCCTTAAACGTCTTCTGGAGCATTTCGTTGACAGTTTGTCACTATTCTCTGAAGACCTAATGTAGCAGCTTTCAAACTGTCGACATATTCTTTTCTATTTTATTGTAGCACACTTAACATTTGATGTGCGTTGAATAAACGCAGAGTATCTCATATAAGTGATTTGGGGCGTGAGCTACCGTATTATCTCGAATGTGGTACACATTGGTTGGATCATTCCTAAAATGTCTGGAGATGCTGATACTTGTTTGGGGCCAGAGCAAGTCAAAAAGAGTTCCGATCCCCTTTAATTAACTAAACAGCAGCGGACGCAGCAATACTTGTCCAATTCCCTATTAAACAGAAGTAGACTTTGGCAAAGCTTTGTAAGAATGGGTGTGTGGATTCCCCCGACACTTAAAAGGAAAAGATCTGAAAGTACTATTTTATTATTATGCTGAGTGCAGCCTTACTCTTTCATTACAAGCAAATTGTGGATGCGGGAGATGAAGCTGGGGAGACTGACAGACCCGGCATGTTTTTGATTTTGTTTTTTTTAAACTCTTTCAGACACAACTGACCGCGCGGGGATTCTTGGTTAAATGGTTATGCAGTAACCTATGCTGGTCGTAAGAGGCGACTAATGGTGGTCCGACTCGCTGATCCATATCCATCACTGGATTGTCTGGGCCAGATTCGATTAAATATAGGCCGCCGTCATACTACCAATGCGTTGAACACCACAAAGAAAGCAGGGACCGACATAGCGTACAATGCCTTGTCCTGGCAAGTGGTCATTGAACTCTCTTCATGCCGTCTAGTAGTATACTATGTGTGTTTGTTTGTTTGTAGTTTAACGCCGCACTCAGCACTATTCCAGCTATATGACGGCGGTCTGTAAATAATCCAGTCTAGACCAGACAATATACAAGAGAAGGAAAAACTGTAATAGCAGCACAAATACATAGCGATATTTTACGTACGCTTACATTATGTACGAGTATATGTACACATGAATCAAATGATTTGTCATTTAAAAAAATGCATGTTCCGTAATGGAATGTTTCAGCAATAAATATTATTTTATCTTATCATTAATTCGACACTGCAAAATGATGTCACGACAACATTAATTCCACCAGAAAATGCACTTGCGACAGATGTTTTGCAACATGTCTTTCAGTTCTTAATTATGTGTTAAAACGTCACAAATCCAACCCCCCAACTGTAATGGTTACTATAAATCCCTGGAAACGGTACAGTAAACTATGGTTATAACGAACTCAAAGGGACCACAAATTTTAGTTCGTTTTAACCGTAGTACGGGACCCAAAAAACAGTTCCTTATATGGGCCGTTCGTTATAAGCGTGTTCGTTATAAACATAGTTTACTGTAGTTTGTGATAGTCTAGTGGTTAAGTCGGTCACCAAGGTTTTGGTTTGATTTAGCCTTCATCTGTTGTCCCAATTTCATATTGCTGGAATATGGCTAAAAGCAGAAATAAAATAATACTCATGAGAAAACCCCTCTGAGCATTCGCGGTTGTGTACCTTTACCTACTCCCCTAAAATTAATGAAATGAACACAAGCACTCTCACATAGAAACTGACTTTATTCAGTATCGGAATGAATGATAAATGGACATGTTAATGTGGCACATGATTTGGTAAATAGAAACATGACATACAAATCACCATTTTTGTATAAACATTTCTTGATAAAGTCAGGAATAATATATATGATGACAATGTTCATAGCACACCTATAAAAGTAAAAGACAAACACGACACTGGAGTCTCCAGTGGGTGCACAGGTTGGAAAGCAAAACTGAATCTGCTATAGAATTGATAAAGATATAATAACTCATTCATAGCAGGTCAATATTACACAAAATATCATTTCATTTCAATTTAGCATAAAAAAAGCTCATATTTTCTACCTCAATATAAAGAAATACAATCAAATGTTTCAAACAAACATATCAGAACTTACAATGATAGCTCTCAATATATTTGTTTCTCAATAGGCCTTCTTTTATTAGTTGGTTTACTGATTTGTTCACAAACCATGGTTTGGTGGTCGAAACAAAGTAAAAAACAACCTTACACCCTTCATTTCAGAGGGAAATGACAACAAATAATGTTTATTTTTCTCTATTTTTTACAATTGTCCTGATGTGCATGAGAAGAAGGCCTCACACTGCTGAGAGTACCGGTGAGACCACGAATAGTATCCATCATGGTAACTTTGTCATACTCGGGGCTTTTGTCAGCAAGTGAACGAATTTATGATTTATTTTCTCATAATTATGATTATTGAGAGCAGCCGTAAAAACATCCATAAACTGGAATATCATTTCCCCCCCATTTCTGATTCTTGGGTCAGCAGATCCACACACCAAGTAAATATAGTGTCACGGCACTGAAGCTTATCTGGATATGTAGTCAACATCTTCAAATGTCAGACAAGTTGCTGTCAGAATTGATATTACATTATTTTCTCTATAAATATTTAAGCTTAATATCTAGCACAATAACCCCATAATCGGAACAATATGTCTTTAAAGAAGAAACATATACGCCCAAGTTCAGCTTCTCCTTTTCAGAGGAGAAAACGTTTACAGTGGTGTGTGTGAAGTTTGAGAGACTAAGCAAGATCCAAATTAAAAATACTGCAAAAATTGGTGGCCATATTGAATATCAGATTATAACCTCTTGATTGATTGAGTATGGTTTTACCCTTTTAGCAATGTTCCAGAAATATCATGACGGGGACACCAGAAATGGGGTTCATACATTGTACCCATTTGGGAGTCGAATTGGGGCCCTTGGCGTGACGAGCGAACGCTTTATCCATTTTGCTACCACACCCCCCCTGAACCTGTTGAACAAACTGGGGTGTCATCGTTGGTGGGAAGAAACTTGTGAAATTTCAGCTTGATTGGTTAGTGGTTTCTGAGATGTTTACACCACACGCCATACAAACAGGCCACCACATAACTATCCTGACTGCTTAGTGTGACAGGCATACCTAAAATTAGGGGTTTACCGTCTTGGTGGAACCATGAGCAATAATATTGTGCCGCCAAGCCAAAAAACATAATCAGGGCAAATCTGGGAATTGAACCCATGATCACAGGGTTCTGTTACACCTAAGGGACATAACTACTGCAAACTGCAGCACCATACATGATAGCCATAACAACTTGGAATGCCAACAATATATAGTTTCAAATTGATCAATAATACACAGCCATGATAAAACCTTTGAACAGTAACATATGTTGATTGTTTAAACAAATTCTAACTATCTGAAAGCTGTAGGAATGGTGTTGTAGCCACATGGAATGTCTTGTACAATACAAACTCAGAGACAGGACAGGAACTGGTTGATGTATTAAATAGAACCAGCTTGACTGACATTGGTAAAGTTAAACTTTTTCTGGAACCATTTCAAAATTGTCAAATCTAAGGATTGGTTCAAATTCAACACTGGCCAGATGCTTGGAAAACATGACAAATATCAAAAGATTATTTTTCACTAAGTAAACATCTTTTACATTTGGTACAGGGAAAGATTGAAGACAAGACTGTCCTCATCCTGCGAAACACATAGATGTTGTTCGATGCTTGACAATATCAACTGTATCAAGTTCATATTCATGTTGAAGTAATCATGGAGTGAACTATGTAAATCTCACCAAACATTTCCTTACAGACAATATGGGTATGGACAACAGGGTGTATGACCAAATCAAATATATATATCCTGGTGTTGTTGATCTGTGGAATGTCAGATATTAATATCACTAAAGTTTTACACAGCAATATCCCAGCCATTTCATGGCAGGGGGATATCACATATGACCTTCACACATTGTACTCATGTGGGAATTGAACCCAATTCTTCAGGGTGAAATAGAAACACTAGAACTGCTAGGCTGCTCAATTGTCACTTATTCAAAGGAATGAGAGTCAGCAAATACTAGATAGAGGCCCAAACACTGCATGTAGGATTAAAATGAATGTACAAAAGATATAGGAAAGCGTGAAGCATATTTATTTGGTAAAGCAGTACTTAATTTAATGCCATGTCAGCACGTTTGCTATATTACCATGCCATTTGAAACAGAACCCAGTAACTCTAGATAAAAACAATGCATTAACAAATTAGTAATATACTCTTAAGATTCAATACTTACAATGCCAACCGAAAAAATGCCATTACACTTTCATGTAAATAAAAGAGAAAATAATATTTTTGATAATAGCCTTCACAACAGAATATCACATTTTAACAAGGGCCAGCTAAAATCTTGAATGTGTTACACATAAAATACATCAATGATAAATTTCCTTATCAGTAATGAAGAAAAACAAGTATTAAAACATGGAACATTTCTTGAGTATTATCAGAATTTACCCTTTTCTCATGTACATATCTCTGTAGACATACCTACCATCCTCAGCCATAT
This sequence comes from Haliotis rufescens, assembly GCF_023055435.1. Lineage (NCBI taxonomy): Eukaryota > Metazoa > Mollusca > Gastropoda > Lepetellida > Haliotidae > Haliotis > Haliotis rufescens. The sequence goes on along the minus strand of NW_025963780.1, from coordinate 39,848,106 downwards.
AGGGTGTATTATCATTACCATTACATACCTTGTACATCTGTGTTACGGCATCTTCCTACATTTATACCTGTAGTGGTCACTTATTATGGTTACTTTTATCATAATCATCACTAGATGAAAGAATACTCAGCAAACATACTCCTATGGATATGTTATTTCTTACAACTGATAGTTTTATTGCATTTAGAACTAAAGGTGTGAGGTGTAAATTTTGCACTGAATTGTCATTTCATCGGTGAATGACACTCTTAATTTGAACATAGGCAATCCAAGTGACAACTGTTCACAGTGACTTGGAGCACCTTAGACCACAGGATAGATCTCTCCCCTGCGAACTGTTCACCAGAGTATTGCTGTAATGGTAGCGATAGATGGCCAAGGATGTTGGTGGATGCAAAAAACCTTGGAATTCATACAGTGACATTAAAATGGGTGGCTACAGAAAATAAGTGGAGGCATATTTCTACACTACAGACGACGGACTGTCACCTTCTGCTATTTTAGCTTGCCTTGGTCCAGAGGACCATCAATTCTGTCAACCCCTGTTAGTGCAATTAACATGGGAGCAATGAAGCAAAGCAGATGCAGTGTTTTAATCAAGAGGGTCCTTGAGGCTGGCTCCTACAGTATTTGTCTCTTGGTACGCCCTAACGTTCAACATTAGGGCAATGACATGGACGCCAGACTTTCATGTTTACTTTCAAAGCATGAAGCAAGCCTGTAATTCAAGAATATTGCAAAAAATACAGAATGCAGTGAAACCCTGTATTCTGGACAATTATCACTAGAAGTGTCTAAATATCGCTTAGGGTGCATATGCAAAACAAGTTAAAAAACAAAGTAAACAAAAATTAAGGAAATAAAACTTCTTTAACACACTGAAAAGGGACATTTCTGTATAGGTCCTTATACTAATTTGTCAAACAAAAATGGTATAAGAATCTATACCAACACCTCGCTATTACAGAATAACAAAGAAGTTGTTTTCCATAAACGTTTGTTTGCTTCGTCAACTTCTGAGAAATGCCTATGAAACAAGTTAAAATACTCCCAAATGGAAGGCTATGTGCTGCTATACCCCATCAGCTACTGCACATTAACAATAGTCATTGGGTGTTCCTTAACATTTTTTGAGTGGTATAAAAAGTCCATGATTTGTCAACATTGAATTTTGTTTATCCAGACTATGTCACAGTATTGTCCAGATAAACAGGTTTCCACTGTGTAGATGTTGTCTTGTTGTATTCTCTACCATCTATAAACTGCCAAGTAATACTGTCATTGTGCTGAGACAGCAGAAAATACTCTACATTTATTATCATTACTCTTTTATAATTTCACAAAAAGTACAATCCCTCCAGCCTGACAAGATAAATCACATTACGTGTTATACAAGAGAATCACGTCAACCACAGCTAAACCGCACAAATAATATCACATCAACAATAGCAACAATTCTGTGATATGCTTCAAATGTGGAATGTGACAGCAAAAATAAATACCATATCCTATCTAATTAAGTCCTCGGACGTAACCTTATACTAGGAAGTCTGTATCAAGAAAGGTGTATGGTTGGAATCCACCTTTATCAATATTCAAGCCATGTGAAAAAACCCAAAAAACAACAAGCCAAAACAACAATATCTCAACAGATTTGTTACTTACATCCCAACTGATAGGGTTCAGTGTAGAGGTTTTGTGAACAATGAGTGAGTATGGTTTTACGCAACTTTTAGCTATTGTGTACCAATATCAATGCAGGGTACACCAGAAATAGGCTTCACAAAAAGTACCCATGAAGGGAATCGAACCCGGGCCTTTGGCGTGGCAAGCAAATGCTTTCACCTCGAGGCTACCCTACTACCTTGTATGAACATGAATAAAGACCTTAAAAAAATCCGTTTTCAGAGTCAAGTTTTACACAACTTCAACATCAGGTGGACATTTTTGCACGGTTTCAACGATCAGGACTCATGTTACCACGGGTTACACTCACATTCAACTGAGGCACTTATTAATCAGAGTACAGTATTTATACATGCATGGTATACAAATGAGTTTTTCTCAGATCATAAAAGACATGAAATATATATCAAACTAATCTCATCACATTATCTTTTTACAAGGTTCACAATAACATAATAACAGCACACTACAATCAATTTCTGTTTCCAGTCTTTCAATGATTATAATATTCCAATTCTAAGCTCCACAGTTTTGATAAAGTTTCTTTGAAACATGCTCCTGATCTCGAAGAGTTTCCAACATCCGACACAAACCTGCAAGTGGTGCTGAAGGGGGCTGCATGGATGTATCCAGGGTGACCACTACATGGCACATGGCGCCGGGGCTAATCTATTGAATGGTGAACAAAACCAGTTCCTGTTTAACCACAAGACGTAAATATTGCATGCTGCTGGAATAGGTTGATGTTAGGAAGTGGCCACTCTGGTGTTGCCATGAAATTAGGACTGCATGGTATAAGTGGTATACGGCAATACGTTTTTTAAACATTACGTATTGCAATAATTTTTTCAATCTTCCGGTATATTGGGAAAACAATATATAACAAGGTTTGTTATTATTTGTATCATTTAACCTAAAATCTACACAGAATTCTTTTACATATGTTTGCCCTCGAAAGTGATTCAGAAAAGCAGCTGAAATGCGGGTTGATGTTTCTCTCACATTGTTATCTCCCCTGTTTCTATGACAACAAAATGGCTGCGATGAGTATTATTTACGTCAATATGAAGAAAATAGGATCTGCATGTACAATCTGTGTCAAACACTTTAGCTCCCTATATATTGCAACACAATTATTTGGGAAATGTACAGCCCTACATAAAATGGATCTTTTTAGAGCCTGTGATTAATCTTACTGTCTGCCTACAGGACATTAGAAGAGGAACAAGTTTCACCGACTCTGATGTTGCTCAGTGCTATGCAGTGGTCAGCAAGTGTACATCATATAAAGAACGGTACATTTCTGTAGTACCCTCTATGACAACAAACCCTTCGGCAAATGTGACTATAGCACTATAATTCTACTGAGCTTTGACGAGATGAAGGACGTCGACCTCGCGACTTTCCCGATGACATCTTGTGAAGATACAAACACAAATACAGAAAACCAGGATGATATGAATATTAGTTACCATGGTTACATGTTTGCATATTATGATGAGTGGTAATCTCAAGTGTTAAAAATTAAAGCTAGAAAGCACTAACGATCACAAACACGGGAAACGTAACCTATTCCAAGGTTCAAAAGTCTATGTCAGCTGTAGCTTCCTCGGTTCACAAAATATTATTGAGGGTGAGTGAGTGAGTGAGTGAGTGAGTGAGTGAGTGTTACTGTAGCAACCATTATTTACAAGAACTGTTGTCCAGCATGGGACATGAACTACCAGCATGGTTCTAGCACTATAAGTTCCATCCAAGCAAAAGGTAAATTAATAGAACCAGGAGGTGCTCACGTGATCTAAACACTAATAAATGGGCTTACTTGTTCACTGAAAAAATTGCTAGATATTATTCCAGTTATATCATTGCATAAAAATAAATATGGAAAACAATTTATCCTGTTCAGGAGTGTGATGAACAAAAACAGAAAATAAAATTACTCGTCTCACAGAAAATCATTTCAGTAATTGAGTCAATCAAAGCACCTCCGTAGTGAAAAAGACAGAATGGTCTGTCTCAACGTTTTTTTAACTTCTTTTGAGAAGTATATAAGAAACTGAACTGATAGGAGATTAAATTCCAGCATACAGGCTATCCAAAGCTGACCTTAGCCCTTGAACCTTGAGAAATGCATCCATTATCTTTGCATAAAACAATACAAAACAATAGAAAACAAATTCCGTTTTCTGACGCCATAACACACACAACTAAGTGTCTGCCTGTCCAATATTTAACGTCCAACAAGCTGTCCTGAAACTCCAGGCATTATTTCTGTATAACAACCATGTGTATAGATCTGACTCGAGGAGCTGAAGCTGTCATTTGTTGGTTTATGAACAAGGACTTGTCCTGATGCAGAGCAACAGCAATACCGCTGTCATCATTCTTGCCAACAACCTGTAGCTTACACATTAACAAGACAGAAACATTATTGCATATTCACACAGTTATTTCACAGTTATGGAATTAAACATTTACCAATCTTTTCTCTGACAAATCATGTATCTTACAGCCTTACCAGAGGCCATAATAAATAAAGTGTTAGATATTAATACCTGCTGTCTCACTACTGAACACTGATTCCCATCATGTTAATGTACCTACAAAATGAAAATCGTTACATGTGTCACCTTGTTTCTTTACTTTAAATACATCCAATACATTGATCTACCAATCAGTCATGTTAATCACATTTGTCAGCAGTCAATGTAAACAGAAGTCTTGAACAGTTTTGTTTTCAAAATTATTCTTTTCCAAACAAAAATGCTGACTTTTTGGGGTGAAAAAAATGATTAAAAATCCAATAATTAATTTACTGTGGCCTTAGGGAATTGATAAAACTTAAGTATCTTAACTTAATACTGACTTTACCAGTACAATATTTACTGTATCAATCATGCCATAAAAGTTCCAGTGAGTGAGTGAGTTGGGTTCAACCCTGCTTTTAACATTATTCCAGTTATATCATGGCATGTCAGCTTAATGTGGAAGGAAAGCCCGAAGTATTGCAGGTCTCAGACGTTTACCACTTCAGTGAAACCCATAAGTACGGGTATGGTGCTGACAAAAATTGAAACATAATCTGTGCGAACCGGGATTCGACCCCACAATCATAGGTTTCTGGCACGCCCAAGGGACGCAACTCTACACAGTGAATCGCGGCGACTGAGATGACTGGGCCACCCATGCCACCCATAAAAGTTTCAAATCTACTCTTCAGGCTGTTGCTTTCATTAATTTTCATATTCAAATTGAGTATTCAAAAGCATAATTGGTTAAATATAAAATGGAATATGTAGCTATACTTGAAAACGTTTAATGAACAAGGACACTGACGACCACATTTGACTTATTAAGCTCATGACCATATTTGATATCAAACAACACAGTGTTAGTGACATGTTATAACTACTTTAAAACCCTCCTGTTCAACTACAAACACCCATGGATATCAAGAAAACTGAAGGAAATTATCTGAAACAGTGGAAGTCAAGGCAGAAAGTTCACAGATGCAAATTATACAAGGACTGACCAAATGAATAACACTGTAGGTCCAAAGCTACCTTGTTTCTTGTGTCAAAGATGTTATAAGTACGGGGCTGGTCAAAATGTTCTAAGCCAGACAAACTTTCAACTATGGGCGATAACAAAGTGAACAAGTCAGTGTAGTACATTGTTTGAGTCGTTCATTGCAAGTGCATTTGGTCTGTTAAGGCTGTTTGTATATTAGTGACAGCCAGTTGAATGTAATCGTGAGTGAGTGAGTGAGTGAGTGAGCATGGTTTCACGCCGCTTTTAGCAATATTCCAGCAATATCACGGCGGGGGACACCGGAAATGGGCTTCACACATTGTACCCATGTTGGGAATGGAACCCGGGTCTTCGGCGTGACGAGCGAACGCTTTAACCACTAGGCTACCCGACTGCCTCTTTGAATGTAATTGGAGTCGAAATGGAAAGGAATGTGTACCAAGCAGTCATCAAGTACTCCCCAAGAAATTCTTCCGATCATAGCATCAAAATTCTTGTTGGGTACTTTTTAACCAAATCACCAGCACATTGGGAGAAAACACGTGTACAGCTGATTGCTGTACTTGACTTAGTTTCAGAGAAAATACACACGGTAAACTTAATCTCTTAATATAAAACAATGCATAGAACAAGAATTACAAACGAAACAGTAAATCAACATGTCAAGTGATGTTTTAGCTCAAATTTGTACTGAACCACGTTTGTTGTCACCCATTTGCTGAAGTGATATGTCATTTTTTTCTGTACATAATACTCGAAAAACTCTTTTTTTTCCAAAATACTGAATACTCATTTAATAAATATGTATATTTGGCAAGTATATAAAGTTAAACACATTTTGAAATCACCCAATATACCAAGCATTAAACAATGATATTGTGATACGTATCATGGAGTGAAGGAACCTCAATGTACTGAATGCTGGTAATACCACGCACCCTTATGGCTGGGAGAACAAGCCTTGATGATGACTCTAGGTCTGGACGTCCTTAACTTCCATCAATGAAATTCAATCAAGGAAATAGATAAACTTATACTGTCAGTATAGACGTATTACCATTGCTCACCTTCAGACAATCCTGTCACATATAATTTAAAATAAGTTAAAGAACACCTGGAAATCGGGTGTCCTTTATCTTCTTTTGAATAGTATATATCTCATTACACCAAGAAACAAAATAGACGTTGCCTTGTGAAACAAAGACTGCTGCATCATACACAGGGAGGACACAGAGCTCCAGATAAGCTGCGTGTCTGCGTAAAATACGCATCAGAAATGCAGAAATACGCAGTAAAATAAAATCCAAGCGCATCAAATACGCAACAAAATTACAGATACGCTACAAAAATAAAACTTGTGTGCATCATCAAAATATTGTGAAGTAACCCTGCCTATTCGATTAGCAAATCAGCAACTTATTTTGAAATTATAAACGGGCATTCCGTCAACCTTGCCAAACTCCACGATGACAGTTACATCATGATCATTTGCCATCACACTTTCTTGTGGAATTATCGTGGTATTTTTGAGTCCTATAAAGCTCTCGAACCCACACGACACCAGTTTGCAGGGACTAGATGAATAGTGTTTTTAAATATTTAACTTAAATACCCACATAAAACTAGTGGGTAACAGAAATTTGAATACCCAGATAGAATTACTGATACCCAATGATTTTAAAATGCATGGGTAAAATACCCACAACACCAAAAGCTTATCTGGAGCTCTGAGGACCAGTGATTAAAGTCACAGAATAAGACAGCCAACAGAATAAAAAAAGTCACAGAATAAAACAATCCTAATAGCAGGGCTTAAAAACATCAACCTTGTCCTACCCATGCCTAACTACGGGTCTGCTCTGGATGGTAGTCATCTACACACTGCAACTAACCACAATGTCATTTCGGACTTTTACAAAGACAACCATTTATTATTTTTCATGATTAAAGCAGTACTTAGAATATGCATCCACTTTCATACAAATATCTGGCATGTTCACACTTGAGACGAGCTGTTGGACGATATTGCTTGCATGACGATCTCTGGCTGCGGCATCTGTACCTCGATGTCCGGCGTCGTTGTAATAGTGATGTCTGTCTGAGGGGGATTGTAATACTCATTGTTCAGACTCGCCTCTCGTAGGACCTGGGGACAAAAATCTGGAATCTTAAACAAGGCCAAGTGAAAACAGTTGTCATGGTTACGACTCATAAGAGAACAGATTGTCTGACTGCATAAACGGTAGTGACAGGGCCACATCATAATAAATTCATGTTTAAGGTGAGTGGCCTCAGCAGTAAATGGAGTTGGCAGACAGACAGACAGACAGACAGACAGACAGACAGACAGACATATACAAACATATGATCTCTTTCTATCTTAAACCGTGAAGATCCTGGTTAGAATTGGTCTTCAGCAACCCATGCATGTTGTAAGAGGTGACAAACCGTATACGTAGCCCAACTAACTTTATTTTCTTTTTACGTTACACTCTCATCTCAAATAAAAAATGTTAACTTGAAAAATAAGACTTAATTCTTAAAACAATGATATCGGTCATTAAAAGGAGGTCATCAACCGTCACAACTTTAAAGGAAAAGACGACTTCTCTCAGTTTCGGAATGCCTCATATTGTCATAAGTAACTTCTGACGCAGCCATTTGACCACTAATGGTCGTCAGCACATTACATTGATTAACTACCGTCAAGATTGCAATCGTTTTTACAGGGGTAAGTGCATGTACCTGACAGTAGTAAAAGATCAGATTGAAGTTCTAACCATGTCGAAATTTGAAATAAGTGTCCTCTATTTTGTCGGGTAAAAAAGACTGGCTACTTAAGTCTGAAATTGGCTCGTAAAACATTACATAGCTACCACTGACTAAACAATTATTTAACACACTGCTCCAAAGTATCTTAACTGATGCTAAAACAATGGACACACTGTCTAAGACATAGAGCTGTGTGACTGGTTTTCTTTCGTTAGTTTGTTTATTCTTTAACAGCGACACACACAGAGAGACCTGTAAATAATCAAATCTGGACCAGACAATCAGGCGATTGATATTGTGAGCAATAATCCACTCCATTGGGGCACACAAACGTTATCAACTAAGTCACCAAGTCTGACCACCCGATTCACTTAGCCACTGTTTACGACCAGCAGAGGCAGCTGGGGGACCAATTCTAACCCAGAATCCCCACAGGGGGTATACATTCTTTGTCTAATGGGGGCTGTGGGGTAGGCTAGTGGTTAAAGCCATTGGCCAGGTTCAATACCCGACATGGGTACATTGGGTGATGCCCATTTGTGATGCCCCGCAATACAGCTGGAATACTGCGGAGAGGGACAAAAAGCCATACTCTTCACTCACTTTTGTCTAATGCCCATAATACAGCTGCCTTGTTTCACGTCATTTTCAATACTGATAACTGGGCCTCTAACTGTGTGAAGTCAGCAGCAGAAAGAACACTCTCTTGTGTAAATTGATGTCTGAAACTGCAACTGACACATTCCCCTGCTATTGTTTAAATGAACAACTGGAAGTTTAGATCAGGAGGTTGGGTCCCCAAGAGACCTTGTGAAATTGAGCTTTGCAAAAGGTAGAGACATAAGGCTCTGGAGAACGCCTGAATTTTAGAATTTGCAGATAAAGTTACAATTTTTTTTACTAGGAATCTAAACTAAGTTCCCCTGGGTAAAACTGTTGTTGTGAGATCATGAGCCAGATAATATGCGTTCTCCAGGAATGTGGAAGTAGTCAGTCTATGTTTGTCATTTAAAGAATTCAGTCTCATGAAAAACAAATTAGCATCCTAAATGTTTCATTCTGACCCTTATAAACATCAGTTTCTCGGTCATGTGACCTTATCTCGTCCAATAGAAAAGTTGTTTATCCTGTAAACTTCAGATTATTCTTTTTCATGTTTACCCGCTTCCTTTTCACTGAGATTGATAATAAATACCCTTCCAACTTGGGAACCGCAGGTATATTTTGTGACTCTCGGAGTGTACAGAGTGTCACCATTTGTAACACGTTGCTACACAAATGAACATGCCAGAATCCCTCTCAATTTATCAATCAAACTTTTTTTAGGCTATATGACCTTGAGGATGGCCTTGTTCTTGACATATCAATAATTCAACAAAATGTCAAAGGAGATATATGACATAACATCGCTGAAATGTCTTGGCACAGCAAAGTACCGTAGTTGCTATATTTAGTGCCTGCTCCAAAAAAAAATTGATTAATTTGTAAGTAATCCTTTTAAACGCCCTCCTACCACATACTTGAACCGACAACTTTGAAGAGTCCATATTTTCATGTGCATATTACAGATTATCTGGAGAAAACACCTGTGTAGAAAGGAAATGTTACTCCCTCATAACTATCATAGAAAACAATTAGTTTCATCAGCATGACCAATGTTTGCTTTGTACTGTTTATCTCTGACAACAAATTGAACTTAGTGGGCATGGCGTTGATTATTTCCCCAATTGTCAACTTTCTAAGTCCCAGGGTACTTATTATGGTGAATATGGTACAGACTTAAAATTCAAAACCCTAAAGCATCAGCATGTACATAGGGTTTGAGATTTTGTTAGCGAAAAGATTGTCTACAGGCATGACAGGAGGAAGGAATCGTATAAAACAGACTTGGGGTTGGGGGTCCAAAACATTATCTGAATGTTGCAATGTACCCAGCATATGCAGTGGGACTTAATCATATGTCACATCCTAATGTTTCCACTTTTCAGATATTTGTTAGTGGAATTCGAAAACCCATCAAAATCTGGCCTAAAGTCGGTGCCCCCTTCTTTAAGATTCAAAAGACAGTGAGTAAGTGAGGAAGGTTTTACGACGTTTTTAGCAATATTCCAGCAATATCATGGTGGGGAACACCAATTCACACACTGTACCCATGTCGGGAATCGAACCCGGGTCTTCGGCGTGATGAGCGAACGCTTTAACCACTAGGCTACCTTACCGCCCCTTTAAAAGACAGAAACAGGTTGGTCGTGATGACCTCAATACACAATAAGGAAGTAAGTTTTACTGGTGAACTTTTGTTCTTTTGTTCCAAGTCACAATGAGGAGGGACAGGTGAGCAGGTACAACATGCTTCAGTGTTAGGAGGTAACAAGACCTGATCACTGCCTACATGGGCTTGTAGTCATGACAAAGTCATGTCTCTGTGAATTGCTATACTGGTGTCGAGGTAGCTTGAACAAAATGACAGGTGAATATTGGACAAGAATGTGTCAGTCAATTAGTGTGAAAATGGCTAAAAAAACCAACTGTTTATCTGACATACACATTCAGATAGTCAGAAATCAATGTTAGTTAAACTTTACAAATTTGCTCTGGGCAAGTGTCTTGTGTTCCAGTCACAGGATAGTGGGCAAGCAACTATTTCAGACACTGCATATAAATAAGAAATTGAGCATCAATGTCACGAATGAGTTGAGGTGAAATGGGGTTTAACGTTGCGTCCAAGATTATTGCTCTTATACAACGACATGCATGCACGTGTGGCTGCTTGTACTTGTCTGTACTGATGCCGATTCTATATACCATGATATACTAGCCCACTGAGATACCATGCCACAGTTTCGCATGAATATCCTACTCAGCATGCTCAGACACAGTATACTGACTCCGATCCGAACTTTCCATTACTGCTGAGTGCCAGTCAGGGTACAAGTGCCATCTTTTAAGGTCTTTTGGTATGACAAGGCCAGGGATCGAAACCCCGACCTTCCACTTTCCAGGCATGTATCACAAATAATGAATCATATCTCAACATGATGATGGAGACATATTTTATTACTGCAAGGCTCATTGTAACAGCTCTATCTACATGCTCTTGTTGTTTTTTCTTCTTGTTATTTAATGGTGCACTCAGCAATATGGACATGGTTACAAGCCCTTGAACTGGACCAAGCCCTTTTATAGCAGATAAATTGGACACAATTTGAAAATATTTTTTCCAAGTTCTTCAATATTCTGTCTCAGAGAATGGACAGACAGACTAACCATCAGGAAAAGCTCACCTGAAACTGCGGCCATGGTGTGCCCAAACCAGGCCTTTTGAAACATGTAAACTTAGCAAATAAATAGACAGCAGTCATCAATGATAGGTAAAAGCAAACCAAAAACAAGGCTCACGAATACCCCCGACCCGCCTAGTGTGTCAGTAGTTTCAAATTTAATAATCGATAGCACTAGGGTTTGAAAATTCATACAAAAATGGGAAATTAATAAAAACAATTTTTTTCTTTTGACTGCACCCCTATATGACACAGATTATATGTATTAAGTTTGAGATGAATCCACTGAATAGTTTAAGAGAAATCGCGCTGACAAAGTTTTAAGACGGACAGACGGACGGACGGACCCCTGGTATAACTATATACCCCTGACCTAAAAGGTCAAGGGTATTATAACAAATTCTAAACACAAAACACTGTCCATATAAATGTGATTAATTTGTTGTGGCATAAGCATAGCATATTTCCTCCAACTGATGCTGCTTGCGTACTTATATTACATCATCTTGTACGTATTGAAGACCCGGGCTCTATGTTTTCACAGTAAGTTAGGGACTATACTTTCTAAATAAGGACAATTATTACTGTAATACATGCCCAGCGTTTTAGAGACCAGTTCTTCAAATGTGGTTTTGACAGTACATCTAGATCCAGCATCTATTAGAGGAAATATGGTATCAGCATTGTTAGTGATACTAACCTACACCAGGTTCATTGTTCGCCATGATTTTCATTATCTACAAAACAAGCGGGTTATGTTAGTGGCTGACATGTTAAGGTCTACGACAAGAGCTACATCCCATCACTATCCCATCACCATCACCATCATCACCAACATCCCCATCCCAACATCCCATCACCATCCCAACATCCCCATCACCCAATCCCACCACCATCCCCATCACAATCACACCAGACCATCACCATCATCCCCATCACTATCCCATCACCATCACCACCCCATACCATCACCACCATCACCATCACACCAGACCAATTTGTTGCCTTGTTTCACAGACTTTCTTTTAAAGAAGGTGGGTGAAAAAAAGGTTTTAAAAAACCGAAATGAGTTAATTTCTTGAACATGTTGCCCGAAAAAAATTAAAACAAAAATGCAGAGAAGTGTAAATAAGTTTCATTAACACATGTTTTCAATCAAAAACAATCTCTTATTTTTTCACTTTTAGCAAAATAGGACGGACTCATATCGAAATCAAGAACATTGATTGGTCTGGCCTCATCATAAATCATAAAACAATTGGTTATGAGGCACTGATTTGTAAAATATATTTGTAAAAAACTGTGAAGTCTTTTGTCAATGAGCTGCCTAGGAATCCAGACTGTCTTTATATACACTATTTTCTGGTGTATTATATGCACCTAGATAACATGTATACATTGTCAAAAATGCTCCAAGTTCCATGGTACATGTGTTTTCAAGGAGGCTGTGTGGCTGTCATCTCAGTGCCTGAGAACCAATAGTGGATTTATCACCCAACTTTTCCAAATTCAAACATGTTAGATGGGAAAAAGCAACATTCTGACAACACCAACCCACATTCTAGATAAATTTAGTATCAGATTGTCTTCCATTCAATCAGTCAGTTTGATTTCATTCCAAGAGAAGTCTTGATGACCGAAGCAGTCAGCTATGCTCACATGTTTCCCAAACTGAGCCTGACCAAATATAATATACAGAGGTATGGAATCTAAAGATTAACCTAGGATCCTGTCCCAGTTCATACAGGGCTCCAGACAGCTTCTTCAGTACCCTTTTTGTTAAACTTTTGACCACATTATAAGGAGACAGTTAACTTCATGCATGACCAATGCAGTCAACTTTGAACAGACAAGTCTATGCCTCCGACTACCATGATAACACTCATGACCAATGCAGTCAACTTTGAACAGACAAGTCTATGCCTCCGACTACCATGATAACACGCATGACTAATGCAGTCAACTTTGAACAGACAAGTCTATGCCTCCAACTACCATGATAACACGCATGACCAATGCAGTCAACTTTGAACAGACAAGTCTATGCCTCCTACTACCATGATAACACGCATGACCAATGCAGTCAACTTTGAACAGACAAGTCTATGCCTCCGACCACCATGATAACACACATGACTAATGTAGTCAACTTTGAACAGACAAGTCTATGCCTCCGACTACCATGATAACATGCATGACCAATGCAGTCAACTTTGAACCGATAAGTCTATGCCTCTGACTACCATGATAACAATGTTATAAGTATAAGATCTTCTGGTTTAACATCACTTCTGGCTTGGGAAAGTCACATGCCTCTAGCTCCGATAATAACGAAGTTTTGAGCACTTTAATTGTTGCGGTACAAATATGAAGTCTACTTATGACACAACAACACTTTCTGATTGTAGATATTTCCATGTATCCAATGACCTTCAAACCGACCGTGACATTTGATACAATGATGATACATGACAGGTATGACCAGACTCTAACATCTATCATAAACAAGAGGTTGAGAAAACCAGTTGTGACGGTGACAGAGCTCAAAATTAAGTAATGACAGACGGCTGATTAAAAACAATCTCTGAAAGCGCCAACAGATTGTGAAAGTAAGCCATTGTTTTGGGCTCAGAAATATAAATACCTTCAGTCGAAACAAGAATGGCAGCTTTTAGTTTGAACCTGTAGCCTCATATATGGGTTGTGTAAAGCAAAGTATCCTAATAACCCTATATATAAAATAAATAGAGAATCTCACCCGAGTGTCAGTTGATATCAAATATATCAACACGAGTTAATAAAAGTGGAACAATTCCGAGGCTTGCCGAGGATTTTTGCCACTTTTATCAACAAGTGTTGATATATTTGATGTCAAATGACACGAGGGTGAGATTTTATTTATCATCCAACATCATTCTTCCAACTTTTTCAATTTGGAGACAGTAATTAGCAGTGTCTTCAGTGTAAAAAGTACTGCTAACAGCTTCAGTAGCAGAGCCATTAGTGATGTCATTTGATTGTGACGTCATGGTAACCAGTGATGTCACAATGGTCTGCAAAGCATTGTGATGTAATTTCATTGCAGTGATATCTACAGTGTAGATATCGCTTGATCTCATCCAAGCAATATCTCCTGTGGGAGCCAGTTTTGGATGATAAAGTCCTATATATATATCCTTATATATAAAAGATGCAACTCAGCATGCTGAGTTTCAGTGTTCATGTTTTCAAGTTCTTGTCGATAAATAATCTATTCATCTGGAGCCCTGTATTCTTTCAGCAGAGGGAGCAAGTGGGGTAAAAACTGGATACACGTTTGTCTCATGAGACATTAAAAGATGTATCTATGATATAGATTCAAGGTCAGACTTGCACATTATTAGAACATCAAAACAAGTTCTTTTGGATATGGGAAGACTGGTGAAAACACTGACAAGCTTCTACCCTGCTGTGTGCTAAAAACACAAGAATAAACAGGTAATCCCAACAAGGTTATGTGCCAAAAATACATCCAACAGAATCAACCACAAAGTGAACCATTATTTAGTGGCATCAATTCAGCCCAGAAAGCAAGATGGATTCATTTCTGAGTGTAATACTTTTGTTAAATAACCTGAAAGAAATACTAGATAGAGCTATGTGACTGTGAGGAGGTTATCCTACTCTCCACAAACACAACTACCACATCATGATTTTCCAAGGAATGTGTGGGTATGATGTATAAAAATAAACACATAACAAATAATCCATAAACAAACAACATGAAAACAAAACAATATTTTTGTCAGAATGTGAAAAGAAAAAAAGGACATGGAAAAAGTGTCATTCCCTGTACAAATCTGATCTTGCTTCTAGATCTAGATGTTTGTGTATTGCATGGAGGGATGAACAAGGAAGTGGGTACATATATTGGAGGGTATGTGGTATTGTGGGATCTCAAGAAGGTTGTGATTCCTACCCGAAGGTGGTCCTCCACATCTGCCAGAGATTGGTCAATCCAGTCGAGGACTCCTGACATCTTGCAGGCATTTTTAGTGATTAAAACAAGATGGCTGACCGAGAGGACTAGAGCTGTGCATCTGCAATGAAATAACAGAAACATGTCAACTGTCATGAAGACGATTATCATAAATTGCTGACTAAATGCCTTTCTCGTGAAGCAACAGATAATGAGTGAGGGTGTGAGTGAGTTTTGGTCTACAAAGCTTTTAGAAATATTCCAGCAATATCGCGGTGGGGGGCACCAAAAAAGGGCTTCACACATTGTGCCAATGTGGGTAATCGAAGCCGGGTATTCAGCGTGACGAGCGAACACTTTATCCACTGGGCTATCCTGCCGCCCCTGAACAGCTAATACTTAAGTTGGAAGCCACATACAGAACAGTCCTGATCTGACCTGTTATATTTGTTATTAACCAATCAGATCAAAATCAGAACTTAAACTCTGTTACTGCTAAAATCTGACAATCTGGTATAACTGAGTGAACAATTCAGAGCAGCATATTGAATTTCTGATCACAAAGAATAAACATAAGCATACAGTTCTGAATGGAAAATTATAAAGGCTGCACAATATGTTGTGGATATTTTATGCACCTTGTTGTTTCTTAATCAAGGTGGTAGAGAAAGAATATAGTTTAAGATAGCCGACATCTGATTGATCCAAGAACCCATGAATTCTTTAGTTAGATCAAAGTTCGTTTGTAAAGGGTTCTGCCAGATCTTCATGCAAGGTATAGAATGGGAGTAAAAGATCTGATTTTAATGAGGTTGGATATTCTCATGATGAGGACTTACATTACATGGTTGACAAAACCTTTACTCACCTGGCCTCCTTTAACTGAGGCTCTAGAGGGAGCCAAATGGGTGATAAAAGCTTTACTCACCTGGCCTCCAGTAACCGAAGGGTCTAGAGGGGGGGTACATGGTTGACAAAACCTTTACTCACCTGGCCTCTAGTAACTAGGGCTCTAGAGGAGGGTACATGGTTGGTAATAACATAACTTACCTGGCCTCCAGTAACTAGGGCTCTAGAGGAGGGTACATGGTTGGTAATAACATAACTCACCTGGCCTCCTTTAACTGAGGCTCTAGGGGGAGCTTAATGGGTGATAAAAGCGTTACTCACCTGGCCTCAAGTAACCGAGGGTCTAGAGGGGGGTACATGGATTTCACCACCTCATCAACTCTAGGGCTGATTCTTTTGGCAATGGCAACAATATCTGTCAGTGTTTCCTGTGTCCGGATATTCTGAGCATTGCCCATCGTCATGCCAACCAATTTCTCTGTCAACTGGTGGCAAGTTTTCAGTATAGATATACAGTGAGGCACTAATCCACTGAAAACAAGTGACAGAAAAACATGTAAGAATCATCCCAAGATTAGTGTTCAATCAGACCATGGACATATATATCAGGTGAGCTATGTCATGAGACAAGTATGTTTGTCATGTAAATCATATTCCCAATAACTGATTTCAATTTTATGTCAATTTGCTCTGGAGAGTTTAACTTTCTCAACCACTTGTCTTCACTGAATTATTATCCAATACTGGTGAAGGTTCTCTTTGGTTTTCAAGTATGTGTGAATGGGTCTTCAGTTGCTCTAAACAGTTTTAACAACAATATCATGTCAGCTAAATATTGGAGGGAAGTCCAAAGTGAAACCAAGGATCATCATCAGTGCTATCTGGGATTCAAACCCAGACAACAAATTTAAGCCAGGAATATTTTGATAAATACTACTCAAACTTGATATATAATAAATGACTTATTTCATCAATCTGAACGGCATGTTTTTCACACATTTGGGACTGAGAAAATAATTCTGGGATCCAATCCCATATCACATTTTCCGACCCATATGATTGCAGCACACACAGCATACAATTTACAATGATCACTGATGGATTTACATTCCATTTCAAGACATCTGATTTTCAATTATTCCCTTCCATAATGACTTACTTTCAAATACACTTGCTATAGTTCACTGAAATTTGTCACTGAATTTTGATTCAGGAGTGAGTGAGTGAGTATGGTTTTACACCGCTTTTAGCAATATTCCAGCAATATCACGGCGGGGGACACCAGAAATGGGCTTCACACATTGTACCCATGTCGTGAATCGAACCCGGGTCTTCGGCGTGACGAGCGAACGCTTTAACCACTAGGCGACCCGACCGTCCCTTTTGATTCAGGATTACAGATCAAAATCAATAAATCTTCAGCATTTTGTGAGATCTAGTTTCCCCAAAGAAGGGCCCCTTTCAACAAGTGGGGTCCATATCTGACTTGGCAGTGTCAATGTGACCCAATCGTGGGGTGTTGCTCATGCTTTCAGTCACTGGTTTGCCTGGATTCCTCTTGATTAATTTTGCCCTGGGATATTGGTGGTATTCCCCCTCACAGTAATCACGAAATCACATCGATCCAATTTGGTCATTTTTTACTTCTTGCCTGTGCAGCTAACATTGCCACAAGTAACATCGTATTTAAGATTATAGCACTTAGCACTTGTTGTTTAACGCTGCACTCAACAATATTCCAGCTTTATGATGGCGGACTGTAAATAATCCAGTGATTGACATTATGAACAACGATCCACGCAATTGGGATCGATGACATGCATCAACCAAGTCAGCTAGCCTGACCATCCGATCCCGTTAGTCGCCTCTTATGACAAGCAAAGTCGCCTTTTACAGCAAGCGTGGGGCTGTTTTAACATAGATACTATACTCAGACACAGCATACATTGTTGGACCAACCAGTCCCTCTTTTATCCCCTTAATGCCCAGCACCCAGCAGGGTTACAAGTAGCATCTTTAACGTCTGTTGGTATGACGGGGCCGGGGATGGAACCACCAATCTTCCACTCTTCGCGCAGACACCATATCCAGTAGATAATGGTGACGGGTCATGATTGCCAGAAGGTGAAGGAGGACATGTGACTTACGTGGCATCGTCCACCCATCGCTCGTCCTTGAGGATCTCCTCTATCTTGGGGTTGGTTATCTGGACATCGTCCAGTTCCACGCCAGTCATTGTCTGTGGCCCCGGGTCGGATGTGATGAGCTGCACATCAGGCCTGACAAAACACACAGGATTACAGGAGAATTAGGATTGTCGTGGTACACCTGATATAGAATAGCATAAGAATAAAGACATGAACATTATTCAGATGCACCTGCACATCCAATCAGATGTGGTGCTCGGAAATCACAAGATCAATAAACTATCCAGAACAACATATAACAGAGCAGCTTATTCATAGTGCATTTGCAACTCACATATAGACTGGGGTCTGTAAATATTCCATTCTGGACCAGACAATCCAGTGATTGACAGTATAGACTGATCTGTGCAAATTGGGATACGATGACATGCATCAACAAAGTCAGCGAGTCTGACCACCCGATCCCGTTAGTTGCCCCCTTATGACAAGTATTGTCGCCTTATACAGCAAGCAAGGGCTGCTGAAGACCTATTCTACCCCGGATCTTCACGGGTCTCACAGTCATGTATGACAAAGGTACTTTTATTGGTTAGTCACATGTCTTGCTGAGCACCTATTCTTACCCGGATCTTCACGGGTAACTAAATGGAAGCGATGATTTTGACATCATCATGATTGAGAGTTTATTATCATTGATTATCAATACTGATGTCAACTAGGCTAGGGGATGGAACCCCGAACCTTCCGGCGGACGCTCTACTACTAGGCCACGGAGGGGATCAACAGGTATCCATGTTTGGGTGACCCGCCCAATTTACACTATCATGCCAAATGACTTACAACATGTTTGTTAAGCTAAACACGGTGACACATGGGGAACCCCTTTCTAAGCATATTGGGATCGTCAGTCAATAGTTAATTAAGAAAGACAGCATTCAGCAGTGTATGGAGCTTGAAAGCAGTTCCTGCAAGAGGACCTCATTTGCATATTTATCATATAGTGATATCATGCTTCTGGCTTATCACTTCGAAAACACACACCATTATATGATAGAATCTCCCAACATTCTTGTCATGATTGTTTTATTGTACAAATAAAAAAATTGCCACATGACATCATCTTACCTTGTATCCTTGTGCTGAGCTGTGATGAGGTCCATTTTGCGACAATATCTCTGCCGGCATACAAATACTAGTGCTGCGAGGGAGGCAAGAAATATTGTGGCAAGAATACTGATGGCCACCACAACCACAACCTCCATGTTGCTACGACACGAAGGGTTGATCTGGGAATCTGGAACACACAAGCGCCTTACTCAGTTTCAAACAGCATTTCTTTAAGGCTTTATACCCTTTTGATAGGGATAACCACAGATGTTTTCTATTTAAATGTACACTTATCTTTATAGCATTTTATGAAAATCATTTTTGTGTATCATGGAAAGATAAAAAATTCCTTATCAAAATTGGAGTAGTATATTTGCTGGTTAAAGGGTTGGTTGGTTTGTTGTTTAACGCCGCACTCAGCAATATTCCAGCTATATGACGGCAGTCTGTAAATAATCGAGTCTGGACCAGACAATCCAGTGCTTGATATCATGAGCATCAATCCACGCAATTTGGATCAATAACATGTATCAACCAAGTCAGCGAGCCTGACCACCCAATCCTGTTAGATGCCTTTTACGACAAGCATAGTCACCTTTTACGGCCAGCATGGGTTGCTGAAGACCTTTTCTACCCCGGAATCTTCACGGGTCGTTGTAAGTCTATGATACAGTATAGGAATTATGATCATCTTAGTGCCAGGAATGGGGTCCATATCTGACTTGGCAGTGTCAATGTGACCCAATAGTATGGTGTTGCTCATGCTGTCAGTCACTGGTTTGTCTGGTTTCCTCTTGATTAATTTTGCATTAAGATATTGGTGGTATTCATCCTCACAGTAATCACCACATCACATCGATTCAATTTGGTCATTTTTTACTTCTTGCCTGTGCAGCTAACATTGCTAAAACAAGTCATCATGGTCATGGGACTGGCTGATATTTAAAATGCAGCTGCCAGCATGACATTTTCCCTTCCATTACACATCCATTGTTATTTTTTGTGATCCAAATACATTACCAGTGATTACAGCTTTGTATTCTGGCCATGCAGGGATCAGAACACCCTCTTCAGACATCATGGCCATGAGGTATAAACATGTTTCATACACAATACAGATGAGCCAGAAACCACCATTCTATTGCCATGATCACAGTGCATCCCTCTTTATCACAACAATGCACTGCAAGCTTCTTTGTACACATCTTCACAACTTTCTATTACGGGAAATAAATTCACTTGTGTTTCAGGTAACCCAAGCGACCAATTATTTCAGCTGCAACACAATTTTATTTATCTCCGTTGGAAACAGATGCTGAGAAGCCCATATCTAATATTTGGGAAAGACTTTGATGTTTCCATCATGGTTTCCTCAGTAATTTTGACCTACCAAAAAACCATATCATTGTAACATTAATTTAAAACATGCTGATTAAACCATCTGTGTCGATAGCCATAAAAATACATATATATATATATAAACAGGGACAAAAATACCACAAAAAATACCTATTGACCCATATCTATTACCTGAAACACAACTTTTGTTTGTTTGGCCTAACACAGTATAACGTGGCCTTTTTGTATCTTGCAGTGCCAATACAACCTTTGCCACTGCAATACATGTACAAGTTCGTACTACGATCTTCTTACAACTCTGTACAAGTGTGCACCTTGGTGCACGCCATGTCCCCCCAGCACAAGCTGGTGTAGCCCTGCCGGCCCTTGTGTCCTGGTGTCAATATAAACACATCACATCCTGCCAACACAGGGTAAACAAGATGCTTGTCTCACCTAGTTATACGTCTTCATTCTGTCCAAGAGCATCTGCTCACAATCGCATCTTCCCAGTCTGAAAAAGTGTCACATATGATATATTATAGCATAACTATCTTACTCAAGGTAGTACACGATGCTGGTAATGTGTGTCAAAATACATGATATTGCCTCAGCTTTTGATGGAAGTCTGAAACACTGAGCACTATGAACATGATCATGCTAGGTGACCTGTCCTCTATCTGATGTACATGATACAGGTTGGTTGGGTGGGTGGGTGCTGTATGTAAATGTATATGTGTTTGTTGGGGAGGAGTTCGAATCAGAAACAAGTGAGGCTGGCACAAAAAATGTAAGAGAATCTGGAGGGTGGTGGTGACCTAAACATTGTTTGGGCTTGCTTGGGGAGGGTTTGCATCATTCATAAAGCAAAAAGGCACTTCATAATCATCATCATCATCATCATCAAAAATAGTTTAAAATGGTCTGGAGGATGGTGGTGACTTCATACCTAAACATTGTTTGGGCTTGCTAGGGGAGGGGTGGCATCATTAATGAAGCAAAAAGGCATCTCATCATCATCATCATCATGATAAAAAAAAGGGTTTAAAATGGTTTAACATGGTTAAAATTGTCTCTATAGACTATGTGAAAAAATACCCCAAACACTTGATATTGCTTAAGGAGTGTTGTGAAATGAACCACATGGTGATATGCACTTATGGATGAAAGTGTCTGTTAAACCTGGATCTTCAACACAACCACTTTAATCCAAACTGACATATCTCTTGACAGCAGGTCATAAAGTTGCGACTAAAACGCTGACCAATGACCTAAATTTCAATTTGTCTACTTTCTAAAATTCAGAGGTAGCCAAATAACTACCTTCAAAAATATCTTGTGGCGACTAAATTCTATTGCTACACATGTGTAGACGCAAAAATAAACATGTCTGCTACTGATTGTACTTGCAAAAAATTTCTCCTAAAGTCAACAATGAACCGAAATGCATAAATATTAATGTAATTAGTATTTTATTTTAGTTGACAATGCTCATAGGATAAGCAAGGATATACCTATATAACCTAGTAACATAAATTGCATCATTGTTCGAGTCACAAATAACAAATCTCAAGTACAGCATGTACAGTTTCCACTAACATACAATTCCAAGACTTGTACATATAATAGTTATTTGATAAAAGATAATTTCAAATGCTTTTGGCTACCTACAATATTGGCTTTACTTCTTGATCTTACCACTGGCTACCTGGAAAAAAATACTTGTAGTCATACGGCTACTTGGTAAAAAATAAACTTTGAGGCCTGTGACATAACAATGTACACAAACACAACATTATGACATTGTATAACTGTTATAAGTGTAATAAGCATTTTGTCAACATATACATGTGTACCTTTAATATAGCACTTTGTAATACTGTTTCAATGTCTTCCTCTTCATCATCATACTTGGTATTAAAGCTACGCCACTGCAGTTTTGGTGCCACCTGACTATGCATCTCAAATGATGCTGACCACGACTCAGTCCCCACGGCAGTCAGGAACAAGACATTCCTCCGGCTAATTATAGAAGCAAACATCGGCCAACAATCGCTGGGCCGAGAGAGCGTCAAATAAAGCCTTAATCTGGCCATGTTTGTTTTAGCCTGGATAAAGCAAACAGTCAATATGCTTTCTCCCGCTCCCATTCAGCATGGTTTATGCCCAATAGTCTTCATAATGCGGCGACAAATTACTTTTTGCGAGAACACATTCTAAAAACTTGTGAACTGGGGACTTTAATCTCCGTCAGGTGTTTATACAGAAAACTTGTAGTGGGAAACATATTAAATATAATTTAAAATCCATTTCAGTTCCCTTTTAAACATTTGTTAATGCACTCTTCTCCACAACATATGATGAAATGGATGGTGTATGGACACATGCTTTCAAGCATGCACTATTAACTGGTTATGAGGAGACTGTTTGTCAGTAACATATCCAGGAGGGTTTTAAGAGTCATTATAGAGAGAATCTCACCCGAGTGTCTTTTGATATCAAATATATCAACACGAGTTGATAAAAGTGGAAAAATCCGAGGCTTGCCGAGGATTTTTGCCACTTTTATCAACGAGTGTTGATATATTTGATATCAAAAGACACGAGGGTGAGATTTTATTTATCATCAAACATCATTTTTTCAACTTTTTCAATTTGTAGACAGTAATTAGCAGTGTCTTCAGTGTAAAAAGTACTGCAAACAGCTTCAGTAGCAGAGCCATTAGTGATGTCATTTGATTGTGACATCATGGTAACCAGTGATGTCACAATGGTCTGCAAAGCATTGTGATGTAATTTCATTGCAGCGATATCTACAGTGTTGATATCGCAAAAGCGATATCTACAGTGTAGATATCGCTTGATCTCATCCAAGCGATATCTCCTGTGGGAGCCAGTTTGGGATGATAAAGTGATATGCATGGCTGGCATGTCGGATACATTGTGTGGATTACATTTCACCCCATGTTGATGCATCACATGGATGTTGTTGATTTCATGATGAGCATGACGGTTAATTTCATGAGTGGCAGACAAGTATTTATCAAGTTTTTGTGTGCAAATTGGCAGCCAAATTACAGCTTAACTTGATGATGCCAAGAATAGGCATCCTGTAACCATGGTAACAGCTAGCAACAACTACATACAGTGAAACCATGGGATCAGCTCGATGTTCAGAGATTTGTTTGTTGTTCAAAGCCACACTTGGCAATATTCTAGCTATAGGTCACAGTCATGTAAATGATCGAGACTGAACAAGACAATCCAGTGACTGATATTGTGAACAACGATCCACCCTGACATGCATCAACCAAGTCCCCGAGTGTGACCACTACCAGCAAGTCACCGAGTATGACCAAACGATCCCATTAACACACTTCTTAGAACCAGAGGTTGTTTGTCTTGCATGACCGATAATTGGACAGATTTCCAATGGTCACAAGGACAACATGCTTTCACTGTATAACACTCTCTGTGGCGTGTTTACAGGCAAGGATGACACCTTTCCTTCGGTACCTTCAGGCCTCCGAAGTGAGTGAGTGAGTGAGTGAGTGAGTGAGTGAGTGAGTGAGTGAGTTGGGTTTAACGCCGCTTTAAACAGTATTCCAGTTACATCACGGTGTGTCAGCTAAATGTAGGAGGAAAGCTCAATGTGATGCAGGTCTTAGACGTTTACCACTTCGGTGAAACCGGGTATGGTGCTGACAATCCTACAAACATAATCAGGGCGAACCAGGATTCGAACCCACCATCATAGGTTTCTGGCATGCCCAAGGGATGCATTTCGGCACAGCGAGTTGCCACGCCTTAGACGACTGGGCCATCTGTGCCTCTGAAGTTGCATCCAATCACAAGCATTGATCTGTGTTACGAAACTATGTGCCTGTGCCAAACAAACTGAGATAAATTTATTTTATCCAATATTGGGATTGTTTTTAGAATCCTGAATAATGATAGGCTTATTGTCCTACATTTAGTGGTTTATTAACATTGTAAAAATGTTGGAGGTAAAAATTAAATCCTCTCCTATACTATTCAGCATGATCAGTATAATACAGGAAATCGAGCAACATTTTAGCGACATTTATTACCAGAGAATAATGACCTGATTTGGTATTTGTTGCCAGTTTCGGCATTTCTACCAACATTTGTTGAAGACCTTGGATTAAATGTCAAACTCCGAGCATTCCTAAAGAATCAGGTCAGATAATAAAGTTGTTCAAAGTTTTAGTTTGACATTAATGTTTTCAAAACCAGTAGCAACACCTCATGATAGCTGACAGCCATAGTGCACATGTACCTGTTCAAGTGCAACTGTTGTGTAATACCATGGTGCTAGATGCTATCTGTTAACATGGTAAAAGCATTGTCAACCACTGCATAATTAAATTATACAGGCTTTCAAGAGTGTAAAAAATTTAACGTTGCATCGGCATTGTTTCAGCCATGTAGCGACAGCCTTTCAAGAAAAACAAGTCAGTGTGCTCTTTAATCATGTTAATAAACATGCATTGCTTGAGCTTCTTATAATCCTGTCTGTCTTTGGCCATACATACAATGAACTGAGCATTCTGAGGTTCCCTGGTACCGGTACAATTTCAGTGTCAGGATTCTTGGCTTTATCTAGGATTCTAAACCAAGCCCTTGGTGGGAATATTAGGAAAAATAATCTTTGATTTAATCAAAACTGTGTTTTGATCTAAAGGCTCTATTTTCCTAAATTCTGAGGCATTTCAACACAACATTCAGGGCAGTCATGTAAAACTAAGCATAAAAAGATCTTTCTCTTCATTGGTCCTGTTATCAGAGATGCACAAATCACCGTTACCATGGTAACAAAGCCATAACATTAGTCACAACTAAATTAACATAACATGCATTCAGAGAGTTTTAATTCCAGTTTGGGAGTTTTTATTGACATTTGCTGCATGCATGGGGGTGAACATCCTCCTCCGAGCAGGTCCAGCTAAACCCCTGGGAATTCTATTCAAGACAAATTATGTTTTGTTGTCCTTTGTTTTTTCAACAGTGTGTTTTCTCAGACATGAAAACCTATGTTTGGCCTTTGATAACATCTTATAGGTAAAAGTCTAAACACAGACAGCAGGAAAGTTCAAGAAGGAGATGTTCCTTCACGGCCTGGTACACACTGCCCATGCTCTGTGGAGGGAAAGTGCGTAGTTAATGTCACGACCCCATGAACAGGGACTCCCATCTGCAACAACAGGAGAAAGTTACCGGTGCCCTAGCACTTACATAAATAGAAAATTGGAGCTACACATCTTGGTACACCTGTGCATTTCGACAGGAATGGCCCTATCCAAAAGGATCTTGTTTAGTAATAAAACTGTCAACAGCTTATCAGCAGTCAGGAGCGCATGGTCAGCAGACATGCCCATCCTCTCCCCATGGCACAAAGTCCCTTACTACAAACAGAAACAGCTCAACACTTAGTCTGTCATACAGACCCTGAAACAAATATATCCAATACAGACCATGCAAGTCTATAATAGATGGCAAGTAAAGATTACTGCAATTTCATGTTTCTGAAAATGATAATATGAAATTGCAGAAATCTTTGCTTGTAAACTATTATAGACTCGTAGGGGCTGTATTGGATAGATTTGTTTCTGGGTCTGTATGACAGACTAAGTGTTGAGCTGTTTCTGAAAATGAAACTAATCTCTGGGCTCCTTTTTATTACATTTCACTGAGATAATTTACAACTGATTCCACTATAAAACATTAAAGACCATGGCGACAAGATGTTCGTCTACTGAACCCTAGCTAAAGCTTACACTGATGCATTGTGTCAGAAACTGTACAATTAGAAGCATGTACTTGATGTAGGTCACAGCTCTTGTGTAAAATAATATCACATTTATACAATTATCATGATCATTAATATATTTCCTAAACAATTATATCTGTCTGTAACCAGTACTTTTGTATCACTGATATCTGTCTGTAACCAGTACTTTTGTATTACCCATGGCCTATGTATTATTTTCTTCTGCTTTTTGAGAGATAAGACCGGGGTATGATATTACGTGATCAGCCTTCTCCGCACAATGCACAGGAGTAGGACAGGTCAAGACTAGACAAACATCTAGTCACTGAAATGAACATTGTTTACCATGTTTACACAAAAAACAGTTGTTAAATTACAGTTATAAAAATATAATAAAAAGGAGCCGAGAGACCCTATACTGCAGTGATTCTAGACATGCTAAACATGCAAAATATTATAGACTTGCATGGGCTGTATTGGATA
Organism: Haliotis rufescens; assembly: GCF_023055435.1. Taxonomy (NCBI): domain Eukaryota; kingdom Metazoa; phylum Mollusca; class Gastropoda; order Lepetellida; family Haliotidae; genus Haliotis; species Haliotis rufescens. The sequence goes on along the minus strand of NW_025963780.1, from coordinate 39,821,163 downwards.
TATTTGTTTCAGGGTTTGTATGACAGACTAAGTATTGGGCCATATATATTAATGGCAAAAGGCATCAGTTGACAAACTGGTCTTTGTGTGTGCACAGTTTCAAGAAAGAGTACCTATTAGTTTTAGAGATATGGTTTGGACAAGCACACCACTATGAACAGAGTTAAAGTCAAATTTGTTGCCATGAAAACAGGGACAAATTATTTTTTTGAAATTTGTAAATAACAAAATGCAACACTTCAGCCCTTGATTAATACACGTACCAAGTTTGGATGAAAAATGTTGAAGAGTGTTTTAGTTCTGCTTTGCAAACGACACCTACCTCTGTTTCAGCTAAGTCTAACTTGTCTCCATGGAAACAGGGAAAAGTGAAATTAAAAAAAACCTCTTAAATAGCAAAAGGCACTTCAGCCCTTGGTTAACATGATTACTACATGTACAAATACCAGGTTTGGGTGAAAAGTCTTTCATGGTTTTCAAGTTGTTCTCCGGAAACGAAATCCACCCTAACTCCCCCCTCTTTTGAGACTAAGTCCAAACTGTTTCCATGGAAACCAAGAAAAATAAAAATGGAAAACATCTGCAAATAACAAAAGGAAAACTTTGGGGTGTGTTTGATATATCTGCTGAGTTTTGTTGAATTATATTAAACTTTTTTTAAGTTGAGCTCCAGAAATGAAATCCACATCCTTATGAGCATGATGAGACTAAGTACAAATTATTTCCATGGAAATTGAAAAAAATAAAAATACCAAATATCTGTAAATAGCAAAAGGCACCACTTCAGGATATGTTTGATATATCTGCCAATTATTGTTGAAAGATACTGAATGGTTTTAGAGTTGTGCTCCGGAAACGAAATGAGTATGGATGGACAGACAGACAGACAATTTACACTAAACTGAACTGAATTTCAAATGGAAAAAGAGCCAAACTCAAAGCACGACCAAGTTCAAAGGGGAAACATAGTTTCACAATGAAAACACACTACCATATTCACTGTAATAAGTGCCATGGGCTTTAGAAAAATGACTATGTGTGTGTGTGCGTGCGCCCTATTAAAACCACACACAACAGGTGTGTGTGTGCGTGCGCCCTAACAAAACCACACACAACAGGAGGTGTGTGTGTGTGTGCTAACAAAACCACACACAACAGGTTTGATTAGCATGATTAGTTTTCAGAGATGGAGGAGCAGTGAACAAACTTATTGAGACGTCAACGAAACAAACTTTTTCAATCATAGTTGCAGGGCAATTATTTAGTCTTTATGTGCTACTGTTTCCTCAAATCATAACAGAGTAACATTTACGATTGAAATGACAAATTTAATTTCAATCATAAATGTTACACTGTTACTTTACAAATACTGTATATTTTAATTCAAATGTCTCCCTACAATTGTTAAATTACTTGGTGTCGTCGCTGGAGTGTGTAAATATATTATGACGTCACAGTTGTAATTTATACACACACACACAAGAAAGTAAGGATCTAAATTTTCGGCCTTGTTACATGTAGTGAAAACACACAACAGGGTAATCATAAAGGTTACTTACAGATTGGTCTTGGGTGAGCGAGTTAAAATTTAACATCGCATCCGCATTATTTCAGCCATATACCAATGAGAACAAGTGGATAAATATACATTGAATATTCGTCCAGAAGTTTGGGGAGCTTATTGGAAAAGGACGTTTACCTCTTCAGTGAAACCCACAAGCACGGGTATGGTGCTGACAAACCTAGAAACATAATCGGGGTGAACCGGGATTCGAACCCACGATCATAGGTGGCGAATTGCGGCACTTTGTACGACAGGGCCACCCGTTCCCCCTAATGGCCTGAGAATAATGTATGGCACTGTACATGCTCTAACATCTCAACATTGTTATTTTACTTCCTAATAATATAACACTCACATACATACATACATACATACATACATACATACATACATACATACATACATACATACATACATACATACATACATACATACATACATACATACATACATACATACATACATACTAGAATGAGTTTTTACTCAAAAACATATGTCTCCCCGCTCCATTTTTTATACATTAGTTCAAGTTGTTACTGCAAAAGTGTTTGCAAATAAAAAAAACAATAATAGCAAATTATAGCCAGATAGTAGTAATAATGGTTTCATGGTGGGAAAGAAACACTACTTATTTGAGATAGTCCAAATTTCCATGGAAACGGAACAAATTAAAATTTTTCTAAAAGATGAAAAGGGAATAGTTGAGCATGTGGTCATTGCACATGTACAGTTTCATGCAAAAATATTTAATAGTATGAGAGTTATGGCTCAGAAACAAAGCCTAGAGTTGTTTGAGACAAAGTCGAAATTGTTTCTATGTAAACGTAAAAAAACTAATTTGGACAAATATCAAAATAGCAAAAGGCACCAGTTATGCTGATAACCAATGCACATGTGCAGTTTCACAGAAAAATGGGGAACAGTTTTCAAGTTATGGCTCAGATACGAACCCTACTCGTTTCCATGGAAACATAAAAAAAGAAGAAGTTCAAATAAAAGAGGATTGGAATGCTGATGCCAACACCAACGATCACGTTGTTTTCATACATTTAGATAGTTACTGTTGCTATTTATAATCATGCTAGATGCATTATATCAAGTTACTTTAGTGTAACAATTGTGGAGGTCCTTCAACCTTGACGTGGAGTACAACGGCCATGAATGGTGACAACCGTCATCTTGACAACTTGTAATCAAGAATACATATATTTGGATAGAAAGAGTTCATGTGCCTGAAGAAAAACACGAGTGAGTATTGTTTTACGCCACTTTCAGCACTATTCCAGCCATATCACAGCTTCACCAAAAATGGGCTTCACACATTGTACCTATGTGGGGAATCGAACACGGGTCTTCATCTTGATGAGCAAATGCTTTAACCACTAGGCAACCCTACCACCCCAAGAAATAAAACGAACATGTGATAGACATTAACTCTATCCATTAACTGCATTTTTATAGAATGCTGTATTGTTTGCTTGAGCACTTTCCTGCATCTAGATATTATGAAAAACAGATTTGCATTTGTTCCCTACCGCCTACTGGCTAACAATCAGTTATCACCATTTTATGCATGTTATTTCAGAAATATAAAGTGTGTATCATGGTGTATAGAGCATGTAGAGTTGACTGTTCCAATAACTTTGATTTCTGTGAAGTATAACAGAGCTCCAGATAAGCTGCGTATCTGCGTGAAATACGCATCAGAAATGCAGAAATACGTAGTAAAATATAATCCAAGCGTATCAAATACGCAACGAATATTACAGATACGCTACAAAAATAAAACTTGTGCGTATCATCAAAATATTGTGAAGTAACCCTGCGTATTCGATTAGCAAATCAGCAACTTATTTTGAAAATATAAACAGGCATTCCGTCAACCTTGCCAAACTCCACGATGACAGTTACATCATGATCATTTTCCATCACACTTTCTTGTGGAAGTATCGTGGTATTTTTTAGTCTTATAAAGCTTTCGAACCCACACGACACCAGTTTGCAGGGACTAGATGAATAGTGTTTTAAATATTTGACTTAAATACCCACATGTGTAAAAACTAGTGGGTAACAGAAATTTGAATACGCAGATAGAATTACTGATACCCAATGATTTTAAAATGCATGGGTAAAATACCCACAACACCAAAAGCTTATCTGGAGCTCTGGTATAAGCAGGTTATGCATTTTTGGAAAAATAGATAAATTAGGTTTCAGGATTGTATTTGGGGGAAGAATGGTAAGCAATGACAGAGCTAAATGTGCATTTTTCAGTGGTGTGTTTTTCAGTATTTCCTGACAAATGTCAGATTTGATTATCATTTTCGGATAAATATTTCTCTCTCCAGATATGAAAACAAGTAGAGCAAAAGCCAAACGAGATGCAAACATGTGTGCACAATAACAGGGGGTTTGGCGATAATTGGTCATCAGCGAAGACAGGTCACAAGCCAGTCTATATATTATTATATAGTCAGGCTTATATATGATATATGATTATTTGTTCTGAAAGTGAAATATTGAAGATATGAGTGTAAGTTTGAGCTTTGGTTCTCATCCATGGCTCAGCACAGCGATATATTCGATTTATAATTTCCTACCATGAACTCAACTGCAGGCCTCAAAGTTGCGACTAAAACGGTCGCCAATGCGACCTAAATTTCTGTTTGTCTACTGTCTAAAATTCAGAGGAAGCCAAATGACTACCTAGAAAAATATCTTGTGGTGACTAAATTCTATTGCTACACATCTGTAGACACAAAAATAATTAACAGCTGATATTGGAAAACATGTCTGCTAATAATTGTACTCGCAAATAATTCCTTCTAAAGTTGACAATGAACCAAAATACATAAATATTAATGTAACCAGTAGTTTATTTTAGTTGACAATGCTCATTGGATAAGCAAGGATATGCCTATATAATCTAGTAACAAAAATTGCATCATTGTTCGAGTCACAAATAACAAAAATCAAGTACAGTTTCCACAAATATACAATTTCAAGACCAGTGCTGAAACTTGTACATATCATAATAGTTATTTGATAAAGACAATTTCAAATGCTTTTGGCTACCTACAATACTGGCTTGACTTCTTGATTTTACCACTGGCTACATGGAAAAAAATACTTGTAGCTATATGACTGCTTTGTAAAAAATTAAACTTTGAGGCATGCAACTGACAAGACTGATATGTGAGCCAGTTATTTGAAAACTTATTTTTGCAAAGTGTATATGGCGTATAGGTACTGGTGTGAAACCTATCCCACACACTTGCAAAATAGAGCATTTTATCATGTTTACTTGGAAATGTATTCTTCTCCTGACCAGTTCTGTTTTGACAAATTTTAGATGTTGGACTGCATTAGAGTTCCCTTTCCATTTAACTACCAATAATTGAGTTATAGATGCCAAATTTGGAACTTTTTTTGTGAAAAAGTCAGTCAAAAGTGCATCTTGCATATAAATGAAGCCCCGTCAAGGTCCGGGGTAGAATAGGTCTTCAGCAACCCATTCTTGCCGAAAAGGCTTGTCGCAAGAGGCGATCAATGGGATGACATGTCATCGTATTCAAATTGTGTGGATTGATGCTCATGATGTCAATCACTGGTTTGTCTGGTCCAGGCTTGATTATTTACAGACCGCTGTCATAAAGCTCGAATATTGCGGAGTGTGGCGTTAACATGGTTAAACAACATACAAAACAAACATAGATGATTATATGATTTAAATGAATGGTGTCTAATGTTGTGTAGCAAGCGTTTGATAAATGATATCACAGTAATATTATGAACCTTAAATAGCAGCACAAGTAATATGGCTGTATTTCACATACTATGTTTACATAGGAGGGTCTCATTTTGTTTACACTGTAGTACATTTCGACCTGATGACAACATTGTCAGTCCAGGGGACTAGGTCATATCAAACAATACCGGCAATAAATCGATCATGCAACGGGCCACAATGTCAGTAATGACTATATGCACTGCTATACATGACAATGTGTTAGTTTGTACCACAATAAAACATGATTTGTAAACGGTAAGTCTCCCAAATCGTTTTGTAAACAAACCCCAGTAAAACCAGAATGTTATCACCTATATATCACAATTGTGTGGCGCCTAATGTACATAACTCACCTGGGAGGGTTACCGATTTGTAGTAGTGTGTAAATCAGTGTGTGATTAGATGGAATACCACCTGTTGAACGTTATCAACAAATGCAAACAAACTGGTCCACCTCTCTCATAGACTAAGATGGCGGTCATACCCTCTAACTATGTGAAAAGTTTTCACAAGTTTGCACAAGATTAAAGCGAAGAAGATTCGGAAAGTTACTTAAGTTTGATAAAAGTTATATAAGGCGCATATATTGCAAATTTAACTTACTTTTCTCTTTTCACAAGTGCGTAACTTTGATCACGTGACTTGAAAGGTCTCGTGAGTCACTCGATTTTGTCAAGAGACTCCCCTGTCACCAAACCTGAGTAACGACATGTCAAGCACTTCATGGACATGTTTGTATGTAAAGGGGAGTAACTGTTAAAGGGTTGGAATTTTCAGGTCTCGCTTACGTATCCCGTGTCAGTTTGACATAATCTGCAAATGCGATCCATCGTCAGGACAATGGGGAGTGTAAGACGTATCGTGATGGAAAATCTTGCAAAGTCATTGCAATTTAATTCAGTACGATGTTTGGGGACGCTATTGACGCCAACTCCTTCCTACCGAGACGTAAACTTAGAAGCATACCAACTTGTAGCTTTCAAAAGCGTCACTGCAGTATTATTTTTTCGCACTTACATTGCGGACTGGTCCGTACTTCTGATAGTGCTGGACTAATAAAATACCGCGACGCAATTTAACACGGATAACCCTCTCAGACAGTGTACTGACTCCGAGCCGACCAGTCCTTGCTTTAGCCCCATAATGCCGAACGCCAGGCAAGGTAACAACAAATATAGGTCTGGATAAAATTAGAAAGTTTGACATAAAATGTGCTTGTTTCAGAGTATTTCAGTTTATGAATTTTAAAAACCAGTGAGTGAGTATGGCTTTACACCGCTTTAGCAAATGTCCAGCTATATCACGGCAGGCGGAAACCAGACATGGTCCGGCTTCACACATCGTACATTGTATCCATGTGGGGAATCTAACCTCGGCCTTCGGCATAACCACTGAAACGCAAAGACTGAAATGATTCTATCGTGATATGACTGGAATATTGGCATATGCGTCGCAAATTAATACCCACTCACCAAATGAGGAGGTTAGGGTTCGATGACTTGGTTGATAGCGCGTGGCATCGTTCCCTGACGGCATTAGTCGTTGTTCACACTGTTAATCACTGGGTTGTTTTTGTTTTGTTTGTTCGTTCGTTCGTTTGTTGTTTAACGCCGCACTCCGCAATATTCCTGCTACATGACGGCGGTCTGTAAATAATCGAGTCTAGATCAGACATTTCAGTGCTGGACATCATGAGCATCGATCCACGCAATTTGGATCGATGACATGCATCAACCAAGTCAGCGAGCCTGACCACTCGATCCCGATAGTCGCCTCTTACGACAAGCATAATCGCCTTTATGGCAAGAATGGGTTGCTGAAGACCTATTCTACCCCGGATCTTGACCGGTCCACTGGGTCGACTGCCCCAGTCTCGATTATTTACAGGACTCCGTCATGCATCTGTAATATTACTGTCTGTGGGCGTTAAACAAACAATCAAACAAAAAGACATGGCTGATTGTGTGTCATCGTGCCCCGAAATTGCACACTGCAAATAGGCGCTCATGCTATCAATCACTAATGTACCTAACCCAGGTGCTTTATATACCGCCGTCTTATAGCTGATATAAAGCAGAGTATGTAATTACACAACATTCACGTCACAACTCATTTATTGAGTCATTCAAGAAAGAGGCAGTGGGGTAGCCTAGTGGCTTAAGCGTTCGCTCGTCCCGCTGAAGACCCAGATTCGATTTCCCCATGGGTACAATTTGTGAAGCTCATTTCTCGCGCTCCCCGCCGTAATATTGCAGGAAAAATCTTAAAAGCGGCGTAAAACTTTATTCACTCACTCATTCAAGTAACTACACGATATGCTATCACCTCCCAATTTGGCGTCCAAATCGCCATTTTAAATATTGAATATTCATGCATAGACTCCCAGCTGGGAGAGGACGGGTCTGACACCTGTAATGTGCAAATGATAGTGTAATGTTTGTTTGCATAACTGAACCGACACTAGTTTTATCCACCCATGAAACATGCCCGAGGCGCCCTCTTGCGTCTTATTTCACGTGACACCCTCAAGGATGAATGCGTTTGAAGCCTCCTATATATGAAATTAGAATCATTTAAAGCTTCTTTGTTGAGTACAGTCCTGTTTGAAGTAATTAAGTCTGTCCGCCAGGCTTGACGAGCTGGGCGATAACGTTTGCACAGTCACGTGGAAAACAGGACGCGGTGTCTCCTGAACCGTATGGCAAGAACCTCATGGATGACGTGATGTGCATTCGTAAGTGAGTGGGTGGTGACTGGGGTTGTTTGGAAAAAAAACCCTTTTGCCTCGTGTTTTACAGAAGATGTATATAATGTATTTTCTTCTCAACCCAGAGGAAAAAGTGTGAGCTACACACACACACACACACACACACACACACACACACACACACACACACACACATGTGCATGCATGCGGCGTGCATACGTACGTACTTACATGAGAGAGAGAGAGAGAGAGAGAGAGAGAGAGAGAGAGAGACTGTAGTGCTATTTAACCAACTGATTCCGGCACAATATATTGACCGCGAACAGTCCTTGTTTTAACGCCGAGCGCCAAGCAGGGTAACAACAAGTACCGTCTTATAATCTAATACAAGGCAAAAAAATGGTCATATTATGTGGCTGTATTAAAAAAAATATATATCAAGCTCTACTTACTAAACCTCCGTACGCTCACGAATGTCCAGAGAGAGACAGGCTTGTCACTTACTTGCAAGGTGGCATATTTGTATTATCATGACTTGACTACACCTAATACTATTAATAATCCATCACAACTAGGAAATACTCATCCAAGTTACGGAAGATATAGGGGTTGTGGGTGTGGCGTCAACACTATGCAGCAAAGACCTGTACAATTAGTTCATTCTGACCAGCCCATGGACATCCATGTTGAGACCCGTGAAGATCCGGGATAGAATAGGACTTCAGCAACCCGAATAAAGGGAGTTACTATTCCAAATGTTCATATTTTGTATGTCTTTGTTCAAGATAAAAATTCATTTTCATGCATGAGCGAATGTTCAATGAAAGGGAGGTAAGAGGCGACTAACGGGATCGGGTGGTCAGGCTCGCTGACTTGGTTGAAGTATGTCGTCAGTCCCAATTGCGTGGATCGATGCTTATGTTGTCAATCACTGGATTGTCTGGTCCAGACTCCATTACTTACAGACCGCCGTCATATAGCTGGAATAATGCTGAGTGCGGCGTTAAACAACAAACAAACAAAACAATGAGAGGGAGATGTGTATGGGTACTTACAACGTAGGCATGGGTATTGTAAGACCGCTTCATTAACTTACTGTGCCACCTCTCCTTGTCAAGATGCTGAAATCTGGGACTGTTTCTTTCTCTTCTTTCGCTTCAGCCAAGCAGCGTGACGAAACACCCACGATCTAGGTTTGGGTGTCATGTACCAGGGCCATGGCAGTGGACAAGACGGGTTGCAGATCCTGATCTTTCACCAAACACCCCCCCCCCCCCCCCCCCCCCCTCGATCCACCGTACCGACACTGAAATACGAGACCGCTCTTTCCATTGGACGCAAGCAGTGTTCGTGAAGACACAACAACTATCGCTAAAGGAAACTCACAAATACAATTCACGACCTCATTTATTCAAAGATAAACACACAGTACAATGTAATTCTTTCTTTCAAGAAGCTTTACAGACACAAAAAACAAGAGCAATAATTCATCAGGAAGTTGCTGGCACTGCCGTATATCCCGAAAGAACACGTGAAGCCAGCGTTTCCAAGGTGAGTGTTATTTTAATAAAGCGACAAAACCCTTTCCATATCCAACAGAAATCTCTGCATAAAGCAGAGTCGTTTGTACAATTCCGACTATATCATGAGCATGTGTTTATGAATCACTATGAAATAGTAATGATAACATGTGTTTGCGAAAAAGTGAGCGTATCCTGCCCCACCGTTGGCACCCGTCACAAACACACGCAAAGGCAAGTCAATTGTTCACCTAAAGAAACATGGGAACATATGGTACAAGTCAAACTAGGGAATTGCATCGGACATCATGTTTGTCACTGATGCGTAGATTGAGTAGTACTTTTATTCTACAATATCCGCAAAATGGTTCTGCATATTGCAGACTAAAAGAGAAAACATCTTCCATCTGAAGAAACTATTGAACTATGTGGATCGGCAGTGGTTTTCCACCGATTTCTACTCCCCGACACTTGGTCTACAAACAACATTGCAACACGGGTGAATGAGTATTGTTCTACACCGCGTTTATCAACACTCCAGCAATATCACGGCGGGGGAACACCCAAAATGGATTTCACACATTGAACCCATGTGGGGAATCGAACCCGGGTCTTAGCCGTGACGAACGAACGCTTTAACCACTAGGCTACCCCACCGCTCCCTGGGATCACGAACCAACAATGATACAAAAGGTTGGCATAGTCTCCTTTACGATCGTGCTAATTGTATGTATACCATTACTAATAACAGGCTCAGTTATTCTCAAACAATATTTAACGACATGTTATATGCATATAATTGTTGTATATGGAAACATGTTCAAAATGTTTTGTTTCGCACTGAAGATTCGGAACTAAAATAATTGGTCACAGGTTGTGTCAGACACTGGTGGTATTAATGAGTTAAATAGCGTATAATGAAGGAATGTTTATGTACTATGAAAGTGTATGCCAGAATATGCGAATTTAATGCAGTGAATAAATAATTATGGACATATATTTTGTGTCGTCTTTACGGTCTCTACCGGTTAAAGCAATCCGGTTTCGGACATTTTGCTTTAAACAATAAATGGGTATGGCTCATCTACGTTTGTGTATGGGTCATACAAACTGGTCACGAGGCAGCCAAGTGAGGTACGAATGCTCAAAAAACAGGTACAAATCTGGCGAGAATTTTAGGTACACTTAGACATTAGCGTGGGGTACGAATCTCCATGGGTACCGATCGTCTAGTATCCGACAAATGGGAGGATGGTTTATGCACGCCAAGTGAGGTTTTCTCGCTTTACCACCACATTTTGGTCTGTTTACAAGTGCAGTCAGCCATGGGAAAGAGATGGTGAGATGAAATGGGGTTTACGTCACGTTCAATATTATTGCACTAATATAGCGACGCGCGCGTGTGTGTACATCCTCCCGTGGCAAAGGTGTTAACTGGTATGACGCGGCCAGGTATCGAACCCCTGACCTTCCGCTCTCCGGGCAGACGCTCTACCACTAGACCACGGATGCGGTCGGATGAGCAGATGGATTCAAGCATGAATGAACGAATGAAGGTATGCTTGAATGAAGGAATGGATGATACGTTTTATAGCTTTGCTTTATCTTGCTCAACTACATGTACATGGAGGTTATCACGCGAGTGTGTTTGGGGATGGTAAATATCCCGCATTAGGAATAAACATTGTATTTAGCGAGCCTCGGCGAGCTAAATACATAGTGTTTATTCCTAATACTGGATATTTACCATCCCCAAACACACAAGCGTGATAACCTCTTTATCATATAATGTCATTCTTTAATTCTGTGCTTGAAAATTGCTTTCCTTCTCTCACAAGCATTACCGAAATATTGCGAGTTTTCCTGGAATGCGCGCATTAATATTTATTACGTCACAGGGTAAGTGATGTGTCAGTCGGACAGTGACAGTAGCCAATATAGTTCCAACTGAAATCTGTTTCTTATACAGTGGCGAAGCAACATATACGCAAAACAACAATTGTTTTTTATTTCCTTTCGCGGCAATCCATCGGTCTGTCCGCTAGAGTAACTGCCCTTTGTCAAAGGGAAGCTACTCTAACCCTAGTCTATGAGACGTCACGGCCACGGTCAGACGTTGTTGACAGTCGGCCTGTCCTGTCATAACGGTAAGAAGTGTAGTCAGATGTACACACAGCGACACAACGAAACCAGGTAACAATTCAAACATATTTCGGCCAAATCCAACTATTTTAATTTGTGCAGAAGGTTTCAAGCCGCAGAGGTCTACAAGCACAGATATAGCTACTGATCCCGCTTGGCTAGGCCTTGTGCCCTCGCAAAGTTGTTTCGAAATGTATATCTCCAAAGTTTCCAAAACTTATAAAATGCCTTAGCTACGTCACACTGATTTTCAGTATATTAGACTGTTCTTTTGATAATGATAGCAGTTATCCCTGTAGTTTATCCAGATTCCCGATGGTTAATTCTGACTCGATCGTCGAATGACGAGGGCGACGCCATGTTTATTTATAAACAGTGAAAGTAGTCCCTACTTGACCTTTGATATTTGCATCTCTATCCGCATATGACCAAAACGGATATCGTTTTATCTGTTGGCTTTATCCTGCCGAGAAACCTACCCATTATATGATAAACTTGTATATATGATATAAGGTATTATTGCTTTTGTTCTTATTGAAATTGGATTTGTACGGCATATGTTATTATTTTCTCTGCAGATTAGCCAGTAATACTTGGTGGATATAGCTGCAGAACCACATATATTTTTAACTAAAACTTAATATTTTTTTAAGAAATACACATTGCAACACTGTATTTTTTGTAGAAGACAGCTTCATTCTGTTTCAACAGTCTGAAGTCAATTGTTTTTTTCATGAAGTTTCAACGCCATTCTGCCAGTCGTTGCTATGAAAACTCGATAATTGTCAAAAGTTCCAAACTATCAAAAAGCAGCAGTTTACCACTAGACCTATGCATGTGCCAAGTTGGGTGAAGAAATATTGTACGGTTTTCAAGATCTGCTCCGGAAAGGAGCACCACCGCCATTTTCAGAGTTCTGCTCCGGAAACGAAACGGGACGGACGGACGGACTGCACCAATTCCTATACCCGCATTCCACTTCGTGGCGGGGGATAAAAAGCGACAAACACTTTCCATAATCATGATTAAAAGCAACAAACCCTTTCCATTGTACGATCCCGACTATGTAACGAGCATGTGTTTATGAATCACGATTAAATAGTGATGATACCAGGAGTTCGTGAGAAGGTGCGCGTATATTGCCCCACTGGTGGCACCCGTCACAAACACATGCAAAGGTAAGACAATCATGTACATTTTATATTGTTTTTCTGTTGACATGTATTTATCAGTTAAATCCAAATTAGCATATGTGAGTATTTATGTCGAAATCATTGAAATAAAAAAAATGATCTCATTGTCTCAGGGAAACAAAGTGAAGGATACTTATACCCAACAAAAGTTATGGATCATAAACATTGTTGGTGATATTTTTGTGAAATTGTATGCCTACTCTTCACTACAAAGGTCTAGTCATACCAAAAGACGTTAAAAGATGGTACTTGTTGTTACCCTGTCTGGCGCTCGGCATTAAGGGGCTAAAACAAGGACTGGTCGGCTCGGAGTCAGTATACTGGGTCTGAGTGGGGTATTCATGTTAAACTGCGGCATGGTATCTCAGTGAGCTAGCACTATAAATCGGCATCAGTCCGGACTAGTACAAGCAGCCACACAAACACACACACGTACATGCACGTCGCTATATAAGTGCAATAATCTTGGACGCGACGTTAAACCCAATTTCACCTCACCTCACCTTCACTACAAAGAAAAAAACCTCCAAATGTTCACGATCCCTAACTTGTATTGTTCAGTATAAAATGATGGCTCTGAGGCAACGCAGGTAATAACCGGAGCTAACCGTTACCGATTTATAATCAACAGCTCTGTCTAATGTACCCTCGATCATCAGCAGCGAAATGTATGTAAATGGATATCTGAAAACTGCGTCACTACATATTAACTGAGCGAGGTAAGCAGATTAATACCCATGTTGTAAACAAGAAACCTGTTATTAATATTCTGGTCTTCGATAATGTAACATGTTGACTATTTTGATGAAGTCCTTCACATGTAATTATCTGGTCATTCTTGTGTGTATCTTTACTGCTGAAATGTTCATTAAGATATAGTACGGTCACGCCATTGGTTGCCTTTCGTGATGGTTTTCCTCGCTGTGAAGACCTTTCCAGTTTTCAGTCGGTTCCAGTGCCTTCTGAAGTTTCTAAAACGAAAACATTTTCAATAAGTATGACATTTGTAAGTTTGGTTTCTAATAGAAAATGCTATTACCAGGAAACATATGTAATATTATCAATTTCAAGTCGCCTGCTTTAACAAGGCAAGTATTATTAGTTATTGTGTCTTTAGTTGCCGTATACGGTGTCGTATTAGGTTAGCAGGAAAATATTGGGCGAGGCGCTTAAGTCTAAAAACTGAATTATCGAGCTAAGGCAAAACGCCTGATAATCCCCAAACGGGCGGGTCAAAACACTGCGCGAGCGGGATAAGACTGGCTTCGGGCAGGAGGAGTTCATTATTTGCGTAGGGGTTTGGTTACCTGCTGGCCTATAACCAGAGAGCCAAAATTACCAACGCCTTCGACGTCTTTAAATCTCTTAGAGTAATGGATAGCGAAGACAGTGTCGCACCTACAAAGACATCCTTGCATGATTGCTCTAATAGCACAATTGCTATGTAGAGCCATGGTTGAGGCGATCGCCCCGATCTCGTGAGGATTGTTCGCCCTCAGAGAATCAAGGTTAGCGATCTCGTATTACAAAGTAGACACAATTTTAGTCTTGTCAGATAACGGTATAAGGATCTATACCGAAACGTCGCTTTCACAGTTATTAATGAAGTTATCCATTAGATATGTCTACTTTGTCATCCGTCAACTTCTAAGTAATGCCTATCAAACAATTCGATCTCGTATTTCTGAAGGATGACTGCACGTAACCATAGAGATATGGTGTTGCGACTGACATTGGTCGTGGACGTCTTGGATACGGGAATAAACAACCGTTTCCGCGTACCACGCCTTGTCTTTGACAGGCGGATAAAAACTCGTAGTGCACGCACAGGGCACAATAAGTGTTCTTCCTCTTTTAACGTTCGAAACGGACACGGGTAATATCGAGTGCATGTAACTCGCTAATCCTTGCTACAGTGGCTGTAGTCAAGAGAAAAAATGTCTTCTTGGTGAAGTTGAAAAAGGATGTTACGTGGAGGGGCTCGAACGGATGTCAGCGTAAACACCCCAAAGTACCACATTCAAATCACAAGCAGGGGGACGAAATTTGGCCTTCTGATCCTCAAGTCTGAAAGAACTTAGAAGGGCCTGTACTTCAGGAGCTTTGGCCATCTCACGATCCTCCGGGATTTGCCAACGTTGATTTAAGAGCCACCATGTATGTAGAAATGGTGCTGCCTTTCAAGTGTCGTTTGGTACGCAAATGTAGGAGGTAGTCGACCAAGAATTGTGGTGACATTGTAGTGGGATCTTGATTCTCCACCTTATAGTCCATGAGCCAGACCCCTGATTTTTATGTTTGACTACCAAATGGAGGGACAAAGTTCCATGGTGGTTTTCAGATAGCCTGATGTCCAAACTACATGAAATCACATGATGGACATCCCACATAACCAGCTAAATGTCATTTTGGCCGCCATTTTCAAGATGGCCGCCATTTTTTTTCCAATTTGCTCCAAATTTCAGAAATAAGCATGAAAAACAGAATTTACAATTTCTAGACAGCTTTTGTGTAATGAAATGTGTCAGGCACTAATTTCCACACATTTTGATAAAATTATACAATTTGTAAGGTATTGTGTAATAAATATTTCTCTGTTATCAAATTATATTGTTAAATCTATATATATTTTTATTTTTCATTATGCAAAGACATTAAAAATTGTTAACTTCAGTGTTATGACTTTACATAGCATTAACATTTTGCGATTGATAACAGCTGTGTGTTGTATTTGTAATAATAAGTGATCACAGTAATTACAATGTTTTCTTGCACTGCAAAGCCTGTTTTCCTTGCTCAAAATGTTCTCAAAATTTACACACAAATTTCCGAGTGCTAACCCCATGTTTGGGAAATCTCTGCATTTCAGTTTAATACAAAAACAATTAAATTTTGCAGATATTACCATAGTTAAAATAAACATTATCTATTTAAAACCCTGCAAGAAAAAAACAACAATATTTTCTTTCATATGAAGTTTAATTACTCACAATGACACCTAAAATTGTGCAACAAAAAATATAATTCCCCAATTACATCTGAAACTACTGTCTGTTGTCAGTTAATGGATAAATACAATGCATCTGTGGTTATATGAAATTGATGCAATGACTGGTCCTTTCCACTGACACCAACAAGCATGTAGTTGACAGTTCACTTGGATGATTTTCGTGAGTATATTTGGTTTTAAAGCAAGATGAAGTTAAAACAACAACACACAGACAACTATGCTACTGTCAAGATTGAACATGTCAACACAAAACCTGTCTAGAGAGAAGCGGCGAACAATTGAGCCTTCTGATCAACTACTTCTTATCTACACTGTGGGGAAAAGGGAAGGTCCACCCACCCCCACCCCCTGCTGTTGTTTTCGACCAGGCACTGTATTCAAAAGCTACAGAAATCGTGTGGAAAAACCCTGACAAGTTTAAAGGCATGGTATTGATGATTGGAAACTTTTACACAATTTGCAATTTCATGTCAGCAATTGGAAAAACGTTTGGTGATGCAGGACTTCGTGACCTTGCAGTAGAATCCGGAGTCATTGCAGAAGGATCTATCAGTAAGGTACAGGAGGGAAAACAGTATAATCGAGCAGTCCGTTTGCACAAGCTGGTATATGAAGCCCTGATGAGGCTAGCATGGAATGGATTTGTGGAATGGCTTGAGATCCATCATCCTGAAAGCCTAGCAAAGCTGAGTGATGCGAAAATCCAAAAAGGCAAGCTCCATCAGACCATTTGTCATAAATCACATGATGATGTATAGAGGGATGAAGCATACAAGGAAATTTCTGAAATGTTCAACAGTCACCGAAATGTCTTGCGCCATGAAAGAGGTCAACTCTCAGCCTTTTGGATGACTTACATTGACATGGTGGATATTCTGCTTTGCCTACTTCGTGCTGATAGAGAAGGAGACTGGCATCTTCATCTTGCTTGCATCAGAAATGTCATAACTTGGTGCTTTGCAATGAACAAAACCAACTATGCACGGTTTCTTCCTGTGTACTTTGCTCAGATGACTCGGATAAAGGAGACAAGTTCATGGATGTATGAGCCCTTCGCAACAAGGGTTTCTCTGTTCAACTGAGGAAAATGAATCCCTTTGGCAGGATTGCAGTTGATCAGACCACAGAAGAAACGGTAAACAAAGACACCCAAACTGCTGGTGGAACACGAGGGTTCAGTCTCAAGCCAGGGACCGTGTCACGCTACTATCTCACTGCTGAACACAGAGCAGCTGCATTGAGACAACTACTTGAACAAAATTCAGTGCAGTCACGTTCCCTTAGCCATTCAGACCCAGACAGGCCACGCATTCGTAGAGATGAATCTGACAAACCCGCTTTCTGAAGACTCAGATCTTGTTTGCATATCCACTTGAGCAGTGGCTCCCCCTTAAGCTTCTGCCGATCTTTTTCCATCAAGGCAAAAGGGAGAGGAAGCTTATCATGCATTCCAAGCAGAACGGCTACAGAAGGGTGAAGGTTTCTACACCACCGTGAAGAAGATGAATTTGAAATCATTTACGGACATTAACAAGAAAACAAGCAAGTGTACAAACACAGAAATAATCCTAAAAGCTGACAGAAGAGTGTTTGCAAACATGGTTCTCATTGCCCAGAACAGAAGGTTGGACATGCCTGATGTGCTAAGCCACCCTCTATGTCCACTACCCTGGTCTCTTGCAAATGGTGATGGCACAATGAAAAGGACAAATAAATCTGCTCTGGCAAAACACTTGGAGACTAAAGTGTCGTTTGCAGATGGTACCCCCACCCAAAGTGCTGCTCTTCTTGATGCTATGGTCATCATTCAGAAAATCCACAGCGAAAATCACACATTTGATGAGCTGTCTGATCGAGTGTTTGCCCAGATGTTGCATGCTTGTCAGGGATGTAACAGAATTGATGTGGTGTTTGACGTGTTCAGGGAACAGTCAATAAAGTCAGCTGAGCGTCTGAATCGGGGTTCAACTGAAGGCATGATCTTCACGCAGATAAGAGAAGGACACAAACTGAAAAACTGGAGACGACTTCTTGCATGTACCGAGAGTAAGAACAACCTCAATAGATTTCTGGCACAGAGTTGGAAAGAGCTAAGGCGACGTGAACAGCTCGGTAACAAAACTATGTTTGTTACACACGGAAGTATATGCATTCAGTTGACGAGTGAGACATGGCAAATTGTAACACGCCTGGAGTCATGCCTCGAAGAAGCTGATACTCGTTTACTGTTGCATGCTAAGCATGCCTCAGAAGAATATCAAGACCTGGTCCTTGTCACAGATGACACAGATGTGCTAGTTATCTGTCTTGCTCTCAGCACAAAGATCAACAGCAGAATCATTATCAGACGAGGTACAAAAGCTCGTTTGAGGCTTGTGGACATAACAAAACTTGCTGAAGCTTTAGGAAGTGAAGCTTGCACAGCATCATTGGGGCTACATGCATGGACTTGATGTGACTCTCTGAGTGCATTGGCTGGTCACGGCAAGCTGAGGGCTCTAAAACTGCTTCTAAGAGATGAAACTTTCAGAAAGGCTTTTGCTTTCAGAAAGGCTTTTGGAGGTCTTGGTACTGAGTGGCATCTTTCTCCTGAAGTGTTTAAGATCATCCAATCCTTTACCTGTCAGCTATATTGCAGCAACACAACGGTAAACAAGGTCAATGAGCTGCGTTACCAGATATTTCGAGGTAGAGTCGGGGATGTTGAATCTGGACAGCTCCCACCATGTAAAGATGCGCTTTTCCAGTATACCCTCCGTGCCAATAACCAGTCAGCGGTTTGGAGGTGGCGCCTTGAAAATTCTCTAGACTTACCAGATCCCTCTGCAGGCCATGGTTGCGAAATAAACGAGACGGGAAATCTGGCAATCAAATGGATGACGGGCTTGCCAGCTCCAGAAGTGGTCCTCGGCTTGACGTCATGCAGATGTTCTCGTACTTGTCGACCACGTGAGTGCACATGTATATTAAATGGTCTTAAATGTCCCTCTGCCTGCAAGTTGTCACCCTGCTCCAACATGGATGACAATGATGAAGAGATACATCAAGATGCAGAAACTCACATAGCAGGTTTTGGGACGGAAAAAGACATCCTCATTGTTGAAATTATTTATAGACATTTTCTTGAAACTGTTACAAGTACTGGCCATATTCATGCTAAATTGTGTTACAATGTTAATGTCAACGGCATGAAACTCTAGCAAACAGTCTCCTGTTTAATATGGTGAGTTGATATTACTAGTTGCTGATTTTTAAGTAGTAGAAGATTTGTGAAGAAGAAGGACTGTAGTGGCTTTAGAATTATGAACAAGTTATATTTGTCTGCAAATGCTATTTTTTATTTGAAAATATAACGTTAAGTTGGTACCAGACATTGATCTATGTTTCTTAGAGATCCATTTAACTGCAGAAGGGTCAGGTGGGAATGAAAGTGGAATTTTGTTTATATGTATACTTTTGATGTTATAATTAAACACATATAAATGTAATATCACAATGTGTACATTTTAACTTTAAACACTTTAGATTCTTTGAAATTTAGCTAGGAAATATAAAAACAAGATTTGGTTGCAATATGTATGACTTGCTTAATTTTTCAATTATCTGTGAAAAAGTGCACTGTATTGAAAAATGGCTGCTTATGTTTATGCACTATCGTGTTTTAACTTCCAAATGGTATTTTATATATAAAAATACATTAGACAATTTTTATCTATCATAAGGTGTGAATTATTACTCAACAATGTTGCATTGGAAAGAAAAGATGTCAGTAAAATGTTAAAAAAGGGTAATTTCTTTATATAATTTCAACATTAACTCATCAATAATAACTCAATGATATACAAAAAGCATAACAGAATGTGTGCAATGTAGTGCTGAAACATTATCAGTAAATAAAAGTCTTCTGAAATTAATAAATTCTGTGTTATAAGCTTATTTCTGAAATCTGTAGAAAAAGTGAAAAAATGGCCGCCATCTTGGAAAATGGCCGCCAAAATCGTATTTAGCTGGGCATCTGAAATGTCCATCACATGAAATTATACAGTTGAGACATCAAGCTAGCTGAAAATCACATTGGTAATTTGTCCCTCTGTTTGGTAGTCAAATTTTCTCCGGCTCATGGACTATTACAGAAGGTTTCAAATGATCGCCCTTCTCAGGGGATGCTGAATGCATCTACTGCCCAAACCTGCAGATCCTACTTCTCTGCCGCTGATGCACCAGTTGAAAAGCCTCTGTGTGGAGTTTTCACTCTGTGGGAGCTTCCCTGTCTGGTCTTGAAAATGCATCCGCCCGAATGTTTCCAACATCCGGGGATGTGCAGGACTAGAAATTGTAGACCCAGTCGATCCACCAGATGAAAGAACTGAAACGCCTGTTGAAGTGGGGAGTAAGAGTGCGTTGTACAGACACCAAACCACCGTGTAGGAGGAGATGGCGAGTTGCATGTTCCGGAGACGCTCCTGCCAATGTGAAATTGCCAAAAAGAGCGTCTCCAACTCGACGTTGTTGATGTACCATGTGCTCAGTGCACTTAACCACAACCCTTATGCTGTCTGGCCCTGTTGGGAGGTGTCTACAAACATGTATAGCGCTGGAGTTCGCTCTGTTGAGGAGACGCCTCTTAAGACGTTCGACTCTATCGTCCACAAACAGGTTGTGTCCTGAGGTAAGACGGTAGAGCGATGGCTACGTACGGGTCCTGAGGTCTGATGTAAGACACCAGTAACTGCTGTTTTGAGCATAGGTGCAGACGCCCTCTGCCGGTCAAATCCTGGGTTTATGTGAGCAATCCAAGCAACACTTGCCTCTAACAAATAATAGCGGCTGTTTGAGAGCGGGTAGTAGTTTTAGATTAGATTGTCTACCAGGCTGTAAATTTGAAAAATCAACTACAGGAGGGCTTCTGATCGTGTCGTGCCCTGGCGATGAAAATTGTGTTCGTATGCGAACCAATGCCAGATCCCATGCAGACTAAATAAATGTGGGCCCTAACCGATATCCGAGTCACGACGAAGTAGGAAGAATATTAAATAAATAATAAAGCTGTATCCAGTGGGATAAAGCTGAATATGAATATTGGTCCATATGATTCTACCGTACAAAGTAAGGTGATCCTTCTCATCCCCTGGACGTCGTATAAACGCTCCCGTTCTTATATCGAGGTAACAATGAGTGAGTGGGTTTGGTTTTACGCCGCTTTTAGCAATATTCCAGCAATATAACGGCGGATGACACCAGAAATGGGCTTCACACATTGTACCCATGTCGGGATTCGAACCCGGGTCTTCGGTGAGACGAGTGAACGCTTTAACCACTAGGCTACCCGACCGCCCCAGGTAACAATTAAGGGAGGTGCCTCGATACTGCGCATGTTGACATTGGAGATCTACTGAATTTAGGTAAAGTTGGGATGTTTACAGTTCTTGACCCTTGATAGTTAAATCACCCTGCGCCGTCACCTGGAGGTTCGAGGTCCACACGTTGGAGGTGGTGAGGTGAAATTGGGTTTAACTTCGCGTCCAAGATTATTGCACTTATATAGCGACGTGCAGGCACGTGTGTGTGTGTGGCTGCTTGTGTGACTGATGCCGATTTATAGTGCTAGCACACTGAGATACCATGCCGCAGTTTAACATGAATACCCCACTCAGACACAGTACACTGACTCCGAGCCGACCAGTCCTTGTTTTAGGCCATTAATGCCGAGCGCCAGACAGGGTAACAAGAAGTACCATCTTTAAACGTCTCCGGGCGGACGCTCTACTACTAGACCACGGAGGCCGTCCATACGTTGGCAGAACAAGAAGCCACTTGAATGAACAAGCGTCCTTTCACATGGAATTATACTCCACCCGTTGAAGATGAAATTTAACGTGGAAGCAAAGTGCAAACCGTAAATTAAAGCCAAATATTGAGGACCAAAAGAACATGTCTGTCTAAAGACAAGCAGTAATGTGGAGATAGGTAGGTGATGTCACCTCCGTTGATCACGTGGCAGCTGTGCGAGGTTGGTCTTCAGACAGTAGACTTGCTGTGAACAACTTTTCTTATTCAGCCTAGGACCATCGCACAGCTCTGTTTCTGTCATTAGGATAGCACTAGATGAATTGAGGAATAATGCAGGATAAGTGAAAATATACCTCTTTAAGTGAAGTCCCAGGTGTGTTAACAACTGTCCAGATGAAGATGATGGGAAAAGGCAGGATTGATGCGAGTGATATCATCCAGCCGACTACATTGGCCCAGGCTGGGAAGATGTAGTCCCCGTACTTGGGCGGACGGTAGATATACACTGCATGGCCAAATATCACCTGGGAAATATTAAAGACGTTGTATGGCAGTCAATCAATAACAGTGATCGACTTGGCGATTTACATTTTCTCATAAGTTGTATATGGTGATAAATACACATTTAATTCTTAAACGTATCTTCCGCAATTGCTCATACGAAGCAGATGACTTATGCAGTGATTCTCTTCAAGTTTGTTTGAGATAAATAGATTATCTGATCAACAAACATATCTAGAAATTGCAACATCGAATAAATAAAAACTATAGATACACAAGAATATGTGCGTCTTTTGAATTGTTAAAGTTAAACATTCAATAGCAATGCAACGTTTAGGACACAGATGGGTTCCATTTCGTTACGTCTCTGAGTAACACCTTTCTGATTTTACTTATGACAGACGGAACTCAATAACATTACTTTCCATGTGCACAACTATCACATAACTACATGTGTTCTTTACATCGTGTATAAAATATATGGAGAACTAGAACCTCCAAATACCAATGCATTTTGTTTACTTTCTCACACACATAAAGCCATTTGACTTACACACACATTACCCATTTAAATCATAACATAAATGATACAACCATACCCCTTCCCCTTACGATAAAATTGGATAAATTTACGTCTGAAGAATATACATTAAAATACATTAGATGTTTAATTAATATCAAATAATAAACAAAATATGTTTCTGTAGCAATGAGGATTGTTCGAAATGAGTGGTGGGCACGTGCTGCCCAGTCACCTAAGGCGTCGTAATTCGCAGTGCAGAGTTGCGCCCCTTTGGGACGCCATAAACCAGTGATTGTGGGTTCGAATCCCGCATCACCCCGGTTATATTTCTAAGTTTGTCAGCAACATACCCGTGCTCATGGGTTTCACCAGAGTGGTTGGTAAACGTTTGAGACCTGCATCACTTCTGGCTTTCCCCCCACATCCAGCTGACATGCAATGATATGACTGAAACCCAGCTCCCTCACTTGTACATTCTGAGCTTACTGTAGCGTTCACTGTATAGTAGTCACATACAAACGTAACAGAATGAGAGCATTTGCATTTTGTCTTCAAGAGATAATTGAAGTGGAACAGCTGTAACTGTTGCGAACAATGCACCCAAATTTGTCCTTTTGTAATCCTAAATATAACATTTGTTACATTTAACTGTTGCAATAAATAAAAAAGTTCTATTCTGTGAATGGAGTTGTTGACAAGAGTTGATTTAGGTAGGATAAAGAATTTGACTTACATTTGTTTTTGTCATCCATTATTTGTATAAGCATGGTAGTGTATGGGGTGATCTACACCCAACGTCATTGGGCAATATAATCAGTGAATTCACGAAATCCTTGAGTATTTTACATAAAAATACCTTACTTAAAATGTGCTTTAATAAAACTATTTAAAAGTCTTTGATTTCATAATAATAAACGTATCGTAACACAGGAAACATATAATGTATGTATCGGACATGTGTGCCTCTATATGTTTTACTACCTGGACATGTATGTATATTTAAACTTATCTCATTATGTTTATGATCATGCGTTATGATTCTGAACGTCATTAATTCAAATTTCAATTTCCAAGCTTTCCATCCGCCCTGAGCGGACGCGCAGGGACATGACGGAAATACTGTTCAAGTCAGTTGTAAGCTTAGCTCCTTCACTCACTCAACCACAAGTGCGCGTGTTGATGTAGACATCTGGTTTTCTGCAATTGTAGCATAACTCACCAAAATAAGGAGAGGACACACGAATCGAATGCACAAATGCATGAAGACTGGTATCTTCTCCCCCCATATCATACTGACATCCTCCTCTAGCTTCTTTGTGCCTGAAATGAAGTCCGTATATCATTTAACACATGTGCTGAAGACATGATCTTGTATCATAAGGGCATATAAGTAGGACATTATCTATGAATGAGACACGTTTTGCACTTTCAATACCTGTATACCAAATAAGGTGCCGCGAATTGCACACGAGTATATGCCATCATCTTACGAGTGTTAGTTCGAATCCGAGATTATGACCATTGGTTTGTCGACCCGTGAAGATCCGGGGTAGAATAGGTCTTCAGCAACCCATGCTTGCCGTAAAAGGCGACTATGCTTGTCGGAAAAAGGCGACTAACGGGATCGGGTGGTCAGCTCGCTGACTTGGTTGATGCATGTCATCGATCCCAAGTGCGTGGATGGATGCTCATGATATTAATCACTGGATTGTCTGGTCCAGACTCGATCAATTACAGACCGCCGTCATAAAGCTGGAATATTGCTGAGTGCGGCTTTAAACAACAAACCAACCAACCAACCATTGGTTTGTCAGGACCATATCCATAGTTTTGGTTTACCAACGCTGTAAACCTCCTAGACCGTCATTACTTGGGTTCTTCTTCCAAATTTAGATACCACAAACTGATACTAACTGAAATACTCACTTTGAAAACTGTTTTGCTCGCACAATCCAATAATATAACGTGGTAGAATAAGTATTAACAATGTGGTGTAGACGAAAGGTCACAAAAGAGTGGTATGTCACAATTTGCCCGTTTTTTTGGTGGCGAGCAATTCAATATTGTATCAGTTTTATAAAGTTGGAAGAATCCTCAAACAGAGCCAAAATATGTTTGTAAATGTGCTTGTTAAAGGTAACTGTTATTGGGCAGTACAAGAACTGAGATCTAATAGTGCAAGAATCTTGTCTTGGCAACGAGTCATTACCATAACACCAGCCAACGACGATGCACTCCAGAAGGGCATAGAGCGCTATGGCAGGGAAGTAGGCGAACCAGTCCACCAGTGTCAACACGTATATCCCACCCTAGAAGTACAGGAACATACAATAGCCACCGAACATATTCCAGCATGCCTTGGTCGTCAATACTAAGTTATATGTACGTGTATTTACACTGGGCTCATTCATAATACACCTACATCAATGCGGGTCTTAACCAGATAAAGCAATATTCGAATTCATCAACAACAATGTACATAATCAGCCAGGTGACACATTGTTTCCGTCCGATCACCTTGTTTCTAGGTTAGCCAGAATCAGAACAGTGCTTTTATGGGATTCAACCTCGTCTAAGACCTGTCCCACTTTGTGTGTATCGCCACTACGAAGCTGAAACGGTGTGATATAATTGAAAATGTATGTCAACACCAGATAATTTCCAGTGTCAATTATCCAACAAGACAGATTCAATTTGGCACCAAGGGCAAAATGACGGTGATATTTTTATGAATGGATCACTGCAAATCAGTGATACTGATCAAAGTGGCATAAAACACAGTCGAGGTACAATGAGACAGATCAAACATGCTGAATGTTGTTACTGGTAATTCTTTCGTGGTGTTAGTTTCCTGTAACACAGCTGCTTAAGCAATATTGCTGTTTATAGGTCAGTTAAAAAAACTATTTCTGTTCATGCTGACCTTACCCGCCAAAACCTGACTGGAAAGGAAGGGGGATGTAATTTCGGGTTTTATTTTTTAAGCAGGTTACATATATATGAAACTCAATGTACTACATGACCTCATGTTGGCTACGCCCCCTGTTGCTATAAGCATGAAGAGAAAGGCCTGAGATCATGGTGACCACGACTGGGTTCCCCTGCAAGTTTGGCTCAAAATGAATGGCATAACGTGTTGTAAGTGAGTGAGTGAGTGAGTTAATGCTTTACGTCACATCGGCAATATTTCAGCCATATCGTGACGATAACGTGTTATAAAAGCTGGTGAAAAACTGATATGAGTTGACAAGCAGTTTCTCATAAGTGTTCATAAATAAACAAATGTTAAGGTTGGGGACAATTGTAGAGGCAGGCTGGTTTAGAGAAACAAGAATTGGTGTAAAGCCTAACCTCTGAGATATAGAAGAGGCCGGCCAGGAACACGGTGGAGAGCACTACGCAGAGGGTAAACCAACGTCGCCTTCTCAGTAGTGGGAACTGGTCTTCCAATGCTGTTACTATTATTTCAATCCCTGGCACCTGTAAAGTCAACATGAGTGACCCGGTGCGTTAAATTGTAAAGTCGGCAATTATTCAGCCGTATAGTGGCTCGAAGAAATACATTTAGACAGTATAATATGTCGACACTCTAGATTATCAACTGGAGTATCACAGATCTGTATTTAAACTAGTATGTTACCGCAAAAAATATATGACGAATCATAACAATACATTATACCAACGGGCTATAGAACGTCAAGACCAAATTCAATGTGAAGGTATACGAGCATCAGTTGTTATTCTATATGCTTCTACCCGTGCATGCCTTCCATGGAAATTCATCCGTGAGATTTGGTCTTCAGCAATCCTTCAGCGACGGATGCATATCCCAATGCCGTACATGTATGCTCGTGAAGGCAATCGCTGGATTGTCTGGTGCAGACTCGATTATTTAAAGACTGCCGTCACATAGCTGTGTGTGATGTTAAACAACAAACAAACGAATACATATGCTTCTACTTGCCAAGGATAATGTATAATCCAGAAAAGCATTTTGGCGTTTTCCAGTCTTTATCCAGGCTTTATCCCGAGAAGATATGTAACTTTATCATTTATTTGAGTGTTGTTGGTGCGATAAACCAACTCGATAAACTGAATAATAACATCCAAGTGCATTTTGCACATCATTGTGGTCACTGGGGAGTAAAATTCAGTAAATGTGACCCCATATGTCTACAATAAAAAACTTTTGAAAGTATCAGTAGGTCTTGAATGCAACCATGACACAACAATCTTACAACGTATGACTCAAAATTCTTTGTAGATCTAGAAAGAGCATGTTCGAGTGTACCTCCAAATTTTAACCGAGGGCTGGATCCTCTGGAATGATACCCCTCCACATTCAGAGAAAGTTGACAATTGCAAGATTGAAATCATCTCTTTTGTCATACATTGCGGAGCGTTTTTTTCACTCGAAATCTTTATGCACAGATCTAAATATGAAACAGATGAACCGGTTTCTTTTACGTCTAGGTCAGGTGGGTAAATAAGTTAAAATACTTTACAAAATCGCGATCCTGTCGGAAGATTATATTTCCAACATTTCAGTTCACATTTCAACAGTTATTGACTCTGATTTAGATTGTTAGTCCAATATAAGTGTTAACCTACATTAACATTGTATTGCACTGAAGCACTTGCATACCTGACATCATTGCATTTCTGAATCTAAAACGTCAACGCCAGAGAAATACCAATGTCGATCATCCACCAAAACAGATTCCATTGTACGTAAAATGTAAAATGGCAGTGAAGAGTATGGGAATCACTTAAAAACAGTGACACCAGATAATCGCGAAAAGGGAAATATTCTTTAAGGTTGATACCTAACTTGTAAATTTACATAGTTTTGTACTAAATATAGCATCATTCCATGTTTTGTTTGTCTGCAAAACGAGCTTTACTTTCCGAGGCGCAAGACATTCGATCCCTTCCAGAGAGGACATATGGTCAGTTGTATAAAATGTATGTATTACCAATGTATCTATTGAGAGTGCCATCAACGTAACGAACGTCAGCACCAACCACAGCTGCGGTACGGGAAGTGAGGCCAAGAAATCAGGGTACACGATGAATGCAAGGTTGAATCCTGAAACACAAAATCATTGGAATTCTTCATTGAATAATATTTATATTTTCGCCTTCAGGTCTAATACGTCTATATTATCACTTTACATCAGAGTAATTGTGTAACTGGGTTTCCTTTGTTTTGGCGACAAAACTGTTGGTTTGCCCAGCAAGTTGAGCGTCTTTAGCCAAGAGGCGGCAGCAAAATAGTGTGGAACATACCTGTGCAATATCTGGTTATAGTGACTGAGTAAGTGTGTTGGGTTACATGACGCTTTGAACAGTATTCCAGTTATATAACGGCGTGGCAGCATAATATGGGAGGAAAGCCCGTAGTGATGCAGGTGTCAGACGTTTACCACTTTGGTAAAACCCACGAGCGCGGGTGTGCTAACAAACCTAGAAACATAATCGGGGCAGACCAGGATTCGAAACCACAAGGGGCGCAACTCTGCACAGCGAATTATCACCAGTGGCACCTATCCGATTGTATGTGTGCATGTCTATACCTCAAAAGTAGTGTTTGGCCGATGAAAATTATGAAAAACAGTTGTGCTGAAGAAATCGTTTATGAGAGCAATTTTATTTACAAAAACAATTCACATAGTCTGCTTTTGTTTTCATTCGATACCCATAACCAATGAATGCTCTGTCGCAGCCTACGAAGCATCGTCAAAAACCTGACAACTTCTTTAGGTAAACAGGAGCAGAATCGACTGGACCTGATGACTCGAAGTCCTCCATAGATAGTCCTCGCAGGTGGGCAATGTGACCAATGATGGAGAAACAGGCGAATCCCACGAATACACCGGTCAATGCATCAGCCATGCAAGTCACTACTGCATCCCTAAAGGAGAGAGGACAAAAATCGTTATGCCATTTGGAAGTTTGCAGCACAGGCCTGATTAAATACTATCTACGTGAATCTACAACAGTGTTAACTTGTCGAGAGTATCTATTGATGGGTGAGGTGAATTGGGGTTTAACTTCGCATCCAAGATTATTGCACTTATATAGCGACGTGCATGAACCTTAAACATGTTGTACCAACCTTTAACTAAGCATCCTTACTGCATGATTAGCTTGTGTTAGTCACAGCCTGTGCACTTACCGAAAAATTTAAGCCCTTTCAACGCGGATGACTTTAATTTCCATAATTTCTATTTTATGCAAATATACATGGGAGATATTCACACATACCATTATGGGGAATGGAAATGCGGTATAACGTCGCATTCAAGATTATTGCTCTTATATAGCGACGTGCATGAACCTTAAACATATTGTACCAACCTTTAACTAAGCATCCTTACTGCATGATTAGCTTGTGTTAGTCGCAGCCTGTGCACTTACCGAAAAATTTAAGCCCTTTCCACGCGGATGACTTTTATTTCCATTATTTCTATTTTTTGCCAATATACATGGGAGATATTCACACAACCATAATGGGGAATAAAAATGGGGTATAACGTCGCATTCAAGATTATTGCACATATATAGCGACGTAGATGCACGTATGTGTGTGACTGTAGTAGTCCGGACTTATGCCGATTTTTTAGTGCTAGCCCACTGAGATACCATCCACAGATTAACATGAATGCCTTACTCAGTACACAGTATACTGACTCTGAGCTGACCAGTCCTTGTTTTAGCCATTTAATGCGGAGCGGCAGACAGGGTAACAACAAGTACCATCTTTTGATGTCTATTTCTATGATGCAGCCGGTTATGAAACCCCGGACCTTCGGCTCTTGTGGCGGATAATTTATTAATAGGGAATCAATGCATTCCCTTATTTATATACATGTACTTATCCTTACACAACACTATGCAATATTCCTTCTTGCTTTGATAACAGTATAGAACATTGTGAAAACAACAATCACCGGAACACGCCCTCCGACCACCTCACTCCCAGAAGGCTCTTGCACCACTCATCACTTTTTTCACGATAGCCTGTAAGCAGGTGACAAGTGCAGCCAAGCGTTGAGGGGATGGGGGGAGGGGCAATCATGACCTGTTGTGTCAGGATAAGTATATAAATAAGGGGGTTACTCTTATCCCCTTTAATTTTCAAATTATCGCTCCACAACAGTATGCAATTATCCCAAGGACGGCGAGTCGGATCAACTGCATATCCCCATTTGCGATTGAGTGAGTGGGCCAGAGCACACACTAGATTTGACTGCCACTTAATCTTCAATCCATGGGTGTGTTCAATTTCATTAGTCCCGTAATACATCACCACCTAATTTAGGGTAAGTTTGGGTCTAAAGTTGCGTCACTGGAGGTACTAGAAAGATCAGAAAAGACAGCGGGAGATGTCCTCTGTATCAGTAGACCAAACGATGTCAGTCAGCGGGGCGGGAGTGCAACATTTAGCTGTACCTCTGCACGTGGACAATGATCAAACTTGATTTGGGTGATTTGAGTTCACTGACACATGGTGCAGTGGCCGAGGACAGAAGAAAGGCAGTCTTCTGCATAAGAGGCTTTGGAGAGAGGTTCGTAGGGAGAATTGAGGAAGTGATGAAGAACCAGTCCCAAGTCCCAGGTTGGAGGACAAAACTTTATTCGCTCATCTGCCTTACGGTAACCACTAGGATAGTGGCGAGTTGAGTAGTTGTGGCGATACGAGTAGAACATGAAGACTGAGTTAATGTGGAGTGTGGATAATACGAATCTTCAACGATTTCTTCCTCAGCTCTGGGAAGATGCGGCTGTAAAATTCCGGAGTAATCCCCCTTGTTCAAAAGGATCCGAATGTTGTCCTGAAACAGCTCTAAGTGCGCGACCGCCGACATCAGAGTCGTGAGGAGGGGCGACCGTCGGCGAAAGAACGAAAGATGCGCCCGGAGATGAGCTGGAAAGGTAGGCGGCGCCTGGCTGAGCGCGTGGAGATACGTCTGATGAGGCTCCCGCGCCTAATGATGCGCCTGAAGGTTCCAGATCGACTGAAACGATGCAATGCGAGGCGTGTAATGCCAGTAGGCATCAGCAGCAGACGACAGAACAAGCACTGACGTCATAGTTGAAGAGGCGCAGGTAGTTATTGCGGTGCCATCGTCATATCCATGGGACAAGCTACTGTGTAAGAGGCGGCAAAGCCTGAAGGATGGATCCACCCGATGATGACCCTGTAGGCATAGATGAGGTGGTGGAGGTGACAGTCACAGGCTTACGAGGTGGGGTCAAAGTCTGGCGCTGTATATGTTTGTGAGCCCTGAGTTTAGCCATGTAGACGATGAAAATGTCGGAGGATGAAAAGGTACAGTCAGAGCATCGCTAGTCCAAAGAGCCGGGAACCAGTCAGTCAGTGGAAAGGCCGTGGTAATCATGGCAGTCCACGCACTTTTGAAGATGGCAAAGGTCATCGTCAACACCCAACACCATCACACCAGCACACATCTACAATATCTCAAAATCAAATCAATAAAAATGGACAATATCCCGAACATTACCCGAAAACCAGTCGTTCACGTTAAAACGAGGGTGGTATAAAAACACGAGAGACAGAAACCAAAACGAAGTCTTCACGTGCCGAGAGTTATGTTACCAATGGCTGGCTAAGAAACGTGTGTGGACGGTAAGTAGCCGTTTGTTTGATATATTTATTGATAAGGAACGGCTGGGGTCCTGTAGATAAATATGTATACTAGGGAGATATTCAATTCAAACTGAAATGACAAACAAATCCAAATCGTAATGTGGAATGGAAGCAAACACGTCCGTTCACTACGGGCGATGAAGGAAAACTGATGAGTGGTGCAGGAGCTTGCTGTGAGTGAGGTGGTCGGATGTTGTGTTCCGTTTGTGTAGTGTCTGTAGACATTCTGCATGAGAATGTTGCTCGTAGCAATAAAACGCCAACGCGAAACAAGTCCCTATTATCCGACAACACAGATTCAATTCAGCATAAATGACAAGATAGCAGTGATAATTATATAAATGGATCACTGTTTGCATAGTGCATGTTATCAACATACTTGAGACAACGGTTGTTTATGACGTTGTGGCCAGCCATTGTGACTATACACCCCGTAGACACACCAATAGAGAACAGGGAATAACCACAGGCCTCGATCCACACCTTTAAACAAGAAATTGTAAAACTATTAATTAGTCCGATGACATAATAGGGACTCATCTTTCTGCACAGCTGTTTGAAAAGGAAGGTAGATTTATGCTGCCACAGAAATGGTTATTGATCAGTTTATCTTATTTCTAAAATCTTGTTCTAAAATGTATGTCGTGGCTTCATTTGTTTTCTAAATGTAGTTAATATCAACGTCAAAACCAGGTAATAACAAGTCTCAATTAACTGCCGCAAAACAGATTCCTTTGGGCGTAAAAGTAAAAACGGTGGTTAATATTATAATGAATGGCTGACTAAAATTCAGTGATGACACCAGGTGTTCACTAATAGGGTAAGGGAAAAGCCTTCCAAATTACTCTTGGATCTTGGAGCTTCTCAAAACTGGGGTAGATATAGAAATAAATCCCATCTGCAGATCCTGGGAGAAGACAGCCACGGATGAGAAATAC
Source organism: Haliotis rufescens (assembly GCF_023055435.1). Taxonomy (NCBI): domain Eukaryota; kingdom Metazoa; phylum Mollusca; class Gastropoda; order Lepetellida; family Haliotidae; genus Haliotis; species Haliotis rufescens. The sequence goes on along the minus strand of NW_025963780.1, from coordinate 39,788,811 downwards.
CAAGGTGAGGATGTAGGGTATTGCCACGGTGACATACACAAGCTGAGGTAAACAAAAACTTTAAATTAATATGTGTGCTAACGTTGTATGTTGGTACCAACTATTCATGTTAGACATAAAAAAACATTCTCGATCTGCAACTCCTCTTTACTGAGGGACTTTACGACGCTTTTAGGAATATTCCATCTATATCCTCTATGTTCAAGGACTCCTATTTAGAATGAAGAGGGCACGTGGGCCTGGTCGTTTTAGATTCACGGTTAAGTGAGTGAGTGAGTCAGTGAATTGGGTTTAACGCCGCTTTTAACAGTATTCCAGTCATATCACGGCGTGTCAGTTTAATGTGGGAGGAAAGCCCGAAGTGATTCAGGTCTCAGACGTTTACCACTTCGGTGAAACCCACGAGCACGGGTATGTTGCTGACAAACCTAGAAACATAATCGGGGCGAACCGGGATTCGAACCCACAATCATAGGTTTCTGGCGTGCCCAAGGGACGCAACTCTGCACAGCAAATCGCGGCGCCGTAGACGACTGGGCCACCCGTGCCCCCTCACGGTTAAGAGTCCCGTTGTCAGTTGTGCAACAAACATATCGTGAGATCGAATCCGAGTTTTGCCTTGCTTATGTTTCTATGTTTGTCAGCACCATGCCCCTGCCCGTGGGTTTCACCAAAGTGGTAAACGTCTAAAACCTGTAGCCGTAAAGGTAAAAGGTCCGTGGTATATCTGAAAAACTGTTCAAAGCAGTTCAAAAACCGACAACAGGTTTCGTCAGGTATTGATTATTTTATCAGTCGTGGACATACACTAAGGAGCTGTTAATAAGTTAATGCAAGGTTCTGGCAATGTCTAATGTGGCTGTTTGAATCTGTATGTACCTTCCCGGTAACCTTTATTTCTTGAGAAACCCACAGAAACAGAAGCCCCATCGTGGCCACCAGACATCCTGCAAGAGGCCACCTTATGCCACCCAGATTCTCCAGACCATCTGTCACCTGCAACACCTGCAATCTAACGACATCAGCCATGATACAACAGAGAATGAGTTAGATGTTGCGCCAGTTCAATTCACTTGATGTGAACATGAAATGTGAATAGAACAAATGCGCCTTCTTGGTTTGTTTGTTGTTTAACGCCGCACTCAGCAATATTCCAGCTATATGACGGCGGTCTGTAAAATAATCGAGTCTGGACCAGACAATACATTAATTGACATCATGAGCATCGATCCGCGCAATTGGAATCGATGACATGTGTCAACCAAGTCAGTGTGCCTGACCACCCGATCCCGTTAGTCGCCTTTAACGACAAGCATAGTCGCCTTTTCTGCAAGTATGGGTTGCTGAAGACCTAGCCTTCTTGGTAGGAAAGGGACTTATTCAGCAAAACGATTTGCGTTTAGCATTTCCTTCATTACAGTATCCTATGTACATGTATATGCATAGTTATCAAAGCAAAAATACATGTATATAAGAATGTATGCTGATTTTTCGATCACAAGGATAAATATTTCAAATCAGCATCTTTAATAAATCTTCTAAACATGTCAGCATTCACATAATTATTCGTTTTTCAAAAGAATTAAAATTGTTTAAATGTTTTGAGTGATATAGTTTGTACAATAATAAATGACGTTTTGAAATCTGTAGATTAAATTAGCAACAGAGATTGTTTGTCAATTGAATGCATTCTCGAAATTATTGTCCCCCTGCGAGGGTATGTAAGTTCCACTTCATTCAAAGTTAATTCAGGCATACCACATTTTTAAGCATAGTATAGTTGATGGCTATACTTGTGTACAATGGGCGGCGGCCGTTGGGAACCATGCAGGTAGGAGAGGTAGTGTAAGTCCCCATGGTCCATGGTATGGTGGACTAGCTTTGTTTGCCTGCGATCTCTTGCTCGTTGTTATCATGTTTTGTTATGTATAGTGATATCTGTTTTATTGTTACATGCGAGGTTAAAATATAAATCTGTGATAGTTTCGTTATTTTACTGTCCGTTGTTGACAGGTTTTCATAAATTCTAAAAACATTTATCATAAGAGTACATGTATAACCTTTTATATTCACGACATGGCTGAAATACTGTTGATGTGACTTTTAATTTGAACTCATTGAATAGTGTGCAACCATAACATCACCATACATATCAATACAATATAACAACGGGCTATAGGTCATCAGCAACCAAAGTTTGGCGACGAAACAGGGACCTAGGGGAATTAGGGATATCTCTTCTACTTGCAGGAACCCCAGCAGGATGTACACCCTCCTTCTAGTTGCTGGCGATTGTCGTTATGTTTAAATATTCTATAGTGGTAGGAATTAATGTACTTTGAATTATGTGGCCTTAATACCTGTAACACAAAATGAGTTTCATATCGTGGTATATTATAACTATACCATTTACAAGGCCCGCAGAACATATGCATTACACAAAAAAGCAATTACATCAAGAATTCTCCTCTTGAAAGAATTTATGTACCTCCAAAATTCGTCAGCAGCCGAAATATGACCGTCAATTCTATCGGAACCTGAAGAAAAGTTCCCAACGGTTATATTATGTGTTGCGTAACTGGTGCTATTCTCTGTTGTGTTGTCGAAGTTGTAGGATGTGCAAGCAAGGGTATTCCAGTGGTTTTCACAGTGGTTCCAAGGAAAGTTGTCGGAGAAGGAGTGGTAAAGGTAGAACATGAACCAGCAGAAGATGACGCTGTAGTATGTGGAATATAGCCACGAGTATATGATGCCGCCCAAACCAATCCCTGTAAGAAGGAACATTCCATTTGGACAATCAATCATTGGCCAGTTTAAAGGTTCAGGCAGGTTCATTATGTAATATGTATCGTTATGACATTTTCCAGTGAAAGAAAGGAGACAGGTTGGGCACACATCTACCTTTGAAAGGCGGACACAGATTCCAAACGTTCATAGGTCCACTCTGCGAATATTGACCAATGACCATCTCCAGGAAGACACAAGGTATGGCACCAATTATTGTAAACAGCAGGAAGGGTATGAGAAACGCACCTATTCCAAATGAATAAAACAGCTTACTTGTAGTCATTTTACAGGACACCTAAACGTTGTCACTTACGTTGTAAACTACGCAGTGTCAGTAAAGCAGCTTTTTTAGAATGGATTTGGAATTGTTAACAGAATGAGCACTGCAGATATCTGTCATAACTTTTCCAGATTTTGGTCTACACAAAAATGTTTCATGTTTAATAACTGTATTAATATATCCAGATTTGGATGAGCGAGTGGCCTGGCTTTAATGTCATCGGGGATATTCCTAAAGTATGTAACATCTTTCGGGGCAGTGCCTTACATGAGACGTGAGAGATGAAGTGGTCACGTTGAGAATCTAGCCAGTTTGCACATCACGTTATGTGGCTAACCACTAGGCCACGTCAGGGAAACTTATCCTCTGCTATGCAGTGTTCAAAGAAATAAAATTGCTAGCTGGTTGAAATATTGAATAAGCAGAATGAAAGGTCAGGATTGGAGATTCGTCCAAAATGTTTATATGCCAACTACATTTCTTTGAGAGGCATTTAGAAGTTGGAGTTCTAAGTAAGGATAAGATATATGGATGAACAATTGGAATATATTCATAATTGGAATAAAGAATTTGTTCGTCCATATATCTTATCCTTACTTGCCAACTACATATCGATGCTAACAATACACATATTGCACATACCACCACCATTCCTTGTGCAGAAGAAGGGGAACTTGATGAAGGTGCCCGACCCGAGTCCATATCCGAGCACAGTGATAATATAGTCCAGCTTATGACGCCACTGTTCATGCACCATGATGCACACACTACCTGTAATACATGTTTACAGTACATTCATATTTGAAATGATCTAGCAGTTCCCCTAGCTTTACTCCTATAAGGACTTATATAACATTCTTTATAACCCCATTGCTGCTTTATTAATTTTTCCTGATCAGTTGTGAAATGCACATCCTGTAAGCAGAAGATTTGTGCATTTTTATTTCTTAAAAGTGTGAACACTTGTTTTCGTTTGAATGCATTTAATTCAGACCTCTCCAGTTCAGGAACATAATTTTTAACTTATCTTTCAAAGTCATACTGTATCGTAATATTCATTGTACACCACCTGGCTACAGCATCCACATCCCCGCGACGCCCGTCATCTGCCATTCACATACGTCGCACACGTCATGTGCGATATGCCAGTACACAAAAGCTAGACAAAGCAGAGACATGCGCACAGCAGTCCATATACCTCCACATTCGCAAATTGGTTTTGCACTATTAACATGTTGAGGTGCTTATTGTCCACCCGTGTATTGACCCAAATATTCTTGCTAATATACATACTGCAGATACAGAGAAGGGTTTTATTATGAAATGAACAGAAATAAACACTTGACATATAAAATAGGGTGATAATTTGGACTTCCATCGCTGTTTTCATCCTTCACTGAACCATCTTTAGTATTTGACATTCTGTTTAACAAACACCTACTGGTTAGATAGGTGTGTCAATATTATACATATCAATAAAATATATACTCAAAGTTGTGTTAAGTAGGATTCAAAGGGGTTATGAACCTCCAGAGCGACTGTCAAAGGTGAAGGCACTTCACTATTTTTAAGTGCCTTGAATTCATTTTTCCTTTGTTGTTTCCTTATTGTTACATCATGTTCTTCAGATAGTCCACCATTCTGTTCTCTTCGTCAGTCTGTCCTTCAGGCACTTTATGGCCAACTCCTTCGTTTTAAAAAAACCCAAACATCAGCAAATATATTAATTTCAATTCAGATAATGGGGAAGACTATAATGAAATATTTTCCATTCAGGAGCTAATGGGTAAGCTGCTACCCATGACACTGCTACAGGGTCTGATAATATACACTATCAACTTTAAAAACATTTACCACAATCCTGTTCAGAGACCCAGTTGATAATATCTGATGACCTCTGTACGTCAGGAGAAGTTCCTTCTTCATGGGGTGATGCAATAATTGTTCCTTTACCTAAACCTGGACGTTAGCATACTGATCATTCAAATTATTGACCTGCTTCATTGACCAGCTGTGTTTGCAAAATCAGACAGACAGACAGACTTAGCATCAAGGCCTATAGTACAATGCAGATTGGATATTAACATTGTCACGTGATGTACATGATCAGATTTTAAATGAAGTAACACATTCCTCATTTTAAAGACATGTTTTAAGAATACAGAAACAGCATGGATCATATCAGGATTTTCGGAGTTTAGCAGATTTATCATTAACTGACGGTCTTTAAAAGTACCTTACAACATAGGGAGGAATTTATACCTTTAATGGGAATACGTTTCACATGTAAGTAAGACATGATATTCATCCTCTACTTCTCCGGATGAACAGTTTGTACCGTCTTTGGACCTGCGACATATATTTACATTAAAATTATGCAATGAAATTCTAAGTTTACAATAAGCTCTGATTAAACTTTTATCATTTAAACAAGTTAAATATCTTTCAGTTTGTAACAATGATTTTACTTTGTTGTAATTGCTGAGATAAAGTTATTCAGAAATACTTTGGTGCCACTGTTGACAAAATATATCCTTCAGTCTTTGCTTAAATGAATATAAAAATAACTGTGGATCTCCCACATCTTGAGAAATCCATACACATGAAAAGCCACTAACAAATAATAGATTTCCGAAACCCAATTATTTTTTCCATTATCATCAAGTACCTTTAACATTTTGTAACACTGATATGGGTATCTATCAGGCATCATTCTAAGTAGCTTAATCCAATACTTAATTACCCTTAATTGGCTGGCTACAAAAATATTACTACGGCCTGTTTCACCAAGGATTGCCTTATTTGAGGCAAACATACCAACACCTAGAAAACATTTGAAATATGAAGTGTGAATTTTTTCAATTGCAGTGTAATACTTAGCACCCCGTATTTCAGAACCATACAAAAGTATAGGCATAATTTTGCCTTAAAAAATAGTACATGCTGTGAAAAAGATACATGACTATTTTGCCTGAATAAATTATAAAGAGGCATAATGGCTTTCGACGACTGAGCAGCTAATTGCTTACATGCCATAGACCATGACAATCTAGAGGAGAACATAAGACCTAAATATTTACAGTAAGTGACTACACTCAAGGCAGACGAACCAAGAAACCACTTTTCATGTTTTGCAACAATACCACCTTTTCTAAAAACTAAAACATTGGTTTTATTCAGATTTACTTCAAGGCTTCATTTTGAACAGTAACTCTGTAACAGATTTAACTGTTTTTGCAAGCCATTTACAGAAAAGGAAAAAATTACAACATCATCAGCAAAGAGAAGGAGCATAATGTCCATTATTTCTTGGGTTACCAATATCCCATGTTGAAGCAGTCTGTACGTTCATTATTGATCTTTATACATGCGCTGACTGATGCAAAATTATGCAAACGCATGGTCAATAATAGACTAGCATCAAGCTTCATAAAAATCGCAGTACCATTGACCATTGACTTAGATTGGAATGAATAGTTAAGAATGCCATTATAAACAAACAACATGCAGTGTCCATCTTTTGTTATCTCGAAAAACCATATGACACAAGATGAAATCTTAAAAAAATTACATGACTTTGCATTGCGAGGCTGTATGCCTCAATTTATATCCATTTTTTTAACTGACAGACATATTTCACGTCCACGTGGGTACTACCCTGTCGGATCATTATAATCAGGATCAGGGTATCCCGCAAGGTAGTATTATTTCTGTCACTTTGTTCAGCATAAAGATAAACTGTTTATAGAGAGTTTCAAATGATTGAATTGATGGATTGCTTTTTGTGGATGATTATAATATTTCCTGGCGTGGCAGAAACATACATACTATTGACAGTCAACAACAGCACTATTTAAATAGAATCCATAAATGGTCTTTAAAAAATGAATTTACAATTTCAAAACCTGCAGAAAATACAGACCTCACAAAGACCTGGAATTGATTTGAGATAACACTTCTATTTAGTTGTAAAAGAAGCCAAGTTCCCAAGTATAATTTTCGATCACGATTTGAGTGATTAAGTTAGTTGAAATTTTATTGCATCAACACGAGTACAGCCATATCGCGGTGAGAACAAGTCAATCATTTCTATATTCCTTTCAACAAAGGACAGTAAAACAGGATGGTAAATATCGCAGTTTAAGTATAAAACAAACCAAAACACCATTTAGGAGATAAACCTACTGTGTTTTGAAATTTGATGTAGTCCCACTGTAAAGTAGATGCCTCATTTTAATTTGGAACCGAGCGCTTTAGCCCAAGATTTCAAATGTATAAATGTAGACTACATAAAAATTAAAAACACAGCAGGTTCCACCATGACGGCAATAAACGGTGCTCTTTTGCAATGCGTAACACAGGTCCGCAATCTTAGAACATTCAGAAAAGTGGTCACAGGTAGTTATATATGTAACAAATATTACTAAAGTTCAACATTAAAACACCTATAGTCTTGAGTAGTTCAAAATAAGTGTTCCACACATATAGTTTTTCAAAAAGAAGTTGACAAGTATCTCTCCAAACTTAGTCCAAAGATAGATGTTTTAAATTCATCGCAACCTGCTGTGCACTGTCTGGACTCATGGAAATCAACGAGATAAGTCATTTCTTCGAAATCGAATATGCCATTTCCCACGGAAGGGGTAACAGGTTGTAGAAATAGTTTTAAAAATGCTAATCGAATATATTTTTCAAACAAACTTAACGAATTAACATTCTCCTATTCATTTTATTTAGCAATTATGCCCAGTAAATAAGAAAAAAACCATAAAAATAAATGCCTCTCCACCCTGAACATGGATATGGCAGAACTGACAACTGTCAGGATGACAATGTTCTATACATTGCCTTAGACAAGTTACACGAAGAAAAATGAGAACCCCGATCTATGATGTGGTTCAACATTAACATGTAGATTTATGAATGAGCCTGCTGGCACAATGCAATTACCAATGGAACTGGAGTATGACTGAACAGACGCATTTTAAGCTGCAGACGAGCCGGCCATGTTGACAAGAGGAATCTGCATGATTTGACCTGTCAATTTCAAGATATCACGGATTCAAAGCCAGTGTGTGACAGCAATCAGACAGTTGGGGCGCAGAAATAGTGGTTCGTGTATGATTTTCTTAAATGTTCTGAAATGATTTTAATCACGTTTGATAAGCTGTGACTTCAGTGGTGTCGGGGCATTGTTTTCGTGACCTTTTGAAAGGAGAAGTGTTTTCTGATGGACTTTCAAATTCCCTCCTGCCAAATCCTTATGGTGGTGGTTGACAGAGATGGCAATAAATATCGAACACATATTTTACTTTCTTTGTCGGTTGTTTTAATGACGAAATTGCCTGTTCAGAGTCTGTTCGCTTCGAACGTGTCCCTAACAATTTCATTTGTATGCAAAAGATAGGCCTTTGTAAAGTCTTGTAATCACATCTTCGAAGCAACCAGGGTTACGGCCTGGATCATATCGTCGCCAATTACATCAGATATCAAACTACCTTATTTCCTCTATTAGACGCGAGGGCTTCTATTAATTTCTTTGAATTTGTCATCGTCGCAATACAACTTTATCTTGTCTTGATTGACATCCCAAGTTGGTATAACCTGAAGTTTGTGTAACTTCTGCTGTTTTTGCATCAACTGTCTGATATACTCTTTGGTAGAGAGTATAAAGTCAGAGTGTGGTATCAGATGTGGAGTGACAGACTTATCAAGAGTTGCTTTAGAAGCGGAAGCAGCCCTTGTGTTACCCACAATGCCGACTTGACTCGGTAACCAACAAAAGAAAATGTCCAACTGACCAGTAGAGAAGTCTTGTACAATCCTTAAAAAATCAACAACGCCTCCGTGGTGTAGTGGTAGAGCGTCCGCCCGGAGAGCGGAAGGTCCGGGGTTCGATTCCCGGCCGCGCCATACCAAAAGACATTAAAAGATGGTACTTGTTGTTACCCTGTCTGGCACTCGGCATTAAGGGGCTAAAACAAGGACTGGTCGGCTCGGAGTCAGTATACTGTGTCTGAGTGGGGTATTCATGTTAAACTGCGGCATGGTATCTCAGTGTGCTAGCACTAAAAATCAGTCCGGACTAGTTCACGCAGCCACACACACACATACACACGTGCATGCACATCGCTATATAAGTGAAGTCGCGACGTTAAACCCAAATTCATGTCAAGTATAAAATGATCCTTTGAAGGTGTAAGCACGTGGAGACAGGAAAGAGACTCAGAGAAGATTATGAATTTATTACATTCAGATTGTTGCTGAATGTGTTCCAATGCTATTTGGGTCGCCTGGGTTTCAATAGTGAAAATTGAACTATTATCAGGTAGGAAGGTATGATTTTGGATCCAACAACAGTTGTGCTTGAAACCTTGCCACCGTACAATAGTTGAAATATAAAAACGTTTAATCGTTCTGCATCAATATCATTTTCATCAATCGCCTGCCAGACAGATCTGTCATTGGTCCATTCTAATCAGGCCGTTAATACCGTTGCTATCAGTCAGATAACATGAGACAATCAGACCAGTTCAGTCACACAAACTGCAATTTAGACTGTTAGTCAGTCTGACACAAAAACACACCAAAAACCCCCAACCAAAACCATCTATTGTTCATGACAAAAAGAGAAAGGATAACAATTAACAGAAGATAAACATCTACGATAGCATCGCCCTCGGTGGTACCTCTACATGACTCCCTTGAGACTCTTGACATGGAGGTTGTTCTGTTTGTGCCGGACCAAATGAGTAATTCCTCCTCACGTTCACGTGCGAGATCTCCAATTGAGCCTCCTTGACTTAATTATCCAATAGGATGCAATGGACTTGCAGAGGACTGAGAAATACTTTTGATGAAATACAATTATTAATACAGGATTTTGACCAAGAGACTTACAATTACAATTGTCATCATTACATTTCACCTTCAGGAGGTAAAGCTACTTGAGGTTCAGATATGACGTCATTCTTGGCGCAGTTCCTCTGAATGCAAATCTGTTGCCATTCGACATACGTTGCACATAACGCTTACTTTAATATATTGATATATAATACATATAAAACATATAATATTGATTACACCTACTTGGTTTGTTAGTCCAGATTTGAAGGGGTCATTCTGAGACGATGTCGCATGGGCTATTCAAGATATACACATGAATAGTTTTTGAAAGGTGAGGATCCCCCATTCTGTATCCCTTGTGATGAGAGAGTCACGGTCAAGGATGTCCTGCTTTAATGTCTTGATTTTTCCATCATAAGGGATAAGTATTTCAAAGGTCCATCTCTTAATGATCTCTTTAATTAAATCAATTTAATTCTTGGATTTGCAATTGTTAGTGGCCGTGGCCCTTCGAGGGTATCATGACACCTTGTCTTGTAAAGAATTGTTGTATCTACACCATCTTTTAATCGTGATATATTTGTTTTTTCAATTAGGGGTCAAATGGCGTACAATATTAATAACCAGCAGCTGAGGGGATGGTGTAAAATCCTGCTTGGGAACCATGGGGGAAACAGAAGTATCCCAAGTTCCCACGGCCCCTATTGTGGTTGCCCAGGTGTAGCTGCTCGTGATCTATACCCCGTTTTAATAATATATTGTTATGTATAGTGATATCTTTTTATGGTAACATACTAGTTTTCAATATTATTCGGTGATAGTCTATTCGTAATTATTACTGTTCTTTGTTTACAGGTTTTTGTATTGGCTAAATGTATTTATTATTAATATAGAACTGTTCATAGTTATGGCTGAAATATGGTTGATGTGACGTTTATTCAGAAATAATTAAATTTTCGTTGTGTTCATGGAGATTCCTGCATTCTGATTAGCTGAATTGGTCACGTGTTATTGCATTCATTTCCCAATGAATGTAAAATTAAGCCACGCCCACCGCGGCGCACTACTTTTATTACTGCGTAATGTCGGGGAATCCCAATATAACAGTCGAGGGAATTCCCTTTCTGCTCACGTGTATCGTCATGCACAGGACATTTAGCGACTTTCGTGCTTATTCATTGTCCAAACTACCCTTTGAAACCGAAGGCCGAGAATGAATGAAACAGCAAACGTGCAGGCTCGCTCGCCTGTTCTTTTCCCGCTCGCCTCGGTTCAACTTTCATGTCTTGGGGTTTCATTTATAACTAGCATTTCTCCAACTGTGTTTTACCGTAATCAGGGAAGTAATGTTTGAATCACGCAATAAATGACCATACTATTTGAAACAGCCGCCTTCTCTCGGACATATTTCTTCCGTTTCGTTACAGTCTGACTGTTGCAGTTCTTTTCGTCTCTTGCCTTAATTGACAGGTCCAATGAACATTGTTTTAATCCCACTCTCCGTTGATTGGCTACTGACCGTGTAGGCGTGTCAAGTTATGTGCATAAATTAAACGATCACCTGATTCATGTCACGCCACTGAATGTATTCCTACACCTGGAATGTCGTCATTTTTGTCTGTTATGATATATAAAACTGTTTTTGGTTAAACTATTGTAGATAAAAACATGTTTTACGTTGTCGAATTTATTTATAAGCATTGACTGTATATTTTTTTCGGTTCATTGAGGTATGAGGTATTAACCCAAAACAGTTTCATACAGTTTGCACATCGGTTTTTCGATTCATACCTCAATGAACCGAAAAAAATACACAGTCAATCCTTACGTGAATGTCATTTTGTGTTGGTTTACTAGAGTGTGAACGCTTTGAACCGTGTAAGTTAAAATCGTGTAAACGCTGGAGTTTGCGACTCAAGATTTTAACTTGCAAAGTTGAAAGCGTTCATACTCCTGTAAACTAACACAATATGGCATTCATTTCTATGAATTCGTATTTTGAAGTTTAAGGCATGCAAATGTTACTGTGACGCACAGTTTAGGCGATACTTTGGAATGCGGGTGACCAATTGCCGGTATATTCTTCACCCTTACGCAAAACAAAGTAGTTCCAATTCCATAAAAAAAAACACACAAATTGTTGTTAATCAACGAAAGTTAGCCTACTTTCATCACCTCAATAAAATTACCAATGCGTCAATGATTGTCAATCTTATTCGAATTCAACGTGTCCCTCAACGTTGAAGAGGAGGGACATATATGTCCCTCTGGCATCCATGGGTTAATGCGAAAAAGTAAATAAGTGTTTTAATGGAACATTGTGTAAAAAACGAATGTTAATAAATTGTCCTAATATTGTCGATCCTAAAGATCGTGGTTGGCAGGGGATCGAGACGGCAGAGAATTTCTTTTACTCGAGGATTACTCATGAAATGTAGTTCCCGTCAAAAATTTTGTAAACGTCAAAAAGTGAAGTTTATACTTTGAGAACGTCCCTTTTTAAAAAGGGGGTTAAAAAAACCGGGTCATGTGAGCAGCAAACAAATCCGTTAAACTTCAAAATACGCATTCATTGCAATTTTAACTCACTCACTCACTGGTAACATGTATTTTCGTGTATAACCATATCTGTACTGACACTATAATGGGATCTAAGGAAACACATATGTTGAAAACCAACTACATGTACCTCGATTGATGAAAATCTCCTCGTCAGCGCGAAGTCCTACACTGCTGTATGCACACGTCCCCGTCAGTTCGAATGACTACACCGACTGACTGACGGCCAGCGTGACAGCACATATTTGATGATAGAGATAAACGGTTTCGGCTCAGGAGCGCCAGAATTGACATGAAGGAGAAAAGCTCCTCGATGCGCTATGGGTATAGTAAGGGCCCAGACACGGTTAATTGGCACGAGATTTGGCTCCCGGTACCAGGCAAATTTAACAGCCCTCGGGTTTTATCCTCTCCGTCGTGTTTACAACCTTCAACAAACCCTCGAAGGTGCGTTTTATCCTACGCGTAATAACTTGTTTGATTTATGCAGAATAACCCTTTTATCATAAATGGTGGATTTGGTGATGATAAAGATCTTTGTAAAACCACATGTAAGGTTTGCAGTTGGATCGACTCTTCTATTTCCTCAATGAATGTATTTAAGACATTGACATATGTCAGTGTACCACAGTTTGACCCTGTGCTCTCATACGCCCATTGCGATTTGAAACAATGGCAACACAGCCACTATCACCTGTCAATCAAGAGCTGAAAAGGACAATCCCATGACCCCCATGTGTACCATGTGTTGTTATGCTTATCTATTTGATAGTGCTATTTGTCTCAACAAACTGTACAACACAATATTATATATAAACATGAAACCCTTACAGAGTGTGACCCGCAAACCTTAACTGATATTGTTGACAATATTGATTATTTATTTATAGAAAGTGCCAAGACATCACTTGGTTTTAAGACATGTAATGAAACAAATACAAACATGCAAAGCGACCATCAGGGTAGAACTACTTTCCACAGACACATAACAATAGGAAACAAGCAAAGATAAATTGATTAAAATAAATCATTGAAAAACAAATTAACATAGAAATAATTTGCAGTCAAAATAATCAAAGCTGAAATGTGATGATAGTAAATATATTTGTTCTGTAAAATGTCCAGAATTATTATTTTGATATTATTTCATGCTTGAAAATGTACACAGTTTCATGCTAACTGGCTGAATGGGTAGTCATGTGATCTGATATTTTGAGTTCACACACCTGTGAACGGACAGCAAAGTTCACAATATGTGGACAATTGTGTGTTTTTTAAATTGATCGTTTGCCGGAACTACTTTCCGGGGTTCCCCCGAACTCTCGATAGTGTTTACAATCAACTCGTGTTTCTATTTTCTTTTTAATCTCTGCATTTATCAGCAAAATAATTAAGTTGGTATTTTTCCGGTCTTGTGACATTTTATCTGACTTATAAATAAATGTTTTGGTTCTGGTGTTTGATGTCGTCTCCAATATGAAACAATGGATTGGACATTTGGATATGGAATGGCTATCCATGAATACTAGCAATGCAAGGAAAGGAAATGAATTCTGCAAAATTTGATTCTGTAAAATACAGATTAAAGCGACTGCTCTTGACCAGTCCCCAACTAAAACCCGATTCACTATTGTATCTGAAAAAAATCTCCAAAATTTGGAGAAACCAAGACACAGCAAATCAACAATGAAAAACACTAAATGGGCTCTGAAAATGTTCATCTTAAGCCAAATCAAATGAATCTAGTTTTTAAATAAATGAGACATTAAAAGGTAAGGAAAGAAACTTGCCTACCTATTTTATCGATTGCTCATTGGAGACGAGAAAACTATCTGTAGGCTGGATAACGATTCCGGTTTCTGAGTTGACCGACCGTCTCCATGCATTCTAGGTCGAGAAGCACCCTGACGTTGAAACACAAAGTACACAAGCAAGTTTCAGAGCACTCCGTTCAATCCCATCCATTCCGCATCGTCCGAATTTGTTGCAAGCACGGTGAATCCAGAGCAAACATCTGGGGTACCTACCCATAATACAGGCTCCTGCACACGACATCGATACGCTGAACACTGTTGTCAGGCGAGTACTGCACATAGCTCAATCTATGGGACAGGAACATGTGGTTCTATCAGCTGACGAGGGTCTATATCCGGGATTGATGGAACTCAAGTGGTCTGTTAACCAACACAAGGATATCCTAATCGCCTGCCTCGGAGGACTGCATATAAGAATGAACTTTCTTGGAGTCCTAGGCCGTCACATGGAAGAATCTGGCCTGTGTGAGTGGTGGATAGAATGTAATGTATTGGGTGCCAATGCAGCACAGAATTTGATGTCCGGCAAAGGCTATGGTCGTGCAATGCGAACACACTTTGCAGGCTAACTAACTTTGCAGGCTATGTGGCAAGTACTTCTCCCTCAACTATATGAACATCCGGACTCTGTTGATGTTGAGCTGAGGAGACAACTGAAATCTTGTGGGGCGTTGTCAGACACTGACGATATTGCACAAATGGTAGAAACCCTGACATCTGAGAGGTTCCACCAGCGGATCCTTAATTTCATCAAACTCCTAAAAGAAGAAGACCCGAAAGCAGAATTCTGGTGGGATTACATGATGATGGTCAGCATCTTACTTGATTTTACCAGGGCACAGCGTGATGGATCATGGGAACTCCACTTGTATGCTTTCAGACGTATGCTCCCTTTTTTTCTTCAGATATGACCACGTAAACAATGCCCGATGGGGGACGGTCTACGTGGCTGAAATGGCCCAGCTCCCACCAAACATAATGTGTGAGTTCCAGCAGGGAAATTTTGTGGTCAAACACGCAAACCGACGATTCAATCAAGTTTCTCCAGAGTACCAGAGTACAGAATGGTTGAATGCCACTGGGAAGAAGAGTGGGGGCTTGGTCGCCATCACCAAAGTAGCTTTTGCACTAAACCGATGGACTCTGTCATATAACCTTAGGACGCTAATGGCATCACAGACTAAACTAATGTTCCGCGTAACAATGGATGATGACGACTACATCTACACTCCCAACGAGTGTACCAAAGGAAGAAGGACGAAAGATGATCGAGATGAAGCACGACTGGTTACGTCACTGAAGCAACATTAGGTCTTCCATAACAAAGTAGCCACACTACAGAGCATGATCAACAAGGATCTTGCCACTGTCGTGACAGGAGTCGTTACTTGGAGCAGAATATCTTGGCAAAAAGCAGCTTGAGGAGTTTGTTTCGAAATGTATGTGCTGGCTCCAGCAAATGCCGAGCATGTCGATCTAAAAGCTCCAATTCACAAGAATAAAGCTCTGACATTTGCCTCACTTTACATTGTTATGCAAGACGTCAAAGGCAAACAAAGTACGATAAAGATGGATAGAAACATTTTGCAAAGGCTAATAACAACTTATAGGGTAGGACGTAAGGTCAACATGGACAACTTCCTCCAGCACGAGCTTATGTTTGTTTCACTATCCAGTGCTCCAGCCAGTGGTAACCTGCACTCAACGAACAAGTCTGTGCTAGCCAACATATTGACCAATGATGTACTGACATCATCAACTGTTGCACTGGATGGACCAACCCTCTTGCTGATTAATGGCCAGGCACTAGTGACGGCTCTCGGAAAGCCTAGGAACATAAGCACATTTGGAGAATATGCAAAAGCATTTGCAAACGTCGTGTGCAAGATTGGATCCACCTTTCAGAGGATTGATGTTACTGACCATTTATACTGAACCGCAAAAGAAACGTCACCATGGAAAGATATATGAGAAACCTTATTTGTCCAAACACTGTATACATACTTTGAGACATATCAAAAAGATGAAACTTGGCAAAACTGATCATAAAGGTTGAAATTAAAGTGTGAAATGTTCTTAAAGTGTTCTTAAACACAAGACTAGTCTCTGAGAAAATGGCATCACAAGTCAGTATCTCATGTGTCCGCCATGTGCATTGATGACTGCCGTGCAACATCGATACATGGAATGGATGAGGCGGTTGATGAAGGCCATAGGCACTTGAGCCCACACGCTGAGGAACGCCTGACGCAGTTCAGCTGCAGTTGTCGGCCTTGGGTGGACGTCATTAAGCCGTCTTTGAATCTCGTCCGACAGGTGCTCAATGGGATTTAAATCGGGACTGAGGGCAGGCCACTGCATGGTTTTGATGTCATTCTGCTGGAGGAAATCTCTTGTTGCTCATGCAGTGTGGGCACGGGCGTTATCATGCTGAAACTCGTGGTTGCGGCGACGTGCCAAATGAGGTATGGCGTGTGGGCTCAAGTTTGATCAATGTATCTGAGCTGCTGTGTCACCATTGCTTCCCCCTGAACCGATGTTTTGGAAGATCACAGGGCTGATCCTATGTGCACGACCAATTCCACCCAACACCATGATGCTCGGACCACCCCACGAGTCTCTCTCAACAACACAAGCATCCGAATAACCCGGTGAAGGGTAAACAACTATATTTAACTATAGCTGTATCATTTACAGTTAGTTTCTCCACCATTACAACCATAACAAGTCACTCATGTTAATAAGAATCTGTTTGCATCTGACGCAGTTTGTAATCGAATTTGCCCTAATGTAGCAGCCATCTTGATTTCTTGACATATTGAATGTTAACGTATGGTTTCAATGGATTCCTTGTACATGAAAACATACAGCGAAATGTTTTATTTGTGGTCCCACCATGTTTAGTACCCAAGATATGACAAAAATGAATTTTTAAAGTTTCTGTGGCGGCCATTTTGAATTTATCAAATTTGTGGGTTAACCGTTGAAATGCAGGCGGGCAAACCCCCTAAATCAATTTAGAACATACCAATACGTCCAGAAAAGTTGTATGTTAGCCGCAAACATGAAAACCATTAACATTTTCTGAAAATTCGCCTAGTCTACTATGTTTACATGAAATCTATAATCAAATTTATTTCTAAATTTCCTTCTACTATTTTCAATCCAGGATATGTCTGTGGTTTTATGACGAACTCTACCCACAAAAAATCAACTCTTATTCCGACACTTGAATAAGAATACAATCTGATAATCTTGAAAATGTAGCCACCACTCAACGTTTGTCTTCTCCGCTATGACAGTTGGTGACAGAGGCGGAGCTAGAATCAACTGAAGAAATTTGAATCAAATCTACTAATTTATCAACCAGAATATATAGAGATAATTATACGAACATGTGTGTCATAGTGACACTCTTTTCGTAAAATTAGTACGACACACATATTAGTGTAAATATTTTTTTATTACCAATTATTTCTTAATCCTTTCGAGCTCTCCTCTAGAAAAATGTATTGTTTAAAACCCCTGTCCTCTGAAATTACAATTTGTCGAATGCTGTTCATAATATTCAGCTATGACATCTTTCCTTGTGTTATGTAATTTCGACCTCACGTCACAATGAGACATATGAGATATGTGGTGATTCTGGTGAAATGGTCCGCGATGCAATTGTGTTTGGGTCAAATTCACGTGAAGTTCGAGAAAAACTGCTGCAGGAAGGTTCTTCTAGTTTCAATGGTAACAGTCACAAGGGGAGACAACACTATGACAAGCATGATAAAGGTGACAAACAGCATGGCAGGGAAACAGAACAGTGTGAAAATTGCGAATTCAGACATTTCAGTGGTCAAAAGTTTCCAGCCCGAGGTGAATATGCGATACTTGTGATAAATGGAATCATTTCGCAAGTATGTGTAAATCCAGCCAGAGAAAAGGACACTCAAAGAAACGCATTGATTGTGTTGATGAAACACCTAATTCTGACTCAGAATTATTCATTGATACAGTGTCTGATGGAAATGAACATATGGACCAAGCCTACACTGAACTTTTGATCGGACATTAGAATATTCCTGTTCATTTCAAGTTAGATACAGGTTCAAAGGTCAACACCATACCAGCTAGCATGTGTAAATCCAGCCAGAGAAAAGGACACTCAAAGAAACGCACTGATTGTGTTGATGAAACACCTAATGCTGCTATTAATCTCAATATTGTGAAACTATGTTATTTCACGTACATTTTCGTGATTGAAAAAACTTTAATTAATCTCATCTTTATACTAAGAATTTGAATAAATACACTGCTTTATTAATCTCCATCTCAAGATGACCCTACCAAAACACCACTATACCTCTATTGATACCCTCTCCCAAACAGATTTTACGAGTCATTGATAACACGGATTACCCTTCGCCACGGAGAAACCACTCATGCATGGTAAGACCACCCAGGCATAGTGAAGCTCTAAACATTAGACGACCCGGGTTGTAATCGGATCACCACAGCTGAGTGGTTCCCCCATTCGGACTTGGTCGGGACCAGTGAAAACATCCGGTTAATGGTGATGTCCATTCGAAACACAAGTGATTTCAATACCAGCTTACGATAGCGTGCTTTCAACGCTCAAATAACTCCTTGATGCAGTGGCTGCAACACGTTTTCACGTTTCTCAATACGATGTTTGCATGAGATGAAGCATTACCTATAAACAGGGAATTTTTCCTTCACTGTGTACGCATCTGTTTATCTCTTCAACAGATTAGAAAAAAAGCTGGGAATTCACCCAAGTTGAATGATGAAAGACGAATTGTTAAGTCATTCACCATTGAGTGCATTTGAAAGTTGTAAAATATATGCCGAAAGTTGATAAAAATCATCGCCTTTTGTCATTCACCATTCGAATGTACTTAATGTTGTTAGTTGAATGACACAAAAAAATCGTCATTCGCCATTCGAATGTATTTTAATGTTGCAAGTTGAATGATGAAAGATTTGTTTTTTCGATATTCGTCGTTCATCAATCAAATGACGAAACAGTTCGTTATTAACCATTTGAGTATATTTAAAAGTTGTAAAATGAAAGACAAAAATGAAACAAAAATCATCGTCTTTCATCATTTGCCATTTGAATGTATTAAACGTTGTTAGTTGAATGACGAAAAGTGTCATCATTCCCCATTCGATTATATTGTAATCTTGTAAGTTGAATAACGAATGATGAAATAATTCATCATTCGCCATTCGAATGTATTTAATGTTGCAAGTTGAATGATGAAAGATTATATTTCTCGTTATTCACCATTCGTCAATCCAATGACGTAACAAAGAAAATATAATTTGATTAAAAACCTTTAAAAATTTAAACAATTCGCATTATACACTAATGTTGATGAGTATCCTAGACATCTTATGCTTAAGAATTAATAAACTTGCTTTTTCACAACAAATATACATTTAAAAAATGTAGGGGTCATATGGTGACAAAGTCATTTCTTACACCACTCTTCATTGAACCAATTAATTTTTATACCAAATTACCCAGCCACAGATTACAATTTTGAAACTGTTGCAAGAATCGGTGGTGGTTAAATAGATGTAGTCGGATTTAACACGAGTTCTTTCAATTTCGATTACATTAAAGTAGTCTTGGTATACTTTCTTTTGACCCTCATCATGTTACTAACCAGGTTTTGTCTAAGTTGTTTGAAATAATGTTCATTGTATCCAATTCTAGAGCCACACATTTATGTCTCATAAATAATCATGGTAATTCATTGACGAATGCATGGTACATCAATTTGTCACAACTCTTTGCCTGGACCGATCGTGCATGAAACCATGGTAGAAACTTGTGCACCATTTGGTGCTTCAGGGTAGTTTAATTGTGTAGTATTGTGCCAACAGGCACGCGTTACCTGGTGTGACGTACTTATGTTAATACATTTTCCACATCAAAGAACAAATACCATCACACAATAAAAGCAAGCATCATGATCAAAATAAAATTTAGAGTAATAAAAACGATGTTGCACTTCAAATCATATATTTGCATTTGTACATGAAAAAGCTTGGTAAAAATATTGGATATGCGCATTTGTCGAAAACGTCAATTGCAGTTATTTAGGTCACCGTGCGTATTTGGTGAGTGGCTGTGTGGCTGTGTGGCTGTGTAATTTTGGTTCAAGGCGGGGAACCCCAGAAATGGACTTCACACATTGTACCCATGTGGGACATCTAATTCGGGCTGAAGAACGCTTAAACCACTACCCGGAACCCTTCCAGTTATATCACGGTGTGCCAGCTTAAACGGTTTTAGATATGCGAGGTTTAAGTTGACAGCTTGGGTCGTGGCAAACACATGTGACAGAAATCTTCTTGAGGAAATACAGTAGAAGAGCTTGACTTTAACGGACCAGTTGTCGGACTGAACACAGATGAACACCTCTGACAAATTCTGCCTCAAACACAAATCTCATATCGTTGCGCGAGAGAACTTTCGAAGCACCATCACCATCATTAAAGCGTCATAAATATTCAATACTTTCAAATCTCTGCTCAAAATTCATCTCTTCAAAAAGTCAATAGCTTGACTAAGATCTCAATCGCTATACACATGAAAATGGTAGTGATGGGCTGCATATACTTTCTGCAGAATATTCATGACGCTTTAATCATGGTGCTGCTGCTTTGAAAGTTCTCTTGCCCAACGATATGAGATTTGTGTTTGAGGCAGAATGTTTTGCTGTTGAGATCATAAAGCTCTGGTGCCTTAGACAAATGATATTGAGCCACATGGATGTTAGCTGACATAAAATTTAATCGAGGGTATAAGCCGCTTCATAGAAAATATGTGCATTATTTAAGAATACAGCAGTCATATTGCATTTTTAAGGCTATTCAGGCTGTTAAACATATTTCCTGCAAATTGCGACTCCTACTAGAAATGATGAAACTATATAATGATCTTGCTTCTAGCCCACTGACTGACATTATAACGCGAAGGATGACTAGATGATTAAAACAATGTAATGAATCAGGTGATCTTTGTCATTGAGAATCAAGAAAGAACATCTTGACTAATTTATCGTGAAGAGCGCAAAACAGTTTGAGTTTGACATTACATTTTTCCAGCGCCGTTTTAGCTCTACTTTTTATCCAGACGCAGGTTTTTAAAAATAAGGAATTAAGAAGGGCAAAGCTATATATAAATAAATAAGAGAGTAATGACATTTTGCAATATGGCTCAGGTGGATTGGAATTCTATGAGCACTTTTAATTAAAAGCAACAAAAACATTTCTTTAATCATGAGATATGTGGTGATTCTGATGAGATATGTAGTATGATATGAGATATGTAGATATGAGATATGTGGTGATTCTGATGAAATGGTCCGCAATGCAATTGTGTTTGGATCAAATTCACGTGAAGTTCGAGAAAAACTGCTGCAGGAAGGTAAAGATATAGATTTGACAAAGGCTATAGATATTTCCCGTTCATATGAACTCTCGAAAGCACAAGTCGAAAGTATGTCAGGAGGAACAGGAAAAGTGGATCACATTTCTCGTTCACGAAGTAAGAAGAAAGCCAGTTCTTCTAGTTTCCATGGTAACAGTCACAAGGGGAGACAACACTGTGACATGCATGATAAAGGTGACAAACAGCATGGCAGGGAAACAGAACAGTGTGAAAATTGCGAATTCAGACATTTCAGTGGTCAAAAGTTTCCAGCCCGAGGTGAACATTGCGATACTTGTGATAAATGGAATCATTTCACAAGTATGTGTAAATCCAGCCAGAGAAAAGGACACTCAAAGAAACGCATTGATTGTGTTGATGAAACACCTAATTCTGACTCAGAATTATTCAATGATACATTGTCTGATTGAAATGAACATATGGACCAAGCCTACACTGAACTTTTGATCGGACATTAGAATATTCCGGTTCATTTCAAGTTAGATACAGGTTCAAAGGTCAACACCATACCAGCTAGCATATTTGAAGCTAAAAGTTTGAAGTACCCCCTGAAGCAAGCTAATGTCAAGCTACAAGGTTATGGAGGTGAATACATCAAGGTCAAAGGTCAATGTAACATGAAGGTCTACAACAGACATTCAAGTATGTCGCTTGATTTCTTCATTGTCGAAACTAAGGCTCCACTTGTTCTTAGTTTACGAACTTGTTTGGATCCGAAACTTGTCAAATTGATCCTAGCAGTCGACTCACAGCCTTCGTCGTCAGGTATGACTAAGGACTCTGTATTGAACGAGTTCGCTGATGTTTTCAAAGGAATAGGCAAACTCGAAGTTTAATGTAAACTACATCTCAAGCCTGATGTAACTCCAGTTATACATGCACCTCGACGTGTTGCATTTGCCATAAAGGACAAGGTGAAAGTACAGCAAGATCGAATTGAGGATCTCGGTGTCATTGCCAAGGTCAAGAAGAGCACAGCCTTGGTCAACTCACTAATTGTAGAGAAACCCAAAACTGGTCAACTACGGATATGCCTCGATCCCAAGGATCTCAATCAAGCCATCATGAGACCTCACTACAGAATGCCGACGTTTGAAGATGTAACTTCACAACTTGCAGGAGCCAAATATTTCAGCGTTTTGGACGCCAGGTCTGGATATTGGTCCATACAAGTAGATGAAGATTCGTCACTATTGACAACTTCAACAGTCCGTTTGGTCAATATCGTTTTCTATGCTTACCTTTTGGGATCAACTCATCACAAGATGAATTCCAGCGCAGAATGGATGAGATCAATGAGAACCTCGATGGATTCAATGTGATCGTCGATAACATTCTCGTGCATGGACAGTCAAAGGAGGAACATGATCGTCGTCTGAGAGCGATGTTACAGCGTTCTAGTGAGAAAGGCATTCATCTGAACCCAGATAAAACAGGGATTGGAGTACATGAAGTGAGTTACTTTGGTCACATTCTCTCTGCTGATGGGATCAAGCCCGACGCTAAGAAAGTGGATGCCATCCAGAAAATGGAAGCACCTAAGGATCAATCAGATTTGGAGAACGACCTGAGTAAGTTCGCACCTTTTCTCTCAAAGATAACTTTCCCTCTGGGAGATATGTTGAAACAAGATAATATGTTTCAATGGGACAGCAATGCGCAGATTGCCTTCAAGAAGATGAAGAATGCTGTAACCAGTACAGACTTCTTGGCCTACTATGATCCGAAGAAGGAGCACATCTCTTCAAGTGCATGCATCACAAAATGGTTTGGGAGCTGCTGTTCTCCAGGAAGGAAGACCAGTTGCATATGCTTCCAAGTCACTCACCCAGACTGAGTGTAACTATGCTCAGATCGAAAAGGAGATGTATGCCATCTTGTTTGCCTGTAAGAGATTTCATCAATATCTCTATGGGAGGAAGGCGAGAGTTGAGAGCGATCACAAGCCGATTGAAATCAGCATGACGAAGCCACTAGCTTTTGCCCCACCCAGGCTGCAAAGGATGTTATTGCAGTTACGAAAGTATGATATCACAGTGGTTCATCATCCAAGAAAGAGTATTCCTCTAGCGGATACACTGTCTAGAAAGTTTGTGACAAACTGTGATGATGACAATCTCAGTGATGGAGCTGAAATGCAAGTACATATGGTACTCACAACTGTGCCAGTGAGTGATGAAAGAACGTCCGAGGTGAGGATTTCAATACAGCAGGACCTTGTGTTGACAAAGTTGAAGTCAATTGTGAAACAAGGATGGCCAGACAAATGAAGAAACTGCCCTTCATCTATCCAACATCTCAGAGAAGGATGATATTCTCTTCAAAGGAGAGAGGATAATAGTGCCAGACAGGATGGAGTGCCTCAGGAAGTGATATCACATAATGGCACTCAATGCACAGCAGAGGAATTTGTTAACTTCACAAAGTGTTGGGGTTTCAAACATTCAACGTCTAGTCCTCACTACCCGCAGAGTAATGGTTTGGCTGAGAAAGGTGTGCAGATGGCCAAACGTCTGTTCGACAAAGTACCAGCTGATCACAGGGATCCAAGATTCAGCTTGTTGGAGTACAACAACACTCCCATCGGACATGTATAGCCCTACCAGATGTTAATGGAACGTCGCCTTCGTTCAACACTTCCAGTGACGTATGAAGAAATGAAACCGTCGTACACTTGTTATCAACCAGTGACAAACTCAAACCTGCTGTCAATCAAACTTGTGAAACCAAGCCTGAGACAAATGAGCAGAAAGTAACCAGAACACCAATCAAGACAGCAAATCCGAGTGTGAGTTCAAGTCCTGCACAGAACTTAGCACACATCACCAGGAGTGGTCGATCTGTGAAGCCTAAGGTCATGCTAGACCTATAATCATTTGACATTTGTTTAGTTAAATTGATTTGGTCAACATATCTGAGTTCATGTGAGTGAATAGTTAAATTTTATTGTCAAGCCAGAAAGTGGATTTCAAGCAAATGTGCTTTCTGTTTTATTTCATTGCAGTTTGTATTAATGTTGACGAACATATAATTGAGCTTTGTGTAGAACTGTAATGTCTAACTTTAATTTTTGAGAAGGGAGATGTAGTGATTTGTGGCAAATCTGCCAGGTTTTATGAGTGCTTCATAATCTTTATGCTATGTAGAGTCCCCCCCAAATCCCCGCACTAAATGCCATGTGATCCAAGATGGAGGATTAAACTAGTTTGCTCCCAGACAGTGAGTCTATCTTTAAAAGATACAAGAGTTACCTGTGATTGAAGATAACCCACATAACATTACAAGCTATGTCTGTTGAGTGCAGAGTTGATTGTATGATTCCA
The DNA here is from genome assembly GCF_023055435.1 of Haliotis rufescens. Taxonomy (NCBI): domain Eukaryota; kingdom Metazoa; phylum Mollusca; class Gastropoda; order Lepetellida; family Haliotidae; genus Haliotis; species Haliotis rufescens. Next base: position 39,763,722 of record NW_025963780.1, on the reverse strand, counting down.
CCTATATAAACGTGTGGAACACTATCCAATCGTGTTCGCGAAAAGGTGAGCGTAACCTGTCCAGCGCTGAGAACGTATACATTTAAACGAAATGTCAGTTCCATTGAGGCCATATGTATCATCGGAGGAGAAATAATAAATATGGTGACACAAGAGAAACGGGAGTATGTAAAAGTCCACCTTTTAACATGTTCCAATTTAAACATTCAAAACCATATAAATTGGTATTCCGGATATGGGATATACGAGTACTTGCTGCATACACAATTCCATAATAATACATTTTAACAAGCATGAATTACTCATATCCCCCGCCAATATGACATGTCCGGTTGTGTGCAATGCATTAGCTCCTGTGAATTATGTTCACCTGGCCTTTTTGTAAATGGCCTTATTGCAGCACTAAAAAAAAGGTTATTACTGATGTTGTCTTGCCATCTGCAGTATATGATAGAATATGTAACTGTATTTGTAATGAGTAAAGATGAGACATATGGACGAACAACTTCTTTATTACAATTAGGAGTGATGGATTCGGTGTAGATTCTATACTGTTATCAAGCAAGTGAACGACAGAGTATGGTTGACAAGAATATATACAGGGTAGGAGGCAGTGTTTATACAGTTGAGTAGGTTTAAGATCAGTTACGCTGTCATGGGCTACACATGGTGAACAAGTATGCCAAAATATGCATGTAACCCTCTCGTCAGCGTGAATGAAAATGCTGAGCAATGTAAGCCTCCTCTTGAACGTGAAAGACAACACTGATGAATACACGTAGACACACCTCGTTTTAGAAGAAGTACCTGAAGAACTGCCCTGCTTGATACACACCTCTGCCAATGATAATGACTCCACTGATTGAAGAACGCCTATACAGTTTCCCCTCACAGCCCGGGCGCGATAGTCCTACAGTTTGATATGCGTGTCCCATCTTCGTGACGAGAATCCGCGAAACAGTCAGGTACACAATAGTTTAAACCATCACATATCTACTTATCATGTTACAGTTGATCTAGAACTTGATGTTTTATCTGTCATTTATCATGATAACATACGTATGTCTAGCATGATACTTTTTAAAATCTTTACTAAGGTCTTGAATGTTGTAACCATGGTCAAGCAACGTTTGAGCAAGAATCGTATAACCATCTTTGACATCTTTGTAGAAAGAACATTCTCAATTGTTCCTGAAAACCAAATGCTGAAACTGCTGGAATAATTCCTCGATATGAAGTGAAGTTTGACCAGTGGAAAATGGAAGAAATCCAAATGGAGTTTAACGTCGTGTCCAAGATTGCACTTACATAATCTATCATATACTTCAGATGGCAAGACAACACCAGTAATAACTTTTTTTAGTGCTGCAATAAGGCCTTTCACAAAAAGGCCCAGTGAACATAATTCACAGGAGCATGCGAATGTGAAAAAAATTAGAAAGTGGGGAAAGTGATGGTGAAAGTGTCGAATGGGAGAGTGAACTACGTGTCGAAAGTACAAACGATGTTAGTATTTTATTATCCAAACTAATAATAATGTTTTGAATCTTAAATGTCTATAATCTTCTCGCAGACTTGCTCTCATCCCCTGTCACGAGAAACAAGATATTTCACACATTGAATACCCTAATTGTTAAAACATTTTGTGAAGTTGTCTACCGCGAAATTTAATTATGTCATTACAAATGTAAAGCCTTGAAACATAAATTCGCACTTAAGGGCAAGTAACAAAAATATTTAAAGTCAATAAAATGCTTTATCATACATTTGAATATGATTATATACAAAATCAACTATTCTTGAGCGTTGTAGCAAGCGAAAGAATACACGCTGGTCATGTGACAGAGATGGCGCTTTCCAAAAGAACAGTCTCGACTGGCGAGTTACATGAGAAATTTTCATTTCATAACGACATGTTTTCAAGAGAATAACAAACGGCAAGAAGCGATATTAACTCCACAAATGACCATCCGTTTACCCGTTCAGATCCGGGGTAGACTAATTCTTCAGCAACCCATGCTTGCCGTAAAATGCGACTATGCTTGTCGTAAGAGGCGACAAACGGGATCGGGTGGTCAGGCTCGCTGACGTGGTTGAAGCATGTCATCGATCGAAGCATCGTCAAAACAACCTGTCTACTTCTTTGGGTAAACAGGAGCAGAATCAACTGGACCTGATGACTTGAAGTCCTCCATAGATAGTCCTCGCAGGTGGGCAATGTGACCAATGATGGAGAAACAGGCGAATCCCACGAATACACCGCAAGTCACTACTGCATCCCTAAAGCAGAGAGGAAAAAAATCGTTATGGGGAATGGTAATATTGATAACGTCGCGTTCAAGATTATTGCACGTATATAACGACGTAGATGCACGTATGTGTGTGGCTGTTTGTACTCGTCCGAACTTATGCTGATTTTATGGTGCTAGCCCACTGAGATACTATCCACTGATTATATGAATGCCTTACTCAGTACACAGTATACTGACTCCGAGCCGACCAGTCCTTGTTTTAGCCGGCGTCATACCAAAAGACGTTAAAGGATGGTACTTGTTGTTACCCTGTCTGGCGCTCGGCATTAAGGGGCTAATACAAGGACTGGTCGGCTCGGGGTCTACTCGGAGTTTACTGTGTGGGGTATTCATGTTAAAATGCGGCATGGTATCTCAGTGTGCTAGCACTATAAATCGGCACCAGTACGGACTAGTACAAGCAGCCACACACACACATACACGTGCATGCACGTCGTTTTATAAGTTCAATAATCTTGGACGCGACGTTAAACCCCATTTCACCTCATCTCACCTTGTTTTAGCCATTTAATGCGGAGCGCCAGACACGGTAACAACAAGTACCATCTTTTGACGTCTTTTCTATGATGTAGCCCGTTATGAAACCCCGGACCTTCGGCTCTTCAGGCGGATAATTCATTGATAGTGAATCAGTGCGTTCCCTTATTTATATACATGTACTTATCCTTACACAACATTATGCAATATTCCTTCTTGCTTCGATCATATAACAGTATAGAACATTGTGAAAAAATAATCACTGGAACACACCCTCCGACCACCTCACTCCCAGAAGGCTCTTGCACCACTCATCACTTTTTTCACGATAGCCTGTATACAGGTGACAAGTGCAGCCAAGCGTTGAGGGGATGGGCGGGCAATTATGACCTGTTGTGTCAGGATAAGTATATAAATAAGGGGAATACTCTTATCCCCTTTAATTTTCAAATCATCCCTCCACAACAGTATGCAATTATCCCAAGGACGGCGGGTCGGATCAACTGCATATCCCCATTTGCGATTGAGTGAGTGGGCCAGAGCACACACTAGATTTGACTGCCACTTAATCTTCAATCCATGGGTGTGTTCAATTTCATTAGTCCCGTAATACATCACCACCTAATTTAGGGTAAGTTTGGGTCTAAAGTTGCGTCACTGGAGGTACTAGAAAGATCAGCAAAGACAGCGGGAGATGTCCTCTGTATCAGTAGACCCAACGATGTCAGTCAGCGGGGCGGGAGTGCAACATTAAGCCAAGATGTACCTCTGCACGTGGACCATGATCAAACTTGATTTGGGTGATCTGAGTTCACTGACACATGGTGCAGTGGCCGAGGACAGAAGAAAGGCAGTTTTCTGCATAAGAGGCTTTGGAGAGAGGTTCCAAATCCCAGGTTCGAGATCAAAACTTTATTCGCTCATCTGCCCTACGGTAACCACTAGGATAGTGGCGAGTTGAGCAGCAGTGGCGATACGAGTAGAACAGGAAGGCTAAGTTAATGTGGAGTGTGGATAATACGAATCTTCAACAAGTGCGCGACCGCCGACATGAGAGTCGTGAGGAGGGGCGACCGGTGGCGAAAGAACGAAAGATGCGCCCGGAGATGAGCTGGAAGGGTAGGCAGCGCCTGGCTGAGCGCGTGGAGATACGTCTGATGAGGCTCCCGCGCCTAATGATGCGCCTGAAGGTTCCAGATCGACTGACACGATGCAATTCGAGGCGTGTAATGCCAGTAGGCATCAGCAACAGACGACAGAACAAGCATTGACGTCATAGTTGAAGAGGCGCAGGTAGTTATGGCGGTGCCATCGTCATATCCATGGGACAAGCTACTGTGTAAGAGGCGGCAAAGCCTGAAGGATGGATCCACCCGATGATGACCCCGTAGGCATAGATGAGGTGGTGGAGGTGACAGTCACAGGCTTACGAGGTTGGGTCAAAGTCTGGCGCTGTATATGTTTGTGAGCCCTGAGTTTAGCCACGTAGATGATGGAAATGTCGGAGGATGAAAAGGTACAGTCAGAGCATCGCTAGTCCAAAGAGCCGGGAACCCGTCAGTCAGGGCAAAGGCCGTGGTAATCATGGCAGTCCACGCACATTTGAAGATGGCAAAGGTCATCGTCAACACCCAACACCATCACACCAGCACACATTTACAATATCTCAAAATCAAATCAATAAAAATGGACAATATCCCGAACATTACCCGAAAACCAGTCGTTCACGTTAAAACAAGGGTGGTATAAAAACACGAGAAACGGAAACCAAAACAGAGACTTCACGTGCCGAGAGTTATGTTACCAATGGCTGGCTAAGAAACGTGTTTGGACGGTAAGTAGTCGTTTGTTTGATATATTTATTGATAAGGAACGGCTGGGGTCCTATAGATAAATGTACATAGGGAGATATTCAATTCAAACTAAAATGACAAACAAATCCAAATTGCAATGTGGAATGGAAGGAAACTCGTCCGTTCACTACGGGCGATAAAGGAAAACTGATGAGTGGTGCAGGAGCATGCTGTGAGTGAGGTGGTCGGATGTTGTGTTCCGTTTGTGTAGCAAATACTAGTATTACTTTTGCCTGTATAGTGTCTGTAGACATTCTGCATGAGAATGTTGCTCGTAGCAATAAAACGCCAACGCGAAACAAGTCCCTATTATCTGACAACACAGATTCCATTCAGCATAAAAGACAAGATAGCGATGAAAATTATGTACATATATCACTGTAAGCATAGTGCATGTTATCCACATACTTGAGACAACAGTTGCTTTATGCCAGCCATTTTGACTATACACCCCGTAGACACACCAATAGAGAACAGGGAATAACCACAGGCCTCGATCCACACCTTTAAACAAGAAATTGTAAAACTATTAATCAATCCGACGACATAATAGGGACTCATCTTTCTGCACAGCGGTTTGAAAAGGAAGGTAGATTTATGCTGCCACAGAAACGGTCATTGATCAACTTCCTCTTATTTTAAAGGAATCTTGTTCTAAAATGTATGTCGTGGCTTCATTTGTTTTCTAAATGTAGTTTATATCAACGTCAAAACCAGGTAATAACAAGTCTCAATTAACTGCCGCAAAACAGATTCCTTTGGGCGTAAAAGTCAAAACGGTGGTGAACATAATAATGAATGGCTGATTGAAATTCAGTGATGACACCAGGTGTTCACTAATAGGGTAAGGGAAGAGCCTGCCAACTTACTCTTGGATCTTGGAGCTTCTCAAAACTGGGGTAGATATAGAAATAAACCCATCTGCAGATCCTGGGAGTAGACAGCCACGGATAAGAAATACCAAGGTGAGGATGTAGGGTATTGCCACGGTGAAATACACAAGCTGAGGTAAACAAAAACTTTAAATTTATATGTGTGCTTACGTTGTATGTTGGTACCAACTATTCATGTTAGACATAAAAAAACATACATGTATTTGCAACTCCTCCTTACTGAGGCACTTTACGACGCTTTTAGAAATATTCCACCTATATCCTCTGTGTTCGAGGACTCCTATTTAGAATGAAGAGGGCACGTGGGCCTGGTCGTTTTAGATTCACGGTTAAGTGAGTGAGTGAGTGGGTGAATTGGGTTTAACGCCGCTTTTGACAGTATTTCAGTCATATCACGGCGTGTCAGCTTAATGTTGGAGGAAAGCCCGAAGTGATGCAGGTCTCAGACGTTTACCACTTCGGTGAAACCCACGAGCACGAGTATGGTGCTGACAAACCTAGAAACATAATCGGTGCGAACCAGGATTCGAACCCACAATCGTAGGTTTCTGGCGTACCCAAGGGACGCAACTCTGCACAGCGAATCGCGGCGCCTTAGACGACTGGGCCACCCGTGCCCCCTCACGGTTAAGAGTCCCGTTGTCAGTTGTGCAACAAACATATCGTGAGATCGAATCCCAGTTTTTCCTTGCTTATGTTTCTATGTTTGGCAGCACCATGCCCCTGCCCGTGGGTTTCACCAAAGTGGTAAACGTCTAAAACCAGTAGCCGTAAAGATACACTGCTGCAGTTTAACATGGATACCCCACTCAGGCACATTGTATTGACTCCGAGCCGACCAATGCTTTAATGCAGAGAGCCAAGCAGGGATACAATATACGTTGTAGCAGGATCACTAGGGGTCAAGCGATAGGCTTTATACCACGAGCCAAAGACGCATCAAACCCCATGTGCTCCGAGTGATCCTGCTTAGCGAAATGTTTCAATATGACATTGTAAAAGAATAAAAACAAATTCAATATTGATAGAAAGATAGAACAGAGGTTAATTTGTAGTATGTCATTTGACTTTAGTATTATAGGTAATGATGGTTCTGCCGCAACCCAACTGGAGCCGGATTTATATACCTATACTGCTACTACAGGTGGCATTTTTTATGTGTAAATAATGATGCGATTGAACGATAGTCATGAGATTAAACTAAATTGACTCTAGCTCACCACCACCTGGAGTCTATGATATAAATTTCTCCATTATTTTACAAGTAGGCCAGGTTATATACTCTTCTTGGTAATTGATGATCGTATATGTTTGGTTTACTGATATAATATATACCTTGTGGTAATTGTCTCAATTTGATAATTTTGTCTATGAACATAAATGTTTTGTGTTCTTCATTTGTTGGTTTGACATTACTGATATAATAATTTTGTCCATGAACATAAATGTTGTAATTCTCCATTTTTTATATATTTATGTAAGCATTTGTCTAAATGTGATCTAATGATAGTAAGCAATCTATTTTTAATCTCCAACAAGTTCTTTGGTTTTGGCACAGAATAATTGACGCGCTTGTTGTCTCCCCTGTTCTATGAACTTTTTTTTCTCTTCTTCGCTAATACCACTGGTCTTACGAGATTTTGATCGAATCTCTTGCTTCATTATGTTTTATTTGGTGAGTTCCGACGGCACTAAACGAAACTCATCCTCGGATATCTTACAATCGGCCATTGCTGTCGAAATATGATCCTCAACGCTGTTCAACTTTGCTTCTGCGAGTATCCGAATACTATCGTGTTTTAATGCTTTCTTTTGCAACCTATGAGAAATGAATTTTATCGTTATTCCTGCCAGTCCCGAGACTCCAGCCCCTATTTCCATGCCGAGCACGATAGGCGCGGCGATTATAGTTGATAGTAAACTAACACCTGCTACACTGAGTCCCATGCCAGATATTACAAGCGCGGTGTCAACTCCGTCCAGAGCATTCACGGCTCTACGATACTTTTTATACAATCCAAGTCTAAACTCCCTCTCCTTCTCTATTCGATGTTTTATGTCGCTTATTTGATGTAATCGAAATCCATCAACAGTATCCATCTTTTCAAATGCTTCATCGAGTGCCGGATATAAACTCATAGTGTGTATTACGGTCATATAATAGTCTTTAATTGATCTTGCTTAAATGTTTTGAGAGAATACATCAACCTTATCAAATGAATATTATACGGCAAGAATATCTTAGTAAGAGAAATGCTGTCCTTTTAATAATTTTGACCCCCTCGAGGGTTGCAACGGGTGATGCTCCAACATGAATAATACTGCAACGTTGACGCTCGTGTTTCTTTTGCCATTTAATCGATAGACCTGGTAATATTATGAAGGCATCTTTCATTGACTCGGAAAAAGCGTGCGGTTTTTTGCTTTGTAACAGGGTATAAGGGATTTATTCTGACTGTGAGACATCCACGTGCAGCCTGGCTTGTTTCATTATACCTCGATGTCGGAAATTACACATCTTGAATTCTGTCTATTTATTGGTTCTACAAAATGCATGAAAACATAATTTCTTAGGTTCAACAAAAACATTAATCAATCACTGGATATTCTGGATGGACTGCAAAATAAAGTGTTGTGGGTGCAAAAAGTTGTTTGGCTTCTTCTTTCAGAGAAATGCATTGTGTTTTGAATATTCTCTCATTAACCAAACATCTAAGGTCATGGTTTTTGCCTCCTGTCCTCCATAATTGCCATTTGTTACAGAAGTAAGTTCATGTAATGAAATCAGAAAGTATCCTTCTTTTTTCAAGGGTCCTCATTACACATTATGCAACAATTACTTATGTAACAGCTTTTTGTCGTCAGTTTCCCACATCATAAAACACGATCATCTGCTGTCGTCATTTCCCTGGACATCAGTGCATAGCTCAATGTGGAATTAGCAGTAATACCCCTCTGCCTATAATGTGTGTAGTCCGACCATGGCGTCTGGAATATATAGCAATCAGTGGTTCTTATTTGACGTTTTCACTTCTCTCGGGTAATTATTTAATCAACGATTGGGTTAATCATGTAGTTTGATCATTGATTTGTAGAATGTTTTGGTATAGTTGGGTACGATTGAACAAAATAGAGTGCAATGTCCATGGACACAAGCGTGGGAAGAGGGACGGCAAAGTGAGAATACCCCCATTGGAAATGACTGAACATGGAGAAAGCATCAACTTTGTGATAGATACCACAGGATAACATTCAACAGGTTTATAACCTTGTGATCGTGTTAAAGTCTGTCTTGACAGTTTAGAATAACTGGATAAAAAATTAAAGTGAAAGATTGTTATGAAGATTGCAGTAGTTATGACATGAAAAGAAGTAATGTGTAGGATCCTGATAAGGTTATCCACAGGACGAGTAGTAGACTTATGAATATGTCTATGATATTTGTGTGCATTTAAATCACTGCATTAAATCACGGGAATAGATAATTTGACAGAAACGGGTACCATAATAGGAATTTCTGTTGTGGTGATACTTTTAGTGAAGTCATATACAGTATTTTTGGACTGAACATTATCCGGTATTTCCTTCCACACTCGCACTGTATCAGATGAAAATGATTTGTAGAAGTTAACTTTTCTAGCATTTACAGTCTGTAGCTGTGAAGAGGTTCTTAAATTGTAACGTGCGCCCGTTGAGACATTAGGAGGAACAAGATTACATAGATATTCAGGATTTGTTAATGTTTTTAATTTGAGATTGCGATCTTTTGGATGTAAGTGAATGAGTGAGTCAACTTCACAACACTTTGATTTCTGTTATGTCACGGCATGTCAAGTGGGTGTGAAAGAAAACCTAGAAACATAATCAGGGAGATCCAGGATTCCAACCTAGGGGGGTGCTTTCTCACACGCCTTAGGGACGCAACAAACGACAGGGCCAACAGTGATCACCTCCTTTATGACAGCCCTACTGCATTAGGATTTGCAGCAATGTATTGTTACGTGTTGATTCCCAAAATAAAACACAGGTTAATCAAGAATTCGGTAGGAACCAACTAAGTTGTAACCACATAAGATCAATGAACAACCAACTGATCATATTGAAAGGGACAGGATGAGGTTTACAACGACACAACTGGGTCAAGTTTTCTCCAAAAACTTATATAATACGAGCGCTTCAATCAGTTTGCTTTCAATCAACACTACACTAGAGGAGACATCTGAAATCGATGATGATGAGGCCAGGAGAAATGACCAACGAGCCTTTCAAAGACTTGACAAGTTTTTTATTGACAGATGTGTGTATACTTATGATATTGACAAGGGCGAGGTTGTTATTTTGAATCAGGCTGACAACGGGCCAGGAACTTCACCTGCAGACTCACAACCCGATCTGTAAATAATATTCCATGGAGAAATTAAATTTGTGATACATTTAAACATAATGTTTCTGAGTCATTGTCTGCACTTCACATGGATGAGTTTATGCATTTAATGTCATTTAATATTGATTTAGCTGTTGAAGCTTTGACCAGTGCTGTACATAATGGTTCTATTTCATGCGGATTACTTTCTAGAGGTAGAAAATCAAAACGTACATCTGGAGATAAATGGTTCGATAAAGACTGAGGATATGAAGACAAAAAGGTTTAATGTATTGGATAAGTTTAAAGTTACTGGTGATAAGGAGATTCTTTCTAAATATTCTACATTAAGGAATAGTTACAGGTCTTTATGCAGGAAGAAAAGATTAGAATACGAAGAGACTTGTGTTCGTGAACTTGTAGACAGGAGTGGAGAAAAAGATATGTGCATTGACAAACAAGACAATTTGTAGGACTGTTTCCAACAAGATTTGCCAAGAAGATTGATTTGATTATTTTAAGAACATTTTAAACCATACTGATATACTTGTGGACTCGGATATTATTGAGCAGGTAGATTATGTTATAAATAACCATAATGAACAATTGTGTACAATTTCTGTACTGATGATGATGTAAATAATATTCTTAATGGTGATATTACACATGAAGAGATCGAATCATCCATAAAAGATCTGAAGCTGGGTAAAGCTGCAGGACCAGATGGTATTAAGGCTGAGATGATCCAATGTTGCAGTTCTGTTTTAATTCCATATTTGTTAGTTATGTATAATAATATTTTGCCAACGGGCAATTTTCCATCCGAATGGGCTAAGAGTGTTATTGTACCACCCCATAAAAAGGAAGCTTTGACTCTGTTAATAATACAGAGGCATATCTTTGATGGATATTTTTGGGAAGTTATTCTCCTCTATTCTAAATGCGCGTCTTGAACGTTTTTTTCTGATCACTATAACCGTATATCTGAGGCCCAGGCAGGATTTAGGAATGGCTCTTGCACAACGGATAATATTTTCACTATGCAATGTCTTGTACAAAAGTATTTATCTAAAAGTGGCGGAAGTATTTACTGTATTTATGTGGAAAGAATTTGATTCTGTTAATAGGAAATAACTTTGGTATTCAATAATGAATAATGGCATTCATGGTAAATTATTCTCTGCACTGACAAATATGTATTCAAATATAGAAGCAGCTGTAAGAGTATCCAACACTACTATTACTGATTATTTTGATAGTTTAAGTGGAGTCAGACAAGGTTGTGGTATCAGCCCATTTTTATTTGCAATGTTAATTTCAGAACTTCAATCTACGATTGAAGATGCAGATGGAAGAGGTTTATTCACAGGTGTAAAATATTTGGAACTACTGTTATTATTGTATGCTGATAATTTATGTATTTTTTATGGCAGTGTTATATGTTTGCAAAGAAAGATTGACATTTTATGTAAATATTGTAAAACATTGGCTTACAGATAAATATGGATAAGTCAGAAATGTAGGTTTTTTTAAATGGTGGTTATTTACGACTTTATGAGAATTGGTATTTTGATGGAGAGCTACAATAGACATAAACGTATCATAATTATTTATGTATTATGTTTTCCACTAGGTTGTCATGGACAGTGTGTACAAATACTCTTGTTTCAAAAGCCAGTAAAGCTCTGTTTGTTATAAAGCAAGTACAGCATAAATACCAAAATATTCCCGAAATATGTTATTTAAGTTGTTTGATTGTGAAATAAAACCTATTTTGTTATATTGGGCGGAGGTTTGGGGTTCCACGAAAGAGCTGTTTTTGAAAGATTTCATAATAACTTTTGGTTAATATGCATTGGGTGTTTGTAAACATGTACCGAGTAGTGCAGCTTTAGCCGACTGCGGCATACAAGGACTTTATATACATTACAACCAAAAATGTGTAAAGTACTGGTGTAAATTATTAAGCATGTCGGATGATCGTTATCCCAGACAATGTTACCTACTTATTAAGAAGTTAGATTCAGCAGGAAGGAAGACATGGGCATCCTGTATAAGATTGTTGTTACACACGTATGGTTTCGGATATGCATGGGTTAGTCAAGAGATTGGAGATATTTCATATTTTCTGTCGATGTTTAGACAGAGATAAGAAGATTGTGGAAAACAATATAGTTTTAGTATTATTCATTGTTTCAAAACGACTTGCACATTATAAGAATATTAAGTCATTGCTGACTGTTGAATATTATCTTACAAACATCAATGTTAGGGAATTAAGAAGATATATATGTTTGTTGAGATTGCATGAACTGCTGTTGCGTTGTAATATTAGATGTAAAGAAGCTATAACTGTTAACCGAATTTGTAGAATGTGTCATACCAATAGCATTAAAGATGAACTCCATTTCATATTTGATTGCTAGGCATATGTATCATTAAGAAATACGTACATACTGAAGTGGCATATTTCATCAAACATTTGCATATTTCATAAATTACTGACTTCTAAGGATGTGTCAATCCTTAACAAATGTGCTAAGTTTGTTAAAGAAGCTCTAAAATGTAAATATGCACTTGATAGTAAGTATATTGTCTCATCAACCGCCTAATTGTCACATATATATGATATTGTTGAATCAACTATGTACATGGGCCTGATGGCCTACAAAACAGAAATAAACTTACTAAACCTGAATGAGGATCCCCGAAAAAAAGGATAATTTCGGATTCCATCACGTGATCTTACTTCTGCCACAAGTGGCAATGATGGAGGACAGGAGGCAAAAGGTTAAAGCCTTAGGTTTTATGTTTATGTCAGAATATTCAAATCACAATTTCTCTGAAAGAAGAAGCCAAACAACGTTTTGTACCCTCAACACTTTATTTTTCAGTACATCCAGCATTTCCAGTGACTGATTAATGTTTTTGGTTGAACTTAAAAACAAATTAGTGTTGCATTTTGTACAACCAAAAAGTAGATACCTTCTCTTTGGAGACTTTATTTCCAGCAGGGCGCATGACTTGTCACGGGACCGGTCGTCCACGTGTGACGTCACGTCAGCATGACAACCATATTCGGCTCCAACATCTAGCAGTAGGTACAAATTTGCTTCCACGTCACCGTCAGGCAAAACTAGTTTCGTGTACACAGCATCTGAGGTTCAGAAGACAAGACTTGGACAGTATACGGTTCACAGATGAGTCCAGGTTTCATCTGGACAGCTCCGATGGTTAATGGCAATTAGAATGGCGTACGCTCCCGGAACTGTTCTACCCTTTGTGCAAATGCAGGGACAAAACGTCATGTTTACATAGAACATGTCTGGAATAAGATAGACCGACGCCTACGACAGGAGTAATTCAGTTGGGCCAATCATTTTGATTGACATTTGGAACACTATCCCCCAGGATTCAATCACCTGGTGTCTTCATTGCGCCGCCCTTGCCTCGCCTGTATCAATGCAAATGGTGGTCACAGCCAGTATTGACATTGTTCATTCCATACCTCTTTTACCGCATGCCTCTCTGCCTCGTATTACCAGGTATGTTTGTGATACAACATTGATTAGACGATGACTAAATAATATGTTGTTATTTTCATTAACATTTACTACACGTCATATAAAGCACAATTACTATTTTCCGTTAATATACAACACTCTTGCAAAATATGGATTTAATGCCACCTTTATTGATGTTTGCTCTAGTGTGTATGATGTATGGTTACATCAGGTGATTAGGGTATCATTTATACAAAAAAGGAGATAGTCTGGCATGACTTCACTAGGTCTTTGATGAATCTATAGTCTTTTTGTTCTTGCGATGGTTGAAGTTGATGTCTTCTAAGTGCATGGAACTTCGTCGGCCATTTCATCTAGAGCTTGCTCACCCCATTGTTTATTTGGCTGCAGCGACTGTCTAATTTTCTGAAATATATATTTGTAAAAACTAGCATGACTTTAGGAACCGTCAAGAGATTAATTGAAGCATTGTAAAATGATATGTAAAATATTCCCAGGAATAACACTGTGATTAATCAATTAACAGCTCTTGAATGTGATATGTTTTACTGTAAAACACTGAAATTTCTCTAAGCTTCATTTTCTGTTCTATCGTAATATTGGGCCAAAGTTTGCTCACCATGAAGCTATGAATAAACAAGCTACGGTGGGTATAATTTTGAAATGTATCAAAACATAATACTATCATAACCATGAATTGTGCACGTAACAAATTGATCTGAATGCATAATTATATCTGCTCTCCAAATAATCAACTAAAAAATAGTTGTGTAATTTAAAATAGGTTTTATTTAATATTTTATAACAACAAACAAACGTTGGCCCAACCAATCCTGATGGTTGAGTTTAAAACTTTGAGCCAACATTGTGAGGACCACAACATTTCCAACCACTCACCACAGCTGGTCCAGCTTTGCCATACTATCATTGGTGTAGCGAAATGAACAAAAGATGGAAGGAGAGCTAACTGTGTGAATACTTGTCAGCCATCAGACACTTCAAGGTGTCACAGGTACCCATAATGGTTGTTCATACTACAGATAGCTGCATGTGCTACCTCAGTTAAAGTGTTTCCTGGAGTCCGCCAAACTGCCCAGATGAAGAGGGCAGGCAAGGGAACAATGGAGGCACAGGATATCATCCAGCCGACTGCAGTGGCCCAGGCAGGATAGATGTAGTCCTCGTACTTAGGAGGTCGGTAGGAGTAGAGGGAGTAGCCGAAGGTGATCTGGATGAAAAGATGACAAGGACCCTTGTGTGTACCATTCTTTGCATTTTATATTCTTGAGAGGAGAGGCAGAGATATATTTCTAATAATAAGGTGAGTGCGGGAGGGAGTTTAGTTTAATGTCGCTTTCAAAACAGTATTCCAGCTATATCACAGTGTGTCAGCATAATGTTGAAGGAAAGCCCGAATTGAAGCAGTTCTCAGACGTTTACCACTTTGGTGCAACGCACGAGAACGGGTATGGTGTTTTACATTCTGTGGCATGGCGAGTGAGTGAGTGAATGTTGTTTAACGATAGTCAGCAATAGTCCAGTTATCAGTTGGACCTGTAAGTAATGCAATCGGAACCAGAAAAGCCAGTGACTGAAATCCCACACAATTATCTATACTCCACTGAGAAACGGACACTATCCCAGATATGTGCCACTCTGACGAAACCCATGAGCAAGTTGCTGACAAAAGTAGAATTATAATAAGGGTGAATGTGGGATCGAGAAAGAGACGCACAGGGACTGATATCTTAGATAGCTGGGTCTCACGTGCCTCCTCTTGATCCCGTGATCATAAGATTCTGGTACGACTAAGGGAAGAAGGACAGAGACTGATACCTTAGACAACTAGCCCCCTCTTGATAAATGGATGGCAGACAGCAAAAAGAATGAATTGCAAAAACAATTTAAATATTCATTTTTGAGACACAGGGAATTTGCAGAGACCAATGTTGCTCTTTATTACCTATTTCTTAAGTCACTCAACGAAAATGACTAAATTTGCTAAAATCGCTATCGTGCTATATTCAATGATGACCTTCCTGGTCATGCCACGAAAATGGTTGAAAGTGTTCCTCTGGTGTTATGTGTGGATCACCTATTTGATTTGTTGAAGCACTGTTGATGTTATTCAGTATCACTCACCCTTATATTTAACCTACAAGGAAAATCTAAATGTTCAAAAAACATTTTGGGAGAAAATAATTTAAACCTAAATTTTAAACACCATCTAATAAACATGAATCATGACACAAGTTTATTTATTTGCTCTCTTCGATTCATTGGCTCCAAAGCTTTGACATGTTGAAGAAAGGGAACAACCCCTTGAGACCTCTACATAGCTCTTACCCACGCTTGTCATTACACATACAAAGTAATTATAGTGTTGGGACATCCAATGACATTCAATCTGCCAGATAAACTGCATTCTTCAATGAAGAGACAAAACCCTTTCCTTAATCCTTGTTCCAGGAGGTTAACGTAGCGTTAAAATATTGTCCCCCTGTGTGACACATAATCCTATCATAATCGATGTTACTATCTTCAACCAGTGTTTTTAAGCCAACTCATTGCTGACAATTTTTAATATTGGTTAGTATTATGCACAACCACGAGAAGCTAAAGTGATGACGTAAATCCTGCTGGTGTATCATGCAGGAAGCCGAGGTACTGTAAGTCCCCATGATCCCCAGCGAGGTGGCCTAGCTTTGGTTACTGGTGGCCTATAGCCCGTGTTTTATAACTGTATTATATTGTTATGCTCAAATATGTTTCATAAATTGTTTTTAATATAGTATGCATGCTCAAGTATGTTTCATGAATTGTTCTCAAATGAACTTGGTCTCGTCGCTATATGGCCGAAATAATTTTGATGCGACGTTAAATTTTAACTCACTCACTCACCCATAATCCTTGGTGCAATGCACATAACACATAACATTATAAAATCAAAACATTAATAGATTTCTAAGATATTATTATTAGATTTTAAAAAGTCTTCTCACTGCTTGAATTCAAACACAAAACAAAGCATGTGCAATGGAAAAAATGTCATTGTTAAAATATACATCACACAAGAATATTATTAAAGCGTTAATGTGTGTAAAACACGATTACAGGGAATTCTAAAGGTACGAGTATTATTTCTGATATTCCGGGGACACTGCAAAATATGTGAATATTGCATAAGAGTTTCCAGAATATGGTAGAAATTAACAAAGAAAATATTCTTTTCTTTTTAGGTGCGGACGTGATCAGCTGCCGTGAAATGCCTTATACTATCTGATGATGTATGGTGCCTTGGATATAAATAATAACATTAATAGAAGAATCAGTTGAATCAAATTGAAAGTTAAAGTTGTCCTACCACAAGGAGTAATGGCGATGCAAACTTGATTAACATGATGAAAAGCTCAGGGATCTTCTTCCCCCACATCAGCTGGACGTCCGCTTGAAGTCTCGTTGTGCCTTAACGGTATAAACATAGTAAAGACCAATATCAGTTCAATATACAGTGAACATAGTTCTTATCAAAAGACAAACTATTAAAACACATTGGGGAAATACAAGCAATGATTCTTTCAAAGCATGCAGAGGTTCTCATAGTTAGTGAGTGGAGACAAAAGCAATGAAGGCTTTGACCAACCACGAGTTCATGTCTGTGAGTGAAACTGAAGGTACATACAGAACATCAATGTTGGGGAATAATCAGCCTTGATTATCTGCCGAAACAGATCCAATAGGGTGTAAAGGCAGAATAGTAATGAAACTAGATTGGAACCTCTGTCGTTTCTGAAAATTCTCGCATATCATTTGTGATATTCCATACTTCTTGTAACAGTATACATAGTGTATGTGTATCAGTAGATTTAACTCTCTTGTTTTTGTCCTGACTGGACCCTCAAAGTACGAAGACTTAGGCCCCACAAAACACAACAGATTGTAACTTCATTTTGGGTAGGAACATGCATGCACAATAGACGGTGATGAATGAGCATACCCGCTAGGACACCAGCCTTCCTTATTTTACGATCATGTAATACTCTTCCAACATATAATGTATAAATGCTTCTCTACAACATGATATATATCATTAAGATCTGAAACAATATGAAGGCAAAATGACGTTAGGGTGGTGAGTTAAATGCCATATTCCTTTATAAATAATTCAGAAGTGTTGCAGCATCATTCAGGCTTCTCACCGTAGAGCCACCCCATCACTATGCATTCCGACAAGGCGAAGAGTGCTGTGGAAGGGAAATAAGCGTACCATTCCACTAGTGTCAGCATGTATATCCCACCCTGGAAATGGACATAAATTGGATTTATTCCCATTCAAACTTTTCAGAAGGATACATGCTTTTCTTCAAAAGTTGTTTGATCGGGACGACAATATTAACGGCCTAGGTGAAACTTTCAAAATGTATTTTGTAGACGTGTGAAGAACATTTGTAAATTCTTTTCAGGTGAACCATTGACTTGTCTTTGTATGTATTTGTGACGGTGCCATCACCTTTTTGCGAACACCTGGTATCATAACTGTTTTATAATGCTTTTTGACATAAATACATGCTTATTATAGAGCTGTAATCGTACAATGGGCTCTGCTTATGGCAGATATTTTTAATGGTTAAAGAAATGGTTCAGTCACTATTATTTATATAAGTATATCTGTTGTGGGCTTCAGTCAGTTCTATCTGGACCATGACAGTCAGTAGGAAAGAGGTAGTCCTGTGAAAAATACATTCATTAGTCACTCAGATAATTTTCTGAGAGTATATTTTGAACAAAAAAAGTTTTTACCTGTAAAAGATAGATGATGGCAAAAGGGAAACTGCTTAAGAGGATCAGAGCTGTTGGAAGCCACCGCCGCTTACGTAGACTTGGGAACATATCCACAAATGCTGATGATATGACTTCAATGGCTGGCAACTGTAAAATGTAAGATTAAATGTCAGCATGAAAGCACATGTTACTTGCAGCAAGAGACAGCTCACTGGACAAGTCCCAACACATAGACGTCTTTCTAACAGAGCGCTTGTAATGACTTAGAGATGACTTATAAACATGAAAAGAAAGTAATTTGTCGCTTTTATGTAATAAGGTGGTGCATTTTCTAAAAGGAAGATTATTTAAGCGTCACAGTGAATGAGTACTGTGAATTTCACATCACAAGGGATGCACTGTGGAGGGCTTCTGCTTTTATATAATATTCGTGAGAAACACGAATGTGACAAATGCAATGAATGCTACATAGCATGTCTATATTGTCAACCCAAGTAAGTATAACCAATGTTTGGTTTAAAGTTAGTGATGTCTGTTAGGTTTGTTCCAACTTAGGTGGGTCAAAAATATGCTACTGGCAAATCATCATATCAAATAAATTTTAGTTTTCTTGCCCATTTCATACAGGCACCATTACTCATTAAGGTCTTTTCCTCTTGTATATTCTACCTGACAATCTATTTCCAGCGTCATCAGCATGATAAATGTCAAGGTTGACCATAACTGTGGCAGGGGCAGATAAGTCAGGACTTGCGGATACACAATAAATGCAAGGTTGAAGCCTGAAAGAGACGGTGGTCATGATATAATAGTCAAATACATTAAAAACATCCATATGGCTTGGGATGCCACATCACAGACAGAAACACACTAACAACCATCGAGCGAAACCAAAACACTGGAAGACTTTATGTAACACAGGACCTAAATATGCCACAATGGGGTTTTTGGTCTGCACAGAACACCAATGTTTTAACCACAACACATTTGTGGAGAAAAGACATAGTGATGATAAATACAATTATATCATAATGTACGTATCTCTCGATCTGCCAGCTTGATGTGGGAGGAATTCCCGAAGTGATGCAGGTCTAAGACATTTACCACTTTGGTGAAACCCACGAGCGCTGGACAAGTCAAGGCATATGCTTTGAACCGGGACTCGAACCCAAGATCCTAGTTTTCTGGCACGATTACAATAACAAAGGAATACATACCCGAATATTTGCAAAGCATGTAGACTCCTGTGTATGTATGTCAGTAAGTAATGTATGTAACGCGGTTCTTGGGCCACCCTGGTACTGCTGTACCAGCCTCAGTATTAACCTCCCATCATTAGCATCACCTGGTTGCATGCACTCCATGACTAAAGCAGCGCTAACTAACCCGATGACGCAAAAGCCTCCACTGTCACTCCACGTTGGTAGGCAACGTGACCGATGATTGAAAAGAAGGAAAATCCAACCAAGATAGTAGCAAGCAAGTCCACGATACAAACCCAAACTGCGTCTCTAAAATGGAAATGATTATTCATTGAAATCGAGATAGATCTGTTCATAGTAATGGATGATGGTATTGTTTTATGGTATGCAAGTTGATGATGTGATACGTTCCATGACAGGTGATGATGTTATAATTACCCTTGAAGGTGATGGTGTTACAATTACATTTACAGTCGATGGTGTTATACGTTCTATTACAGATACGTATGTTATAATTACCATTGTAGTCGATAATGTAACAATTACCATTGCTGGTTGTGTAACAATTACCATTGATGGTCATGATGCTACAATTACCATTGACAAGGACGATGTAACAATTATCTTTACAGGTCAAGATGCTACAATTACCATTGCTGGTGATGTTAAAATTACCATTGCAGGTCACGATGTTTCAGTTACCATTGCAGGTCAAGATGTTAAATTACCATTGCTGGTAGTGTTATAATTACCATTGACAGTGATGATGTTATAATTACCCTTGAAGGTGATGGTGTTACAATTACATTTACAGTCGATGGTGTTATACGTTCTATTACAGATACGTATGTTATAATTACCATTGTAGTCGATAATGTAACAATTACCATTGCTGGTTGTGTAACAATTACCATTGATGGTCATGATGCTACAATTACCATTGACAAGGACGATGTAACAATTATCTTTACAGGTCAAGATGCTACAATTACCATTGCTGGTGATGTTAAAATTACCATTGCAGGTCACGATGTTTCAGTCTCCGTTGCAGGTCAAGATGTTAAATTACCATTGATGGTAGTGTTATAATTACCATTGACAGTGATGATGTTATAATTACCCTTGAAGGTGATGGTGTTACAATTACATTTACAGTCGATGGTGTTATACGTTCTATTACAGATACGTATGTTATAATTACCATTGTAGTCGATAATGTAACAATTACCATTGCTGGTTGTGTAACAATTACCATTGATGGTCATGATGCTACAATTACCATTGACAAGGACGATGTAACAATTATCTTTACAGGTCAAGATGCTACAATTACCATTGCTGGTGATGTTAAAATTACCATTGCAGGTCACGATGTTTCAGTTACCATTGCAGGTCAAGATGTTAAATTACCATTGCTGGTAGTGTTATAATTACCATTGACAGTGATGATGTTATAATTACCCTTGAAGGTGATGGTGTTACAATTACAATTACAGTCGATGGTGTTATACGTTCTATTACAGATACGTATGTTATAATTATCATTGTAGTCGATAATGTAACAATTACCATTGCTGGTTGTGTAACAATTACCATTGATGGTCATGATGCTACAATTACCATTGACAAGGACGATGTAACAATTATCTTTACAGGTCAAGATGCTACAATTACCATTGCTGGTGATGTTAAAATTACCATTGCAGGTCACGATGTTTCAGTTACCATTGCAGGTCAAGATGTTAAATTACCATTGCTGGTAGTGTTATAATTACCATTGACAGTGATGATGTTACAATTACCATTGCGCGCGATAATGTAACAGTAACCATTGTATGTGATGACGTTACAATTGCCATTGAAGATCATGATGTTAAAATTACCATTGATAGGGATGATGTTACAATTATCTTTGATGGTCAATATATTACAATTACTAATGCAGGTCATAAAGTTAAAATAACCATTTACAGAGATGATGTAACAATTATCTTTGCAGGTCAAGATGTTATAATTACTATTGACAGTGATGATGTTACAGTAACCATTTCAGGTGATGATACAATCATCATTGACAGTGATAATGTTGTGATTACCATTGCGGGCCATGATGTTACAACTACCATTATATGTGATGACATTTAAAAAGTAATAATGTTACAAATGCATGTCTTGATGTTATAAATACAATTACATATCACAACACAATTGATGTAGTTGAGTTTCAAATTATCTGTTTGGTTTCGTTTCAAAATGCAAATTGTTTTCCAATCTGGTAGCATGGTCATTGTGACAAAGATACCTACCTTAAACAGTTATTGTTGACCTTGTTGTATCTCGACAAGGTTAAATTAAATCCCATGCCAACATTCAAGGAAAATAAAGCGTAACCGCATGCTTCAATCCATATCTGGTGAAAAAACAATGACTCTTGTCTGCAGTTGTAAATAAACCGAGGATCAACATATACACATACAAGTCGATATTTATAATGTATAATTTTCAATTGACAATATCTTAAGTTACACTATTTCAAACATCAACTGCACTGGCGCTAAGTCAGCTCTCAAGGAATACTTCTGAATGGTCTTATCTTTTTGATTTAAAACTTTGACAACTTTTTAAGCATTTTTTCACATCATAAACAACTGCTATGGGGTATCTGAGACAATGTACCTTTGAAAATCAATTGATTTGCTTTTTCGGGACAGATTTACAACATTTCAAATATCTGGTTGCAAATTCATTCCTTACTCCAGGATTCATTGAACCAATTTATGTCTACGCAAAATACCCAGCCACAGATCATATTTTGCAAACTGTTGCAGGAATCGGTGATGGTTAACTGGACATAATCAAATTTAACAACAGTTGTTTCATTATTCAATTACATAAAAGCAAACTCGGTGTACTTCCCTTTGCCCCTCAGTTTATATATGTATTGTACAGAGATTACCGGGAATACAGAGATTTAAGCCCTGACTTGTAGCCTGTGAGATTACCGGGAATACATATATTTAAGCCCTGCCTTGTAGCCTGTGAGATTACCGGTAATACAGAGATTTAAGCCCTGACTTGTAGCCTGTGAGATTACCGGGAATACTGAGATTTAAGCCCTGACTTGTAGCCTGTGAGATTACTGGGAATACTGAGATTTAAGCCCTGACTTGTAGCCTGTGAGATTACCGGGAATACATATATTTAAGCCCTGCCTTGTAGCCTGTGAGATTACCGGGAATACATATATTTAAGCCCTGCCTTGTAGCCTGTGAGATTACCGGGAATACATATATTTAAGCCCTGCCTTGTAGCCTGTGAGATTACCGGGAATACATATATTTAAGCCCTGCCTTGTAGCCTGTGAGATTACCGGGAATACATATATTTAAGCCCTGCCTTGTAGCCTGTGAGATTACCGGGAATACAGAGATTTAAGCCCTGCCTTGTAGCCTGTGAGATTACCGGGAATACATATATTTAAGCCCTGACTTGTAGCCTGTGAGATTACCGGGAATACAGAGATTTAAGCCCTGCCTTGTAGCCTGTGAGATTACCGGGAATACAGAGATTTAAGCCCTGCCTTGTAGCCTGTGAGATTACCGGGAATACCGAGATTTAAGCCCTGACTTGTAGCCTGTGGGATTACCGCAGACGGATAAAATGTTTCAAGGCCATGGCTTATATTAAATTAGAAGTTTTGGTGGCCAGATATGTTCCAATACGAATAATAACAGTTTAGTTTATAATTTAGTATAAACTAGCCATTTTAAAAAATCGTATCCTGAGTTAATTTTATGATAGAACAAAACTGATGTACCCATATTGTGTATTGATTTTGCAAATGTTCAGGGCGAGAAATCGCAAGTATAAGCACACTGTCAAATAGAAAATATTCCAAATAATATACAGTGTAGCTTCAAGCATCACATGCCACAAATTTACAAAACACGTTTTTGCTATTGAAAGCTAAGTCATGAAGGTAGATTTCCTTCAGAAATGCAAGTGCCTGGCTTTTAATCTGATTAATAAAGATGCATGGAGGTTACATTGTAATATTTACAAAAGGAATGTCTCACCCTTTCGCGAACAACTGCTGTCATCACTATTTAATAGTGATTCCTAAACACAGGCTCGTGTTATGGTCAGAATCGTGCAATGGACTCCTCTTTCAGCAGAGACTTCTTATGAATATGGAATGAATATTTTCTAAGTGTGAAGTGTAGGATAGAGGTATGCAATCAAATTAAATTAGGTATCTTTCTAACATTGCAAATATTCAAGCAATTCCTTTGATGTTTTGGGAATTCACATGGTATCAATTTCATGTTTTCACTCAGATACTTTCTCTGAATATAAAGATAATGCTGTCTTGATTGTATTAAACATAATGGTTGTGGCAAGGATTTGGTGGCACATTTGCTGGAACCAGCAATATTTCTCTGTTTGTACGGATTCTGAAGGAACTTTGGAATCCAGTACAAAAAAGGAATGAATATGTCTTCTGGTTTTAGGTTCAGGGTGAGGTGAGGTGAAATGGTGTTTATCGTCGCGTTCAAGGATATTGCACTTATATAGCGACGTACATGCACGTGTGTGACGCTGCTTGTACTAGTTGGGTATAATGCCGATTTAATAGAGCTAGCGCACTTAGATACCATGCCACAGTTTAACGTGCATCTCCCACTCTGACACTGTATACTGACTACGAGTCGACCAGTCCTTGTGTTAGCCACTTAATGCCGAGCGCCAGGCAGGGGAACAACAAGTACAATCTTTTCACGTGTTTTAGTTTGACGCCCTCGGGGATCGAACCCGTGACCTTCTGTTCTCCGTGCAGACGCTCTACCACTGGATCAAAGAGGCAGTCTTTAGAGTCAAGACAAAAGTTGATGGTCCTAATCTTTGGGTTTGGCCGCTTTTTTCTTGTTAATGTCCTGGCCTCATATGGTGCATCTTTTTATATTTCACTTATACCAGGTTCTTTGCTTAGTTATGCTTACACATAATGGTTATGTTGTTGAAGGCCTTGTCAGTGGTTCTTAGTTCTTTCATATACGATTTTCAGAATGACCCCTAGATGAATGAAATATAATCAAGCTTAGAGAGAACACAGTATCTGACCACAAACATTACATGTAGAGCAGTCAGACTTTGGACGGCAGCAGTCTACACATGTGTACATACCCCAGGTTCTTTAAGCTTATCGAAGTTGGGTTTGATGAAATAATAC
This sequence comes from Haliotis rufescens, assembly GCF_023055435.1. Lineage (NCBI taxonomy): Eukaryota > Metazoa > Mollusca > Gastropoda > Lepetellida > Haliotidae > Haliotis > Haliotis rufescens. The sequence continues at coordinate 39,739,086 of NW_025963780.1, read as the reverse complement.
ATTCCTTCTGCTGACCCTGGCAGGAGACATCCCCTGACGAGGAAGACGATGATCAGGACAAACGGAAATCCCACAGTGACGTACACAAGCTGCAACAGGCATCAAAGTTACCATAGGCGTACGACATGGAAACAAAAAAACAACAATATCAGTTAGGCAATCGTATTTATTATATACTTTAATGTGGAAGACTGGGGTTTCCGAAGTTGAGAAAAGTGATATTTTCATTGCAGTGAACATAGGATATACCATGTGTCGAGTGAAATATCATATTCAAGGGTATATTTTCACGAGTGGCGTAGCCACATCAACATCTGTGAGATAAATATTAAATCAATCGACATGATATCGAAGGAAACTTTTGATATGACAAACAAAGATATCTGATGATTGTACAATCAATATTTGGAATACGATTGACACAATATTTTAGTAAGGTGTCATATTTAGAGTAAGGATCTCAGCACCAAGGTGGAGCTAACATTTAACAAAAGTAGCTCACGTCAAGTACAATAAAGGGTCAAAGGTTAAATGAAGATCAAACTATATGTAGATGGTTGGTAACACGAGGTACAACGCAGCAGTTAACATGTTTGGATCTTTTTCAACCGATGAAGGCTTGCATGTCAAATTCAAGCTTCTTTTGTCTTGTGGATTCAGTAGAGAATATTTCATCACTTACAGCCCAGGAGGATGTGACACACGGCGAATGAGTACGATTTCTTCTGATAAATTCATTGGGCTCATTAGGACAACGTTAGAGTTAAGGATTATTTTTTAATTTAAAGATTGTTTTATAACATGACCAAAATACCATCATTATCACTGCATAGATTGAAAAGCATTACAATTAAGTTTCGGTCTCTGGGACGATATTTGAAGCAACTTATATCAATATTTTGTGTATGAAAACTTGATTTGTAGTAATTTGTATCTACCATCACAGTTAATACACCAATTATTGACTTGCCTTTGCATGTGTTTGTGACGGGTGCCACCAGTGGGGATAGATACGCTCACCTTTCCGCGAACACCTGGCACCATCATTATTTCATAGTGATTCACAGACACATGCTCATGACATGACAGAATCGTACAATCGACTTGGCTTTTAGTGATATTTTTTATGAATATCGAAAGTGTTTTTCCCTTTTATTTACCTTTCCAGTCACCTTGATTCCTCGACACTGGCAAACAAACAAAATCAAGTATGTTATGGCCAGACACAGAACCAGAGGCCACCTTACTCCACCCATGTCGTGTAAACCATCAGTCAACTGCAACACCTGCAATCTGACAGTAATCCAATTGTCACCTTCATGTGGGAGGAATGCTCACGTTGAACACCTGGTATCATCACTGAGTTTCAGTGATCCATTCATATCATTGTCACCTTCACTGTACCGTTTACGCCAAATTGAACCTGTTTCAGTGGATAATCGAGACTGGTTGATGCTGAGCCAGTTAGCATCAACTTGTTATTCAATCTTAAATCTTGTATGAATCTATGCTCTTTCATGTGTGGAGAATTATGTGTAGTTTACAGGGGCCCATGGTTTTCCAAGGCTGAACGCTATTATATACCCCATAGTTAAACCGTCGGGCAAAAGAAAGTATACACTTGAAAATTGGAAGTGACCCAAAATTACAAAGGTTATCAGAAACTTACTTAGCTAAAACCAGTCGCCGAAACACTTCAAACGTTAGGTCCAAAACACAACCATTATGCCCGTATCAAATACATCACTACTGAATAAACATGTCTTGTTTGTTTCCATTTTAGCCACCATCAAACATGGGTGTATACGTTCTCTTGCCCGGCAGTGTAATTCTGACTGCCTCCGACTTGGGTCAAGACCCCAGTTTCACCGTGATCCTTCATCACGTTCTGTCAGCAGCATTCTGCACAATTTAGTTTCCCCAAGAGGGGAAACGTCACAAAGCGTCTCCCCGGAGTGTGGAAGCGCGGGGTTACGATCGCCGACCTCGTCTAACAAAAGATGTTAGAAGATGGTACTTACTGTTACCCTGCCTGGCGCTCGGCATTAAACAAGGCGTTTGGTTCTAAGTCTGTATACTGTGTCCGAGTGGGGTGTCCATGTTATGCTGCGGCACTGTGTCTCAGTGGGCTAGCACAATAAAGCCGACATTTGTCCAGACTAGTACAGGGACAGGTTACAACCCATTTCACCTCACCTCTCCCGTCCAACATTATGCTATGATAATACTGATCATGAAATACTCTTATATTCTAGCTATTCTAGCTATATTACGGCGTTCTTTAAATAATCGTGTGTGAACCAGACAATCCAGTGATTGACTTCCCGACCATTGATCTGCGCAGTTCGGATACGATTACATGTATGAAGCAAGTCACCGAGTCTGACCACCCGATCCAATTAGTTGCCTCATACGACAAGCATGGATTGCTCAAGATCAATCCTAACCCGAATCTTCACGGTTTGCTTCTCTTAGCTGACATTATGCCATAATATAACTGATATACTCCTCCAATCGTCATTAACTCGCTCAGAACTCATATATTACAAGGCCTGTCAATCAGGACAGAACTGACTTTTTTCATTAACACGTGCTGCCGTAACTGATTTTCATTTATATAATTTCCTTTACTATTTGCTTCTGTCTCCCTATGGAATTAGTTTTGAAAGATATTTGAGACTGGTTATTCTCTGTTTCATGTAGAGTAGAAATATTTAATAAAGGATTATAAAGCGTGATGACTGATAGGAATGAAGATATATTCTCTGTAAATCATAGTTGGTTGTTTCATCGAATGGATCTGATAAAAAATGAAGTCGAAAACAAAGCACATTCTTCAGAAGGATAAACCTAAGAACCATGCCTTTGCTTTAAAACTGGTTACAGTAAAACAAAGTTCTTTTGGTGGGATGAAATCAACGCTTACGTACCTCCAAAACTCTTCTGCAGCTGTTCTACAAGCATACGCTCCTCCAGTGACGTTTACCTGATGACTGTAGGCGGTGCAGTTTGTAACTTCCGTGTGGTTCATATACGTCTTATTGATGCCACTGTCAGATATACACGAGGGGGTGTTCCAGTCGTTGTCGCAATTGGCCCAAGGTAGGGTGGACGAAAACGAGTAGTAGAAGAAGTAGGCAAACCAGGAAAATATGGCATTGTAAAGTGAAAAGACAATCCACAGCAGAATCAAGATACCAACACCAATTCCTGAAAAAGTAAGTATAATAAGGTCATCAAACATTTTAAAGTCCGTGCATACACATCCGTGTGATAGCGAATATAAATAACTCACAAGAAGTTAAAGAACATCCGATTATGTCATTTTATTATAGTTAATCTGTCATGCGATGGCAATCACGCGGATGTGAATGCAAGGACATTGAAATGTTAAGGAAACCTTGTCCAAATTGATTCCTGCGACCATGCACATCTGGTCACTCTTCTGGTAAGTAATATTTATATTTACGCACGTGAACTCTGAACCAAATAGTGAAAGGTATTGCTTAAACAAATATTGATTGAACACAAATAATTAGTTTTCTTCAGTGGCTTTTTTAAATGTTTTACAACCAAATTATGGCGACAAAATAAGCATACGTATACCTTTGAAAGGTGGACACATATTCCAGGCGTTGATTGGTCCACTCTGGGAGAACTGTCCAATCACCATATCCAGGAATACACAAGGTATGACGGCGATTATGGTGAACAGTGCGAAAGGTATCAGAAACGCCCCTGGACGATAATGAAATAAACATTGGAAAACCCTTAGCTGAACTGGGATTAATTGGAATTCAAACCTGAATGTATAGCAAGGCATGTTTGCACGTTATGCAGTTAGAGAACAGAAATAACGAGACTGCGACACGAGGATATGACAAAAACATGGGTGCAATTATCTCATATGATATATGACATATATATGCGTTTGCAGAGCAGTTATTTCGTGTTGCGTGTTACAGTGTTGGCCCGAGGTACTCTGGCGTTGCGTGGTGCGTTTCTACATGTAATACAAACACTTTTCAGAACATTTTGTGCATTTTCCCCAGCAATGGCTTTATGAAAGACCCAGTGAAATGTGCTTTAGTCACCCCTTAAGGTTTGAGGATGTGCTGTACATAAATGTTGTCGTAACAAAGCCTCACCTCCACCATTACGCATACACAAATATGGGAACTTTATAAATGCCCCTGATCCAATACTGGAACCAAACAGGGTGATGATGTAGTCCATATGATGCCGCCATCTTTCTCCTGCCATGCCTGTGTTGCAAACAGATACATGTTCGAGTTTAACCTTCAACAAAATTCATATCTATAGTCGGGAAGGTAATTTAAGGTACCGGCGTTCACTGCAATATCTGAAAAACTATTGGACCTACTCCAGTCAAAGTTGGTATGAGATTATTAAACAGTCATACATAACTGGATATTACATTTAACGACTATAACATTCTTATTTGGGTAGCTGAGTAATGTTTTATAGTTGTATTTAATTTTACATGTAGGTTTCCTGGTCCGGCTGTATTCAATTCCAACGATACATATGGTATCGGCTACAAACACAGGCACCGGCGGGATGAACAAACAAGGGAACATATCGTCATTGTCAAAAAAGGCAATTGCACTTATTCTTGGTATTTTAGAATTATACAATACTCTGGCCAATGCGACATCGTCCTTTGATGGTTACCTAGTCATGTTGGTATTGTCGGTAACACACGAGCTGATAGATTTTGATAAATCAGTGTCTTATCCTTCAATTCCCTACAGTGATTTAAAACAAAGCATCCAGGAATATGTTCGTAGTTTGATGCAGGGAAGATGGGATACCCAAGTGGATACAAATAAACATCATGAATTTAAATCCAAAATAAATATTTCCAGGGATGTGATTGGTTTATTTGCTGCTCACATAACCTGTTTATCTTTCGACAAAAAGTGACGTTTACAAAGTATAAACTTCACCTTCTGACATTGACCCGATTTTTGACTGGAACTACTTTTAATTGGGAATCCCCGAGTTGAATATTTCTGTGCCATTTATATTCCCTGCTTACCACGTTTGGATTGGTAATAGTGGACAAAATATTAACATTCCTTTTTCACACAATATTTCATTAGTAACATTATTACATACTCGCATTAACCAATTGATGAAAGTGTGACATTCATGTCCCATTTCTTGGACCCTCACGTTGAATTAGATAAAATTGAATATACATCGCGCGCACAAATACTTTGCAAGTTAACAATTCTGAGGAAAATTCCCTGTGCCATTTTTGACTCATTACTAAATCACCATTACGGCGTTATGTAGTGCATTTTCTGACATGAAATATCGGATATTTACTCTGAGAATTGCATTTCAAATATAGCATATTAGTGATCAGTATACTGATCACAAGTATCTTTTTTATGAAATCACCAATGATCCTTTTGAAACGTCGCCTGTAACCCTGGAATAGATTAGAATGTTTTGGAAAATACGCAAAAATGAACGCCGAAGTGAACTTTCCGCCATGTTGAACAATGTTTACCAAAATCACGTTTCATGTATGAGACACCTATTGCACCACGTATATTTCAAACTCATCAGCGACACATAAATTGTTTGAAATGTAAACAAAGCAAAACTCAGATATAACACTGTGTAGTATGTTCTCCTATTTTGAGAGATCCATTCATCTAGTCGTTGCATACAATGGCTCAATAGTTTTAATATATACATGGGAAGAGTATCGTAGCAAGAAATGGGGAATTAAACATACATACATTACCATGATTTGATAAATTCAACAGAAATAATAAAAGTTTCCGTCCAGCGTGACGCCATGACTGACGCAATATCACGCAAAACGCTTTTCTGACAATTTCTGTTGGTTATAATGGAAAACATAAAACAAATAACATAGATTGTCAGAATGTTTCTGTTTCCTTTAATGGCACATTTATGTACCATCCCTGGCCACATTGCATGGCCACATGAATGTGTGAAAAGTGAGGATTCTCCGCTCGTGTCCCTTTGGACGAGAGAATCACAGACATGCATTTTTTGCTTGTTTTGTTTGACTTTCTCAGATGGGATAACAATTATCATTCAGCTTCTTCAAAGGATCCTTTTGATAATACCAATGCTCATTAATACTCGGTTTTTTTAAAAGAAACAGACTTATTTGATAAATTTTTATTTGGTTTAGCAGAGTGTGATATAATCATCAACTGAGAGAATAAAGTTTTAAGTTTGACCTGGTTTGTGTGATACCTAAACTGTAATATTTAACTTGCTGTTTTACTGTCCTTTGTCGACAGGTATTGAACAATAACGAATTTGTTCTCATCACGATATGGCGGAAATATTGCCGATCTGATGCAAAATTTTAACTCACTCACTCAAACAGGAATGTTTGTTGTTTAACGCCGCACTCAGCAATATTCCACCTGTATGACGACGGTCTGTAAATAACGTTTTTGATTACATTTCCAGTCATATTTTACATTTCAATATCATACATACAGTGAACATGGATTCGTTGTTACATTTAGCATAATTGTTAAAGCGAGATCTAATTTCCATTTACAAATAATAATAACCAAAACACATTATGTGCATGTTTGTGGGATGAACAGATCATGTATCATAGTTTACACAGGGTTTCTAAATAATACATTTAAAGAAGACCAGAAGGCATTGAATTACAATTTGAATATGCAATACATTTTGTGATTTCATGTGATCTAAGTATCTCTTTTTAGAATAAGTAAAAATAAGGTTTTACTTTTTGTTTAAAACATAGACTTTATTTCCATAATAACTGCATTGAATGAATTGTTTTTCTTCTCTTTAAATCCAAACAGTATGTTTTCATTAGAAAAAATAACTAATGCCTTTGGTATAGTTTCTAAGCCAATCTGAATGTTTCGTCCATATATCAGCATCTTAGTGACTATTACATAACACATGAGTAAGTGTTTCAGATGGTTCATTACATAATGAACAAACTGGCGATTCAACATATCCAATTATAAATAAATAACAGTTAGTACTTAAAATATTCTGCATAACTTTCAACTGAAACCATCTTAATTCAGTACTTTGTGTACATATTTTTGCCATCAGGTTATAGTTCACCCATTATGTATCTGTACGCTGTTTTTCAAAACAATCTTTCCATTTACTGCAAAACTTATGTTTTATCAATTAAGGGTTAAATAGGGCTTCATAAAATACCTTTCTTCCCTTTTTATTGTTTATGTTTGATCGACTATATAGCAGCATAGGCCCTTGGCAAACTTTAGCACAATGTTTTATATTATTCTGTAAATAATTGTCTATTGATAGTTCTACTCCTTCTTAGGTCAAACAGTCAGAAGAGAGTTTTAAATGTAAACGTCAACGAATGACGCACGGTGCGCCATTGTATGGTTGATTAACATAGTCATGTTGCGTTGTGTAAAGTTATGTTGTCAGCAACCATTACAGTTATATTTGATAAATTATTAAAGTCATGAATTTAGATAAATAAGGAAATAAATACCAATATGTATTTATTTCACAAAAAAACATGTTGTACTCAATAAGAAAGTTAATTTAGTCTTTGCCACCACTCAACCTTTGTCTTGAAATCTGAATCAAGTCAACTTATTATTATACGAGCATGTGTGTCATAGTGAATTTACGAAACGAGTGTCAGCGAGTGATTTTCGAAACGAGTGTCAGAATTCCCGAGCGAGAACGAGGGTAAAACATGATTTCTTACACGAGTTTCGTAAAATCACCATGACACACATGTGAGTGTACTAATTTCTTTATTTTCCATTATTTGTTGATCCTTTGAGCTCCCCGTTAGAAAAGTGCATTGATCGCCACCGCTGTCATAGAAAAAGACATAGTTGTCAAATGACGTCAACAATCGTCAGCTATGACGTCGTTTCTAGTGTGACGTTTTCCGACCTTCCGTCACAATAAGATTCGAATGACGTCAACAATGCCGTGCGGATGACGGAAACAATACACTGGTACACAGAGCAGTGTTATTTGCACTAGTGCGAATACGATGTTTATGAACTCTGTTATTTCTAACCCTATGGGTAATGAAATGAATATAAAAGCATTTATGTCCATACAAATCTGTATTTACAGATGGATCCAAGGATGGTGACGTAGTTGCGAGCGCCACTGTCATTAGGTGCAATGCTGTATCATCGAGACTAACCGATAACTGTTCCATATTTACTGCTATTCAGACTACTAAACATCTTTCGTGCAACGGCCGCTCTTAATAAAAAAATTAAACTACATAATGATCTTGCTACTGGCTACAATGACCTCATTTATATTGGTTACCCAGCCATGTTTGAATATTTAGCAACACAGTGGCTTATGCTGCTGAACAAGCAACTTTCACAAGAAAAAATACCCATATATACAAAATATACAATTTTGTATATTTGGTATTTCCAAAATATACAATTTTGTATAGTTGGTATTTCCAAAACTATACAATTTTGTATATATGGATAGATTTTACCACTGCTTCATTGAATTTTTTGAACTCGTAAGAGGTTATCTTGGGGTTTGAAACTAATGTTACCGAACAGTATTTTTGCACGTGACAATAACACGTTAATACTATTTCATTATGGCAACTATATTTGGAGTGTTATGAAATAATTTTGATTTCTTGATGTTGACAGCATTTTACATAAGAAATAGAACATTTGTGCAGATTTTAGTAACAGATAATGTAAATAATACCGCTGTCTTAATTAGATTGCGGTTTGAAAAAGCACTGTTTGTATAACGAAAGGCTGCTGCTGTTTTAATTAGGTCGGAGTTAGAAAAGCACTGTTTGTTTAACGAAAGGCTGCCGCTGTATAAACTTAATTGGGGTTAGAAAAGCACTGTTTGTATAACGAAAGGCTGCCGCTGTCTTAACTAGGTCGGGGTTAGAAAAGCACTGTTTGTATGGGGAAAGGCTGCCGCTGTCTTAACTAAATCGGGGTTAGAAAAAACACTGTTTGTATAGCGAATGACAGAAGCTGTCTTAAATAAATCGGGGTTAGAAAAACACTGGTTGTATAACGAGAGGCTGTCGCTGTCTAAACTAGAATAACCACTAAACGGAATAGCAAGAGAGTAGCCTTTTAGCGATTGTCACGATCATTGCAAAATAATAGATAAAAAACCCATGAATTTAAAATTGTACAAGGAAACATATATAGGAAACACATCGTTGGAATAAATTCCTATTATATTACGTTCACGACATTAGTTCTGGAGTTTTCAAAGTAAAATTTAATATATATGTTTCTGTGATTTCATGTAATGGTGATTCTAAATATGAAATATTGGTTGATATTGTTTGTCAAACAGTTGTACACACCGTCCATTGTGATACTTCTACTTAAGGATGTTTGTTTAGTCAATAGGCATGCGTTCATTGTAAACAAGGATCATTAGTGTGAAAGGATTACTAAGTTTGTCATCCAGTATAATGCACTTCCACGATTAGCATAATTAGAACACAGTTTGTAATTAGGTACATCCGGACTCCAGTTAATCAAGGCAGCTACATCAGTTGAGAGTGTGAGCAACTGGAGAAGAGGCGAGCAACTCAATGTGATTAATGAATTAGTGGAATTTTAATAAATAAACGAACGCCTGTCGCAAAAATGCATTCGAACATTGAACACGCACAATCGCAGATTCCTATGGTACATTTGAACGTGAACGAAGCCGTGCAGGATGCCTATCAGCGATGTGTCTTCAGAACACACAGTGAGCTCAGGTGAGTTTATTAATTATGATATTTGATATTCATTCATAGATATGGCGATCATGAGCGCTGACACTATATGTGTTCGCAATAGAACATTTGGAAGACTAGACACATAGTGATTCACTATATGACTACATCAAATCCAGTATTTGTTTAATGCAACAGGTTTAAAGCATTCAAAATTGTGCATTATTATAAAATACAATCTGTGTCGCTTCGTCTCCCATGTAAAATCCATTAATTATTTGTTTTAAATATAATTTAATATTACTTTTAGTTTTACATTATAACTTAAATTATGGAGTCTTGCATGTCGAGCCAACAAACTATTGTACATAGTATTCACATTGGAATTTCTGTTTACTGTGTTTGCGGTGGGGTCCAGACAATTCCCCAAAGGGACAATTCCAAATACTACTGCGTAAAATATTAAAGCTGATTTGGAGAAAATTACCAAATGGATGAAAGTAAGTAAAATTGAATCCAGAGAAAACAGAAGCTTTCTATTTCACGTTAAATTAAAGTCTTCCCAAGTGCAAAACCTAATCTTAAAATGAAAGGAATTAATATTTATGACTTTGGTAATAATATTTCAGTCAGATTCTGATATTGACGAGTTAAAAAGGAAATCCCTATGATTAATTGCCTTAGAAGTCTTAGATACCTTTCTGGTGTCCACCGCCGTAAACCATACTCACTCACTCAGTTAAATAACTCCTTTCACATAAATCGTTAGAAGTTATGAACAAGCATATAATGCCCATATTTCGGACAATTGTACCAAGAACAAGAATTAATCCTAGAATGTTTCCACTAAGATTCATTCCGGACGCTGAAATATTGCCGATGAGACGTTAAATTTTAACTCACTCACTCAATACGGACTATTTGTGGGGCGATAAGGGGTACAGGCCACGAGAAAATATATAGAGAAACCAACACAGCCATTACACCTTTTTACAAGATGGAAAACATCTTTGCTGTTATTAATTACATTTATAGAAATCAAACCAATATACAGGCTATATGTTGTAGAACAGAATGCTTTGCCAAGTTATTCCTACCTGATACCATTAATAATTTGAATAGTCATCTGATATAGATGATTATTAAACTTGGACAGTGTGACTTATATACAGTTAAGCCATGATACCAGATTTTGTCACATAATCCTTTATCGCCTCGGACTCGGTTGTAGTGATTTAAACTTCCATCGGCTTAAAAGACAATATATTAAGAAACGATTCGCCTTTCTATTCTAAAGGCTAAGTGAGTTTATATTCAGTGGTTTATTGGAAACAATTTGTCAATTTAGCTATTTTGCAATCGGTCCATGTACATCCTACGTTCGGGTGAATTTGCACTAATGTTATAATTTAAGAATTAATTCATATTTTAAGACACGTATTAAGTATTAAACAGTTAAATAGCTTTTCTTAGTAATTGAACACCTTTCCATCGACCGCACCAAAGTGTTGACCAATCGCTTTTCATGTATTCTACGTCAAATAAGATCAGAACACGTGTATAATTACAACATCCCCAGGATACCAATAACAACGAAATGTACAAATTAACAAACATGACCAACAATATTATTTCATGATAATGTAGGTGTCATGCATGTAATTATAGCTAAATAAACATATGATTAATTATTCAGTTTGTGTGAAGTCGGTCATAAATACAAGAAACAGTTGATTCTGAAATTCTTTAATCATGTACTTTTAAGTATATTTTCCCAATATTATGTTATCCCCAAAATGGCAATTATATTCATGTTATATTTATCAGTCAATTTTTTAATACGAATTACGTAACATTTATGCTACTTTGATTTTATAAGACCAATGTTGTTGTTACAGATTCAGGGACCGACTAGGTTCATTACATGTCATAAAAGTGCCGGGACATAATGTGGTTGCAATACATTCTCTAATTAACACCTGTCACAAAGGGACGGGCCATTTGGGTTTGTCCTCAGGGAATGTGTTATGCAATTTGTGTATTCACGAAATAACATTCAACAAGTCGGGTGATTAAGGATTGATGCATTTGTACTTCATATAAATAAATGAATTACATTATTTTCTTAATCGTGTGCGAAATACGCATAATGTCGGAAAGCGCAAATTAAATCCCCAAATACTGACTTCGTTCCTAAATAAATCACAACCCTCACTTATAATTGTATCACTGTATCACTTTAAATTTTAATGATGTAAATCACGTATCTGTCACTTTTTAATGTAGAATACGTCAGTCACTCAACCAGTTCCACTATTATTTTCCCAAAAGATCAAAGATTAAAAACAGTTATCAAGATTTAATTTCCATATCGTTAGATATATTTAATCTTAACATTGAAACATCTTCATGTATTATTCTGTATTGAATGACATTAGATATATGCTCCTATACCGCCGCTGGTGTCATAATTTGCGAGAATTAAACATTTAGTTTGCATCCAACCATGCGCGTCCCAAATTATACAGCGTCAAACTTTCAGAGCTCCAAATAAGTTTTCCAAAGTAGAAATTAAGCAAAATAAATATTTATCAAGTTTCCTTTTGCTAGAACATATGCATGCTGTTATGGTTTTTCAAAAAAAACACTTCGTTCTCTCTGTTGTTAACAATATTAAAACAACAAGTACTATAAAATATAATACGGAAATATTTTACATATCATTTACGCATCCGGCTGCTCACAAAACAATGCTATTAAACAATATTTGTGTCCCAGGGACTGAATACCAATTAGACCAAGCCAGCTCTACAGATACTGACTCTCTCAAAGACAGCAAGCTACATTATACAGTTAAATGAAATCTGTAATCTCAAACATATCTAATGCTACTTCAACACTTTATCATATACTTAGCAGTTGAATATTCTGTAAAATTGAAATTAATCCTCTATTAGTTTACAGTGACGATTCTTGCAGGCTATATAATGCAGGCACGGCCCGTTATGTATCATTAAATCTTTATCTTTCTCACTTTCTTATAAAGGCATAATGATCGATAATCTCTTCTGTTGCAGTGTGAAATGTTAATTAATTTATTGTGAGTAAGGCTAATCCCTTTCTCCAGACATAAATTGATCACTCACCAACAACTGACAAGGGATTACTCCTCGTTAAGGCAATAATAAGTGATACAATATACTGCAGATTAATTAACTAATTAAGGGTTAAATGAGATTGTTTACTCAGAGTGTGATGTAATCCGTTTGATGTCGAATTACAAAGAGTGAATCTTCAAAAAGGGTAAACATACCCAACACTACCAGTAGCACCTGGCATTCCCAAATAGTGTTGTTCTAATACATCAAGCTATAATACTGACACGTTGCTTAAGGGTTATCGGAATAAATTTGAATTTGATTTTCACATATTCTCCTCCATTGCTCATGAGCATATACATGAATATACATACATATGCATTATAAATTTGAAATGCAATTGTAAATAAAGTTGTTGTTTTTCTTCAGAAGAGTCGTAACCGAGTCCTCGGGATACGCCATCGCAACCTTCCCGTCCAGAAGAAACAGAGGCACGAGGACGCATTAAAGATAGCTCAGTTGATGCCCTCCGAGGAAAGTAACTATGACGAAGACGGCATAAAGATTTTTTACAGTACGACCAAAGAACTGCGAGTCGACGGAACTGCAGATGGCGAAGAGGCTCGCAGATGAGACATACATTAAGAAGCTGGACAGTACAGCAGCTTTCCCTAAGGCAAGACGTGTCCGTTGACCACCATCCAAAAACCCATTCCCTGACATGAAGAAGGATATGTCATGGGTCAATACCGAGTATGGAATCCCGTGGTGTGGTGTGGTGTGGTGTGGTGTGGTGTGTGTAACGTAATATATGTGGGTGGGTTAGTGACTGAATTTGCGGATGTGTGTGTTCGTTGTACTTCTATGGAGGGGTGATGCGTATTTTGACTCAAAAGCCAAAATGGTTGGTTGTTTAAATAGTGACACTTTAATAAACTATTCTTCTTCTTCTTCTTTTTGTTCATTGTCAAGATGCTGTGTATTACTTCCCAGACTGATGACATGTGTTATCATTTTTTATCTTCAAATATCACGATGTGCCCACTGATACCGTCATTATGTTGATTGCCTGATTGTTTAGAACTATCAGTCGCGATGTTATATGATTGCTTTGTATAACATCGGCATGCTGTTCACTTTCATTGGGACTGGATGCTTTGCACAATAGCGATAGTATCTCACTGTTAATTATTTTTGTATCATTTGCATTAACATAAGTAAAGAACATATCAATTTAATCTGAATACGTCAATGTGTCAATTTTTTTATCTAAAAAGTACAGGTATAAGTATTCATATTCGACTTCTTATCATTTGTATTTGTAAGAATTTATTTAAATTTTCTTGCGCCTGTTGTACATTACATTTATGGTCGTAGTTTGTTGACTTTGCTAACAATATTAGACTGAGCCCCAAGAAATGTTTTGAACATTTGATTGCATTTTAAGCAATTTTGTGCCGTCTGGACAATATTCATACCAACAAATGTAACAGTGGCAAAAGTAAAAAAAAACAAAGATGGCGGATGTAAAATTTCGGAGTTAAAGCAGTACTTTTAAAAAATCGGGAATAGTTTCTGCGCACCCGGCCACCTGGGTTCCAGCCACTAATGCCTAAGTCCACTTTTGCCTACAAATAAATAAAACAGTGTGGAATAAATCCTACACAATGAAAACAACATACCCATGCTAGGAATGAACTCTTTGAAATTTCTTTGAAATCATCAAATATCTGCTGGTGTATACACTATAAGAACTAATGCAATGATGCAGAAATGATGCTCTGATAGTAGGTGTCGCTGAAAATCACTGGTGCATGACTTTGTTTATTGTAGGCCGTAGGCATTAGTGGATGTAGGCATTAGTGGACGAGGACGCCACCTGGGAGCAATACTGCCACAAACGTGCAATGTCCCTTTCCCCATGTTGAAGCATATTAAGAAAAGCATACCTTTGTACTTATTATCTTTTGTAAAACATAAAACATTAATACAACATATATCCCCGTGTCATGGGTTTTCGGACGCTGAATAAACATTCATAGTTTTTTCACATGAACAACTGTAAAACATCTCATTCACTTATAAAAGACAACTTTATCATTAAAAAGTCATTACTGGATTATTAACAATGTCTGTATCTTTCATTATATTTTGAAGAGGATTTTTCCAAGGACTGCCTTTTTTAAAAAAACGCGATTTTCCGCGTTCCGTCTAGATTTGACATTATAAAAATGTTTTCCCTACAATTAAACCGACACCTCAGAACAAACCAAGTTCAACACTTTAAATTAATAATTAAATAGTTTTCATCCTCTGTGCAATCCACACTGTTGGCTAATCTGCCATGTGCACGAGAGCATGTTACAAATCACATCGCGGCCTACCCGTACACACGAATCCAAGCTCAGCACAAATTGATTTCAACACTTTCAAAACAGAAGTCACCGCCAATGCAATCACCCCCGACAGCTAATCCTCTCTGTGCATTTGACCATAACGTCTACTCACATACCAAGCACCGCGCCAGGAAAAGTACCTGACGCCTCAATCGCTTACCCGTCAATATCATTGCAAGGAGAGTATGTACTCCCGCTAACAGTGTGGAGTACTAATTAAACATTCCAGTAATGTTACACGCCACTATATCAGTTTTTTTGTAACTTGCTGATACTATTTTGCACATACAAAACGATTATCCTCCTTTACAAACATATACAAAGAAACACAGTGCTCAACTTTAAACAATTCAATTTGCATATATATATAATAATTATACACAAATACATAATTATCTCCCTTTACCAATATATACAAAGAAAACAAATTTGGATATACCATATATACAAATTCGTATATTTTTGTATATGTCGTATATACAAACTTGTATATTTTTGTATATATCATCATTCCAATCTTGTATATCCTTTAGAAATATCATCTTTCCAATGGATATACAAGCTTGTATATATGGATTTTTTTTGCAGTGTTTTAACGAATCTGTGACACCACACCCGATCCCATATAGCAGTGACAAGCGTGTGATTTGATCCTGAAGCCGATATTTAATGCCATAGAAGTGGGAAACCGAAGTGGGTATCAATATGTTACATACAATTAAATATAATATTGCTTACACCTACTTGGTTTTTCAGTCCAGATTTGAAGGGGTCATTCTGAGACGATGTCGCATGGGCTATTCAAGATATACACATGAATAGTTTTTGAAAGGTGAGGATCCCCCATTCTGTATCCCTTGTGATGAGAGAGTCACGGTCAAGGATGTCCTGCTTGACTGTCTTGATTTTTCCATCATAAGGGATAAGTATTTCAAAGGTCCATCTCTTAATGATCTCTTTAATTAAATCAATTTAATTCTTGGATTTGCAATTGTTAGTGGCCGTGGCCCTTCGAGGGTATCATGAGACCTTGTCTTGTAAAGAATTGTTGTATCTACACCATCTTTTAATCGTGATATATTTGTTTTTTCAATTAGGGCTAAAATGGCGTACAATATTAATAACCAGCAGCTGAGGGGATGGTGTAAAATCCTGCTTGGGAACCATGGAGGAAACAGAAGTATCCCAAGTTCCCACGACCCCTATTGTGGTTGCCCAGATGTAGCTGCTCATGATCTATACCCCGTTTTAATAATATATTGTTATGTATAGTGATATCTTTTTATGGTAACATACTAGTTTTCAACATTATTCTGTGATGGTCTATTCGTAATTAATACTGTTCTTTGTTTACAGGTTTTTGTATTGGCTAAATGTATTTATTATTAATATAGAACTTTTCATGGTTATGGCTGAAATATGGTTTATGTGACGTTTATTCAGAAATAATTAAATTTTCGTTGTGTTCATGGAGATTCCTGCATTCTGATTAGCTGAATTGGTCACGTGTTATTGCATTCATTTCCCAATGAATGTAAAAAATTAAGCCACGCCCACCGCGGCGCACTACTTTTATTACTGCTGAATGTCGGGGAATCCCCATATTACAGTCGAGGGAATTCCCTTTCTGCTCACGTGTATCGTAATGCACAGGACATTTAGTGACTTTCGTGCATATTCATTGTCCAAACTACCCTTTGAAACCGAAGGCCGAGAATGAATGAAACAGCAAACGTGCAGGCTCGCTCGCCTGTTTTTTTCCCGCTCCCCTCGGTTCAACTTTCATGTCTTCGGGTTTCATTTATAACTAGCATTTCTCCAACTGTGTTTTAGCGTAATCAGGGAAGTAATGTTTGAATCACGCAGTAAATGACCATGTTATTTGAAACAGCCGCCTTCTCTCGGACATATTTCTTCCGGTTCGTTACAGTCTGACAGTCTTTTCGCCTCTTGCCTTAATTGACAGGTCCAATGAACATTGTTTTAATCCCACTCTCCGTTGATTAGCTACTGACCGTGTAGGCGTGGCAAGTTATGTGCATCAATTAAACGATCACCTGATTCATGTCACGCCACTGTATGTATTCCTACACCTGGAATGTTTATCAATGTCGTCATTTTTGTCTGTTTTGATATATGCCACTGTTTTGGGTTAAACTATTGTAGATAAAACATGTTTTACGTTGTCGAAATTAATTATAAGCATTGACTGTATATTTTTTCGGTTCATTGAGTTATGAATCGAAAAACCGATGTGCAATCTGTATGAATCCGCGTAGCGGATTCTTACAAAAGTTTGCACGTCGGTTTTTCGATACATACCTCAATGAACCGAACAAAATACACAGTCAATACTAAAGTGAATGTCATTTTGTGTTGGTTTACTAGAGTGTGAACGCTTTTAACCGTGTAAGTTAAAATCGTGTAAACGCTGGAGTTTGCGACTCAAGATTTTAACTTGCAAAGTTGAAAGCGTTCATACTCCTGTAAACCAACACAATATGGCATTCATTTCTATGAATTCGTATTTTGAAGTTTAAGGCATGCAAATGTTACTGTGACGCACAGTTTAGGCGATACTTTGGAATGCTGGGGACCAATTGCCGGTATATTCTTCCCACTTACGGAAAACAAAGTAGTTCCAATTCCATAAAAAACCCACACAAATTGTTGTTAATCAACGAAAGTTAGCCTACTTTCATTACTTTTACATCAGAAATGACTTACTTCTTTCACCCGACCTTCACCTCAATAAAATTACCAATGCGTACCACGTATGTTGATTTGTGATCGGTGACCGACTTGTACAAAATAGCGTGACCACTGACATCAGTATTCGGGATGGGACTCTTGTTAATTCAGGGATCATACATTAATATGTCATGTAAATAATCAGAAACTTTCTGAGAATCTATGTGTTGTTATTTGTTTAATGTTTTTCATTGTTACCAAGAGAAATAGTCAGAAATGCCGATACATACCCTTGTCGTTTTGCGTGATATTGCGTTTGTCATTGCGTCACGTAGGACAATTTCCGTTGAATTTACCAAATCATTGTATTGCATCTATTCTTAGTTCCCTAATTCTTGCTACGATACTCTTCCAATGTATATTCTAAAACTATTGAGCCATTGTTTTGAAAAATACGTGCGTAATAGGTGTCTCATAACCGGCATACGTGAAAAGTGATTTTGTTAACATTGTACATTATAGCGGAAAATTCACCTTGGCGATCGTGTTTGCGCATTTTCCAAAACATCCAAATGGGTTCTATGGTTATCGGTGACGTTTCAAAATGACCATTGGTGACTTCATAAAAATACAGATACCCGGGATCAGTACACTGATCACTAATATGCAATATTTGAAATGCAGGTCTCCAAGTAAATACCCGATATATTGATTTTATCACATACACTAAATAACACCGTAAATGGTGATTTAGTTATGTGTCATTACAAAGATGTACAGAGTTCCTAATTTTCAGTGTATTTGTGTGCGTGATGATTGTCAATCTTATTCGAATTCAACGTGAGGGTTGAAAAGTAGGGACATATATGTCCCTCTGGCATCCATGGGTTAATGCGAATATGTAAATAAGTGTTTTCATGGAACATTGTGTATAAAACGAATGTTAATAAATTGTCGTAATATTGTCGATCCTAAAGATCGTACTTGGCAGGGGATCGAGACGGCAGAGAATTTCTTTTACTGGAGGATTACTCATGAAATGTTGTTCCCGTCAAAAATCTTGTAAACGTCAAAAAGTGAAATTTATACTTTGAGAACGTCCCTTTTTTAACTTTGTTGAAAAAAGACCGGGTCATGTGAGCAGCAAACAAATCCGTCAAACTTCAAAATACGCATTCATTGCAAATTTAACTCACTCACCCACTAGTAACATGTATTCTCGTGTATAGTCATCTCTGTACTGACACTATAATGGGATCTAAGGAAACACATATGTCAAAAACAAACTACATGTACCTCGATTGATGAAAATCTCCTCGTCAGCGCGAAGTACTACACTGCTGTATGCACACGTCCCCGTCAGTTTGAATGACTACACCGACTGACTGACGGCCAGTGTGACAGCACATATTTGATGATAGAGATAAATGGTTTCGGCTCAGGAGCGCCAGAATTGACATGAAGGAGAAAAGCTCCTCGATGCGCCATGGGTATAGTAAGGGCCCCGACACGGTTAACTGACACGAGATTTGGCTCCCGGGACCAGGCAAATGAAACAGCCCTCGGGTTTTATCCTCTCCGTTGTGTGTACAACCTTAAATAAACCCTCGAAGGTGCGTTTTATCCTACGCGTAATAACTTGTTTGATTTATGCAGAATAACCCTTTTATCATAAATGGTGGATTTGGTGATGATAAAGATCTTTGTAAAACCACATGTAAGGTTTGCAGTTGGATCGACTCTTCTATTTCCTCAATGAATGTATTAACGACAATGACATAATATATCAGTGTACCACAGTTTGACCCTGTGTTCTCAGACGCCCACTGCGATTTGACACAATGGCAACACAGGCACTATCACCTGTCAATCAAGAGCTGAAAGGGATAATCTCACGACCTCTATGTGTACCATGTGTTGTTATGCTTATCTATTTGATAGTGCTATTTGTCTCAACAAACTGTACAACACAATATTATATATAAACATGGAACCCTTACAGAGTGTGACCCGCAAACCTTAACTGCTATTGTTGACAATATTGATTATTTATTTATAGAAAGTGCCAAGACATCACTTGGTTTTAAGACATGTAATGAAACAAATACAAACATGCAAAGCGACCATCAGGGTAGAACTACTATCCACAGACACATAACAATAGGAAACAAGCAAAGATAAATTGATTAAAATAAATCATTGAAAAACAAATTAACATAGAAATAATTTGCAGTCAAAATAATCAAAGCTGAAATGTGATGATAGTAAATATATTTGTTCTGTAAAATGTCCAGAATTTTGATATTATTTCATGGTTGAAAATGTACACAGTTTCATGCTCACTGGCTGAATGTGTAGTCATGTGATCTGATATTTTGAGTTCACACACCTGTGAACGGACAGCAAAGTTCACACGATGTGGACAATTGTGTGTTTTTTTTAAATTGATCGTGTGAACGTTTGCCGGAACTACTTTCCGGGGTTCCCCCGAACTCTCGATAGTGTTTACAATCAAATCTTGTTTCTATTTTCTTTTTAATCTCTGCATTTATCAGGAATTTAATTAATTTGGTATTTTTCCGGTCTTGTGACATTTTATCTGACTTATAAATAAATGTTTTGGTTCTGGTGTTTGATGTCGTCTACAATATGAAACAATGGATTGGACATTTGGATATGGAATGGCTATCCATGAATACTAGTAATGCAAGTGAAGAAAAATGAATTCTGCAAAATTTGATTCTGTAAAATACAGATTAAAGTGACTGCTCCTGACCAGTCCCCAACTCAAACCCGATTCACTATTGTATCTGAAAAAATCACCAAAATTTCGAGAAACCAAGACACATCAAATCAACAATGAAAAACACTAATGGGCTCTGAAAATGTTCATCTGAAGCCAAATAAAATGAATCTAGTTTTTAAATAAATGAGACATTAAAAGGTAAGGAAAGAAACTTAAATTAAAAAAACAACAAACTTGCCTACCTATTTTATCGATTGGTCATTGGAGACTGTCATCTGTAGACTGGATAACGATTCCGGTTTCTGAGTTGACCGACCTTCTCCATGCATTCTAGGTCGAGAAGCACCCTGACGTTGAAACACAAGGTACACAAACAAGTTTCAGAGCACTCCGTTCAATCCCATCCATTCCGCATCGTCCGAATTTGTTGCAAGCACGGTGAATCCAGAGCAAACATCTGGGGTACCTACCAATAATACAGGCTCCTGCACACGACATCGATACGCTGAACACTGTTGTCAGGCGAGTACTGCACATAGCTCAATCTATGGGACAGGAACATATGGTTCTAACAGTTGACAAGGGTCTATATCCGGAGTTGATGGAACTCAAGTGGTCTGTTAACCAACACAAGGATATCCTAATACCCTGCCTCGGAGGACTGCATATAAGAATGGACTTTCTTGGAGTCCTAGGCCGTCACATGGAAGAATCTGGCCTGTGTGAGTGGTGGATAGAATGTAATGTATTGGGTGACAATGCAGCACAGAATTTGATGTCCGGCAAAGGCTATGGTCGTGCAATGCGAACACACTTTGCAGGCTAACTAACTTTGCAGGCTATGTAGCAAGTACTTCTCCCTCAACTATATGAACATCCGGACTCTGTTGATGTTGAGCTGAGGAGACAACTGAACTCTTGTGGGGCGTTGTCAGACACTGGCGATATTGCACATATGGTAGAGAGGTTCCACCAGCCAATCCTTAATTTCATCAAACTCCTAAAAGAAGAAGACCCGAAAGCAGAATTCTGGTGGGATTACATGATGATGGTCAGCATCTTACTTGATTTTACCAGGGCACAGCGTGATGGATCATGGGAACTCCACTTGTATACTTTCAGACCTATGTTCCCTTTTTTTCTTCAGATATGACCACGTAAACAATGCCCGATGGGGGACGGTCTACGTGGCTGAAATGGCCCAGCTCCCACCAAACATCTTGTGTTAGTTCCAGCAGGGAATTTTGTGGTCAAACACGCAAACCGACGATTCAATCAAGTTTCTCCAGAGTGCCAGAGTACAGAATGGTTGAATGCCACTGAGAAAAGAAGAGTGGGGGCTTGGTCGCCATCACCAAAGTAGCTTTTTCATTAAACCGATGGACTCTGTCATATAACCTTAGGACGCTAATGGCATCACAGACTAAACTAATGTTCCGCGTAACAAGGGATGATGACGACAACATCTACACTCCCAACGAGTGTACCAAAGGAAGAAGGACGAAAGATGATCGAGATGAAGCACGACTGGTTACGTCACTGAAGCAACATTAGGTCTTCCATAACAAAGTAGCCACACTACAGAGCATGTTCAACAAGGATCTTGCAAGGAAATGTATGTGCTGGCTCCAGCAAATGCCGAACATGTCGATCTCAAAGCTCCCATTCACAAGAATAAAGCTCTGACATTTGCCTCACTTTACATTGTTATGCAAGACGTCAAAGGCAAACAAAGTACGATAAATATGGACAGAAACATTTTGCAAAGGCTAATAACAACTTATAGGGTAGGACGTAAGGTCAACATGGACAACATCCTCCAGCACAAGCTTATGTTTGTTTCACTATCCATTGCCACAGCCAGTGGTAACCTGCACTCAACGAACAAGTCTGTGCTAGCCAACATATTGACCAATGATGTACTGACATCATCAACTGTTGCACTGGATGGACCAACCCTCTTGCTGATTAATGGCCAGGCACTAGTGATGGCTCTCGGAAAGCCTAGGCACATAAGCACATTTGGAGAATATGCAAAAGCATTTGCAAACGTCTTGTGCAAGATTGGATCCACCTTTCAGAGGATTGATGCAAACGTCGTGTGCAAGATTGGATCCACCTTTCAGAGGATTGATGTTACTGACCATTTATACTGAACCGCAAAAGAAACGTCACCATGGATAGATATATGAGAAACCTTATTTTTGAGACATATCAAAAAGATGAAACTTGGCAAAACTGATCATAAAGGTTGAAATTAAAGTGTGAAATGTTCTTAAACACAACACTAGTCTCTGAGAAAATGGCATCACAAGTCAGTATCTCGTGTGTCCGCCATGTGCATTGATGACTGCCCTGCAACATCGATACATGAAACGGATGAGGCGGTTGATGAAGGCCATAGGCACTTTGGCCCACACTCTGAGGAACGCCTGACGCAGTTCAGCTGCAGCTGTCGGCCTTGGATGGACGTCATAAAGCCGTCTTTGAATCTCGTCCCACAGGTGCTCAATGGGATTTAAATCGGGACTGAGGGCAGGCCACTGCATTGTTTTGATGCCGTTCTGCTGGAGGAAGTCTCTTGTTGCTCATGCAGTGTGGGTACGGGCGTTATCATGCTGAAACTCGTGGTTGCGGCGACGTGCCAAATGAGGTATGACGTGTGGGCTCAAGATTTGTTTAATGTACCTGAGCTGCTGTGACACCATTGCCTCCCCCTGGACCGATGTTTTGGAAGACCACAGGGCTGATCTTATGTGCACGACCAATTCCACCAAACACCATGATGCTCGGACCACCCCACGAGTCTCTCTGAACAACACAAACATCCGAATAACCCGGTGAAGGGTAAAGAACTATATTTAACTATAGCTGTATCATTTACAGTTAGTTTCTCCACCATTACAACCATAATAAGTCACGCATGTTAATAAGAATCTGTTCGCATCTGACGCAGTTTGTAATCGAATTTGCCCTAATGTAGCGGCCATCTTGATTTCGTGACATATTGAAGGTTAACGTATGGTTTCAATGGATTCCTTGTACATGAAAACATACAGCGAAATGTTTTATTTGTGGTCCCACCATGTTTAGAACCCTAGATATGACAAAAATGAATTTTTAAAGTTTCTGTGGCGGCCATTTTGAATTTATCAAATTTGTGGGTTAACCGTTGAAATACTACCGGAATACAGCCGGGGAAACCCCCTAAATAAATTTAGAACATACCAATACGTCCAGAAAAGTTGTTTGTTAGCCGCAAACATGAAAACCATTAACATTTTCTGAAAATTCGCCTAGTCTACTATGTTTACATGAAATCTATAATCAATTATATTTCTAAATTTCATTCTACTATTTCCAATCCAGGATATGGTTGTGGTTTTATGAAGAACTCTACCCACAAAAAATCAACTCTTATTCCGACACTTGAATAAGAATAGAATCTGATAATCTTGAAAATGTAGCCACCACTCAACGTTTGTCTTCTCCGCTATGACAGTTGGTGACAGAGGCGGAGCTAGCATCAACTGAAGAAATTTGAATCAAATCTACTAATTTATCAACCAGAATATATAGAGATAAGTATACGAGCATGTGTGTCATAGTGACTCTCTTTTCGTAAAATCAATACAACACACATATTAGTGTAAATATTTTTTTATTACCCATTATTTCATAATCATTTCGCGCTCTCCTCTAGAAAAATTAATTGTTTAAAACCTCATGTCCTCTGAAATTACAATTTGTCGAATGCTGTCAACAAAATTCAGCTATGACGTCTTTCCTAGTGTTATGTAATTTCGACCTCACGTCACAATGAGACTCGAATGACGTCAACAATGTCGTGAAACAATAGATAGATGCGCAAGAAGTGGTATTTGCACCAGTTACCATACGATGTTTAAAAACGCGGTTATTTATAGACATATGTGTAATAAAATAATTTAAAACATACAAATCTGTATTTACAGATGGATCCAAGAATGGTGACGCATTCGCGCGCGCCACTGTCATTAGATGTAATGCTGTAACACCAAGACCACCAGGTAACTATAACATTTTTACGGCTATTCGGGCTGTTAAACATATTTCATGCAAATTGAGACTCTTATTAGAAATGATGAAACTATATAATGATCTTGCTTCTAGCCAACTGACTGACATTATAACGCGAAGGATGACTTGTTGATTAAAACAATGTAATGAATCAGGTGATCTTTGTCATTGAGAATCAAGAAAGTACATCTTGACTAATTTATCGTGTAGAGAGTAAACAGTTTGAGTTTGACGTTACATTTTTTCCAGCGCCGTTTAAGCTCTACTTTTCATCCAGACGCAGGTTTGAAAAATAAGGAATTAAGAAGGGCAAAGCCATATATAAATAAATAAGAGAGTAATGACATTTTGCAATATGGCTCCGGTGGATCGGAATTCTATGAGCACTTTTAAATAAAAGCACCAAAAACATTTCTTTAATCATGAGATATGTAGTGATTCTGATGACATATGTAGTAATTCTGATGACATATGTAGTATGATATGAGATATGTAGATATGAGATATGTGGTGATTCTGATGAGATGTGTAGTGATTCTGATGATATATGTAGTAATTCTGATGACATATGTAGTATGATATGAGATATGTAGATATGAGATATGTAGTGATTCTGATGAGATATGTAGTGATTCTGATGACATATGTAGTATGATATGAGATATGTAGATATGAGATATGTGGTGATTCTGGTGAGATATGAAGTAATTCTGATGACATATGTAGTATGATATGAGATATGTAGATATGAGATATGTGGTGATTCTGGTGAAATGGTCCACGATGCAATTGTGTTTGGGTCAAATTCACGTGAAGTTCGAGAAAAACTGCTGCAGGAAGGTAAAGATTTAGATTCGACTAAGGCTATAGATATATTTCCCGTTCATATGAACTTTCGGAAGAACAAGTCGAAAGTATGTCAGGGGGAACAGAAAAAGTGGATCACATTTCTCGTTCACGAAGTAAGAAGAAAGACAGTTTTTCTAGTTTCCATGGTAACAGTCACAAGGGGAGAGAACACTATGACAAGCATGATATAGGTGACAAACAGCATGGCAGGGAAACAGAACAGTGTGAAAATTGCGAATTTAGACATTTCAGTGGTCAAAATTTTCCAGCCCGAGGTGAACATTGCGATACTTGTGATAAATGGAATCATTTCGCAAGTATGTGTAAATCCAGCCAGAGAAAAGGACACTCAAAGAAACGCATTGATTGTGTTGATGAAACACCTAATGCTGCTATTACTCTCAATATTGTGAAACTATGTTATTTCACGTACATTTTCGTGATTGAAAAAAACTTTAATTAATCTTATCTTTATACTAAGAATTTGAATAAATACACTGCTTTATTAATCTCCACCTCCAGATGACCCTACCCAAACACTACTATACCTCTATTGATACCCTCTCCAAAACAGATTATACGAGTCATTGATAACACGGATTACACTTCGCCATGGAGAAACCACTCATGCATGGTAAGACAACCGAGGCATAGTTAAGCTCTAAAAATAAGACGACCCGGGTTGTAATCGGATTACCACGGCTGAGTGGTTCCCCCCATTCGGACTTGGTTGGGACCAGGGAAAACATCCGGTTAATGGTGATGTCCATTCGAAACACAAGTGATTTCAATACCAGCTTACGATAGCGTGCTTTCAACGCTCAGATAGCTCCTTGATGCAGTGGCTGCAACACGTTTTTACGTTTCTCAATATGATGTTTGCATGAGATGGAGCGTTACCTATACACAGGGAATTTTTCCTTCACTGTGTACGCATCTGTTTATCTCTTCAGCAAATCAGAAAAAAAGCTGGGAATTCACCCAAGTTGAATGATGAAAGACGAATTTTTAAGTCATTCACCATTGAGTGCATTTAAAAGTTGTAAAATATATGCTGAAAGTTGATAAAAAATCATCGCCTTTTGTGATTCACCATTCGAATGTATTTTAATGTTGCAAGTTGAATGATGAAAGATTTGTTTTTTCGATATTCGTCATTCATCAATCAAATGACGAAGCAGTTCGTCATTAACCATTTGAGTATATTCATAAGTTGTAAAATGAAAGACAAAAATGAAACAAAAATCATCGTCTTTCATCATTTGTTAGTTGAATGACGAAAAGTATAATCATTCCCCATTCGATTATATTGTAATCTTGTAAGTTGAATAACGAATGATGAAATAATTCATCATTCGCCATTAGAATGTATTTAATGTTGCAAGTTGAATGATGAAAGACTATATTTCCCGTTATTCACCATTCGTCAATCAAATGACGTAACAAAGAAAATATGATTTGATTAAAAACCTTTAAAAATTTAAACAATTCGCATAATACACTAATGTTGATGAGTATCCTAGACATCTTATGCTTAAGAATTAATAAACTTGCTTTTTCACAACAAATATACATTTAAAAAAAGTAGGGGTCATATGGTGACAAAGTCATTTCTTACACCACTCTTCATTGAACCAATTTATTTTTATACCAAATTACCCAGCCATAGGATTACAATTTTGAAACTGTTGCAAGAATCGGTGGTGGTTAAATAGACGTAGTCGGATTTAACAGGAGTTCTTTCAATTTCGATTTCATTAAAGTTGTTTTGGTATACTTTCTTT
This sequence comes from Haliotis rufescens, assembly GCF_023055435.1. Classification (NCBI taxonomy): domain Eukaryota; kingdom Metazoa; phylum Mollusca; class Gastropoda; order Lepetellida; family Haliotidae; genus Haliotis; species Haliotis rufescens. The sequence continues at coordinate 39,711,712 of NW_025963780.1, read as the reverse complement.
TGACCCTCATCATGTTACTAACCAGGTTTTGTCTAAGTTGTTTGAAATAATGTTCATTGCATCCAATTCTAGAGTCACACATTTATGTCTCATAAATATTCATGGTAATTCATTGACGGATGCATGGTACATCAATTTGTCACAACTCTTTGCCTGCACCGATCGTGCATGAAACCATTGTAGAAACTTGTGCACCATTTCGTGCTTCAGGGTAGTTAAATTGCGTAGTATTGTGCCAACAGTCACGCGTTACCTGGTGTGACGTACTTATGTTAATACATTTTCCACATCAAAGAACAAATACCATCACACAATAAAATATGCATCATGATCAAAATAAAATTTAGGTTAATAAAAACGATGTTGCACTTCAAACCGTATATTTGCATTTGAACATGAAAAAGCTTGGTAAAAATATTGGATATGCGCATTTGAAGAAAACGTCAATTGCAGTTATATAGGTCACCGTGCGTATTTGGTGAGTGGCTGTGTGGCTGTGTGGCTGTTTAATTTGGGTTCAAGGCGGGGAACCCCAGAAATGGACTTCACACATTGTACCAATGTGGGAAATCCAATTCGGGCTGAAGAACGCTTTAACCACTACCCCGGAACCCTTCCAGTTATATCACTGTGTGCCAGCTTAAACGGTTATAGATGAGGTTTAAGTTGACAGCCTGGATCGTGGCAAATACATGTGACAGAAATTTCTTGAGGAAATACAGTAGAAGTGCTTGACTTTAACGGACCAGTTGTCTTTCAATGTGATGTACTGTGACATTGTTAACTGGTATATTGGTAGATATAACACCATTCTATAGATGTAAACACATTTGATGATACATCTGTGAGTTTAAAGTTGATTTTGACAGCCCGGGCCAAGTCGGACCGAACACAGATGAACACCTCTGACAAATTCTGCCTCAAACACAAATCTCTTATCGTTGCGCGAGAGAACTTTCGAAGCAGCATCATCATTAAAGCGTCATCAATATTCAATACTTTCAAATCTCTGCTCAAAATTCATCTCTTCAAAAAGTCCATAGCTTGACTAAGATCTCAATCGCTATACATATGAGAATGGTAGTGATGGGCTGCATATACTTTCTGCAGAATATTCATGACGCTTTAATCATGGTGATGCTGCTTTGAAAGTTCTCTTGCCCAACGATATGAGATTTGTGTTTGAGGCAGAATGTTTTGTTGTTGAGATCATAAAGCTCTGGTGCCTTTGACAAATGATATTGAGCTACATGGAAGTCATGCTGACATAAAATTGAATCGAGGGTATAAGCCGCTTCATAGAAAATATGTGCATTATTTAAGAATACAGCTGTCATATTGCATTTTTACGGCTATTCAGGCTGTTAAACATATTTTCCGTGCAAATTGCGACTCTTATTAGAAATGATGAAACTATATAATGATCTTGCTTCTAGCCCACTGACATTATAACGCAAAGGATGACTTGATGATTAAAACAATGTAATGAATCAGGTGATCTTTGTCATTGAGAATCAAGAAAGTACATCTTGACTAATTTATCGTGAAGAGAGCAAAACAGTTTGAGTTTGACGTTACATTTTTTCCAGCGCCGTTTTAGCTCTACTTTTCATCCAGACGCAGGTTTGACAAATAAGGAATTAAGAAGGGCAGGGCTATATATAAATGAATAAGAGAGTAATGACATTTTGCAATATGGCTCAGGTGGATCGGAATTCTATGAGCACTTTTAAATAAAAGCACCAAAAACATTTCTTTAATCATGAGATATGTAGTGATTCTGATGAGATATGTAGTAATTCTGATGACATATGTAGTGATTCTGATGAGATATGTAGTAATTCTGATGACATATGTAGTATGATATGAGATATGTAGATATGAGATATGTAGTGATTCTGATGATATAAGTAGTGATTCTGATGAAATATGTAGTATGATATGAGATATGTAGATATGAGATATGTAGTGATTCTGATGAGATATGTAGTGATTCTGATGACATATGTAGTATGATATGAGATATGTAGATATGAGATATGTGGTGATTCTGGTGAAATGGTCCACGATGCAATTGTGTTTGGGTCAAATTCACGTGAAGTTCGAGAAAAACTGCTGCAGGAAGGTAAAGATTTAGATTCGACTAAGGCTATAGATATTTCCCGTTCATATGAACTTTCGAAAGCACAAGTGGAAAGTATGTCAGGAGGAACAGAAAAAGTGGATCACATTTCTCGTTCACGAAGTAAGAAGAAAGCCAGTTCTTTCTAGTTTCCATGGTAACAGTCACAAGGGGAGACAACACTATGACAAGCATGATAAAAGTGACAAACAGCATGGCAGGGAAACAGAACAGTGTGAAAATTGCGAATTCAGACATTTCAGTGGTCAAAATTTTCCGGCCCGAGGTGAACATTGCGATACTTGTGATAAATGGAATCATTTCGCAAGTATGTATAAATCCAGCCTGAGAAAAGGACACTCAAAGAAACGCATTGATTGTGTTGATGAAACACCTAATTCTGACTCAGACTTATTCATTGATACAGTGTCTAATGGAAATGAACATATGGACCAAGCCTACACTGAAGTTTTGATCGGACACCAGAAGATTCCTGTTCATTTCAAGTTAGATACAGGTTCAAAGGTCAACACCATACCAGCTAGCACATTTGAAGCTAAAAGTTTGAAGTACCCCCTGAAACAAACTAATGTCAAGCTACAAGGTTATGGGGGTAAATACATCAAGGTCAAAGGTCAATGTAACATGAAGGTCTACAACAGACATTCAAGTATGTCGCTTGATTTCTTCATTGTCGAAACTAAGGCTCCGCCTGTTCTTAGTTTACGAACTTGTTTGGATCTGAAACTTGTCAAATTGATCCTAGCAGTCGACTCACAGCCTTCGTCGTCAGGTATGACTCAGGACTCAGTTCGCAGAAGTTTTCAAAGGAATAGGCAAACTCAAAGGTAAATGTAAGCTACATTTCAAGCCTGATGTAACTCTAGTTATACATGCACCTCGACGTGTTGCATTTGCCATAAAGGACAAGGTGAAAGTAGAGCAAGATCGAATGGAGGATCTCGGTGTCATTGCCAAGGTCACGAAGAGCACAGCCTGGGTCAACTCACTAATTGTAGAGAAACCCAAAACTGGTCAACTACGGATATGCCTCGATCCCAAGGATCTCAATCAAGCCATCATTAGACCTCACTACAGAATGCCGACTTTTGAAGATGTAATTTCACAACTTGTCGGAGCCAAATATTTCAGCGTTTTGGACGCCAGGTCTGGATACTGGTCCATACAAGTAGATGCAGATTCGTCACTATTGACAACTTCAACAGTCCGTTTGGCCGATATGGTTTTCTATGCTTACCTTTTGGGATCAACTCATCACAAGATGAATTCCAGCGCAGAATGGATGAGATCTATGAGAACCTCGATGGATTCAATGTGATCGTCGATGACATTCACGTGCATGGACAGTCAACGGAGGAACATGATCGTCGTCTGAGGGTGATGTTCAAGTGTTCCAGTGAGAAAGGCATTCATCTGAACCCAGAGAAAACAGTGATTGGAGTACATGAAGTGAGTTACTTTGGTCACATCCTCTCTGCTGATGGGATCAAGCCCGACGCTAAGAAAGTGGATGCCATCCAGAAAATGGAAGCACCTAAGGATCAATCAGAGTTAGTTCACACCTTGTCTCTCAGAGATAACTTTCCCTCTGCGAGATATGTTGAAACAAGATAATAGGTTTCAATGGGACAGCAATGCGCAGATTGCCTTCAAGAAGATGAAGAATGCTGTAACCAGTACAGATTTCTTGGCCTACTATGATCCGAAGAAGGAGCTCACTCTTCAAGTGCATGCATCACAAAATGGTTTGGGAGCTGCTGTTCTCCAGGAAGGAAGACCAGTTGCATATGCGTCCAAGTCACTCACCCAGACTGAGTGTAACTATGCTCAGATCGAAAAGGAGATGTACGCCATCTAGTTTGCCTGTAAGAGATTTCATCAATATCTCTATGGGAGGAAGGCGAGAGTTGAGAGCGATCACAAGCCGATTGAAATCAGCATGAAGAAGTCACTAGCTGTTGCTCCACCCAGGCTACAAAGGATGTTATTGCAGTTACAAAAGTATGATATCACAGTGGTTCATCATCCAGGAAAGAGTATTCCTCTATCGGATACACTGTCTAGAAAGTTTGTGACAAACAGTGATGATGACAATCTCAGTGATGGAGCTGAAATGCAAGTACATATGGTACTCACAACTGTGCCAGTGAGTGATGAAAGGATGTCCGAGGTGAGGATTCCAACACAGCAGGACCCTGTGTTAACAAAGTTGAAGTCAATTGTGAAACAAGGATGGCCAGACAAACGAAGAAACTGCCCTTCATCTATCCAACATCTCAGAGAAGGATGATATTCTCTTCAGCGGAGAGAGGATAATAGTGCCAGACAGGATGGAGTGCCTCAGGAAGTGATATCAGATAATGGCACTCAATACACAGCCGAGGAATTTGTTAACTTCACAAAGTGTTGGGGTTTCAAACATTCAACGTCTAGTCCTCACTACCCGCAGACTAATGGTTTGGCTGAGAAAGGTGTGCAGATAGCCAAACGTCTGTTCGACAAAGTACCAGCTGATAACAGAGATCCAAGACTCAGCTTGTTGGAGTACAACAACACTCCCATCGGACATGTATAGCCCTACAAGATGTTAATGGGACGTCGTCTTCGTTCAACACTTCCAGTGACGTATGAAGAAATGAAACCTAAAACTGTTGATTCTGAAATCGTACAGAAGCAGATTGCTCAGTCAAAACTTCAACAGAAACAGAACTATGACAAGTCCGCGAAACAATTCTCAAAAATCAATATCAACGAGCCAGTGCGAGTTGGCTTCCAACAGAAACCCTGTAGAAACCAGCCACAGTGATCAGCAAAAGCCAACATGACCAGGATAGGTCATACATCGTTCAGACCAACGATGGTGCTTAATACCGTCGTACACTTGTTATCAACCAGTGACAAACTCAAATCTGCTGTCAATCAAACTTGTGAAACCAAGCCTGAGACAAATGAGCAGAAAGTAACCAGCACACCAATCAAGACAGCAAATCCGAGTGTGAGTTCAAGTCCATCACAGAACTTAGCACACATCACCAGGAGTGGTCGATCTGTGAAGCCTAAGGTCATGCTAGACCTATTTTCATTTGACAATTGTTTAGTTAAATTGATTTGGTCAACATATCTGATTTTATTGTCAAGCCAGAAAAGGGATTTCAAGCAAATGTGCTTTCTGTTTTATTTCATTGCAGTTTGTATTAATGTTGACGAACATATAATTCAGCTTTTCTATGAGTAGAACTGTAACGTCTAACTTTAATTTTTGAGAAGGGAGATGTAGTGATTTGTGGCAAATCTGCCAGGTTTTATGAGTGCTTCATAATCAGTATGCTATGTAGGGTCCCTAACCCCCCCCACCCCTCCAAAATGGAGGATTAAACTAGATTGCTCCAAGACAGTGAGTCTATCTTTAAAAGATACAAGAGTTACATTGTGATTGAAGATAACCCACAGAACATTACAAGCTATGGCTGCTGAGTGCAGAGTTGATTGTATGATTCCACCTATATAAACGTGTGAAACACTATCTAATCGTGTTCGCGAAAAGGCGAGCGTAACCTGTCCCAGCGCTGAGAACATAAACATTTATACGAAATGTCAGTTTCATGGAGGCCATATGTATAATCGGAGGAGAAATAATAAATACTGTGACACAAGAGAAAAGGGAGTATGTAAAAGTCCACCTTTTAACATGTTCCAATTTAAATATGCAAAACCATAAAATTTGGTATTCCGGATATGGGATATACGAGTACTTGCTGCATACACAATTCCATAATAATACATTTTAACAAGCATGAATTTCTCATATCCCCCGCCAATATGACATGTCCGGTTGTGTGCAATGCATGAGCTCCTGTGAACTATGTTCACTGGGCCTTTTTGTAAATGGCCTAATTGCAGCACTAAAAAAAGGTTATTACTGGTGTTGTCTTGCCATCTGTAGTATATGATAGAATATGTAACTGTATTTGTAATGAGTAAGGATGAGACATATGGACGACCAACTTCTTTTAACAATTACTAGTGATGGATTCGGTGTAGGTTCTAATACTGTTAACAAGCCAGTGAAGTACAGAGTATGGTTGACAAGAATATATACAGGGTAGGAGGCAGTGTTTATACAATTAAGTAGGTTTAAGATCAATTACGCTGTAATGGGCTCCACATGATGAACAAGTATGCCAAAATATGCATGTACCTCAACTGATGTAACCCTCTCGTCAGCGTGAAGGACAACGCTGAGCAATCTTCGCCTCTTCCTGAACGTGGAAGACAACACTGATGAATACACGTAGACACACCTCGTTTTAGAAGAAGTACCTGAAGAACTGTCCTGCTTGACACACACCTCTGCCAACGATAATGACTCCACTGATTGAAGAACGCCTATACAGTTTCCCCTCACACCCCGGGCGCGATAGTCCTACAGTTTGATATGCACCAGCCTGTCTCCTCTTCGTGACGAGAATCCGCGAAACAGTCAGGTACACACTGGTTTACACCATCACATGCCTACTTATCATGTTACTGTTGATCTAGAACTTGATGTTTTATCTGTCATTTATCATGTTAACATATGTCCAGCATAATACTTATTGAAATCATTACTAAGGTATTGAATGTTTGAGCAAGAATCGTATAACCATCTTTGACATGTTTGTAGAAAGAACATTCTCAATTGTTCCTGAAAGTCAAATGCTGAAACTGCTAAAAAAGGGAAAATGGAAGTCATCCAAATGGGGTTTAACGTCGCGTCCAAGATTGCACTTACATATTCTATCATATACTGCAGAGAGCAAGACAACACCAGTAATAACCTTTTTTTAGTGCTGAAATTAGGCCATTTACAAAAAGGCCAAGGAACATAGTTCACAGGAGCTAATGCATTGCACACAACAGGACATGTCATATTTGCGGGGGATATGAGTTATTCATGCTTGTTAGAATGTATTATTATTGACTTGTGAATGCAGCAAGTACTCGTATATCCCATATCCGGAATACCAAATTATATGGTTTTGCATATTTAAATTGGAACATGTTATAGCCACGTGCATGAACGTGTTGGTTTGTCTGCTTGTACGAGTCCAGACTGATGCCGATGTGTCATGCTCGCTCACTGCGATACCATGCTACAGTTCAACATGAATACTTGAACACACTTTAAACGGACACCAAGCTGACCAGTCCTTGTTTTAGACCCTTCATGCCCAGCGACAGACAGGGTAACAGCAAGTACCATCTTTTAACGTCTTTTGGTGGTACGCGACCGGGGATCGAAACCCTGACCTTTCGCTCGCCTGATGGACACTCTACCACTCACATGCGGTCTCATCCCTCTTTTCATTCAGTCTCGTCATAGGGTCAACATATTGTGTATGTAATGCTTTATCATGTACATGGGATATACAAGTATCATACATCGCACTTACGGACCAACGTCACTTGGGCGATTGATCCTGATAAATAATACAAATGGGCAATTTATATATATTTCCACACCACACAGGGCAAGCTCACAGCCCAGAACTGAATGTTGACAGAAATACAGCTATTCATGATAATGTTTCAATGAATTTCCGTTTACTTTCGACCATGTCTCTTCAGGGGCATGAAGAAACATCCTTTGAACTGTTTAATGTTTGCAAAGGCAGAACAACCTTCAACTCAGTCATGAATATTCTGTATTCACTGAGACTGGTCTTCTATTTTCACTATGACCGAATTCACAAAAATCACTGAGATAACCATTTCTACGAACAAATAGTCATGTCCACGTTGGTTTTGGTAACGTTTTAATTATTCTTTCAAGGCTCATACGTGTTACAAACTGATCCTCTTATGAGTTCACGTAATGCGGACAATCAGTTGTTCAGATCGAAGGGGAAACAAGAAACAAGATATTTCACACATTGAATACCCTAATTGTTAAAACTTTTTGTGAAGTTGTCGACCGCGAAATCTAATTATGTCATTACAAACGTAAAGCCTTGAAACATAAATTGGCACTTAAGGGCAAGTAACCAAAATACGTAATGTCAATAAAATGCGTTATCAAACATTTGAATATGATAATATACAAAATCAAGTATTCTTGAGCTCTACGTGACCGTTGTAGGAAGCATACACGATGGTCATGTGACAATACTTATATAGTTGTGAAAATGATGTGAAATATACATGTATTTACCGAATCATCAAAACGTCAAGCACAAAGAACACTCTCTGAACGAGTGAGTGAGCGAGTTAGTGAGTATGGTTTTATGCATCTTTTAACAATATTATATTAGCAATATCACGGCGGGGGACACCAGAAATGGTCTTCACACATTGTATCCATGTCGGGAATCCATCCCGGGTCTTAGGCGTGACGAGCAAAAGCTTTAACCACAAGGCTACCCGACCGCTCCCTCTCCGAACGTGCAAACAAATATTGAGGTGGTTACAGATGCAATCTGTGATGCATTAAGCCCGTTAATTGCCTCATGACAGTCACCGTCACCGACTGGCTAAACTTCCTTCACGTCCATAGAGACGTCTCCTCTCTCCAATCGCAGTCGGCAATGTCAAAGTCATTCTCTGTTATACCTTGTAACATGGATTCCAAGACTCGCAATCTCCTGGACACTGTTTGTCAACTCTAGAAGCTAAGGTATGGAAGCTCATAGCGCTTTTGGGCGGCAATACCTGCTACGGATGATAAGAATTCTGCTGCGCTACAAAATTAAATTTGGGGCCACATATCGAGTAGAAGAGGTCAAGTAAATGAGGTCGAAGTGTAGTATATATAGCGCATACTTACAAATATAACGCATGTCACAAGGGCTCCCGTATCCACGGCCGTACGGACTCTACGGTAAAGTAGCTCAGGGTTATACGAAGTGTTCTCGAGCCGGATGGTCTCTGACACACACCCAGTCAGCGCCAGATAAGCGTCACTCGGCCACCCCCCTTCAAGCACACTGTAGGACCCGTGGAATCTGGTCGTAAGTAAGTATATTTGGATTATGTATGACACAATATTCCCACAGATACAATACATCGGCGATGGGGTAGCCTCATCACGCCGAAGACACCGAGATCGATTCCTCACATTGATACAATGTCTGAATGCCATTTCATGTTTTACGTCTTACAAAAGATCAATCTGTCTGGCAAGTTGAGAACTCATATTCCTGCAAAATAAAAATATATTTGTCTGACTGTCTCTAACAACTAGGATACTTTGAATAGATGGTGTGGGTAAATAATGTTTGGTGAGTTATTAATTTGCATAGTTATATAAAAAATGAATTGTTCTTAATGTGAAACGAGTAAGCATAATTAAGAATAATACCTTTTATTCCGTTTCGATTCCATAACACTGCATTTATTTTTAAGGGGATTAGGTTTTACAAGTCTAAAGATAACCTAGACATATGACCTCTGGCATAATAGCATACATATCTATATTCAGTATAGTTGTTCCCCCAGTATAGTTGTTCCCCTATACATGAAATATAGGATCTGAGTCCTTATATACATTCTCGATCATTCCTAACGGATTTATCCATGTTTTGTTATCCATTTGAATAACTTTCTTGGCTAGCGCCTTCTCCATCAGTGAGACCCACATCTCACTGTTGCCGGAACCAGAGCCAGCACTCACCAGGAACCTGGAACCGTCATGGACTGGCATGAAGTCGTCGATGTAGACGTCCTCCCATACCCCCAGTCTCCACAGCAGACAGTGGAAGACACCATCAGTCTTAGGAGTATAGGACCTCTCGCTGACCACTTAGCAAACAGCCTGCCACTAATCATAAAATGATTATGAAATTCAGTGCTTCCTGTTGATAGTGTATTTCGCTATTGCCCATAGGGGAGAGAATGGGCTATTATGCCCGATGTCATTCCATGATATTTGGTAACGACTGTATGGGGACTTCTCAGCGTGAGCTATTATGCCCGAGGTCATACCGTGAAATTGTGGGGAATGATTGTGTGCGGACGTGTCAGCGTGAGCTATTATGCCCGAGGTCATTCCGTGAATTTGTGGGGAATGACTGTGTGGGGGCTTGTCGGTGTGGGCTAGTATGCTCGAGGTCCTTCCATGTTTGTTTGGGAATGACTATGTGGGGACTTGTCAGCGTGAGCTATTATGCCGGAGGTCATTCCGTGAATTTATGGGGAATGATTGTGTGGGGTCTTGTCGGTGTGGACTATTAATAATTAATGATCACTTAATCTTAGTTTATAAATGTGCACTCGATATTGTCTTATTTCACAGTGACTGAGAGATACATGTTCTAATTTTATTTCATTTTAAACTATCATGTATGTCCAAAGTTTGTTTCCTGTGCCTTTAGTTACATTAGCATCTGAAGAGTTTTCCTGAAGAGAGAGTTAAATTTAGACTTTATTGTCTCTTTGAATGTTGGTGATAGGAAATCTGAATTAGATTGGATTGGTATACCCATCCTACTCTATTGACCAATCATTTTCCACCACTCATATCTATCCGTAACTATTATTTTTGTAAAACCATGGTCCAAGTATTCATTTCTTCCGTTTTACTTGATTTGCCAAACACTACAACATTTTGGGGCGGAGTGGGCAAGCAGTCAAAGCGCCAGTCTTGCAAGCGCAAGGTGTAGAGATCGTATCCCGCTTGTGACCAGGTTGTTATTCAGCCTTAGGACCAACAATGTTTACATGTCTTTAAAGTGTTGTGACTACCCCTAGTGTACAGAACATACGCCCTGTTCACTCACAAAACCTACTCGCCCGATGGTAGATGACCAAATGGTCCAAACACGAATACGCACATACACCCTAGTGTCAACCTGGACAAGTGACTTAGTTCAAATGTGCCTTTGTTCAACCAGCTGGGAATGGGTACCCGATATGTGAAAGTGGATGTTAAAACCTCTAGCGCCCCTAGACAGCTTGGATTGTATGTTCCCAAAAGGGAGTTTGGAATGATAGTTGGAATGCGATTCTTTGGAAAAGGCCTATTTACAGCCTCAGACACATCGAGGCCAACAAACCTGATCTTGTCCTTCTTGATAAATCCAATGAAATCATTTATATCATTGAATTTTCTGTCCCTTTTGACACTAATGTCATTGACAAGATTGAGCAAAAACATGGCAAATATGCGGACCTCGCTTTTGAAATGTCACTCTTGCATCCATAGTACCAAGTTTTCCGACTCTCCATTGTTCTCGGTGCCCTAGGTTTGGTACCCCCCAATCTATTGACTGATATGGGGAGAGCACCCGTGTTTGCTACCAGGAATACAACCCTTCTGACAATCTGGGTAATGCAGAAGGCTGCAGTGTTGGGGAGTCTTCACATTCTCCGAACATTTCTCGTTGAGTTTGACTAGGCAGCGCTTCCTCGGAGAAGTCCAATTCGCTATCTTGGCTGCGTGCAGAGGGGCCAAGGGCCCTGAGCTGATGATGAGCCTAACCAGCCTGGCTGTGCCAGGATCAACGAAACCTCTTTGCTGCATTTTACATTTTAATCTGTAGATATTAATAACAATAATAATCATTAATCTTTAGTAACACTTGTAGTTTGTTTTTTTAATCGACAAATAGTACTAAGTCATCGGCAAACGTCAAATGACAAATATTTTAACCATTAAGTGTCATATTATTTCCATCAGATTTGATATAATATGGAAAATCATTGAGGAATATATAAAAAAATATGGGAGACAAAGTGCATCCTTGTCTTAACCCGATGTTGGAGTAAAAGGATTGTGAAATGACCTTGTCAGATTTCACTTTGTCAGATATATCATTATATAGTGATGATATCATTTTTTAGATTTTATTTGATAAAAGCTTTGTTGGGAGTAGTGATCTGTCAACTGAATCAAAGGCCTTTTGAAAGTGTACAATGCAAGTGTACATTTACTTTTTTTGTAAATTATATTAATATTCAAAGAACATTAATGCGCCTTCTCGATGTTGGAGTAAAAGGATTGTGAAATGACCTTGTCAGATTTCACTTTGTCAGATATATCATTATATAGTGATGATATCATTTTTTAGATTTTATTTGATAAAAGCTTGTTGGGAGTAGTGATCTGTCAACTGAATCAAACTGACTGTGGTCTTGTTGTAGAGTTTCTTTACCATATGATTCATTATTCCTTCATTTAAAAAATTGCACAATAGCTTACCCAAACAGCTGCTTAGAGCAATTCGCCCGTGGTTGTTTGGGTCAGTCCTATTATCCTTCTCATGTAATGCGGTGATAACCGAGGTTGCCCAGCTCTGTGGGAAGTGACCACTTTTTGAGACATCAATAAACAGTTTAACCAACTAGTCTATCAATAAACAATATATTGATTTAAAAAATCATTTCTTGTGTTATCTTCTCCTGGACTTTTGTTTGATTTGAATTGTTTTATAAAAGTGAGAATTTCATTAGCTGTTATTTGTTAATAAAGAATGTCACATATATGCATATCTCTTTGTTTTAGTGTTGAAAGTATTCCTGAAGTGGTTTGTTAGCTCCCCGAGATCAGGATACATAAATTCCTTTTGGGATGAATTTCTAATTTTATATACACTTTCCTTTCTTCTGAGTAACCTTTGTAATTTCTTTTGGCAAAAGGAACCATATTATTAATTGATATATTGTTTTCATTTTGAATATCATTCCTCCATATTACGTTTTGCCTCTTTACATTCAACATCATACCATTGTCTTTGTTAATACATTTGATTTATTTTTGTAAGTCTTTGTTAAAAATTTATTGACGGTTTGTAAAATATCAGAGTGCTTTGGTTTCAGCACTATCTTGTGGGCTGGAGGTTAACATAATTTGTTTAAAGCAGTTTGAATATTTAAGTACAAGTAGCATGTTGAACACATGTCACTGTTGGGATGCCAGCGTCTTCTACCCCTGTATGTAGAAAAGGTTACACTTTTGGCCTTATGAGTGAGTGAGTGAGTATGGTTTTACACCGCTTTTAGCAATATTCCAGCAATATCACGACACCTGAAATGGGCTTCACACATTGTACCCATGTCGGGAATCGAACCCGTGTCTTCGGCGTGACGAGCAAACCACTAGGCTACCCGACCGCCCCTATTTGGCCTTATGAATAAATATGCCAAAAACATATAGTTAAAACACTATGTATCCATTCTTTGTTCTCCTCACTTCTTTTAAAAGAGCAAACCCAACTCCCTGAGCCTCTTACTGTGCTGACCATCGGCATAAATCTACACCACGTGGTCTAATGGAGGCTGACATTTTGCCTTGGATTATATAGTCACGATATGGCTAAAATACTGCCGATGTGACTCCAACATAATTATAACCAATCTCCTCGTCAGCGTGAAATATCCTACTCTGCTGTATGCACACGTCCCCGTCAGCGTGAGTGACTACATAGACTAGCTAACAGCCAGCGGGACTGCACACATGTCGTGCTTCAGATGAACGGTGTCGGACAAGCTCACGATCCCTAAGTGTGCTTTGCGCCGCTTGGTCAGTTGGCAGGCTTATATATTTCACAGAACTATTGACTCTCAACAAACTGTACAACACAATATTCTACATAAACTTTTTTCCCGTACAGAGAGGGGCCCGCAAGCCTCAACTGATATTGTTAACAGTGTTTGAACAATCGTCATGTATTTATAAAAAGTGCCAAGACATCACTTGGTTTTAGTGAGTGAGTATGGTTTTACGCCGCTTTTAGCAATATTCCAGCAATATCACGGCGGGGGACACCAGAAATGGGCTTCACACATTGTACCCATGTCGGGAATCGAACCCGGATCTTCGGCGTGACGAGCGAACGCTTTAACCACAAGGCTACCCGACAGCCCCACTTGGTTTTAAGACATGTAATGAAACAACTACAAACATGACAAGCGACGTACAAGCCCATTTTCGGTCATGAATGGACGACCAGCAGGGTACAATAACTTTCCACAGAAAGGAAACAAGCAAAGATTAATTTATGAAAGTAAATCATTGAAAAACTTCATAATGTACATGGAAATAATTTGAAGTTAAAGCTGATATTTAGTTAATCATTTTGAAAACAACTGAGACAATATAATACAGACTCGGAAGATGAACTGTTCTCTTATTACAAGAGGGCGTAGGGCAGTAGTGTAGCCTCGTGGGTAAAGTTCGATTCCCAACATGTAGTAAATGTGTGAAGAAGCCCCTTTCTGGTGTCCAACGCTTTGATATTGCTAGAATATTGCTTAATGTGGCGTAAAACCATACTCGCTCACTTACAGAAAGATAGTTTTATTCAGATTGAAATAGATTGAGAACAAGTTATTTAACTTTGGACTATATCTACCTGTCTTTTTACAGTATTGTACAGTAAATAATAAACAAGGGAAACCGGAACGAAGATATCAGTGTATCGATATATAGAGGAATGTACAAAAGAAGGACCAGGATTTACATTCATGAGTAACCCAAATCACTTTGTATGACTTATAAACATTTGCACCGCTTTGACGATATTTTGATTTTTGATAATGGACAAACTTTCATTTGGGTTTAAAATCAAACATAAATCTAATTTAACATTGGTGTTCACGGCGTTTTACATATATTTCCTTTGGTGGTAATACAATGCACACTAATGAATAATGGTATGAGTTTTCACATTGATTTCCATATTGACATACTGGATCACTGTTGTTCCACATGTATATTCTGTATAAAGCATAATTTAACTGACTTTTTAATTATCTTAAGTGACTATATTCAACATTAAAAATAATAAGGTGGAACATATTGCTCTTTCTGCATGCATGACTTGAACTGGGATATAGATGTACAATTTCTACTTTCTGCAGGAATGGTGTTCCATAAACTGACAATTGATGGAATATATAATAAAAGAACACGTTGAGTGTTTTATATCGACCTTATTAGGTACAATAAAGTTACTAAAAATGTACCTGTGCATTTCTTCCTTTGAAGAATGTATTTTAGAGCTGTTAAAATGACATTTCCTGTGAAAATAGAGCTGTGATCTGGTAATCTTGAAGATATTGTCCTGGATCCAATAACAGGGGAACTTACAACTGCGCCACCATTATTGGATAAATTTGTGAGTGTGACATGTGTTTTGTAATTGTTTGTTTTCTCTTTGGTTGGTTGTAAGTAGTTGGTTTGTATTTGAGTTTTGTTAATGTCATTTGGTTTTACCAGGTGTCAAGGGGGCGATGACGAAGGCTGAATGGAGGCCATACCTTGAAGGTTAATATTCGAAGCTGAAATGGTAGATTTGATTCTGATTCTGAGTGGTGGAATAAACTGTGAATGCTCAATGTAAATATCTTCGAAAAGAGAATTAAATACGCAATCAAGAGCTGGATTGGACTGATTAGAATATAATTTGTATTGTGGGGATAATTTCAGACTGCATTGCTTAAGGGATGGTTAATCCGCTTCCACATGCAGACTATGTATGGGAGATTGCCTTTCTGATGGACAGTATCTAGTTATTATAAATAACCTTTATTGCTCCAACATAGACGATGGAGCCTTAATCAAGGTTTGAACGGAACAAATATTCACACTACATGTTGTTTGTTGATAACAGAAATTCTGGCCTAATCCTACTAAATCATTTAAAGTACTATTGGTATTTCCAAATACCAAACTAATCCATTGTTTACCATTCGTTCTAAGGTTTTGCCAACGCAGCTGGTTAAATATATTGTGTGGTAATTTGGGGGATCTGTATGATCCCGGCCAGGTTTTGGTATGGGGACTACAATGGCATTAAGCCACGAAGGATGAAAGTTCCCTGACGTCCATATTTGGTTAAATATATCAAAACGTATCTTAAGACATGATTCAGAAAAATGCTTCAATATCTGACAGTGGATATTATCATCCCTGCTGCAGTATCATGAGCATGCCAAAGAGAGGCATGTTGCTCATGTGGTGCAATTTCATTGTAATTTTACCATGGTTTGATTGATGGTGTCTGATTGCAGGCGAAGGGAAGGGCAGCATCTGGTGAAAATGAGATGGCGAACGTGCTTGATAATGACATTAGTGGCATCGTGATTCTGCCTTTGTAGGTTGTGGGTTGTATGGAATGACCCATGGAACACTCGGGGCATTCATGGCCCTATAAACGTATGGTTATACACTGATAATACCATACAATATATGCAATAATGCTACCAAATAATTTTGGCCTTTGAATATGACAGAGGATCGCCGAGAAGAGTCACAGCAGAACCCGTTCTTATGATCTCAGTCCCCTGCATCTGGTCTAGTGGTTGGTGATTGTGATATTGTATTGTCTATGAACCTAGTGATTGTCCCGTACCATCCTGTAAATACACTGTAAAATATGATTCTCAAACAAGGGCATAGGTGACCAGGGCGGCCCTCTGTCAGCTCCCTGATCGGCCCAGTCGTCTAAGGCGCCGCGATTCGCTGTGCAGAGTTGCTCCCGTGGGCACGCCAGACACCTATGATTGTGGGTTCGAATTCCGGTTCGCCACAATTATTTTTCTAGGTTTGTAAACGTCTGAGACCTGCATCACTTCGGGCTTTTCCCCCACATTAAGCTGACACGCCGTGATGTAACTGGAACACGGCGTTAAACCCAACTCACTCACTCACTCTATTGGTCAGGATATAATCATCAAGGTGCTGAGTGTTCAACACCTGCTTGACCATTGTGATCTTTGGTTAAAGGGATCATTTAAATGGTACATGTTCCATTGGAAAAGCAGCCTTCTATTACTGTCTTTTTGTAACGAATGCGCACCACATAATTACGTTGCTGTCCCATCGACAGGTATAACAAGAGGAATGGGGGTTTCTAATAACCAGTGAATAACAGGTGTGTGTGTTTTGGGTCTTGCATAATTAGGGGGAAAGCAATCCGGCAACTCCACTACCTCGTACACAAGCCTGAGTCAGAGTTTGGCCAGCCTTGTCGTCGTTACATTCTGCAGACTAGGTTCATCACCGCATCTTCTCGAGACTCTTACACAATGTGTGGTTTCGCCATCTGGCACCGCGTGTTTTGCGGATGTTGATAATGAACTGATGAATGCAGTTTTTTGTATTTACCTTATTATAATGTAAATGTAAGATCGGTTATGAACTCCACCATGTAAACACGGAACACGTTGCATGTATGCTCTGTCGTCGCCAAACAGTATTTACACTGCACAGCTATCCCATGTGTTTTATGTTGTTTGTTTATTGTGATACGGCTATTTCGTTGGGATATCACGATATCTCAATGTTAATATTATCAGTTTCAATGTCATGAGGGCGTTTGGGTAGCCTAGTGGTTAAAGCGTTCGCTCGTCACGCCGAAGGCCCGAGTGCGATTCCCCACATGGGTACAATGTGCGAAGCCCATTTCTGGTGTCCCCCGCCGTGATATTGCTGGAATAATGCTTAAAGGGGCGTAACCATACTCACTCAATGTCATGAACATTGGCAAAAAAAACAAAAACACAATATCTTTATTTTGTAGGGTCACAATAGCTCTATTAATATTTATTGGCAAACGGACTTTTCATGACTTCGTACTCTTAGTATTCAAATATGTCCACGTGGTAGTTAATGAATTAGACATAAACATAGATAATTGCAGTCGACTATGTCATTCATACATTCACACTAACGACAAAGTGATTACTGTAACACCATAAATAAATGCAAAATAACAAATAACAGGCATCTCAAACGCAAAACCAATTATTATAATTCATGGATGTTGGTTGGCTGATTGTGTCATACTAACTGTTTACATGCTGATAATGTACGTCATGTCTCGGTGTCAGCTGTCTGATCATGCCATCATCTTCCCGAGGCAAGGGCTTTAACTGACTATAAAAGTCCAGTTTCCACCCGTGCCGTACTAGGCTGGAATTCCGGAGTTATTTTTTGGATATGAGAGGTGCAATCTGATTGGTCAATAGGAGGGACGTAGAAGGGACATAGCTCGTTATAGTACTGGTGGCACGACGATCGAGCCAGGAAACTATTTTGTATTTATTCGTATACAAGAAAACCTTACAGGAGTCAGCCACGTATTGTTGTGAAACGTCTTGTCACTTGGTCCATTGATATACTTGATCCTCAAGGAATTCTGTTACCTGACACGGTAAGTCCGAGGACATCACATCACGATCTTTTGAGTCTGTGCACGTCGTAAAAGCTACTCATCTGGGAAGACAGATATACGTCCCGAAATGCGCCTGACGAGAAACAAAGTGTGCCGTTAAGTACAAGGTTTAGAAGACACTTTTATAACATGAAACAAAATCGTTTACACAGGGGATTTCATATTTCAACCCTGTGGGGTTGAGATAAGAATAAGTAGAGAGCGCTCTATGTGTTTACCTAAGAAGCGACTAAATTAGATTGGGCGTCCCGGCTATTTGACGTAGCCGAGGGCATGCCATCGTACCTCGATGACGTTGAATGTTGCTCATGCTTTCATTCACTGGTTTTCCTGGTCTAGATTCAATATTTGTTACAGGGCTCATTGTTAAGAAACATTCACTCGTTCATTCATGTCACATGTTAACAGATTAAAAGTAACTGATCAGTATAGATCTGGTGTCGTCACAACAGCGCCTTTCCTCTGTCATGGGGTATATACTCAAACTCATATTCTACCCTTAAAGGGCAAGTTCACACGGAAATTAACCTATTTTTCTTGTACTTTTTCCACATTAAAAGTGTTAACCTAGAAGTGTCATAGACAAAAATATAAAAATATCACAATTAATTAACATATTTTTCGCATTAAAACGATTTATATTTTTCACATTTACCAAGTGTTCTATTTCCACAACAAAAACACCATGGCTTATGCCCCTTGCAATATGACGTCATTGGTGCCAATTGATAAACATTATGACGTCATCATGCTTTGTTAGAGCCGCTTCACGTGGTGTAGGTCTAGGTGTGTGATTCTAGCGTCTCAGATGCCAGCCAGCATAGTGTTATGCTGAGTCACCACTGCGCCGGAGTGTGTCGTAGGCCATGTTGTTTTACCGCAAACTGGTACTTGATATCTTTTGCGTTGAGAATAGACAGGGACCCAGTTGAATTGGCACCAATTACGTCATAATCTAAGGGGGATAACTCAGGCCTGTTTAGCTCGAAAAACGAAGGCCTCATAACGGCATATCATTTTCACACTATTGTGAGCTTTCTACTTTCACTGTGAAAAAAATGAGTGTATATTTTCAAACACAGATACTAATTAATTCTAAAATTGCGTTTTGTTTAGAAAAAGAAAGAAAGTGATTTTTGCGTGTACACTTCCCCTTTAATATTAAACTCAGGGGCATGATGGCCCAGTTTTCAAAGACAAAGACATTCACTGTGCCTAGTTGCTTCCTATTAGACCCGTGAAGATCCGGGCTAGAATAGTTCTTCAGCAACCCATGCATGCTGTAAAAGGCGACTATGCTTGTCGTAAGAGGCGACTAACGGGATCGGGTGATCAGGCTCGCTGACTTGGTTAATGCATGTCATTGTATCCCAATTGCCTGGATCGATGCTCATGATATTAATCACTGGATTGTCTGGTCCAGACTCGATTATTTACAGACCGCCGTCATATAGCTGGAATATTGCTAGGTGCGGTGTTAAAACCCCCCCCCAAAACCAACCATCCCAAAACCTTTCAAGAATCCCTTGGTCGTGGGTCTGAATCAAAGATCATAATTTAATGCGGTGTCACTATCTCTATGGCGTGCGTTACCTGCATTGTAGCACAGGGGAGGAACAGAACACCCGTATGAGGAATTCCCTGTTTATTCCTCTTTTCTCTGTGGAGGGGACTGCAAGATAGCGCCCTGGTCTGAGTGTAAAGCGGAAGTTGGTGTGCAATCTCTGATTGTAGACGTTGTTGCCAAGCGTGTCTTCCATCTTGAGAACATAGAGCCTTTTTTTTCTCTCATCAACACGATTTATCTGCGAAACAAAAGAGTGAGTGAGTGAGTTGGGTTTGACGCCGCTGTCAGTATTTCAGTTAATCACGGCGTGTCAGCTTAATGTGGGAGGAAAGCCCGAAGTGATGCAGGTCTAAGACGTTTACCACGTCGGTGAAACCGACGAGCATGGGTATGGTGATGACAAACCTAGAAACATAATCAGGGCGAACGTGGATTCGAACCCACAATCATAGGTTTCTTGCGTGCCCAAGCGACGCAGCTCTGTACAGACGACTGGGCCTCCCGTGCCCCCGCGAAACAAAAAGAGGGTTATGTAAACAGTATAGAGGGCACGGGTGGAGCAGGTGACATGTGTCGCTGTTTGTTTGTTGTGTAACGCTGCACGCAGCAATATTCCAGCCATATGACGGCGGTCTGTAAATAATCAAATCGGGACCCGTGATTGATATCATGAGCATCGGTCCACGCAATTTGGATACAATAGAATGCATCATCAAAGTCGCCTATTGCGTCAAACATTGGTTGCTGAAGACCAATTCTAACCCGGATCTTCACGGGCGGAGCCGCTGAGTAGAGTTGCGTCATTTGGATGTGTTCCAGATACGTCCTGGTTATTTGTGCTTGCCTTCTCGTCAACGAACACATGATTTGTTGTTTTTACAAAGTGTCAAATGTCTCCGACATGATGCATCTCCTCATGCTTCCCCTTTTACCATCTAGAACTGGATCGGTCATAACACAAACAGATGGAGCAACAACGACAGGAAATATGTTTCCTTGTTTATTCTTCACTTCGGGATATTTGGGACAGCATATTTCAAGGCTATACATTAACTGACTCCTTGTAATCTGATTACATGTCAAGGACTGTAAATAATGCGTTAATAAGTGTGAAACACGCAATTTAAGGTAGCAACAGGTTGATGTTCATTCAACAGAGTTGAGTGTTGGGATTATGGTTTGGCATCTTTTATGATGAGCAGCTGCATCATTTCTCCCAATATTAACAGGTCCTCAGTTTTGTAAATAAAGAAAAATAAAGAACACTTTAATACGCAGTAAGGATACGATGACATGCATCAACCAAGTCAGCGAGTCTGACCACCCGATCCCTTTAGTCGCCTCAGCAACGGCCAGCACGGGCTGCTGAAGACCTATTCTACCCCGGATCTTCACGGGTCTCCTAGTCATGTACGAGGAACGTACTTTTCTTGGTTAGTCACAAAAAGACATAGGTTACTTACCATAAACAGATCACAACGCATGCCGTCAGTGTGTATATGTTCCGTGTTTTGTACCAGTTGCAAAAACAATGGAAGATACCCGTCTTTATTCAGTTCTGCAATGGAATATACAATCGATCAGGTTTAATCAAAATGTCATCATCGACTTTCACCCTCGTTGACTAAACTGTGGAAAGAAACACATTTTCGAGGTCTCCAGACCCGGTTGGTTGTTTTAAAAGTGTTCGTGGCGAGAAGGTACTGTCAAAATGAAATCAAGAAAATAGTGACCTGTGGAAATCTTCGTAGCAAGAAATCTAAATCGGCATGGCTAATACGGGAAGAGTGTCCCTATCAAGGTACAAGTCCCTGTTCACTGACAAAACGGCCATATTTTCATGTAAAAATGATATTTTATTTAATAAAATTTGACATTTTGATAGAACCAATACCAAGAAATGATGGGCTGCGATATAGGAACATACAAGTTTCGAGTGTCTTCTCTGCCAATGTTTGCTACATTTATTCTGAAAGGGAACAATGAAAGGCGATTTCACATGCCGCTCACTCAGAGATGTATGAGTTGGGTTGGGTTTCTTTTTAACAATATTCTGTCTGCTTGGCAATGTCACAGAAACTAACCCAGGGTCACCCATGTCAAGACTGACAATATTTGGGATTTGCGTATGGCTGAGGTGATGAAACAAATAACGGATAAGAGACCACAACACACGATAATGTCAACAACACTGTAGTCCTTTCACACTTTTAAAGTGGACTTTTTTGAAAGTCAGTCACGATGCAATGAAACGCTCTGGGAAAATGTAAATGGAAAGTCTGTGATGACGCTAAGAATGTGATTGAACGACTGACAACATTGACATTGAATCTGTAAGAGGCCGACCTGAAGTATTGTGGCACAGCCATGTTATGGAGTGATTGCGAAATTTCCAATGTGAGGGACAAAACTGTCTCGCCAGAACATACTGTGGGCTTCGGGAAGCGTGTTGTGTCGTTTGTACCCTAGAGGGGGTGTTACATTGGCGACCAGGATGAAAAAGACTAGCACAAGAGTGCTAGAACAGTTTGGTTGCTAAACTGACGGGATTTCGCTAATCCGGACTGCTCGAGATACCTCCTGAGAGTACACACCCATGTGCAAACAAGAGAAATGTGGCTACTGCATACATACATTCACTCCTGAACATGGATGAAACAGCCCTGCATCTACACATGTTTGAGATGCGGGTGCAGAAACCACTATCGGGGAATGTGTCAAATTGAGCTGGAAGAGACACCATCAGCAGAAGACAATGGACATAAAACATGGAAGAGGAAACAGAAACCTGAATGCCAAAGAAGGAAAGGAAATGTTAAGAAAATGAGCAAGCAGGAAAATTCAACAAGTTCGGATGAAGAAATATTTCAACAGTCACTTTCAACATATAAATGTTATTAAGAAAAGTTGACAACAAAGGGAAAACAGTGAAGCTTGATGTTGTTGGAAGCAGATAGCCGTCGAAAGATTAGGTCAATTCCATGGTATGACTGGATACCTATAGTAGTTCATATCAAGATATGCCAGTTCCTCTGAGTTTGGTTTCTATTAGAAGTGATAGCACAGTAGCATTTAGTAATCCGTGAAAACCCATCTCCATGAGTGAGAGGTGAAGTGAGCTTCTGCAGGACTTGAGAACAGTTGCAGCCGGTACCCTACATCAACAGGGTTATGACTTACAAAGAGAAACGATACAGCCAAACAAAAACAAAATCCACCAGGAGATGACATATACCTCGGTCTGGTGCAATTCGGAAATAGAGATTCGCAACTTATACCCCACTTTTGGTTCATTGCCATTGGATACCTTCAGTTCAGTGAAGAAAGACAATAATGCGGTTCAAAATTGTTCAATATCCCAAATCACCAAAAGGCACTAGTTCACCACGAGAATGATCAGTATGGCAAGATTCGTCTGGATTATTCAACGGTTTTTGCTCCGGAAATCACTACCTTCGTTTTCAGCAAGGTCAAACTTGGTGTCATGAAAACTAAAATGAATAAAAAAGCCCTCAAATCATCAAAAGTCACCAATTCTCCACTAGACTGATCTGTATGATCTGTATCTGTATCAAGTTCCACCAAGAAGTGTTCAACGGTTTGGGAGATTATGCTCCCGAAACGAGCACTACTCGTTTAGTTAAGTCCAAATCGTCATCATGTAAAGGGGCGGTCGGGTAGCCTAGTGGTTCAAGCGTTCGCTCGTCACGCCGACGAGACCCGGGTTCGATTCCCGACATGGGTACAATGTGTGAAGCCTGGTGTCCACCGCCGTGATATTGCTGGAATAATGCTAAAAGCGGCGTAAAATCAAACTCGCTCGCTCGCTCATCATGTAAAGCTAAAAAAGCAACAAAAGGAACCAGTTTATCTGTGAAGAAAGTGTCCAAAAGATTTGCAGTTGCAGTTGCTGTCTGACAGGCAAAGAATCGATTCAGGATGTATCTGCTAGGGGCACTCTGATGGCACACAAAGCATTGTTTTCAATGTTCAAGAAAGCATCATCGAAACCTCTGGACAGAAGAGAGAATATGCAAGACGTCGATTAGAGCTATTATATTAACCAGGTTGTGACTTACTGTCGAGACACCCATTCCCCATCAGGATGACAGCTCTGAAAAGGCGTTGTGAGAGCATTGTGCAGACTGAACACGCCGTCATATTGGAACGCATCGTGAGAGAAACAACTAGAGATGAACAGCTGAAGAAAATCAAACTCAGAATTCTCAAAGAAAATTGGGATATTCAGATGTCACAGCAATACTTTGTCTCACGGAAGGCATGATCTTCTGTTTGCACAGAATCGTGAACACAGAATCACTGCAGAGAACAGTTATCAAAGCAGGCCTCAACTTACGACATCTGGGAATAACGAAAGCCATAAAGATGTTGAGAGAAAAACGTATTGGCTTCCGTACATAGGCCTTATGATACAAATGGTCCTGAACCAGTGCTACCATCGCAAGGGGACCACTAAAGACCATCGCCATGAACCGGCAAAATCAACTCACTGAGATCCCTGAGAAATCCTTGGAAACAAGTAACCATGGTGGACCGTTTCCAGACAGAACAGCCGAAAGATTAAATGATGGCTTAAAACTCGACCGTGAATCCTGTCAGTTTAATTTCGTAAATGCAGTCGTGGTTTAAAAAACACACTGATACTCAAACACAAGAAGAATTAATCAATGAACAGGATAAATGGAGAGAAGAATCGTTGTGAAATACGAAACCGTGTGGACTTATGTGACCGTCAAGATATTCCTACAACGGTATAGGGGTATTCCAGTCCCATTTGCAAGAACTGAACAGAGCCAACCAAAACTTTCATCGAGGCCACAGACGAAGCCTAAAATACCTTCCTGTTTATGTGACTTTAACAGTCATGAGAAATGACACATTTTAAGTTTTAATTATCTAAGAAAGGTTGCGGTGAGAGAATTTGTAAGTGGAGAATTCTATATTAAAAATTCTAAAATGAGAATGGATAGGTTACAATATTCCCATCTGCGCCAAGGACAAATTAGTAGAAGAATAGATGCACACCATTATTTTCCACAAACTGGTATTCATGGGGCAGAAGTCCACTAGAATTTCCAATTTGGTAACACACATTTTGCCAGCTATGCAAAGAAGTACATGTATGTTTGACTGTGAGATGCAAATGTATACTAGTATTTCCTTGATTCAACTATTTTGAATTTACAGTCACCATCTCTAAAGGAATGGGAGAAGTGTAGTATTGTGACTTATCCCGCTTATTGTCCGGTTGCGTATTTTACAATGTAAGGGAGACAACTCATTTGTCGGAATACACTGTGTGTTTTTAAGAAGCGTGTTGTGGCGTTTCTACCCAAGAAACTACCGACCAAAAACATCCAACTTAATACTGTTCAAAGCACTACTACACTGACACAGCAATATAGACTGAATCATGATATAAAAGTACCTTTATTGCTTATGGTGAACTCAAAACGAGGATTATGTAGTCTCTCTTGGACATTTTTCCCTCGTCCAGCCGCAGAGTGTCCTTTCCATTCCCCATAGATATGTAGAGCATATTCTGAATGAAATTCAAATTTAGCGTTAGTACACGTTTAAGTCAAATACTATGTCGCCAGGGAGGATACAGCAATATCGAACCTGTGATCGTCGATGGAGTGTCTCCATTGTTTATGAGACTTCGTTTATAACAGCACCATGATTATGAATAGGGGAATGTGTTATGGAAGTTATTTGCCATGATTTATAATGGTCACTTTATATACCTAGTATTAGTCTAGTGATTGGAGGTGCCAACAACATAGTATCCTGGTATGACATGGATATAATTTGATATCTTACAAGCTCGGGTTTAATATGGTGTGCAAGAATTGATTTTAAATATTACTTTGCTTAAATGACTTAACTGTTAACATATTAAACTTGGTCTCGTCGCTATATGGCTGAAATAATGTGGATGCGACGTTAAATTTTAACTCACTCACTCACAAGCTCGTTATAGACATATGGTGTTTCAATTTTGAAAGACCTTCTTCTGGTCTATTGGTAGAGCGGCCGCCCAGAGGGCGGAAGGTTGGGGGTTCGATCCCCGACTGCGCCATACCAAAAGACGTTTAAGGATGGTACTTGTTGTTACCCTCAACTCAATTTTAAACGTAAATTGTAATTGCTTGTTTGACCGACGTCGGGGTACCTTGATACGCCATCAACCAAATAAACGAGGAAGTAATGTCACATTTTTCATTTTCCCTCCGTGGTAACAGTCGTAGAATAACTTCTTTCAGGATACTTACTCATTGGCTGTATGCGCCCATCTACAAGGCCATCTGGTCTGTGGCAACAGATCATGATCTGACAAAACTGTTCCAGGAAATCATCAAAACTCATCCAGAACTCCCCATCATCTCTGTCGTGGCGTATCTTATCACTCTCTGATACAGTCTTCCACTCATAGCTCCTGTAAGAAGTATCGAACAGGCATCACCATTGCTGTCAATGGAGCTTTCTTTACCAGTGCCCATCTCCACATCTACAGATTTACTACTTGCCCTGTGAAACCGACACAGACACTTGTGTTGGTAGGCATGGGGGGCGATTTACTGCTAGCCCTGTGACACTACTATCATATATTTGTAAAGGAAAACCTGGATGACCTTTTTCTTATCTACGTACTTGTATGTGTCTCCTATCAAACACGCCATTATTCCGCTCTCAAAACACCCAGATGTAAACTTGTTGTTAGTTGTTTAACGCCAAACTCAACATACTAGAAATTGCAGCTATGTTATGTCCTTAAATCTGGACCGGACAAACCAGTGATTTACATCATAAGCACCGATCTACGTAACTGGGTTGCAATGACATGCATAAACCAAGACAGCGAACCTGACCACCCGATTCCGTAAGTCACCTTTCACGACAAGCATTGGTTGCGGAAGACCTTTTCTAATCCGATATTTACGTGATTAATTTTATTGTGAGCCACATTCAAGTTATCTGGAGCTTAAAGTTCAATAGATTCGGATAACACTTGGGTTGACATATTTATTGAAATGACGATCATGCTCTTGAAAACCGCCATGTTTCCTTTTCTATCATAACGCTATCCGAACGCTCAGTTGTAGGGTCGAGTGTAGTTGGGGCGTGGCGAACGCGCATGCTGGTACGCAGTAGGGAAAGCGCTGATGAAACCCAGGCTAAATATGATAATATATGTTTTTACTGTAAAGGTAAATGTTTTATTTCAAATACCGGTACATATAGCTTTGGAAAAGTGTGGATTATATGTGAATTATATGTGTCCATAATGCGTGGTATCCTTAATCTCTAAGATCGGGCAGTGCATGGAGGAACACACTAATGAAACTAAACCAATCTTCCAAATGGACTTAACCAAGTCTAGCTACCTGAAGATGTAAGATATGTGGTACATGGATAACTCAGGGACAACGAAGTAAATGCTGGAACAATCCAATCTGACAAAGGTGAACGGGGTCGATGCGCTTCTCACGATTTGATTTTTCTCTTGTGACAAGATTCCATAAACGTTTGCCACAGATAATTCCGATAACAATAACAATGCTTTTTCCGATTTGCAGAACAGATGAGTTTTATGAAAAAGGAATTGAAATACTTACATGTCTCCCCATGTCCCCTTCCACTCAGAAGAACCGTGAGAATTTCGAAGTCTTAAAAGAGGAACTTGCTCTCCATTTCGTCTTATCACCTGAACATATGCATAGCGTCGCCATATGTTAACTTATTCTCAACATAACATTACCCTGTGAGCGCACTCTCAACATAATGTTACCATGGGAACGCATTATCAACATAACATTACCATGTGAACGCATTCGCAACGTAACATTACCCTGTGAGCGCATTCTCAACATAACATTACCATGTAAAGGCATTCTCAACATGTTACCATGTGATTGCATACTCAATATAATGTTACCATGTGAACGTATTCTCAACATAGTGCTTCCATGTGAACGACTTCTCAACATATCATTACATGTGAACGTATTCTCAAAATAATGTTACCATGTAAACGCATTCTCAACATAACATTACCCTGTGAGCGCATTCTCAACATAACATTACATGTGAACGCATTCTCTACATAACATGACCTTTATGAGCGTATTCTCAGCATGACAGCTGTAACAATTCTCAGTATAACATAATCGTTTTGACTTGACTTTGACAGCACCATTTGTAAGCATTCTCAGCATATCATCACCATATTATGAACGCATCTTCAATCAACATTACCATGAGGTCGCAGTTATGAAAGCATCAGGGGTGCATGGAAACTAGATATGTATTGTAAACAGCGAGTGCGCGAAGATTTTGTTTCTGTTTGGTGTGAAACGTAAAGTGGGAATTCCATTTTAAAACGTAGAAGATTTGTGGTTTGGTTAGGTTAGTTGCTTATAGTCTGAGATTGAAGGTTTACATTACTCGATCATGTCTAAAAATCAATAATAACTATAGCAAATATCACAAATGTAAAACAAATACTAACCAGACGTATTCCAGTCAGGGAGTAGGCATGGCCGGCAATAAGTCCCATATTCACGTCATGTGTCTCCTGTTAGAGTGAAAGCATGAGATGGTCTGGGTGCAGAGAGAGATTTGATGCATCTGTATATGCGCTTGAGAATGCATTGTACACACGGGGAAAAGAACACGAGTCTTTTGCCCGAGGAGTCGATGCATTAACCACTAACTTGGCTTTACAACTGGCCCGAATTTACACATAGGTCAACTACTTTTCATAATGACAATTTTTGACTTACTGCAGGTGTGTATCCTTATGTGGCATGTTTCATTTCACCATATTTTGAGACTGCCATGGTTTGATTGACGAGAATCAGGTGAGACATTAGGTGTACTGGGTGCTCTGTATACCCGTATCTCGATACTCACACGAATAGAACAGCTAATGTTGGCGCCCATCTTAAAGACTTGGTTCAGTCTGTCAAACAACTGTTGAGGGTTTGGCTTGTCGTATTGTAGTTCTATTAATTCTGTGACACCTCCTGATAGCATGAGACAGGCATCGCTTGAGTATCCTCCTTCATCGCCCACCTCATTGTACGATCCATAGAGTCTAAACAAATGGTACATTAACTACATGTGCTTGTGAGTGGGCGAGTGTGTTTTACACTACTTTCAACAGTGCGTGTGTTTCAGTTGTGTAAAGGAATATCAGTTTCATGCATGAAGCAGGCTCAAAGCGACGCAGGTCATAGACGTGTACCATTTGTTCTCACGAACCAAGGATAATCATTAGTTTGAATCTACGATTCAAATCCACGATGAGAACCCGACAAGCTTAAGAGACACAAACGACGTGTGTTTGATCATGTTTGTTGTCTGTTGTACATCAGTCATTTGGTTAACTATGTTCGATTGAAAGACACTTAAATACTTGTAAAATGACGGCCAAAAGAAACGTTACCAACGATATTTCTATGATAAAATATGACCAACACAATTTGAAGCAGCAGTAACAATTGTATTGTAGAAATTCATCATTCAGAACAGTAAAATGCGAATTTACTAATTCAACAATAAAATCCTTGACCTGCACCAGGGATATTTCTTGACAAGGGGTCATTCGTCCAGTATTCGATCAACGAGCGGCAATGCATCTTCGATTGCGGCGTCGAACTGAGTAGACAAGCGTCCTCACATCCACTGCAGGTATCCGATTCCATTCCTCAAGGAGGGCAACGACCAACGCTTGTCTCGTGAAGGAAGGATGTTAACGTTTCCGAAGACGACGCCCCAGCTGGTCCCAGAGATATTCTATGGGTGACAGACCTGGTGATCGAGCTGGCCACGGCAGGACAGTCACGTTGTTGGCGTTGAGGAAGTCTTTAGTAATACGGGCTTTATGGGGTGTGGCGTTATCTTGTTGGAACACCGTCCGTTGTTGACGCTGGATGAAAAGAAGAACCACTGGCCGTAAGATATTTTCAATGTAGCGTTGTGCTGTCAGATTGCCTTCGATGACAAGTTCCGTCTTCTCGTCCCCGCAAATGCCGCCCCAGACCATCACACTTCCGCCCCCGTAAGGTTCCACCTCCTGGACACAACAAGGAGCCGTACGTTCACCACGTCGTCGATAAACTCGCGTCCGCCCGTCAGGTTTGAAGAGTTAGAACCTGCTCTCGTCACTAAACAGCACTCGCCGCCATTTCCTTTGTTGCCATCGCTGAGTTTGCCTGCACCACGTCCACCTTGCACGTCGATGTTGACAGGTCAAGGTCATGCCCTTGAAAGGGTGATAAGCCCGGAGACCATAATGTCGTAGTCGTCTGGTCACTGTTTGTCTGCTGACCGGATGTCCTAAGCTGTTGGCAGCTGATGACGTCACAGTTCGAAATCTGTTCCTCAGATGAAGTACCCGTCATCCTGCGGGGTCGTGACCTTTGGTCTGCCACTACGTGGTCTGTCGGCGGTTCTGTCAGTCTGTCGAGACATGCGACCAGTCTGGTAATGGTCATCTTGGAGCAGTTCATGTTAATGGCAACCGCTCTCTGTGTCGCTCCCATCTGCAGCATACCT
This sequence comes from Haliotis rufescens, assembly GCF_023055435.1. Lineage (NCBI taxonomy): Eukaryota > Metazoa > Mollusca > Gastropoda > Lepetellida > Haliotidae > Haliotis > Haliotis rufescens. Next base: position 39,681,267 of record NW_025963780.1, on the reverse strand, counting down.
ATGGCTCTCTCCCTCTGGACAGCGGTCAGTCTTGGCATGTTCGTTGGTGTTAATCATCGCAACCAATGATAGGGAACAGATCCGTGAGTAATTTATACCCGGAAATTGCAAGATACTTTGGGAAAGAATGTTTTAAAAAATTGCTGAAAAACACCAATATCTCCTAACATCCGTAAAAAAACGTGCAAAGAACGATAGAGAACATGAAGGCTGTATTCGTGAGATGTGTTCTTTACCGTTTTTGAACAGGTTGGCATCTTTGTTTCAAAGTGGCAAATCAGTTAATTTTGGTAACGTTTCTTTTGGCCGTCAGTTTATACATCTATTTTCACTGACGCAAAAATTGACAACAAGACATATCCAAGATACGAACTCTTTTCATTTAACTTAATCTTGTAGCTAACGCATAAGGATATTGGGAAATATCAGTTAAAGCGAAGTTCGTTGAAACGTCCAGCAGTTAAGTCATTACCCATAGGAAACGCTATATCCTCAGTAACAAATCGTATATGACAACAGGAGTGCGTGAGTGAGTTAGTGAGTGAGTGAGGGATCGAGGGAGGGAGGGAGGTTTAATGCCGCTTTAAGCGGTTTTCAGGTATATCAACGTTTGTTGGTTTATTGTGGGAGGATCTGTATCTGACGTTTACTAATTCTATTAAACCAACGAGCACAGGTAATGTACTGGCAATCCTACAAACATCATCAATGCCGATGAGAACAGAAACGTTAGGAGCTAAATATTTACAATGTATATATAGAGAAGCTTGAGTTTCATACACACTTGGCAAGAGCCTTTTCCATGAACGACACCCACATCTCGTTTTTGTCTGTCCCCGAAGTGGCGCCGTACACTTGGCGATGGCCGTTCGTGTAACGCACGGGAAGAAAGTCATCGGTGTAGACGTCCACCCACTGCCCAAACCTCCACAACCTGCAGTGGAAGACTCCGTCTGTCAGAGGCCTGTAGGAAGCCTTGTTGATAACCTGGATTAAGTATGGCAACTCGCTGGTAAGTATTGTTTTACTGATTTGACCAAATGTCATAATCATAAAATAAAATACACATAGTTTAATTATATTTGTATTTTTCTCACTACTCTGGCTTTGAGGGAATCAGAAAAATAGAAAATAAAAAAAGAACTGTTGAAAAGTTATTGATATAACTTCTCAAACAATATTTTGGGAATCCAACAGTTCATATAACAAACTATGAACTGAAGGAAATCACTTCTGGTGCCTCAGAATAAATATGCAAACCAGTTGTTGACAGCATGAACAATGACCACACCGAATGGTCACCACACGATATCCATGGTATTGCAACAATACTTGGGGATACCAATATCAGTAATGGGAAAGTATCTCAATTGTGGTGATTCCTCCTATCAAATCGGTCATGCTGACACAACATATTGCAACAACGTAGACAACTGTGTCACCAATACCATGGGAACACTCAGCATCAGCAAATAACGTGAAACGTTTGTTGGAAACATATCCGTATTATTAGATAATATATTGTAGTGACTATTCTTTTGCATAACACTTGTCGGAGCTACATGGGTTAATGTCAACACCAAGAGCATATATTGTATGAATATGGAATAGTCAGTCCCAACATTTCATACTTTCATGTATCATTTTAAACTAGTAAATGAAAAAATGTAAAATAAAAAAACAAAAAACTATAGTAACTATAGTACAGTAAACTACGGTTATAACGAACACGCTTATAACGAACTGACGGATATAACGAACTAGTAACTATAGTACAGTAAACTACGGTTATAACGAACACGCTTATAACGAACTGACGGATATAACGAACTGACTTTTTGGTCCCGACTACTTGCTGTAGTCATGCTGTATATGTACTTATAACGAACTACGGTTATAACGAACTAAAACTAGTAGTCCCTTTGAGTTCGTTATAACCGTAGCTTACTGTATATATATAAAAAATAGTCATTATTTTTAAAAATCATGTTTCAAATGAACGTGACAAAGCCCATTTTGTGAAATGCAAATTAAATCCGTGTTTGTTCTAGCAAACGAGATCAGCAGAGTTCGACAACGATGACACACAATCAACCAAGTCATACAGACTGACCTACCGATCCATTTGGACGCCCCTTGTGATAATTATATGTTGTAACCCAGGGTTGTGAAATAATCATCTGTACGTGAGTGTTGATCTACGGGGAAGAAAGCTAAACATGCTCATCACTTCGAGGAAATCCATGAACACGGTACTGTACTGACAAGTCAAATATTTAATTGTTCCGAATCCGTGATTCAAACCTTTGATCAGCGAGTTCTATACGCAACTCTGCACAACAATACAGCACCTCAGACCACTAGCCACCCATGCCCTCGGTTCAAAATGTAAAACATAGCTTACAACGAACGCCATGGTTGTGCTTCCTACCTTTTTACACATGTCCGGTTTCTCTGCAATCACCGCCAGCTTGGCCAAAAACCAGCAGGTGCCAAAATTCTGCTGCTTAACATCAAACCTGCTGGTTCCATCAGAGAAGAGAACTGGCGCTTGGACGATTTCCTTAGGTAGACAAACGTGACATCGATGTCTGAACATGAACTACTGAAATAAGCTCATCATGTTTGTGTGCAAATGACTAAATGGGTGACATCTGTGTGTGTATTGAAAACGTAACACACTGTGCCTTCACATCGCTATACTACTCAGCATTGGATAGGGATTCCATGCTGTAAAGAACGAAGGACAACAGTTTAAGCAATCCGTCACTTAGTCCCCACCTGGATTTTAGAAAATCCTTATCAGAAGTTGAGTATGATATAAATTAATGTATCTGGGTTTTTTTTATTTCGGACGACCATTCTGGACATATATACGGAACATTGCTGCAATATGTCGAAACTACATGGAGTCGTTTTAAATAATAATTGTAAACAGCCGGGCAAAATAAAGTGTACACCAATGTTTAATGGAGGTGAAAAATTAAACAAACACGACATGTCTTTTCGATGGTGATGTAATTGATTTGGGAAGCATAGTTGTGATTTGGACAAGACGTTTGCAGTGTTTGTTTGTTGTTTAACGCTGCATTCAGCAATATTCAACATATATGACGGCGGTGTTACGTATTTCGATAGAATATTTGTTGTTAAAGTAAACGCAGTACCTCTATATTGGGTTCGAGTTTGGGGATTAAATCATTTTTAAACAAATAGAAATATACAGTTATTTGCATGTAAAAAATCCCTTGGCGTTGAAATAAATACACTTATTATCATGACATGTGGTGACTGTGTCAGGTATCCTTTTATTTAAGATATTCAATATCGTCTGAGCTTAATAAATATGCCATTCTATCGGTTACCTTAGAAATGTTTTTATATGGCACACCTTACTTACTTGTGGCCGCTTCCACTGGATTCCTTTGACAGCATATTCCTTTATTGCCACGGGTAGAGTGAAGGTGGTGTCTGTCCATAACTGGCCTTTGGGGACATGTGGACGGCGTTGCCTGCGACCAGCTGAACCTGACGTCCTGAAGTCTACAGTACAGAGTTTAAGACCTGGAAACTCGGGGTCGTCTCGGTAACGTCCTTGGGGAGACGCACTACCGTAGAAGTTGCCATAGCTACAATCACTTGTTGATGAAGAACAGCCCATTGTTCGCACGCGCAGAACCTTATAATTTTGAAATGCATAATGATTTATTTGTTCTCATTTCTCATCGAATTTAGGATCATAGAAGAGGCGTAACTCGTTATCATGAATCGTGAAATTTTCTTCAGAAATCGCCTAGACACATATTTGGCCCATGTCCATACCGACTGTACCCATTATAATTCAAACCATACAAATATGCATACACATTTTCAAATGTATAATGTTACAAATGATATACGTGAACTAACCATAAAGATACTCGTCACCCTAAAATGCGTGATAACACGTCAATCATGTTATCCCAATTCCAGACAGGCCGACTGTTATGTCAAAAAGAACAAGTAACTGGCTGTAAATCTAATTTAGAGATTATCAACAACTGATATCTGTTAATGGGACAGATGTTAAGTTATTTTAATGTAAATGTAAAAGCAAGACCTGTGAAGATCCGGGTTAGAATAGGTCTTCAGCAACCAACGCTTGCCGTAAAGGGACGCAACTGTGCAACAGCGACTTAGACGACTCTGTCAAATCCATTGACACTGGTAATCCTACGTAATTGTTGTTGGAGTAATAATTGTTGTTATTCACAGCAGACTGTTTTGACATACGACTCTACCATGTGTTATTATAAGTTAACAAATATGTTACAATCTAATCCCACTAATTTGTTGTTCAAATTATGTAAGCATTTCGTTATGATCGCATGAATAATTTATTCTCATATTCATCCACTGACTGACATTATAACGCGAAGCATGACTTGGATGATTAAAACAATGTAAAGAGTCAAGTGCATGTTATATTAAACAGCTCCAGTATGTGGTATTTGCTTGTTGTTTAAAGCCGCACTCAGTAATATTCCAACTGTTTGAGGACAGCCTGTAAATAATCGAGTCTGTGCCAGATAATCCAGTGATCGACTTTTTTAGCACGATGGCACCCAATCAACCAGGTCAACGTGCCATTTGACCATCCCTTACGACCGGCAGTGGTTGCTGGGACCCTATGCTAACCCGGAATCCGCTTCGGGTCACTCTGCAATTGATAATGATCTTTGCCATTGAGAATCAAGAAAGTACATTATGACTAAATTATCCTGAAGTGAGTAAAAGAGTTATGTCTGAGTTTGACGTTACTTTCTCTATTTTCCAGCGCCGTTTTAGCTCTACCTTTCATCCAGACGCTGGTTTAAAAACTAAGGAATTAAAAAGGGCAAAGCTATAATATATCAATAAATGAAAGAGTAATGATGTTTTACAATATGGCTGAATATAAGCAACAAAAACATTTCTTTTATCATGACATATGTCTGCTGAGTGCAGAGTTGATTGTATGATCCCACCTATATAAACGTGTGAAACACTATCTAATCGTCTTCGCGAAAAGGCGAGCATAACCTGTCCCAGCGCTGAGAACATAAACATTTATAGGAAATGTCAGTTCCATGGAGGCCATATGTATCATCGGAGGAGAAATAATAAATACAGTGACACAAGAGAAACGGGAGTATGTAAAAGTCCACCTTTTAACATGTTCCAATATAAACATGCAAATCCATACAATTTGGTATTCCGGATATGGAATATTCTAGTACTTGCTGCATACACAATTTCATAATAATACAGGACAAATGATATTCTAACAAGCATGAAATACTCATATCCCCCGCCAATATGACATGTCCGGTTGTGTGCAATGCATGAGCTCCTGTGAACTATGTTCACTGGACCTTCTTTTTAAATGGCCTAATTGCAGCACTAAAAAAAGTTATTACTGGTGTTGTCTCGCCATCTGTAGTATATGATATAATATGTAACTATTTGTAATGAGTAAGGATGAGACAAATGGACGAACAACTTCTTTCTTACAATTAGGAGCGATGGTTTCAGTGTAGGTTCTAACACTGTTATCAAGCAAGTGAAGTAAAGAGTATGTTTGACAAGAATATATACAAGATAGGAGGCAGTGCTGAGTAGGTTTAAGATCAGTTACACTGTTATATTTGTAATGAGTTGTGTTTCTGCATGAAGTTTGTCAGTGAATGCAACAACCGTGTCCATGACACTTTTGGAGGAACATACACACAAGCAATACAGAACTCACCAACAAGAAAAGAAATGTATTCAATACTGCTAGATGATATTATGTGCCACGTTTGGTGAAGAAATATGGTACGGTTTTCAAGATCTGCTCCGGAAACGAGGACTACCGCCATTTTCAGTCTAAGTCTAAGTCAAATTTCGTTGCCATTGAAACTCGACATTTTTTTTTTAAATCCCAAACTATCCAAAGGCACCAGTTCACCACTAGACCTATCTATGTGCCAAGTTTGGTGAAGAAATATGGTACGGTTTCAAGATCTGCCCCGGAAACGAAATGTGACGGACGGCGGAAAGACGGACGGACGGCACCCATTCCTATATCCCCCTTCAACTTCGTGGCGGGGGATATAAAATCGGATCGGATTTCTATGAGAACAACGAGCCACAATAACAGCCTATTTAACTGATGATGGGCTTGCCTCCAAGGGACACTGAAGATGTTTTCTGATATATATAATCTTTGTACTGACGCTGTCATGGGCCCCACATGATGAACAAGTATGCCAAAATATGCATGTACCTCAACTGATGTAACCCTCTCGTCAGCGTGAAGGACAACGCTGAGCAATGTACGCCTCCTCCTGAACGTGAAAGACAACACTAATGAATACACGTCAACACACCTCGTTTTAGAAGAAGCACCTGAAGAACTGCCCTGCTTGACACACACCTCTGCCAACGATAATGACTCCACTGATTGAAGAACGCCTATACAGTCACAGCCCGGGCGCGATAGTCCTACAGTTTGATATGCACCAGCCTGTCTCCTCTTCGTGACGAGAATCCGCAAAACATTCAGGTACACAATAGTTTAAACCATCACATATCTACTTGTCACGTTACTGTTGATCTGGAACTGGATGCATTATCTGTCATTTAACATGTATACCAACCAGTGATGTAAAAGTGACAAACTTTAATCATAAGAAAATCCAAAGTCACGATTGTAGGAAGTTTATGAATCACTGTTATGCTGGTCGCTTAAGATTTAGCCGGCCCTCCGGAGTCACCCGCAACAACCACAGAGGCAGGTCAAGCATTCATCAGAAGAAACACGGCAACATGTGTTGACATATGTCGTCTACCTTAATACTTTTTGAAATTTTTAATACTTTTTGAAATCTTAACTAAGGTCTTGATTGTTGTAACCATGGTCAAACAACGTTTGAGCAAGAGTCGTATAACCATCCTTGACATCTTTGTTGAAAGAACATTCTCAATTGTTCCTGAAAGTCAAATGCTGAAACTGCTGGAATAATTCCACGATATGAAGTGAAGTTTGACCAATGGAAAATGGAAGTCATCCCTCTTGTGAGGTGTGATGAAATGATGTTTAACGTCGCGTCCAAGATTGCACTTATATAGCGACGTGCATGTACGTGTGTGTGTGTCTGCACTGATGCCGATGTTTAATGCTCGCCCAATGTGATACCATGCAACAGTTCAACATGAATACTCGAACACACTATATACTGACACCTAGCCGACCAGTCCTTTTTTAGACCCTTAATGCCCAGAGCGAGACAGGGTAACAACAAGTACCATCGTTTAACGTCTTTTGGTATGACGCAACCGGGGATCGAAACCCTGACCTTTCGCTCCCCTGGTGGACACTCTACCACTAGACCACATGCGGTCTCATCCTTTTTTCATTCAGTCTCGTCATCAGCTTTTTGTAGCATATCGGTCACCATATTGTGTATGTATCGCTTTATCATGTACATGGGATATGATAACTTATCATACATCGCACGTTCGGACCTACGTCACGAGGGCGACTGATCCTGACAAATAATACCGATGAGCAACTTAAATTGTTCAATATTTCCACACCACAAAGGGCATGCTCACAGGCCAGAACTAAATGTTGACAGAACTACAGCTATTCGTGGTAATGTTTCAATGAATTTCCGTTTACTTTCGACCATTTCTCTTCAGGGGCAAGAAGAAACATCATTTGAACTGTTAAATGCTGACAAAGGCAGAACAACCGTCAACTCAGTCATGAATATTCTGTATTCACTGAGACTGGTCTTCTGTTTTCACTACCGAATTCACAAAAATCACTGAGATAACCATTTCTACGAGCATACAGTCATGTCCACGTTGGTTTTGGTAAGGTTTTAATTATTCTTTCAAGGCTCACACGTGTCACAAACTGCTCCTTTTTATGAGTTCACGTAATCAGGACAATCAGTTGGTCAGATCAAAGGGGAATTCAGTTTTGACAAAACCCGTGAAGATCCGGGGTAGATAAGGTCTTCAGCAACCCATGCTTGCCGTAAAAGGCGACTATGCTTGTCGTAAAAGGCGACTAACGGGATCGCGTGGTCACTGACAGGCTCCCTGACGTGGTTGAAGCATGTCATCGATCCCAATCGATGCATATAATATCAATCAATGGATTGTCTGATCCAGACTCGATTATCTACAGACCGCCGTCATATACCTGGAATATTGCTGAATGCGGCGTAAAACAACAAACCAACCTTCCAACCAGTTTTGACAACATGCAATGAACAGTATAATGTTTCTGGTGATTCTTGTTTGGAGTTCATACTGTATGATTGCGAGTGTGGAAGCTGTAACGAAAAAAAGTATGAAAGTCGTATGAAAGTCGGAATTGTTCGCATGCGAATGTGAAAAAAATAGAAAGTGTGGAAAGCGATGGTGAAGGTGTCGAATGGGAGAGTAAACTACGTGTCGAAAGTACAAACTATGTTAGTATTTTATTATCCAGAATAATAATAATATCGCTTGAATCTTAAATGTATATAAGCTTCTCGCAGACTTGCACTCATCCCACGTCACGAGAAACAAGATATTTCACACATTGAATACCCTAATTGTTAAACATTTTTGTGAAGTTGTCGACCGCGAAATTTAATTATGTCATTACAAATGTAAAGCCTTGAAACATAAATTCGTACTCATGGGCAAGTAACAAAAGTATTTAATGTCAATAAAATGCTTTATCATACATTTGAATATGATTATATGCAAAATCAAAATCAAGTATTCTTGAGCTCTACGTGACCGTTGTAGGAAGCATAAACGCTGGTCATGTGACAGAGATGGCGCTCTGCGAAAGAACAGTCTCGGCTTGCGAGTTACATGATAAATTAACAGTTCATTACGAAATATTTTCAAGAGAATAACAAACGACAAAAAGCGATATTAACTCTATAGTTGACCATCTGTCTACCCGTTAAAATCCGGGGTGGAATAAGTCTTCAGCTACCTATGCTTGCCGTAAAATGCGATTATGCTTGTCGTAAAAGGCGACTAACGGGATCGGGTGGTCAGACTCGCTGACGTGGATGAAGCATGTCATCGGTCCCTATTTCGTGGATCGATGCTCATGATATCAATCACTGGATTGTCTGGTCCATACTCGATTATTTAAAGACCGCCGTCATATAGCTGGAATATTGCTGAGTGCGGCGTTTAACAAAAAGCCAATCAACCAGCCAACGACCATCGGTCATAATGTGTGGAACTAAGTTAAATGGGAAGTCAACAGTTTGTGTACGGGCCGGACACTACCGATAAAGGGGAGATAATTTGTTGGAGGTAACTCATGTAAGACATGTAAGTTCCGTCAAAAAGTTATATTCACTACAGTGAAATACATATCAAGTGTTATTTTCACTGCAATGCAAATATCACTGTATTCAATTTCAGAAAACGTTCACTCTGAAATATATTATACGTTGTTTGGATACAATCAACTCGTACAAGACACAGGCATGCCCGCAGGGACAAAGTGACTGAAGTGTCTTTATCCTGTTTGTTCTGTGCTGTAACTTGGGTTGCATTGGGCTTCATTCTGGCAATGTGTGCAGGTGTAGCTACGGGTTTCGTACCTTCTAAAAACGTAGTGTAAAACATTCAAGGCAACATATGCAGGTTGGGCTTTTTTGCGTCGGTGATGAAATTGACGGTTTATATTAAATACAGTTTCCATTGCCGTTCTGCTGGTGATGTGGCCGATGTCGCTGATGAATCTCATATATGTGACTGATGATGTCTCTGGTAACGCAGCGGAGAACTCACCGATGATGTTGATTAGATGCAGCTGATGATGTGGCAGTGATGTTACTGATGTTGATGATGTGGCAGTTGCATTCACAGAGATGTCGCTGATGATGTCTCAAATATGTGACTGATGATCTCGCTGATGGCAATGCACAGATGTCGCTGGTAATGCAGTGGAAATGTCACAAATGCTGCTGAACAGATGTCACTGACAATGTGGTGGAGATGTCATTGACGTTGTCGAATATGTGCATCTAATGATGTGGAAGAAGACGAAGGCCATGCCGCTGATATTGCAGCGGAGGTATCGATATCGTTGATGTAGCTGATGATACCATAGCGATGTTGTGGATGTTGTGCCTAATAATAACACCGCATCATCGTCTGTGATAGGGTAAAATCAGTTTATCTCTTGGTATGCTCCTGTTTTAAAAGAAAAGGAATAACACGTAAATGCACTTCCTGTTGGATATTATAGCTAAAATGGATATAATTATCATCAAACCGCCCGCATGGTAAAATGAGCGGGTCACTGTAACTTGATAATGCACTCATATTGCTTGTCGACGGGCCATTATCACGCCAGTTGTTAGGTGACGTCATAGGATAGGGATAGGTGACGTCACTTTCAATAGTGACGTTCTGGTTTGTTCTATGACGTTTCCATCAGTGACATTGGTGTCGATCGCAGTAAATGTTTCAAAACATTGTTGTTGTTTCTTTTTTTTTTATAACAAATTCCATCCAGTTTAGCAATAATAACGGTAACGCTATTTTTCAGGGCATTGTCATTTTCAGAAGCCCTCGGTCTTTTCATTTTAATGGAAGACCTCCGGCTTCTGCAGATGATAATGCCCTGAAAAATAGCGTTACCCTTATAGTACAGATGGCCAAATGATCCATAATCGGGGAGATTTACTTCACTTTACCCTCATTGGTATGATTTAGGGAGGTACCCCCGAGACCCCAAAGCAATAAGGATAATAGTAACATTCCGAACATAGAACGGCAGGGGTCAAGAGGAACAGCATTTAGACATTCATAATGCACCTGTAGAAAATCAAACGCTGTATCTCCTAGGCTGCCTCACGGCCCCCAGTACGACTTGAAGCATACTACGTCAGCTGAAGCTGTAAATTATCTGCAACGTTCACATCAAAAGAATAACCACAAGACGAATTCTTACCTGCAGTCATACAACGGACACGGAGAGAAGACTCGCAAAAGAAACTCCTCGCTTGTAGCAGATTGAGATGTGGACGGGACCACAAAATAATTCCCTGGCCTCAACCGGTAGCGGAAGGTACACTGTCGCCACCGGAAGTAGTGTTCCTTCGCTTCCATGTCTTGCACCTTGGTAACGGCTACGCTTCTGTCATCGTCACTCATCACCTAAAATAATTATAAATCTTAACGCTTCAGATCGACATTGGGTGATTTTTGTAAATCGTTTTATATTCAATGGTGTACATGTAGGTGAAACATCCCGGGGAAGAAAAGGTTCATCTTGTAAACGGATATTACGAGTGAAAAAGACCTTGATGCGTACTAGTATAAATATGGGATGCAAATGTTGCTTTTGTTCGCCATATCCATTGAAATAGTAATATTGAACATTTATTCAGTTGAATAGCAAAATGAAACAGAAATATTAATGATTGAATTTTCATTACCAATTGTATCAAATGAATTTGTCGACTGCATTAGCAATTACTACTTAAATCGAATATGACTCTTTTGCCAATTAGATACTGGTTGCAGTAATAAAATGTGCGGTACTGGGTCAGTATGCATATACATGTTAATTATTTACGAGTATATATTAAAAAAACAAATTGCAAATCTGAAATCGGCTTTATGTCATGTAATGTTTTATTTGGTTACATTAAGTTGCATAAGCTTGACTGATAATTCACCACACAAGAAGTACTGAAGTGCAGTGAAAAACACTGAAAGAACAAGGAGTATCTAGGGCTCAGTTAAGACAACATTTAATCAAACAGCTTTAATTAAACTGTCAAGACTGAGGTAATTGCTGCAGTGGTGAAGTCAAGCTTGGATGTTGAGTTAGTTCCCATGGCCACTGGTGTGGGGGCCTAACTTTCGTTGCTGGCGATCTTTTGCCGTATTGTTATTTTGTATCTTTGTCTTATAGTCTGTTTTAATGTTCCAGAACTAGTTTTAAGAAAAACTGTAATATGATACTGTATACCTCCCAGGGAGCTGAGAATGACAAATAAACACATGTGCACACTGATCCATTGACCGGGGTAATAATGATAGCGCTTTCCGCATACACCTCGTGTAAGGAGTTGAGCGCAAGTACACACATTATTATTACTAACTACAGATTAAAATAACAAATGCGGTAAAGAGGGTTTGTGTGATACTGGCGCAGTCAGGCTTGTTAGGCTCAGGGCCCTTGTCCCCTCTACACGCAGCCCAGACAGCGAATGGGTCGTACCCACTGAGAACTTTTCGGAGAATGTGAAGACCCCCCAACACTGCAGCCTTCTGCATTACTCAAATTGTCAGAAGGGCTGTATTCCTGGTAGCAAACCCGGGTACTCTCCCAATGTCAGTCAACAGATTAGAAGGTGCCAAACCTAAGGCACTGAGAACAATAGGGATTCGGACAAGTTGGTACTTGGGATGCAAGCGTGACATATCGAGGTCCGCATATTTGCCATGTTATTGCTCAATCATGTCAGTCACATTAGTGTCAAAAGGGACAGAAAATTCAATAGACCCCCAAAGACAGGTATACAGGAGCTGTAATTATATGATACGAATTTTGAAGAATATATTTATGTTCTAAAGTAATAAATGGAGGATACCATGGAATGTGGAGCTACGAACAAAGGATCACATTTGGTATCCAAACCAACGACATGGCGCGCATTGGTGATGACGCTCTCCTCGTAGAATAAAGGCGTGGGAGGCTACTGGGCCATCATCGACCCTGACACTGCGTCTCTGCTTAACCCCTACATACACTGATTGTGTTGTCCACCAACGTCTTTCAATAATGTGTGGTCAGAAGGTGAAGCTGGTTTGTAGGCTACTCTTCGTGTGTGCGACCCAGTATCACAATGTATGATACAGGATGTATGTGATACGAATTTAGATTTTGCCAGAAGTATAATATGTGAATTAAATGGTCTTATCACGGATGTGTAGATATGAAAACACACCTTGAATAAATCACAGCGTATGTCATAGTAAGCTTCATGTTGACCTGCTCCCTGTATGAGGTGCACCACAACCGGCACCTCCTCTCCTGGAAAACAAAATCAGTATAGGCCATACATAGAGTGAGTGAGTGAGTTGGGTTTAACGCCGCTTTTAACATTATTCCAGTTATATCGCGGCGTGTCAGCTTAATGTGGAAGGAAAGCCCGAAGTGATGCAGGTCTCAGACGTTTACCACTTCGGTGAAACCCACGAGCACGGGTATGGTGCTGACAAACCTAGAAACATAATCGGGGCGAACCGGGATTCGAACCCACAATCATAGGTTTCTGGCATGTTCAAATGACGCAACTCTGCACAGCGAATCGCGGCGCCTTAGACGACTTGGCCACCCGTGCCCCCCCCAAACATAGAATACAAAGAATACATAAAACTACAGTGAACCTCTTTAGCCCGAGTTTCTTGAATCCATATATCGAAGTCGATGTATCTGTTTTGTCCTTTAAGAAAATGGTCTAAAGTCGATGTCAGGATTGTATAAAATTCCAGATAACACGAATTGTGTTAGTGACCCCAAAACGTCGAGTTATTGTGTATCCACTTCATGAAATAATGACATTCAAAATCATATTCTGTCTGTGGCTGCAAAATAACATATATTTCAAATCTCTGGCGATGCATTGATTCAGTACAACATCGAAAATTCGCTACCTCCACTAACTCAGTATTTACCGATATTCTCGAAGCAAATGGGTAACTGGTATAGTGGATAGAGCGTCTGCTCAGGGAGCGGAAGGTCGAGGTTAAAAGATTGTAGTTGTTGTTCTGCCTGGCGTGATGCATTAAGGGGCTCACACAATGTCTGCTCGGCTCGGAGTCAGAATACTGTCTGAGTGAACGTAACGTTAAACCCCCTTTTCAACTCACCTCACCTAATGGTCACAATAGTCATGTATCTGTCGGAATTCCATGACGTGAGTCTACCACCGGCTCCGTGGTCATACCAAAATACGTTAAAAGATGGTACTTGTTGTTACCCTGTCTGGCGCTCGGCATTTAGGGGCTAAAACAAGGACTGCTCGGCTCGGAGTCAGAATACTGTCTGAGTGAACGTAACGTTAACCCCCCTTTTCAACTCACCTCACCTAATGGTCACAATGGTCTTGTATCTGTCGGAACTCCATGACGAGAGTCTACCACCGGCTCCGTGGTCATACCAAAATACGTTAAAAGATGGTACTTGTTGTTACCCTGTCTGGCGCTTGTCATTTAGGGGCTAAAACAAGGACTGCTCGGCTCGGAGTCAGAATACTGTGTCTAGGTGGGGTATTCATGTTAAAGTGCGGCATGGAATCTCATGGACTATAAATCGGCATCAGTCTAATCTAAGTTGCAAGGCCGTCATTACAGCAGGCAAGCGCACACACATATACACACATTTTTGTGTTTCAGTGGAAAGATTTTAAACGCGCCGTTAGAACCAATTAAACCTCAACTCAACCAATGGTCAGCACGCGCAGTAATCCAACGTATTGCTTCAACTGATCAATCAGCACTGAGAATCACGATACACACATATCGCATGTTTTGTTATTTCAACACATTTGATCACACATCACTTCAAACCTGTATTCCGAGTACATCGTCCACATGACGTCACGATCACATAATAAAAAATAAACATAAGCTTTTCTTATTCTAGATATAAACGTTTACTATATATGTGATGGATTAAATGTAAGATACACCAATGTCTTTTCTCCAAAGAGCGACATTAGTTGCAATACAATCCAACACAAAATACGGCGGTGAATCCCAAACGCACCCTGTGGAAGCACACTTATAAGCTGGACCAGGTGTCCAACATCTCAATATGTGAAAGCACATTTCTTGAAGAAATGTTGATCGTAATACACACAGGATAAACTTGAGGAAGAATAATATGCAGTCATGAAGTATTTGCTTGTTGTTTAACGTCACAATCAACGATATTTCAGCTATACGACGGCGGCTTGTAACAAATCGTGTCTAATCCAGTGATTGACATCATGAGTATTTAAGATACACATGTACATGTCCTAGCGTGACTCCCTGTAAAACGCCTCTTTCGACCATAAAGGGTTACTTAGGACCAAAGGTATGTGTGACTTAGTTGGATATAGTTTCTTATCTACCAGTACCTACCTTCTTTGGGGATGGCAAACGAAAACCTGGGGTTTCTCAACCTGTCCTTTAGTGTTCGTCCTTGTCCTGTCGATGTATCTGCTCTCCACTCTCCAAATATCCGCAACACGTAGTCTGTCAAGTGTTGGTAAATTGGAAAACTTAATGTTTAAGATAAACAGACAGACTGAAGTTCGTCACTTTGCATGCTCGTCACTTTGCATGTGGTTTTATAAATTAAAATTCAACAGATATACAATGTTGGTTTGGTGCTTCAGGTCAAAGTCATGAATCGGAAAGCAGTATGTACTGGTACATATAAACATATTATTTTCGGTAGTATTGTGACTTTTACTCCCAATGGGATCTGTGAATAGAGACTGGTAATTCTCAACTATTATACCAGCATCAAATACAAAACCACCGAATAATTTCTTGTTTGTTTCATTTTTAGCCACCATCAAACGTGGGTGTTTACGTTCTATTGCCCAGCTGTTCATGCTGTAGTCACCTTATCGATATGTCTGAAATACTGCCGATGTGACTATAGATTGTAAACTCACGCACTCACTATAACAGTTCGAGACGTGGTAATTATACATCACGCTATGAGTTACATATGCCGCGAGACCGCCTCCATTGTATAGTGTCCAGAGCGTCTTGCCGGAGAGCGGAAGGTCGTGGGTTTGATCCCCGGCCGCGTCATACCAATAATACGTTAAACAATATACTTGTTGCTATCCTGCCTTGCCCTGGGCGTTAAGGGGTTAAAATGGACTGGTCGGCTCGGAGTCAGTATACTTTGTCTAAGTGGGATATTCATGTTAACCTACGGCATGGTATCTCAGTGAGCTTACAATATAAAATAGGCATTTGTCCACACACACACACACACACGCACGCACGCACGCACGCACGCACGCACGCATGCACACACACACATGTACACGCACACACACACACACACACACACACACGTGCGTGCGTGCACGTCGCTGTATGAATGCAACAATCTTGAACGCGATGTTAAACCCCATTTTACCTCATACCGTTGGACGAGAACCTCAAACTGTTGTACACGTGGAGACACATGTAGGATGTCACTTACTGAGATGATCCGATCTCCCATCAATGTCGAAGTCCGGAGTGAGAGAGCAGATTGTAATCTGTTGGAAATACTTTGTGAAATCTGCTAGGCTCATCCAGAATTCTCCGTCATTTTTTCTTTGCAGGAGATCTCTGCCTTCCCGCACGCCCCTCCACTCGCCACTCCTGTAGAATTGTGACATTCATGTCCAGATATATGTACCGACAACACAAGATTAATGTGAATCCTGAAGTAAAACATATTGTTAATGATATCCACGACACAGTGATAAGCCCCAAGGATATGGTTCATCAGGTGAATATATAAACCTCCAGTCATCCTATTATTCTCCAGAAGTGTTAAATCTCATAAACAAAGACGTTAATTAATATTCTGTTTTTTTATTTATTCAACTTCCCTTTAGTTTGTAACATATCACCCTCAACTGTCAATCCATAATATGTCGCTTCATCGGCCCACACTCACCTGTCACTCCAGCATCTGTCACTGCAGCATCTGTCACTCCGTCGGCCAACCCTCACCCGTTACTCCGTCGGCCCACTCTCACCTGTCACTCCAGCTTCTGTCACTGCAGCATCTGTCACTCCGTCGGCCCACCCTCACCCGTCACTCCGTCGGCCCACTCTCACCCGTCACTCCGTCGGCCCACACTTACCTGTCACTCCGTCGGCCCACCGTCACATGTCACTCTGCCGGCCCACTCTCACCCGTCACTCCGTCGGCCCACACTTACCTGTCACTCCGTCGGCCCACCGTCACATGTCACTCTGTCGGCCCACTCTCACCCGTCACTCCGTCGGCCCACACTTACCTGTCACTCCGTCGGCCCACCGTCACATGTCACTCTGTCGGCCCACTCTCACCCGTCACTCCGTCGGCCCACACTTACCTGTCACTCCGTCGGCCCACCGTCACATGTCACTCTGTCGGATCACCCTCATTTGTCACTCCGTCGGCCCACCCCCACATGTCACTCTGTCGGCCCACTCTCACCCGTCACTCTGTCGGCCCACACTTACCTGTCACTCCGCCGGCCCACCCTCACCTGTCACTCCGTCGGCCCACTCTCACCTGTCACTCCGTCGGCCCACACAGACCTGTCACTCCGTCGAACCACCCTCACCTGTCAATCTGTCGGCCAACCCTCACCTGTCACTCTGTTGGCCCACACTTACCTGTCACTCCGCCGGCCCATCCTCACATGTCACTCTGTCGGCCCACCCTTACCTGTCACTCCGTCGGACCACCCTCACCTATCACTCTGTCGGCCCACCCTCACCTGTCACTCCGTCGGACCATCCTCACCTGTCACTCTGTCGACCACCCTCACCTGTCGGCCCATTCCAGCATCTGTCGCCCATTCGACCCGTTCACTCATCTGTCACTAAAACAGTATCCCTACTCACGTGTCACTCCATCGTCCCGTCCACTCGTTTTGACCATGTGGATTTCGTAATCGCAGCAGAGGAACTCTTGCATTGTCAAATGTCGTCACCTGCAATTCGTTGTACCGAACTGGTTGAGTTCACATAGCCATACCCATTGCACTCATCCTTTCATTGTGTGCGCTTTTATTTTTGTTTACGATAATATTCTCAACGTTTAACAGGAATCATATGGGACAAATATTAACTAGAAAGCATGCTCTTTAAATTTTCCTGTACCAGTTTCTATCATAAAGCAATGAGGTCAGGACCAGACAATCCAGTGATTGAAGTTATGAGCATCGATCCACGCAATTGGGATGCGATGACATGGATCAGCCAAGTCAGCGAGCCTGACCACCCGACCCAACAAGCATAGTCGCCTCTTACGACATGTTTCGCTGAAGACCTCATTATTTGAATAAAATATGCTTTGACTGTACCACATCAGCTCCGTTCAGCGAGTAGGCGTGCTGCCCGACCAAACCCTTGGGGGCAACTTTGTTCTGAAAAAAGTCGATAAAACGTCAGAGACACACGCGTAATTAAACAATATTGCTTCATTAATACCACTATAAATGCGGTGCATAGTTTTTCCGTTCACGAGTGCCAGAATCATACATCGTGTGTTCACATAACTGAATGACCCTTCTTATAATTATTGGTATGAAAGCACCAACCCATCTTCATGGGTTTAACCAAAGTGGCACATGTCTAAAACCTGCATCATGTTAAGATGACACGCTGTGATACAACTGATATGCTCGTATTCAAGGGGTCGTTAAAACACCTCACTCACTCGGCTTATAGTGTTTCCACAAAAGTGCATATGACAGGGGGAATATTTGCAAATATTTGATAGTAGTAAAAATATGTACTTTATCAAAAGAAACATGCAAGACATGCATGGGCAAGTCATAAGAATGCTCTGGATTGACATGCACGAGACAAATACGTTAAGCACCATCTCAAACCTGCTGCAGCGTGAAGGAAGACAGGGCGGACATGAGATTAAAGGCATCATAAACGGCATCTGGAAACTGTTCTCCTTCACAATCAATTATTAAAGGCATATTTCTATCGGTCTAACCTTATAAATAAACAGTTTACAAAAGAATCACTGGACACCAATACATCGAAACCTCATTGTCTCTTCCTGGGGTTGATGTCCACAGAAACAAAAGAAAGATACAATACTTATAAAGTTGTGAAAATGATGTGAAATAAACATGTATTTACCGAATCATCAAAACGTCAAGCATAAACCACACTCTCCGAACGAGTGAGTGAGTTTATACCAGCAATATCACGGCGGGGGACACCAGAAATGGGCTTCACACATTGTACCCATGTCAGGAATCGAACCCGGGTCTTAGGCGTGACGAGCGAAAACTTTTACCACTAGGCTACCCGACGGCTCCCTCTCCGAACGAGCAAACAAATCTCGAGTTGGTTACAGATGCACCAGTGTCCTTAGTAACATGTGCCGCTCTCTTTGCCTTCACAAACGTACACACTCTGCGATGCATTGAGCCCGTTAATTGCCTCATGACAGTCACCATCACCGACCGGCTAAACTTCCTTCACGTCCATAGACACGTCTCCTCTCTCCAATCGCAGTCGGCAATGTCAAAGTCAGTCTCTATTATACCTTGTAACATGGATTCCAAGACTCGCAATCTCCTGGACACTGTTTGTCAACTCTAGAAGCTAAGGTATGGAAGTTGTGGCGTCCCACTTAGGAACTGATTCTGAAGAAGAAGTGTTCCAAGATGCCTTTTATCATGTCTTTACTATCGTGTCTTTACTATCATGTCTATCTGCTGACTATTACGCTGCATCGGATTTGAAATGGTGCTGTCACATGGCCTGTCATACCCTAGTCTGGAGTCCTATGGCTCGCCCATGCAGCTCTGATGGAAATCATAGGATGTTTCTGTTGAGTTTATATACATGATTGCTCTGCTTTCTTATTATTTATATATATAAACCAATCACGTAGTATGTTTACTTCTCTTTATTGTCTAAATTCCATTTTCACCGTGGTATACTTTCCCTGAGAAAGTGTTGGGTAGCTTCTTTTGCCTACCATTTCACAATTTAGAATATTTCTATTTCTTGAATTTCCATTTTCGCAATGTGATAGCGCTTTTGGGCGGCAATACCTGCCACGGATGACAAGAATTCTGCTGCGCTATAAAAATTAATTTGGGGCCACATATCGAATAGAAGGATTCAAGTAAATGAGGTCGAAGTGTAGTATACATAGCGAATACTTACAAATATAGCGCATGTCACAAGGGCTCCCGTATCCACGGCCGTTCGGACTCTACGGTAAAGTAGCTCAGGGTTATACGAAGTGTTCCCGAGTCGGATGGTCTCGGGCACACCCCCAGTCAGCGCCAGATAAGCGTCACTCGGCCACCCCCCTTCAAGCACACTGTAGGACCCGTGGAATCTGGTCGTAAGTAAGTATATTTGGATTATTTTTTCACACAATATTCCCACAGATACAATACATCGGCGATGGGGTAGCCTCATCACGCCGAAGACACCGAGATCGATTCCTCACATGGATACAATGTCTGAATGCCATTTCATGTTTTACGTCTTACAAAAGATCCATCTGTCTGGCAAGTTTAGAACTCATATTCCTGCAAAATTTAAATATATTCTCTGACTGTCTCTAATAACGAGGATACTTTGAATAGATGGTGTGGGTAAATAATGTTTGATGTCAATGAATTATTAATGTGCATAGTTATATAAAACATAAACTGTCCTTAATGTGAATCGAGTAAGCATAATTAAGAATAATGATACCTTTTATTCGGTTTACTGCATTTATTTTTAAGAGGATTGGGTTTTACAAGTCTAAAGAGAACCTAGACATGTGACTTCGGGCATGAAAGCATACATATCTATACTCCGTTTAGTTGTTCCCCTATTTTTGCACATGAAATATAGGATCTGAGTCCGTATATACATTCTCGATCATTCCTAACGGATTTATCCATGTTTTGTTATCCATTTGAATAACTTACTTGGCTAGCGCCTTCTCCATCAGTGAGACCCACATCTCACTGTTGCCGGAACCAGAGCCAGCACTCATCAGGAACCTGGAACCGTCATGGACTGGCAGGAAGTCGTCGATGTAGACGTCCTCCCATATCCCCAGTCTCCACAGCCGACAGTGGAAGATACCATCAGTCATAGGAGTGTAGGACCTCTCGCTGATCACCTAGTCAACAACCTGGCACTAATCAGGTTGGAAAGCAACTGTTCTGAACAAGGCTTGAGGGAGTTTGTGTGTGCGCTTTGGCAATTCATGAATATTTCATCAATCGAAAAGTGTTTACTCTTTATGATAAATGCAGAACTTACGAGCGACGTCTTTGACGGATACCGATGCTGGAATTGGATAGTGACAGTGTTGATAGCGATGACAGCATTTCAAAATGATTATGAAATTCAATGTTTCCTGTTGATAGTGTATTTCGCTCATGCCCATAGGGGACAGTGTGGGCTATTATGCTCGAGGTCATTCCATGTTTTTTGAATGACTGTATGAGGACTTCTCAGCGTGATCTACTATGCTCGAGGTCATTCCGTGAATGTGTGGGGAATGACTGCGTGGGGACGTGTCAGTGTGAGCTACTATGCTCGAGGTCCTTCCATGTTTTTTGGAATGACTGTATGGGACTTGTCAGTGTGGGCTACTATGATCGAGGTCATTCCGTGTTTTTTGGAATGGCTGTATGGGACTTGTCAGCGTGAGCTATTATGCCCGATGTCGTTCCCTGAATTTGTGAGGAATGATTGTGTGGGGACGTGTCAGCGTGAGCTAGTATGCTCGAGGATATTCCATGTTTTTTTTCTGGAATGACTGTATGGGGACTTGCCAGTGTGGGCTACTATGCTCGAGGTCTTACCATGTTTGTCAGGAATGACTGTGTGGGGACTTGTCAGTGTGGGCTACTATGCTCGAGGTCTTACCATGTTTGTCAGGAATGACTGTGTGGGGACTTGTCAGTGTGGGCTACTATGCTCGAGGCCATTCTATGTTTGTGGGGAATGACTGTTTCCGGGACGTGAGCTGCATTTGGCCACAACACAATAAAAATTATTTCACAGTAGCGAGAAGTTCAACATCATTTAAGCAAAGCAGATACGGATAGGACAGAACGACGATACTTTATCCAGGGAAGGATAAACCTGTTCTGCACCATTGTACTTTTTCATAATTAGAAATCAGCATGCAGGTAGCATAGAAAGGTCAAAACACTCCAATGACAGTCAAAAAACATACATGAGCGCAAATATATACTCAAGTTTGACCATATGAGAGCCTCAAAAGTAATTTCAGAGAGTATATCTAACAAACATGATGTTAAATCAGGGAATATGTACAATACCTGACAAGAAATAGGGATTATGTTTATTCCCTGAGTGAATCAGACATTAAATATATTCCCTGAAAATTTCAGGGAATACACATATTCCTTGATTATACACATTTCCTGTAACCTGTTGACAAAGGTAAAGGTAACTGATTATTTTATTCTATTTTCCGTCTGATTTATGGTGTACTGGTGTATACAGGACTCAAAATGCAACCCTTTTAGGCCTTCTGAGACCTTATTTAAACTAATTCAAACTTCCATATTCAGGGAAGACATTCATTACACGTTTAGTGAAATGTCTGGTTAAATGTGTGTGTGCGTGTGTGTGTGTGTGTGTGTGTGTGTGTGTGTGTGTGTGTGTGTGTGTGTGTGTGTGTGTGTGTGTGTGTGTGTGTGTGTGTGTGTGTGTTGCTTCATGACTAATATTTGTTTATCCATACTCTGGAGTGTCTTATGCATTTGAGTAATATGAAGGGCTAGAACCACATAGCAGCATGATTGTTTGCTTGTGCATTCGTGCTATTGAACACATGTACATACCTTCTTAAGAAGATCTCTATCTTCTGCAATATTCGACAGCATGGACAAGAACCAGCATGTTCCAAAATTCCCTTGGTTGATGTCGGATTTGTCAGGACCTTCAGCAAACAGCACAGGGTTAGCAACGATAATCTGAAAGAAGAAGAAAAACAAACATATATGAATGTATTAAGACCATAAGATTATTTTTTGTTTATTCATAACGCCGCACTTAGCACGATCAACACCATATGACAGCAGAGTATAAACAATCGAGTCTGGACCAGACAAATCAGCGACTGATATTATGACCAACGATCCACGAAGTCCGGAAGAGATAACACCCAATCAACCAAGTCACCGAATCTGACGACCACCCACCCGTTTAGTCGTTTCTTACGACAAACACAGGATGCTTGGGACCTTTGCTCTTTCCTGGAATCCCCACTGGTGTCTTACGGGGATTGGCAAGTTCAATGATGCTGAGGACATCTAGAGATTACTACACGAGTGTCTTTCAGAAACCATTTATCTTTCAACAAGTTGTTTCAAAACGTACCTAACGAGCGAAAGCTATCATTAGTTATCAAACTTATCATTTGTGATTAGATGAAAAACAGATTCCCATGATCACTAATATGTTATTTTTGAAGTTCAATTCTTCGAGTAAATATCCAATATTTAGATGTCTAAACACAGGGTAAATAACGTTGTGAATATGTTTGATACAAGTTATCTCAAAAAGGTTTCTCATCCACAGGTGTGTGAGAAACTCTTATCCTGTATGCCCACTGGTGGCTAACGGGGTTAGTTGATTGACAAATTCTAGTATGATTGGCGCCTATATTCTTATCTGGAATCCCCGCTGGTGGAAAGATGATTGGCAATTGTTTTATGCTGGGGACCTATATTCTTATCTGGAATCCCCGCTGGAGGTAAGATGATTCGCAATTGTCTTATGCTGCGGACCTATATTAGAAATAGTTATGGACAGCTTTTTATATATTTCCTTATCAGTGCCAAGTTTTGTATTTCAAATGGTAGAAATAATGTAAAGAATGATTTTACTTGTGTTTCATGCAAGGGGGCATCTGTTGTCGATTATTGTATATATCCATATGAGAATGTGAATAGTATATCAGATTTCAAGGTGACACGTGTATCTGAGCTGGTGGATGCAGCGGGGTGTGTAGGATGTGTCAGTGGTCAAGCCATAACCAAAAGGGACCATTCGTTTCTATCATGGAGTGTGAAACTACCTTCTGTGTCTATAAGTGATCATGTTCAAGAATGCGTGACCAATTCTCTGTGTATGACTAAATATGATGTATCAACTGTGCCTGACACTTTTATGAGTTCAACTAACTGTGAACATATACTTCATGAAGCCATCAATAATCTGGAAGCTTCTAGCTGTCATCAATCTGATATTGATGCGGCCTACAATATTTTTACTTGTACAGTGAGAGAGGAGATGGACCGAACTCTACCTAACAGAAAACTCACCTTTACATGGGGACCAAACAAGAGGAGGCGGTTGAGGAAGAAACCATGGTGGAATAAAACACTTAACGAACTGTGGACTGACATGTGTAAGGCAGAACGTGAATGGTATAAGTGTAAAACAGTTAGAAAACGCTGTCTTCGTGAGATATTCACTCATAAAAGGAAGATATTCGACAAGGAGACAAGAAAATGTAAACGTAACTATAACACAGAATGCCTGTTTGAGCTGGAAAACCTATGGAAGAAAACAAGAACGATTTTTGGAAGAAGATTGGAAAGATAGGGGTGGGATACAACAGAATTCAGTGTGTACCAATGGAGGTGAGACTAGAGGACGGCAGTCTATCTGCTGACAAAGAGACTGTGCTGAACACCTGGAGAGACAAGTACAGTGTTCTACTGAATGGTGAGACTTCAAATACTCCGAGGAGGAAGTCAGCCCAGGTGAAGAAGAGGGACCTTCTCATGATGCAGACAGCCTCGAGATCAATAAAACCTTTACATGCGAGGAAGTGTTTGGGGCGGTAGGATCAGCTAGCAGAAATAAGTCTCCTGGTTGTGATAACATCGCCACTGATGTTATGAAAACTACCAACTGTATCCAGTTTCTTCATAAACTTACGGCCGTTAGTTTTATGTTCAAGGTTAAATGCCAATCTTTATGATATGTCTGATGTTGATCAGTTAGGTTTTATTATGTCATGCCCATATATTTTTTAAGTTACTGCCAAAACCTGCATGGATGTCTTAGATGTTAGAAAATTACTTTTTTATACATCTTAAACTTTTATAAATAGTTTATGCTGTTTATCCTTTTTACTAACATATATATATTTATTCCATATTTTATGTCTGTGTATAATTTCGTTCTATAGTCTCTCATAATCCCATACGGGATGGCTCATCACATGTATTTTATCACGTGACCTGTATATACTTTTTTATTTGTTTGAGGTGAGACATGAAATAAATTACCTACGTATATTCTTATCTGGAATCCCAGCTGGAGGTAAGATGATAAGCAATTGTTTTATGCTGGGGGCCTATATTCTTATCTGGAATCCCCGCTGGAGGTAAGATGATAAGCAGTTGTTTTATGCTGGGGGCCTATATTCCTATCTGGTATCCCCGCTGGAGGTAAGATGATAAGCAATTGTTTTATGCTGGGGGCCTATATTCCTATCTGGAATCCCCGCTGGAGGTAAGATGATAAGCAATTGTTTTATGCTGGGGGCCTATATTCCTATCTGGAATCCCAGCTGGAGGTAAGATGATAAGCAATTGTTTTATGCTGGGGGCCTATATTCCTATCCGGTATCCTCACTAGTACTGATTTCTCACGGGTGATAATTGGCAAGTTATATGATAATTGCAGTCTGTATTCTTATCCTGAATCCTCTCTGGTGTTTTATGGGGGTAAGATGATTGGCAAGTTATATGCCTGGGACTTTTACTATTTTCGTTGTCTTTGAATGAGTGAGTAGTGCTTTGTGGGCGTTTTAGTAAAATTCCTGCAGTAAAACCATGAAGACATGGAGAGTTAGATTCACAACTACTACCTCTGGATTTTAGGCTTGAACTGTAACGCTTATGCCACTGGACCACCTAGCCGTCTTTGGTGTTTTATTGAAACATGAACGCTATGTTTTATGGATAACGACATCTTTAGTGTTGAAACGACGTTTTAGGGCTACTCCTTGTCATTTCATCAGGTGAACACTGAGTGAACATCCCCGAGCTTATGTTTTTATTTATGCGTGTATTATACATGCTGATATGTCTACATATGGTAGGATTAATGTACAACGATAACACTATGACGAGGAGTGAGTGACTGTGGTTTTACGCCACTTTTAGCACTATTCCAGTAATATCACGGCGCAGAAGATCCCGGGTCTTCGGCGTGACGAGCGAACGCTTTAATCACTAGACTACCCCCACCGCCCCCTAGGACGAGTAGCAGGACAGGGAAGCCAATAAAGCCTCAGTGAAAACAGAGTGATAGGTGTGATATCAAAGAGTGAGTGAGTGAGTTGGGCTTAACCCCACTTTTAACAGTATTCCAGTTATATCGCGGCGTGTCAGCTTAAGGTGGAGGAAATCCCGAAGTGATGCAGGTCGCAGACGTTTACCACTTCGGTGAAACCCACGAGCACGGGTATGGTGCTGACAAACCTAGAAACATAATCGGAGCGAACCGGGATTCGAACCCACAATCATAGGTTTCTGGCGTGCCCAAAGGACGCAACTCTGCACAGCGAATCGCGGCGCCTTAGACGACTGGGCGACCCGTGCCCCCTGATATCAAAGAGCTGACTGAGCAACAATGTATTGCACAGCTATTATATGTAAGAGGTAAGTAGTTGAACGTACGTGTGGTCTCTTCCAGTCCAGGTAGTAGACTTCATGGTTCGACGGATAAGGAAAGTCCTTATCTGTCCACATCCGGCAACATTCAGAACAACCTGCACACCCACCACATCCACCACATGTGCCAACACGGGGGCGTGGCGCCCTGTATGCTGTTGGCACTTGTGACGCCCTGAAATCCACTGAGCAATACTTCAATGAAGACCCACGAGGGTCGTCCATATACTTTCCTTCATTAACACCGATGGTGACACCATCGTCGAAGTTATAAAATACATCTCCGGTGTCTTGTTTTGAGGATATACATCCCATGCTTGACAGATGTTGAAATGGTGTGCCTTGGCCTATTAACAAAGAAGTCCATACACATCAGTGGGAGAATGAGCTGTCTGTGGCATCTGTATTCAGAGTATTGCCTCAACTGATGATGCGATCAACCATTTGCTTATCTGGTCCCCGTGATAAGTCTGTATAACTTTCTGTAGATAGAGTATATCAACATTCACTGACTGTCATATCCCACACGATTGCTATGTGAAATAGCATGGTGGTTACCCCTAGTACGCCTTGGTAACTATTTAGGTCAACAACGCAGGCCCACGGAACCAACAAATGCGCGCAGCTGGGTAGAAATAATGCCTTATCTATGGGGTGGCAGCAGTAACCTGCACCTAATGCCTAAACCATTCAAGTCCACAGATGCATTACCACGAGTGTGTGCGTGGGCCTGCAAATTCCCCATCAAGCAGGGAAACACGACCTATACTGTAACTTTATGTAGACGTTTATGTGGGTGGCAAAAAAATACAACTGGCGTCACACATGAGCGACTCTCCATACATGTCTAGCGTTGAAAAACCTCGATCAGAGGTCACGAAAAACAACACGCTGTAGATATCTTTTATACGAATGCTTCAATCTGAATAGCACACTTTGCCCATCACATGTATGGTAGGTAGATTGGAGAACGGATGACACACGCAATAAGCATTTGACAGTTGATGCACTAAACCATTGATGTGTGATATTCAATGTCAGTCGAGATAGCATACTGTAACAGGTGTCAATACATAATGGCATAACGTTGTCTATAAGCTGCATATTTCCATAACATGTTGCTACAGGTCTCGATATTGTATGACATGTCTCACATAAAGATTTTAGATGCAGGTTTGTTTGTTGTTTAACGCCGCACTCAGCAATATCACAGCTACATGGCGGCGGTCTGTAAATAATAGAGTCTAGACCAGACAATCCAGTGATTAATATTATGAGCATCGATCCATGCCATTGGGATCGATGACATGAATCAATCAAGTAAGCGAGCCTGACCAGCCGATCCCGTTAGTCGCCTCTTACGACAAACATACTCTCCTTAAACATGCCGCCATTTGTGATTGTTATTTCCCAACTCAGTTCTCCCTCGAAACATGTTATTGACATTATTCTATTTACATGAATTTGAAAGAATATATCATAACTTACAAAGCGAATCGAGATCGGGTCCTTTCAAATATCACAGTTTGGTATAAGCGAACAGCGAACAGGTTGTAGTGTAGCCATTGTCAGTTACCCGGGAGGCCATTCAATGTGAGGTACACAAAGTGAATCTATCCACCATGCACCATGCTGAGAATAACACGTCGATACAATGAGGCAGTGCATGTATGATATGTATAGGTCTATTCTTACCTCAGTATATACGTTGTGTTTTGTACACGTCATGTAGGGCCGAATCTGACATTGATATGCTTATATACTTATTTCATGTGATTAAATATAGAATTAGAGCACATAAATAATATCATGTATATCTATACATGTATTTTTACAAGTATGCACCTCCGTAAATCGATATATGATAGATTTTATATAAACATGAATCAACATTTTTTTGCCACGAAAATGAAATATTTGTCGTATGGTGCATGGTCTAATCTATTATTCATACTTAATTATGCATTAACGTTGTGTTCACGTTCTTATATCACAACGTTGATAAGCTGTAAGCCTGAGGCAACTTGTCTCATTGTGTTTCAATGGTAATGTTTGATATGTAGATATTGACTTTATCTGTAGTACATTCTATCCACTAAATATATGTGTATATATATACACTTATTTCAGACATAAAAGACTCGTGGTCGTTCCTAATCGTGCAACAAACACTGCAAATTCGTGTTACGGTATTTGAATATGACCACCCGATTTCGTTAGTCGCCTTTTACAGCAAGCACGAGTTGCTGAAGACTTATTCTAACCCGGAACTTCATGGGTCTCTTACTACATGTAATGGTGATGTGTACATATTCTAAACCTGGTCGCCACAAAGGTTTAATATGAACTCCATTATGTACCTGGACTCTTTATTTTATCTTCTGGTATCGTCATGAAATATATTAAACTTGATCGTATGATTTAAATATTATAAAAAATAGTCAGAAAAGAAGAAAACAACAGAGACTAACTTCGCTTTTACTTTCTCGACAGGAGCATACTTGATCACATATCAGTCTACACGCATGAATAGTTACAGCTGATCTTGTTTCATCAGTCGTTGGTCAGCCGAGGACAAATATACATCCCAAGACGCTCGCAGACTTCCAATAACATCCTTGTGGCAAGATGTGATGGATGTAACGCGGCGGTCCTCGAGAATCAAATAAAAAATAAAGTAACTCAAATACAACAAGAGCCGAATCCCATGTTTTTAATTTACTTGTTTAGACTAAAACCAAACGAAAGCATGCCCAATATGTCTATCCCGTAAACACTATCATCCTTTGGCCGTAGTTGTTTTGACTGATCAAAGATGAATGACACAATCAGCTAACAAACACGCCCCAAGGCATAAACAACAACCTTCCCGCGATTATGTCACAATCAGCCTTCCACCATCAAGGTATTGTGACACAATCAGTCTTCCACATCAAGGTATTGTGACACTATCAGTGTTCCACCATCAAGGTATTGTGACACAATCAGTCTTCAATAATCAAGGTATTTCGACATAATCGGCCTTCCATCATCAAGGTATTGTGACACAATCAGTCTTCCACCATCAAGGTATTGTGACACAATCAGTCTTCCACCATCAAGGTATTGTGACACAATCAGTCTTCCACATCAAGGTATTGTAACACAATCAGTCTTCCACCATCAGGGTTTGTGACACAATCAGTCTTCCATCATCAGGGTTTGTGACACAATCAGTCTTCCATCATCAAGGTATTGTGACACAATCAATCTTCCACCATCAAGGTATTGTGACACAATCAATCTTCCACCATCAAGGTATTGTGACACAATCAGTCGTCCACCATCAAGGTATTGTGACACAATCAGTCTTCCACCATCAGGGTTTGTGACACAATCAGTCTTCCATCATCAAGGTATTGTGACACAATCAATCTTCCACCATCAAGGTATTGTGACACAATCAATCTTCCACCATCAAGGTATTGTGACACAATCAGTCGTCCACCATCAAGGTATTGTGACACAATCAGTCTTCCACCATCAGGGTTTGTGACACAATCAGTCTTCCATCATCAAGGTATTGTGACACAATCAATCTTCCACCATCAAGGTATTGTGACACAATCAATCTTCCACCATCAAGGTATTGTGACACAATCAGTCGTCCACCATCAAGGTATTGTAACACAATCAGTCTTCCACCATCAGGGTTTGTGACACAATCAGTCTTCCATCATCAGGGTTTGTGACACAATCAGTCTTCCACCATCAAGGTATTGTGACACAATCAGTCGTCCATCATCAAGGTTTTGTGACACAATCAGTCTTCCACATCAAGGTATTGTGACACAATCAGTCTTCCATCATCAAGGTATTGTGACACAATCAGTCGTCCACCATCAAGGTATTGTGACACAATCAGTCGTCCAGCATCAAGGTATTGTGACACAATCAGTCGTCCACCATCAAGGTATTGTGACACAATCAGTCTTCCACCATCAAGGTATTGTGACACAATCAGTCTTCCACAATCAAGGAGCGATGACATATGAGTCCACGCAAACACTGTTAAGGTATGATAATATGGTCTACATTAGTTGTTTTCTTTGATGAGTACACTCACATTAATTGATGACACACTGCACCTAGTTTCATAAATATGTTCAGTTGTCAGTTGTATGATTCCGTCTGTTTCATCAGCATGAGTTTATGAATCACTATAAATGAGGATATCGTGTGTTGGTTTAAGGTGAACGTATCACGTCCCATCAGTGCACAGACACATTCAAAGGAAAGTCATACGTTCACACACATTCCTCCAATTTTTTAAAAACTTTTAGCAATAGTCGAAACACACATTGCAACACAAATCTTTATATCCATTTTGTGTACAGATACATCCACCTTCGATTACTTGTAAATCCCAAAAGTAAATACTAATTACAAAATACCGTAACTTTATTTTATTCAGAGTTCACTATATTTACTCTTCCAAAAAAAAGAAACTTGACACTGACTTTCAAAATGTAATATAATGCGATTGTTTCAAACTAGGGCACAGAAACCATAATTGAAACGCTGTTTGAAGATCAATGTACACAATGTTCAAAATATTAATCGTGTCACCTAGACAGACACACGTACATGATACAGTTAATGTCACAGGGGTACAGAAAATGTCAGTATCGGTTGTGCCCACCACGTGCATCAATCACCGCTTGACACCGACGACCCATAGATGCAATCAAGTTGTCAATAACACGCTGTTGGATGTGCTGCCATTCATGCCGAAGTGCATCAAGAAGCGCCGGAAGTGTATGGGACGGTGGATTCCTTCTACGAAAGCGTCGATCCAACTCGTCCCACAGATGCTCAATCGGGGACAAATCTTGTGACCGGGCTGGCCAAGGTAATGTCTGGATGTTGTGCTGTAAGAAGTCCTGACAAACACGTGCAATATGCGGTCGAGCGTTGTCCTGCTGGAACTGTCCGCCATGAACGTTGACGTGAGGAAGAACGTAAGGCTGTAGGATCAAGGCTCTGTAACGCACACCTGTCAATGCCACATGCACGAGAGGCGTCCTACCACCGTGATGAATTCCGGCCCATACCATGACACTCCCGCCGCCAAATGGGACAACCTGCAGCACACAGTTGGGGGCGTAACGTTCACCCCTAAATGCAGGATCCTGTGCTGCACGTTTTTTACAGGCGGTTGCGTTTGGATGAAGCTGTAAAATTGATTCCCAAACGCTCCGTTTATATGCTTTGCATGTGTTTTCTCGAATTATAGACACATCATCTTTCTGTTTGACTTGTTTGGTTCTCATTTAATGTAATTATTTTAGATATTTGGCAAAAAGTGGTTTTACATCTATGTCAAGTTTCTTTTTTGAAGAGTATATATATTGATTTCAGCAAAACGATGTCTCAATGCCTCAAAGTCGTTTTGTGAATTTTATGGAGCAACTGTAGTTGTTGTGATTTGAATCGAAGATATCCACGTCGCTATGGCAGTATATACATTACATGAAGAAACAACTCACATCAATACCACGCTACACGATATCATCGTTATACACAACACAACTGTTGTGTTAATCATTCCCTTTTCCACATATATACATCACTTGAAGAGTCACATGGGTATCCATTTTGAGGTGAGGTGAAATGGGGTTAAACGACGCGTCCAAGATTATTGCACTTACATAGCGACGTGCATGCATGTGTTTGTGTGTGTGTGTTGCTGCTGGTACAAGTCCGGACTGTTGCCGATTTATAGTCCTATCCCAGTGAGATACCATGCCGTATTTTAAGATGAATACCCCACTCAGACACAGTATACTGACTCCGAGGCGACCATTCCTTGTTTTAGCCCCTTAATGCCGAGCGCCAGACAGGGTAACAACAACTACAATCTTTTAACGTCTTTTGGTATGAAGCCACCGGGGATCGAACCCCGGACCTTCCGTTCTCCGAGACGCTTTACCACTAGGACTAGGAGGGGGTCGTATCCATTCTGAGGAAGATCATACATGTAAATGCGAAAATACTAAGAGGTACTCTCCCTTAAATTCCCAAGCCATCAGTCGTTGAAAATTTGACTTGGAAGACTTGTATTATCATGTCGAAGGATGTAAGGGAGAAGATAGGACGTAACAGTCATATATTTGCCTCATGAATAATATTTCCCTTCCACAGCAAGAATGTGGGGTAATATCATAGTATAGGACAGAATCTCTGCACCAAAGTTCAGGATAAAGCGACTGTGATTGCGTTAGATATCACATTAGTTTTGTATGACAATGCATATATTTCTGTAAAATAAATGTGTATTTAATGATGTTTAGTTGTGTATCTATCATACAAAAAAGATTCAATAATTTGTAATAATTTCTTTCAAAACGTTTTGATATGAAAAATACCAACAAAAATATGCTACGTATACGGATGATTGATTTGTTGAACACGGATAAGTTGTCACTACAATATCGTTTAAATTCAGTCGACAATTGACTCCTTGAAAAACTGTATCTGGGCCGATCTGATATAGCACTTCGCTTGGTTCACACTCATTTATGTACCGCCCAGCAGTACAGAACCATCAACAGAATCAACACTGACATTGAGATTATGTCCCACATCCTTGGCTTGTTTAAGAAAACTATGGAATGTCTTGTTTTCATTATGGGGCATGCTTCACAAGATGATCATCAGATAAATAAATGTGTGCAAAAATGCACAAACCAGTTCTATCATAAAACGCCTCTTCGTTAATCAAACCACGCCCTCTCCATTATAACTTGAATACATCAGCGATTGAGGTAAAAACAAGGGTGGTGGGATCTATTGTCATCCATGTAAAGGAGGTAAGACGTGTTAGAATCTGTGTGGAGGAGGTTAAGGACGATTACCTTCATTAACCAAAACGCTTGAAGGATTTAGTGAAAAACAGAAAAGTAAAGGACGAACAGATTCTTCTTGAAATATTCTCTTCTAATAGAAATGGGTTCTGAAATCACCATCTGCACATGCGAATACATCTCAAGTTGAGTTGACCAGCAATTCAGTAAAGACTTGAGTAAAACAAGTAGCTGCTCGGGGAGTTCAAGGCATTCCAGTGACTTCAAAATCCATTCGTAATACCATTGGTTGCAGTCAATTGCCTGTAAGACATTTGTCATTAGATTTGAACTGGTTTTTCTTTTGATGATTTTGTTTTTACCCTTCTGTGGTTCAATGTCTTTTAGAAACTGTATGGTGTCCCTCCAGCGTTAGGGCAGTGGTATATGTGCAACAGTTAATGTCATGCAAAGAACAGTACGCACTGAGAGTAAAAGAACTAAAGTCATTTTTTTAAGTTGATTCTGTCTTAATGATTGATTACATCGTTTTATTAGCCTCCCTTCCTAGAGCGGTAAATCACAGATTTCATTATAAAACAAGAGGCGGAAAACTCATAAACTTCAAGGCCAACATAAGGGAATTCATTTTGGGAGCCCATCAGTGGGTCATCAGTGACAACTGCATCAGGTAATTTGGGGAGAACAACGCAAACGTCCATTTGCAATTGATGGTCTGCTACTGTTGGGACTGAGGGTTCATGCAATGGCGCCTGACGAGCGTTGGCAGTTATCTCACCAGACTCAAGGCGCATATACAACTTCAGTCGCCTGAGCTGGCGGCGTATATTCTGCTCTGTCAGGTGTGCATATTTATTTTACAAACTATGACTGGTTGTTGTGATGTAACTATTCATCGGAACGTTTTTTGTTCGCTCAAATCCTCTTCGTTTTCTCAATAGTCATCAACTGACAGACAGTGGATTGTCAATAATGACTAGGTTTACATTAACCTCCACTTCCTCTGCACTCTAGCTGTATTAAACTCTGAATGATGTGATTTGCTACATGTGATATCAACACCAAGACTTAGGATTAAGGACAAGGCGATAAGAATGTGTCTTTACAAATTTATTTGCACTAACAATGCTGGAGGTAAATGCTTGTCATATCACAAAATGGAGAAGAGATAGATAATTATCCCCAAATTATATCCTTATATTAGTCGGTGCATTTGTCAATATAATATTCTTGTCAGAGCCCCATCGGTCACTATCTTGCCGGTGCTTGTTGCAGCAGTCAAGACAACAAGATTGGCCTAAAGTTGTGTAGCACTGGGAGTCGTGTCTGGTCTGGAAAGACAATGCAACTACATTAGTCAATTTCTCCTCATATATAGCATGTTGTACACGAGTATTGCATATTTGATATCAAGTCAAAACTATGTTAAATAATGCCATGTGTATACAAAACATAGTGTCAAAGATTGACAGTATTCCAGAGGACATATATCATTCCTGATCATCAACTGATCATTGGACAAAGGCGTTTTCTTCTGTGAAGAAACTCCAGTTAACTTAAAAAATACTTTTGCAAAAGTACTACAGTATTTCAGCCAAATAAAAGCGGAATATACAATGTAAATTGTTCGGCAGCCAGCAAATATGGACATGAAGAGGGCAGACGAGAGCTAATCATAGTTTCTTTGTTGTACTGAGAGTTCAAAAATTAAAATGTTTAACAAGATTTGTTCACCAGGTTGACGACCAGCTTAGCGTTCATATAATTGCCTGGCACCCATCACCCATCCGGCTATCCACCACCGACATGTCACATAGTTGATATCCCCTCTGAAAGATCTGGACCAGTGAAATCAAACCCATGGTGTTAAGAATGACACCTATCACGTTGACTGGAAACATGGAATTAACCTGAAATATGTCAGTGATGGATGCAAATTATGAAACACAGCTTTGGACCAATGCTCGGTTCTCTGCGATGATATGGTATAGCGTGAATGTATAGAGGGTTTTCAAATACATCTTACTATTTTATCAATCTATTTCTACCATTTTGAACATCGATTACCAATAAAACATTAATAACATAATAAAATCGCATTAGAGATACAGGGTAATGTAGTTAAAAATTAAAAGTACTACATCCTTCTTGTTATTGGGAACAATATTCCATTTAGAAGAAGTGATATTCCAGTTCATAAGTGCGTTTGATAGATACATGTTTTGATTCCTCAACACCTTCATAGAGTAACTATGTTGTGAAGAAATCATCTGTATATCCATATGCTGAAAATAGAAATAACAGATATGGCATCATTTGGTTACAAATATTTACACAATATGAATTAATTATCAAAAGACTGAATTAAGAGGGATTTTAGTTTATTCGTATGTAAGTAATACTTTACAATAAATAGAATTGTTAACTGTCGTAAACGTCACAGCTGCATGTTGACACTTTGGATAGTGTAAGGTGTCCCAAGCTGAAAGCTGATATCTCACAGACCAAACACTCACTTTTAACCACAGCGACACACATGCTCTACAGACCATCAAACGCACCGATCACACAAACATATGTAACAGGTAGTCTGACAATATATATGCACAAACAATCGCATGCAGCGGTAAACTATGATACCATTATCAAAATATAACAATTTGTTTAACTTGGGTTAAAAGTTTTAGAACTTCTAAACCTTTAACTCCATATGTGAGCAGCTAGACACATATGCAGTAAACACAAATGTATTAATTAATTACGTTTATTCATGTATCTTTACTTAAAATCACGGTTAGCAATGCAGAAGAACAGAATATTGGGTTCTTAACATTACAGAACGAAAAGACCTTCCCGTTGTAAGAGATGAGTTCAAAAGTAGTGACTGTTCCTGACTGGAAGACCACAGAGGTGGCTGATGCATTGCGTTTATTCTTCGAAAGCTTCACGAACACTAAAACTATTACCTGTTGTGGCGGTCACCGGGACAGCCCTGCTCTTGAACTCCCCATACTGGGAGATGACCACGATGGTGTAGGTTGTGTCTGGCTGGAGGCCGACCAGAGTGTGGGAGGTGGCTGTCTTGTGCATTAGGGTCGTCACCGTCTGTCCATTCACCTCGTAGTTGATCCACATCTCTGTCCGGCTGTAACAACTAGGGGAGTGTTTCCACGTCAGCGTCACTAAGTTCGTTTCTGTCTTTGTGACAGTCACGTCTACAGGTGCTAGCGCTGAGATGAATAAAAAGGAGAAAACCTAGATATGTCATAAATACTGGCACCATCACGAGTCCAAGACATTGACATAATACTGAGTAATATGCTTTCAAATAGTAATGGAGTCCATTCTACGATTCCCACTATTCCCTAAGCATGTGTTTGAAACGCTATTAAATATTAATGATAACAGGTTTTCGCAATAGGGTGAGAGTATCCTGTCCTACCAGTGGTACCCGTCACACAAACATGAAAAGGAAAGCCTGAAGTTGAACTGAACAAACACGGAAACAAGTCAAAATAGGAGTTTCATCCGACATACTTTTTGTCGCTAGGTAGCGTGAGTTTCAAAAGCGCGCTGTCATAGTACTGTTATTCACAGTAAATCATCGTCCTTTGTATTTAACTTGGAAACAAAATGTTGACCTTAAATCGCAATCACATTAACACCCTACTTACATCCTTGTGTTCCATTCAGTGTATCTAGTTTATCCACCTGTAATAAAGATGAGTGCCACATTAATAGAACATAGCAAATATTGGATCAAATTAACACTTTATGAAACAACATGTCACTATCAGACTATGATATTGTTTTTAAATATTTATTTCATTTTTAATTGTATTGTATGCCTGAACATGGACATCGTGTTGGTTTGCATAATCTCAAAATCCTTTATTTATGTCACAAAATAGAACCAATTGTATCATTATCAATTGTCCAGCATCCAAAACTGATATTAACCACACTCACAGTGAAGCTCTTTGTTGTATGGATGCCCGCCATGTTCACAAAATCCATGTCCATTGTCACCGTCTGTGATTCCAACATTGGGTGTTTTAACCAGCAGTTGCTGATGGGCAGAAACTGTGTCTTGTTGAAGCAGACTGGATTGACGGTGGTACAGTAACACGTTGAAAAGCTGTCACACGCCTGTGGAGAAAGTTGTGTTGTAAGGCAATTGCATTTGAGACCATTTTTTATATAAAGAAGCAATAAAATGAGAAACGGTTCTCTCAAAGGTAAATTTTGTTTTGAGGAACAATAAGTGTCCAACGGTTCACTATATGTACTTACATCAATGGTTCTGAGAGGCAAAGTTTCATTAACAATCATTAGATTGTTGCTCACTTTCCTGACGAAAAGGTTCACACGTTTCAGACCACTCTGCATATCCCGAACATTGACTTCAACACTGTAATAAAAGGATGTAGACATTGTTGATTATTTGTTTAGAATAAAGCCGTAAGACAAAACGAAAGATCAAGGCACTGTTGTTCAGCAGGAACGGTCAATGTGAGCTGAATGTAATATGAAATGATTAAGAAAAATAACGGAATCGTTTTTGCAGCCATAACGACATTTTGAAAAAATTTAAAAAGGGCATGGTTTCATATGATTGTAATCGTTTTTTATTTGTAAAGGCAAAAAACAGTAATATAAAATATTTTGTATGATGAAGGATTTTTAATATTCGAAACAGTCCACAATAGCAAACGTTATGTGCAGTTGATCGCCCAAACGATTTTTTTAAACCAAATCTCTTTGTTAACTGTAAGTATATCCCACCTAATTATCACCTTTGGGAGAAGGATGCAGATGCCCAGACAATTGTAGAATATTTAACAATAACTAAATAAGTTAATCCAATGCCAATGACAATTTGAAGTCACATGGTGGTTCTAAATGTTCTAAGACTTTATAAGTATGAATATGTTTAAACTATCTCCTCCCGGAATGAAAAGAAATCTAATCAATGTGAGTTACTTCACATCAACAAATGGTTTCGATTCCGAGACAATCCTGCGTCTGAGAGGAAGATTCCATAAGATCATCAATAGTCGGAGCTGAACAGAAGAACAGACACAAAACAGGCGACGAACAATGTGTCCTGCTGGTGGACCAACAAACAACACAAAGGTGTTAACATGGAGAGTATGTATGCAACTACTCACGTGGAACTAAATGGAACATTGTTGGTCTGGATGTTCCTCCGGAACACAGGCTGCTCGACTTCAGGTGGTGTATCATCAAAGTGAACCCTGGTAAAATTTACCCGGGTGTTACCTAGGACATCTGTAGCTCTCACCCAAACTGTCACTGTGTCTCTGTTCGTCAATGGAGCTCCGTGTGAACCTATAAATCGTACATGTTTACTCATTATTTCAGAACCGAAGGATATTTACTTGATACGAAAGCACAATTTTTCTGAGATAACACATTTATCGCGATTATTATGCGCGTTGAATGTCATATATCATGCCCTGCTAAAAACTGTTGTAAAAAAAACACACTGATAATTTGAGCTGTACAAATATTATGCTGTGACAAAAAAAGTTACCTGCAGGTATAATGTATGTTTCATTGAGTCCGACATCCACCCAGCCTGAGGTTGGTTCCTGCTGATTCTTGCCACCATTACTGTCCTTCCTAACAACAACCTCAAACTTGACAACACCTCTCCTGTTTGGTATTGCGTCTACTGTCCTCTGTCCTTCGTGGTCATCCTGTCCGGAGTCTTTAGGGATGTCTTTCAAGAAGTCCTCGAGCTGTGGGGGGTAGGCAAGGACTTCATTTAACCACTTGCCCTCCTCATGCCTCAGGTTGACAAAGTGGTTGGTCCATGTGACCGTGACGGGTCTAGAAGGATCGTCTTGCCAGTTGTATCCCCCTCTAGGATCAGCGGATGATATGTAAAGTCGGTTATCTGCCCCTTCATCTATAGTAACACTAGAAACAGGGTCGTATATGGCGATCCTTCTTACAAAGATAGAGTTATTGGCCTTGTCTGAGGCCTCCAGGATGAAGGAGTAAACTCCAGACTGTGAAGGCCTGTAGGTGGCCTGGAAGGAGTTTGAGGCAGATGATGACTGATTGACTTCAATAGGACCATGTATGGGCATCAAGGGTTCAAACTCCTTCAGCACCTGATTCTCATCCACCTGTAGCCGGAAAACCTCCCAGGCGTAGCGATGCATGCCTGACGGTACGTCAGTCCAGTTGGACCAGCGGAGAATGACAGAACCCTATTGTGAAATTGTAAATACATGTATACAAGCAAAAACAGGTGAAATATGCGTTATGAAGAACACAGGTGTTATAAGCCAATACAAACCACTATTATCAGATTTAGATTTCGCACTTCAAGGTTACATCGACACCACTCCATTCATATTTATCCATTAAGTTATAAATTATTAAAAATATACTTAATTCCAAATTTGCACTCATTTGTTGGCAGAAATTATCTGTAAGAATTATCCACAGTATGCAGTTTGAAAGAACACATGATGAATGTCGGTTATGTCATTACTATATGTTTCGAGTGGAATAAAGTAGCACTTGAAGCTGCTCTACATGTTCATAAGGGGTAGTGTAGCGTGAACACATATCCCCGTCAAAATATAACAGAGAAAGGTTTGAGGGACATTTTTTTCTATCTGCTCTGAGAGCAGAACGAATTGGGCCAATACAATATTCGCCCTGGTAACATTGTTGGTCATTTGGATAAAAAGGTAGAGTACCTAAAAACAAAACTAACCTGTGACGGACTAGGTACTCATTGTTTACGCCAACATATACCAGTATAACGTAACTTAACAATAGTATTATTTATAAAGAACGTAGTGTCCGTGCAAATGTCATTCAGAGTTGGTCCCCCGTGAATGACATGGTATTTTGTGTTAGTATTTATCATGCATTATCATATAACAGCATTATAATTATGTAATAATAATGTAATGTTATAACATAATAACAGTCAGTTATATCCTGATGAGGCCCGTACATAATAGTTGAAAGCGCTAATCAATAAACGGCTGTCATTTCTAATTCAAGAAATGAAATTCGATATATTACTAATAGAGTGCGGCCTTAAACAACAAACAAACAAACAAACAAAACATGCAAACTCAATATATCATACACCTAAAATTCAAAAATTTGTTATCATTCATACCTTTGTGATATCATCATCCAATGAAAAGACGGAAGTACACCTCGATCCTATTTCGAGACATGTGTGAGTTGGTGTCAGGAAGTCAAAACGGTAAGCCATGGTTTTCTCCGAATTTTGTCCTATAAAGTTTTGAAACTGTCGATCAACGAACTGATTTCCAGTAAACTCCCTCAGTTGTCGGTAACCTCCACTCCACACTTTGAATGTAATGGTCAACCTGAAGAGAAGTCAGGGTGTAAACATGGTGTTTTCAGATTTGCGGGTAATACGTATTCAGTGCTCAGCAATGTCAGCTGAACTGAATCCTTAACTCTCAGGCTATCAGATACTCAATACCATCGACAAGTCTGACTGTGTGTCCACAATATAAATATGTAATCGGCGATTTCTTCCAAAGAATCGCCTCCTCTAACCGTTGTGAAAACAAATGTCATGATGTTATCATGATGTCATATCCCTCCTTTATAAGTCGACCCGTGAAGATCCGGGGTAGAACAGGGCTTCAGCAACCCATGCTTGCCGTAAAAGGCGAATATGCTTGTCGTAAGAGGCGACTAACGGGATCGGGTGGTCAGGCTCGCTGACTTGGTTGATGCATGTTATCAATCCCAATTGCGTGGATTGATGCTCATGATGTCAATCACTGGATTGTCTGGTCCAGACTCGATTATTTACGGACCGCCGTCATATAGCTGAGTGCGGCGTTAAACAACAAACCACCCAACCACCCAGCTTAATAAGTCAAACATATGGATAACACACTATAGAAACATGCGTACGCAGTTTTTCTGTAAAATATCATTTACACTGCATATATCAAAATAGAATGAATACAGTATCTAATGATGCCGTGACGAATACCATGTCGTTTTAATATATGGAAATGACCATGGCTCTATATTTACCATGGTACGTGACCCGTGAAAATCCGGGGTAGAATAGGTCTTCAGCAACCCATGCTTGCCGCAAAAGGCGACTCAGCTTGTTGTAAGAGGCGACTAACGGGATCGGGTGGTCAGGCACGCTGACTTGGTTGATGCATGTCATCGATCCGAATGGCGTGGATCGATGCTCAAAATGTCAACCACTGGATTGTCTGGTTCAGACTCGATTACTTACAGACCGCCGTCATGTAGCTTGAATGTTGCAGAGTGCGGCGTTAAGCAACAAACTCACTCACTCACAATGGTACGTAAATGAACTCGTATTGACAATGCTCTTTAACCAATAAAATTACGGCACATAAATCTGTTTGAGTATATCCACAGCGTATAAACGCATCTGAGGATAAGGTATCTTTTATAGCGTGGTTCACTTATCTTCGAAACAGTTCACTTATCTGTTTATGTCCATGAACATTAATCTGTCGTAGAGATTACTGATTGTTTTAACTGAAATACTTAAGAATGGATTCTAGCATGACTCTTGTTCGCTACTTTACTACTAGAATAACATACAATAACCCTTTTCTGAGTATGCTATGACAGGTATAATAAATATTGTTGAGAGTACTTGTGTAGGCTATACGTGCTCAAACACGCAAAGTCCTCAACCATATGTCTTTTAGAATTGAGAATGTAATTGCTTCAAAAAGAAATTTACCATGTGTATTTTCTTTCAGTGTGACTCTTTCCAAGAGTGAAAGATTTAATTTGTAGATAAACGGATAAAAAATAATGTCATATTGTTATATCACCACACATGTATTCTAATTCTGAAATCTAGACTTATATGCCCCTTCTACTTCTTCTTATGTTTTGGTATCATGGTCGCAGAACACTTTGTAAAATACGAATCGGTGAAAATTGACGCAGTGACTGGGTAACCCCTAAAGGATCTCAATTTCAAGATGAACGGACAGAGGCATGCAGTCATGGGCACGATGATCACGAGGTGCTTGAAAACCTGGTGGTTGTGACAGAATCGTTGCACATCATTATTAGAGAGCACAACAACATGTGCTACTAAGGATTGCAACAACTGAATGCACTTATAATCCATTGACGTCAAATACGTCGTTTGACGACCGAAGAATTAGGCACATGCATAGGCACGCTGGAAACTGGGTCAACACAACGTCTGTGGTATCAGCCAAAGTGTGGTCAGCAGGGCATGGAATCAATACCAGACGTTTGGATCAGTTACGCAGCGACAGGCAGGTGGTGGACATAGTTCCACCACACAGGGTTGGTTGCAGCTAGACGTCATCCCTTAAGACTGCCACCAAGCTCGGAAGCGTCCAGCGGAACGACAGTGGCGTTAACGTTTCTACTCAGACAGTGCGATATCCCCATCTTGAGGCTAGTCAACATTTTCGGCGAACATGCATTCGCATCCCATTGACCCGACATCACAGGCAGGCATATGCTCGGATTGGGCTGGAGTTCACGTCAATTGGTCAGAGCAAGATGGGGCTCAAGTACCTTTCACTGATGAATCGAGATACTGCCAAGACTTCACTGATCATCGTGCCCGAGTATTGAGTCGACAAGGAGAAAGATTTCAGGATTCCATCTCAGCTGAACATAACCGCTCTGAAGGGGGTTCATTCATGACTTAAGTGGCGGTGGAAGAACCGATCTCCATACCCTACAGAGGGTCATGGCGACTCTACAGGAACTCGGCAATGCCCTTAATGAAAAATGGTACAATCTTCCCTTGGCAACCATCTGGACACTTATTAGGAGCATCAGACGGCGGTGCAAAGCTGTGATCGGAACGTGTATCACATACGCGCTCCTGAGACTTGTTGCTTTATACAATGAATTTGGTTTCGTGATTCTTTTACATTTCATTTCTTGTCAGATACTCTAATTTTGACGCGTGATCTAAGTGATTGTTGGGCACATGTTGTTTGGTTGCCTTGTGTGGTACATGACAACGGACCTTTGTTCATTAAACATGCACATGCCTTCACGCAATATAGTCTCTGACTATTTCAACACAGTTTGACGTATAATGTTTTGGTAGTATATACATTGTATTCAATCTCAAAGGACACGTGTGTTCAGTTTATATGGTTACAGCTTTTCACAGTTGGTGTCATAAAAGATTGACAGTAGCGGGTGACCTCGCCCAGGTGAACACTACCAAGCTGACTGTCGTTCATTTCCCGATGAACGTCAGTATATGACGGGATTACGTTGTCAATCGAGCGGAGACATACAGAACTACTTTTGGGGAATTCCTCTATGTCTAAAAATAACATCAGTACAACTGACGACATCGATTCAGGCCATGAATGATGTGGGTTTTGAGGCAAGACAGATCAATATATGTGTCGGGTCACCGAAATGAAGCATCCATTCGAAGCTATAACAGAGAATGCTCGACTTACCAAAAGAAATCACTGAGATCCACACTGTCGTGTATTGCTTCGGGGAATCCAACTGTGCCACCTCAAGCGGTAGTCCCCATTATCATCAGCCGTAGTATGACTCAAACACACACCCAAAGTTCACAGAATGTTAATACCAATCCATTTACAGCATCAGCTGGGTCTGGATTTCATTCCAACATTAACTATTTCTGGGTGTTCATTTCAAGTGAATGACATTTCCGTAGCCGCCATTTTCTACCGTTTGTAAAACCAAGGGATGTCACTACAAATGGAATGTTGGGGACGGACTCTCCACGTTAATATAGTTCGCTTTAAATAATTAAAGTTTGATTTTTAATGGATAGTTTTGTTATGATTTATGTATCTGTCAATATAAGGATTGAAGTTGTATTTGTTGACGTTCATCAGCCGATGACGACAGTGCCTCACGTGAGCAAATTTACCATGAAGCGCTTGGCGCATCATGGAATTTGCTCACGTGAGGCACTGTC
This sequence comes from Haliotis rufescens, assembly GCF_023055435.1. NCBI lineage: Eukaryota > Metazoa > Mollusca > Gastropoda > Lepetellida > Haliotidae > Haliotis > Haliotis rufescens. Next base: position 39,636,931 of record NW_025963780.1, on the reverse strand, counting down.
CTCGCTTCGCGCATCATGGAATTTGCTCACGTGAGGCACTGTCTTCATCAGCTGATGAACGTCAACAAATACAACTTCAATCCTTAAGTATCTTCCAACCCCCTTTACAAATGAAACTTACTTGTCGCCATTTTCGAGAGATCGGTCATAATTGGGTTTGTCAATATCACAGATGTAGGATTCATCAGTTGGTTGTCCACTCGAGACTGCAGGTTCACAGGGTATAGTCTGGTCAAGGCTGACTTGTGCCGTTGTAAAATACGACCCTGTAATCAATCCATTTCTCAAATGTACATGTGTGCATCTTCATACTCCTGATAGATTGGAAAGTTAGCAACTTCATCATATATATAAATCAGTATCCTCAGAACAACATCTTATATCACATTATATACATGTATACCAGATCATGAATATGACTCTTCATGATCATATCACTGTGTAGGTCCAAACATAAATGACCCGTGAAGATCTGGGTTAGAATAGGTCTTCGGTAAACCTACGCTTGTCAAAAGAGGCAACTGACGGGATCGGATGGTCAGGCTCGCTGACTCGGTGGATGCATGTCATCGTATCCCATTTGCATAGGATCGATGCTCATGATGTCAAACACTGGATTGTCTTGTCCGGACTCGATTATTTACAGACCATCGCCATATAGCTTGAATATTGCCGAGAGCGACGTTAAACAACAAGCAAACAAACATACAAACCAAACATACCTGTGTAAGGTATTTTCTCATGATACAGACGAGCTTCAGCACGAGCAATGCCAAGTCCGTAATCCTTGACAAAGAATGGCGACGCAGTGATGTTTTCAGCCATATACTGAGCTGATGCATTGATGTTCAACTGGTTGAACATTTTCCTGTTTGTCCACACGAAGTCAATATCGGTGGAGTTTGTCGAGTCCACATACAATGAATACTTTTCCATGGGCGTTCTTCCTGTTCCTCTCATCCAAAATCCAAATCTTGCTTGCACCTCAAAGATAACTGGTCGTTGATCTGACTCCACTTTAAACATTAAAGACCATGATTGGCGTTAACTGGAACCATCTAAAACAGCTTATACTACGGTATTTCAGAATGATGCATTCTGATTAGACCGCAAGAGGTATAGACTATATGTTAAAGTTCAATTTTGTTGATGAATGCATCACCGCAAAATACAGTATTATTTGAAAGCAGTTCAGTCTCAAACCCGACCGGTAGGCAATAGGAAATACTGCTGTAACTTATTACGCGTTGCATGATGACATGCTGATGTTCTTAGATTAAAAGTAATTCAAAGTAAGTGTGGCAATATATTGTAGACGGAATGCCTGATTGTACAATGACTACGAAAGTGGGTTGTATAATTCACTGACGTCAGCACAGCACAAGTCGATTACGTCCTGTGACGTGCTGTCTACCGCGGCACAATACTTCGACTTCCTATTGTAGGACATTATGGCGTCTTTACAGTGGCGACTCTGGATCTATAGAAACGCATAGTACATATTGTACCACAGTTTGGGCCAGTGTCTCATTCTTGTAACTTATTGCGTTGGTTTTCGGCACTTAATTTTTAAAATTCATGTGATTTGAATCCCGATTTCAAAATCTTATTTTACATGTATGCAATATATATTTCAGGGCCAACAATGGTAAATGCAACGCATTTTACCTCCGACCACTGCAAGGAAGGTGTCCGGTATGCCGATGTTCCCGTCTGGAAGTACCCGTTACGTGCAACAGTTTCCAAACTCTTCAAGCAAGCTTGTATTGCAGGATTTTTTACCAACCATTCACTGGGAGCAGCTAGCTACTAGACTGTACGATCCCGGCCTGGCCGAACGCACTGGACACAGATCTATGGCTATCCGTAGCTACAAGGTATTTTTTTTATTGGCCTTTTTAGATGTATTATTTAGATCTAAAGTCCTAACGTAAATCCTAAAAAGGAAATTTCGCCTTTAAATCTCAAAATCAACTATTTTTATTTATTGAAATACTTAATCACGAATTGCCTGCCTAGGGTTTAAATATTTTCATAAATTTCTTATCTTATGCGTAAGTTCTATTTGTAAATTTACAGGGGGAATTTTCATCCAAAATATTCTACTATTGATGGACTGTTGTACATTTTCAAATTTTAGAGGAAATAAAGAAACTAAGGGAATATGGAACAGACAACAGATTTTTGTAAATGTGGTTATGTAGAACATACTCTCAACTGGTTCAAATAATGAACCTAAATACCTAATAATCGTCGTTTTCATTTTAACGTGTACGGCATTTTGCAACATATAATTGAGACATATTTATATATACCACTCACATTCTCTACAATAATCGCCAGGGCCACTTGGCGGAGACCGGAAGCCTGATGAACAGTCACAGTTGACGTTGTTGCTGCCGAGAGAGGTGCATGTCCCGGGGAAACAGGGCCGCTGATAGTTGCACACCACTGAAAGTGTTAACAGCATATATACTATAACAAAATGTGAACACAGTGTAAATATCACCCATTACAGTTCTGAAACTTAATCCAAACAACTCTGAAGAAGATATTGCTGCAGGTACAGAATATATACGTATTAATGTCCTTGGACTTATTGGTGCAATTTTGCATTTGATAACCGTCTTCGAACATCTGTAATTCAAAACGCAGACGTCAATCATTTCATTTTTCCCATGTGGCTAAACTTTTGTGTATATATGTACACATATATTCTATTTAAGAACCCGTTGAGGACCATGGGATTCTTTCATATTACAATAGTAAATCTAGTTATTCAGTCATGCCATGACAGATTTACTGTAGTAACTTTTTTCGAGGAGTATGGATAGGATATAATATACACGTTTCGACCTCAAAAGTCTTTTTTACATTTACTTACACGAGTTACACGTTGGTCCCACAGCACCATCACCACACTGACACCTGTTGGGGGTTACACAACTACCTCCGTTCAAGCATGGGGGGTTGCAGATTGCTGTGGCATTTAAATACATTTGTGTTAGTGAGTAATGCCTCTTATTTATTTCATGGATAGCATCATGATTAACAAGCATAATAAACGCGATGTCCACAAGTTCCTACAACACCATCGACTTACAGTTTGTTAGCATTTCTTTGCATTGAATACTTTATCCCAGCACACATGCAGATATATTTCAGAACAAAAACTATTATGCGAATCTTCAGCTTTAATGTCATTTCCTAACACAGCCGAAACGAAGATGGTGACAAGTTAACCCAGCGGACAAGAGTTTCTTGAAGACAGAACGAGACTCGACAGTCACCACCCTTTCGCTCCGAGATTTCGTGTACTCAATTTCCTGCATGGCTTTATTACAGTCATATCCTATAATGATGCGTCTGGTGTGGAAGGAAACCTGAATACTAGTAGCCTATGTACCATACAGTTTTCCTCTCGCTCTGTGAAGGTTCATTCTCTAAATGAACTAACACAAAGTGAAAGTCAATTCTTATATTTTTTGTGTCACTATTTTTACCTCAAAGGATGTAGACCTTGATTTATACACAATTATATTTAGTACGTGTGACTTCATGTTTACATTGACAACCATACAACAACCAGGTGTATCGCGGAATAAAATAGTTCCGCAAAACGAGAGGTGACATGAGCTCATGTACGCTCAACATTCTCAACAGGAACACTTTTTGTAGTTTCTGTACAACAAATGTACTCAAATAATAACCTCATTAGTTGAGTCAGCTCTTCTAAGAATAACAGCGCGTCGTAATACATTTACTTCAAGTACAGAACGTCAAAATGACCTACACGAAAAACGTAACGGGAGATACTTCCGAAGTTATTAGTGAACTTGTGGCTATAACAAGTAATTGTCATCACTCATCAATTGGCCGATCACTGAACGGTGATTGTAAAGGTGTGTCAATTTTACTGAACCGCGAGAGAAACGTCACCATGGATAGATATATGAGAAACCTTATTTGTCCAAACACTGTTAACATACTTTGAGAAACATTAACAAGATGAAAATAACCTTGCCAAAACTGATAATCAGGGTTGAAATTAAAGTGTCAAATGTTCTTAGAGTGTAACACAAAACTAATCTCTGAGAAAATGGCATCACAAGTCAGTATCTCGTGTGTCCGCCATGTGCATGATGACTGCCGTCCAACGTCAATACATGGAATGGATGAGGCGGTTGATGAAGGCCATGGGCACTTGAGCATACAGTCTGAGGAACGCCTGACGCAGTTCAGCTGCAGTTGTCGGCCTTGGTCGGACGTCATTAGAACGTCTTTTAATCTCGTCCCACAGGTGCTCAATGGGATCGTAATCGGGAGGGCAGGCCACTGAATGGTTCTGATGCCATTCTGCTGGAGGAAGTATCTTGTTGCTCTCGCAGTGTGGGCACGGGCGTTATCATGCTGAAACTCGTGCCAAATGAGGTATGGCGTGTGGTCTCAAGACTTGATCAATGTACCGAGCTGCTGTGACACCACTGCATCTCCCTGGACCGATGTTCTGGAAGACCACAGGGCCGACTCTCTGTGCAAGACCAATTCCTACCCACACCATGATGCTCGGACCACCCCACGAGTCTCTCTCAACAACACAAGCCTCCGAATAATGTTTCCCACGGCGTCGCCAGATTCACTCTCTCTGCCATCTCCCGTTGACATCCAGTAACGGATCTCGTCTGAGAAGAGGACTATTTGCCACTGCTGGTGGCGTCAATGCTGGTGCTGTGTTACCCACTGAAGACGGTCCCGGCGATGACGTGGTGTCAGAATGCGTCCTCGGTGTGGCCTGTGACAGTGAAGGTGTCTGCTCGTCAATCGACGACGCACGGTGTCCGCACTCATGTGTCGCTGGTGTGTCCCCATGGTCTGTCGAGCAGTTTCCGCAGCAGTAACAAAGCGATCTTGAAGATGCTGTCGCACAATCTGACGATCCTGACGTCGGGTAATAACCCTTGGTCTTCCACTACGTTGTCGGTCACCTGTAGTGTTGGTGTTCTGGTACTGTTGCTGGAGCCTGTTTATGGTCCGTACGTGGACTTAAAATGAATCGGCTACTTGCCGTGCGGTTTGTCCAACTTGCAATCGTCCAAGGGCTTGGTGTCGCTGATTTCTTGTCAATCTTGGCATATGGTAGCAATTCAATAACGAATGAATGTCATCCGATCTGGGTGGATTTTATAGGGCTAGAAATGGGGGAACGCATGACAGTCATTGTGCATTTCCTTTTGCACGGAACTCACGTGCATCGGGTTACCATGGCCGTTGCCGTGATGCGTTTGGGCGATCGGTTTTATTGTCATCTGCTTTGTTTTTTTATCATCAAATTTAATTTTCCGGACAAGTTAATGTTAAATTTTGGAAACTTTGACACAAATTACCCAGATATTTAAATGGCAACTTTTCATGCAATGTTACTTGGGGTGACGTTTCTTTTGCGGTTCAGTATAGATACTAAGGTACGTTCATATATTGCTGAAGACTGTCACAGTCGTTTAGACGCGGATCGAGTCGACACTACGGTTGTTTGGATGTGCTTTCCTTTCGTTTTATGCTCTAGGATGGGTTGTAGCGAGGATATCCTTGAATGGACATGCAAACAAACTCTCTGACTTATCCCAATGTATGCTAAAACGCGAAGTTCAAGGTTAAAGGGTCCTAATGATGAGAAGTAACGCTTCTGTATTTATCCCCAGGGGCTCCTCCAGGAATGTGGAAGTAGTCCGTCAGTGTTTACGTCATTTCAAGAGCACGGTCTCGTGAAAAACATATGAAAGTCAAATTGTGTCGTTTATACTCTTATGAACGTCAATTTCGCGGTCATGTGACCGACCTCTCGTCCAATGGAAAAGACCTATTTCGTATAAACTGCTACATCAAGAGAAATGGAAATGCCTCAAACAGTCATTGCCCCAATAGGCCTTGCCCATTTCTTAATCGGAACGACCATGACCTATTTCATCAGATCCTTGTATTACACCAGGGGAGATAACGCCAAATTTCATTCTTCATGATTAAAGGATTATTTTGATTACTTTTGATTTAAATGATCAACTTCAATTTTGATTTCACATAAAAATACATAACTGAGTATGTTAACATTGATAATGTTAAACCCTGAACTTACCCACGTCACATTTCTCATTGGTGGAAACTCGCCATCCAGGGCAGCAGAAATAGACAGTCCGACAGTCCGGCACTTTGTACCGCTTATAATAGCAGCATCTGAAGAGACATGAGGTGAGGTTAACTGGGGTTTAACGTGGCATTCAGAGTAAGATCACTTACCATGAGGTCAGCACGCCCTTGTGATTGGCTGTTTGTATCAGTCCGGAATTATAGGCTTAATAGTGCTACCCCACTGAGATACTATGTCGTAGTTCACCATGGATACCCCACTCAGACACATGATACTGACTTCCAGCCGTTATCGAGCAGGGTAGCATCAAGTACCATATTTAACGTATTTTGATATGACGCAAAAGAGAGACATGGATGTACCATTGATATACCGGCTGTTATAATATGTGTTTTATATTAGATGTTGTATGAAATTCCCTGCCTAAACATAATTACCATTGTAATGCATGGTAAATCCACGAGAAAACTGTTTCACAAAACATAAGATCTTTAACTTTTATCATATGATTAGTAGACTTCTCGATGGAATAAAGCCAGCGGAGAAAACGGTATCCGTTTGGATCACATACGGATAAAGATGCAAATATGAAAGGTGAGGTAGGTACTACTTTTAGTGTTTACAAACAAAATGGCGCCGCCCTTGTCAATCAGCGATAGAGTCGGAATTAACCATCGGTGAATCTGGAGAAACTACCGGCATAATTGTGATCATTATCAAAACAGTAGTCTACGATACTGAAAATAAGTGTATAACTAGGACGTAGATTAGGACATTTACAAGTTATGGCATTTTTGGAGATATAAATTGCGAAACAATTTAGGAAGGACACTAGTCCAGTGGGATCCGTTTCCATATCTGTGTTTAGAGACCTCTGCGGCTTGAGTCTTTTCCCCCAATTTGAGACAGTTGGATTTGGCCGAAATATGCTCGAATTGTTACCTTGGTTCAATATGTCGCTGTGTGTACATCTGACTTTGCACTTCGTAACGTTGTGACAGCACAGAGAGACTTAACTATCGTGACGTCTCATAGACTAGGGTAAAGGGTAGTTACTCTTGCGGGCGGAGCTCAGGAATGCCGCGAAAGGCAAGTTGAAACAATATGAGTAGGCAATTGTTATTTTGCCTCCAGATCTATGTAGTTACGCCAAGAAACAGGTTACAGTTGGAACTATATTGACTGTTGTATATACTGTTCTGTACTGTACTGTACTGAAGTATATATACTTATGCGCACATTCCAGGAAACTTTGTAATGTTTAGATCGTGTTTAGATAGAGATGAGAACAGGAGTTTCGCGACAGAATTATGAATGACTAATTATAAAGAGGTTCTCACGCTTGTGTGTTTGGGGATGGTATATATCCTGAATTAGAAATAAATACTATGTATTTAGGTCGCTGAGGCAAGCTTAATACAATGTGTATTCCTAATACAGGATCTTTACCATCCCAAAACACACTCGCGTTAACCTCTAGTAAAGTTGCGTCATTGGAATTGACATCACGTGTTTTCTAGTCATATATTTAACGAAATACTGTACTTACGCTCTCCATGTTCTGTACGCACACCGATACTCCAACCTGTACTCGCAGATTCTTCGTGAACATACACTACTGCAAGGACAGATATGTTCGTTAAACAAAATAGCAACGTGGTCGAAATCCGTAGATATCCAAAGGAAAGCAATATACTAAAACGAAGACATCAGGACAATCGACAAATAACCGCCATAAAGAAATGCTAGCATGCAGAAAAAGAACGTGACACGTCCATAGTTCACGGGTAAACAGGTAGGTGAAACAGTTCATTTCCGAAATCCAACAAGAATAAAGTGGAACAAAACGTAAGAACCGTGGACAAAGCCCTTGTGTTTAATATATGAAGTAAACGAAGGTATTAAACTCTAATTAAGTGTGCTTGCAAAACATGTCAGTAGTAAGAACACAATACCTTGTACTCTCAGCACCTTTTTTAATGTGACAACTTGTGTTGAGGTTACTGTAAAGCCCATGTAGAAGTAGCAATAAAGCCAAAAACACACCATTGAGGCATGCATTTCGGTATTTGGCGAAACTAGGAGGTAGAGAAATAATTACAAACTTTTGTCTTTTACCTTCTTAAAAATATGTATGTATGAAATTTAATCTTCAGAAATTTACAGAAATTGATTTGAATTTTCAATTTTGAATTTGCAACTGTTCTATTTAAACAAATCACCACCACACAATTATGGTCGATATATATTTATCTTATTAAGAGCTCGTTTTTAAGTTGAAATCGTAATATATATGTGATAAGTAAGCAGACATCCTCCGTTGTCACCACATCAAGGTATGTCAAGGTCACTAGAGGTTACATTTTGAAGTAAGGTTACAAGTATAAGGACATTTCGGATTAATTCTTGAAAACTAATAGTCATTTGAGCAATCAGTTCAGATCAACTCTAACCTAACCTATCATATATATTGATTGTTACAAATGTGAAATGACTAGTAAATAGTTTTATTCGGAAGGTCTTGTTATGATGGTTGTGAGACCTATTATTACCACTCCCTATCTTTGCCACAAGTAATGTGGTTGCAGATGACAGGATTACAATTAAGGTGAAGGTTACTCGGTGTGAAGTCGAAGTCCCTAAACATCAATACAGTAAACTACGTTTATAACGAACACGCTTATAACGAACTGACGGATATAACGAACTTACTTTTTTGTCCCGACTATTTGCTGTAGTTATGCTGTATATATGCTTATAACGAACTACGGTTATAACGAACTAAAATTAGTGGTCCCTTTGAGTTCGTTATAACAGACAGAAAGTCCAATGCCTCTAACTACCTTAATAACAAAGCACTTCCAGTTAAATAATATATCTTCCTGTATTCTGTTTCAAAGATTTACTGCACTGGGAATTGTTATATCAGAAGCGAGTGTTGTAACTTTATTTTTATGGTGATTGTCAGTGACTGCAAATGATAGAAGCGCTGGTAAAATGTCACGTGAAGTTCGTTTCCAGAATTTAGCAGCATACATCAGCAGCGTTTAAATTTGAATTATCGCCACAAGTTGTTGTTGACAAAGATGGGAGGCTTGATCGTTTGAAAATCTTCGGAAAAGGACTATATGTACACTGAGTGGAACAGAAACTATATCTCTTATCATATGTTTGGTTTTCAATTGAAAATATGTTAAATTAACGACATTATTTGTTAAGCCAAATGAAAATATATAAATACACAAATGTGGTAACCTGATCATTACAAATAACACAACGGAGCGAAAATATTGATTAAGTATTGGCAAATTATCTCTTAAACTTAATATTTTATCTCTGAAAAATTTGTTGAAAATAATTTGTTGATCTATCGTTGTTTAACTTCATGCTTAAAATGATTCAAGGTCGTTGCTTTTTTTCAAATTAAATTTACACTTACAAACGAAACAATAGCAAGTAACAGAATGAGATCAAATACATGTTCAGTCATGATAATTTCCCTTATTCCAAATAATACAAACTGATGATCATCCAAATACAAATATTTAACACAGAGGAGCCGTTGCCTGTTACCCGAGTCAGAAGATCTTTCCAAACATATCTGAACAAAGCGACATTCACAGAAAACGTAAAATATTTCCTTCGTTAGCAAGGCAAAACAAAGTGCACTGATCATCATCTGACATTTTAATCTTAAGTAAAAACAAATGTGTTCATATGTGTGCAGTAATATTAATCAATCGTGCAAGCATCTAAGTTTAGTGCGCCGGCCTTGGTTATTGTTAAAATTAATGGTTTGACATACATTTGGGCTCATACGAGATTAATATCATTTGTAAAGGTACAGTTGTTCCATCTAAGTTGTGATTTTGACAAGTTTTGTAAGTTAGTAGAGTGGAATTGTATTTTTATATCAAACTGACTGAGACCTACAGCTTGCCAATATGGATTGGAACCATCTGAGCGGCAACACAGTAGTGTTATGAGACGCATAAATGTGACATAACAGATCAAACCATTGGGCGAATCTGGGAAACTAACTGTTCACACAAAACATATAGCACATGCAGCTGCAAGGAATATATCTCGGCATTGGGTTCGGTGTCTTATTATAAGTACAATGACCTACACTCGACAGCAGTATCAATATGTCATCTTGAAATAACCAACACAATGTAAATATATGCATTATTTAGTTATCGACACGCTTGAAATGTCACACATATATCAATTGGGCGCATTTTAATGTGTGGGGCGGTAGGGTAGCATAGTGGTTAAAGCGTTCGCTCGTATTGCAGGAGGCCTCGGTTTGATTTCCCATATGCGTAAATGTGTGAAGCACACTTCTTGTGTCCCTGCGTGATATTTCTGGAATGTATCTAAAACGGCGTAAAATCATTCTCACTCACTTACACACTCATTATGATTAGTATTGAATGAATCGCGTGTGTAAAAATAATCCCTGGAATGATTATGACAAAAGGAATGTTTTTCAAATGTCGAGGTAAGAGATTATACCGCTCGGAATGTGAGTGTTCAAGCACAGCAGAGAAAACAATCCTCTATGAATGAATGAATGAATACTCTTTATTTCCCCCAATGATTTGGAGAGTAGTACATACAATTACATTACATTATTTGACAACGGCAATGACAAAATACATATAAATACAACAGATCGAGCTGGGTAAGCAGTAGTGAAGTGATGCATGAAACTGTATTTACATGATGTGTGACATAGCGTCACAAATACAATATGGATGTTAAGTTCCATGAGCTGACATGTTTAGCCACGATACTCATGAATGTTGCCCAGCTGTCAAGTGTCATGTCCTGGACCACATCTGTAATGGCACCGAGGTATGTCAGAATCTTGACGGCCTCACTAGACGTGTCCCTCAAGTCTGAGATAGGTGTCAAGGCTAATATTGTCAAATAGAGACTCAATAAGCACATTTCTCTGTTTCATTAGGCCATCACATTAAAGCAATTGGTGCTTAACAATGTCATCACATTCACAGTTACAGATAAGACACAGTCCAGACGTTACAGGTAATATGCCGAGCTTTACAAGAGCATATACAGGGGGGGGGAAGCAATATCATACCATACACACAGAGACCAGAGACGATGTGGGGCAAGGCGGGTGTGGATAGCACTAAAAGTATGCATGTCTGGACGTTGTTGCAAAGTATTTCTCCAATTCATATTTTCAGACCATGCTTTTCCATACACTATTAGATGGAAATTCCCCAGAGTTGGTTAGTTTATCTAAGAGGCCTGAGAATCCATACTTTTGACCCACATTCAGTAGATCATGTGTTATGGATCTGGCACTGTGTGGGAGAGTGGTGACATACGGGGATAGTCTGAGATAGAAAATCGGCTTCACAATGGTTGTGCATGCTGCTCTACAGAGTCGTCCCAGAAAGAGAAGCTTCATTTTCTCCACCTTGCCCAGCATTGACCACAATCCTAGAACCTGGGTTGTAGCAGCTGTAGAGGATCTCCTGTGGAGGTTTTGGACTCGTCGTGCAAAGTAGCGCTGTAGGGTTTCCATCTCACTGATCTCACGGTTGTTGATATTGGGCCAGAGCTCACATGCATAGAAGGAAGTGGGGAAGATCACTCGTTGCCAGATATTCGATGAAGATACTGGGCTCAATCCTCCAGCTCTAAGACCAACATTTCTTAAGAAGTTGATTGTCTGTCGCGCCTTAGCACAAGCCCTAGTAGTTCGTTCACTTGCTTTTTCCGTGTGTATCAGAGAGCCGGCATAAATCGTACCGCTTTGGATCTTCATTGTCACATCTCCAATTCTGAACACAGGTCTATTACAATGTCTTCTGTTATTGCAAAAAAACAAGACAGAGCTCTTATACGCGTTATACGTCAGTCTCCAGCGCCGAGCATACTGGTGGATAGTATCAAGAGACATATTCAGTCCATGTACACTCGTACTCACAACAGTAGTGTCATCAGCCAGTACTACCGTTGGGATGTGCTCCTTACCAACAATTAGTCCACATTGTAGATTATCAAGCTGAGATATCAGGTCATTAATATAGACTAGAAACATCCATGCTGAGAGCACGCGACCTTGTCCTACTCCTTGTTGAACATTGAACAAATCACTTGTCCTCCCATTGTATTTAACACAAGCACTTGCTTCTTGGTAAGATTGACGAACAATGTGCCATGCACGGCCTTTCACACCAAGATTGTATAGTTTCAGTAGCAGCCCCACATGCCATATCCTGTCGAAGGCCTTTTCGTTATCCAGAAAGGCAACATATATATTTGAGTGTCTATCTTGATAATAGGAAATAGCCTCTTTTAACACATATGTAGCAACACTGGCGCCATGCTCTTTCCGGAAGCCGCACTGGAGACGATGTGGGAAATCAGGATTAATAGATTTGATGTAGGACTCCAGTCTGTCTAGCAACAGCCTCTCAAATACCTTCCCCATCACGGATGTTAGAGTGATACCGCGATAATTAGCTGGGTTGCATTTATCTTTATTATTCCCTTTGTAGATGGGAATAATAGTTCCAGTTATCATCATGACAGGCGTGTAACACGTACTGATCATCATATTGTAGAGGTGTGCCAGATGTTTAAACAGAAGATTGTCAGCATTAGTTACAGAGGTGTTCTACAGGAATACAGTCTTGTCCAGGAGACTTATTCTTTTTCAGCCTCTTAATGGTTGATTTTACTTCTTTAGATGCAATACTTGTCGCCAGGATTGGATCGTTCTCAGGTATGTTACTGTTTGCTATATCACAAACCTTTGATTTTGTTTCCTCATAAAAGTCCGTTTCAAACTCAGGCCTACCGAGAGGAGACAGCAGATCTCCGTAGTAATCAGTCCACATATTGCACATGTCCTCGGGTGTGCTGGCCGTCTTGTCTTTATACTGTAGAGATGTACATGTTACATTAGTCTTCCTCTGTTTCCTGACAGTTCTATAAAATTCACCAATGTCCACTTCACAGGCAGAGTTCAGCTCTGTATACTTGTGTCTGTCCCATTGCCGTTCGGCTTTTCTTTTCTGTCGACGGAAGTTGCATTTAGCTGTTTTATACTGTTTATAAGAGCCATGTGCATCTTCTTTAGGTTTACCTTGAGATATCCATTGTCGTCTAGCATGACGCATCTGGTAGTGGTAGTAGTCTAGACTAGATCCTCTCCAATAGGGTCGAAGGTATGGTCTATAGTATCCTGTTGGGATGTACTTTGCTGTTGACGTGTGGAGAGAGCTCACTATATCATCAAAGTAATATTCCACCATATCGCTGTCAGCATGTGTCACGTCTGGAAGGGTGTCACCAAGTATTTTGTTAACTTCAGATGAGTACATCTTCAGTTCAAGGCCATTCGCCTTCTGCCATTTGTAAGTTGGGGGAGTCCATAGCTTTTGCTCTGTTAAGAACGCATCGCTAAGGAATGATACCACTACTGGTGAATGATCCGATATCTCGAAATCGATGTTGTTATTGACAGAGGTCGTCAGCACAGATGATTGAAGAGCATCTGGCAAGAAATATAATCAATCAGAGATGACTGTGTTCCAGCCTTGTTGCACCATGTTTTGAGATGACCTTGAGTGACACCACAGTTGTATGATCGTATCATGTTTCTTGTATCCAAGTATGACTGTTGTACAGTGGAGAGAGGGGATGATGGGTAATTTACAAGATCTGTATTAAAATCTCCACAGAGAACAACATAACTGCTTTCTGATAGCTCATCAACCACGTCGAACACTTCCTTGACACTCTCCTCATACACTACTGTGTTGTGATTAGTGGAGGGGAGCAGAGCACTCACTACATACATATCAGCACACTGGGGACGGGAGAGTCTCACAGCTACAACACTATCATACTCACATTCACATATATCAGTGTACCTGTACATATTTTTCTTAACTAAAATCGCCACACCGCCTTCCCCTCTACATCCTCTCTGGTTAGCCTTAACCTTAGCTGCGACGTCAAACTTATCATTTAGACAGTCAACCCAGCTCTGCGTTCTATCACTGCGTTCACACACTGCAAGGGCATCACAGTCACTCGCCAGTTTCTCTAAGCACTGGCGACAATACAGCCCACCTCTTACATTCCATGTTCCTATACTTAGCATGGTAATACGTATTAGGCAAGTATTCAATGCTATCATGTTAGATGAGTTAGCGTGCGCCATTGCTGTTTCTATGTGACTGTGGTATCCATTCGCGACATCTTACATTTGGCGGCCAGAAATTTTCATTCTCAGTAACTTGCTCTGCTGTCCTACTGTAAATGTTCACTCTCAGTGTGTAGGTGTGATTGTAGCCTTCCCAGTGCCTCAATAAACGAACGTAACTCACATGGACGCCACGTTGTTTAGCATATTCACATATGGCATCTTGCACTGTTTTTAGTGGTTTATCAGCTCTAACATACGATAGCACAAACCTTTTTGTTTTAAATTTTGGTGAAACACCTCTAAAAGCTCTGGACCATTCAGTGTCGAATCTCACAGATCTCTGAGCATTGTCTTCGTGTTGTTTATGGCTAACGTCATCATATCCAACATCCCTGATATGGTCATCGCTGGCTCTGTCATGTTGAGTAGTGTCACTGTCGCCGCCCTCGTCGTTCTCGGTGTTGTCCCCAATAGTATTCCTCTCGTGGTTAATAGTAATGTCCACAACACTAGGAGTTTTAGTTTTGTTGGTCTCTGCTGTTCTGGTCAGAACACTGTCAGCCTCATGTCCTGTTTGTGCACAGGAGCTCACAGTTCTGAGTAGCGGGGGGCTTCTAACTGCCTCAGAGTACATAAGCTTGTTGCGAGTGTTTACTGTGTCTATTTTGCCGTCTATAGCTTTGGTTTTTCGTGTTAGGTTACTAATATTGTCTTTCAGATCACTTTCAAGGTGGTGTATCCGTGAATCTTTCTCATGTAGTTGAGAGACTAGTATCCGTACGTCTCCACGTAGCTTGAGCTCTACGTTTTTAGACCTTTCTATCTACCTTGACGCTGTTATTAGGTCGCTGTTCTTCTCTTCGATGGTCCGCTTCATATTCCTGAGTTCAGTGTCGAATTTGTTATGTAATTCTTCAATTCTTCTGTCCATGCTGGCATTATGTTCGCACACAGAATCCCGCATTTCCATCATTTTGGCATAGATTAGGGTCAAAAGATCATTACCTCTTTGTGTATCCAATAGACTATCTCCGGGTACGTTGGTGGGACGTGCGTTTGATTTGCCTTTGCTGAGTACTTGTTTTTCCAGTATATGAGAGGGGATTGTGTGTGTAATAAAACCATATAGGCAATATACATCAGACGCATATTTCTCAATTACAGACTTCCTGGAATGTTCTCTTTGTACACGTTTTGGTAGATATCCATTTGGGGTATCGTGTCGAGTATCCTTGGCTACGTCATAAAGACTTTGTCTCACTTCGTTTAGTTTTTCTTCATCATCATTGTATATGTCCAAAAGTTCAGTTTCAAAAGAAATTCTATCTTGTTGTCCAAGGCGTCTGTGTACTTCATTGAAAATGTCATTGTCTATATCATCCACACTTTGTGTAGCGTATCGAAGGTCATCATCCTCGCTGACAGAGCTACTCAATGCTTCACTGCCTCTGCTTGGGCTGCCCATTGTTTGTTGATTAATCGGACGCTCAGTCAATCAGCACTGGTCCACTTGTGTAGATTCTCCTTCACATTTCTACACATTTTGGGCACTTGATTTTAAGCAAAACCCAAAATCATCTTCATGATTCACTTACATGAGTCCATTGTAGGTATCTTCACAATCACCTTACATGACTTTTGCGTCACAATATCTGATAATGGTACAGGTATAAGATGATTTTGGTTGAGAAGACTTTTCAGCGACTTGCTGTTCTGACGCATGCGGGAATAAAGTTAATGGTTTCAGTGGATGAACATGATGTAAAATCAGGTTAATGTTTGTTAACGATTGTTGCACTTACATAACAACTTGAGATGATCAAAGAATAATGTCTGATAGTGTTATACATTTTATGATCGACTATCTACACTAGTACAATAGCGCCACTGAGGACACAAATGTACAATACAGTTAACAATTTGAAGTAAACCATGTACTTTTATATCTAATAGCGTGTCATTGAGGACACATATGTACAATAAAGTTAACAGTTTACAGTATACCACGCACCGTTAAGGCTAATTGCGCGTCACTGAGGACTCAAATATACAATACAGTTAACAATTTAAAGTAAACCATATAATATTATATTATATTATATTAAATCTAATAGCTCGTCATTGAGGACCCAAATGTACAATACAGTTAACAATTTACAGCATACCATGTACCTTTATGGGTAAAAGCGCCACTAAGACACAAATGTACAATACAGTTAACAATTTACAGTACACCATGTACCTTTATGGGTAATAGCGCCACTAAGACACAAATGTACAATACAGTTAACAATTTACAGTACACCATGTACCTTTATGGGTAATAGCGCCACTAAGACACAAATGTACAATGCAGTTGACAATTTACAGTATACCATGTACCTTTATGGCTAAAAGCGCGTCACTGAGGACACAAATGTACAATACAGTTTACAATTTACAGTACACCATGTACCTTTATGGCTAATAGCGCCACTAAGACACAAATGTACAATGCAGTTGACACTTTACAGCATACCATGAACCTTTATGGGTAATAGCGCCACTGAGGACAGTACTGGTACAGCATGGAACACCAATGTACAGGGGCAACAATGTACAGTTTGTTATAAACACGTCACAGTGAGCAATAAGCAACACAAATGTACAGTATTGTTAACCATGTGCAGTATAACCTGTACTTATTTGGCTTAGCCTGGGACAATATCAACCTATCTGTAGGCTACTTGTACCACGATATACCATGTAATGCCCTGACAACGACCCCACCCCGACCCCCAACACAATTAGTAGTACAAGTACCAGAACGGGCGAGGACAAGCAGCGTCACACACACACGCACCTGTGCATCACACCCGATGAAGCGTAATAAAATCGCCTTTCTTGTCACTGTACGGTCAGACTTGTGCGGAGTTTGTGGCAATTCTGTGATTCGACTAAACAAAGTACTAAGCGGCAACACAGTAGTGTTATGAGACGCATAATGTGACATAACAGATCAAACCATTGGGCAAATGTGGGAAATTAACTGCTCACACAAAACATATAGCATATGAAGCTGCACGGAATATATCTCAACATTGGGTTCGGTGTCTTATACGTACAATACCCTACACTCGACAGCAGTATCGATATGTCAGCTTGAAATAACCAACACAATGTCAACATATACATTATATAGTTATCGACACGCTTGAGATGTCACACATACATGAATAGGGCGCATTATAATTTGTGGGGCAGTGGGGTTAGCTAGTGGTTAAAGTGTTCGCTCGTACTGCAGGAGGCATCGGTTTGATTTCCCATATGCGTAAATGTGTGAAGCAAAGTTCTAGTGTCCCCGCGTGATATTTCTGGAATGTATTTAAAACGGCGTAAAATCATTCTCCCTCACTCACTTACTCACTCATTATGATTAGTATTGAATGAATCGCGTGTGTAAAAATAATCCCTGGAATGAGTATGACAAAAGGAATGTATTTCAAATGTCGAGGTAAGAGATGTGAATGCGATCGTTCAAGCACAGCAGAGAAAACAATCCTCTATGTATAGCTTCATTGAAACCGTAATATACTTCCTCATTCCTCTGCCCCAAAACACACCGTGAGTTTTAATACTTGCAACTGGTTGGTTTCAAGTTTAATCTGAGAATTCAATGCGAATATTACTAACATATGATATATCTACAATATCATGATAATACAGATAGTCACTCATCCCATTCATGTATGCTATTGTTGTTACTGTTAATCCCCTTCATGTATGCTATTGTTTCTTTCAGTGGCATTTAGAAGTTGGTGTGATGAAGTAAGACGAGTTCTATGGATGAACAACTTCTTTATTACAATAATTGCGACGTTTCGGTGTAGATCCTAACACCTTTATCAAGCAAGTGATCACTTGTTATCACGTTATCAATTTATCACTTAATAGAGACTGAAATGCGTCTGTAGGATATTATTGCCGTACTCGGGCGCTGTTTGCAAATGATGCTTATTTCTGTCTTCATATTCCGATATTTACAACAACATTACTTTGTATATTTTATGATGTTATCGACCTCTCGGTATTATGGTCCTTGTCTTCAGTTTGTATTGTGCTGTGCTCTATTTCTACCGGCTGCCTGGAGGAGTCAACAAATGGAGCATAAGGTTGTTTTGATAACACTGAAGGCAAAATGCACTGCAGGCGAATGTAGACGACGCACTGGTGCATAAAGTCATAAAGCCGTTTGATAACCCAGTAGGCGAACTGCACGAAAGTAGACGACGATGGTATCCTAATTAGATGAGACAGGTCTGTTAAGAACTACCCCAGTAAGTCACAAAGATAGAGCGTCGTTATACATTTACATCAAGTTCAAGGCGTCAAAATGTCAGATACGATACAAGTGACGGGGGTGATTTCCTAAGCTGTTAATAAACCAATGGCTATTTGGTTCATTCTCAGGACGACGACCCCCTGTGTCGTATGAAAACAAACTAGCAAAAAGTGAGGTCGTCGTCCTGCGAATATTTTAATCCGCCAATCTAGTTGAACAATGGGTATCGAGTGTTATTTTAACAACTCGAGCAAGTAAAAAAGTGGAAATGGATTTGAAACGAACGAATGAAAGACAATAAGGATGGAATATTGATTTATTTACAAATAATTAGAATGTATATGTACAAGATGACGTAAAAGTCATGGGCAATTAAGACAGTTTGAGAAGATGAGACACTGAGTCAGCAAAGAAAATTACGCTGACTTCATTCTGGATCAGTCTGGTCTTCAGTTGATCGATTCTGCGTTGTATATCACAGAACTTCTTCTTTTTTGGTGGGAGACGCTGGCCGGCCTGGTACTGTAGCAGATTACACTCTGTCTTCTGCCGTTCAGCTCCTAGAAATCTTATCAGCTCAAAGATGTTGGGGTGGGCTTTGCCGATGACTTTCTTTAAGCGTCCATGCCATCCCTCCAGGTGGTTATTGGTGCGAGGGCTGTCGTTGTTGAAATGGTTCCAAAGCTCCTGCTCTGTCTCAACCCATCTTGTTGGCAAAAAGGCGTGGAGGGTGTAGAGCTGGTAGAAGAGACGTGGAGTCGCGTAAAAGGTTCCATCTCCGTAGATGGTGTCGGCTGCACACAGAAATCCAGTCATTCCTCTTCCTTTTTCCAACTCGGTAGGTGTAGCCACCAGTACAAAGGTATCTACTGCCGCGTGCAGTTGGAAGAAACGTGTACTGTACCTGCGCGTTTGCCATATCGAGAATGAGAATTCAGTGAACACATTTCAGTTTTTGACACTAACCAAGGAGTTAATCCCCTCCTAAAACACCACCACACATCAAAAGCGTACCGGCGGTCGTCGTCCTGCGAATGGAAAAATTCGAGGGGTCGTCGTCCTGAGAATACCCCGGCTATTTCAAGTGTTAGTCATGACTGATCAATAGGCCGATCATTGAAAGGTGATTGTAACGAAGTGTCAGTTAGATACTAAGGTACATTCATAGACTGCTGTAGACTGTCACAGCGATAGTTTCGATGTGCTTTTCTTCGTTTTGTTCTCTAGGATGGGTTGTACCGAGGATATCCTTGAACGGACATGCAATCAAACTCTCCGACGTATCCCAATGTACATGTATGCTAAAACGCTAAGTTCAAAATTAAAGGGTCTAAATGATGAGAAACGACACTTCTGCATGTAATGTGTCCTAGGGAATTCCCAGGGATTTCCCTCAAGGAATGTGCAAGTAGTCATTTAAAAAATACAGCCTCGTGAAAAAACATATGAACGTCAAAATGTGTCGTTCATACACTTATAAACTTCAGCTCAGCGATCATGCGGCCGACCTTTCGTCAAAAGGAAAAACCGTATGTCGTGTAAACGTCACATTAAAATAATATTAACTGTTGTAATCAAGTAAAACACAACCCATTATCCGATTGGGACAACTGTGCATAGCGGACGGATATGTCATCTCAATAAACTTGGTAACATGTGATGGATTGGTTTCACGTCTTGGCGTGTGTCTGAATTCAAATAACAGGTTTCATATCCTAAAATTGACTTATCAGCAAATCTCGCCGCACTGCGCACGACAGATACTAGAGCAAGGAATCCCAGAGATACGAAACCTAATGCTCCCCAAAGGAAACCTTGGACATCACGTGCGTCAGGGGACCAGCGCCATCTGATTGACTGTTAACAGTTGTACAAGGCGGAGCAAAAACCATCGTTTTTCCGTACATTTTACGCTTGAGAAACTCGACGCTCTTCCGGACACTTTCTGGACGCTCACCAATTAAATAAGTTTAATGAATGTTTAGGCGAGCTACATATGTGTGTCCTGATCCGCACTTACCAACACTTATTGCATATGCATGTCTTCAACAACACACTACGCTTGTGTGTCCTCGTCCACACACTGACAAATTCCGAATACATAATTCTGTCCTCGACCACACACCGAACAATACTAATGACAGAGGTGTAGCTTCATCTACACTAGCGTAGTGATGTCGTCTTTCAGCCTTGGTTGTGAAATTGGTCCATGTAGGTACAGCGTATACTACATAATTAGGGTTATGACGTTTCGGCTACCAGCTACCATGCAGGTGCAGTAGATGATATCAAATTACATATCGTATATGAATATGTTCATGACTGATAGACAAATATCATATAGAAGTAAAATGGACGAATATTAATCCTGATGCATGCATGTATTCACGATTATTCAAATAGGGTCGTAGAAAATTGCGCATTCAACGATTATTTACGCCCAGAGAGGAGCACACAGTTGCCCAAACTATCGCACGTCATATCGCAAGTATGTCGCCTAACTTGAATTGTGACTCGTGTGAAAAGGTGACTTACAAATACCAGACATCAGATAAATACAGAGGTTGTTGTGACCGAGTTTGTCATATGCATTGTTGAATAAGGGCAGTAAAGATGAACGCATGACAATTATTGTCGCAATAGGTAGGGTGAGTCTAATTACATAAAGTAAAACAGGCTTATTATTTCCAACAATGTGTCATGTTATCTATATAGAAACGTAATCATTTGCATTAAACGTATTTTTGCTCTATTTTGAAATGCGAAAAAATACCTTTTTTGTAGTTTTGGGGATAAAATCTGATTGCCTTTCTGTTTTTCACAGAATTGCTTGAATGATACATGAAAGTGTTCGTATGACATCTGGTTACTTACCCGCTCCACTGGACACTGAGGTGGATAAATCCCGCCAGGATCAGCAGCTGAAAGATGTAGGTTGTCTTCATGCTGGACACAAAGCAGAACTAACTCTAGCTGACACTTTTTCTCGTGTACTGCGCATCGGGTGAATGCAGACTGTTTGCTGCTACCCGTGAATAGGCAGGCTTTATGCGACAGACAAGGAAGTAATTCTTTGTGCATTGATGCATGTACACACAGGCTAGGGTCGTGGTGTCTCTGTCGCGGGTGCACAATGTTCACTTGGTTGGGGTTGGATGGAGACGGGCATGGGGATATTGGGGGATAAAGGGTGGGTGGTTTTGTTTTTTTCGCTCTCCCTTAACTTGCACACTTCCTATAAAGTGCAACTATAATTATTTGCTGCACGTGAAAGCTGCACACTCAAATGCTCTCGCACAATGGTAAATAGTTTAAAACGTTGTTCATCAATATGTGTTATAGCTTTGATTATTATCAGCAGTCAACCGAACCAGGATTATGTCGAAATTGTATATGCCCATTTAGATGTATATTATTATAATACAATTTTCTTTGGTTCAGTAATAACGTTCAATTATAACGGGAGGGCGACAGAGGGATAGCTACGAAAAAATCTCAGCTTGACGTCAAGGTGAGCTTAGAGTCGGTATTGCCTTGAAGTAGTATTTGAGCCCAACGAGGAGCTCCAAAACAACACGAATTACACTGATCTGTCAAATTTTGAATCTCGTTAAGATTTTCTTTGTTTGTTGCATGTTGTTTAACGCCACACTCAGCAATGTTTTATCTATATGACGGCGGTTTGTAAATAATCGAACCTGGACCAGCCAATTGAGGGATTGACATCATGAGCATCTATCCACGCATCAAACAAGTCACCGAGCCTGACCAGCCGATCCCGTTAGTCGCCTCGTACGACAAGCATTGTCGCCTAAGAAGAGCAAGAGTAACCATGGACGAAGTACAACAAGAGCCTGGTCCAATGTTTTAAATTCACATGTCTCAGAATATATCCAAACGAAATCATGCTCAGAGTGTATATCCTGAGAACACATATTTTAGATCATATCCATAGTTTTGACTAATCAAGGATTGATGACATATCAGTTAACCATGCAAATCTTACAAAACCAAATATTGATGGACATTGTAAAATGAAAGTTATTTAAAAATCGATGTTTCAGGGGAACTCATTTACTTAGAGCAAACATTCATAAATTCGATTCTTGTTCACAGCTTTCTCATTTGTAATTAGTAGGAATGTGTATTTTCAAGATATGAAGAAACATATTAAGGAAGACATGCATGTCCAACAGTGCCAACCCTGTAAATGAGGTGGTGACAGAAACAAGTCAAGCATGTGAGAGATTTGCAGGCATGCATTGTAGCTGGAGTGGACAAATGTCGTTTTTCTGTTATGTTAGAGTTGCACATGAGAAAGGCGGCTGATCAGTTTGTGACAGGATATTTTCAAAATGCCTGCGTTTGAAATCAAGTTGTTAACAATACCTGACTTGGATAATGAATGTCATCATATCCCTATTGCGCAGATCAGTGCTTATGATGTCAATAACTGGGTTGCCTGGGTTGGATTCAAGTATTCACATAGCTGATATATTGCTGAGAGAGTCGTTAAACAACTAACAAACACAAATTCCTTCATCATGTTGCCATTAACATTACATTCAGTAGCTCCTGTGAGCCTTGTTAAAACCCTCAGACAGTAAGACATGAAGGAAGTGGAAGTATGACCAAGTTAATGTTAAGATCGTTAAAGTATACGTTAAAGATTTGCGTTATATTATTGCTACAAATTGCAAATTTACACTGTTGTCATGTCAGTGGTGTAAAGAATGTAACTCTTGTTAATGTTGATCGAATATGTCGAGGAATGTTAGATTTCTGTTGCTTATGTATATTATTTGTGTTCCAGTGGGAAATATGTGCTAAACTCATCAGGCGGTATTTTGTTTGAGTTCCTTGATCAAGTTCAACCAAATCGATTCCCCACGTGGGTACAATGCGTGAAACCCATTTTTGGTGTCCCCCGACGTGATATCGCTTGAATATTGACCAGCGCTCCTACAACCAAATGTATTCGGTGTCAAAAAGCAGGAAACAATTACACTTTTTGTGAAAATGTTGCATTTTTTCAAAACGACTTTGTGCGACGTAAAAAGTACTGTATAAATCTGGTAACATGGCATGTTATGACCACATCAACCAAAAGCACCAAGAAACTATGCCACGTTTAACCGCTACAGAGAGGGGGAGAGCTTTTGGTATGACGCAACAAGGAGCCACGGACGACGCCATTGCAAGAACGTTTGAATGCACCAGA
Source organism: Haliotis rufescens (assembly GCF_023055435.1). Lineage (NCBI taxonomy): Eukaryota > Metazoa > Mollusca > Gastropoda > Lepetellida > Haliotidae > Haliotis > Haliotis rufescens. The sequence goes on along the minus strand of NW_025963780.1, from coordinate 39,613,050 downwards.
GTAACGATTACCAGATTGATGTTACGTTTACAACAGACAGGAGAGATATCAGACGTAGAAGAGTAGGCGTAGAAGTAGTGAGAGACCACCACATCCGGACCATTAATCTCCGAAACCGCTTCATTACAGCGACGGCAACCGAAACGACGGCACTTGGACACACGTTCCGTCGACAGACAGAGTATATATAGGATCTTAAGAGAACGTCGACCCTACCGAGGAGTGATGTTAACGCGGCAACGCCGATGTAACAGTCTGACATTGGCCAGGTGAGTTCGATGTGCGAGACATGGGACGTGTCATGTTCTCGGGTTTGGGTAGATATTGCTTGTACAGAAATAAAGGTCGGCAGCCTGTATACAGATGAGTAGGTGAACGTTTAATGCCAAACAAATTCAACAAGTTCAACCATTTGGAGGAGGTATGGAAACTAGGCACGTTATTATTCAGGTGAGCCTTGAGGAACGTTTAATTCAACAACAGCTACGTGGCATTGTCTTCCAGCAAGATAATACGCATTGTATACAGTATACGGTAAGGTCCACAAAGGAGTTTCTGAACAACGCGAACATTCACGTTTTACTCTGGCGAGCATGTTCTTCTGATATGAACCAGATCGAATATTAATGGGACCACGCCCAGTGGCATCAGTCAGCCGCCAAGAACTGAAACATGTTTCCTTGAGGAAAGGCAGTGGATTATCCCCAACGTCATCCCACATTAAACGTCCACAGTACGTCGTCGTGTTCAGGCGTGCATTAATGCACAAGGTGGACTTACTCGCTTTCACAATGTGCTTTCACAGATTTGTGACAGTGATATTGTGAAACTAGTCATTAATGACCCCATATGTCTTGTGTTTCAGTCAGTCGTAAGGTATTTCTTTGAATAAAATGAGCAGTTTTACACATTATCTTAAAACGCAATTCTAATGAAATATATATTATACATATTGACTTTCAACATGCTTTTGTTTTTCTTCCATAGTCTTGCACACTCATGGTATACATTCGTTTGGAAACTAGTTTAGTTAACGTCCACTTTGCGGTGGACTTTGCACAACAGTTTTGCCTCACGTTCCATTTGTGTGATATACAATTCTCTTACATCGATGAAACAACACGCTTAACGTTGAAATTACTCCTCCGTACAGCGGCCTTGTGAGTTCACGTCAGGATTGTTGAGCGCGCTGGTTTGAAATATAAAAATGAACTTACAGACATGCTAGTTTGTTTGTTTATGGTTCAATGTCGCACTAAGCAATATTCCAGCTACATGAGTGAGCGAGTGAGTGAGTGAGTATGGTTTTACGCCGCTTTTAGCAATATTCCAGCAATATCACAGCGGGGGACACCAGAAATGGGCTTCACACATTGTACCCATGTTGCGAATCGAACCCGGGTCTTCGGCGTGACGAGCGAACGCTTTAACCACTAGGCTACCCGACCGCCCTAACGAAATGGAGGGGTAGTCAGGCTCTGTAACTTGGTTGATTGCATGTCATTGTATCGCATTTGCCTGTATCGTAGCTCATCATAACAATCACTTGATTGTCCAGAGACCAGATTATTTACAGACCGTCGTCACTCATTGCACTTATATAGCCTTATATGCTACTAATTCATAAAACTGCTCCCTATGAATCAATTTAAAAAAAGATAACAAGAATTAAATGGGAACCAGTATTATTACAAATATCCTATATGGATGGCACAGGTATCGCTTGTTATGTGAAACTTTGAAATACATAATCATGTGTATATCTGGTATGGCCAATACGACATCATCGTAAAATGACCTCTTCAAATCTGGACTGACGGGTACATTGTATGTCAGGTGTTAGACAGGGATGTCAGCTGTCTCCATTTTTATTCTCATTTTTTATTAATGACATTGTCGAGGAGTTGTAGTGTGATGCTCATGGTGATACCTTACATACTCTAGAACTGTTCATCTTGTTGTTCGCCGATGACATTATTTTAATGGACGTGTCAGTTGTTGGTCTTCAAAAGCGACTTGATAAACTATCTTTATATTGTGATAAATGGAAACTTACTATTAATACTGATAAAAGTAAAGTTGTCATTTTTAGAAATGGCGGAAAACTTAGAAATCAGGAAAAATTTAGGATGGGAAATGATGATGTCACCACAGTATCGAATTATAAGTATCTCGGTGTCCAGTTATCCTCTTCTGGCTCGTGGAGTTTAACTCAGAAGACATTAGCCCAGCAAGCTTGGAAGATGATTCAAATCCTCCAGTCTAGACTAGGTAAATTCTCATATCTGCCACCAGATGTCTGTTTCAAAATTTTTGATGTAAAAGTGTTACCAATTTTGACATATGCATCGGAAGTTTGGGGATTCAATGCATCACCTGACATTGAAAATGTGCACAGTAAATTCTGTAAATTGACTTTGGGTTTGAGTAGAAACACACCAAATAGCTTTGTAAAATCTGTCTTGATGAGAAACTCCGTCAAAGTGTCACATTATTTAAAAATTATAAAATTTTGGCTTCGACTATTGATACAAGATAATAATTTGATTTTGAAAAAAACATATAGTTTTCAATATAAAAGGGCAGAGAATGGCAACGCTTGCTGGGCACTCAAGGTTAAATCATTGCTGTTTTCTTTGCAGAGGTATGGCTACAACAGGGTGTTGGTAGATCTGACTTATTCCTACATCAGTTTAGGCAAAGGAGCGTAGACATTGAAAATCAAGTGTTGCACAATAATTGTGAATCTTGTTCTGAGCTTGAATTGTTCTCTGCAGTAAGGGATAAATTTTCATATAATAACTGGATTCGATTAATTGATGTAACATTATTTCGAATTAATATCTTGAATTTTCTCGGATCCAATCATCGTCTTATGGTTGAAACAGGCAGATAATATAATATACCAAGACATGAACGTTTCTGTCCCCTCTGTGTTGTAAGTGCTATCGAAGATGAGTTCCACTTTTGTATGGTGTGTCCGTTCTATCTTTATCTGCGGTCTAATCTCATACCCAATCATTATCACATATTTCCAAGTCGTGAAGAAATGTTCAGATTATTCAGCTCGACTAATCAAAGTATTTGCAACAATTTAGCAAAATATGTATTTCTTGCTGGTAAGAAACGTAATTCCATTTTCAAGGGAATACCTGTGTCATATAATTAATTCCAATATTAACAGTTTGAACACTGCATTGTAAATCTTATAATTCAGCGCTCTGTCACATTTGTATGCCATCATGCTCTGCACGTGTATGATGGGCCGGTGGCCTCATTACCTAAATAAAAGCATCACATCACTTGTACAGTGTAATTGATTTAGAATTAACTTGGGTGTCCCACTTTTAAGCATAAGATCTCTGATATTATATCTAATAACCGGTTCCATATCACTGTATGTGATAAGAAGTGGTGTTACAGATTTTGTGAGTGTTGTTGCAGCAGCAGCAGCCATCGTGTTACCAACGATTCCAACATGCCTGGGTAACCAACAAAGGACGATGTCGTATTGGTCAGTAGCAACATTATTATGTAATTCAATGACGTCAAGTAAAACTTGGATGCTCACACAAATTATTTTTAATAGCCTGAAGACAGGACAGAGAGTCATGAAAAATAATAATCATGAATTGATTTTGTTTTGACTGTTTATTGATATACTCCAGAGCTGTAAACATGGCTTTTGGTTCAGCTGTAAAAATGGAAGAGTTATCCGGTAATCTACTTGAACCTATAGAACACGTCATTTGGGATTGTGATGATAGCATTGATACATTGAAAACTGGATATTAAGATTACTTAACATTTATTTGATTCTTTCGCCGCAAAACATCATATTGGGAATAGGCTAAGAAAACGATGTTGTTAATGCTATAATCTTACTAGTTAAACAGATATGTTAAAAGATGTAGCACAACATGCCTTTCTTTGAACCAATTAAGAAAGAAATCGTCAGGTATTATATTACAACATGCTTGTATTTTTCTTTGAAATAAACAACTCATAGTCTTTGTTTATCGTACACTAAAACAATGCGCACCTCCTGGTTTATTCTCCCTGCAGTGTTTTATTGTGCGATAAACAACTCCCATTCGTCGTTCAGTTCTTAAATAGATGTGGCAGTTCATAGTTGTATGGACATATGTCAAACACTTTTCAGTTTCTGAACCAAATAGTAACGGATGGGTCGTAATGCATTTATAGCCCCTTAACACAATGTCTTTTTCTTAGAAACCCGTGAAGATCCGAGTTAGAATATGTCTTCATCAACCCATGCTTGCCGTGAAAGGCAACTATGCTTATCGCATGAGAACATTCGCATCTGGATTTGTATTCTGTCATCAACTTTTTCATTTCCGTCAGTACAGTCCGCAGTTGATCTGCAGTTGCCCTCATTTAAACCTGTTAAAACAGTAATGCATAATGTAAAATAAAAAGAATATACCAATGCAAATTGCAATGCTTGAACTTTAAGGGGGCCATGTACCTGTTAAAGCCAATTACGATTCCTAGGTGCCATGTTATTTTGATGGGGTGTTTTGGGGGGAGACTTACATAAACAAAACGTGTTCCCATCAATGACTGCATGACATGACGGATGCTCTCATAAATAATGCGTTGTGGGTCCCTCATAAAGGTCATGGCTCCACCTTTCTGAGAGAGACAGTGTGTGTTTTGAATCTGTGACTGGAAATACATTCTGTCTATAAACAATATCTTTAACAGATGAACTGACATGTTAAATGTTATTGTTTTACATTGTTACTTGTAAGGAAACATTACCTGCATTCAAGCAAAGGGCATGGAGAGAAAAGTCGTACTAGGAACTCTCTCTCGTTCCGTGGGTTTTCAGTCGATGGCACAACAAAATAGTTTCCTTCTTTGAGGTTGTACCGGAAGATACATTGAAGATCCTGGAAGTAATCATCCTTTTTTTCTGTGTCATGAATCTGAGTGCATGTCCTAATGCTACGCATCTAAAACGGACAAATGATGCTTTGCATTAACAAAGAAACTTCATTATGATAATGTTGCATCTAATGATTTCATATTGATACACATATGTATATGTATGTTAATGAGTGAGTGAGTTGGGTTTAACGCCGCTTTTAACATTATTCCAGTAACATCACGGCGTGTCAGCTTAATGTGGGAGGAAAGCCCGAAGTGATGCAGGTCTCAGACGTTTACCACTTCGGTGAAACCCATGAGCACGGGTATGGTGCTGACAAACCTAGAAACATAATCGGGGCGAACCGGAATTCGAACCCACAATCAATATGTATGTTAAACATATAGTGACACGTGGAATAGGCACATGCATCGTTGCAACTCAATTATAAACCAGGAACCTAAATACTTTCACACATACTTGGTACACAAACACGAAGATTTACTTTTACCATATCCAACACAATGCCTTATTTTACAATATGTTTTTAATTTGTATTGTACATGTTATACTAATATTTATCACTGATGATGCTGAATCAAGTACACACCTTGAATACGTCGCAGCGTATGCTTTGATAGTCCAGGTGCCCAGCTTTTTGTACCAGTTGTACAACTATCGGAACATATCCCTCACGTGTTAAACCTGACAATAAATCATATTAAAGAGACATCTTTAATAACGTAACGATGATCAGATCTATCACATTCCATGTGTACCACGTTTGTATTTCATATGATATGCAATAATGGTTGCTTGGTTTGTTATTTTACGCCGCACTCAGCAATATTCCAGATATATGACGGCGGTCTGTAAATAATCCAGTCTGGACCAGACAATTGAGTGATTGATATCATGAGCATCGATCCATGCAACTGTGATTAATGACATGCTTCAACCAAGTCAGCGAGCGATATACAATAACGTTTGTTTGTTTGTTTGTTTGTTGTTTAACGCCTCACTCAGCAATAGTCCAGCTATATGACGGCGGTGTGTAAAATAATCGAGTCTGGACCAGACAATCCAGTGATTGACATTATGAGCATCGATCCACGCAATTGGGATCGATGACATGTATCAACCAAGTCAGCGAGCCTGACCACCCGATCCCGTTAGTCGCCTTTTACGACGAGCATAGTCGCCTTTTACGGCAAGTATGGGTTGCTGAAGACCTATTCTACCCCGGAATCTTAACGGGTCATGTGCAGTAATGAAAAAGAAAGAAAGAAGTGACAAGATAAATTGTCTATATATTTTAGTTTACATTTATTCTGCGTGTGAGGGCGTTTTGTAATAGAAGGTCTAATGAAAACAGATGCTGTTTAGAAAACATGGCATACATGTATATCAGTAAAATTACATATAAAAAGTAGCATGAAACTAAACCTCTATACTTTGGGGTTTTCATCACCCTCCCACAAATTCCACGAACTGTGAATGCCAGTCGCGGGTTGTTCCGTCTTTCATTGAGAGAAACGCCTTTACCAGCGGCTCTGTCCCCTCGCCACTCACTGAATATCTTCAGTACATGGTCTGAAAAAGATGGTTAAATTAACGTCATCCAAAGCGATTGTTAAAAAATTCCATTTCCATGACGTTTGTTTGAAGCTTGTTGTGAAACGCCCGTCTCAGCAATATTCCAGCTATGTGACGGCGGTCGCATCGCATCTGGACCAGACAACCAGTTATTGATATTGTGAACACCGTTGGGGTACACGCTAACTAAGTCATCGAGCCTGACCACCCGATTCATTTGGTCGCTCTTTACGAGAAGCATAATTGTCTGTGGACCTATGCAAATCCGGAATCCCAACGGGGGCCATTCATATAATGACGTCATGCCATATTATATTGGCACGATGGACAGTGTTTTAAAGGAATCTCTTTTGATGCTCTTTGAACAACATTCCGTTTAATCGAGTTTCAATTATTCGATGTATTCCATAAGTAGTCCAAGCCGTCAGTCTTACATAATAAACACTTGACACCCAAAATATGAATTCAGCGCAGTGAAATGGTAAATTGTGTTACTGGCCTGTGATATCAGAATGCAGTTCGTCTCTTTAATCGACAGATGCGCAATTTCCTGCCTCGAATGGTCAGCGGTGATGGCAACAGCCATTGACTGTTTTCACATCCAGGCTACCTTCCCCTACACAGTGGCGGAGCGATTGTCCCATATAAATAACAATACAACTTTGATGCATCAACACGGCGGCAAACTCTATATTCGCCAAACAATACTAACAATAAAATAATTTTCACAAAATATTTAATCAACACAAGCATTTTTTAAGATAGTATGAACAATATTGGTTTCAATTCACTTCCTCTTTTATGTCTTAAACGATGTTTTTGACTACCAAGCGATTATCTCCCTCAAACTGAATTTGATAAACACAGTAAATGACCGCAGTAGCCTATTCAGGCCGATACTAGGCCAAGCCGCATTCCGTTCGTGATGAACTGGCATGTCTTCTATTCATTATTGCTGTGAACCGTCTTACAGATGTCATGCATATTATTTAATTCTTGCCCTACTGTTCAATGAGTTCAAAGCCACAGCAATGGCGATAACAGACTTTTCCTGATGGACAAACACACATTAAGTGAGCGTTGCCAAAGCAGATTAACATAATATTGACATTATTGTGTTACGATATGTATGACTTTGTTCATTCATATGTATAATGTACAAGCAGCTTGGAAAATAAATTAAAAAATATACAGATTTTGCCACCTTCAGAGGAGGAGACGTTAGATGTTTCCGCTGTTTTGACTATTTACAAATCGCCCAACAAACTCAGATGGCTATTCTTTAAAAACGATGAACGTTAACACTATCAAGAGAGAAGCCTTGGATCCCAGCAGACAGAAACATTTGCCATGCACAGTTCATTTCTTTGAATGTTCTCAATTCTGTCATGAGAGATGTGCACTGTATTTGTTGTTTCATTTTGTTGTTGAGTATATATGATGGCGGCGGAGAAGCTTGGGGACTTGGTTGATAGCGCACAACTGAAGTATCAAAACTGCGGCGTTACCACAGCGACGGGTATCAACATAATTTAGCTACTCTTATCAAATGGTGTTGACGTCGATGTAATCGACATGAAAAAACCCACGAAGACTTGAACTTCTTGGTTGATACATGTCATCGATCCCAAGTGCGTGGATCGATGTTCAAGATGTAAATCACTGGATTGTCTGGCCTGACCGCCCGATCCCGTTAGCCTCCTCTTGCGACAACAATCATTGGTTGCTGAAAAACAATTCTAACCTAATCTTCACGGGTCTCTATGTATGTGTCATAGTAACGGTTCTCTTTTACAAGCCCCCTAAATATTAAATATTTGCATTGTTCCTTTGTGATCCGGTGACATATTTTGTTCCAACTCATACTGGAAAGAAATATTGCCTCAGATTTTGAAAAAAAACGAGTTGTGCGTAAACAAATTGTTAGTCTCACCCTTGTAATATGACAAAACTCCCAGGATCTGAATATTCCAAAACACAAAATGATATAACATTTTCAAGTACTCCTGCTAGCATAAGTTTCAACCAGTCAAGACATACGCCCAAGTACACTCGAGGTGAAGTGAGGTGAAATTGGGTTTGACATTCGCGGTCAAAATTTCGTACACTCGAAAAAAGTCGTTCTTTTATGAAATATATGTTAGGATTATGTCTAATGTCTAATATTTCCTAGACTGGCTATGTAAGCTAGTCTGCCTATACGGACACGATGACGTCATCGAGTCACAACTGTCCCTGACTTTGCTTTGCGTTACCACTCGAGGTCACAACATAGATCAGATAATGTTATTCAAAATATTTCATCGAAATGATCAATTACGTTAAACTTTACATTTCTGTTAGTGGTAGAGTGCACTGGAAAATCCGTGGATAAATCAAGTCAGCACTTCATATTCAAATCATTTCAGTGAAAGCAATTGGGCTATTTTTGTGTAAAACTTATTCCAAACCAAGATTTGTGAAAAATTATGAACTTATATATTAAGTAACTTTATAACTCTGAGGAACGTATTTATTAAAAATTGAAAGAAACGTTTATGCCATCACAGATATGCAACCAGACAACATCAATACTTTTAAAGTACAGTAACTAGGCGTTATAGAACATGTGACTCTGATACAGTAGATACGTCGTACCTTATCGAGACTGCATTGATTTGTTCAAGTTCGTGGCATGAAACGTGTCTATGAGTATATTTCTTATGATTGCACTACTACCAGGTAGAAGTTGGAAGAAGGGACTAACAAAAATAAAATATTAATTGAGAGAATGTTTTCGTATGTCAACATATATCTTCACCTTTTTTTATTACTTAAACTGCAAATACTCTTTTCCCACGTGCCTCGACCTCATGAAAACATAATAAGAGCTGAGAGATATTGGATATTGCTTGGTTCTAATATAATATGATGTATAATCTAATATTGCTCAGATTTGTCAGGGGGCACGGGTGGCCCAGTCGTCTAAGGCGCACCGATTCACTGAGCAGAGTTGCGTCCCTTGGGCACGCCAGAAACCCATGATTGTGGGTTCGAATCCCGGTTCGCCCCGATTATGTTTCTAGGTTTGTCAGCACCATACCCGTGCTCGTGGGTTTCACCGAAGTGGTAAACGTCTGAGACCTGCAGCACTTCGGACTCACCTCCCACATTAAGCTGACACGCCGTGATATAACTGGAACACTGTTAAAAGCGGCGTTAAACCCAACTCACTCACTCAGATTTGTCAGATGTTGAAACATGCATATTAACATGAGTGTAACGCAGATTTATCAACAGGCATTGCCCATTACAGCCTGTATGTAAAATGCAGCCCTCTGTTACCACTTCTTCTGTCTCCACTAACTTGCCGTTATCATATCACTTAGATTCGGTTAAGGTATTAATGGTCTCTTATGTGGTGTTCCCTGTTGTGTGTTCTGTTAGCCCACCCCTGTACCGGGTAGGCTTCACACACAGTCACGTGGGTGTACCTGTGTTCATGTTGGCGTTCTCAGGCCTCATATATATCCCAAACATCCATACACCAAGAGCAACATATATGTACCAACACGACAGTCATTTGTATCAACCACAAATGTAAGGTAACAATGGTCTCTTATGTGGTGTTTACTGTTGGACTTTAGTTGGAGACACACCTCAAACAATGTAAGGCTTGAATTTTGAAAGGACCACATGCTGCTTGTCCTTGTAGCAAGGGGCTTTCTTTGAAACTGATTTGTTCAATAGATACTGATGCTTAAGCTTTCCTCGGGAATAGGTGACAATCATCAGAAGGACAAGCTCATTAAAATCCAATTTTCTACTCCGATAGGATCCCTCCCTGCTTGAAGGTCTGAGTTTCTAAGCAGTCATTCCGCTTTTAGCTTCGGTACGAGTGAACAAAGCATTTACACAAGCAAACAGTGTCAAGACCTATGTTCAGGTATAACACACAAGCTAGACATGCTCAAAAGGGCTTAGAAATGCGTTTAAATCCAAAACGGAATGAAAGGTTAACGTGTTTAATCTAAAGGTGTTTGAAACTTCAATACGTGAAATGGGCCAGTATCACCCGACAAAACACAATCTCCCCATACACTACAATTTCAAAGATATTGCGGACAAACAATTCGGTGTTTAGAACAATTTGTATGCGGACAATAAGATTTAAAATGTATTAGAATATAACGGTATAATTATGTTCTGACGCGGTGAAGCACAGATGGCAACTCTGAGACCCAATAGACGCATTCCACGACTTACCTCACTTTCAGGAAATATCCCACTTTGTCGTTCGCGTTTATTATTTATCAAAATGAGTCATCTGCGAAATGGAGAGGCCCTTGAAGATCCGGGTGAATAATAGGTCTTCAGTAACCCATGGTTGCCTAAGAGGCGGCAATACTTGTCGTGAGAGGTGACTAACGAGATTGGGTGGTCAGACTCGCTGACTTGGTTGATGCATGGCATTGTATCCTAATTGCGTGGATCGATGCTCATGATGTCAATCACTGGATTGTCTGCTCCAGATTCAATTATTTACAGTCATATAGCTTGAATATTGCTGATTCTGGCGTTAAACAACAAACAAACAAATAAAACTAAATAAAGTAGTACTGTGGAAGAGGTTCTGAGAACATGGTCAAAACCACTGAACTGTGTGAATGATCTCTTATTGTACTAGACTTCTAAAGATTTATTTACCTGTTACATGCATTCTAGCAGAGCAACTCTAACAACTCTAAACACATTAATTATTGTGATGTTGTGGCTCTTAGTTCAAAGGTTAGTGAAGCAAGGCATGGCCTGCAATGCAATACGAGAAACACTTGACTCCTTGTTCTATCCACCACTTTCCCAGTCTTATCGTCACTGATATACTGGTTTAAATTGAACTGATTGACTGACTGAATAAAAAGCCTATCCTTCATGTGCAGGTACATGGACAGAGATGTGGCGGGGATATGTTCATCTTGGACATTAGTTTATGGGGTCTGGATGGGGATGCTCACATTTCTAAACGAGTCACCAGCGGTAATATAAAAGGCCAACTATGTGTAACATTGATACACATTCAGTCCCCTCGGAAACGCTATTACGACCTATATCGTATCGTTTTATTGTAAGAAGACAGACAGAATTCAGTTCCCTGTTGTGTGCTCTGTTAGCCCACCTCTGCACCGGGTAGACGTCACACACAGTCACGTGGGTGTACCTGTGTTCATGTTGGCGTTCTCAGGCCTCATATATATTCCAAACATTCCAACACCCATAGCAACACGCATGTAGCAACACGACAGTCATTTGTATCAACCAAAAATGAATTGATGACACAAATTCCCACCGCCTGCACTCCCAGAGACCTAAATCACAGCGTAATTTTACCTCGTGATTTTCAGTACACTCTACAAAATGTTGTATTTAACAGTCATTGCAGAACGGCAAGATGCTATTCTAAATTACAGCATACTTCGGGACTATTTATATTCCATGCGCTCACGTAGGAAACCTGTGGGGCTTGACTGACAAGTCGACATGATGCAAATTGAGTGTCAGTTAGTCACGTGAGCATTACCGATAATACATTGGTACGTTATGTACATATGTCAGATTTTGCACTATCTTTTCTCGGGTTCACATGAGATGTTTAAAATTGGTACGGATTTAAAGAGGCAATCTTAAGGGACACCATTTCTGAGATTATACGCCACAATCAATGTTTCAAAAGCTTGTCGGTTTCAGATCAGCCTTTGGAAATTCAGTATAAATATAGCAAGATCAAAAAGAAATATGCAACAAAAATGTTACTCCACGTGCCGCATACCAAATGCTGATCAAAGGTCATATTCACTTTATACGAAGGAATAGTATTTAATAAATTTCAACCACTTTGTGGCCCATGTTTTGAGGACAAACGTTTGAATTGTACGTTTCTTTTGGCCGCCAAATTTTCACGAATTAATTAATGCGAATCTTGAAATAACATTCATGTCACTATGAACATATATTACAGAGGTGTCTCAATATGGTCATGGCTTTCCTGTATTTTCTAGCATGTACATTAAACGTACAGATATGGGACGGATAATAAAACCCTTGAAATCTTTTTTACCGGGTTTAGATTTATCCTGTTTTATACGCACCTCGTAGATCAATGAACGAGTTCCATATTGAAAAAATGCATCTATTTCAATGGTTCAGTCATACTTCACTGAACGCTGTCTAGCACAGACTATTGAATTTTCCCCTGTACACTGCGTCTTTGTTACTGCAGGCTTTATCGACGCACTACATTTGTAACTTAAGAATAGGGGTATTATGTAAACGTTGTGAATACAATGTGAGACTTCAAGAATGCAAAAAAATGAAACACATGTTCATGTGCATGGGGATTATGTTGGATTAAGTTGCACGTTTATATATACTGTGCATGGGGATTGTGTTGGTTTAAGTTGCACCTTCATATATAATGTGCATGGGGATTATGTTGGTTTAAGTTGCACCTTCATATATAATCAAATGAATACATAGTTGCGTTATGAACAACTATCACTTGTATACATGCCTTTAGGGAATGATTCACATACATGTATCCGACCCGTGAAGATCCGGGGTACTATAGGTCTTCAGCAACCCATACTTGCCGTAAAAGGCGACTATACTTGTTTTGTCATTCTCTCATGAACTATGTAACGTACAAAGCTGAAACTTTGCAGGAATCTTCCAACGGTCTGTATCTAAGAGTGCTGTCAAATTTGGTTACGATGTCAACCTGACGAAACGAATCTTAAATCCAAGATGGCGGCCAAACGGTTGGATGTAGCACTTTTGACCCCCCCCCCCCCCCCCCGATCGGAATTGATCAGCATCTAATAACAATGTCACATGCAAACCTTGGAACCTATTGGACTAATAGTGGCTGAGAAATATCATGTTCTATGCCGTTTTTATATCTTTTTGTATTCTGACGGTCTTCAATCCAATTTGACCGCCAAATGACGCAACTTTTGAGAAAGAGCTAAGAACATTTCTGTAAAAGGCGACTATTCTTGGCGTAAGAGGCGACTAACGGGATCGGGTGGTCAGGCTCGCTGACTCCGTTGATGCATGTCGTCGACCCAATATGCGTGGATCGATGCTCATGATGTCAGTCACAGGATTGTCTGACCCGGACTAGATTATTTACAGAATATTGCTGAGTGCCGCTTTCAACAACAAACAAACGAACTGATTAGTTTAGATGGTAAGATCTAAGATGGAACATGCACTCGCTGACTTGGTTGATGCATGTCATTGTATCCCAATTGCGTAGATCGATACACATGATGTTAAGCACTGGATTGTCTGGATTGTCTGGTCCAGATTCGATTAATTACAGACCGCCATCATATAGCTTGGATATTGCTGAGTGCGGCGTTAAACAACAAACAAACACGCATTGCATACTCATAGCTCTTGACAATAAAAGGAAACAATTATATAAAAAACTATCGAAAAAAGCATATTATAATCTAGAGGCCGCGTGAAGAAAGAAACACCATTCACTGACTTTACATCGATAGGAGGATCGTGTGTAAGGTCAAGCAAAAACATTTCTAGTTATTGTTTGAAGTTTCATTACTGTAAACTTACGCTGCTTGTACAGTGGACGGTTCCCACTAAAAGAACACGTACCGCGAGTTATTCCGTAGTGTTAGCGGACAAGGTCAGCCGACGTTTATTGAATTTCCGATGATGGATTTAATAGTCACTTCCTCTTAAGTAACAAAACAAATACGATTACAGTCATAACGAATTTTAAATATATATAAAAACTAGAAAGGTTATTGTTTATTTCACATGTACACCAAATCCTCAGTCGATGTTAAAGCAGTTACATTGGGGCTATGTACCATATTTTATTGACGCTTCAGTTTTGTGTCGAAAAACGTTGTTTGATTAACTTCCTCATCATGTTTTCTCTGTCCATCGTGATGGCACAATATTCTCCTTCTGTTGTTGTTTGTTAACCTACTCATATTGATACTCTCTCGTGTATGCCAATAGTTGTTACTGTTAATCCTTCACCTAACTCTGTGGCATATATTTGTTCATTCTCGTTTGATAATAATAATAATAAGTACAGATTTATATAGCGCTGGTATCAAGTTCGAAGAACTGCTCAAAAGCGCCTCATTTGAGTCTACACAAAAAAGAAACATTACACAGCTAGGAAAACACAAAGCCTCAATACTCCAAGAAAGATTTTGTGAAAAGATAGGTTTTGAGTCTTGATCGGAACAAAGTAGGACTGTCAATGTTCCTGATATACAATGGCAGCCTATTCCATAGCTCAGGGGCAACTTTGGCGAAACCCCGACCTCCAAAAGTCGCCGTTCTAACACTAGGCACAGAGAGTAGGGACTGGCAGCTTGATCTGAGAGATCTCCCAGGCACGTACTCTTCAAGAAGCTCGCTGATATAAGTTGTTTTTTTATTGTGTCTCGCATTGAACACAATCAGCATCACTTTATACTGGATTCTCTCCAGATATAAAGAGATAACCCTATACGGATCTCTACAGATACGTCACTATTAAAGAATAATAAAGACGTTGTTATCCATAAATTGTGTGTAATCTGTCATCCGTCAACTTCTAAGAATTACATTTCAAACTAGAATAATGGGACTTTCTGGTTAAAGGTTATAACAAAGTAAACATGGTTGTTGCTTGGAAATGCTTATTGTTTCAAGCATAGCTAGATTTAGCATTTAGTGTTCTCTGCTTGGAAGTGCACTAGCAGGAGGTATCTATTAACAAGTGTACTTGATTTTAAGGCTATCTAAGCGATCTGAAACGATGAAATACATTGGTCCATTGCTTATTTTTCTTACTGACGGAATGAAGACCATGCAAATGATAATGCAGTAAGAAGGCGTTTCATTCGAGCCACGTATAGCAGCCATATTTTACTGTTCAGTTTTGAAGTACAAAATCATGGAAACGGTGTTGTGATGTGTCAGTAAGATTCTTAGCCACGTGCGTTTCTATATGGAAAACATCCTATAACGGTCGTATCATGCGAGTCTGGGAAGGGGTGATCACACACGCATTTTTATCATCTGATTGGTTTATCGCATGGATAACACATTCCATTACATGATAAAATTAGTTCTGCAGTTGGATATCATATCGGTAGATGGAATAAGTCATCGGGGGCATACCAATAAAAAGTATCAAACTTTCATATGAAACATACTCAATAAATCACATACCTTGATGCCTGACATAGTGCTAGCCCAGTGAGATTCCATGCCGCAGTTTAACACGAATACCCCATTGACATTGTACTAAAAGGGCGAATTAAATGTGTGCTTAATGGTGATTGATTGTTTTCAATTACTATTGAAAAAAAAACAAATGCCATAGAAATACTTATTTTCATGTCGCAGTTAAGTGGATGTCTTTTGAGAGTGAACACACACATGCTACGGGTTGAGGTCTTTATTGCGATGCGATGCATAAGATCACGGATCTGAGATATCAGACACCCTGAAACACATAATTACATAATGAATAATAGGTAAAACATTGTCATCAATGCTAGATACATAACATAGGCTTATTACAAGTAAGTATTACATAGATCAGTCTTCCATTAACACACTAGATAGACTGAACCTTAAACGATTGTACTAGAACATATACAGTAATATACATGCTCTACAATATCAACATCAAAGGGAGATAATTCCTTGACTTTCATTTGACTATACACACAATATAAATACATAACGCTTACACATTCTGTATAAACAAATACAATACTTTAAGACAGACATTAATGATACTATAATATTACATTAAATGGGGTCATAACATTTAGATTACATCTTACGTCTCAGACAAAGATAGATAACACAATGCATACCCTGTTGGTGATACAAGGGTGTGGGTCCCAACTGCAACACGTATGGCAACACCATAGATGATCTGAATAACTAATACATAGACTAAAACACTATTTAACATTTAATCTATTGAACAAGATAATACACACATTTTATTTACAATGATTTGCATGTATCACCTCTGAATCTGTACATAACAAAGCTTTTTAAAACATTCTTGAAGTAAAACACTTTCACACATATTTCATTGAAGTGATAGAATATATGTGAGTGAGTGAGTTTGAATTTAACGTCGCATCGATATCGGCATTATTTCAGATATATGTCAGTGATAAAGTATGGTTGTTTACCTTATCTCATGCAGATTAAAGCGTTCGTTCGTCACGCCGGGTTCGATTCCCGACATGGGTACAATGTGTGAAGCCCATCGCCGTGATATTGCTGGAATATTGCTAAAAGCGGCGTAAAACCATACTCACTCACTCACTGAGACACACAGACACACACAGGGACAGCCCGCAAGGGAGATCACCGCTGCTTCAACTTCCGCTGACCACGAGGAGGCGCCAGGGAAGACACATCCTGTCTTTCCCGTAAAGCATACAACTGTCACAATATTCTTAACAGAAAAAGTTAGGGATCGTGAATACATTTTGGGATCCGTTTTGAAGTGCAATTTGAGCACACATTTTCATAACAATACATCTTTTAAGCGATAAAATGAAAATTTCCGCGCACTTACACATTGAGGTGGTAAGAGTCACAACAATGTATACACTAGTATATAATTGCAAAACAGAATTAAGAAATGAAAGTATAGCAATATGTCCGAAGTAATATTCATCGGATTCATGCCTACAGTATGTGTGTAGTTAGATGTTATAACACGATAGTGTTGTTAGTCCCCCTTCCCAACGTTAAAAGCCTTCACGCACGGATTTGCCTTACATGTTCTTCACACCCTGAACTGTAACGAAGGCCGATACCACATCTCCAGGTCGGGAGGACATCGCGCTTGTGCCGTGATGATGAAAAGTGACTCTGTGAACAATGAAGCATCAGTTGCCAAGTAACACCGTCACGCGGTAGAAGAGGGTAGGAAAAACAGTTTTGTTTAGGGAAATAGATGCGGGGTGAGATAACGTCGCGAAAGATTAGCCTACAGTCTAGGTATACTTGTTAAAATATTTCCTGTGTGAAGCCCATTTCTGGTGTCCCCCGCAGTGATATTGCTAGATTATTGGTTAAAGCGGCGTAAAACCACAATCACTCACTAACATATTTCCTTCAAATGAGTATATGGTAGCTATATAACGGATATTTTTGGCCATAAAAAGAAAATTAGCAGACCAAGAGGTGCACAATGAAGAGGTTCAACGTGTTAGAGTGATGGTGACAAAATTACCGGATCAAAATGATCACAACAAGGACATGCTAACCATTAGTAGGGAACCACGTAGGATTAGTTAAAACGTACCCAGTGCATTAACAAAAAGGTCATGGAGTTGCACGAACTGCAAGTGCAGCAGCACTGTGAACGGTATTAAAGTCCAGTGTTTTTGATTGTCTGGTATCTGCGTCAATCGAAGAGTGGCAGTTCAACAACATGCCAAGATTAACAGAAGTGAAAAGAAACAACGTCATATGCTGCTTGCAGGCAGGGGAAACCCGATCAGCTGTAGCCAGGGTTTTCAATGTAGCGCCCAGCACCATCACAAGGCTATGGGATCGGTTTCAACAGCATGGGGCAACACGTGATCGGCCAAGGTCGGGACGACCAAGAGTAACCATCCCCGCCAAGATCGCTACATCCGACTGCGCCACCCACGTGAAAGGACGACCAGAACCACCTCAACCGCATCCCAGATACCCGGACTGCGCAGAATCTCCGACCAGTGAGACACCGCAGTATCGGCGGTTCGAGACGGGAGCTAACTCCGCTTGCCTAATCGAAAGTTTGAGGTAGGCCCACTTTCGAAACTAAACGCACTTGTTGTAGAGGATATGAACTACGTCAAGAATCTGTATTACGAACTACTATTTCGTCTATTTGAAATGAGTATTGTGACTTTTAATTGGATTAGAATGTACAAATGCGCAGAAACTAAATCAGAACTATGTCGTGGCGTCATTAATATTCATGAGTTATTCCTTTTATGGAACAAGTTCCCGGGAATTGTTTGAGGTCATGACCGAGTTCGATTCAAGTATAGACACAATTTTCAGGTTTATATCGCCACCGACATTTATGACTAAATCGATGTGTTATATTGGAAAACGTAGGTTTTATGGTATTGTCTCTCACATTTAATTTGAAGTACGCTTCTTGCGTTGTGACTATTTTTGCAAACGAGAGTTTTGGAACGAGAGTGATCACCTAATGACGTTATTGAAACTTCATAGTCTTTGTGTACCTATCGCGGAGGTAACGTTACACCTAATAATTTTAAAGACATTTCCTATCAATATAACAAAATGAGAACAATATATATTGCTACTTATCCATACAAAATAATTACAAATATGAGCCCACAGAATGACTTAGTCAAACAAATGAAGCCTAGCGATTTACAAATGTGGGCCCACCTGTGTCGATCACTATATATATCACGTAAGGAGTGGACCCACATCTTAGAAAATGGTTATAAGTGAGCCAACCTAATGAAGGTTAGCGATTTAAAAATGTGGTCCTTCCTGTTGCAGTCTCTATGAAATTATGCCTGCCCACATTTAGAAATAGATTTTCAGCACCATATGCCAACCTAATAAAGCTTTCTGTAGTCCTATACAAATGTGGGCCCACTATATATGACGGGGTAAAAGTTGGCCCACATTTTAGAAACTTGCTACCAGCACCAAACCAACCAAAGAAGATGTACATGTTACACTCAACATATGAGAACTATCTGCAGTCATCTCTATTAAGAAAATAAAGTGGGCCCACATTTGTTGAAAACGAATATTTACGAGTTATTAATTGTATTGGCAAGCACCGTTTTTAATTTTCTGCAAGAAGAAGAAGAAAAATATATATTGCCTTCAAACATTGAATTAAAAATATCGGTTTACGGTTTAGATTAGATGGCCAATTAATAATTGGACCAACGACAACGTTCAGCGCGACTGACGCCATTTTTCGCAAACACGAAAACAACGGAGATAGCTCCCGATAGAAATTAGAGTGACCTCTCTTTCCCGTTATGAACCTCTGATAATGCGATTTCGTACGAAACCGTTTAAGAGCAGCAGGTCTACGAGCAAAACGTCCTGTTCGACGCGTCATACGGGGTCGACAACATCGTCAACAATGACTGCATTGGTATCGTCTACACAGGGTATAACCTCAACTACGATGAGGAGATGTCTGATTCAGCTACGAATCATGATTTCGCCTCCGTCGAGGGGATGGAAGAGCACGGGTCTACAGACGTCGGGGAGAACGTTACGCCGGAAACTGGGTACAGGAAGTGGACAGGTCTGGTGGGGTAGCATTATGATGTGGGCGACTATCTCTCATCATGGTAGGACATGTTTGGTCCATATACAGGTCAATCGTACGGCTCAAAGATACATCAACGAAATTATCCTACCAAATGCCCAACGGCAACAGTGTATTCCAGCAGGACAACGCTCGATCGCATACAGCACGGATCACAAGATCCTGTCTACACAACTACAACGTTGATGATCTCCCCTGGCCCCCCAGATCCCCGGATTCGAACCCGAAAGAGCACCTGTGCGATGAATTGGATAGACGGCTACGCCGACGTCAACCACAACCCCAGACGTTGCTGCAGTTGGCTTTTGCATTGTAGGCCGAGTGGGCTACCATTCCCCAGGATGTGATTCGCTTACTCGTCTCGTCCATGGACAGGAGATGTCAGGCCACTATCGATTCCGACGGGGGACATACGCGTTATTGATGGTAGCTGACTTTCACCTTAAACTTTTCCTATGAACCGATAACTGAGATGACTACATATCACCAAGTGTTCTCTCCACTACATTTTGGCTCAATATCTTGTACGGTTCCCCATAGAAATGTATTTTCCTACCTCGCATAAATCTGGCTTTGCGTTTCTCTTTTTTTGAAGAGTATGGATAGCCAAAAGGTCAGTGCCGCGTGTTCACGTACGACCTGATATGACACAGGACACAAATTAACGGTTTCTAGCTGTAATAACCCAGTAGTCAGTTTCAAGGCGCCGATATGCGGAGTTACGATCCTAGGCGTCCCAGAATCTACTATCATGATTCGAGTTAATTGTGATTCGTGGTTTGTGTGCATACTATCTGTGCTCTTTGTTTTTTTCTAAATTGCTAAACCACATGCATCACTTTGGACTTTACTTTCACATTGAGATGATCGGCTGATATAACTAACGTCAATCTCAACCCACTTACTCACTACAAAGCTATGTCGCATGTTGACACAACTATAATACATGCTGGTGTGCTCCCACCACGTCGGATAGGTCCTGTGCGATGTATAGTGCTTTTACGTCATTTAGAGGATGTTCATAAGTGAGGTGAGGTGAAATGGGGTTTAACGTCGCGTCCAAGATTATTTCACTTACATAGCGACGTGCATGCACGCATGACGTGATAGAGGAACAATGACAATCCAACAGACTGTTGATCCAAATGTTGTACAAGAGAAAGACGTTTCAAATGACTTTGTGCTATAATACACGAGTTGAAGGAAATAGTTCACCTTGACCTACCTAAACTACCCAGAGGTGAGGTAAGGTGAAATTGGGTTTAACGTCGCGTTCAAGATTATTGCACTTATATAGCGACGTGCATCCACGTGTGTGTGTGTGTGTGTGTGTGTGTGTGTGTGAAGCTGCTCGTGCTCGTCAGGAATAAGGCAGATTTTATAGTGCAAGCCCGCTGAGATACCTTGCCGCAGTTTAACATAAATACCCCTCTAAAACCCAGTATACTGACTCCGAGCCGACCAGTCCTTGTTTTTGCCTTGTTTTGGTATGACGTAGCTGTAGAATCCCAGAAGCTCTACCAAAAATCCACGGAGGCGGTCTCAGACCCATGTTCATATGCACAATGAAACCTATGTACGTAATCATGTAATAGGTGTAAATATATTCATGTATGTAAATAGTATAATTACAACGCGTTCATGCACTGACATCATCTGTATATTTGTAATCCTTTAACATTTGACCATCGATTATCATCATGGAAACACGGGCACGCCAGACACTAATGATTGTGGGTTCGAATTCCGGTTCGCCCCGATTATGTTTCTAGGTTTGTCAGCACCATACCCGTGCTCGTGGGTTTCACCGAATAGTAAACGTCTGAGACCTGCATCACTTCGGGCTTTCCTCCCACATTAAGCTGACACGTCGCGATATAACTGTAATACGGTTAAAAGCGGCGTTAAACCCAACTCACTCACTCACTAATGGAAACACTTGTAACGCTTCGTAGAAGAAACATAGCTATTTTCCATATATCCTATCAACAGCAATCCCTCTTGGTCAAATACAAGTATATCAGAAAGAGAGGAGTGTGGTTTGGTGAGACAGGATTATGGATGATACGTTTGATGAACGGGCATGGATTGACATTTCCGAACGAAAAAAGGAATATATTACCTTTATCGAGAGCTCGAATGTTTTTTTAAACTAGTATATCAAGTATATGTCAACCCGTGGATGTTGAGCACCCAGCTGGATTTACTGGTCAGCTTCTTCAGGATAGTACAGAACAGACTATCCCTTCCCCAGTCAACCCAACTCAACTGCTTACATATGTATGTTTGCCATGCGTTAATATGACTAAAGACCCGTGAAGATCACGGGTAGAATAGGTCTTAATCGATCAGCAACCCATGTTTGCCTTAAAGGGCTCGCTGACTTGGTTGATGCATGTCATCCTATCCCAATAGAGTGGATTGATGATCATGATATCAATCACTGGATTGTCTGGTCAGGACTCGATTATTTACAGACCGCTGAAACAACGGTGCGACGTTAAACAACAAAGAAACAAACAAAAATAGCATGACTAAAATACACACGAGGCAAATATAAATAAGTGTAAAAATGCATTTACACTACCTCGTGAAAACGTGTGGATTTGTACACCAAGCATAGGTACTCATATATGCCACTGCGTTCAACCCATGCTTGCCGTAAAAGGTGACTATGCTTGTCGTAAAAGGCGACTAACGGTATCGGGTGGTCAGGCTCGCTGACTTGGTTGATGCATGTCATCGTATCCCAATTGCGTGGATCGATGCTCATGTTATCAATCACTGGATTGTCTGGTCCAGACTCGATTATTTTACAGACCGTCGTCATATAGCTGGAGTATTGCTGAGTGCGGCGTTAAACAACAAACGAACAATCACTGCGTTCATATGCACTATGTACATAGCTGTTTAACTGTGCATCCCATGTTAAATACACATATGTGTAATTGTGTGCATATTGTCCGTGGGTGTGTCGTTGAAAGATTCAATGTAAACAATACATCAACATTCAACATTGCAGTTCCCTTGAATGGCAAGTGTTATAAACACATCTCACTTTCAGTACGCCTTCACGCTATACTTTATTCACCCCGACACAGTTGATATCGTTCTTGCTATAATGAAACTCCGCCTTGCATTAAAACAGCAGGTCGCGTAGTCGGCGAACTGAAAGCTGGGAACACGCTAGTCTGCGCGACGGCGCCATCTGGTAGCAAACCCGTGAAAGGGGAGATAAGTTGCAACCCGGAAGAACCACTACGGAGAGAACAAATAATTTCTGACTAAATCATTACTCAGACCACATATATTATGTTACATCAAATCGTATTGCAGCAGTTAGCATGCGTATGTCTGCTATAGCATGAAATCACTGGATTGCAATTGTTAGTTTCTCCACATAGCCTTATTATACCTTCTTAAGATAATACTAGACAGTGTTAGAAGATCTGCTGTGGCACACAATCACCGGATTACAATAGTTAGTTTCTCCATGTTTGTTGTATACAATAAACCGTACATGCGCGTCTGTCTGCTCGCCTTAAAAAGATAAACTGAGTTGCCAAATAAGCCATACAACTCCGATGATTTTATCATGTTTGATTTTCAAATTGAATACAGTATATCTTAAATATATAATTTTATATATATATATATATATATATATCAAAAATGAACTGACTTGCGCTCAGTCAGCAATCTAAGATTACTTGTACGTGCTCTTTTATTTTAAATATAATCTGATTTAAAACTTTAAAATATATGTAAAAAAACAATTCGCAGAATACATAACTGATGATGGGTACGTTAGCTATCATTTCTTTGAATATCAATAAATTTGCCTTTTTCGGCACAAATTTACATTTCAAACATGTTACAGATAATATGACTGCAAATTCTTAACCCCAGTCGTCATTAAAGTAATGTATTTTACACAAAATTATCAAGCCACATAATACTTTATACAAACTGTTCCATGAACGAGGAATGGTTTAATAATCAATGACATTATAAAATTTCACAACATTTGTTTCAATTTTCAATAACATAAAGCAAAAACGCTTCCGCTTTCGTGTGCCCCTCGGTTAAGTTTATTTTCTTGACATATTGGCTTCATTGCCTCGGGTAATGGTTTACTTTCCTCAGACATTTGTTAAATCATCTTCGGTACAAGATTTACTCACCTCTGATGTCTGTTGGTTGACTCACCAAAGGTATTTGACTTTCTGACAATTGACGTGTGTTGACATTGCGGTAACGGTATACTGATATACCTACCATTGGTTTGATCACAGAAGATGCATCAGTGCAACCCAGCGTCACTTTCCAGTCTGACATCGACAGAGACAAGATCGGCAAGATCGGCAAGATCACGAGATGCGCGTGCCAGGCAGGTTGTCAGTCGAAGTCCAGTTGCAACTGCCATTGACGTTCAATAAGTTTTGCAACTTCAATGTAAGACCACGTCGCAGAATATCTTTTGCACTTTTAGTTTTCAATACAATCTCCATTCACCCCTATACACTTATTCCATTTGACCTTCAAGCTTTTAATACCACTTTTATGGAATCTGCAGATTGGCCCTGTAACCTATGACAGCCTTTATGTCCTAGTCATCCTGGAAGCGTCTATAGAGGAAGGAGACACCACATGTGTTACATAGGCTTCAGTGTGGGGTCCGACTGTGTGTGTGCCTAGTAGTTAAAGCGTTCATTGTTGTACAATGATTGTGCTCTCATATATATCAACATTTATTGACTTAAAACGAGAAATGAGTTCACTGGAACAGTATTTTTTTCCAAACTAGTCATTCATATATAAACACCAAAACAACAGTGTAGATATCACACACCTTAATTCAACAATTGACTACTTCGCTATGAAGATCTATCTCCAAGATAAACGAATCTTCGGAAATATCCTATCCTCTCCCGATTCGTGACGACTTGTGTCCCTGTACCCGACGGCGTAAACGTCGCACGGAGAGGTGTCGCTCTGGCTGTTGGAGAACATGATGTAGCTTGACATGTGTAAGTAGCGTCACGGGATGCCTAAAAAACAATGGTTAAATACAAATGAGATTGTGACTATTTTTGCCAATAATTTATAAACAATTCAATGTTCCGATATTTGTGAATATTTTGGATAAATTTGCATTCTCAAGTTAATATAATGTATAACAACATGTAGATTCAATACCCACCACTGCTCATAGGGATTTAATATTTGTGTTATACCAGATCAACTATACCGCTAAAATGAGATTTAAAAAAAAGATTAATAGATTATAGAATGTACAGTGGGACAGTGATCTCATACCGGAACCTTCGCAAAGGGGAGATTTAGGCTGCACTGGGCGGTGCTATCTGAAATAGTATTATGTCAAGACCACTGTCATGTCCCAACGTACCTCTACGCCACATTCTGGTTTCTGATTGGCTAATCCCTCTGACAGGTCAACTGTCAATATGTAGGAGTCATGGAATGACCCTGACCCTATGACTATCCCTGCACTTAGATTGGCACGATTGGCGATTGGCGGCGAATAGGTCACTGGTGGAATACACGAATTGAAGTATCTTCGCCGTCTTGTCACACCGGGATGGCTGGACATTATTAGTAATTCAGAGACAACTCATGAAAATTTATAGAAAGAAATGATTCCATGTATTAGAATGATTCCGTGTATTTGCACCAGGTAAAACAACTGAGTAGAAACATCCTTCGAAGTCTATATTTTTGTTTACATTATTATGATTGGGATTTCTGTGTTTAACGGTTGGCATAATCAATTCAATGCTAGATCTTAGTTATTATATTTTTTACATCATTATTTCTTTTGATCGAGTGAATGTAGCAGGAATCACTAGTACACCGAGTGTATGTAGCAGGAATCACAAGTACACTGAGTGTATGTAGCAGGTGTCAAAGGTACACCGAATGTATGTAGCAGGAATCACTAGTACACCGAGTGTATGTAGCAGGAATCACAGGTACATTGAGTGTATGTAGCAGGTATCACAGGTACACCGAGTGTATGTAGCAGGCATCACAGGTACACCGAGTGTGTGTAGCAGGAATCACAGGTATACTGAGTGTATGTAGCAGGTGTCACAGGTTAAGTCTGTGTAGGTTGCAGGTGCCACAGGTAAAGTCAGTGTATGTTGCAGGTGCCACAGGTAAAGTCTGTGTATGTTGCAGGTGCCACAGGTAAAGCCAGTGTATGTTCCAGGTGCCACAGGTAAAGTCAGTGTATGTTGCAGGTTCCACAGGTAAAGCCAGTGTATGTTGCAGGTGCCACAGGTAAAGTTGTGTGTGTTGCAGGTTCCACAGGTAAAATCTGTGTAGGTTGCAGGTGCCACAGGTAAAGTCTGTATATTTTGCAGGTGCCACAGGTAAAGTCAGTGTATGTTGCAGGTGTCACAGGTAAAGTCTGTGTATGTTGCAGGTGCCACAGGTACACTGAGTGTATGTAGCAGGTATCACAGGTATACCGAGTGTATGTAGCAGGCATCACAGGTACACCGAGTGTGTGTAGCAGGAATCACAGGTACACTGAGTGTATGTAGCAGGTATCACAGGTACACCGAGTGTATGTAGCAGGAATCACAGGTACACCGAGTGTATGTAGCAGGAATCACAGGAACACCGAGTGTATGTAGCAGGAATCACAGGAACACTGAGTGTATGTAGCAGGAATCACAGGAACACTGAGTGTATGTAGCAGGAATCACAGGAACACCGAGTGTATGTAGCAGGAATCACAGGAACACTGAGTGTATGTAGCAGAAATCACAGGTACACCGAGTGTATGTAGCAGGAATCACAGGAACACTGAGTGTATGTAGCAGGAATCACAGGTACACCGAGTGTATGTAGCAGGAATCACAGGAACACCGAGTGTATGTAGCAGGAATCACAGGAACACTGAGTGTATGTAGCAGGAATCACAGGAACACCGAGTGTATGTAGCAGGAATCACAGGAACACTGAGTGAATGTAGCAGAAATCACAGGTACACCGAGTGTATGTAGCAGGAATCACAGGAACACTGAGTGTATGTAGCAGGTGTCACAGGTTAAGTCTGTGTAGGTTGCAGGTGCCACAGGTAAAGTCAGTGTATGTTGCAGGTGCCACAGGTAAAGTCTGTGTATGTTGCAGGTGCCACAGGTAAAGCCAGTGTATGTTCCAGGTGCCACAGGTAAAGTCAGTGTATGTTGCAGGTTCCACAGGTAAAGCCAGTGTATGTTGCAGGTGCCACAGGTAAAGTTGTGTGTGTTGCAGGTTCCACAGGTAACATCTGTGTAGGTTGCAGGTGCCACAGGTAAAGTCTGTATATTTTGCAGGTGCCACAGGTAAAGTCAGTGTATGTTGCAGGTACCACAGGTAAAGTCTGTGTATGTTGCAGGTGCCACAGGTAAAGCCAGTGTTTGTTGCAGGTGCCACAGGTAAAGTCATTGTGTGTTGCAGGTGCCACAGGTAAAGTCAATGTATGTTGCAGGTGCCACAGGTAAAGCCAGTGTATGTTGCAGGTGCCACAGGTTAAGTCTGTGTATGTTGAAGGTGCCACAGGTAAAGCCAGTGTTTGTTGCAGGTGTCACAGGTAAAGTCAGTGTATGTTGCACGTTCCACAGGTAAAGTCTGTGTATGTTGCAGGTGCCACAGGTAAAGTCAGTGTATGTTGCAGGTTCCACAGGTAAAGTCAGTGTATGTTGCAGGTGCCACAGGTAAAGTCAGTGTAGGTTGCAGATGCCACAGGTAAAGTCAGTGTAGGTTGCGGGTACCACAGGTTAAGTCTGTGTATGTTGCAGGTGCCACAGGTAAAGTTGTGTATGTTGCAGGTGCAACAGGTAAAGTCTGTGCATGTTGCAGGTTCCACAGGTAAAGTCATTGTGTGTTGCAGGTGCCACAGGTAAAGTTGTGTATGTTGCAGGTGCCACAGGTAAAGTCATTGTGTGTTTCAGGTGCCATAGGTAAAGTCATAGTGTGATGCAGGTGCCACAGGTAAAGTCTGTGTAGGTTGCAGGTGCCACAGGTAAAGTTGTGTATGTTGCAGGTGCCACAGGTAAAGTCTGTGCATGTTGCAGGTTCCACAGGTAAAGTCATTGTGTGTTGCAGGTGTCACAGGTAAAGTTGTGTATGTTGCAGGTGCCACAGGTAAAGTCATTGTATGTTGCAGGTGCCATAGGTAAAGTCATGTGTGTTGCAGGGATCGCCAGTACATTGAGTGTATGCAGCAGATATGACAGTGTTACATTGTATTAAGCGAGCCTTGCCAAGAAGAGAGCTGTGTATCAGACCAGACAAAAAGACTTTCCTCAACTCCCCAGCAGCAGAGCAGAGATCGAGTTACCAGACCATTTAGGCAAGACCGATACTGAAGAAGTATTCCTGTTTATCTACGGTGGCGTCCAATTCGCGACATCTGTATGATGCTAAAGTCATGTATGTCATCTTTTCCATCAGCAGTATATACTCTTTACAAAATGAAACGCAAAGCCAGATTTCTGAGAGGTAGGAAAATACATTTATACGAGGAACCGTATAAAATATTGAGCCAAAGTGTTGAGGAGAGAACACATCAATAACGCGTATGTCCCCCACTGGAATCGATAGCGGCCTTATATGCCCAAGGAAGAGACGAGTATCCGCACCACATCCTGGGTAATGGTAGTCCACTCGGTCTGCAATGCAAAAGCCAACTGCTGCAACGCCTCGGGTCGTGATTGACGTCGGCGAAGCCATCTTTCCAATTCACCGCACAGATGCTCTATCGGGTTCAAATCCGGAGATCTGGAGGGCCAGGGGACATAACATCAACGTTGTTGTTGTGTAGACAGGCTCTCGTGATCCGTGCTGTATACGGTCGAGCGTCGTCCTGCTGGAATACACCGTTGCCGTTGGCTGCAATTAGGAGAACGTGTGGTTGATGTATCGTTGAGCCGTCAGATTGCCCTGGGTATGGACCAAACCTGTCCCGCCATGGTGAGAGATAGCCGCCCACATCATAACGCTACCCCCACCAAACCTGTCCATTTCCTGTACGCAGTTTCGGCAGTCGTTGCAGTCGTTGATGACGATGTTGTCGCCTCAATATGACGCGTCGAACAGGATATCTTGCTCGTAGACCTGCTTCTCTTAAACTGTTTCTTACGATCTGGTCCGAGATTCTCCGCAGTCCGGGTATTTGGGATGCGGTTGATGTCCTTGTTGTGATTATTTAGATCCGGGAACTTTGTCACTGACACACATTAAACCTCTACATTTTGCACCTCTTGGTCCGCTTATTTTGCTTTTATGGCCAAAAATATCCGTTTTGCGTTTCCTTTTTTGAAGAGTATACTTTGTAAATGGTAGCATGTTTTCCTGGTATTCTTACTCCTTCCAAGCAAGAAGCAAGCAAACTTCGATATGACTTCTAAATACAGGACTCCAAAATGATCCTCTAATGTTATTGTATATCTAGTTGATTGAATTTCTTACCAATTTAGTTAAGTGTCGGCCGCACGTATATCAACCAACTAGGGATTAGATATACAATAACATTTTGGGTCCCTGTACCCAACCCCACCCCCCTCCTTCCCCTCCTCCTTCCCCCCACCCCGACCAGGACCCCCACCCCCACACCTCGTTTGTGGATTAATTTAAATCTTCCACGGTGTCCACCCGATGTCGGTGCAAGACGTAGCGTCTTAATAATGATTAAATAGCCAGGGATCCTATTGCTGCAAGTCCTTCTCATCTTACGTCTCCGATGCGGCCAATGTGTAATAATTTATGTTCGTTGATGACAGGTGAACCCCAAGGCGCCTTTGTTGGATTATTACTGCGTCCCCGAGAAACACAGGTGATATTTGTTTCTCTGACACAGTGATGGGGTTCCTGGTGCACGTATAGGTGTGGCATCACACGTCACCGGTAACATTAACCGACTTCAATCATAAGAGTGAAATGTATTCACTCAGAGTGAGTGAGTGAGTGAGTGAGTTAAATTTTACATAGTTAATTATGATTAAATATCCGTCGACAAAGGACAGTAAAACAATAAGTCATGTATCACAGTTAAGTTATAAAACAAACCAGTTCACAATAAAAACAAAGAATTCTTCAGTAGATTTGGTACAAGTTAAAACTGGGCTATATACCTCTGGCAACCAAAGCTAGACCAGTATTCACTCAGACTGAACGATTCCCTTATCATTAAATAATAAATTATTTAACCAGTATACTTATTTTAACGACGCATAGTCCCTAGAGTTGTCTCGTGTGTGTTGTCTGACATAAGACATCCTTGTCTGATCAAAGCTGGAACAACATAGGAGAGAGTTGGTATCAGGAAGCAATGCTATCTACTACCCTTGGCGTGCGAGGCGGAGACCACTGTCACTATTTTGTGGATTTACACTCATAACCTGCGTCCTTTGGGTACCAGGTTTGTTTTGAGCTCACTTGAATGATAGTTCCGCGCGGTTCGCTTGCCGTCCTAAGCTGAACGCTTCGGGACATCGATTGTCTTTGTGAATAACATTAACATTTCGGGGCATAAGCAATCTAAAATTAAACAGTTGGAAATGGATTATTTTTTTTAAACAAACAAAAGTTCAATTTTTTTACAGAGACAGACAGACAGGATTATTCAGTAGTGTGGCCATATGGCCTGAAGTACAATTGATACTAACTCATTATATGATGGCACGTGCATATACAGAAATTACATCTTCTTGAATCTGATAGAAAAAAACATGCTTTATATAAGTCGCCACTGAAAAGAGAACATGTTTATTTTGTGAGTTGATAATATTGATCATTTCAGATTTATAGTCATTATTCAAGAAGGGGAGATATGCACATCTTAACTTGGAATACTTGTTACACTTAAATAAGCCATGGAATTCATCTTCAACTTCACCTCTGTCACAACTGGTACAAACACTGTTAACAGAATCAATATCTTTCGATTTACTACACATATTTGCATTAAAATTATGTAATGAGATTCTAAATTAAAAAAAAAATCTTATTAATGACTTGTCTGGTAAGACATTAAAATACATTTCCTGTTGAAGATGTGTCTTTAGTTTATTATAATAAAGATAATGCGAAGATGAAACAGTTTCGTTCCAGTTTTGTGCAAATATATCTTTCACTCGCTGCTTAAATATTCCCATAAATACCTGAATGTTTCCCATATCCTGTGCAATCCACACAAAAGAAAAAACATATGTAAATAATAGATTTCTTATTTCAGATACCCAGTTTTGTTTACCTTTATCATCCAACTGCTTTAACAATTTTATAACATTGAAGAGGATATCTACATTCTTCGATTCTTAGTAACTTTATCCAGTATTTAACTACTCTTACTTTACGGGCTGTATGGACATTTGTCATGAGGTCTCTAACACTGGTTTACTGTATGTACGAGGAGTAGCTGAAGAGTTCTGAGCCTAACTATATTCGACTGCGTTGATGGAGACAGGTGCTAATTATTTTTCAACATAATCCCATCCGAGGTCCACACACTTCTACCAATGGTGTAGAAGGTTTCCAACTGGTTGTCTCAAACGGCGCTCACAGCAGAAACGGCGCCATCATGCTTGCCAGACACTATTTCAGTTTGGGAAGAGGTTGAAATCGGACGGTGCCAAATCTGGTGAATACGGAGGATGCTCAATGAGCCAGTCATTCCTTGCAGCCATGACAACAGACTGCATTGTTCTGGGTGAACGACACACCTTGAGTGGGTTTTCCACGACCGCAGTTGCCTGAGCAGGTAAGCATAATATTGGCCACTTTTGGTCTGACCATTCGGGCGGTAGTCCAACAATGGGATTCCTTTGGAATCTGTCTGATAGTGATGGACCCAAGACGTATCCATAGTTGCGCATTGCTCAACAAAATCATATGAGCAAGCTATTACTCTATGTATTAAATGCTTCAAGAGCATTACAGTGAAAAGGTGTCCCGTTATATAACCGGATACTATCTCAACCCAAACACTCTCGCAAAGCAAAAAACCGTTGTTTCGAACTTTGATGTGTCTCGAAGAAAAAACGTAGGCCCTGTGCTTTCCTTCTTAATGCACCATATTTGGTTGTGTCGAACCTCGTATACGTCGAAGTTTTTGCGTAGTCCCCTCAGCATCGACATACGGTGTTTGACCTTATATGTATATGTGCCCAGTAAAAGAATAGAGTCATATTTATCCAATACATCTAATCTTTTATATCATAATACCTCATAAACATTTTCGCTCTCGGCAACAAAATAACTCGCCTCGCTTTTATACACGGGCTGCTCTCAGCAGGTGAGCCTTACTGTAACAAGGATGTGCATTCCACGGACCTATATAAAAGATGTATGGTTGGAGGCATTTTTCAAGAGAGTGTCATTTATGAGTTTTTTTCAGCCATAAAATGCGCGGAGTTTCTTCCAGAGGAGACTTTCGTGGACTTATGTACACATATGACTGACGTACACAAACGACCTTCATTTGGATGTTTTCTTATCTCAGGGTCAGTATAACAATGCAAGGAGAAGGAAAGAAAGTGTCAATATTACTTGCAATATTTTCACAATGTTGATAAGAGTCCTTCTGTCTATATCTGTGGTTTGATATTCATTGATAAGCTGACATTCATACCACATCAAGTTTGTCACGCTGTGATAAAACTGAAGTACTGTTCCAATCGGATTTATAAAAAAAACCTCACTCATTTACTTTATTTGTTTGTGCTCATAAAGTTTCTCCCCATGGGTGTGTTCTTGCCTGTTCATGTGAATGGTTGCTATGTTTGTCACAATGAAATTGAACTGATTTGTCACAATGACTGTTCACGTGTGTCACCTCTTGAGACGTATAATGTTTGTCACCGTGAGGGTTGTCATGTTTGTCACCGCAATTTAGATAATTTCTTTTACCACGTAGGGTACCATGTGTGTTAGTCCTTATTTGTAAGACCACCTCCGGGGTCTAGTGGTAGAGTGTCCGCCTGGAGAGCGGAAGGTTCGGGGTTCGATCCCCGGCCGCGTCATACCAAAAAACGTTAAAAGATGGTACTTGTTGTTACACCTTCTGGCGCTCGGCATTCAGGGGCTAAAACAAGGACTGCGCGGCTCGGAGTCAGAAAATACTGACCAATTTCACCTCACCTCACCTTATTTGTAGGGCTGACATGACGGTACCCAACCTCGACTATCCCCTATGCGGATTGAGGAGTAAGATAGGTCCACGGCGACCTATGCCGGTCGTAAGAGACTACCAAATGGATCGGGTTGAACGGTTCGGTGACTTGGTTGATTGTGTGTCATTGCTACCGACGTGGATCGTTTTTCAATATCGATCAGATGATTGTGTGATCGATTATTTACACACCGTCGTCATATAGCTGGAGTATTCCGATTGTGGCGCAAAAACAACAAACATAGAAACAGATGCTATAATGTTTTCGCATTGAATCGTTTTCGAATAACACGGCGCTAAACTACCAGTCCACTCTAATTACACTGATATTTGAACGATTGCAATCACCATAAGAGCCGAGAACACCAGTACTCGACACGCCTTGCTGCGAATGGTGACCGCCTCCGTGGTCTTGTGGTAGAGCGTCCGCCCGGAGAGCGGAAGATCCGGGGTTCGATCCCCGACCGCGTCATACCAAAAGACGTTAAAAGATCCATGCCGCAGTTTAACATGCCTACCCCACTCAGACACAGTATCCTGAAACCGAGCCGACCAGTCCTTATTTTATCCCCGTAATGCCGTACACCAGACAGGTTAACAAGTGCAGTATATTTACGTCTTTTTATCTGAAGCCAAGGACCGAACCACCAATGTTGACAGAGAAGGAACAAGGAAAATTGCAATGATTGGAGATCCAAGTCAAGCAAAGACAAAGAAATGAAAGGTTTTAATTCCCCACAGATTATCACTAAATGGGGAAGGAAGGACCACAGTTTATACACTGAAATATATTTAAATCTGCAGCCACATTATGATTGATATATGTTTGTAAATATTGTTATGTATAGTTTATATAATCATGACAGTGAGTGAGTGAGTTAATAGTTAAAGTCACATCGGCAATATTTCAGCCATATAATCATGACAACTCACCAACCCATTTACAAAGGAATTTGAATAAATCACCTATTAAACAAGCTTCATTTAACACTTCATTTGATCTTCTGGGCTGTTTGAAATACTCTTATTGATCTACATAAGCACACTTTCACGGGGAACTGAATATGTATTCGTGCAAATAGCTTACTAGGAAAACAACGTTGAATAAATTACCTTTGTCACGGACCGTCCCTTACATGTGTCAATATCTTATCAGGTAACCGTGGTGCTGGGTGTACGTTTATCATTTTCCTCCTGCAGAGATAAAATATAACAACTTCTGTTCTGAGTTTTTTCCTGAAAAAATAATGAATGATGTCATATTACATGTGTAATTCTCGGGAATCTTGTACCTGTCAATCATATCCTGCCATCATGGTGTCTCCTATTTAACCAAGATGAATCGTATTTTGTCACCAGGCTGTCTGTTTGCTGATCAGGACCAGTCACTTCGTACTCGAACCCGTCAATGTGTGATTTTGCATCAAAATGTAAATAGGAAATTTAGAATATGAAATTAATTTAATGAGACTGTCCAACATACTGTCAGTGGATGCCAAGCGTTGGCACAAACACAGTATCTTAATCGACGTGATTGAGTGGTCGATCCTTTTATTACCGTCTTTGCAACGCTTGTAGTTTTGACACAGAGGTCAAACCATGGTACGACCCGGAATATGTAGAGGGCGTCATGGAAAATGATAAATACAAAATCCTTTGGAATAGGCCAATGTGCAGCCTCAGACCTACTCAGGCCAACAAACCTGATCTTGTCCTTTTTGATAAATCCAATGAAATCATTTATATCATTGAATTTTCTGTCCCTTTTGACACTAATGTGATTGACAAGATTCAGGAAAAACATGGCAAATATGCAGACCTCGCTTTCGAAATATCACGCTTGCATCACAAGTACCAAGTTGTCTGACTCCCCAATGTTCTTGGTGCCTAAATTTTGGTACGTCCAAATCTGTTGACAGACATTGGGAAAGTACCCGGGTTTGCCACCAGGAACACAGCCTTTCTGACAATCTGGGTAATGCAGAAGTCTGCAGTGTTGGGGAGTCTTCACATTCTCCGAATAGGTCTGGGTGGGTTGACATAATGTTGACTAGGCAGCGCTTGGGAGAAGTCCCATTTGATGTCTGGGCTGCGTGTTGAGGGGCCAAGGGCCCTGAGCTGATGACAACTACAGCATAACAGTTACAACATTATGACAGCAACCACAACATAACAGTTACAACACAATGCCAACAACTTTAGAATATATTTCTTCTCTTCAATTGACGACACAAGTCTGTCTGCGGGATCACAACGTGTTATTGTGAGGGCTTCACTACGTGTAAACTGTTTAGCTCCCGGGTCACAGCTGCCCAGCTCGCGCTGGTTTACATGTAACCTGTAAACCTTCATCATATTCTAAATGAGCTAATACGGCCAGATCACGAAATGGCTCGTCTACAACCCACGTGCATCTCGTGCAGTGGTGGTCCTGATAATCTTACTCTTGGCCTTATAAAACACAGCATCAAGCTGCAGTCCCAGAGTATGTATGGCCAGCCTCCCGCACCCTTCACAGCAGCCCCCTGCAGACGAGTTGATGAGTGTACTATGATCTGTGACCTCGTTAGACCCGTTACAAGAGGTGTTTGCCAAAGGGAGAGGAGAAGAAAACGTGGGGATTGCCTACAAGTCGGGCCGGGCCTGGCCAAGACGGGCCAAAGTTTTATTGGCTAATTACTCCATTATCGGCGACCATACCTACATATTATTGATGCAACATACACACAGGACATTAATGAACAATCACAAACCAAAAACGTGCACCATAATTAAGTGATTCGGAGTAAATCGCTTGAAAACCAGAAAGTTAAGCTGTGTGTAAGCGTCGTTAATCTAGGTAACATGTAAAAGAGCAATCGTTAAACGAAATAGGATTTGAAAGTATCAAATACTTCTAGCTGTCGTGATACAAATTTCAATCTGTCGTCATAGCGTTTACATTTATAGGATAGTAATATATCTAAGTAAATACCACTTTATAATGTCACTGTTCATCGTGTTTAAAGAAGACACGTTGGTTAAAGTAGACCTCTTCTCCTCATACTCGCAACAGTCTCACAAGTGTTCGGTCCACCTTGGCCCGGGCTGTCAAAATCAACTTAAAACACACATATGTATCTTCAAATGTGTTTACATCTATAGATTAGTATTATATCTACCTATATACCATTTTATAGTGTCTCAGATCGCAGTATTTAAAGAAAACAAGGGGCTCAAAATAAAGCCCTTCTCTCTACATTCTCAACATAGTCTCTATTAGAAGTGTTTGGCTTGTGTTGGGTCCGACTTGGCCCGGGCGGTCAAAATCAACCTTAAACTCATAGATCTATCATCAAATATGTTTACATCTATAAATTAGTATTATAGCTACCTATATACAACTTTATTATGTCACAGTACATCGCATTTAAAGAAAACTGATCCGTTAAAGTCAAACACGTTTGCTATATTTTCGTAAGAAAATCTATGTCAGAAGTGTTCGGTCCGACTTGGCCCGGGCTGTCAAAAAATTATAGTGCCTCGGATCACTGTACTTAAAGAAATAAAGGGGTTCAAATTGAAGCCCTTTCCCTCTACATTCTCAACATAGTCTCTATCAGAAGTGTTTGGCTTGTGTTGGGTCCGACTTGGCCCGGGATGTCAAAAGCAACTTAAACCTCACAGATGTATCATCAAATGGATTCACATCTATAGACCAGTATTATATCTACATATATATATCCCTTTACAGTGTCTCACATCGCTGTACTTAAAGAAAACAAGGTGCTCAAAGTGATGCCCTTTTCCCTCTCCATTCTCAACAAAGTCTCTATCAGAAGTGTTGGGTCCGACTTGGCCCGGGCTGTCAAAATCAACCTTAAACACACAGATGTATCTTCACAGATTTAATCGCGCTAAATTTAACATTTGAAACCTCACGCTGCGCGATCGGTTACAAACTCAATTTAGCGCGGTTAAATCTTAAGGTAACCTAGCTCTACATTGAAAACACAGTATGTTTATCTCCTAATTGAACGAACACCTAGACACTGAGGGTGTCAGGTCATACGACGTGTCAGTGATACATTGAATGAACACCTACACACTGAGGGTGTCAGGTCATACAAATCGTCAGTGATACATTGAACGAACACCTACACACTGAGAGTGTCAGGCCATACGACGTGTCAGTGATACATTGAATGAACACCTACACACCGAGGGTGTCAGGTCATACGACGTGTCAGTGATACATTGAACGAACACCTACACACTGAGAGTGTCAGGTCATACGAATCGTCAGTGATACATTGAACGAACACCTTCACACTGAGAGTGTCAGGTCATACGAATCGTCAGTGATACATTGAACGAACACCTACAAACTGAGGGTGTCAGGTCAAACGACGTGTCAGTGATACATTGAATGAACACCTACACACTGAGAGTGTCAGGTCATACGAATCGTCAGTGATACATTGAACGAACACCTTCAAACTGAGAGTGGCAGGTCATACGAATCGTCAGTGATACATTGAACGAACACCTTCACACAGAGGGTGTCAGGTCATACGACGTGTCAGTGATACATTGAATGAACACCTACACACTGAGGGTGTCAGGTCATACGAATCGTCAGTGATACATTGAACGAACACCTACAAACTGAGGGTGTCAGGTTATACGAATCGTCAGTGATACATTGAACGAACACCTACACACTTAGAGTGCCAGGTCATACGTCGTGTCAGTGATACATTAAACGAACACCTACACACTGAGGGTGTCAGGTCATACGTCGTGTCAGTGATACATTGAACGAACACTTACACACTGAGGGTGTCAGGACATACGTCGTGTCAGTGATACATTGAACGAACACTTACACACTGAGGGTGTCAGGTCATACGTCGTGTCAGTGATACATTGAACGAACACCTACACACTGAGGGTGTCAGGTTATACGAATCGCAGTGATACATTGAACGAACACCTACACACTGGGGTTGTCAGGTCATACGTCGTGTCAGTGATACATTGAACGAACACCTACACACTGAGGGTGTCAGGTTATACGAATCGCAGTGATACATTAAACGAACACCTACACACTTAGAGTGCCAGGTCATACGTCGTGTCAGTGATACATTGAACGAACACCTACACACTGGGATTGTCAGGTCATACGTCGTGTCAGTGATACATTGAACGAACACCTACACACTGGGGTTGTCAGGTCATACGTCGTGTCAGTGATACATTGAACGAACACCTACACACTGAGGGTGTCAGGTCATACGACGTGTCAGCGATACATTGAACGAACACCTACACACTGAGGGTGTCAGGTTATACGAATCGCAGTGATACATTGAACGAACACCTACACACTGAGAGTGTCAGGTCATACGACGTGTCAGTGATACATTGAACGAACACCTACACACTGAGGGTGTCAGGTCATACGCCGTGTCAGTGATACATTGAACGAACACCTACACACTGAGGGTGTTAGGTCATACGTCGTGTCAGTGATACATTGAACGAACACCTACACACTGTGGGTGTCAGCTCATACGACGTGTCAGTGATACATTGAACGAACACCTAGACACTGAGGGTGTCAGGTCATACGACGTGTCAGTGATACATTGAACGAACACCTACACACTGAGGGTGTCAGGTCATACGTCGTGTCAGTGATACATTGAACGAACACTTACAGATTAAGGGTGTCAGGTCATACAAATCGTCAGTGATACATTAAACGAACACCTACACACTGAGTGTGTCAGGTTATACGAATGGCAGTGATACATTGAATGAACACCTACACACTGGGGTTGTCAGGTCATACGTCGTGTCAGTGATACATTGAACGAACACTTACACATTGAGGGTGTCAGGTCATACAAATCGTCAGTGATACATTGAACGAACACCTACACACTGAGGGTGTCAGGTTATACGAATTGCAGTGATACATTGAACGAACACATAAACAGTGGGGTTGTCAGGTCATACGTCGTGTCAGTGATACATTGGACGAACACCTACACACTGAGGGTGTCAGGTAATACGACGTGTCAGCGATACATTGAACGAACACCTACACACTGAGGGTGTCAGGTTATACGAATCGCAGTGATACATTGAACGAACACCTACACACTGAGAGTGTCAGGTCATACGACGTGTCAGTGATACATTGAACGAACACCTACACACTGGGATTGTCAGGTCATACGTCGTGTCAGTGATACATTGAACGAACACCTACACACTGGGGTTGTCAGGTCATACGTCGTGTCAGTGATACATTGAACGAACACCTACACACTGAGGGTGTCAGGTCATACGACGTGTCAGCGATACATTGAACGAACACCTACACACTGAGGGTGTCAGGTTATACGAATCGCAGTGATACATTGAACGAACACCTACACACTGAGAGTGTCAGGTCATACGACGTGTCAGTGATACATTGAACGAACACCTACACACTGAGGGTGTCAGGTCATACGCCGTGTCAGTGATACATTGAACGAACACCTACACACTGAGGGTGTTAGGTCATACGTCGTGTCAGTGATACATTGAACGAACACCTACACACTGTGGGTGTCAGCTCATACGACGTGTCAGTGATACATTGAACGAACACCTAGACACTGAGGGTGTCAGGTCATACGACGTGTCAGTGATACATTGAACGAACACCTACACACTGAGGGTGTCAGGTCATACGTCGTGTCAGTGATACATTGAACGAACACTTACAGATTAAGGGTGTCAGGTCATACAAATCGTCAGTGATACATTAAACGAACACCTACACACTGAGTGTGTCAGGTTATACGAATGGCAGTGATACATTGAATGAACACCTACACACTGGGGTTGTCAGGTCATACGTCGTGTCAGTGATACATTGAACGAACACTTACACATTGAGGGTGTCAGGTCATACAAATCGTCAGTGATACATTGAACGAACACCTACACACTGAGGGTGTCAGGTTATACGAATTGCAGTGATACATTGAACGAACACATAAACAGTGGGGTTGTCAGGTCATACGTCGTGTCAGTGATACATTGGACGAACACCTACACACTGAGGGTGTCAGGTAATACGTCGTGTCAGTGATACATTGAACGAACACCTAGACACTGTGGGTGTCAGGTCATACGTCGTGTCAGTGATACATTGAACGAACACCTACACACTGGGATTGTCAGGTCATACGTCGTGTCAGTGATACATTGAACGAACACCTACACACTGGGGGTGTCAGGTCATACGTCGTGTCAGTGATACATTGAACGAACACTTACACACTGGGGTTGTCAGGTCATACGTCGTGTCAGTGATACATTGAACGAACACCTACACACTGGGATTGTCAGGTCATACGTCGTGTCAGTGATACATTGAACGAACACCTACACACTGGGGTTGTCAGGTCATACGTCGTGTCAGTGATACATTGAACGAACACCTACACACTGAGGGTGTCAGGTCATACGACGTGTCAGCGATACATTGAACGAACACCTACACACTGAGGGTGTCAGGTTATACGAATCGCAGTGATACATTGAACGAACACCTACACACTGAGAGTGTCAGGTCATACGACGTGTCAGTGATACATTGAACGAACACCTACACACTGAGGGTGTCAGGTCATACGCCGTGTCAGTGATACATTGAACGAACACCTACACACTGAGGGTGTCAGGTCATACGTCGTGTCAGTGATACATTGAACGAACACCTACAGACTGGGGTTGTCAGATCATACGTCGTGTCAGTGATACATTGAACGAACACCTACACACTGAGGGTGTCAGGTTATACGAATCGCAGTGATACATTGAACGAACACCTACACACTGAGGGTGTCAGGTCATACGACGTGTCAGTGATACATTGTACGATGAATTTGAAATTTACTCGATTCTGATTGGTCAATCAGAGGCTATTAAATCACAATAAACCCCCTCTGTTTTAAACAGGTGCATGGTTTGATGGCCGCATCACCGCGGAAGCTTATATTCATAGAATAGTACTATTTTCAGTCATTGTCGGTAGGCATTTTTAAATAATTATATCTACAATTACAGAACACAAAATGCACAGATGCGGTTACTACAATATTCAAAGGGTGTGTGGCAATACATTTCGTGCAGAAAATACGATAGAAATCTACAAAGGGAATGTATTTACGTTTTGGAGACAACAGAGAGCTTGGAATTTTGGCGCTTTTCTATATACGACTGTGACGTCATATTTTTTGCGTCACAATGAGCGATATGACGTCATAATGTTGACCCGCGATGTAGAGCGAAAGCTCACCAAGCTTACCAAGTTGCCTTGCTTCTATGCTTTCAATGCATGTCATGTGTTCGAGTGAAGTATTACGGTGTAAAGAAACTGCTTGAGTGTATACAGCGCCATTATTTGTTCGGTGATTCTGTAATTCAGATCCATAACCCACTCAAAGCACTGGACTCAACCTATGCCGCTTCACTCAGTATATTTGCTAACACCAAAGAGTTCACGTTTTATTTAGTCATGGTAGAATGTCGGTAGGCGCGTTCGGTTACAAATTCAATGTAGCGTGGTTAAATCTACAGGTAACCTAGCTCTACATTGAAAAACAGTATGTTTATCTCCTAATTGAACGAACACCTTCACACTGAGAGTGTCAGGACATACGACGTGTCAGTGACACCGAGAGAGGATGTCCATTAGGTTAGAACATGAAGTCGTCGCTTACTATTGCATCCCCACATGGCAAAACGAATCTGTTTACATCCTAGTATTCAGTAAAGCCTGAAATCTAGAGCAAACGCAGGGTCAAAGATGACAGCGACACATCGTGGGTAGAGAGATAGTATAGCTGGCACAGGGAATGAAGGACTAGGGTACACATTTATAACAAGGGATCTCGGTGACTGCTTCAGTAAGCAGACACGACATGGAAATTGCCTGACCGGGAAGTGATCGTCTGAGTCATACACATCTGAATAGGCCCCGGTGTGTTTTTCTTGGGTAACACTCGGTATGTCTCGGGAAACAGAAAGACGGGTGCTATCAAGAGCATTGCATAACGTGTCACTGACAAATTATGAAACTGCGGTAACTTCCTGATATTGTTAGACGTTAAAACCTACAAGCACACTTGAATGATGTTTAAATAATTACCCTTGAAGAACTTTTCCTCACAAACCAAACACAACACAAAATATATGGTTACATTAGGAGACAAACCTACTCATTTGTTTTAATTTGATATAGTCCAAATGTAGCTTCGACAAATTATTTCAATTTGTCCTAGCGCGATCAACCATGACGACAAGTGCGCTTTGTGCAGTGCTCTTTGAACCCGTAATTGCACATGGGTACGAAGGTCCAATATCTTAACATTCCGAAAAGGGGTCACAGGTAGGTATAAATGTGACAAATATTCCTAAAGTTTAAGATTAGAATACTCATAATATACACTAATACAGGTTCAAAACACATATAGTTTTTCAAAAAGATGTTTTCAAATAATCCCAAAATACTACATGTTTAAATTTCATAATAACCTGTTACGTGTACGTATTTGCACCGTTTAGACTCATTTCTCGGAAATCAGCGTGACAAGTCTTCGAAATCAACATGACATCTCCCATTGTAGGGATGACATTTATATAAACTCTTCAGAAAAGGAAACTCAAAACGGATATTTGTGGCCATAAAAGCAAAATTAGCGTACCAAAAGGTGCAAAATAGAGATGTTTAATGTGTAATAGTGTCAGTGACAAGTTACCAGGATCAAAATGATCCCCTCCGTCGAGGGGATGGAAGAGCACGGGTCTACATACGTCGGGGAGGACGTTACGCCGGAAACTGCGTATATGAAGTGGACAGGTTTGGTGGGGGTAGCGTTATGATGTGGGCGGCTATCTCTCATCATGGGAGGACAGGTTTGGTCCATATCCAGGGCAATCTTACGGCTCAACGACACTCCAACGAAATTCTCCTACCAAACGTCTTCCCAATTGCAGCCAACGTCAACGGTGTATCCAGCAGGACAACGCTCGACCGCATACAGCACGGATCACGACAGCCTGTCTACACAACACCAACGTTGATGTTCTGTCCCCTGGCCCTCCAGATCCCCAGATTTGAACCGAATAGAGCACCTGTGTGATGAATTGGATAGACGGCTACGCCAACGTCAACCACAACCCCAGACGTTGCAGCAGTTGGCTTTTGCGTTGCGGGCTGAGTGGGATGTGATTCTCATACTCGTCTCTTCCATGGGCAGGTCATGTCAGGTCGCTATCGATTCCAACGGGGGACATAAGCGTTATTGATTGTAGCT
Source organism: Haliotis rufescens (assembly GCF_023055435.1). Taxonomy (NCBI): domain Eukaryota; kingdom Metazoa; phylum Mollusca; class Gastropoda; order Lepetellida; family Haliotidae; genus Haliotis; species Haliotis rufescens. The sequence goes on along the minus strand of NW_025963780.1, from coordinate 39,569,638 downwards.
GACCTTCACCTTGGCCGTTTTCTATGTACCGATAACTGAGATGACTACAATCACCAAGTGTTCTCTCCACAACATTTTGGTTGAATGCCTTGTACGGTTCCTCGTATGAATGTATTTTCCTACCTCACACAAATGTGGCTTTGCGTTTCTTTTTTTAAAGAATGTAATAACCGGATTTTAGTTATTTCGAAGTTGTGCTTATGTAACAGTTTGCTGAAATATCCCCCCACCACTAATACATATTTATTACGAACGACTACCTGTATACTCAGAACTTGGACCTGGCTGAAGACTTCGCCCCAGATGATGACACGAGAGAGACATTTAATTTTTGTGACCGATAATTATGTCTCACTTTCAAAGCGGTTAGTGTGTGTTGTATTGAATGAGGTGTGATCTGAAATAGATTTAATCGTCTTTGATACGCTTTTGTTCGGACGTCGAACTATACAATACTCTAATGGGTTACCGGGAGCCATTGTCCTATGCAAGAATACGCAGGCTGCCAATAGATCTGTGTTTTCATACGCACGATTTTAGTCTGACAAGGCTTCATTTGAAAGCGGCATCCTCACATATGCATCGATGTATGTCTCTGTCATCAACCATCTATCAACGTCTCTGTCGTCAACCATCTGTCTCTGTACGTATGTGTCATCATCCATCTATTTGTGGACGTCTCTCTTATCAACAACAATCTATCTATGGACGTCTCTGTCATCATCTATCTATCTATGGATGTCTCTGTCATCAACCATCTGTCTCTGTACGTATGTGTCATCATCCATCTATTTGTGGACGTCTCTCTTATCAACAACAATCTATCTATGGACGTCTCTGTCATCATCTATCTATCTATCGATGTCTCTGTCGTCAACCATCTGTCTCTGTACGTATGTGTCATCATCCATCTATTTGTGGACGTCTCTCTTATCAACAACAATCTATCTATGGACGTCTCTGTCATCATCTATCTATCTATCGATGTCTCTGTCGTCAACCATCTGTCTCTGTACGTATGTGTCATCATCCATCTATTTGTGGACGTCTCTCTTATCAACAACAATCTATCTATGGACGTCTCTGTCATCATCTATCTATCTATCGATGTCTTTGTCATCAACCATCTGTCTATGGACGTCTCTGTCATCATCTATCTATCTATCGATGTCTTTGTCATCAACCATCTGTCTATGGACGTCTCTGTCATCATCTACGTATCTTTGGACGTCTCTGTCATCAACCATCTATCTATTGACGTCTGTCTCATCAACCATCTATCTATGGACGTCCCTCTCATCAACCATCCATCTATGGACGTCTCTCTCATCAACCATCTATCTATGGACGTCTCTCTCATCAACCATCTATCTATGGACGTCCCTCTCACCAACAATCTATCTATGGACGTCTCCCTCATCAACCATCCATCTATGGACGTCTTTTTCATCAACCATCTGTTTATGTACGTACGTGTCATCATCCATCTGTCAAAATAGGTATGTGCAATCAACCATCTGTTTTTGGACGTCTCTGTCATCAACCATCTATATGTGGACGTCTCTGTCATCAACCATCTATGTATAGACGTCTCTGTCATCAACCATCTATCTATTGACGTCTGTCTCATCAACCATCTATCTATGGACGTCCCTCTCATCAACCATCCATCTATGGACGTCTCTCTCATCAACCATCTATCTATGGACGTCTCTCTCATCAACCATCTATCTATGGACGTCCCTCTCACCAACAATCTATCTATGGACGTCTCCCTCATCAACCATCCATCTATGGACGTCTTTTTCATCAACCATCTGTTTATGTACGTACGTGTCATCATCCATCTGTCAAAATAGGTATGTGCAATCAACCATCTGTTTTTGGACGTCTCTGTCATCAACCATCTATATGTGGACGTCTCTGTCATCAACCATCTATGTATAGACGTCTCTGTCATCAACCATCTATGTATATACGTCTCTGTCATCAACCATCAAACTATGGGCGTCTCTGTCATCAACAATCTATCTGTGGACGTCTCTGTCATCAATCATCCATCTATTTGTGGACGTCTCTCTCATCAACAATCTATCTATGGACGTCTCTGTCATCAACAGTCTATCCGTGGACCTCCATGTCATCAACAATCCACCTATGGACGGACGTCTCTGTCATCAACAGTCTATCCATGGACCTCTGTGTCATCAACCATCTATCAGAAAACGTCCTCAACAGGGAAGAATCACCTTCATGCAACAACACACGACTTAAACAGCATCAGCCCCATGCAACAGGACACGACCCAAGCAGAATCACCTCCATGCAACACAACACGAGTGAAACGGGATCAGGCTATGTAACAAGACACAACTCAAACGGGATCGCACCGTCTTCTTTGGACTCGTGGCTACTCAACCATGGAGTGTTATGATTACTTGCCTAAAACACAATATCACACATATCCTGGAATGAGCCACGCATGTGCACATATAAACTTGAATGTGCCACGCACATGCATACATAGACGTGAATGCGCCACGCACATGCACACATATACTTGCATGAACCACGCACATGCACCCGTAAACTTGGATGAGCCATGCACATGCACACATATACTTGAATGAACCACGCACATGAACACATATGCTTGAATGAACCAGGCATGTGCACATATAGACTTAAATGGACCGTGCATGTGCATACATATAGATTTAAATGAACAGCGCATGTGGACACATATACTGGAATGAGCCACGCATGTGCACATATAAACTTGAATGTTCCACGCACATGCACACATAGACGTAAATAAGCCACGCACATGCACACACATGCTTGAATGAGCCAGAAACATGCACACGTATACTTGAATGAGCAACGCACATGCACCCATAAAGTTGATTGAGCCACGCACATGCACACATAGACTTGAATGAACCACGCACATGCACACGCATTATTCAATGAGCCACGCACATGCACACGTATACTTCAATGAGCCACGCACATGCACACATATACTTTAATGAGCCACGCACATGCACACATATACTTCAATGAACCACGCACATGCTCACATAGAATTGAATGAGCCACGCACATGCACCCATAAACTTGGATGAGCCATGCACATGCACACATATACTTGCATGAACCACGCACATGCACACATATACTTCAATGAACCACGCGAATGCACACATAGACTTGAATGAGCCACGCACATGCACCCATAAACTTGGATGAGCCATGGACATGCACACATATACTTCAATGAACCACGCGAATGCACACATAGACTTGAATGAGCCACGCACATGCACCCATAAACTAGGATGAGCCATGCATATGCACACATATATTTGAATGAGCAATGCACATGCACACAGAGACTTGGAAGGACTGTTCATATGCACACTTGAATAATCTCGGAAATTCTTATAATATTTCCATCTTTCATAGTGAAACACATTATGAATAAAAGGGCCCGACATATTCTGTAATCAATAACCAATAGAATAAGAATATCAGTAAGAATAAATGCACTGAAATAATTATCGCTATTGCTCTTGACTTACCTATCTCCATTTTCTGTCATAGTCCGGCTTGGTAATGTCACAGTAGTAGGTGTCGGAGGTTGGGTTGAAATCAGATACTGCCGGTGTACAGGGCAGAGTTGTGAGTCGACTGACAATCGGAGCTGACCCTAGAAGAAACATTGTCAGTGAGTAGGTTTTTTAAACAGTCGTGTAATTCCAACAAAGGTTTCAGCTTAATATAGTATGACATGGCATTTGTGTTTATAAGAGGGCTGGTCAAAAAGTTCTAAGCATGACTAACTTTTAACTATGGGAAATAACAAAGTGAACTAGTCAAGTAGTACATTGCGTGAGTAGTTAATTGCAAGTATATTTGATCTGTTTAAGTCGTTAAGTCATTAAGTTCCACGTTTTTTCCTCACTCTTCTTGGTTATTTCATTGTGACACCGATTTCTAACTACCCGGCAGTGTGCATACACATCGAGAAGGAACATGCCTTTACACATGGGGAACTGGCATTGTGTCTATAGTTAATTCTAATTCATTAATAGTCACCACTGGTGTCTAATTTGTTGGGGAACTTGCACTGTGTCTACAGTTAATTCTCATTCATTAATAGTCACCACTGGTGTCTAACTTGTTACCCGGTCGGATAACGGTAACACGGATATTGTTGTTTTGATTTAATCCGTAAATGCAATCATACGTTTATTTCTACCATTCTACGCTGGTCTGTGATAGCACGACACACTGATGTAGTGTTGGTCAGGGGTTAACTGTATTCCACATTGGGAAAACGCTTCTAAGCTTAAAGAGAGCACTTCATTTGGTACCTTTGATATGTTAGTGATACCGCGTTAGGATTTCAACGCACAGATATACTTTGAGCATTTGTTTTGCCTGTTTCACTTAACATGAATGAGAGAGTATGTCAGATTGTTATCGCTGAGTTTTATTTTAGGCCGCTTTTAGCAACATTCCAGCAATATCAAGGCGAGGGACACCAGATATTGGCTTCACACGTTGCACCAATGTCGGGAATCGAACCCGGGTCTTCGGCGTGACGAGCGAACACTTTAACCACTAGGCTACCCGCTTGCCCCCAGATTATCAAAGTGTACCAGATTAATATGAAAAAGACCAAAAGTCAAGCAAATCTTTGACGTTTATACCCCTGATGAAACACACGAATACGGCCATGATGATGACGAAACAATTATCCCAATCAGGGTGACTCTGGGATTCAAAGATCATAGGATCATTGTACGCCCAGGGGACGCAACTCAGCATAATGAATACGAATAAGGAATCTGAAACAAATTGGCTACCCATGCCACCCACGCTGATCGACCCTATTTATGAAGCAACTTTTGAGCAAGAGTCGCCTTTCTTTCACCTCTTCCTGAGCTGTTTAACTTACACAGTTTAATAAACTGAGATTGTAGTCATCTCAGTTATCGGTACATAGAAAACGGCCAAGATGAAGGTCAGCTACAATCAATAACGCTTATGTCCCCCGTTGGAATCGATAGCGACCTGACATGACCTGCCCATGGAAGAGACGAGTATGAGAATCACATCCCACTCAGCCCGCAACGCAAAAGCCAACTGCTGCAACGTCTGGGGTTGTGGTTGACGTTGGCGTAGCCGTCTATCCAATTCATCACACAGGTGCTCTATTCGGTTCAAATCTGGGGATCTGGAGGGCCAGGGGACAGAACAACAACGTTGGTGTTGTGTAGACAGGCTCTCGTGATGTCGGAACGTCAGTCTTTTTAACATTAATGTTGCTTTGTGTATAAACATCGGGAAAGTCATCTTCAAGTTAATAGCTGGGACAAGGAAGTACAGGGGATCTTGATCTGATGTCCCGTTGCCACAAGGGATGTTTCATGGTGTTTACATTATACTATGCATTGCAGTTCGTTTGATTTCATCTTATGGGTCAGTGGCGTGCAACACGCTTAGCGAACAACTCACGAGTAGTCAAGTCAAGTGTTTATCGTTTCAACATTGCTTGTGCATGTACGTACAATGGTTTGTACACATCAGTAACATAATCCCTTGATTGCCCGCTCAAACCTGTAGGGTAAGGGCAAGCGATATATGTTTGAGCCCTGAACAAGGCGCAATCCAACAAAGTTTAACATAGCGACAGTAGCTGCAATACTAGAAGCTGTGTTACCTTGACGGTAAACGTGATTGTAATATAACCTATTCTCGTTCAGTTCACATCAGGTAGTTGTAAAGCATGCCAATCAATGAGCGGAGAAATCTAGATGTTTTGGCTTGTGTAACAACCACACCTTCTCTGACGCCCGCCTTTGTCTCCGTCTTAAACATTGCAAAGCCCACTGTATAAATAGCTCTAAGTGTTTGCCTGGCCTAGCTGTGATGTGAGGCGTGAAGCGAGTTTAGAAATTTGCCAGAGACTACTACTTTTTCGAATTTTTTTATCTGAAAGAAGGAGCATCACACATTTTCACAATGCTTTTTGTAGGACATCCATCATATTCAGCTGACAGGTGTGTGTGTGTGTGTGTGTGTGTGTGTGTGTGTGTGTGTGTGTGTGTGTGTGTGTGTGTGTGTGTGTGTGTGTGTGTGTGTGTGTGTGTGTGACCTGGCGCATTCTTTTGAAAATCTCTGGAATCGACAAAGTCGACCTCTGTACAGCATGTTTACTTCTAAACAGGTTTTGTTGTATGGTTTGGTATAACGTTTCTTGATATTTCGGCACTCGTGAAGAGCAACCTCCTCGTGGTGAGTGCTGGGTAGCGCTAATAGCTCTTCCCCCGTGTGGAACCGGGGTAGAATATTTCCACAGCACCCCATTGCTGGTCGTAAGAGGCGACCAAAGTGGGCAGCCCGTTTGCCGTGGGTTGCGTCCCTGTGTCGGCGGAGGACGGGAGTCTGGTAGTTGAGGGCACTGGTTCCTGGAACTGTGTTCCTTTGCCCAACACACTACTTCGACCCTTACTTCGCCTAGACGGGTGGTAAGATGGGCCCGGTCTTATCAATCGGCTGGTCATGCCAGGCCCTGTGCGTAATATTGTATATGCACTCCTGTGTTGTATTATAATGTATATTTTGGACTTGGCCAAGCATACTTTGTATGAATTACCAATTTTTGATGGAATAAATTGCCTAGAGTCTTACGCCAGAAGGCGGTGGCTCATGGGCCAATCTGGTACTTTCGACCTCTGAGTTCTGTATGTCTTCAATTTCTTGCCATGGGCCGAACCAGCCTGACATTTTATTTGATAGACAAATACAGCTATTCATGTTGTTCTTACTGGAGTATAACACCTCTGCATCCCTGATGTTTGCATGTTGGAGATCCGGTGCAGGAAAACATCGCTCTTTGTAGCACTCCATGGTGGGTGGGGAGCAGGGGTGCTGAATAAATTACTTTCATCATGGCTCACAATCAATCTGGTTCGAACCGTTATGACAAGAAAAGACGTCTAGAAGCTGAGATTTTCTCGGCTGATGAAGATGTTTCTCCTTCACCAAACTAAATTCTTGGGCTCGGTTTCTTGTAGTCGAAGCACTAAATGAACAACCATTAAAAATAAACCCTTTTGCCATATGTAAAGCCATTGAAGGTATTTGTGGTGAGGTAAAGAATGTTTCACGTCTCAGGAGCGGCTCTCTTTTGGTAGAGTGTGCACGGAGACAGCAGGCTATTAATCTTTTGCAATGTACAATCTTTGCTAACACGCAAGTTGTTGTCTCTGAACACCGAACTTTTAATTCGAGTCGGGGGATCATCCGCGACAGAGCACGTTGTCTGGCGGAAATGTCAGAAGAAGACATTCTTGAGGAACTAAAAGGACAAAGCGTCACGTCGGTGAAGCGTTTCACTAGAAAGGATGGGGAGAACATTGTTCCAACAAATACATATTTGTTCACATTTTCACTTTCAACCATTCCCCAGTCTATAAAGGCAGGCTATTTTAACATCGGAGTGGAGGTGTATGTCTCCAATCCACTCCGGTGTTACAAATGTCAAAAATTTGGACACGGCTCCAAATCATGCACTCGTCCTACTGTTTGTCACCGTTGTGGTAGCAATCATGACGGTTTCGATTGTACAGCAGACCTCAAATGTATAAATTGTACGGGTCAACATGTAGCGTCATCCAAATCCTGTCCTTTTTGGAAACGTGAAAAAGATATTTTGACTATCAAATGTCAAAACAATGTTTCTTACCTTGATGCTAAAAAACTCTTTGATAGCCGGACACCTTCACCAAAACATTCGTATGCTGCTGCTGCTGCTGTTACGGTCTCTCGCCATTCAACCAGTAGATCTATAGAATGTCAGACTGACTTGACTTGGACAATTTCTGAGCATCCGGTTCCTCTGACTACAACATCCGAGAGTCAGACAAATCATTCCGTCAGTCCAGGTGCTATATCTTCAACATCTCCGGTTGTGACTCAGGCTGTGGCCCCATCACCGCCAACTCCGAAAATACCATCTTCTGAAATGTCAGCTCCAAACAAACCTTCAACGGAAATGGCAAAAAAACAAAAGAAAAAACAAAGTAAAAAAATTACAACAAAGATCCCAACTGTCACTGAAACATCTGTAGATGTTCATAACTTTTTCGAGCCTCTTGAGATGGATGTTACCCCATCTTCACACCACAACAATAGTGGTGACTCATCTTCACATTCACGTGAGCGTTCTCCTATAGAACCACCATGAATCATTCTAGTCTAATTCAATGGAATTGCAGAGGGCTTAGGCACAACTTTAATGAACTACAGTTATTAACAACAGATTATATTCCATCAGCAATTTGTTTACAAGAGACGTACTTAAAAAATACAGATAACTTTGAATTAAGGCAGTATAGTTCCTATCATTCTTTTTCTCCTCCAGGAGATAAAGCTACTGGAGGAGCTTCTATTTTGGTGCGGAGGGGCGTTGTTCACAGTCCTGTTCCGCTTGACACGAATATGCAAGCCGTTGCAGTTAGACTTACACTGCATATTGCCTTCACACTTTGCTCCTTATACATTCCTCCATCCTCAAATCTTCAGCGTAATGATCTACAGACACTGTACGACCAGCTCCCAAAGCCCTGTGTCATCATGGGTGATCTAAATGGGCATAATCCTTTATGGGGAGGTTCTATCATTAATCAAAAGGGTAAAGTCATCGAGGATTTTGTTTCTGATAATGACCTCTGCATCTTTAACGATGACTCGGACACCTACTTACACCCTGCAACTGGTACGTATTCATCATTAGATCTGTCTTTGACGGATTCAGTTTTGTTGAATGAATTCTCATGGTCCGTCCATGATGACCTATGTGGGAGTGACCATTTCCCCACGGTGCTTAAACCAATTAATCCCGCTGATGATCCACCTTCACCTCGATGGAATTTTGTGAAGGCTGATTGGCTGTTATTTCAATCTTTATGCAAAGATAAATTACTACCTACGTCTTTTCAGAATGTTACTGACCCGATTCAGTTGTTCTCAGATATACTGAATGAAATTGCTGATGAATCAATACCTAAGTCCTCGATCAACCCACGTGTTCGTAAACCGTGGTTTGATGACACTTGCAAACACGCTAGGAAATGTCGTAAGAAGGCGGAGAAATACTTCCGTAAACATCCCACTGTCCATAACTTGAACATCGTCAAAATTTCAAATGCCAAGGCGAGACGTCTTTTTAAACAAAATAAACGTCAATCCTGGCAGAATTATGTCTCAAAAATTAACTCTCGTACCCCCATGTCCAAGGTATGGAACATGATCAAAAAGATCAAAGGCAAGGGATCAAATTCTACAGTAAACCATCTAAAGGATGGCGATACTTTGCTAACGACTAAATCTGATATTGCCAATAGACTTGGGAAAACGTTATCTCAACATTCTTCTTCATCTAATTACGCTCCTGAATTTCAAAAATATCAACTCCAACAGGAAAAGAAAAAAGTAAATTTTACATCTGATAATGGTGAAGATTACAATGAGGTATTTTCACTACATGAGCTACATACTGCCTTAGGGCAAGCTCATGATACAGCAGCAGGCGCTGATAATATTCATTATCAGCTACTGAAACACTTGCCAGAATCATGCCTTGAAACTTTGTTGACTATATTTGATGACATTTGGACATCTGGGACGTTTCCACCTTCATGGCATAATGCCATTGTTATACCAATACCCAAACCTGGGCGGGATCATTCTGATCCATCAAATTACCGACCTATCTCTCTAACTAGCTGTGTTTGTAAAACTATGGAACGCATGGTAAATAATCGATTAGTGTGGTACTTGGAAACAAATAATCTTCTTACCAATATACAATGTGGTTTCCGGAAGAACAGAAGTACTATCGATCATTTAGTGCGTTTAGAATCGTTCATTAAAAATTCCATTGTAAATAGACAACATGCTGTATCGATCTTTTTCGATTTAGAAAAAGCATACGATACAACATGGAAACATGGTATTTTAAAAGATCTTCATGATTTTGGATTAAGAGGCCGTTTGCCTCTTTTCATATCACAGTTTTTAACAGACAGGCAATTTCAAGTCCGAGTGGGTACAACCCTGTCTGATCATTATAATCAGGATCAGGGTGTCCCACAAGGCAGTATTTTGTCTGTCACTTTATTCAGTATAAAAATTAACAGTTTGTCCAAAGTTTTAAATGATTCAGTTGATGGATCACTTTTTGTGGATGATTTTAATCTGTCTTGTCGTGGTAAAAATATGCGCACAATAGAAAGGCAATTACAATTATGTCTTAATAAAATTCACAAGTGGTGTTTAGAAAACGGGTTTAAATTTTCCAAATCAAAAACTAATTGTATTCATTTCTGCAGAAAATATAAGCCACATAAGGACCCTGAACTGTTTCTGAATGGCGCTCCTATCAAAGTTGTTAAGGAAGCCAAGTTCTTGGGACTTATTTTTGATCATCACTTAACTTTCCTCCCGCATATTAAATACCTAAAAGCTAAATGCCTGAAGGCACTCGACTTATTGAAAGTAGTTTCTAATTCAAAGTGGGGAGGGGATCAAACAACTCTCTTACACTTATACAGGTCACTAATCCGTTCAAAACTTGATTATGGCTCCATCGTCTATGGTGGAGCCTGTAAAAGTAATTTACAAAAACTTGATACGATACATCATCAGGGCCTGAGGCTTTGCATTGGTGCCTTCAGGACGTCTCCAATTCACAGTCTATATGAAGAAGCGGATGAACCTTCTCTTAAACAACGCCGTCTAAAGTTATCTTTACAATATGTCACTAAATTATATTCTAATCAGTCCAATCCAGCTTTTAATTGCGTCTTCAATCCTCTTTACCAAGATATTTACAATAAAAAGTCATCTCTTGTTCCACCACTCGGAATCAGAATCCAGTCTGCCTTGTTTGCTTCCAATATTAAACTGCAAAATATAGCTCCTACTCAACTGTTTTCAACACCTCCTTGGCAAATGGTACGGCCAGAGGTTGACCTTACATTAACAAAATTCAAGAAATCAGATACTAACCAATTAATTTACCAACAAGAATACCATCAATTAAGAAACACTTACGACACTTATAAATCTATATTTACAGATGGATCCAAGGATGGTGGCGCAGTTGCTAGTGCCACTGTCATTGGATCCAGAACAATATCTTCACGTTTACCTGATAACAGTTCAATATTCACAGCAGAAGCAAACGCCATTTTTACAGCACTTAAATATGTCAGTCGTCAATCTAAACATAAACAATTCATTATTTTTTCTGATTCACTTTCATGCCTTCAGGCGATTAAAAATATGTCACCCAAACATCCACTTTTAATACAGATTCTCGAATTAATTAATAATCTTGCGACTGGCCAATATGACATCGTCTTTTGTTGGTTACCAAGCCATGTTGGTATCATTGGTAACACAATGGCCGATGCTGCTGCAAAAGCAGCACTCAACAAATCTGTGACACCACTTCTGATCCCATACACTGATTTTAAACCCATGATTCGATCTTACGTCAGAGATCTTATGCAACAGAAGTGGGACACCCACGTAGGTATCAATAAATTACATGAAATTAAACCAAATATCGGTTACACCTACTTGGGCTGTCAGTCCAGATTTGAAGAGGTCATTATGCGACGATGTCGTATTGGCCATTCAAGATATACACATGAGTATCTTTTAAATGGTGAGGATCCTCCGTTTTGCATCCCTTGTGATGAAAGAATCACAGTCAAGCATGTCCTGCTTGACTGCATTGATTTTTCCATCACAAGGGATAAATATTATAGTGTCAAAACAGTCAAGGACCTTTTTAGTCAAGTTAATTCTCATTTAGTATTGCACTTTTTAAAGGAAATTGATTTAATACATAAATTTTGATGTACCTAATATGTTTTTATATATTGGTAGTGCTACTATATAACATAGATTGTTAGTGGCTGTACCCTCGAGGGGGGTTGAAGTAGCGTAAAATTATTGTCCCCCTAAGAGGGTATGTAAGTTCCACATCATTCAATGTATTGTTATGCATACCAGAATTTTAAAACGTAGTATTTTTGTCATTTTAATCTAAGGCTTAACTGGTAAACTATCGCCAGTGACTGAAGGACTGATATAAATCCAGCCAGGGTCCATGCAGGAAGCAAAGGCACTGTAAGTCCCCATGGTCCCTGGTATGGTGTTCTCCCTTTAGTTACTGACGATCTCTAGCCCATTTTTATATTGTGTTGTTAATTAGGGCTCCAAGCCGAAAGGCTGTAGAGCCCTATTGTAATCGTTCGATTTATTATTATTATTATTATTATTATTATTTATTATTATTTATTATTCCGCCGATTTTTGTACCTGCCCTAGCAAAATAACCACTGACTCGATTTTGTTCAAATTTTGTGTGGGTTTGTAGACCGTTGGGTACTAGTGCCCGCCAAAAACCCAAGGCCGTAGGCCCAAAGGCCAAGGGCAGATAACTGAATAACAAGTATTTTTTGACGATATATTTTGCCCTGCTGCTCCACAACCGTTTGTCCGTTTACTTTCAAACCTTGCATGTATCTGCTGCTTCAGTTCTTTGATATTTTTTGTTCTTTGACTTTGGTCATTGATCACGTGGTTTGGCAGCCATATTGGATTCAAGGTTTTGACAGGTTTTTTTGGGTACCTGTCTTGAAATACTATCTCCTCTGAATCCACTGCATGAAATGCTTTCAAACTTTCTGAGGATTGTCTCCATACAGAACACAACAAATAAGCATAGCCGTTTTTGGATATCTTTTTTAGTTGCGGTCATATTGGATTTTGATTTTGATCATTTCTTTTTACCGAAAATTTACTTTTAAGATCATAGCTTGTAAGGTTCTTAACAGAAACTATTGAAAGTTTGCATGAAGCTTTGAGACTATGTGTAGCTCATTTTGTCCTGGGTTACATACTGAAAGCACCACTGCTTGGTGTGGTATTATTTGATTTAAGAAAAAAAATCAGACTTGAGTACAAATATTGAAGGAAGCGTCTCATAAATCTACCATACACCCCCATTCACTGGCTTTGCAGATATCCAAGCGTTCTCCACAGTCTTGTTCGGTATTATGTGTACTACCCTTGACGACCAGGATTAGAATTGGCCTTTTTCAACCGATGCTTGTCTCAAGAGGCAACTATGCTTGTCACAGGAGGCGACTAATCGGATTGGGTGGTCAGACTCGCTGGCTTGATTCTTCATTTCTCAATTGCCAATTGCTACGGTACCTTATTTTTGACGGCGTTGTTTAAAGCAAACCATTTGCGGATTAGAATATGGTCGAGGTCGGAAATTGTTTAGTACACTCTGGGAAACTGTGGCACACGCCAATTTGGTAGCGGTAATGTCCTGCAAACGGTGACTATCTTTTGACAGAGTTTGTACAAGCAAACTATATGCGGATTCGAACATGGTCGAAGTCAAACATGGGTTAAGAACACACTGGGACACGTGTGGTGATGTCTCACAAGCGGTTCATTACATTTGATGGCGTTGGTACAACCAAACCATTTGGGGATTCGAACATGGTCGAAGTCAAACGTTGGTTTAGAACACACTGGGATACGTGTGGTGATGTCTCACAAGCGGTGCATTACATTTGATGGCGTTGGTACAAGCAAACCATATGCGGATTCGAACATGGTCGAAGTCAAACACGGGTTAAGAACACCCTGAGACACGTGTGGTGATGTCTCACAAGCGGTTTATTACATTTGATTGCGTTGGTACAAGCAAACCATATGCGGATTCGAACATGGTCGAAGTTGGAAAATGGTTGAAACATCCTGGGACACCCAAGCACATGTCAATTTAGTAGTGGTGATGTCTCACAAGAGGTTCCTTACATTTGACGGCGTTGGTACAGGTAAACCCTTTGAGGATTCGAATATGAACGAGGTCGGAAACAAGTTTAGCACTTTATCTCAGCAATGCGACAGGAACCCGTGGCCCGGACGAACGCAGAACGCTAATCCGTTTGACTGGAGCCCAACTGACAAAGAAGTTACAGCCTGTTAAAGAGTCCCCAAGCCAAAAGGCTGAAGAGTCCCAGTGTTAGCATTTGATTTAATATTATTATTATTCCGCCGATTTTTGTACCAGAGCTAGCAAAAAAACCACTGGCTTGATTTTGTTCAAATTTTGTATGTGTATGAAGACCGTTGGGTACTAGTGCCCGCCAAAAACCCAAGGCCGTAGGCCCAAAGGCCAAGGGCAGATAACTAAAAGACAATAATTTTTTTGAAGATGTATTTCGCCCTATTGCTCCGCAACCGCTTATCCGATTACTTTGAAAACTTGCATGTATCTGCTGCTTGAGCTGCTTGACATTTTTTGTTCTTTGACTTTGGTCATTGGTCACATGGTTTGGCAGCCATATTGGATTCAAGGTTTTCACAGTGTCTTTTGGGTACCTGTCTTCAAATACTATCTCCTCTGAATCCACTACATAAAATGCTTCCAAATTTTCTGAGAATTGTCTCCACACACAACACAGCAAACTCTCATAGCCGTTTTGGGATATCTGTTTTAGTTGCGGTTGTATTGGATTTTGATTTTGATAAAAAAAATTACCGAAATTTTACTTTAACGATCATATCTTGTTAGCGTGTTGACAGAAACTATTGCAAGTTTACATGAAGTTAGTGTATCATATGCATCTTATTTTCTGTTCTTGGGTGCATGGAAAAAGTAACAAGACTTGGTGGTAATATTTGATTAGAATTTGGGACACCCCTGGAACACGCCAATGTCCTGCAAACGGTGACTATCTTTTGACAGAGTTGGTACAAACAAACCCTTTGAGGATTCGAACATGTTTGATGTCGGAAATGGGTTTAAAACAGACTTAGCACACGCCAATTTCGTAGCGGCAATACCCTGCAAGTTGTGCCTACATGTGACGGATTTGGTACAAGGAAACCCTTTAAGGATTCGAACATGGACGTTTGTGCACAGTGTAACTTGGAGCCCGCCATTGCTGCTTGCAGCTTTAATTCTTATTGCTTTTATATGTTCCTCAACTAGTTTTAATACACTCTGTGATATTCTAGTTATTGTACTGTCCTTTGCTGACAGGTTTTTTATAAATTATATATACTTATTTGTTATTAATGTATTAATTCTCGTCACGATATGGCTGAAATATTGCCGATGTGACGTTAAATATTAACTCACTCACTCACTCTTGATATTTCAGTCAATTCAAAGTGTATTCCTGTATTCTGTAGGTAAATGCTGCCATACATGGTTCTTCTTTCTAGTCTTCTGCCCAGCCAGGCAGGGTAACGAATACAATATTAACGTCTAGCATGACGCGGTCCGGGATCGACCAACCGACCTTCCCCTCTCCGGACAGACGCTCTATCCACTAGACCACGGAAGCGGTCCTGGAACATCTCCGAAACTGGGTAGGATACCCTATCGCCTTGATCTGACCACTTCGTCATCAGGGCTCTGGCCCACGAGTCCTTCTTTTTCGCATATTGACCTCATCAAGAGTAATTATTTGTATGATATATACAACGTAATATAGTAAGCACTTGATGTGATCATTTTAAATATTACGAGTTTGAAGGGTACATTTAACAACCATCTCAGCAAGTCATGTAACTACCAGTAACTTCCTTTCGTCTTGTTATGTTGAACAAGTTATATGCTTCTCGGTAGCATATTATCCTGGGTTGTTTATGTCAGTGTCAAGATTTGAGCCTATCTCTCCATCTTCCCATGTATGCGTACCTACCCTATGTATATGGATATTTCCTGCTATGTTACAACGGCCCCATATGACACTGCACCGTATGTATATATCACAATGAGTCATGTGGCAGTGTGTTACGTCAGTGAACCGTAGTGAAATAGGGTATCTCTGCTTACAGCTAAGCGTCTCGTGATCAGCCTCTCTGTGTTCTGAGTTCATCTTCCTGTGTTAGTCTTGCCAGATTGAATAACATGTGAAGGATCATTTTGACTGCAACAGAGGTCAGTGTTAGCTTGTATGAAAACACCGAGTGAATTGTGGTTTAAGTTGAGGTAGTTAATGCTATACGTCACCAAGTGTTTGGGCTAACCAATGCCGACAGTGATAATGTTTACTTATACCACTGTGAAACAGGGGAAGACACAACTTAAACCAAATATCTAAATCTCTAATAAGTACAAAGGCATGGGTTTAGGACAAAATTCCTAGACTTGTTCGGGCAATCGACATGATTAGAATTCACGGAGAAAACCTGATGAAATTCAAACCGATGGGAACCAAGGGCCCATTACAACAGAGGCTCTATTAACACTGACCCTGGGGTGGCGGGGAAGAATGATTACAGAACATGTGCTCCTCAGACTGACTAGGTTAACGATGACGTCACGTGGCTCGGTATAGCCAACGTTGTTGCACAGACAAAATATTTTACTGGTATGATACATTTAATCCAAGAGGGTTCAAAGTACTCTCACATTGATATTCAATGTTCTCATTATTTTATTTCACGATAATATTTCTTAGCGCAAGAAAGTCAGTTTTGTTCCACAAAGTGATTTCTCAGTACAAGTAAGTCGGGTGTATTTTACAAAGTCATTTCTCAGTACAAGTAAGTCGGGTGTATTTCACAAAGTGATTTCTCAGTACAAGTAAATCGGGTGTTTTTCGCAAAGTGATTTCTCAGTACAAGTAAGTCGGTGTATTGCACAAAGTGATTTCTCAGCACAAGTAAGTCGGGTGTATTGCACAAAGTGATTTCTTTGTCACAGGAAGTCAATGATATTTCTCTGAGTGATTTGACACCACAACCATATACAACCCGTGATAATATTACACTACATTTAACAAAATATTTATCTTGGTGACATTGCATATGAATGTATAAGGTTTGACATAACCCCACACCAGGATAACAACTATGATCATCAGCTGTTGTTTAGGAAAGTGGCCATTGGCCAATAAAATCATGTGGTAGCATTGGTACCAAAGTATATTCAAATTATTCCGGAAATATATTCCGTTAAGTATAGATTTACTAATGGTATTGATTATAACTTGGCCTTGGCTGTGCGGTCTCTGGCAACAATCACAATAGTTAATGCACCTATTGATCCATTTATGTATATAATTGTCACTGCTATCTTACGCCCAATAGGCTTTGTTTCGGCAGATAAACAAGTCTGGTTAAAACATATTGATTGTGCTTATTTGAACTGACACGTTTGAAAATGTCCTGTTATAAAATTCTTCTAAGCCATCGCAGAGCGCAATCATATAAGCTGAAATGCTTTGCTAAACATTTTGATCGTAAATGTCAATATTATGACATTTTAATTCAAACACGTTTAAAAGATGTATGTTTTGAATTTAACAAACATTCATATCCCTCAAAACATATTTACATTATGGTACGTGTTTAGGTTGGGATTTTTTAGAAATACATGTTTTACCTGTTTGTACAATAATAAATTTTACTAGCGCAAACTCATGTTTGAGTAACACAGTTTGAGTGGAACATAAATAACCTGCCGTGTTTAAAATGTGACGTTAATGTGGGCTCGAGTAATGTTCGGCTAGATATGATTTACTCCATGTCGTCATGTTTCTTTCTGATCTGCCATTGGTCACTGGTTCAGATACATTCCTCCAAGTGTCATGGCAGTTCCCGAAATCATGATTATAATTAACTGCTTTGAAACAATTAGTTATAAAATATTTCCAGGAAGAAACATTTCAACGAAGAGGAAGTGAATGAAAGCATTTGTTTTGTAATTGGGAATGAAAATTGAGCATCGTGTCTTTTTCAAATGCGGAAGTCACGTGTAGAAAAGACCCGTGGCCTATTTCAAAGCGGTAGTCACGTAAAGTTACAACAAAGTCTCCTGTCTCCAATGACGCTAATATATCCATATACACATTCTAAACAGGTATGTTAACATCTGTCGGCCTGTTGTGCGAGTATATTGATATACCTTATGCCGCGTCTCCGTTTAAGCTTGACATCACAACGATCACACTCACTCATGTGCGACAGATCAGGTTCTGCACATACACCTCGCTTTGAGGTGATTCTCGTAATAACTTAGAAACAATATCGCAGTTCCATTAACTGTACCAACTGCAACACTAGATCAACACCCGATAAAAGTCGCCAGACCAATGGTAGCCCCTATTTACGTTCTCGTGATGTCATGGAAACCCCGGTAGGGTTGATATGCGATCAACTTATGTGTGTGTCACACTTATGTGTGAGAGGGTGTGTGGCTCCTTATACAGGTCACTACGAAATACCGTTTTATAGTGCTAGCCACTGATAAACCATGCAGCTGTTTCATATGACAAGGAAGGCACAACTTATGGCAACAACGTTTTTATTTTATTGTAATGGCGACGTTTCTGTACAGATCCTTGTATCCAACAATTCATGTTTCGATATGAATACTCCGATCAACGCTGAATACCGACTCCGTGTCGGAGCCGTGTTCTTGTTTATCCCCTTAATACCAAGCGCGAGACAGGGTAACAACAAGTACCATTTATGTACGGCCCATGATCGAACTACCGACCTTCATCGGTCAGACGCTCTATCCACTAGACCACATAGGCGGTCCCCACTTCCCATGGATACGATGGAGCAGATATCGTCAGCATCGGGAAACTCAAACCTTAAAATCAATTGTTGTTCATTATGCCTCTCATGACACTGTAAGAGGGATGGCTGAAGAGGTTCGAGCTTAACTAGGAAGTGTGTATAGTTTGTTTATTTTGTTTGTTTGTTGTTTAACGAAACAAACACACTATACACACTTCCTAGTTGAGCGTCAATGCTACTGATGAACTAGTCACGAATGTCCAACGAATCAGGTTCCATTGCACGTAAAAAGCAAAATAGTGGTGAAAATATATGAATGGATGACAGAAACTCTGTGATGCCACCCGGGGATCGCTAAGAGGGTACACATGGTCTGTTATAACTCGTCACACATTCAATACTTGTCATGCTAACAGGCATTTGAACCATTTAAACAACCAGGTAGCATTTAGCTGACTAGGTGTTCTGTTGATGAAAATGAACAAAATTGGCTACCGCGGCTGTCACTAAGTACCTTCAACAGCCACCTATGCAGACATGTCAACTGTATGAAAACTGTCCTTTTAAGATGTGGGAAGCGGATTACAGATGTTATTGATGAGGAAGTCAAGCATTTCACATATATTTTTCTCAGTAAACTTCAGATAGTATTTGCTTTTGTTTTTAGAAGTTGTCCTGAACCGCTAAATCTAGATGCGTAACTGCATGTATGGTCACCACGTTTTGTAACAAAAGTCCCATGGATCAAGGAGTGAGGTTTTTCCTTTTGTTTGTCGTGTGGTATAGTGGTGAACAAATCAAATGTTTTGACAGAATGAGATTTGTTTCTTTCCTGAGATTGTAAAAAGTAAAACAAATCCTGTGAGTTTTGAGAACCCACATTGTATTCATTCCACTTGTTTCAAATATTGTCTATGAATATAAAGAAAGCCCTTCCCTTATTGTCTCGTTAGTTTGACTATTGTAGGTTTAACCCTTGCTATCAGGTAATGTTGGGTATACGAGCATTTAACTCCCCTTAAATACACATGACATAAATTCAACTTTTCCGTGTAACGCACACGTTTTACCGTAACTGAGCTCAAATAGAAACGCGTGTACATTTACATACTACCTCACTATGTGAACCCACGGCTGTATTCGTACATGTTTGACGTCACAATGTTCACGCTTCGTTCCCATTTTAGAGGAAAAGTTTAAGAGACTAAAAGTAAATTAAATGTTTACTATCAACACCAAACCTGAATAATAAACATGTCATAGGCCTAGGGTGATCAATGCCTAAAGGAAGCTCATTAAAAGCGACCAAACTGTAGATACACGATCTTGGCTTCATATATCATTTGGAAAATTCAAACATTTTGAACAATGCATTTTGGCTCAGTTCCTCCTGTCCTCATTGTTACAATATGCATATCTAATCTATTGTATTCTTTATCATCATAGATGACAACATTTTACATTTATTTAAAAAGAGTGTTCAGATACATTTTAGATGCGTGTCTTTCCAACATGGGTCGGGTAGCCTAGTGGTTAAAGCGTTCGCTCATCACGCCGAAGACCCGGGTTCGATTCCCGACATGGGTACAATGTGTGAAGCCCATTACTTGTATCCCCCGCGGTGATATTGCTGGAATATTGCTAAAATCGGCGTAAAACTATACTCACTCACTCACTTTTGCAACACGTTACACAGAATGTTGTAAAGGAAAAAGAGTTTGTTTGTGTCTATATCATACAACGATCTGTGCTCAGCAAGAGTGTCAAACCAACGGAAACGATTTCGCGGGCGTTAAACGTATGACGTTTACATTAATAAAACAATATTATTGTTCAACACAAACAGAAATAACAAAAAGCAAAGATGGAGTTACCCATGCTCGCAGTTTGCAACAGGGTACAGATTATATTGACATGAAACATGCACATGGTTGTACCATTTGTTCCAACACTTTGTAATCTGATTATTTCTCCTGGTGTACCAACCAGAATATACGTTTTCGGGACTGAAATTATCACGTATCACACCTCTCATCAGAGAGTGATCACCATCTGCCTTAACGCCGTTGACTAAATACGGAGTATCGTCCATAAAGTGCAGGCTAAAGTTCAATAGCTTTTGTTTTTAAATAAACATACAGAAATTCGTCATGTCCATGAAAGTATAGTAAATATTGAAAGTACATATGGTATATATCACTGTACTTCAGTCTTGTATCTATTCCTAACTGCTGTATAGCCGACATGCATGTAAGTAAAATGTAGTATAGACCCATGTACGTATTGTATTTATCATTGTAAGTGTCATTTGTCATTGCAAGTTCTTTAAATCTTAAACATTCATTCAGCAACATTACAGCTATGTATAATCAATCCAATGATCCTTGGCATCGATCTACTCAATTGGAATGAAATACGTGCATCAACCATGTCAGTCAGCTTAACCATCCGTCTCTGTATCTAACGCTAATCGTCACCGGGACAGTATGATGTACATATATGTAAATATTACTGTAAATGCAAGAGAATAATTAGCTTAGACTTTCTGCCGATACAGATTATATTTGGCAAAAAGGGTAAAATAGCTGTGGCATTTATATGAATGGACCATAGAAAATCAGTGATGACACCAGGTGTTCGCGAAAATGGTAAGCATGTCCTACCCGACCGGTAGCACCCGCCATTCATATAATTTGCATAAAAGGAAGTATTTATTGCCTGACGCAGCACAGCCGTACTCCTCCTCCTGTAAAGTGTGATGTTGGTTGGTTTGTTGTTTAACGCCGCACTCAGCAATATTCCAGCTATATGACGGCGGTCTGTAAATAATCGAGTCTGGACAATCCAGTGATTAATATCATGAGCATCGATCCACGCAATTGGGATCGATGACATGCATCAACGAAGTCAGCGAACCTGACCACCCGATCCCGTTAGTCGCCTTTTACGACAAGCATAGTCGCCTTTTACGGCAAGCATGGGTTGCTGAAGACCTATTCTACCCCGGAATCTTCACGGGCAAAGTGTGATGTACATCCATGTAAGTATAGTACATTTTTTTAACAAAAGCACAGTGCATATTTAAGTAAGTACAGTATATTGTATACACATGAGGGTACATTATAGGATACATAAATGTAATCACAATGTGGTATATATCCTTGTTCGTATGGTATATATCATTGTAATTAAAGTGTAGCAAACATCCATGTAAGTATATCATATTTACAGTTAAGTAGATCTCATTATAAATCCATGTAAAGTATGATATAATATGCATCCGGTACAGTACATAATAGTATATATCATTGTATGCACAAGTATAGCATACATATATGTAGGGGGCACGGGTGACCCAGTCGTCTTAGGCGCCGCTGTGCGAGTTGCGTCGCTTGGGCACGCCAGAGACCCATGATTGTGGGTTCGGATCACGGTTCGCCCCGATTATGTTTCTAGGTTTGTCAGCACCATACCCGTGCTCGTGGGTTTCACCGAAGCGGTAAACGTCTAAGACCTGCATCACTTCGGGCTTTCCTCCAACAGTAAGCTGACACGCCGTGATATAACTCGAATACTGTTAAAGGCGGCGTTAAACCCAACTCACTCACTCACTCACATATATGTAAGTAAAGTGTAGTATATAGCCATGTTCAGTACAGTGTAATAACATGTAAGTAATGAGGGTTAATGCCAGAGAATAACCAATCTCGAGTATCTGCCGAATCAGATTCCATTGGGCGTAAAAGGAAACGATGAAAAGTATACGGCTGGATGACTGAAACACGTTATTGAAGGGTTCGCGAAATGGGTAAATGTCTTGGCGTTCTGATAGCACCCATCAGTCACCAACATTGCATAGTGAGTGAGTGAGTTGGGTTTAATTTAACACCGCTCTTAACAGTATTCCAGTTATATCGCGGCGTGTCAGCTTAATGTTGGAGGAAAGCCCGAAGTGATGCAGGCCTTAGACGTTTACCGCTTCGGTGAAACCCACGAGCACGGGTATGGTGCTGACAAACCTAGAAACATAATCGGGGCGAACCGTGATTCGAACCCACAATCATAGGTTTCTGTAGAATCGCGGCGCCTTAGACGACTGGGCCGCCAGTGCCTCCCCACACACACACCTCCACCCACCCACACCCCTAAACATGTAAGTGTTTGTTGCCTAGTGACACGGAGCAGTACTCCTGCCACGCGACGGAGTCCTGTAAACAAACCAAATAAGTGGGCGGAAAAATCCAGTGAGACGACTGGTCACACTAACATCGCTATGCTATTTTTTAATTACGGCTGACGTTTACAAGTGCAGAAATTCTGCTGCTTGTAAGTGAAGAAAAAAGTAAAAGAAATTATTTTGTAGTTGACTCAGAATAGATTAGTGCCACTCAACTGGGGAACTTCAGTCCGCCAGCAGGAACATTGACCCAATTCAATTAAATAAACACGCCCACGTCAGAGAACATTATTCACCGAGAACAATCATTTGGGAGTAAAAGGCAAAATATATGTACATTATAGTATAAACCGTAATAAAACCCCAGTGTATGTCCCTATAAGTACAGCATATTATATATAAATTTAAGGTGAGGATAAATGGGGTTAAGCGTCGCGTCCAAGATTATTGCACTTATTGTGTGTGTGGCTGCTTGTACTAGCCCGGACTCATGCCGATTTATAGTGCTAGCTCACTGAGATACCATGCCGCAGTTTAACATGAATACCCCACTCAGACACAGTATACTGACTCCCAGCCGACCAGTCTTTGTTTTAGCCCCTTAATAACGAGCGCCAAACAGGGTGACAACAAGTACCATCTCTTAACGTCTTTTTGTATGACGCCGCCGCGGATCGAACCCCGGACCTTCCGCCCTCCGACAGGCGATTTGCCAGTAGACCAAGGAATCGGTCTGTAAATTTAAGTACACTGTACACATCCATGAAAGTATGGCGTAGTATATATCCCTGTAAGTATGGTATAGTACACATCCATGTAAGTATGGTATGGTATACATCCATGTAAGTACAATATATTGTAGCTCCATGCACTTGTACGCTCATATGCATCTCTGTTATTACGGTATTGTTAATTTACGTCGATCTGAGAACATTTGTCAAGCCCCATGGGGAGGAGAACAAAATCCCCCAATCCACCAATGTTATTCCCCAAGCTAATCCCCCAAATTCCTATCAGCATCCTATCCCCAACCCCACAACCATGAAACCCCTCACATGTGAAAACTGTGTGCCCTGAGACAGCCGCAGCTAGTGTTCTGGCATCGATGCATGACAGTGTGAAGCACTGAGTAGATGCGCACGCTGATTATGCGACACTGAATATTACTTCCTTGTCTGTCCCGTATAGCCTACCTGTGCACGGGTAGGAGCCTACAGTCGGTGTAGATATACTGCGCAATATACATCCTGGTACCAAGAACAGAGTTAGCTGGAGCTGGTTCTACTTTGTGTCCAGCATGAAGACAAACTACATCCTTCAGCTGCTGATTCTGGCGGGATTGATCGACCTGAGCATCCAATGGAGCGGGTAAGTAACCATTGGTCATCCCAACGCTTTACTGTATCATTCAAGCACAAGACCTGCCTTGAGAAAATCAGACTATAATAACATTTTACCCCAAAACTAAAGTCGTGTTTTGTTAAAAAATATTTATTTTATTAAAAAAGAAATCCATTTGAAATAATGTTGGAAGATATTGAGAAAAATGGGCTTAAGTTCAATGGAAAATGATTTGGTTCGTGTATATGACACAGCACGCATTGTCAGAAATTCTATTGTTCGCTAAGTACTTAACTACCCTACTTATTTCTACAACAACTCTTTGCAGTCCTTGTTTATAGGACAAACACCCAACGACTACAACCTATTAATGTCCCTTCTCATACCTCTAATGTGCATGTGTTATCGAGTCAAGTTTCCACACAATGCAAGTTAGGCGCCATACTTCAACTAAAGATAGACTGCGTGTTCAAAAGTAAATGATCGTTTGGTGCACATTTGCTCGTTCCCTTTTTATGAAACGTGAATAATCGTGACTAGCTAGGTTTATGAATAAGTGGGGATTATAATTCGTCTATTTTACTTTTATATATGACGCTTGTCTTGTGACAGTGATATATTCGTATACGATCAGTAACTTGATATCACTGACTGCCTCTGTATGTGGCTGGCAGCTGAATTAACTATTACACATGTGACCATATGACGACCCCACGACATATAGTGTAGATGAGGACACACAAATGTAATCAGGACTGGATATGTGGATAAGGACTTACTCATGTAGTCAGTATTGGTCAGTGTTTGTCTGAACACACATTAGTGACTTTGTGACAAGGTAGACACAATTGTATGGATAACAACTTCTTTAATACTGTAAAAAGCGACGTTTCGGTATAGATCCTTATACCGTTGTCAAGCAGGACTGAATGAGGGACAACGTACAGAATATATATAGTAGGTGGAGGATTAACGGTAGAGGATTAACAGTAACAACAATAGCATACATGGGCGGGATTAACAGTTACAACAAAAGCATACATGGGCGGGATTAACAGTAACAACAATTGCATACATGAGTGGGATGAGTGACTAGCATATATGGGCGGGATTAACAGTTACAACAACAGCTTTCATGGGCGGGATTAACAGTAACAACAATAGCATACATGGGCGGGATTAACAGTTACAACAATGACATACATGGGAGGGATTTACAGTAACAACAACAGCATACATGGGCGGGGATTAACAGTAACAACAATTGCATACATGGGCGGGATTAACAGTAACAACAATTGCATACATGGGCGGGATTAACAGTAAAAACAACAGCATACATGGGCGGGATTAACAATAACAACAATAGCATGCATGGGCCTGATTAACAGTAACAACAACAGCATGCATGGGCGGGATTTACGGTAACAACAACAGCATAAATGGGCGGGATTAACAGTAACAACAACAGCAACATACATGGGCGGGATTAAGAGTAACAACAATAGCATACATGGGCGGGATTAACAGTAACAACAACAACATACATGGGCGGGATTAACAGTAACAACAACAACATACATGGGCGGATTAACAGTAACAACAACAGCATACACGGGAGGGATTAACAGTAACAACAATAGCATACATGGGCGGGATTAACAGTAACACCAACAGCATACATTGGCAGGATTTACAGAAGCAACAACAGCATACATGGGCGGGGATTAACAGTTACAACAATTGCATGCATGGGCGGGATTAAAAGTAACAACAACAACATACATGGGCGGGATTAACAGTAACAACAATAGCATACATAGGCGGGATTAACAGTAACAACAACAGCATACTTTGGCGGGATTATCAGTAACAACAACATACATGGGCGGGATTAACAGTAACAACAACAACATACATGGGCGGGATTAACAGTAACAACAGCATAAAGGGGCGGGATTAACAGTAACAACAACATACATGGGCGGGATTAACAGTAACAACAATTGCATACATGGGCGGGATTACAAGTAACAACAACAACATACATGGGCGGGATTAACAGTAACAACAGCATACATGGGCGTGATTAACAGTAACAACAACATACATGGGCGGGATTAACAGTAACAACAGCATAAAGGGGCGGGATTAACAGTAACAAAAACATACATGGGCGGGATTAACAGTAACAACAATTGCATACATGGGCGGGATTAACAGTAACAACAACAGCATACATGGGCGGGATTAACAGTAACAAAAACAGCATACATGGGCGGGATTAACAGTAACAACAACAGCATACATGGGCGTGATTAACAGTAACAACAATAGCATCGATGGGCGGGATTAACAGTAACAACAACAGCATACTTTGGCGGGATTAACAGTAACAACAATAGCATACATGGGCGGGATTAACAGGAACAACAATTGCATACATGGGCGGGATTAACAGTAACAACAATAGCATAAATGGGCGGGATTAACAGTAACAACAACATACATGGGCGGGATTAACAGTAACAACAACAGCATACATGGGCGGGATTAAAAGTAACAACAACAGCATACATGGGCGGGATTAACAGTAACAACAATAGCATACATGGGCGGGATTAACAGTAACAACAACAGCATACAATGGCGGGATTAACAGTAACAACAATAGCATACATGGGTGGGATGAACAGTAACAACAACAGCAACATACATGGGCGGGATTAACAGTAACAACAATAGCATACATGGGCGGATTAACAGTAACAACAACAGCATACACGGGAGGGATTAACAGTAACAACAACAGCTTACATGGGCGTGATTAACAGTTACAACAATGGCATACATTGGCAGGATTTACAGAAACAACAACAGCGTACATGGGCGGGGATTAACAGTAACAACAATTGCATACATGGGCGGATTAACAGTAACAACAACAGCATACATGGGCGGGATTAACAGTAACAACAACAACATACATGGGCGGGATTAACAGTAACAATTATAGCATACATAGGCGGGATTAACAGTAACAACAACAGCATACTTTGGCGGGATTATCAGTAACAACAATAGCATCGATGGGCGGGATTAACAGTAACAACAACAGCATGCATAAGGCGGGAGAACAGTAATAACAACAGCATAAATGGGCGGGATTAACAGTAACAACAACATACATGGGCGGGATTAACAGTAACAACAACAACATACATGGGCGGGATTAACAGTAACAACAACAACATACATGGGCGGGATTAACAGTAACAACAATAGCATACATGGGCGGATTAACAGTAACAACAACAGCATACACGGGAGGGATTAACAGTAACAACAACAGCATACATGGGCGTGATTAACAGTTACAACAATTGCATACATGGGCGGGATTTACAGAAACAACAACAGCATACATGGGCGTGATTAACAGTAACAACAATTGCATACATGGGCGGATTAACAGTAACAACAACAGCATACACGGGAGGGATTAACAGTAACAACAACAGCATACATGGGCGTGATTAACAGTAACAACAATTGCATACATTGGCAGGATTTACAGAAACAACAACAGCATACATGGGCGTGATTAACAGTTACAACAATTGCATACATGGGCGGGATTCACAGAAACAACAACAGCATACATGGGCGTGATTAACAGTAACAACAATTGCATACATGGGCGGATTAACAGTAACAACAACAGCATACCTGGGCGGGATTAACAGTAACAACAACAGCATACATGGGCGTGATTAACAGTTACAACAATTGCATACATGGGCGGGATTTACAGAAACAACAACAGCATACATGGGCGTGATTAACAGTTACAACAATTGCATACATTGGCAGGATTTACAGAAACAACAACAGCGTACATGGGCGGGGATTAACAGTAACAACAATTGCATACATGGGCGGGATTAACAGTAACAACAACAACATACATGGGCGGGATTAACAGTAACAACAATAGCATACATAGGCGGGATTAACAGTAACAACAACAGCATACTTTGGCGGGATTATCAGTAACAACAATAGCATCGATGGGCGGGATTAACAGTAACAACAACAGCATGCATGGGCGGGAGAACAGTAATAACAACAGCATAAATGGGCGGGATTAACAGTACCAACAACATACATGGGCGGGATTAACAGTAACAACAACAACATACATGGGCGGGATTAACAGTAACAACAACAACATACATGGGCGGGATTAACAGTAACAACAATAACATACATGGGCGGGATTAACAGTAACAACAGCATACATGGGCGGGATTAACAGTAACAACAACAACATACATGGGCGGGATTAACAGTAACAACAACATACATGGGCGGGATTAACAGTAACAACAACAACATACATGGGCGGGATTAAAAGTAACAACAACAACATACATGGGCGGGATTAACAGTAACAACAGCATACATGGGCGGGATTAACGGTAACAACAGCATACATGGGCGGGATTAAAAGTAACAACAACAACATACATGGGCGGGATTAACAGTAACAACAACATACATGGGCGGGATTAACAGTAACAACAACAGCATACATGGGCGGGATTAACAGTAACAACAACAGCATACATGGGCGGGATTAACAGTAACAACAATAGCATACATGGGCGGGATTAACATTAACAACAACAGCATACAATGGCGGGATTAACAGTAACAACAATAGCATACATGGGCGCGATTAACACTTACAACAATAACATACATTGGCGGGATTAACAGTAACAACAATAGCATACATGGGCGGGATTAACAGTAACAACAAAACATAAATGGGCGGGATTAACAGTAACAACAATAACATACATGGGCGGGATTAACAGTAACAACAATAGCATACATTGGCGGGATTTACAGTAACAACAACAGCATGCATGGGTGGGATTAACAGTAACAACAATAGCATACCTGGGCGGGATTAACAGTAACAACAATTGCATACATTGGCGGGGATTAACAGTAACAACAATTGCATACATGAGTGGGATGAGTGACTATTTGTATTATCATGATATTGTGGATATACTATATGTTAGTAATATTCGCATTAAATTAGATTATACTTGAAACCAACGAGTTGCAAGTATTAAAACTCACGGTGTGCTTTAGGGAAGAGGAATGAGGAAGTATATTACGGTTTCAATAGAGCTATACATATAGGATTGTTTTCTCTGCTGTGCTTGAACGATCGCATTCTGAGCGGTATAATCTCCTAC
This sequence comes from Haliotis rufescens, assembly GCF_023055435.1. Taxonomy (NCBI): domain Eukaryota; kingdom Metazoa; phylum Mollusca; class Gastropoda; order Lepetellida; family Haliotidae; genus Haliotis; species Haliotis rufescens. Next base: position 39,540,190 of record NW_025963780.1, on the reverse strand, counting down.
CTCGACATTTGATATACATTCCTTTTGTCATAATCATTCCAGGGATTATTTTTACACACGCGATTCATTCAATACTAATCATAATGAGTGAGTAACTAAGTAAGTGAGTGAGAATGATTTAACGCCGTTTTAGATACATTCCAGAAATATCACGCGGGGACACTAGAAGTGTGCTTCACACATTTACGCATATATGAAATCGAACCGAGGCCTCCTGCAATACGAGCGAACGCTTTTACCACTATGCTACCCTACCGCCCCACAAATTATAATGCGCCCTATTGATGTATGTGTGACATTTTAAGCGTGTCGATAACTATATAATGCCTATATTGACATTGTGTTGGTTATTTCAAGATGACATATGGATACTGCTGTCGAGTGTAGGGTATTGTACTTATAATAAGACACCGAACCCAATGTCGAGATATATTCCGTGCAGCTTCATATGCTATATGTTTTGTGTGAACAGTTAGTTTCCTAGATTTGCCCATGGTTTGATCTGTTATGTCACATTTATGCGTCTCATAAAACCACTGTGTTGCCGCTCAGTACTTTTACAGTGACAAGAAATGCGATTTTATTACGCTTCATCGCGTGTGATGCACAGGTGCGTGTGTGTGTAACGCTGCTTGTACTCGCCAATACTGGTACTTGTACTACTAATTGTGTTGGGGTTGGGGGTTTGGGGTTGGGCTTTGGGGGTCGTTTTCAGGGCATTACATGGTATGTCGTGGTACAAGTAGCCTTCAGATAGGTTGATATTGCCCCAGGCTAAGCCAAATAAGTACAGGTTATACTGCACATCGTTGACAATGCTATACATTTATGTTGCTTATTGCTCTCTGTGACGTGTTTATAACAAACTGTACATTGTTGCCCCTGTACATTGGTGTTCCATGCTGTATCAGTACTGTCCTCAGTGGCGCTATTACCCATAAAGGTACGTGGTATGCTGTAAATTGTCAACTGCATTGTACATTTGTGTCTTAGTGGCGCTATTACCCATAAAGGTACGTGGTATGCTGTAAATTGTCAACTGCATTGTACATTTGTGTCTTAGTGGGGCTTTTACCCATAAAGGTACATGGTATGGTGTAAATTGTTAACTGCATTGTACATTTGTGTCTTAGTGGCGCTTTTACCCATAAAGATACATGGTATGGTGTAAATTGTTAACTGCATTGTACATTTGTGTCTTAGTGGCGCTTTTACCCATAAAGGTACATGGTATGGTGTAAAGTGTCAACTGCATTGTACATTTGTGTCTTAGTGGCGCTTTTACCCATGAAGGTACATGGTATGCTGTAAAGTGTCAACTGCATTGTACATTTGTGTCTTAGTGGCGCTTTTACCCATAAAGATACATGGTATGGTGTAAATTGTTAACTGCATTGTACATTTGTGTCTTAGTGGCGCTTTTACCCATAAAGATACATTGTTTGCTGTAAATTGTTAACTGTATTGTACATTTGTGTCCTCAAGGACGCGCTATTAGCCATAAAGGTACATGGTATACTGTAAACTGTTAACTTTATTATACATTTGTGTCCTCAATGACGCGCTATTAGCCATAAAGGTACATGGTGTACTGTAAACTGTTAACTTTATTGTACATTTGTGTCCTCAATGACGCGCTATTAGATATAAAAGTACATGGTTTACTTCAAATTGTTAACTGTATTGTACATTTGTGTCCTCAGTGGCGCTATTGTACTAGTGAAGATAGTCGATCATGAAATGTATAACACTATCAGACATTATTCTTGTTCATCTCAAGTTGTTATGTAAGTGCAACAATCTTTAACAAACATTAACCTGATTTTACATAGTATTCATCAACTGAAACCATTAACTTTATTCCCGCACTGAAGGGGGTGTTTTCTCTGCACTGAAGCGGATTTATTACTTGCATCAAATGGCATGTGTTCTTCCTGTGCATTGGATGGGATGGGATCAACTCCACCAGATGTCCTATTCATCACACACTCACACACACACACAGACACACAGACACACACAGACACACACAGACACACACAGACAGACAGACACACAGACAGACACACAGACATACACACACACAGACAGACAGACACACAGACAGACAGACACACACAGACACACACACACACACAGACACACACACACACACACACACAGACACACACACAGACAGACACACACACAGACAGACACACACACAGACAGACACACACAGACACACACACACACCTCGTTTAAGGTAGTTCCATATGAACACTGGGATGAAAAATCGTTCTGCTTTCTGTATGATATAGAATACTGACTTTCTAACAGGAAGTGATGTTCATGTTTAACAGCATCATGATTACATTTGTTACACTTCTGTACGGCTGTATCGATATTTCTATAAGACAGCTGTTTCATATTCCAATGATGGCTCATACATCGGAATTTACACAATATTCACACCAGATCATTCTGCAATGTCTCGATATGTGTACATACATGCATGTCGCTACATAAGTGCAATAATCTTGGACGCGACGTTAAACTCCATTTCACCTCGCCACCCGAGATTATATGCTATGTTGTTGTCGCTTCTTTTGAGTTCATGCACGCTGCGATACGACTGTGAATACTTCATAATAGGTCGGTGTGATTCCATCAAACAAATGCTGTGTGATTTATACATGCTTAATACTGGTATATCGCTTTCAATGTAGTCTTATTCAACAGAACGCGTCTCATGCGAATGACCGGTTTGTCTGGATTAGACAGTATTACGTGTTGGCTTATGATAAGAGACGGTCAGTTCCCTGTAGTTCGCGCCATCACCAAGTTTGAAACATCGATCGACATTAAGTGGAAAATCTAGCTTCAAACTTGGTGCAGTGTAGGTGAGGGGAACCCGCGAGGCGATCGACTTACCAAGTTATGTTCTCTTTTATATCATGTTGGCTGTGTGATTTTATACTCGTCAGCAGTTTGTTCATCTGTTTTTGAAATTGGATGTAATTACCGTCAAGCTTCATCATCTGATTAGCTTCGAGCACGAAAAGATACCACACAAGATTACATCGGTTGACATGAGGACCATATTTTTAACGCCTGTCCACTTGGTCAATTTATCACAAGAAGTTCAAGGTCGGAAGAAGACGCAGCGATAATTGTTGTGATCGTCCTTCGACACAATGTTTTATTTATACTCTAAACCTTTCTAATGTCACAATGCCTATGATAGGTCATAGGCAACTGGAAAAGGGACGGACGGATAATACGGTTTTGAGATGAGTGCTTATTGTGCCTTTGCATCTCTGGTGTTAAGTGACATTATAGGAATTTGTTTCTGAAAGTTTGTTTTATAATAGTAATATAGAAAATGGTTCCAATCCATATTGGCAAGCTGTAGTCAGTTTTGATATAAAAATACAATTCCACTCTACTAACTTACAAAACTTGTCAAAATCACAACTTAGATGGAACAACTGTACCTTTACAAATGATATTAATCTCGTATGAGCCCAAATTTCGGACAAACCATTACTTATAACGTTAACCAAGGCCGGCGCACCAAACTAAGATGGTTGCACGATTGATTACTGCACACATATGAACACATTTGTTTTTACTTAAGATTAAAATGTCAGATGATGATCATTGCGCTTTGTTTTGTCTTGCTAATGAAGGAAATATTTTACGTTTTCTGTGAATGTCGCTTTGTTCAGATATGTTTGGAAAGATCTTCTGACTTGGGTAACAGGCAACGGCTCTTCTGTTTTTAATATTTGTAATTGGATTATCATCAGTTTGTATTATTTGGAATAAGGGAAATTATCATGACTGATCAAGTATTTGATCTCATTCTGTTACTTGCTATTGCTTCGTTTGTAAGTGTAAATTTAATTTGAAAAAAGCAAAGACCTTGAATCATTTTAAGCATGAAGTAAAACAACGATAGATCAACAAATTATTTTCAACAATTTTTTCAGAGATAAAATATTAAGTTCCAGAGATAATTTGCCAATACTTCATCAATATTTACGCCCCTTTGTGTTATTTGTACTGATCAGGTTACCACACTTGTGAATTTATATATTTTCATTTGGTTTAACAAATAATATCGTTAATTTAACATATTTTCAATTGAAAACCAAACATATGATAAGAGAAATAGTTTCTTTTCCACTCAGTGTACATATTGTCCCTTTCCGAAGCTTTTCAAACGATCAAGCCTCCCATCTTTGTCAACAACAACTTGGGGCGATAATTCAAATTTAAACGCTGCGGATGTATGCTTCTAAATTCTGGAAACGAACTTCACGTGACATTTTACCAGCGCTTCTATCATTTGCAGTCACTGACTATCACCTTAAAAATAAAGTTACAACACTCGCTTCTGATATAACAATTCCCAGTGCAGTAAATCTTTGAAACAGAATACAGGAGGATATATTATTTAACTGGAAGTGCTTTGTTATTAAGGTAGTTAGATGCATTGGACTTTCTGTCTGTTATAACAAACTCAAAGGGACCACTAATTTTAGTTCGTTATAACTGTAGTTCGTTATAAGCATATATACAGCATAACTACAGCAAATTGTCGGGACAAAAAAGTAAGTTCGTTATATCCGTCAGTTCGTTATAAGCGTGTTCGTTATAAACGTAGTTTACTGTATTGATGTTTAGGGACTTCACACCGAGTAACCTTCACCTTAATTGCCATCCTGTCATCTGCCAACACATTACTTGTGGCAAAGATGGCGAGTGGTAATAATAGGTCTCAAAACCATCATAACACCTTCCGAATAAAACTATTTACTATTAATCCGAAATGTCCTTCCACTTGTAACCTTTCTTCAAAATGTAACCTCTAGTGACCTTGACATACCTTGATGTGGTGACAACGGAGGATGTCAGCTTACTTATCACATATATATTGCGATTTCAACTTAAATACGAGGCCTTAATACGATAAATATATATCGACCATAATTGTGTGGTGGTGATTTGTTTAAATAGAAGCATTTGCAAATTCAAAATTCAAAATTCAAATTAATTTCTGTAAATTTCTGAAGATTAAATTTTATACATACATATTTTTAAGAAGGTAAAAGACAAAAGGTTGTAATTATTTCTCTACCTCCTAGTTTCGCCAAATACCGAAATCCATGCCTCAATGGTGTGTTTTCGGCTTTATTGCTACTTCTACATGGGCTTTACAGTGACCTCAACACAAGTTGTCACATTAAAAAAAGGTGCTGACAGTACAAGGTATTGTGTTTTTACTACTGACATGTTTTACATCATTTATTGCAAGCACACTTAATTAGAGTTTAATACCTTTGTTTACTTCATATATTAAACACAAGGGCTTTGTCCACGGTTCCTACATGTTCCACTTATTCTTGTTGGATTTCGGAAAGGAACTGTTTCACCTACCTGTTTACCCGTGAGCTTTGGACGCGTCACTTTCTTTTTCTGCATGTTAGCATTCCTTTATTGCGGTTATTTGTCGATTGTCCTGATGTCTTCGTTTTATGAATATTGCTTTCCTTTGGATTTCTACGGATTTCGACCACGTTGCCATTTTGTTTAACGAACATATCTGTCCTTGCAGGAATGTATGTTCACAAAGAATCTGCTCGTACAGGTGGGAGTATCGGTGTGCGTACAGAACATGGAGAGCGTAAGTACAGTCTTTCGTTAAATATATGACTAGAAAACACGTGATGTCAATTCCAATGACGCAACTTTACTAGAGGTTAACGCGAGTGTGTTTTGGGATGGTAAATATCCTGTATTAGGAATAAACATTGTATAAAGCTTGCCCCAGCGACCTAAATACATAGTGTTTATTTCTAATTCAGGATATATACCATCCCCAAACACACAATAGTGAGAACCTCTTTATAATTAGTCATTCATAATTCTGTCGCGAAACTCCTGTTCTCATCTCTATCAACACTATCTAAACACGATTTAAACATTACAAAGTTTCCTGGAATGTGCGCAAAAGAATGTATATATACTTCAGTACAGTACAGTACAGAACAGTATATACAACAGTCAATATAGTTCCAACTGTAACCTGTTTCTTAGCGTATCTACATAGATCTGGAGGCTAAATAACAACTGCCTACACATATTGTTTCAACTTGCCTTTCGCGGCATTCCTGAGCTCCGCCCGCAAGAGCAACTACCCTTTACCCTAGTCTATGAGACGTCACGATAGTTAAGTCTCTCTGTGCTGTCACAACGTTACGAAGTGCAAAGTCAGATGTACACACTGCGATATAATGAACCAAGGTAACAATTCGGGCATATTTCGGCCAAATCCAACTGTCTCAAATTGGGGGAAAAGGATTCAAGCCGCAGAGGTCTCTAAACACAGATATGGAAACGGATCCCACTGAGCTAGTGTCCTTCCTAAATTGTTTCGCTATTCATATCTAAAAAAATGCCATAACTTGTAAATGTCCTCAGCTACGTCCTAGTTATATACTTATTTTCAGTATCGTAGACTACTGTTTTGATAATGATCACAATTATCCCGGTAGTTTCTCCAGATTCACGATGGTTAATTCTGACTCTATCGCCGATTGACAAGGGCGGCGCCATTTTGTTTGTAAACACTAAAAGTAGTACCTACCTCACCTTTCATATTTGCATCTTTATCCGTATATGATCAAAACGGACATCGTTTTCTCCGTTGGCTTTCTCCCATCGAGAAGTCTACTAATCATATGATAAAAGTTAAAGATCTTATGTTTGTCTTGAAGTAATTTGTGAAACAGTTTTCTCGTGGATTTACCATGCATAACAATGATAATTATGTTGAGGCAGGGAATTACATACAACATCTTATTTTAAACACCTATTATAACAACCGGTATATCAATGGTACATCCATGTCTCTCTTTTGCGTCATATCAAAATACGTTAAATATGGTACTTAATGCTACCCTGCTCGGTAATGGCTGGAAGTCAGTATAATGTGTCTGAGTGGGGTATCCATGGTGAACTACGACATAGTATCTCAGTGGGCTAGCACTATTAAGCCTATAATTCCGGACTGAAACAAACAGCCAAACATACGTCCGTGCTGATCTCAAGGTAAGTGATCTTATTATGAACGCCACGTTAAACCCCAGTTAACCTCACCTCATGTCTCTTCAGATGCTGCTATTATAAGTGGTACAAAGTGCCGGCCTATCGGACTGTCTTTTTCTGCTGCCCTGGATGGCGAGTTTCCACCAATCAGAAATGTGACGAGGGTAAGTTCAGGGTTTAACATCATCAACGTAATGTAGTTTAATGTGCAATCAAAATTGAATTGATCCTTTAATATCAAAAGTAATTAAGATAATCCTTTAATTATGTACAATGAAAATTGGCGTTATCTCCCTTGGAGTAATACAAGGATCTGATGAAATTAATATGTTATAGTCGTTCCCGATTAAGAAGTAGGTAAGTTCTATTGTGACAATGTCCCTTTGAGGCATTTCCGTTTCTCTATAAAACGATTATTTGTAGTTTACACGATATGCAGCTTTTCCATTAGACGAGAGGTCGGTCCCATGTCCGCGAAATTGACGTTCACATTTTGACGACACAATTTGACGTTCCTACGTTATTTACGAGACCATGTTCTTGAAATGACGTACATGTAAACACTGACGGACTACTTCCACATTCCTGGGGGAACCCATGGGGATTCCCAAGCGCGAATACACTCTTCACAAAAAGAAACGCACAGGTAGTATGTTGTTCACTGAACCTGACTACACAAAAAAGTCCGGTATATAAATTGAATATATGATATTTGAAAATGTTGGTGTCCTGGCCTTCGACAAACGGTGCGTTTCCACCTATCAGAAATGTGACGTAGGTAAGTTCAGGGTTTAACATTATCAATGTTATGTATTTTTATGTGAAATCAAAATTTAAGTTGATCATTTAAATCAAAAGTAATCAAAATAATCCTTTAATCATGAAGAATGAAAATTGGCGTTATCTCCCATGGAGTAATACAAGGATCTGATGAAATAGGTCATGTTCGTTCCGATTAAGAAATGGACGAGAGGTCGGTCACATGACCGCGAAATTGACGTTCATAAGAGTATGAACGACACAATTTGACTTTCATATGTTTTTGACGAGACCGTGCACTTGTAATGACGTAAACACTGACGAACTACTTCCACATTCCTGGAGGAGCCCCTGGGGATAAATACAGAAGCGTTACTTCTCATCATTAAGACCCTTTAAACTTGAACTTCGCGTTTTAGCATACATTGAGATAAGTCAGAGAGTTCGATTGCATGTCCATTCAAGGATATCCTTGCTACAACCAATCCTAGAGCATAAAACGAAAGGAAAGCACACCCAAACAACCGTAGTGTCGACTCGATCCGTGTCTAAACGACTGTGACAGTCTTCAACAATATATGAACGTACCTTAGTATCCATTTAAATATCTGGGTAATTTTTTCAAAGTTTCCCAAATTTAACATTAACTACATAAACAAAGCCAATGACAATAAAACCGATCGCCCAAACGCATCACGACAACGGCCATGGTAACCCGATGCACGTGAGTTCCGTGCAAAAGGAAATGCACATGCGTTCCCCCATTTCTTGCCCTATAAAAATCCACCCAGATCGGATAACATTCATTCGTTATTGAATTGCTACCACACGCCAAGATTGACAAGAAATCAGCGACACCAAGCCCTTGGACGATTGCAAGTTGGACAAACCGCCCGGCAAGTAGCCGATTCATTTTAAGTCCACGTACGGACCATATACAGGCTCCAGCAACGGTACCAAAACACCAACACTACAGGTGACTGACCCACGTAGTGGAAGACCAAGGGTCACTACCAGACGTCAGGATCGTCAGATTGTACGACAGCATCTTCAAGATCGCTTTGTTATTGCTGCGGAAACTGCTCGACAGACCATGGGGACACACCAGCGACACACGAGTGCGGACACCGTGCGTCGTCGATTGACGAGCAGACACCTTCACTGTCACAGGCCACACCGAAGACGCATTCTGACACCACGTCATCGCCGGGACCGCCTTCAGTGGGTAACACAGCACCAGCATTGACACCACCAGCAGTGGTAAATAGTCCTCTTCTCAGACGAGATCCGTTACTGGATGTCAACAGCATATGGCAGAGTCTGGCGACGCCGTGGGAAACTTTATTCGGATGCTTGTGTTGTTGAGAGAGACTCGTGGGGTGGTCCGAGCATCATGGTGTGGGGTGGAATTGGTCTTGCACAGAGAGTCGGCCCTGTGGTCACAGCAGCTCGGTACATTGATCAAGTCTTGAGACCACACGCCATACCTCATTTGGCACGAGTTTCAGCATGATAACGCCCGTGCCCACGCTGCGAGAGCAACAAGATACTTCCTCCAGCAGAATGGCATCATGCAGAACCATGCAGTGGCCTGCCCTCAGTCCCGATTAAAATCCCATTGAGCACCTGTGGGACGAGATTCAAAGACGGCCTAATGACATCCGACCAAGGCCGACAACTGCAGCTGAACTGCGTCAGGCGTTCCTCAGACTATATGCTCAAGTGCCCATGGCCTTCATCAACCGCCTCATCCATTCCATGTATTGACGTTGGACGGCAGTCATCATGCGGACACACGAGATACTGACTTGTGATGCCATTTTCTCAGAGATTAGTTTTGTGTTACACTTTAAGAACATTTGACATTTTAATTTCAACCTTGATGATCAGTTTTGGCAAGTTTTTTTCATCTTGTTAATGTTTTTCAAAGTATGTTAACAGTGTTTGGACAAATAAGGTTTCTCATATATCTATCCATGGTGACGTTTCTTTCGCGGTTCAGTAAAATTGACACACCTTTACAATCACCGTTCAGTGATCGGCCAATTGATTAGTGATGACAATTACTTGTGATAGCCACAAGTTCACTAATAACTTCGGAAGTATCTCCCGTTACGTTTTTCGTGAAGGTCATTTTGACGTCCTGTACTTGAAGTAAATGTATTACGACGCGCTGTTATTCTTAGAAGAGGTGACTCAACTAATGAGGTTATTATTTGAGTCCATTTGTTGTACAGAAACTACAAAAAGTGTTCCTGTTGAGAATGTTGAGCGTACATAAGCTTATGTCACCTCTCGTTTTGCGGAACTATTTTATTCCGCGATACAGCTGGTTGTTGTATGGTTGTCAATGTAAACATGAAGTCACACGTACTGAGTATGATTGTGCATAAATCAAGGTCTACATCCTTTGAGGTAAAAATAGTGACACAAAAAAATAATAGAATTGACTTTCACTTTGTGTTAGTTCATTTAGAGAATGAACCTTCACAGAGCGAGAGGAAAACTGTATGGTAAATAGGCTACTAGTATTCAGGTTTCCTTCCACACCAGACGCATCATTATAGGATATGACTATAATAAAGCCATGCAGGAAATTGAGTACACGAAATCTCGGAGCGAAAGGGTGGTGACTGTCGTGCCTCGTTCTGTCTTCAAGAAACTCTTGTCCGCTGGGTCAACTTGTCACCATCTTCGTTTCGGCTGTGTTAGGAAATGACATTAAAGCTGAAGAATCGCATTATAGTTTTTGTTCTGAAATATATCTGCATGTGTGCTGGGATAAAGTATTCAATGCAAAGAAATGCTAACAAACTGTAAGTCGATGGTTTTGTAGGACATCGCGTTTATTATGCTTGTTAATCATGATGATATCCATGAAATAAATAAGAGGCATTACTCACTAACACAAATGTATTTAAATGACACAGCAATCTGCAACCCCCCATGCTTGAACGGAGGTAGTTGTGTAACCCCCAACAGGTGTCAGTGTGGTGATGGTGCTGTGGGACCAACGTGTAACTCGTGTAAGTAAATGTAAAAAAGACTTTTGAGGTCGAAACGTGTATATTATATCCTATCCATACTCCTCGAAAAAAGTTACTACAGTAAATCTGTCATGGCATGACTGAATAACTAGATTTACTATTGTAATATGAAAGAATCCCGTGGTCCTCAACGGGTTCTTAAATAGAATATATGTGTACATATATACACAAAAGTTTAGCCACATGGGAAAAATGAAATGATTGACGTCTGCGTTTTGAATTACAGATGTTCGAAGACGGTTATCAAATGCAAAATTGCACCAATAAGTCAAAGGACATTGATACGTATATATTCTGTACCTGCAGCAATATCTTCTTCAGAGTTGTTTGGATTAAGTTTCAGAACTGTAATGGGTGATATTTACACTGTGTTCACATTTTGTTATAGTATATATGCAGTTAACACTTTCAGTGGTGTGCAACTATCAGCGGCCCTGTTTCCCCGGGACATGCACCTCTCTCGGCAGCAACAACGTCAACTGTGACTGTTCATCAGGCTTCCGGTCTCCGTTTAATGTCCCTGGCGATTATTGTAGACAATGTGAGTGGTATATAAATATGTCTGAAATATATGATGCTGTACATGTTAAAATGAAAACGACGATAATTAGGTATTTAGGTTCATTATTTGAACCAGTTGAGAGTGTGTTCTACATTACCACATTTGCAAAAATCTGTTGTCTGCTCCATATTCCCTTAATTTCTTTATTTCCTCTAAAATTTAAAAAATGTACAACACTCCATCAATAGTAGAATATTTTGGATGAAAATTCCTCCTGTAAATTTTCAAATAGAACTTACGCATAAGAAAAGAAATTTATGAAAATATTTAAACCTTAGGAAGGCAGAAAATTCGTGATAAATAAATAAATATAGTTAATTTGGAAATTTAAAGGCGAAATTTCCTTTTTAGGAATTACGATAGGACTTTAGATCTAAATGATACATCTAAAAACGCCAATAAAATCAAATTCCTCGTAGCTACGGATAGCCAGAGATCTGTGTCCAGTCAGTCGGCCAGGCCGGAATCGTACAGTAGCTAGCTGCTCGCAGTGAATGGTTGGTAAAAAATCCTGCAATACCAGCTTGCTTGAAGAGTTTGGAAACTGTTGCACGTAACGGGTACTTCCAGACGGGAACATCGGCATACCAGACACCGTCCTTGACCTAGTGCAGTGGGCGGAGGTAAAATGCGTTGCATTTACCATTGTTGGCCCTGAAATATATATTGCATACATATAAAGTAAGATTTTAAAATCGGGATTCAAATCACATGAATTTTAAAAATTAAGTGCCGAAAAACAAAATGAGACACTGGCCCAAACTGTGGTACAATATGTACTATGCGTTTTTATAGATCCAGAGTCGCCACTGCAAAGACGCCATACTGTCCTACAATAGGAAGTCGAAGTATTGTGCCGCGGTAGACAGCACGTCACAGGACGTAATCGACTTATGCTGTGCTGACGTCAGAGAATTATACAACCCACTTTCGTTGTCATTGTACAATAAGGCATTCTGTCTACAATATATTGCCACACTTACTTTGAATTACTTTTAATCTAAGAACATCAGCATGTCATCATGCAACGCGTAATAAGTTGCAGCAGTATTTCCTATTGCCTACCGCTCGGGTTTGAGACTGAACTGCTTTCAAATAATACTGTTTTTTGCGGTGATGCATTCATCAACAAAATTGAACTTTAACATATAGTCTATACCTCTTGCGGTCTTATCAGAATGCATCATTCTGAAATACCGTAGTATAAGCTGTTTTAGATGGTTCCACTTAACGCCAATCATGGTCTTTAATGTTCAAAGTGGAGTCAGATCAACGACCAGTTATCTTTGAGGTTCAGGCAAGATTTGGATTCTGGATGAGAGGAACAGGAACACCGCCCATGGAAAAGTATTCATTGTATGTGGACTCGACAAACTCCACCGATGTTGACTACGTTTGGACAAACAGGAAAATGTTCAACCAGTTGAACATCAATGCATCAGCTCAGTATATGGCTGAAAACATCCCTGCGTCGCCATTCTTTGTCAAGGATTACGGACTTGGCATTGCTCGTGCTGAAGCTCGTCTGTATCATGAGAAAATACCTTACACAGGTATGTTTGGTTTGTATGTTTATTTGCTTGTTGTTTAACGCCGCACTCATGGCTATTCCAGCTCTATGACGATGGTCTGTAAATAATCGAGTATGGACCAGAGAATCCAGTGATTGACATCATGAACATCGATCCTACGCAATTGGGATACGATGACATGCATCCACCAATTCAGCGAGCCTGACCATCCGATCACGTCAGTTGCCTCTTATGACAAGCATAGGTTTACTGAAGACCTATTCTAACCCAGATCTTCACGGGTCAGGTATGTTTGGACCTACACAGTGATATGATCATGAAGAGTCATATACTGATACTGATTCATATATATGATAAAGTTGCTAACTTTCCAATCGATCAGGAGTATGAAGATTCACACATGTACATTTGAGAAATGGATTGATTACAGGGTCGAATTTTACAACGACACAAGTCAGCCTTGACCAGACTATTCCCTGTGAACCTGCAGTCTCGAGTGGACAAGCAAATGAATCCTACATCTGTGACATTGACAGATCCAATTACGACCGATCTCTCGAAAATGGCGACAAGTAAGTTTCATTTGTAAAGGGGGTTGGAAGATAATTAAGGATTGAAGTTGTATTTGTTGACGTTCATCAGCTGATGAAGACAGTGCCTCACGTGAGCAAATTGCATGATGCGCGAAGCGTCAACAAATACAACTTCAATCCTTAAATTGACAGATACATACATCATTACAAAACTATCCATTAAAAATCAAACTTTAATTATTTAAAGCGAACTATATTAACGTGGAGAGTCGTGACGTCGGGACGTCATCCGTCCCAAACATTCCATTTGGAGTGACATCCCTTGGTTTTACAAACGGTAGAAAATGGCGGCTACGGAAATGTCATTCACTTGAAATGAACACCCAGAAAAAGTTAATGTTGGAAAGAAATCCAGCCCCAGCTGATGCTGAAAATGGATTGATATTAACATTCTGTGGGTGTGTGTTTGAGTCATACTATGATTATGATGGGGGGGATTACCGCTTGAGGTGGCACAGTGGATCTCAGTGATTTCTTTTGGTAAGTCGAGCATTATCTGTTATAGCTTCGAATGGATGCTTCATTTCGGTGACCCGACACATACTTGATCTGTCTTGCCTCAACACCCGCATCATTCATAGCCTGAATCGATGTCATCAGTTGTACTGATGTTATTTTTAGACATAGAGGAATTCCCCAAAAGTAGTTCTGTATGTCTCCGCTCGATTGACAACGTAATCACGTGACATACTGACGTTCATCGGGAAATGAACGACAGTCAGCTTGGTAGTGTTCACCTGGGCGAGGTCACCCGCTACTGTCAATATTAATCTTTTATGACACCAACTGTGAAAAGCTGTAACCATATAAACTGAACACACGTGTCCTTTGAGATTAAATACAATGTATATACTATTCAAAGCTTATACGTCAAAATGTGTTCATGTGTTGAAATAACCAGAGACAATATTGCGTGAAGGCATGTGCATGTTTAATGAACAAAGGTCCGTTGTCATATACCATACAAGGCAACCAAACAACATGTGCCCAATAATCACTTAGATCACGCGTCAAAATGAGAGTATCTGACAAGAAATGAAACGTAAAAGAATCACGAAACCAAATTCATTGTATAAAGCAACAAGTCTCAGCACCGCGTATGTGATACACGTGTTCCGATCACAGCTTTGCACCGTCGTCTGATGCTCCTAATAAGTGTCCAGATGGTTCCCAAGGGAAGATTGTACCATTCTTCATTAAGGGCATTGCCGAGTTCCTGTAGAGTCGCCATGACCCTCTGTAGGGTATGGAGATCGGTTCTCCAACTCTACTTAAACCATGAATGAACCCCCTTCAGAGCGCTCATGTTCGGCTGAGATGGAATCTTGAAATCTTTCTCCTTGTCGACTCAATACTCGGGCACGATGATCAATGAAGTCTTGACAGTATCTCGATTCATCAGTGAAAGGTACTTGAGCCCCATCTTGCTCTGACCAATTGACGTGAACTCCAGCCAAATCCGAGCATATGCCTGCCTGTGGTGTCGGGTCAATGGGATGCGAATGCATGTTCTCCGAAACCATTGACTAGCCTCAAGACGGGGATATCGCACTGTCTGAGTAGAAACGTTAACGCCACTGTCGTTCCGCAGTCTTAAGGGATGACGTCTAGCTGCAACCAACCCTGTGTGGTGGAACGATGTCAACCACCCGCCTGTCGCTGCGCATCTACACGAGGCAAGGGAGTTAACTATAAAAGTACAGTTTCCACCGTTGCCGAACTAGGCTGGAATTACTGGACTCGATCGTAGCGCCACCAGTGGCTATTACCAGTTATGTCCCTTTTAAGCCTCTCCGATGGGCACCAATCGCATTCAACCTCTCGTATAACTTGCGTTTGCTTCACACAAAATGGTGGCGCCCAGTCAGGACGACCTGATCGATATTCAAGATCTATTTTGTGAGAAAACGGGTCTTACATCATTTGATATGAATCAAATCACGTGAGCACCTTGTTTAAAAACATGAAAAGATTTGAAAAATACCTGCTGACACCGAATTGGCGGTGCACATCCTTTGCAAATCCTTCAATCGACCGAAATCTGCACGACGGTTTATGAACCGGATTTCGATTTCAGTGCGAGATTTCGATTGGACTGTACATAGACTCGTTAGTCCAGCCAAAATGTAACTCCATACCAGCCTAGTTCGGCAAGGGTGAAAACTGGACTTTTAAAGTCAGTTAACTCTCTTGTCTCGGGAAGATGGTCGCTGCGTAACTCATCAAAACGTCTGGTATTGATTCCATGCCCTGCTGACCACACTTTGGCAGATACCACAGACGTTGTGTTGACCCAGTTTCCAGCGTGCCTATGCATGTGCCTAATTCTTCGGTCGTCAAACGACGTATTTGACGTCAATGGATTATAAGTGCATTCAGTTGTTGCAATCCTTAGTAGCACATGTTGTTGTGCTCTCTAATAATTATGTGCAACGATTCTGTCACAACCAACAGGTTTTCGAGCACCTCGTGATCATCGTGCCCATGACTGCATGCCTCTGTCCGTTCATTGTACCCATCACTGCGTCAATTTTCACCGATTCGTATTTTACAAGGTGTTCTGCGACCATGATGCCAAAACATAACGAGTAGAAGGGGCATATAAATCTAGATTTCAGAATTATAATAAATGTGTGGTGATATAACAATATGACATTATTTTTTATCCATGTAGTCATCTACAAATTAAATCTTTCACTCTTGCAAAGAGTCATACTGAAAAAAAATACACATAGTATTTTCTTTTCAAGCAATTACATTCTCAATTCTAAAAGACGTATGGTTGAGGACTTTGCGTGTTTGAGCACGTATAGCCTACACAAGTACTCTCAACAATACTTATTATACCTGTCATAGCATACTCAGAAAAGGATTATTGTGGGTTATTCTAGTTGTAAAGTAGCGAACAAGAGTAATGCTAGAATATATTCTTAAGTATTTCAGTTAAAACAATCAGTAATCTCTACGACAGATTAATGTTCATGGACATAAACAGATAAGTGAACTGTTTCGAAGATAAGTGAACCACGCTATAAAAGATAAATTTATTTCAGGGTATTGAAAGACCTTATCCTCAGATGCGTTTGTGCTTCTGATAGCACAGTACACTGTGGATATACTCAAACAGATTTATGTGCCGTAATCTTATTGGTTAAAGAGCATTGTCAATACGAATTCGTTTACGTACCTTGGTGAGTGAGTGAGTTTGTTGCTTAACGCCGCACTCTGCAACATTCCAGCTATATGACGGCGGTCTGTAAATAATCGAGTCTGGACCAGACAATCCAGTGATTGACATTTTGAGCATCGATCCACGCCATTCGGATCGATGACATGCATCAACCAAGTCAGCGAGCCTGACCACCCGATCCCGTTAGTCGCCTCTTACAACTAGCTGAGTCGCCTTTTACGGCAAGCATGGGTTGCTGAAGACCTAGTCTACCCCGGATTTTCACGGGTCACGTACCATGGTAAATATAGAGCCATGGTCATTTCCATATATTAAAACGACATGGTATTCGTCACGGCAACATTAAATGCTGTATTCATTCTATTTTGATATATGCAGTGTAAATGATATTTTACAGAAAAACTGCGTACGCATGTTTCTATAGTGTGTTATCCATATGTTTGACTTATAAAGGTGGGTGGTTGAGTGGTTTGTTGTTTAACGCCGCACTCAGCAATATGCCAGCTATATGACGGCGGTCTGTAAATAATCGAGTCTGGACAAGACAATCCAGTGATTGACACCATGAGCATCAATCCACGCAATTGGGATTGATGACATGCATCAACCAGGTCACAGAGCCTGACCACCCGATCCCGTTAGTCGCCTTTTACGACAAGCATAGTCGCCTTTTGCGGCAAGCATGGGTTGCTGAAGACCTATTCTACCCCGGATCTTCACGGGTCGACTTATAAAGGAGGGGTATGCCATCATGATAACGTCACTGCATTGCAGAGGTGCATGATATATGTTTCCACAACGTTTAGAGGAAGCGATTCTTTGGAAGAAATCGACGATTACATATTTATATTGTGGACACACAGTCAGACTTGTGGATGGTATTGAGTATCTGATAGTGCCTGAGAGTTTAGGATTCAGTTCAGCTGACATTGCTGAACACTGAATACGTATTACCCGCTAATCTGAAAACACCATGTTTACACCCTGACTTCTCTTCAGGTTGACCATTACATTCAAAGTGTGGAGTGGAGGTTACCGACAACTGAGGGAGTTTACTAATAATGGGTTCGTTGATCGACAGTCTCAGAACTTCACAGGACAAAAATCGGAGAAAGCCATGGCTTACCGTTTTGACTTCCTGACACCAACTCACACATGTCTCGAAATAGGATCGAGGTGTACTTCCGTCTTTTCCTTGGATGATGATATCACAAAGGTATGAATGATAACAAAATTATTACTTTTAGATGTATGATATATTGAGTTTGCATGTTTTGTTTGTTGGTTTGTTGTTTAAGGCCGCGCTCTATTAGTAATATATATCGAATTTCATTTCTTGAAGTAGAAATGACAGCCGTTTATTGATTAGCGCTTTCAGCTATTATGTACGGGCCTCATCAGGATATAACTGACTGTTATTGTGTTGTAACAGACATTATTATTACATAATTATAATGCTGTTATATAATAATGCATGATAAATAGTTACACAAAATGTCATTCACGGGGGACCAACTCTGAATGACATTTGCACGGACACTGCGTTCCTTATAAATAATACTATTGTTAAGTTACGTTATACTGGTATATGTTGGCGTAAACAATGAGTACCTAGTCCGTCACAGGTTAGTTTCGCTCTCTAATTTTGTTTTTAGGTACTCTACCTTTTTATCCAAATGACCAACAATGTTACCAGGGCGAATATTGTACTGGCCCAAATTAGTTCTACTCTCAGAGCAGATAGAGAAAAATGTCCCTCACACCTTTCTCTGTTATATTTTGACGGGGATATGTGTTCACGCTCGATTATCCCTTATAAACATGTAAAGCAGCTTCAAGTGCTACTTTATTCCACTCGAAACATGTAGTAATGACATAACCGACATTCATCATGTGTTCTTTCAAACTGCAAACTTTGGATAATTCTTACAGATAATTTCTGCCAACAAATGAGTGCAAATTTGGAATTAAGTATATTTTTTAATAATTTATAACTTCATGGATAAATATGAATAGGAGGGAGTCGATGTAACCTTGAAGTGCGAAATCTAAATCTGATAATAGCGGTTTGTATTGGCGTATAACACCTGTGTTCTTCATAACACATATTTCACCTGTTTTTGCTTGTACATATGTATTTACAATTGAACAATAGGACCCTGTCATTCTCCGCTGGTCCAACTGGACTGACGTACCGTCAGGCATGCATCGTTACGCCTGGGAGGTTTTCCGGCTACAGGTGGACGGGAATCAGGTCCTGAAGGAGTTTGAACCGTTGGATCCCATACATGGTCCTATTGAAGTCAATCAGTCATCATTGGCCTCCAACTCCTTCCAGGCCACCTACACACCTCCACAGCCTGGAGTGTACTCCTTCATCCTGGAGGCCTCCGACAAGGCCAATAACTCTGTCTTTGTAAGGAGGATCGCCATATACGATCGCGTTTCTAATGTTACCATAGATACAGGGGCAGACAACCGTCTGTATATATCATCAGCTGATCCTAATGGGGGATACAACTGGCAAGACGATCCTTCTAGACCCGTCACGGTCACATGGACCAACCACTTTGTCAACCTGAAGCATGAGGAGGGCAAGTGGTTGAACGAAGTCCTCGCCTACCCCCCACAGCTCGAGGACTTCTTGAAGAGGATCCCTACAGACTCCGGACAGGATGACCACGACGGACAGAGGACAGTAGACGGAATACCAAACAAGAGAGGTGTTGTCAAGTTTGAGATTGTTTATGCGAAGGACAGCTTTGCCGGTGTGAACCAGACGGAACCAACCACAGGCTGGGTTGTTGTCGGACTCAGTGAAACATACATTATACCTGCAGGTAACGTATTCAACTCAGTATTGTTATTTTGTAACTTATTATCATATTGTCGTCGACACACAGTTATTTTATATCTGGCGGACAAGGTGTGCTTCAAAATTATATTTAACGAGGCAAAAAATGCGTCTGTTATCTCAGCAAATTAATGTATCAATATCACGTAAATGTCCTTTTCGTTCTGAAATAATGTACATAAATATATGGCTGATAGGTTCACTCGGAGGTAAACTGACGAAGCACGATACAGTCACAGTTTGGGTGAGAGCTACAGATGTCCTAGGTAACACCCGGATAGATTCCACCAGGGTTCACTTTGATGATACACCGCCTGAAGTCGAGCAGCCTGTGTTCCGGAGGAACATCCAGACCAACAATGTTCCATTTAGTTCCACGTGAGTAGTTGCATACATACTCTCCATGTTAACACCTTTGTGTTGTTTGTTAGTTCACCAGCAGGACACATTGTTCGTCGCCTGTTTTGTGTCTGTTCTTCTGTTCAGCTCCGACTATTGATGATCTTATGGAATCTTCCTCTCAGACGCAGGATTGTCTCGGAATCGAAACCAGTTGTTGATGTGAAGCAACTCACATTGTTCAGATTTCTTTATATTCCGGGAGAGATAGTTTATACATATTCGTACTTATAAAGTCTTAAAACGTTTAGAACCACCTTGTGACTTCAAATTGTCATTGGCATTGGATTAACTTATTTAGTTATTGTTAAATATTCTACAATTGTCTGGGCATCTGCATCCTTCTCCCAAAGGTGATAGTTTGGTGGGATATACTTACAGTTAACAAAGAGATTTGGTTTTAAAAAATCGTTTGGGCGATCAACTGCACATAACGTTTGCTATTGTGGGTTGTTTCGAATATGAAAAACCCTTCATCATACAAAATATTTTATTTTTTGCCTTAATAATGAAATACGATTACATTTACAATTCGAATCCCGACATGGGTACAATGTGTGAAGCCCATTTCTGGTGTCCCCAGCCGTGATATTGCTGGAATATTGCTAAAAGCGTCGTAAAACCATACTCACTTACTCACTCACTCACTCAAAAGGTCGTTACGGCTGCAAGAAACGATGCCGTTATTTTGCTTAATCATTTCATATAAATAATTACATTCAGCTCACATTGACCGTTCCTGCTGAACAACAATGCCTTGATCTTTCTGTTCGTCTTACGGCTTTATTCTAAAGAAATAATCAACAATGTCTACATCCTTTTATTTCAGTGTTGAAGTAAATGTTCGGGACATGCAGAGTGGACTGAAACGTGTGAACCTTTTCGTCAGGAAAGTGAGCAACAATCTAATGATTGTTAATGAAACTTTGCCTCTCAGAACCATTGATGTAAGTACATATACTAGTATACTGTAGTGAACCGTTGGACACTTATTGTTCCTCATAACAAAATTGCCTCACATTTCATTTCCACCCGCTATATCCTTTTAACACAACTTTCTCCACAGTCGTGTGAGGGCTTTACAACGTGTTACTGTACCACCGTCAATCCAGTCTGCTTCAACAAGAAGCAGTTTCTGCCCATCAGCAACTGCTGGTTAAAACACCCAATGTTGGAGGGACAGACGGTGACAATGGACATGGATTTCGTGAACATGGCGGGAATCCATACAACAAAGAGCTTCACTGTGAGTGTGGTTAATTTAAGTTTTAGATGCTGGACAATTGATAATGATACAATTGGTTCTATTCTGTGATGTAAAAAAAAGGATTTTAAGATTATGAAAACCAATACGATGTCCATGTTCAGGCAAACCAAAACGATGTCCATGTTCAGGCATACAATACATTTAAAAATGAAATAAATATTCAAAAACAATATAATAGTCTGATGGTGATATGTTGTTTCATAAAGTGTTAATTTGATCGAATATTTGCTATGTTCTATTAATGTGGCACTTATCTTTATTACAGGTGGATAAACTAGATACACTGAATGGAACACAAGGATGTAAGTAGGGTGTTAATGTGATTGCGATTAAAGGTCAACATTTTGTTTCCAAGTTGAATACAAAGGACGATGGTTTACTGTGAATAACAGTACCATGTCAGCGCGCTTTTGAAACTCCTAGCAACAAAAAGTATGTCCGATGCAATTCCCTATTTTGACTTGTTTCCGTGTTTGTTCAGTTCAACTCTCGGCTTTCCTTTTCATGTTTGTGTGACGGGTACTACTGGTAGGACAGGATACGCTCACCCTATTGCGAAAACCTGTTATCATTATTATTTAATAGCGATTCAAACACATGCTTATGGAATAGTGGGAATCGTAGAATGGACTCCGTTCTATTTGAAAGCATATGACTCAGTACCATTTCAATGTCTTGGACTCGTGATGGTTCCAGTATTTATGACATATCTAGGTTTCCTCTTTTTTATTCATCTCAGCGCTAGCACCTGTAGGCGTGACTGTCACAAAGAAAGAAACAAACTTAGTGACACTGACGTGGAAACACACCCTCAGCTGCTACAATCGGACAGAGATGTGGATCAACTACGAGGTGAATGGACAGCCGAAGATGACCCTACTGCACAAGACAGCGACCTCCCACACTCTGGTCGGCCTCCAGCCGGACACAACCTACACCATCGAGGTCATCTCCCAGTATGGGGAGTTCAAGAGCAGGGCTGACCCGGTGACCGTCACAACAGGTAACAGTTTTTTCTGTTTGTGAAGCTTTGCGTTTGTACTAAGCCGAATGTTTCGCCGTTCTACATGATCTAATATGTATATTTGTGACACGCGAATGTATATCTGGCTCGTGTGTACTTAAATACCATTTAGTATTAATATAGCATACACTAAATACAAGGTGGCATATTGTCATTGTAACAGGCATGTACATCAACATACAAGTAGTTATTGATTTATCATATTTAGTTTTTAAAAGTTATAGTATTTGATTCTGACATTGATGATAAACGTCTGATATGTACATTTAATTCAAGAGACGCATTTTTAAGAAAAGCTGATGAACAAAACTTTGGAATTATTATGCTATTTCTGACGTTGCTCGTGTGGACCGATTCGTGGCAAGTTTGAGTGATTGGCTGTACCAGATTCGGCTGTACAGTGTATATTTTCGTTGGCCATCCGATGACAGTGATACAGGAAAGACTTTATTTGGAACAGAAGAAGCAATATATGAAGAATAACATCAACAATTCGAAGAATTTCTGATCTGTGATTAAATGTAGTAATTGAATTAAATTGTAGGATATATGTTTAAAATAATTTTAATCTTGCGGATTCGTATGTACAGCTTAGGAATTTATTTGCTGGTGAAAACATCAGTTGTACATGACGACAATCTACAAGATGACGTATTTTACAAGATAATCGTACCATTGATGATTTCCCTTATGTTATAAAAAGAGGATATTGTCACAAAAGGTGAAATATTAAATAGCATTCGTCATCTAAAATGTTACAATTCTCATAGATTACACAATTTCTTAATCGTTTTGTCTCATATATTGAATTATTAATTAGAATGATTTTGATCATGGATACTTTCCGGATACATTGTCTATTGGTATTGTGTGCTTCTAATGATGTCAACAACTACAGGGGGACAACTCTGTATATTTAGTAAAATGTTTATGTATTATTAATAAGTGACCTGTGCGTTTGCCAAGGCTATAGATAAGGTTTCTGAATCTCAAGCTGAATTTAGGGAAGGTTAGAACGAGCCAAATGTGTAATGTCTGATCATGATATGTTAGAATGCAAATTCGTTGTGCGCAAAGGTTGTATATGGAATCATGAATCAATTAGCATCAGAAATCCATAGCAGTTGTGCAAACGGCATTCAGTTATATCCAGATGTTAAACCTTTTATTGGCAGATGACATTGTGTTCAAATTAATGTATTAGAGCGTTAATAGAGTCAAAACTAAAATTATTTACTCATTGATTCACATGTACACAACTTCAGTTGTTGTCATCTCTTGCAGTATCTGACGGACTTTCCGGTGGAACAGTAGCTGGTATTGTGATAGGTGAGTGTACTTAAGTCAGATCTTTTCATAAGCAAAAGTCACTCTTTCACTTGAATCTTAATCATCTCAATCAATAGTGTCACACACAATGTTGTTTTTCTTCTTTTTTTTTATCCAGGAGTGTTACTCCTGCTGATAGTGATACTCGTTATCCTGGGCCTTGTCCTGTTCAAACTCGGGCTTCTCGGCGGTCTCCTTCAACGGCACAAGACGTACAGGGAGAGACCACATGTAGAGACTTCAACTGGTACCACAACTCTCAAACAAAGAAATCGCACCAGCAGATGGGCATATGATGTAAGATGTAACTTTTTACACTTTCTGATGTGTCTACTCGTATATTGTAAGAAATAAATCGTCTTTCTCCAAAACAACACTAGCTACTGGGTTTGTGAGGAATCGAAAGGATTTACAAATAAAACTGCTACCCCACCAGTTGACATTTTAGAAGCTTACTGTAGCTGCGCTTAACCCCCCTTATCTGCTACAGAACACGACATACACCAAGGAAGACGACATCTACATCTACGGCAGCATGGACCTAGGGGAGCCCTGGTACGTTCCCCCAGAGGACATCAGCCTGACAGAGGTCATCGCTACCGGCAAGTTTGCCAAGATCTACAAGGCCAAGTGGATGGAGACACCCAAGAACGTCAAGGAAGTGGCTGCTAAGGTTCTGAAAGGTAAAATTAACTTTTTGATGTGAACAAAATTTAATCAAAATGGGTTGACGTTGGATTATAGTGTTGTGTTACTGGTATCAAATTCAATATGTAAATCATTGTTTTACAGCGCGGGAGAGTGAGGACGACATTCTTCTGATGCTGGCTAAGATCAACTTTGCCGCTACACAGGTCGGCGAGCACCGCAACGTATTAGGCTTCCTCGGGGCCGTCATGGAGAACGATGCTCGTGAGTTCGTGCCTTAAATTTGTTGACGAACATTAATTCAGTTTTACAATTGCAACAAATGCTTACTTTTTTTATGCAAATTGTGTGAGTGGTGGGTGTTACAAGTCTTCATGCTTACTGCCCATTTCGCCACTGCATAGTGTCGTCACAGATCAAGATTATTGCTGAACAGTTTTTGAACTGACATTTGTTATACATTACTGTTATAAAATGACAAACAAAAACTAACGTTTTCATGCAAATTGTGTGAGTAATGGCTGCTACAGATGAATCAGGTCATGCTTTTTACCCATTTCCCAAACACCATGTGCCACCACTGACTTTTAGTTATCCATTCACGTCACTGTTTTGCCTTATACGCCATGGAATCTGCTTCAACATATATTCGAGAATACTTATCCTTCACCGTTGACGTCTTGAAATCGATGCCACAAGAACACATGTGCCAATGTGCTGTTTGGTGACTCTTTCTATGGTGTCTGTCAGTATAACATGTGTCTGTATGTCTGTTTGGTGTCCAGTGGGTCCCGTCATGGTGCTGGAGTACTGCGAGACTGGCCAGCTGGACAAGTGGCTGACCAAGCAGAGATCAAACATCAACGAGGACACCCTTGACAGGATACAAAACTTCGCCCTGGAGATTGCACGTGGGATGGAGTATCTGGCGTCCAAAGGGGTAAGTGTCATACGAATTCATACGAAGAACAACACTTGGATTTCAACACCCGACCAGCGGGTCCTTGCCAAGCGAATGGCGTCAAGGAAGCACTGCTACGTGATCCCTTTCTCACTATTGTTTCATACCATGTGCTTAGGCGAGGACCGGTTTACAACGTGTTTAGGGCTGAATGAGAACTTTCGGATACTTCTTGAAACAGCTCGGTCAGTTTATCCATCTTTATACTTCTGGGGGGCACAGGTGGCCCAGTCGTCTCAGGCGCCGCGATTCGCTGTGCAGAGTTGCGTCCCTTGGGCAAGCCAGAAACCTATGATTTTTGGTTCGAATCCCGGTTCGCCCCGATTATGTTTCTAGGTTTGTCAGCACCATACCAGTGCTCGTGGGTTTCACCGAAGTGGTAAACGTCTGAGACCTGCATCACTTCGGGCTTTCCTCCCACATTAAGCTGACACGCCGTGATATAACTGGAATACTGTTAAAAGCGGCGTTAAACTCAACTCACTCACTCACTCTTTATACTTCTTGAAATAGCGAGGCCAGTTTATCCATATTCATACTTGTGGAAATGGCGAGGTCTGGCTGTCTTTCCTGACTTAATGTGCTATGGGCGGAGCATCTAACTTGATCCCTGGTGCATGGTTGTGGTTAGTGTGTTCTTGATCCAAAAGGCATGTCCGTGGGCGTATCCATCTTGATCGCAGAGAGGTCAGTGTATGAATCTTGACCATTCATGTTTGAATGAGGTTAGTGTTCAATCAACATATCAGGGTGAAATTGTTGCATAGAACGTCATCTTGCATGCCATGTTGAAGTCAGCATGTGAATGATGTGCATTGTTTCAGATCGTTCACCGCAAACTAGCTGCACGTAACTGTTTGTTGACCTTCCTGCTGGAGATCAAGGTTGCAGGCTGTGGTCCAAGCAAGGCTGATGAGTCTGCTGATGACAACAAAGGGGTAAGGGCACAGCAACTGTATGTCTATGTGTCAGTGTCTGTGTCTTATCAACGCAATTGTGAGGCAAAAGTGTATATTTCCTCTCCAGGATGTCCTTCAATTCAACACAAACATCGGACACTTATGTCATTAAACACCCGATCAAGCATATTCCCGATTTATATCCTACTTTGACGTCATGTCATCATGTCCATTACCCGAGTCGTAACCCTTTTTGTAAAATCTAATGCATTGCAATGATGTTGCTTGTTTCTGATGTAGGATCGTATCCCGATCAAATGGACAGCCCCTGAGTGTCTGAGGTCCCTCAAGGACGCTAACGAGAAGAGTGACGCATGGTCCTATGGTGTGACAATGTGGGAGATCTTCAGCATGGGTAGGTGTGTCAGTGACTTTAGTGGAGTTTCTAAGATAGGACTGAGGAAAGGTAGCAATAGATATGAAATGATGCCATTTACTGTCCAGGTGGAAACCCTTACGCTGACATCAGAGGTCGTGATATACCCACAAAGGTCAAGGGCGGATACAGAATGTCAAGGCCAGAGTATGCAGAGGATATGTAAGTAACATTTATTTATCAATAGACGTGTTATATGTTTCAACACTATTTTGGGTGCTCAACTAATTGTTTCTATTTACCAATACTATTACATTCACTATTAGGTATGGTTGACGTTATATTTGTTTAATCATCAGGTATACTCTTCATTTCTCGTAAAATGTGATGTCGGAGTTTGAGTGAAATATACAATACCTGTGAAACTATCTGACAACGCACACATCTTGGATGTTTGAGAAGCCAAGTGGTTCGTGCTTCGTTCATTATCCTAAAGAGGTTTCACTTCACACAAGAACACAATGTGTTAAGCCTTTTCATCGGTACTCCCGTAGTTACAGCGGTTCAATATTGAAATATACACCATTCACTTACACCTGCCCAGACTGATATATATATAGAGAAAGATAAACAAGTTTTTAGTACAACTCTCTGTGTCTGTTTTCAGTCACTACCGGATGATGCAGGACTGCTGGTCCGAGTCCCCCGCGAACCGACCCACATTCAGAAACGTGGTGGACAACCTGGAGACGTCGTTCGGTCTGCGACCCGACGGCAGCGACCAGAACTACTACTACCAACGCTAAAGCTCCATTGATTGACCCTTCCCTGTCTATGGCATCCCTGTAGTATCTGATGCATTACGTGTTCATGCATAGTGCATACTGTATATACAAGTTGTACTTGATTTCATTCCCATCACCCGGTTATATTGACGCCAATATACTGCACATTGATACTGTTGTTACTCTCATATCTTAGGTTATGTCATGCAGAGTCTAACTGAATACCAGACCATGTAGTAAAGATAATGTTTTTCCTGGAAGCTTCGCTTGATTTCCTTTCCTTTAACCTCCAGCTATCATTATAACTTGAGATTCTTCAAGTAACGGCTTTTTGTAAAATGTTGAGTGAGTGAGTGAGTATGGTTTTACACCGCTTTTAGCAATTTTCCAGGGGACACCAGAAATGGGCTTCACACATTGTACCCATGTCGGGAATCAAACCCGGGTCTTCTGTGTGAGGAACGAACGCTTTAACCATTAGGCTACCCGGCCGACCCTTTTGTAAAATAAATTAGACGCACATAGTTGACAATATTTGTGAATTGGTTAGTTAGGATTGGTTAATAGCGTAGAAGGATGGTCACTTAGCTTTAGTGGAGATGTCGCCTTGGGATCATGTAAGGTCTTATCAAGGTATTGTTATTATTGGCGGAGAGGCATTTGTGTTATTAAAGCGGAAGATTTATGGTCACATGGTTGGGTATATCTGGGGGTAAAGATAAGGTAGCCTGGAGGTCTGCGGTGTTGGCTGGGTCAGGGTGATCATTTAGGTTCAGTGTTCCTCGGAGTAAAGATCTTATTTCTGATATTGTCACTGTTGGGCTAGCACTGGAGAGATTTACTGTGCTGGTCTGTTAGTTGTTCAGGGTCTTTTTGGTGAGCAGCTCGTGATCAAGAAAAGGTCTTAGGCCTTTTTCGATACGGTAACATGTCACCTGGGAGTTATCCTCACGGGCGGCAAGAGTAAGGAAAAGGAGGACACATATGCGTCTGTGTGCCAGATGTTCGGTATGAGGCGTGTGCGGCCGCATATATTCTGTCTGTGAGAGCAGTTGCGTTGTACTGTATTGGAGGAGTGAGTGACTGAGTTGGGTTTAACGCTGCTTTTAACAGTATTCCAGTTTTATCACGGCGTGTCAGCTTAATGTGGGAGGAAAGCCCGGAGTGATGCAGGTGACAGACGTTTACCACTTCGGTGAAACCCACGAGCACGGGTATGGTGCTGACGGGGCGAACCGGGATTCGAACCCACAACCATAGGTCTCTGGCGTACCCTAGGGACGCAACTCTGCACAGCGAATCGCGGCGCCTTAGACGACTGGGCCACCTGTGCCCCCCAGTATTGGAGGAAAGGTGCGTGGTTCAACATGTGAGAGTGATCTCACTAGCTGCTCTGTATGCGAATGTTTGCTAAAGCACACTTATCCCACGAACTAGAGCAGACGTGAGCTCAAATGTGTGTGAACACCTGGAACGGTACAGTATTTCAGAACGCTGATGGATAGGTAGAGAAACCCCGTCATCGCCTAATTTTCTTTGTACGAATTGTTATTTCCTTTTTAAGCTTAGCACATTTACTACAATATATCCTGTGTTTACATATTCAATACAGATTACTTTGTAAATTGTAATGTTTCATATTTTTTAATAAAGGGCACGAAAATTATTTATGTCTTTGCGTTGTCATTGCCACAACTTGGAATGTGTGCGACACAATGCGTTGGGTCATTATCAGAGGTAACCTAACCTAGGTCTGATGTGTTGTGTACGTCGGTGTACAACGAGAGCACTTCATCGTGAGTGACACCAACCAATCATGGCTAGTCAGCTTAATGTGGGAGGAAAGCCCGAAGTGATGCAGGTCTCAGACGTTTACCACTTCGGTGAAACCCACGAGCACGGGTATGGTGCTGACAAACCTAGAAACATAATCGGGGCGAACCGGGATTCGAACCCAAAATCATAGGTTTCTGGCGTACCCAAGGGACGCAACTCTGCACAGCGAATCGCGGCGCCTTAGACGACTGGGCCACCCGTGGCCCCCCAAAAATCAAGCATCACCCTGCATATCCGGCGTGATATGGAAGTGGTGCAACTCCACCCCGGTTTTAAAATCTGCCCATTTGAGATCTTCCCACGTGACTAGTTTCACCGGTAACGCAACATCAATACTTCCTCATTTGTAGATACATTGTCAGCAAACATAACCAGGAATGCAGTATACCGGACACCTTCAGCCATTCTGGTAAAGAATGTGCACGATCTCATCCCTTAGTAACGGTTTCTGTGTTTTTTCAGACGCCATTTTTGTCGCCTCGCTGAAAGAACAGGGAGTTTGGGGGACTTACCCCCCACTAAACGGCTTTAATTAAATGCTTTCGAAATCTTTATTACCAAAGTAGATACAAAATACTTTATTAGTAGCATCAAACAAACATGGCGGATTGGTGTCCGGTAAACGCATGTGTAGCCAAAGATATAACGATTATCAATCAGAAATTGTTTCCGCGATAAGTTGTTGTTCATCTCTCACTCGTACGTTATTTTGAGATCACGATGTGCCTTGTCTGGACCAGACAAACTGGTGATTTATAATATAAGCGACGTCTTTCTATGGCTTTACCCAATCAATTAAGGTACCAAGGACCTATGATTCATCTTGTTTCGTCGATGATTCTAAACTCGCTATCTGTTTGGCAACTAGGGCTATACGAATTGAATTAAAAGTTTGTCGTTAAAACAATTTGGCCCGCCTTTTGTGTTTGTACTGTTACCGTTAACAGTTATGAGCAGTGTTATTGACGTCATTTAAAGTTACTACCCTGAAATGCCCGTGACCTATGCCACTACGGGCTTTCCATCCATTAAATACATAAATCCTGTTAAACGTAGCGTAAAACCACACCCATTCTCTAAATCTCCGAATGAGTAAGCTACACAAAGTAGTGTCATAAAAGTTGCTGAAGCGCCGTAGAATAACACTGAAGCGATTGAGCAAAAAATCAACTTGTCACAAATGTATGTTGTAACAACCTTTCTCTGTATTTCTCAATGAAAGATTCAGTAAACTACCTGTGAGCTATCACTGTTGGCATGTAACCCGCCGGGTAAAAGAAAGCATATACCCATGTTTGAAGTGACTAAATTGAAACAAACAATTAGTTATATAGTTATACAATGGTGATGTATTTAATATTAATAGAGTTGTTTGTTAGAACTTAAGTTTTGCAGTGCTATATTTCTGGACTGTGTTTAGTACTAAATTCTCCATAATTTTCAATAAAGTTTGCTTTTGGATATTACAAACATCGGTGGGCGAAGAATGCATCCTTGGCGGGTACCTATGTTACACTTAAAGTATTTAGATAACCTATTTATAGACCCCAAAGCATGTTTACAAAATGGGACATGTTTAGTTTGCTTTTAGGTTACAGTGTACAGTACAGTAATATTTTGTTAGCGCAAACTCGTGTTTGAGTCAGATACAGAGTGGAACATCAATTACCTGTAGTGTTTTAAATCTGACGTAAATGGGGGCTAGTGTTAGGTTCGGCTAGATATGATGTCCTCATGTCTCGTTCTGATCTGCCACAGCCCAGTTTTCGGATACATTGCTCCAAGTGTCATGGCAATTCCCGAAACCATGGTTATAAATAACTCCTTTGAAACAATAAGTTATAAAACCGTGTCCAGGAACAAAACATTCCAACGAAAAGAAAGTGAAAAACTTTCTACTATTTTAATCAAGGATTAAAATTTGAGCATGGTGTCTCTTTCAAATGCGGAAGTCACGTGTAGATAAGACCCGTGTCCTGTTTCAAATGCGGTAGTCACGAAAAGATACAGTTGAGTCCCCTGTCCTTCATGACGCTAATATATGCATATCTACATTATAACGTGCATGTTCCCAGTCTATCGCGTCTCCGTTTAAGCTTGACACCAGAAAGGTCACGCTCACTAATGTCTGACAAATATGGAGATGCATACACTTCTGTTTAAGTTCATATGAAGTCCTTGACAGCTCAGTAGAGTTGACATGCTCTTAAGGTATGAATACTTCAATTGTGCCACTGATAGAGCAGTGTATATAAACGCAACTATGTGGCACAAGGCTCTATCAGTTAATATACACTCTTCAAAAAAGAAACGAGTGTAGTTCACTGAACCTGACTTAACAAAACATCCGGTATCTAAATTGGATATATGTTATTGGAAAATGTTGTTGGCCTGATATTCGACAAACGGTGCGTCAATACGTAGTCGTTGTCGATTTGCAAAATAAATAAATAAATAAATAATTTGTTAAAAAATGTCATTGAGGAAAACAGTAAATCAAAATGCACGTGCAAGATATGGCTTTCGTAACTTGTCGTTGTGGCTATTAAAAGGCAAGCACAAGTCAATAATTTGTCATTCAATTGTCAACATTTTTCAAGTTCGAAAATGCTATGGCTCAGCGCTGCCGATCGGAACATCGCCACAGCACGTATCCAAAGTGTGAGTGAGTGAGTATGGTTTTACGCCGCTTTTAGCAATATTCCAGCAACATCACGGCAGGGGACACCAGAAATGGGCTTCACACATTGTACCCATGGGAATCGAACCCGGGTCTTCGGCGTGACGAACGAACGCTTCAACCACTAGGCTACCCGACCGCCCCCGTATCCAATGAGGGGAATCGCAGTCTTCTGTTGCACGCCACTTAAACGTCAACCACAGCACCATTTGCCGCCTTTGTGACCGAAACACAGAGCACAATTCCACTCGAGACAGCCCGAGAACTGGCCGAACAAGAGTTACCACCCCTTTACAGGATCGCTACATTCGACTGTTCCACCTACGTCATCACAATGTCACAGCTACGGAGACAGTAGGACGCATCCCTGGTTTGAGGAGGATATCGGACATGACTCTCAGGAACCATCTTAGCGAGGCTGGAATCCGACCCCGAAGATCACTTATCGTCCCTGGTTTGCAACAGATCATCGACAGTGACGCTTGTGTTGGTGCCATACCTTACAGCCTTGGAATGTCAGAAACTGGAGACGAGTGTGGTTAAGCGATGAATCAAGATTTCTTCTTCACCGGCTAGATGAAAGACAACGCGTTAAAAGTCGTCGAAATGAGCGTTTTGCCCCACATCGTCCATTGAATTCGACAATTTCATGGTGTGTGGTGTGTGTGTGTGTGTGTGTGAGTGAGTGTGTGTGTGTGGGGGTGGGGGGGGGGGGGGGGGGGGGGTGGGGGTGGGCATATAATACTAAAACAGCACAAGATGTGACTTGGTTGAGGTTCAGGGAAAATTGAAAGCCAAACGCTTTGAATCAAATTCTTCAACCTCACCTTCTTCCAATCACTGACCGCCAGAGGGAGCTGTTTCAACAGGACAGTGCTCCACCGCACACAGCTCGTGTCACGAGAGACAACCGTCATGATGTCAACATCACTGTCTTGCCCTGGCCGTCGATATCTCCAGATCTCAACCTCTCGGGTGTACTCGATGGACGTGTACGTCAATGTCAGATAACACCGCAGACGCTCCCACACCTGGCCAACGCGTTACAAGCTGAATGGCGCAGAATTCCGCAGGATAGAATTCGTGTGTGTGTGGCTGCTTATACTAGCCCCGACAATGTATACTCACTCCGAGCCGACCAGTCCTCCTTTGATAACACCAGAGGCAGGGTAATAACAGGTACTAATCTTTAACGTATTTGGGCCACGCGGCCGATGAACGAACCAACGACCTTCACGGACGGACGTTCTGTCTACTGCACAACAGAGGCGGTCCCTACTTCCCATGGATACGACAGAGCACGTATCACCATCCACGACGAACTCAATCGTTAAAAGCAATTGTTGTCCATTATGCCTCTCACGACATTGTAGGAGGGGTGGCTGAAATGAGCCTATACAACTAGAAAGGATGTATATTACAGCCTTACCAGTAACATCCGCACTCACACAATTTGCATTAAAATTCGCAATGATTTTCTTGAAACCCAAAACTGATGCTCATAGATAACGAAAAGCGTTTGAAAGATATGTTTGTTTTGCAGTGGGGGAGAGGGGGGGGGGGGGGGGGGGGGAGGTTGTTGTTAAAAGTCTCGACCCAAACATATATTTTTCTTTCGTAGTTCATTCAGCACAGATAAATGCTGGTGTGTTTATGATGAACTATGGGGTATTCGGCCCTGCAGCAGAACAGTCGATCCACTTCAAGAAAATATGAACTGTCAACGCAAGAAAACAAGTAGTTTCGATTATCTGCCGAAACCATTCCAGTGGGCGTACAAGGCAAAATATACATGTAGGTACATTATAGAATACATACATGCAACTAAGTTTAGTCTACATACATGTGAGTACAGTATAGTGTACTCAAACGCAAAACAAACGCAAGTGATTTTAAACAAATAGGCAACAAACACAGAGCCATAAATTGATACGAGTTTTAGCATGAGGTGAAGCCTGATAGTGTTATCAATATTTTTGGTTGCATTTTGGAAGCCCCGAGTAAAAACGCAACATAAAAAACGAATCGCCAAAACGCACAATTTCAATGAATATATGGGTATCATGCACCCATTTCTCGCGAAATCGAAAATGAACGAACTGTCACGAACTGTAGTGGATATAAAACTGTGGCCGATTCTTGGACCTACCTACCACTCCTTGGTCAACAATGCCACGCCTAACTCAAATTTAGAGAAATCCGGCTATCGGACGTTTGGAAGCTGGAGAGTCTGTCCAAGGTGTTGCCCGACAGACCAAAGGAACACATTATCGACACATTAGCCGGGACACTGATCCGACGTCTCCGTTCCAACAACCTCAGATGTCGCCGACCAGCACGTCGTCCTGTTCTCCAACCACGGCATCGACAAGCACGACTTCAGTGGGAATCACAATTCATCACAATTGGCGTCATCGTGAGTGTAAGCGTGTCATCTTCTCTGATGAAAGTCGCTTTTGTGTCTCCCATGCGGACGGAAGAGTCAGAATTTGGCGGCGTCGTGGAAAGGGATCCATGGATTCGACCTAGCGTCATGATATGGGCAGGGATTGGACCTAATGCGAGACTTGGACCCATGTGCTTTCTGAATGTTGGTCAAGGTCGGGACCACGGCATCACTGCTCAGCGGTATGTCAACCAAGTGATCAGACCCCACGTTGTTCAATTTTTTGCACAACATCAACAACACATTATCCAGCAGGACAACGCTCGCCCTCAGAGCTACCATGGCCTTTCTGCAACAACACAATATCCGTGTTCTACCGTGGCCAACCCTCAGCCCTGATCTGAACCCCATCGAACACTTGTGGGATGAGGTACAAAGGCGTCTGCACAATGTGCGCCCAGTCGTTACAACTGCCGATGAACTACGCACAGCTGCTCTGGATGTGGGCAGGAGGATCCCTAGGGCCTTCACAAATCGTCTGATCCACTCCATGTACAGGAGATGTGTGGCAGTGATCAATGCTAATGGTGGTCACACCAGGTATTGACTGATATTTTGTGTATTGATCCGAAACTGTGTAAGCCCTTAACATTTGAAAAAAACAACAATTATGGCATCTGCCTTTTAATCCATTAAACTGTCTCATGTCAATTTTTTGTCAATCTTGCCCCATTAATATTTCTTGTCTTTACTGTTGAAAATAAATAACATGTATACTGCATACTCGACTTGCGCTTCTTTTGCGTGTGAGTATGTATATTAATTCCATGAAAATACAGTATATTGTAGATACATGCAAGTATAGGATAATATGCATATCTGTAATGACAGTATAGTTAATATACATTCATGTGGATCCAATGGTGAAAAAAGGGGAGAGGAAAAGCCCCCAACCCACCCACTCTACACTCCCAACTCATCCGCCAACCACCCATCCCAACCACCATCCAAGCCCAAACATGTCGGGGTTTATGCCCTGAGACAGGCACCATGAGGCCATCGAGCGTGTTCTGTCGTCGTGTCTGTCATGCATATATGCAACAAATTGTCATTTGAGATCATAAAGGTGTGTGGGGGGGGGGGGGGGGGGGATGGGGTTGGCTTTCTAAGATGTGCACACAGATTACTTGTAACGGGATCGCGATACTAAATATCACTTCCTTGTCTGTCGAGTATAGCTTGCCTGGGCAAGGGTCGCAGCCCTCAGTCGGTGTCCACCCACTGCGCCGTATACTACCGGGAACAAGAACAGAGTTAGCTGGAGCTGGTTCTACTCCAGCATGAAGACAACCTACATCTTTCAGCTGCTGATCCTGGCGGGATTGATCGACCTCAGCATCCAATGGAGTGGGTAAGTGACCAATTGCTACTTGGCATTGAACCAGAAATTCACAATGAGTTGTACATGAAGTCGTGTGTTTTTTTCGTTTCAAAATAGAAATGCATTTGAAATAATGTTGGCAACGAATGTGAAATATATCCTTAAGTTCAAAGAGAATTATTCGGTTAGTGTATATGACACAGCACGCATTGAAATAATAATCCTATATTACGTAAAGTACTTAGACTTATTTCTGTAATAACTGTGATGCATTCTTGACTGTCCTTGTTTAACAATGTATGGGACAAACACCCTGCCACAACAACCTATAAACGCTTCCCCTGATGCCTCTAATGTTCACGTGTTACTGTTCGTTCGTTCGTTTGTTGTTTAACGCCGCACTCAGCAATATTCCAGCTGTATAACGACGATCTGTAAATAATCGAGTCTGGACCAGACAATTCAGTGATTGACATCATGAGCATCAATCCACGCAAATGGGATACGATGACATGCATCAACCAAGTCAGAGATCCTGACCACCCGACAATCATAGTCGGCGTTTACGGCAAGGATAGTCGCCTTTTACGGCCAGCATTGGTTGCTGAAGGCCTATTATACCACGAATCTTCACGGGTATCATTTGTTCTTGTTTTCACACAAATCAGGCTAGTTCATATTTCATCTAAAGACATACCTTGTGCTCACCTTTGAGTGGTCAGAAGTAAATATTCGTTACATGAGCATTTTTCTACGCTCCTAGTTGACTAAACATTAATAATGGCAGGCTACATGAAGAAGTAAGGAATATTATTCGTCGATTTTGCTTTCATAAGAAACGTCACCTCAAGTATTGTTTTCAATATATTTTCAACCAATGACAAAATACCTTTTAATATAGATTAAAATCTTTCACTGACATGAGCAAAAGCACGTGCTGGGTGTGAATATACCCTTCCTGCTCGGAAAAAGTCATAACCCTTGGACAGATACCCGTATGAAAATCTGGAATATAAAGGGTGCGAAAATATTTTATGGCACATCCAGTTACCAAAAGTGGTCATGCCTCGATAATATTTGAACAGATAAAGGGCAATGGAAATGTTGGATTTCGGGGCAACGCAGGCCCATGTTGCTGGGGTAATGGGTTGTTCGAGAAGGACGATACTGAGTTTAGTCAGCCGGTTTTGGCAGACATGTGGAACAGCAGATAGCCGAGGAGCGGTAGGCCCTGAGTTACTGCCACTCAGCAAGACATCCATTTACGACTGCTTCGCCTTAGGAACAAATCGTCATCTCATCATCAGAACGACTGTCCAGACGACTTCGTCACTATGGTTTGAGAGCCGCTGCACGCTATATCACTGAAGTGTTAGCGCCGGTTGTACTGCCATTTCTTCAACGTCACTCGCAAACGTTATTCCCGCAAGATAACGCCACGCCTCATACAGCCCGCATTACCAGAGCATTTGTCAACGCCAAAAACGTGAACCTTGGCCGACAAGATCTCCTGACATGTCTCCAACAGAACATCTGTGGGACCACTTGGGACGACAGATTAGGCATCGTCAGCCACGTCCAGAGACACATTGCAGGCAGAATTGCGTCTGATCCCTGTGCACGCCAAAAGACGACTGACTTTCTCTGCATCGAATCTTCTGCTTGAGTTTTGTCAGTGTTTATGCAAACATGTAAACTTAACCTGTTTTGAAATACAGTAATCGCCGTTACAAAATATAGCTTTGTTATGTTTTGGCTTTGAAAGTATACAATGTGGGGTTTCATATGTCCTTGAGTTTAGGATGCTTGTCTATGGGATTTGAACGTATTCATATACGATACGTAACTTGGCATCATCGACTGCCTCTGTATGTGGCTGGACCCATTTACAAAATAAGACTATAAACAACGACACTAAATATAGTGTAGATGACACACACATGTAATCAGTATTGGTCAGTGTGTGGATGAGTGAGTGAGTGAGTGAGTTGGGGTAAACGCCGCTTTTAACAGTATTCCAGTCATATCACGACGTGTAAGCTTAATGTGGGAGGAAAGCCCGAAGTGATGAAGGTTTTAGACGTTTACCATTTCGGTGAAACCCACGAGCACGGGTATGGTGCTGACAAACCTAGAAACATAATCGGGGCGATCCGGGATTCGAACCCACAATCATAGGTTTCTGGCGTGCCCATGGGACGCAACTCTGCACAGCGAATTGCGGCGCCTTAGACGGCGCCGTGGACGGCTTAGACGTATTGGTCACTGTGTGGATGAATATATACTTAGGTAATCAATACTTGTCAGTGTGTGGATGAATACATTCTTGTTTTATCAGTATTGGTCAGTGTGTGGACGAATACATACTTATGTAATCAGTATTGGTCAGTGTGTGGATGAATACATTCTCATGTAATCAGTATTGGTCAGTTTGTGGACGAATGCATACTTGTGTAATCAGTACTGGTCAGTGTGTTGATGAAAACATACTTATGTAATCGGTATTGGTCAGTGTGGATAAGGACACACACACACATGTAATCAGTTATAAAATTCTTATTGGTCAGCTTGTAAGTGTGGACAGTGGGTGTGAACCAGTAATGGTCAGTGTTTGTTATGTGTCATGTTTTGAACATCCACTTTCAGCTAACCCAGTGAAAACACATCTGGCCATTTATTCAGTGGCGTACGCAGAAACCTGTGACGTCATGATATGACATCACGGAAACGCGTATACAGCTAAAATGTAACACGTAAACAATAACACGACCTGATACACACGCTTTACGGAATGTGATGTATACTCTGCTCTGAATGGGATGTATTAGCTGCACTGGGCGGGATGAGTTCTCTGAACTGAATGGGATGTGTTCCCTGCATTGAAAAGGATGACTAGGATCCTTGAATACATGAGGTGCCCATAAGGCTATCTGACCATAGTAGTTTGACTGAAGTCAAAATATAAAGTTAGTAAAACTCTGTCGTTGTACGAAAATATAAGCAATGTATTGAATAATTTCCTTGGGAGACGGTTTTTGAATTATCTCCAAGACAATCTTAATCACCATGATTGTTAATTAACCAAATTAGAAAAGATGTAAAAAATCCCATAAAAGTAAACTCAACATCTGCATCAGGAACACGAACGTGACGAAATAAGCAAGAAATCACAAAAGCTTTGACAGAAGCCTGAATGAATGAACGAATATGGTTTTACGCCGCATTTAGCAATATTCCAGCAATATCACGGCCCAAAGAAGCCTGAAGCCCCATGAGAGTGAGTGTAGAGTGACGAAACGTGCAGAAAAGAAAAATGATCATAACAGAAAGCAATAGTGTATGTTCCGGAATAAATACAGGTAAATCCTTCTTCATTTGGGATTATAGTTCACTCAAAACATGTATAATTCCTACCGGAGTGTAGTTAGTTATCATACAACACTATGCAACCATTTGAATCCTCACAAAACGATAACGACGGGAATAAAACTGTTAAAAGTGGAACAATGACTCGTACCATATGTTCAAGTCTGTATTCAGGTGAATACTTGACTTGCATTGCAACTGCTTGTGACGGATATCACCATTGGGTCATGTTACGCTTGCCTTTTTGCCACCACACATTGTATCGTCACTATTGGATAGTGATTTATAAACACATGCTTACGATTTCATTGTGTAATCCTGTTGATCAGTGTCACAAAGTTTCATATTGTCCGTCACGCTTGCTCATGTGGTTACTCCTATGTCTTTGTTTCAGAAACGTTTGTTCTCGTACAATCTGTAGGTACAGAAGTGTGCGGCGATGTGTGTATCGGACCTGGCTGGGGTAAGTGCACCTTGTGCATGTGATAACAGTCATTTACATGAACAGTTATATGGTGAAATATTCCTTGAATTTATGCATTCTCTCTTTCAGTCGTTTACTATGATTACACAATTTCCTTATAGTGTACATGTGTTTAAAGTTCTACCTTAATCCAAGTTTATAGAATATCCATAACATCAATATTTATACTATATGTGTACTAATTGCAACAACTGATGTTTGTCGTCATCAATGTAACGGTATACATCTTCTGCTTCCTCTGTTCAGATGCTGTCGATGGAGGTTGTGTGCGGTGCCGGATTATCAGGTGCAAAATTTCTGCTGCAGTGGCTGGACAACCTCCTCCTCTGAGAACTGTAACCGACGTAAGACTGGTCCCTGTTTAACATGTTGTAATACTTAACTTATGATAAATACATAGCAATCACAAATCAGTATAATTCCTATACATGCAGCATATATGCTGTCGTTAAACATAGTTTTTCATAGCTGGTTTGTCTTTCAATCAAAACAGTCAACTTCGTTTCTACTATATGATGGCACTTAACGATTGTGTTGAAAGCCCTTGTGAGAATAATGTATTAGTTTGGTATTGTATTTCCAGCAATCTGCAACCCTTCCTGTAAGAACGGAGGTACCTGTGTGCGACCCAACACCTGTCAGTGTAATGATGGAGCTGTAGGACCGACGTGCAACACGTGTACGTATTGTTAATGCGCTAATGTGACACCCTCCTTACAAGGGTAAAACTACTAGCAAGAGAAACTTAAAATAGTAAAATTGTAAACCAGTGTGTTTCATTTAACATAAAATCTGAACGATTGGTGGATGGAATACTTACTTATAATTACATGTAGACTACAGTAGCTACATTAAGGTAAAATCAGTTCATGTATGAAGAATGTGGTTTCGCCTGGTCTTCTGCAATAATTTCTGCTTCAGTGGCTGGAAAACCTACTTCTTCCGGAATTGCCACTGACTGAAGTCGGGTGCCTGTTTGCATAATGCTTTGGACATATCTTTTAGGCAAAAACATTTCCGCCATTCAGGCATGGACCAAAGAGTGCGAATGTTGTTTTGAAAACTATCTATTTGTTTTGAGCACCACCAAACTGAAACTATTTAAGCATCAAAAGTGGCCAGTCTTTTCAACGGGCTTCATATATGCCATGTCATGTTTTGAGAACATGTCTGCTCAAGAGAATATTTATTGGCCAACGCCATGTGCATGTAGCTCCTCGTTCCAAGACTATTGCTATATGTATCCCCTACACTGAAGCTTGCAAATCCTAATATGCAGCTGCTACCCTAACGATCTGTTTCAGAACCTGGG
Source organism: Haliotis rufescens (assembly GCF_023055435.1). Lineage (NCBI taxonomy): Eukaryota > Metazoa > Mollusca > Gastropoda > Lepetellida > Haliotidae > Haliotis > Haliotis rufescens. Next base: position 39,499,425 of record NW_025963780.1, on the reverse strand, counting down.
TACTATCATCAAGTATTATTGCTAGGTATCCTGGCACTTACTATTCAATCTCTCCAGAATATATAATTCTTAAAATTCTCTCATACAGATTACAATCCCAGGTCTGCAGGTCATAATAGATCGAAGACTATCATCCTAAATGTAAAGGTGATATCCTGGAGCTTGACGTCTGTGGTTTATAGGACTGATTTGGCACGCCACATGTACAGGTTCTGTCTTCGAGCTGACCATCTAAACAAATCAGGTTGCATCCAAGAAGTCATCATCCTAATTACAGCAGGCCCTAACTTCCGGTTAACCTGATGGTAGAACTGAAGCAGCACAGGAGACCGACAAACCTTTAATGAGAAACAAAATAACAATCTTGTGTTCACCTTATAATTGATATATAAACCATATGTCATCTAGATCTTGTTCTATATTTAGAATTGTTTTCTTATTATTTCAGTGGTATGTAACTACGTGCGGCCCTGTTTCCCCGGTATCTGTACCCCAGGCACCAGTGCCAACTGTGACTGTTCATCAGGATTCCAGTCTCTATCAAGCAGTCCGAGTGACTATTGCAGAAAATGTACTGGTTCATTATTTCTACATAGCTAAGTTAGGTCAATTACAAAGACAATTACGCCCCATCGCCATATTCCTCCCAACCACAAAGTCCAAAATTTATAAAATGGCTCAGCAGTCGTTCTCTAAAGAAACCATTCCTTTACTAATACAATTTTCTAGACATAACTGGACAAAATGGATAGATTCCAAATTACAAAGAAAAAACAGTGTGATGATGCATTGGTTAGCTAGCGACGGAATTCCCACGATAATTGTACATATAGCTACACATTTTTATTACAGTGGAATCAACCGAGAAGCCAGAGATATTTGAGATAGGCGCCAGATTGTCTTTCTGGCAGAGGGGTACCGGGATGCCGACCATGGAGAAGTATTCTTTGTACGTGGACTCAACCATGTCCAATGTCTCCGACTCCGTGTGGACAAACAGGGAAAGATTTAACTGGGTGAACGTCACTGCGTCTGCCCATTACATGGCTACAAACCTACCTGAGTCACCTGCCTTCATCAAGAGCTATGGCATCGGAATTGCAAAGGCTGAAGTTGACATTCATCATGAGAAGCTGCCTTTGACGGGTGAGTAACAGTTCATGGTATATGTTGATCAAGGAATGCCTAAGTTAGATGAATTAGAATTATGAACATACATTTATTACAAACGATATTTATCCATCGAGTTTTCAACGCTCCTCTTCCTTTGCTGCTGCAGCTGAGTGGAACAATCTCCCATTCGAACTTTCTCCAACTTTACAGATCTTTCAGCGCTTATTAAAGTCTCACTTTTTCAAGCTTGCCTTCATTTAGAAGTCCATATGAAGGTGGTCAGCACAATATACATATGTTGCACTTAATGTCTATAATCAGGCAGTAAGTACATTGGCTAAAAATATGTATATCAGCTGATTCATTCAGGCAATGTACATATTGGCAGTGATTATAGCTACTGACTAACATATTTAACAATAGAAATAATCAGTCAACATGGATCTTTCTCAAGCAACTTGCATTAAAGATTAACATAGCCAGGTGCCTAACTACATTCTAATTTTCAAGGTGTAGAATTGCTGAAAGGAAGGGTGCCCGAGTCCTGCTCAATCTAACATCGTAATCATGCAATTGGTTCCCCGATAAATGATTCTTTACTACTTATTGATTGCAATTCCCAAAAGTAGCCAAATCAAAGTTGAAACAGCAAATGTAGTAGTAGTAGTAGTAGTAGTAGTAGTAGTAGTAGTAGTATAACATACTATATTATGACTATGAAAACACTTTTCAGACACAACACATTCCTGATTAGCACTATCAGGGTACTTCATTGTAAAAATTCAATATTGTTTCTTTCATGCCCCCAACAACATTCATTTGCTGTATAAGACATCATTAGAAATAGTATCGTTCATGTATCAAAATCTACAGGCGTGCATGCTGTATCAAACCAAATCAGCCAATGTACTAATACCAAAGTTACACGATTGTCTAAAATACCTACTCACTTACAATCTTTCTTCTAGGGTCAGTCCCTGTTGTCAGTCTTGACACAACTCTGCCCTGTACACCGGAAGTGTCTGATCTCAACCCCACCTCCGACACCTACTACTGTGACATTACCAAGCCGGACTATGACAGATCTCTGGAAAATGGAGATAGGTAAGCCAAGAGCAAAGTCGATAATTACTTCCATGAACATTTTCTAACATAGCCAAGAGGTATTGGTTATTGTATTACAAAATATGTCATGCTCCTTTATTCGTAATGTGTGCTCATTATGAAAGATGGATGTATTATATGAATTTATAAATATCTTTTTTCGACAGCTGTCGAATTTGATGCCATAAAAATGGTATATGCAATGAATTAAAAGTGATAACATTTCTGCATTAGAACGTGTCCAGTAATAACCAAACTCATGTTGGGAACGATACAAAATTAAGTCAACTATTGTTCTTTTGTAATTTATAACACAACCTGATGATAAAATAGAAATAAGCTTACTTTTGTGACCTTAATTGGAAAGGCAACCTACCGTGCACTGTTTGGTGCTGGACTATGTTTTTAAAACAAATAGTTGAAACGTGAGATAATCCCGAAACAAAATCCAGTATGCTTAACTCTCAAGACGTTCCTCTGTTGTGGTTAATAATAAAAGGGGCCAGTAGCCAAGGACGCCGCAATTCGTTGTGTGTCCCTTAGTTGTGGTACGATCCGCTTCTCAAAGTCCAGATGTGGCCTGATAATGATTCTTAGTTTTCAAACCATAATAGTTCACAGCACTTTCGGCAAGCGTCACTTTTGAAGTAATCGTCAAACTTTTAAACTCAGTTAACAGAAACAGGTTCCTTTACTTACTGTTACTAGCTGTAAACATATTCGATATTTGACTTCAGGAAATTCACTTACTGTTGCATTGAACTCTATGTGTGCATACGTGCGGTTTATTCAAGTGTATGCGAATACATTCGTGGTTCATCCAACCATATTAATCAGTGTACCTGTTCCCATGCGTTGTTCATTCGTTGAAATAAGCGATTCATTCAAGTCTATGTGTGCAAATGGGCGGTAACTCGAAACAAAATGTGCAAACGAGGTTTATTCAAATATACGTGTGCATACGTGTTCATTCAGTGTAAGTGTGCAGATGGGCAGTTAAGTGGAGTTTAATTGTGCATATGCGCGGTTCGTTGAAGTTTATATCTGGAGATGGGCTGTTCATTTAGGTGTATTTGTACATATGTGTAATTCTTTCAAGAATGTGCGTGCACAGGCGCGGCTCATTCAAGTGAACGTGTCTACATGGTTAATTTGTGTCAGAAACAGGCTCTAAACTGTTCCCTAACTGTTCACTTACTAACATGACAGTTTTCTAAAAAACAATTTCAGAATGATGTTATACGCAGTAAAAAAACATGCCTTCATATCAGAAGAAAGAGGGGGTATATCTGTTGACAAAAATGCCATCATGACAAGCGTGCAAGGTCAACATATTTTTTGTTTTAATACTCTTAAGCTTGCTTGAAGAAATTCAGATAAAAAGAATAAAAAGCCCAACTATTCATTCTCTCTATGCATCGTTTTTTTCACAACCTCAGACTGACATTAACATTCACGGCATGGAGCGGGGGTTACCGAGAACTCCAGGAATTAACTGTAAGTGGACTTCGAGACAGAGGGAACCAGTTGTACACGGGGCATATGGTTGACCAGTCAATGGAGTTCCGTTTCGACTTCACCAAACCAACTTACAGCTGCCTCGGACCAGCGTCATCCTGTACAGATAGACCATTTTCATTGAGCCAAGATGTGACGAAGGTAACAATCATCATTTGTAAAGAAAAATCCACACTGGCAGACAACTGATATTACAGGAGTTGTCATCAAACATAATGTTTATCGACAATGTATTTGTTTCCTCGTAACTGTATAATAGTGAAGTGATACAGCGTCACGTTATAATGCCATTTAGCATATGTTTTAATGACTAACGTTTCATCTAGTCGCCAACTTCGCAAAAAAAATGAATATACCTGAATATGTCGTCCTCCCAATAACAATCGTGTTTGCACATTAGACTAGAAGTCCTAATGATTTCCAGTCTGTGACTCAAGTACGTACGCACGCACAAATATTCAGGTCTCGCACCCATCATGAGATATTTGTGAAGGTCTTTGGGGGGCACGGATGGCTCAGTCGTCTGATGCGCTGCAATTCGTTGTGTCCCTTTGGCACACCAGAAACATTTGAATGTAGGCTCAAATCCCGTTTCACCCCGATTATCTAGGTTAGTCAGCTCCATAACTGGTAGACGTCTGAGACTTGCGTCACTTTTCTTCCCACAGCAAGACTTAATACAACCGTGATACAACCAGAATACTGTTTTGCTGACACCAATGTATTGGAATGACGAGTTGCTGACAGCAGAAAATATTAATTCATTTATCTTAATCTTACTTTGTGAATTTGAAGCAAAGCTCTTTGTATTTACAATTTATACGATATATTTAATATCATTTATGACGTTTGTCATGGCAAATGTTCTCGAAAGTAATTTTTAAGGTTGTTTAGTAAACTGTTTAACATCGTATCATACCAAATTGTTATGGAAAACGCGTGTCTCAATACTTGTATGGAACTTGATTGGCTGACCTTCGACCGTTGACCTTTCTGGAACTACTTTTGAATCAGTCATTCATTCACTTCTTAATACGCTTGATTACAAAGACCTTTGAAGGTATAGTCATTCAATCAAAATTGTGAGCATTTGCCCGGATATACAAATTTATTATTGTAAAATTGTTCTAGGTCTTAACGGAATAAAGTCGCTTTTGAAAGTACACGTATCGACGAAAAAGTACGAAAATATACGAATACTGTACACTGTAAGTTGAATAGTTGAGCAGATGTGAAGAGATTTAACTTTGAAGGGTCTCGGACAGTGAAATGTAGTTATTCGTTTTCTAATTGTGAAACGAAGTAAATACAATAATCCGCCCACTGACATATCTGACAAGATATCCTAATGATTTTAAATGTTTGAATCGAACACGCACGCACGTACGCACGCACGCAAATATTAAGGTCTCTCAACAATTTATTTATGCCTCCCTTATAAATCAATAACATTCTAATTGTAAAACGAAGTAAACGTACTTCATTAATTACCGATACTGATGAATGTATGTCCCTCGTGAAATAATTTTCTCTGTCCCTCGCTTAATCTCGGGACTGCTGAACATAAGCCCTCTTTGAAACTAAACTGGATATGAAATGGTAAGGGCTTTTAATGTAGTCTTTGCATTCAGGAGTTGGAAGATCATGAACATGTGTATGTCTTATAATTCTCAACTTGGAACAGGTACATGTTATATATATTTCATTCTCAGAATCCAGTAAGTCTCCGCTGGTCCAACTGGACTGATGTTCCTTCTGGCATGCACCGCTACGCCTGGGAAGTGTTCAAACTACAGGTGGACGGAAATCAACTTCTAAAAGAATTTGAACCCTTGAAGCCTATACATGGACCTATTGAAGTCAGTCAGTCCTCATCTGCCTCCAACTCCTTTCAGGCCAACTACACACCGTCACAGCCTGGAGTGTACTCCTTCATCCTGGAGGCCTCCGACAAGGCCAATAACTCTGTCTTTGTAAGGAGGATCGCCATATACGATCCTGTTTCTAACGTTTCCATAGATACAGGGGCAGATAACCGACTGTACATATCTTCGGCCGATCCTAAAGGGGGATACAACTGGCAAGATGATCCTTCTAGACCCGTCACGGTTACATGGACCAACCACTTTGTGAACCTGATGCATGAGGAGGGCAAGTGGTTGAACGAAGTCCGCGCCTACCCCCCACAGCTCGAAGACTTCTTGAAGGACATCCCTAAAGACTCCGGACAGGATGACCACGACGGACAGCGGACAGTAGACGCAATACCAAACAAGAGAGGTGTTGTCAAGTTTGAGGTTGCCAATAGGAAGGACAGCAATGATGGCATGAATCAGACGATACCAACATCAGATTCAGACTGGGTTGATGTCGGACTCATTGAAACATACACCATACATGCTGGTTACTATATGTCAAAATATTATTATTTCCTTTTAGCAGTGCAAATTATTCGTGTGTTATCTTAACACAATTTTCTGCAGAAAATGATATGCTACAATAGTTAATTTATCGGGGTAAATAATTCATTTATTATCATTTAATTCATTTTAATCATGTAAAGAGTCCTTACATAACTAAAATATATAATGAGGAATAAACATTATGATTGACACGTCCATTTGTAGCTTCACTGACGAACAGAGACACAGTAACAGTTTGGGTGAGAGCTACAGATGTCCTAGGTAACACCCGGATAGATTCTACCAGGGTTCACTTTGATGATACACCGCCTGAAGCCGAGCAGCCTGTGTTCAGGAGGAACATCCAGACGAACAATGCACCATTTAGTTCAACGTGAGTTTCTGTTAAACTACATTGTGATTTTTGTAACATCACCACTCAATGACTTGCCTGTCATCTGTCTGTCGTCATGTCTGCCCGTCGTGTGTTAAAAACCTTTCGTGGCATAGAATGTATGCATTTAGTTGAATTATGTTGCCTGGGTGGAATAGGTGGCACTGCAGTAGAGCTCAGAACAACTTATGGCATTTAGATAAAGAATACAGGTTTTTTAGACTTCAAGTTCAGTGACTAGCGGGCCCTTTGCTGAAAGAATATTGGCTTCTTTCTGTTGCGAAACATCCGTCATCACAGCAAATAATTCATGTTTTTAAAATAACAGTAAAATAGTATTACAACCATATGATAATGTACTCTCACACCAGTCCTTTTAAATATATATTTTGACATATTTTTCAAAACGATCGCTTTCATTGAAACAATGACGTTATTTGTTTTAATCATAAAGATCATTTTGCTATATTCCAGAACAAATAATTAAATAGTCCCTCCTTTGATTTCAGTGTTGAAGTAAATGTTCGGGACATGCAGAGCGGTCTGAAACGTGTGGACCTTTTCGTCAGGAAAGTGAAAAACGACCTAGTGATTGTTAATGAAACTTTGCCTCTCAGAACCATACATGTAAGTACCTTTGAGAGAACCGTTTCTCATTTTATTGCTTCTTTGTATAAAAAATGGTCTCGAATGTAATTGCCTTACAACAAAACTTTCTCCACAGGCGTGTAACAGCTTTACAACGTGTTACTGTACTACCGTCAATCCAGTCTGCTTCAACCAGACACAGGTTCTGCCCATCAGCAACTGTTGGTTAAAACACCCAATGTTGGAAGGACAGACGGTGACTATGGACATGAATTTTGTGAACATGGCGGGCATCAATACAACAAGGAGCTTTACTGTGAGTGTGGTTGATATCAGGTCTTAATGTTGGACAAAGGGTAATGATGAAAACGATTCTATTCTGTCGCATGAAATAGAGTTTCAGATTTGCTTGCAAATACGACGTTCATGTCATGTATGTTTAATATAATATAATTTAACACAATTAACAAAAAATAAATATACACAGAAACAGAAATAGTTGCATGATAGTCATGGTGGCATGCTGTACGTTTTGTATTAAAAAAGATTGGTTTGTTGTTTAACGTCGCACTCAGCAACATACCAGCTATATGACGGCGGTCTGTAAATAATCGAGTCTGGACCAGACAATCCAGTGATTGATATCATGAGCATCGATCCACGCAATTGGGATACGATGACATGCATCAACTAAGTCAACACGCCTGACCACCAGATCCCGCTAGTCACCTCTTGCGACAAGCATGGACGCCTTTTAAGGCAAGCATGGTGTGCTGAAGACCTATTTTACCCCGGATCTCCACGGGCCTGTCTCACTAAGAGTGTTAATGTATTCAATGTAGGATATATTCCCTTAATGTTTTGTTTTTAAAGCCGCTCTCAGTAATATCCTAGCTTTATAACAGCAGCCTGTAAATAATCGAGTCTAGACCAGACAACCCAGTGATCCACATTATGCACAACTATCCACGCCGTCGGGTCAATCAACCACGTCACTCACCCTTACCACCCGATCCTTATGGTCGTCTCTTACGGCCATGCCAGGTTAGTGAGTACTGATCCTAACCGGAAATACCACAGGGGTATTCTATTAATATAGCACTTTTCTTTGTTGTAGGTGGATAGACTAGATACGTTGAATGGAACACAAGCATGTAAGTAGTGTATTAAAGGGAAAAAGTTAAAAGTTAAATGCCTTTGTTAAATACAATAGATGCTGATTCACCGTGCCTTCACCGTGTCACCGTGTTACACTCTGCGACTTCGAAACACACCACCTAGCGACTAAAGGGATATCGGATGCAATTCCTATCGTTTGTACAAGTGAACACTTGACTTTCCTTTGCATGTGTTTGTGAAGGTTCTCTGAGAACTGGTGCCACCCCTCTTTGTGGATTCAAACAAACATGATTTTATACTACCGATAAAAAATAATGAACTGATAAATTTATAGCGCATGCATACTGTTGCTAACTGGCGTATGGTTGCCCTTGGTATTCTCCATCAATCCGTCCGAAGAGCTACCTTAAGACGGGCTACGCTAGTGGGTGTTGGGTCTCCGGCGTACACCCTCCGCCCGAAAACATCCCACAGATGCCCGATTGATAGTCCAATGTCTGTATGCCTTCTCGTCGGAGATAATCGGTGACGACCTGAACACGATGTCGCCTGGCATTGTCATCTTGCAGTAACTACTGTTCAAAACTTCTACCGATAATTCTAGCAAAACAGGACTCAAAACTTCGTCAACATATCCCTGGCCAGACAAATGTCCATTCAAAATTAATTGCCAGATCAGATCGCTAGTCATGTGAGATCCCACACCATGACATTACCGCCCCTAAACCGATCTGGGTGAAGAATTGTTGCCCTGGCATACGGCTCACTGCTACGTCTCCAACAACGTTTTCTGGAACCTGTAAACCGGAGGCCAAAATTTGATTCGTCTCTCAACATGGTGTAACGCAAATGGCTACACCCCGTCCCTGATGTTACCTAGCCTACATCATTCTCTATCGCCTGTGGTAAACTGTTACAGGACAGATTGCCTCAAGGCAGCTGCAGTGATCCGGCTTCAAACGATTAATGCTGAAATTCGACTTCCGGTTATTGTACGGAATTCTCTGCTGATAATAGGAGCAGATTTGAATTTATATCGAAGTGCAGTTCATGTAATGAGACGATCTAGTGTAGGTTGTGGTTGTGTTTTTTTTCAAATTATACTTTTTGATTTAAGATTTCATGCTGTCAAATTTCATCGTGATTAGATATTGCGATCAGATGCAGCTCCACGGTATTGTAAATGTACACCTCAACGATAGCTACATTCAAACGATTAGTTCCTTTACTCTTTGTTGTTAGTTATATGATATAATCGGATGTCGTACAATGGACTGGAAAGAGCTGTGTCGCTTTTATTAGAAAAAATAGGATTCAGTATTATCCAATGCCTTGATGATTCCAGTATCTGCCTGATACCTAAGTTGCCTCTTCTGTGTGTGTTTCAGCGCTAGCACCCGTAGACGTGACTGTCACAAGGAAAGAAACGAACTTAGTGACTGTGACGTGGAAACACACCCTCAGCTGCTACAATCGGACAGAGATGTGGATCAACTACGAGGTGAATGGACAGACGGTGATGACCCTACTGCACAAGACAGCGACCTCCCACACTCTGGTCGGCCTCCAGCCGGACACAACCTACACCATCGTGGTCATCTCCCAGTATGGGGAGTTCAAGAGCAGGACTGTCCCGGTGACCGTCACAACAGGTAACAGTTTTTCTGATTGTGAAGCTTTGCGATTTGAACATCGACGTTTTTTGCCTTCTGCATTGAGATTTTTCTCTAAATGCCTCGTCATCTAATATGTAACAAAGCTTATAGAATAGATGACACCATGTCTTAATTATCTATGAACTCGGATGATTAGAACTGGTATTTGATGTGATGTTTGATAATGGATACTTCCCGGAAACATTGTCGATTGAAATTTTGTGCTTCTAATAATGTCAACTACAGGGCGATAAATAGGTTTATTTTCAGTAGAATATCTACTTATATTATTAATACCAGGCTTGTGTCCTTGGTCACTGATATTGATAATGTTTCTGAATCTCAAGCTAGATTTAGGGAAGGATATTCGACAGTTGATAATGTATGCATGTTGCATTTTCAGATACAGCGCTTTAGTAGCAAGAAAGGTGGACAATTCTCTGCATTGATTGTTAACATTTCTGAAGCGTTTGATTCTGTACACAGGTGCAAATTTTGGAGATTATCAAATGCGGGTGGACCTAGTTTCCAAATCGTGAAATTATTATCCAATGAAAATGAGTGTATGTGTCAAGGGTTAATGTATCACATATTTGAATGAAAACGTGGAGTGCGGCAAGGGTGTATACTGCGTTTTCAGTTTCCTTCTAAACTAATTAGCATCACAAACACGAAGCAGTTTTGCAAAAGGTATTCCATTAAATCTAGATGTTGTTCACCCTTATCTTTCATTATTTGCAGGTGATAATATCATCTTCTGAAGCACATTTGGCAATTTGATGCTTTAGAATGTAACTATGATAATTGGAAACACATTTTTACTAGACCCAAAACCAAAATCTAAAATACATATTGGACTACCTCTACTTAGATATTAGAAGATATAAAGAACTGGCTAAAACTCCTTAAAATAAATTCATTGAGATACCATAAGAAATGTCACAATATGATGACGTTATATGAGACAGATACAAGTGGTCCCTGCATAAATGATGGGAATCAAATGTTATGCAAAATGTTGGGTATGAATAATGTGTGAAATGTGAACGTGTATTTATCAATTCTTTTCAACAGAGGCTACATTATCCAACAATTGTTTATATATTAGAGAATGTTGAAGACGCCCAGATAATACTGACCAGTTGTAAAGTATGAATAGAAAGAAATTTCGTAATTTATTGCCAAGATTGTGATGCTCATCCAATTATTTACGCATCGAGATTTGGCGATATACAAAAACGCCAAGATCAGGACGATTACATAAAATGTGGAATATCAACGCTATGGAGGATGAACAGCATATTTAACTTATATTACTTAAATGATCCAAATATTGAGTAAATCTGATATATGTAAAACAGTCTTGAGAAACAACACAAAACTAGCCATGTAGTATGTATCACGCACTGTCGTATCGAACCAAATTTGTAAGTAATGTTAAAATTGTTTGCAGCACAGCTTTTGTATGTCCTATAGGCCTGTGGCCTCATAAGTGCTTAACACAAGATTGATTGCTAAAGATTGATTGACTTCTCTCGGAGGAACAAATAGCTGCCGTTAAATGGAGGAAACAGAGCCGTGTAGGAGTGTTTACGACGATCATGGACAATTGTAATTACATTTCACATTTTGCAGTTTTGAATCTATGGAAGTGATTTGTAATAGGCTAAGGCTCAATCATTTGGAGAATATTTTATATATTTTACTGTTCATGTTTTGGTAAGATTAGCTAGCAAATGTTAAGGATCAACTTGGTGCTTGGTTTGAGAGAATATATCTCAGTACTATTTTGCATTTTGGGAGTAGTATTTATTGTGTAATGTGTCTCATAAATGGACTATCACCTGTATAATAGGGGCACGGGTGGCCCAGTCGACTATGATTATCCTATGAGGCGACTATCGGGATCGGATGGTCACGCTCGCTCATTGACTTGGTTGATGAGTGTCATTGTATCCCAATTGCGTGGATCGATGCTCATGATGTCAATCACTGGATTGTCTGGTCCAGACTTGATTGTTTATCGGGTTAAAACCAAACTAACTCACTCCTTCACTGCACTATATAATCAATCAGTTGCCAAGAGCATGACGGTAACCAAACTACAATTGGTAGCTTATGAAAAACAACAGGTGTCAAATCCGCAGGATCAAACGTCACATTTATTTAGATTATAAGGAATATATTTTAGTGTGACATACATTTCCTCACCGAACTTCAGTTCCTATTCTCTGTTGCAGTATCTGACGGACTTTCAGGTGGAGCAGTAGCTGGTATTGTGATAGGTAAATGAACTTAAATAATTGTTTCTATGATAAGGATTTACTATTTCAATAGAATTTTAATCGTCGCAATCGATGGATGTAATACACAATGTTGTATTTTTTATCCAGGAGTAATAATTCTGCTGACAGTGATAATCGTTATCCTGGGCCTTGTCCTTTTCAAACTCGGGCTTCTCGGTGGTCTCCTTCAACGCAACAAGAAGTACAGGGAGAGGCCACATGTAGAGACTTCAACTGGTACCACAGCTCTCAAACAAAGAAATCGCGCCAGCAGATGGGCATATATTGTAAGATTAAAAACGTTGTGTATTTTCCGATGTGCATAAGAGTATTAAGATATAATCTTTCTCCAAAACAGAACTGGCTACTGGGTTTGTAAGGAATCGTTAAGAATTACAAACAAAGCGAAAAAGCTACCCCTCCAAAATTACCTTTAATATACTTCCGTTAGCTGCACACAACTCTCCTTATCTGCTACAGAACACGACATACTCCAAGGACGACGATATCTACATCTACGGCCGCATGGACCTTGGGGAGCCATGGTACGTCCCTCCAGAGGATATCATCCTGACAGAGGTCATCGCTACCGGCAAGTTTGCCAAGATATACACGGCCAAGTGGACAGTGACACCAAAGAACGTCAAGGATGTGGTTGCTAAGGTTCTCAAAGGTAAAACTAACTTTTGGTGTGAACAAAATTTAATCAAAATGGGTTGACGTTGCATTATAGTGTTGTGGTACTGGTATCAAATTCAATATCTTCATCTCTGTTTCCCAGTGCGGGAGAGTGAGGACGACATCCTTCTGATGCTGGCTAAGATCAACTTTGCTGCTACACAGATCGGCAAGCACCGCAACGTATTAGGCTTCCTCGGGGCCGTCATGGAGAACGATGCTCGTGAGTTTGTGCCTTAAATTTGTTGCTGAACAATGTCGATATGTTTAAGTTTATTTCTCTTTTAATATGTCAAAAAAACACGTACTGTTTATGCCAATTGTGAGTGTTGGTTCCTAATGGTCATGCTTGTTACCCATTTAGCGAACATATGGTGTTATCACTGTTGTTTTAACTATCCATTCTTCTAATTTCCTTCACTCTGTGGGGGCACGGGTGGCCCAGTCGTCTGAGGCGCCGCGACTCGCTGTGCAGAGTTGCGTCACTTGGGCACGCCAGAAACCTATGATTGTTGGTTCGAATCCCGGTTCGCCCCGATTATGTTTCTAGGTTTGTCAGCACCATACCCGTGCTCGTGGGTTTCACCGAAGTGGTAAACGTCTGAGACCTGCATCACTTCGGGCTCTCCTCCCACATTAAGCTGACACGCCGCGATATAACTGGAATAGTGTTAAAAGCGGCGTTAAACCAAACTCACTCACTCACTCACTCCATCACTCTGTTGCCTTTTACGACAATAGTTATACGAGATTGATTATTTTTTGGTGTTGACGTCTTGAAATCGATGCCAGTAGAACATGAAGATGTATGTCTCTTTGGTGTCTGCCTGCAAACCATGTGCCTCTTTCTATTCTATCTGTCAGTATAACATGTGTCTGTATGTCTGTTTGGTGTCCAGTGGGTCCCGTCATGGTGCTGGAGTACTGCGAAACTGGCCAGCTGGACAAGTGGCTGACCAAGCAGAGATCCAACACCAATGAAGACACCCTGGACAGAATACAGAACTTCACACTTGAAATCGCACGTGGAATGGATTATCTGGCGTCCAAAGGGGTAAATGCCATTACAGTTTCTAATGTGTCTGTTCTATTGATTTCGAACTAAGAGAGTGAGTCTATTTTGAATTGGGAAGGTTATTGTATCCATCCTTCGTACTGCTTGAAATGGCGAGGTCAGTGTGTCCTTCCTTCATACTTCTTGAAATGGCGAGGTCAGTGTGTCCATCTTCATACTTCTTGAAATGGTGAGATCAGTCTATCCTTTTCGTACTTCTTGAAATGGCGAGGTCAGTGTATCCTTTTCATACTGCTTGAAATAGCGAGGTCAGTGTGTCCATCTTCGTACTTCTTGAAATGGCGAGGTCAGTGTGTCCATCCTTCATACTTCTTGAAATGGCGAGGTCAGTGCATCCATCTTCGTACTTCTTGAAATAGCGAGGTCAGTGTGTCCTTCCTTCATACTTCTTGAAATGGCGAGGTCAGTGCATCCATCTTCGTACTTCTTGAAATGGCGAGGTCAGTGCATCAATCTTCGTACTTATGGAAATGGCGAGGTCAGTGTATCAATCTTCGTACTTCTTGAAATGGCGAGGTCAGTGCATCCATCTTCGTACTTCTTGAAATGACAAGGTCAGTGCATCAATCTTCATACTCCTTCAAATCGCAAGGTCAGTGTATCTATCTACGTACTTCTTGAAATCGCAAGATCAGTGTATCTATCTTCGTACTTCTTGAAATGGTAAGGTCAGTGTGTCCATCTTCATACTTCTTGAAATGGTGAGATCAGTCTATCCTTTTCGTACTTCTTGAAATGGCGAGGTCAGTGTATCCTTTTCATACTGCTTGAAATAGCGAGGTCAGTGTGTCCATCTTCGTACTTCTTGAAATGGCGAGGTCAGTGTGTCCATCCTTCATACTTCTTGAAATGGCAAGGTCAGTGCATCAATCTTCATACTTCTTCAAATCGCAAGGTCAGTGTATCTATCTTCGTACTTCTTGAAATCGCAAGATCAGTGTATCTATCTTCGTACTTCTTGAAATGGCGAGGTCAGTGTATCCTTTTCATACTGCTTGAAATAGCGAGGTCAGTGTGTCCATCTTCGTACTTCTTGAAATGGCGAGGTCAGTGTGTCCATCCTTCATACTTCTTGAAATGGCGAGGTCAGTGCATCCATCTTCGTACTTCTTGAAATAGCGAGGTCAGTGTGTCCTTCCTTCATACTTCTTGAAATGGCGAGGTCAGTGCATCCATCTTCGTACTTCTTGAAATGGCGAGGTCAGTGCATCAATCTTCGTACTTATGGAAATGGCGAGGTCAGTGTATCAATCTTCGTACTTCTTGAAATGGCGAGGTCAGTGCATCCATCTTCGTACTTCTTGAAATGACAAGGTCAGTGCATCAATCTTCATACTTCTTCAAATCGCAAGGTCAGTGTATCTATCTACGTACTTCTTGAAATCGCAAGATCAGTGTATCTATCTTCGTACTTCTTGAAATGGTAAGGTCAGTGTGTCCATCTTCATACTTCTTGAAATGGTGAGATCAGTCTATCCTTTTCGTACTTCTTGAAATGGCGAGGTCAGTGTATCCTTTTCATACTGCTTGAAATAGCGAGGTCAGTGTGTCCATCTTCGACCTTCTTGAAATGGCGAGGTCAGTGTGTCCATCCTTCATACTTCTTGAAATGGCAAGGTCAGTGCATCAATCTTCATACTTCTTCAAATCGCAAGGTCAGTGTATCTATCTACGTACTTCTTGAAATCGCAAGATCAGTGTATCTATCTTCGTACTTCTTGAAATGGTAAGGTCAGTCTATCCTTTTCGTACTTCTTGAAATGGCGAGGTCAGTGTATCCTTTTCATACTGCTTGAAATAGCGAGGTCAGTGTGTCCATCTTCGTACTTCTTGAAATGGCGAGGTCAGTGTGTCCATCCTTCATACTTCTTGAAATGGCGAGGTCAGTGCATCCATCTTCGTACTTCTTGAAATAGCGAGGTCAGTGTGTCCTGCCTTCATACTTCTTGAAATGGCGAGGTCAGTGCATCCATCTTCGTACTTCTTGAAATGGCGAGGTCAGTGCATCAATCTTCGTACTTATGGAAATGGCGAGGTCAGTGTATCAATCTTCGTACTTCTTGAAATGGCGAGGTCAGTGCATCCATCTTCGTACTTCTTGAAATAGCGAGGTCAGTGTGTCCATCTTCGTACTTCTTGAATAGCGAGGTCAGTGCATCCTTCTTCGTACTTCTTGAAATAGCGAGGTCAGTGTGTCCATCTTCGTACTTCTTGAAATGGCGAGGTCAGTGCATCCTTCTTCGTACTTCTTGAAATAGCGAGGTCAGTGTGTCCATCTTCGTACTTCTTGAAATGGCGAGGTCAGTGTATCCATCTTCGTACTTCTTCATGTGGCGAGGTCAGTGTATCCATCTTTGTACTCCTTGAAATGACTGGGTCAGTGTCTCTATCTTCGTACTTCTTGAAATGGTGAGGTCAGTCTTGATCCACCTTGCTTTGGTCAGTTTATCTACCTTGATCCCGAGAGCATAGTTGGGGTGGTCGTGTGTCCTTCTTGACCCAAATTGCATGGCCATCTTTGTCGTCCTTACTATGGCGAGCTCACTATACGAATCTTGATCATCCATGCTTGGATGAGGTTTTCAATCTACAGTCCTCCTTGTCTATAATGCCCCTGGTCTTAATGACATGCTTTTCTTAGAACGGATTTCCACAGTGCAACATTCCCTGGTTATAATGCCACCCCGATTATAATGCCAATGCCATCATTTTTGGCAAGACGTTCCAAATCCATGGTTGCTTTAATTTTGACAAAACATGGAAATGAAACTTTTGGAAATAATTCCCACTTGCTCAGTTGATTTCACAGCTGCTGCTCACACAGAGAATCATTCACGTTCTTAAATTAACAAACAGATTAGTTTGATGTTAATGATATTATCCTTTTCTAAAAGGTTAAATACATTGTCATTTCTAAAGACTCTTTTGACAATAAAGTGACCACAATTGTCATCCTGAGTGATTGTATACCGTATTTCAAGAAAACCTGGGGCCAAGTCACACCTGCTACAATTGCTAATTGTTGAAAGCACACCTTCATCCTGCCACAATTATCAGCTGGCTTATGTCAAAGACTTTTTTTTAAAGCTATTTGAATTTAAATTGTCCACATTTGACACCTTTGGCGATGTATTTAAATTTGCTGAAGTCATATTTGAATAAGTAGCTTGGATTGAAGGGATATGCCTTGGTTCTTATTTTAATCTTCTATATGTAAATATCATGTCAGCAATGTCTGTTTTTCACCTCCCTGGTTAGTCCACCCTGGTTATGCCAGACTAGTTATAATGCCATATCTTCCATTGCAACACAGGCGGCATTATAACAAGGGAGGACTGTACATGTCACGACGACTCAGGGCATCGAACATAGGTATCTTTATGCCATGTTGGCGTCAGTGTAAGAATCTCGTGCACTTGTTTCAGATCGTTCACCGCAAGCTAGCTGCACGAAACTGTTTGTTGACCTTCCTGCTGGAGATCAAGGTTGCAGGCTGTGGTCCAAGGAAGGTCGATGTGTCTTCTGATGAAAACAAGGTGGTAAGAGAACACACGTCTGTATGTGTGTCTGTGTCTCATCAACGCAATAATAAAGGCAAACGTGTATATTTACTCTCAAGGTTGCCCATCGATTCAACATACACGCCGTACTATTATTTTAAACATTTTTTTGGCTACACTGTCATTGAACACCCGATCAAGCATGTTCACGATTGATATGCTTGTGCGATGTAATGCCATCACGTTCATTGCCTGAATCTAATTTTAATGTTGCTTTTGTCTGATGTAGGACCGCATCCCTATCAAATGGACAGCTCCCGAGTGTCTGAGGTCCCTCAAGGATGCTAACGAGAAGAGTGACGTGTGGTCCTATGGTGTGACAATCTGGGAGATCTTCAGCATGGGTAGGTGTTTGCTCTGCATGTATCTAGTTTTACTGACGTATCCTGTTGTATGTGAATGTATCTGGTTGCGTGTGGACGTGTCTGGTTGTTTGTGGATGTGTAGGGATGTGAACAGTTGTGAGTGAGTGAGTGAGTATGGTTTTACGCCGCTTTTAGCAATATTCCAGCAATATCACGGCGGGGGACACCGGAAATGGGCTTCACACATTGTACCCATGTCGGGAATCGAACCCGGGTCTTCGGCGTGACGAGCAAACGCTTTAACCACTAGGCTACCCGACCGCCCGTGAACAGTTGTGTATGAATGTGTCTCGTTGCGTGTTGATGAGCCCAGTTGTGTGTTTATGTGACTGATTGTGTATGGATGTGAATGTTTATGTGTTGATGATCGTAGTGGTAGATGGGAATGTTGTGTATGGAGGTGTGTTTTATGCCATTGCGATATCAATGCGTATTACAGCGTATTACAAATAATCATTTAAAAACAAATATCTAATCATAAATTAATAATATATTTTCGAAATATTTGGAACATTTAAAGTCATGGCTTCGGGATATATATTTCAAATAATATTCAGCGATCGAATTAACGGCAAGTGCGGATTTAGTTAGAAATTGTCCTGCATTTACATGTTTTAGGGAACCTAAATGAAGGTAGGAAGCACTACGAAATCGTAGGTTTACAAAGGCTAACCCCGAGGAAATGAAAAGAACATGTAAAATGACATACACTGAAATCAATAGACGCTTCTAAACGAGGTCTAGGGAAAGGTAGCAACAGATTTAAATTGATGCCACTTCCTATCCAGGTGAAAACCCTTACGCTGACATCAGAGGTCGTGATATACCCACAAAGGTCAAGGGCGGATACAGAATGTCAAGGCCAGAGTATGCAGAGGATATGTAAGTAACATTTATCTATCAATAGACGTGTCATATGTTTCAACACTATTTTGGGTGCTCAACTAATTGTTTCTATTTACCAATACTATTACATTCACTATTAGGTATGGTTGACGTTATATTTGTTTAATCATCAGGTATACCCTTCGTTTCTCGCAAAATGTGCTGTCGGAGTTTGAGTCAAATATACAATACCTGTGAAACTATCTGACAACGTACACATCGTGGATGTTTGAGAAGCCAAGTGGTTCGTGCTTCGTTCAATATCCTAAAGAGGTTTCACTTCACACTAGAACACAATGTGTTAAGCCTTTTCATTGGTACTCCCATAGTTACAGCGGTTCAATATTGAAATATACACCATTCACTTACACCTGCCCAGACTGATATATATATAGAGAAAGATAAACAAGTTTTTAGTACAACTCTCTGTGTCTGTTTTCAGTCACTACCGGATGATGCAGGACTGCTGGTCCGAGTCTCCCGCGAACCGACCCACATTCAGGAACGTGGTGGACAACCTGGAGACGTCGTTCGGTCTGCGAAGCGACGACAGCGACCAGAACTACTACTACCAACGCTAAAGTGGCATTGGTGGACCCCTGTCCTATTTCGGACATTTTATTATACAGACTTTTTTTTATAAAACAGGTTGTACGTTATATACAGTTTTGTTAGTAACGAGCGTGGTTCATAGATTGGTCTTCTCATATATAACACCGTCCTGGAAATTAAAACTGTATAAAAGCGGTGGAAATGGTAGTTGCCTCTATGGGTTACAAGCGGAGTTTTATTACATTCTTCTCATTTGTTATTTTACACAATGTGTGTGTCCGTGATCGATTCCCAACAATTGAAACAAAGTGTGATTTGTTTGGAATATATCTCCCAAATTATGCGAAGTATTAAATGAACGTGTCCTTACATTGTGTATCCTACATATATAAGTGGTACTTTCTTTGTATTCCCCTCAACCGGTCATATGGACTCCAAAACTGCACATTAATACTATTGTTACCATCACATTTTAGGTTACTTCACGCAGAGTCTGACTCTATACCAGACTGTTGAGTGAAGATACATATTGCATGATTTCCTGAAACCGTGCCTTGTTTTCTTTTCCTTTTAAGATTCAACTATCGTTGTAATGGGAGGCGCTTCAAATAATATCTTTTTTGTGAAATAATCGCCACGCATTGTGGACAATGTTTGTGAAATGGTCAGTCAGTAAGGATTGAGTTATGGTGCAGAAGGATGGCCATTTAACTTTAACTGTGCTCCCCTTCTTGCAGATCTGTTTCTTTATGCATATGGATCGGAATTTCTGCTTGGATTGTCAAAGTCAAAACAAAGTAATTTGGCCAAGAAGTTTAACTTAAGTTTCAGGCATATCGATTATTTGATATCTTTCAATAACAACCAAATTGCCAAATCCCTTCAACAGATTTACCCATCGGAACGAGAAATAAAGGAGACCAACGAAACCGCCTCATCTGTTTCATGATTAGATCTATGCATAAAGATTCAGAGTGACACAACACTCCACAAGACTGTATGACAAGAGGGATGACTTCAACTTTCCAACAGTCAACTTTCCCTTCATGTCGAGCTACATTCCAGCAGCTCCAGCCTTTGGTGTTTACATTTCTCAAATTGTGAGGTAAAATCGAGCATGCTCTTTCTACCACGACTTAAAAGAGCGTCATACGACTCTTGCTCAGAAGTTGTTTGATCAAGGTTACAACATTCAAGGTAACTGATGGGTAGGTAGTGAAACCCCTACATCACCTTATTTTCGATGTTTGAATTTTTATTTCCCTTTTTATTGCCTAGCACATTTATCACAATGTTACCTGTGTTTGTTCATTCAATACAGATCACATTAATTGCCATGTTTTATTTGTTTTAAATAAAAAGAACGTAAAATATGTATGTCTTCTCGTTGTCATTACTACGGGTTCGTATGTGAGCGACACAACGAGGTGACTAGTGCTAACCCTGCGAGAAACTGATCGTCAGTGACACCACAAATCAAGCATCACCTTGTATACCCCGATCCGTGATGTGATAGGGGTACAACTCCACCCAGGTTTTAAAAATCTCTCCATTTGAGGCCTTCACAAACGATTGGTTTCACCGGTATTGTAACGACGATAACTTGTTGTTCATCTATCACTCGTACGTTAATTTGAGATCACGATGTGCCTTGTCTGGAGCAGACAAACTGGTCATTGATATTACATCTATTGTTTATCAGAGGCTATAGATATTACGTTAAATGGATTACCTTCGATAGTGCTTAATGACGGAATCAACTATACCCGATTTCTGATTAAGTCTTAGTCACCTCTGACATATGTTTAAATGGTTACAGTAACATGTATATAACCTTACGACAATGTTTACAAACGTTATTACAGCATGCACTTCCACTTAAATGAATGTTGACTAACGTTATAACAACGTGTACCTCCCCAGAAGTAGGACTGTGTGAACATTAACAGTTTGCCTCCAAATGTTTTGAATTTGTATATGTAGGAGATAAACAACTATATTTGAAATTTGATGTTTCCCATTTCAGAGTTGATACCTCTTATTTTAAGTGGGAACAGAGCGCCATTTCCAATTTGTTGAAATAGTTTAGAAAATGCTGAACTAATCTATTTCTCGAACAAACTTTATGAATTAACTACATCTATTCGTGTGTAAGTCTTATTAGTTAGTTAGCAATTACCCCCAGTAAATAATACAAATTAACAATAAAGGCCTCTCCACACTGGAATTGGATATAGCAGTACTTAACTTACATCACGGTCACTGAAAATATACAACTGTCAATGGCTGCAAAATGTTGTTGTTTATACTCTCCGTGCCTCTGACACGTTACACGAAACAAGATGACGACTCCGATCTATGATGTGATTCAACATTAATCTGTAGATTTACTGGGTATGAGCCTGCTGGTACGACGTAATTGCCAGGGGAGCTCCATTGAGTATGACTGAACAGCCGTTGTTGCAGATGAGCCGGCAGTTTGACACGAAGGTTTGAAAATATCATATGAAAGCGTATGAAAGAAAAGGTACAGTTATGGCCTTGTCACAGTGATTCGGGTTTGTTTTGCTTAATTGTGTGTGTTCTGAATTTTAATTTCATCAAGTTTGATAGCTCTTGTGATCAAATGCCTGTGTTGGTTTTCGATGGACTTTCAAATCCTCTCATGCCAATTTCTAACGTATCAATAAATATCGATCACAAAAGGTTTCAAAACAACATGTTGTCATAAATAAAGATTTTTGCAACACTTTCAATTGCTATGATTTGCTTTATTTATCGTTTGTTTCAATGTGGAAATTCCGTGTTCGCACCGACATATCCCTCACAGTTTCATAAACGTTATAAGTTATGCCTCCATTAAATGTCGTAATCTCATCAAAGCAATCAGGCTTACAACCGAGAACGTCAAAATCATAGCGTACCGTATTTCCCCTCTTAGACTCTCGGACGCCTATTAATATCGTGAGATCTGTCGAGCTATGAAGCCAGAAAAATATTATAAATTGTCATTTGAAGAATGCAT
Source organism: Haliotis rufescens (assembly GCF_023055435.1). Lineage (NCBI taxonomy): Eukaryota > Metazoa > Mollusca > Gastropoda > Lepetellida > Haliotidae > Haliotis > Haliotis rufescens. The sequence continues at coordinate 39,477,107 of NW_025963780.1, read as the reverse complement.
ACGTAGTTAAAATATATTGTGTTTGTTCCATAATCATAAACCATTTTGCCCAGGGCTATTTGAAGATTCTTAAATATACTTTAGGGGAAATGATCGTGCTCATGTCTCCGAAACAATGGTAAACCTCTCTGACCTACGCCACTACGGGCTTTCCTCATTCTTTAAGTACTGTACTCATTGAAGTGACGTTAACCCCATCACTCTTGATAGAATAACACAGAAATTGTATATGAAAGTAACTGAAGCACCGTAGAATCACACTGAAGGGAATGAGCTTAAGAATCAACTTGTCACAGATGGAACTAAGTTGGGGATATTACATGCATGGTGGTACAACTTCCTTACGACACAAAAACATTTGACTATGTTATGAAGATGTGCAGCCTACAATATCCCAGTATAGGTTCAGTAAACTACTTGTGAATTTCTCTGCGTTGGGATGTAAACTGCCGGGCAAAAGAATGTATACGTCATATTTAATTGTGGCTAAAATAAAAGGAAATAAAAAATTGTCATTCGATGAAGATGTATGTGATACTGGTATCATAGTTGTGCTTTAGGTGTGCAGTGTTTCGGTGACTTTTTCAGCCTAGCAACGTTTTTATAACGTTCATAATGTTTTTGGACAAATCGATTTTTCAAGTGTATACTTTCTTTTGCCCGAAACTTTAGTTCTCAGTGTAGACATATGGTTCTCACTACAGGCATACAGTTCTCACTATGGACACAAAAATTAAATAAAATGAAATCTAGAAGATTATTTCTGTCCTCGTTTTCTGTCGTAACTTCTTTCCTGGGTAAATGGGGATTGTGTCACTACTTTCCCGGGTTTGTGGGAATATTTGTTACTTCTCTTCCGGGAAAGTGGGGATATATGTTACACCTATCTCGGGTATGTTTGGGATTTGACCACGACTTTCCCTGGTATGTCGAGATATTTGATACTTCTCCCCCATGTTGACAGCACTTCTTCTCACATCTATCCTTGGTGTGTAGGGTTGCTTGTTACTTCAATTCTTTTGTAATTGCATGTAATGGAATCCTAGATGGGACATTGTCGACAATATTTCGACTTTGTACAATGTCACGTTGTCGCACTGCCGCCCTTTCATAACAATCAAAATTAGTTTTCAAAACACGATGATGCGACAACACGACAATGAGAAAAATGGTCAAAATGTCACGTTGTCGCATTGTCGCGCTTTGGCTCATGGTGACGTTTTTCAAGGGAGTTTGTGAGAGCGACATCGCGGCAACGCAACAATGTCCCTTCTAGGATTTCAAAGCATGTCTACCTCATGCATGAACATTAAGGATTGTCATGTTAATCCCATTGCCATGTAAGTGTGACCTTTTGTTACTTCTATCACATGTGTCCTATATGTAGGATAGTTTATATCTTTAGTCTAGTTATATAAGTTTGGGTTTTACTCCTGTCACGCCTATTTGGGGAAGCTTCTTACTTCTTCACGTGTTTGTGAGACTATTTGTTACTTCTGTCACGTGCGTGTAACGCTGCTTGTTTCTGCTGTCCTAGGTATATTGGACTGAGTATAACGTCTCTCCTGTTTCTGTATGGTGGGTTGCTTCGGACGTCTGTGCCACATGTGTGAGGCTACTTGTTTCTTTAATCCCGCATATATAGGACTGCTTGTTACTTCTTTCCCATTTCTGGAGGGCTGCTTGTTACTTCTGTGATTCGAATGTGGGTTTGCCAGTTACTTCTGTCCCTCGTGTGTAGGGCTGCTTGTTACTCCTGTCCCTCGTGTGTAGGGTTGCTTGTTACTTTCGGTCCTCGTGTGTAGGGCTGCTTGTTACTCCTGTCCCTCGTGTGTAGGGTTGTTTCTTACTTCTGTACCTCGTGTGTAGGGGTGGTTGTTACTTCTGTACCTCGTTTGCAGGGCTGCTTGTTACTTCTGTCCCTCGTGTGTAGGGCTGGTTGTTACTTCTGTCCCTCGTTTGTAGGGCTGCTTGTTACTTCTGTCCCTCGTGTGTAGGGCTGCTTGTTACTTCTGTCCATCGTGTGTAGGGCAGCTTGTTACTTCTGTCCCTCGTGTGTATGGTTGCTTGTTACTTTCGGTCCTCGTGTGTAGGGTTGCTTGTTACTTTCGGTCCTCGTGTGTAGGGCTGCTTGTTACTCCTGTCCCTCGTGTGTAGGGTTGTTTCTTACTTCTGTCCCTCGTGTGTAGGGCTGCTTGTTACTTTCGGTCCTCGTGTGTAGGGCTGCTTGTTACTTTCGGCCCTCTTGTGTAGGGCTGCTTGTTACTTCTGTACCTCGTGTGTAGGGCTCCTTGTTACTTTCGGCCCTCTTGTGTAGGGCTGCTTGTCACTTCTGTAACCTCGTGTGTAGGGCTGCTTGTTACTTTCGGTCCTCGTGTGTAGGGCTGCTTGTTACTTTCGGCCCTCTTGTGTAGGGCTGCTTGTTACTTATGTACCTCGTGTGTGGGGCTCCTTGTTACTTTCGGCCCTCGTGTGTAGGGCTGCTTGTTACTTCTGTAACCTCGTGTGTAGGGCTGCTTGTTACTTTCGGTCCTCGTGTGTAGGGCTGCTTGTTACTTTCGGCCCTCTTGTGTAGGACTGCTTGTTACTTCTGTACTTCGTGTGTGGGGCTGCTTGTTACTTCTGTACCTCGTGTGTAGGGCTGCTTGTTACTTCTGTACCTCGTGAGCAGGGCTGCCTGTTACTTCTGTCCCTCGTGTGCAGGGCTGCCTGTTACTTCTGTACCTCGTGAGCAGGGCTGCCTGTTACTTCTGTCCCTCGTGTGCAGGGCTGCCTGTTACTTCTGTACCTCATGTGTAGGGTTGTTTCTTACTTCTGTCCCTCGTGTGTAGGGCTCCTTGTTACTTCTGTACCTCGTGTGTAGGGCTCCTTGTTACTTTCGGCCCTCTTGTGTAGGGCTGCTTGTTACTTCTGTAACCTCGTGTGTAGGGCTGCTTGTTACTTTCGGTCCTCGTGTGTAGGGCTGCTTGTTACTTTCGGCCCTCTTGTGTAGGGCTGCTTGTTACTTCTGTAACCTCGTGTGTAGGGCTGCTTGTTACTTTCGGTCCTCGTGTGTAGGGCTGCTTGTTACTTTCGGCCCTCTTGTGTAGGGCTGCTTGTTACTTCTGTACTTCGTGTGTGGGGCTGCTTGTTACTTCTGTCCCTCGTGTGTAGAGCTGCTTGTTACTTCTGTACCTCGTGAGCAGGGCTGCCTGTTACTTCTGTCTCTCGTGTGCAGGGCTGCCTGTTACTTCTGTTCCTCGTGTGCAGGGCTGCTTGTTACTTCTGTCCCTCGTACGCGTGTGTTGGGCTGTTTCTTACTTCTGTCCCAAGTGTGTATGGCTGCCTGTTACTGCTGTCCCTCGTACGCGTGTGTAGGGCTGCTTGTTACTTCTGTCCCTCGTGTGTAGGGCTGCTTGTTACTTCTGTCCCTCGTGTGTAGGGCTGCTTGTTACTTCTGTCCCTCGTGTGTAGTGCTGCTTGTTACTTCTGTCCCTCGTGTGTAGGGCTGCTTGTTACTTCTGTCCCTCGTGAGCAGGGCTGCCTGTTACTTCTGTACCTCGTGTGCAGGGCTGCTTGTTACTTCTGTCCCTCGTACGCGTGTGTTGGGCTGTTTCTTACTTCTGTCCCTCGTGTGTAGGGCTGCTTGTTACTTCTGTCCCTCGTGTGTAGGGCTGCTTGTTACTTCTGTCCCTCGTGAGCAGGGCTGCCTGTTACTTCTGTCCCTCGTGTGTAGTGCTGCTTGTTACTTATAAACCTCTAGTGACGTCACTGTATTGTCTCGCCAGGGTCTTCTTTTACCGACTAAACCTCTACTGGTAGTTTACCGGGCATTCCCAGGGTAGCCCCGGGCATTCCTAGGGTAAGCCCCGGGCTTTCTGCAAGAAATCACGGGAGATTTTCTACTGAAAGCCTGGTTTTTTCCCCGAAAAATACCCTCTGTATTGAATTACCTTTCTGCATGAAAAAAACCCTTCAGAACATGGCTCAACTATTTATTGATATTAGATGAAATTTAAATTGAGCTTCACAGTTCGATTTAGTTTGTCTTCAGGTCATTGGTCATCTGCTCTTTTCGGATCAGCTTCTTCACGTGATGGCGAGTTCATTTTTTCAACATACTAAGTATGTCAGAGACCGTTGCCTTTTGGTTGTCAGAAGTTCTCTTGTAATTTCGAACGGCGTCGCTCCGATGTCCTGAAACAAATTGTTCAGATTACTGAAAGTATTACACATACAGCATACAAATACACTTAAAAACTAATACAGATTCCAAAAACACCAATATTACCATATATATCATAAACAAAAAAGAGCATCTTACTGGTTTGGAAAAAATATTTCTTTGATATGTTATGACTTTTGCTGAATAACAATTTCTTATTACTGCAGGACTAAAATGTTTATCAACCTACCGGTAATTTCGCAAATCATTTGTTCATCAACGTCACCTAGATACAATCTAGGGCAGCCTGTTACTCCTGTCCCTCGTGTGTAGGGCTGCTTGTTACTTCTGTCCCTCGTGTGCAGGGCTGCCTGTTACTTCTGTCCCTCGTGTGTAGTGCTGCTTGTTGCTTCTGTCCCTCGTGTGTAGGGCTGCCTGTTAATTCTGTCCCTAGAGTGTAGGGCTGCCTGTTACTTCTGTCCCTCGTGTGTAGGGCTGGTTGTTACTTCTGTCCCTCGTGTGTAGAGTTTATTTTACTTCTGTCCCTCGTGTGTAGGGCTGATTGTTACTATTGCCCCTCGTGTGTAGGGCTGCTTGTTACTTCTGTACCTTGTGTGTAGGGCAGCCTGTTACTTCTGTCCCTCATGCGTAGGGTTGTTTTTTACTTCTGTACCTCGTGTGTAGGGTTGTTTCTTACTTCTGTACCTCGTGTGTAGGGCTGCTTGTTACTTCCGTCCCTGATGTGTAGGGCTGCTTGTTACTTCTGTACCCCGTGTGTAGGGTTGTTTCTTAATTCTGTACCCCGTGTGTAGGGCTGCTTGTTACTTCTCCCTCGTGTGTAGGGCTGCTTGTTACTTCTGTACCCTATGTGTAGGGATGCCTGTTTCTCCTCTCCCTCGTGTGTAGGGCTGCTTGTTACCTCTGTCCCTCGTGTGTAGGGCTGCTTGTTACTTCTGTTCCTTGTGTGTAGGGCTGCCTGTTACTTCTGTACCTCGTGTGTACGGCTGCTTGTTACTTCTGTACCTCGTGTGTAGGGCTGCCTGTTTCTCCTGTCCCTCGTGTGTAGGGCTGCTTGTTACTTCTGTACCTCGTGTGTAGGGCTGCTTGTTACTTCTGTTCCTCGTGTGTAGGGCTGCCTGTTACTTCTGTACCTCGTGTGCAGGGCTGCCTGTTACTTCTCTCCCTCATGTGTAGGGCTGCTTGTTACTTTCGGCCCTCGTTTGTTGGACTGCATGTCACTTTCGGCCCTCGGGCGTAGGGCTGCTTGTTACTTCTGTCCATCGTGTGAAGGGCTGCTTGTTACTTCTGTACCTCGTGTGTAGGGTTGTTTCTTACTTCTGTCCCTCGTGTGTAGGGCTGCCTGTTACTACCGGTCCTCGTGTGTAGGGCTGTTTGTTACTTCTACCCCTCGTGTGTAGGGCTGCTTGTTACTTCCGTCCCTCGTGTGTAGGGCTTCTTGTTATTCCTGTCCCTCGTGTGTAGGGCTGCTTGTTACTTCTGTCCCTCGTGTGTAGGGCTGCTTGTTACTTCTGTCCCTCGTGTGTAGGGCTGCTTGTTACTTCTGTCCCTCGTGTGTAGGGCTGCTTGTTACTTCTGTCCCTCGTGTGTAGGGCTGCTTGTTACTTCTGTCCCTCGTGTGTAGGGCTGCTTGTTACTTCTGTCCCTCGTGAGCAGGGCTGCCTGTTACTTCTGTACCTCGTGTGCAGGGCTGCTTGTTACTTCTGTCCCTCGTACGCGTGTGTTGGGCTGTTTCTTACTTCTGTCCCAAGTGTGTATGGCTGCTTGTTACTTTTGTCCCTCGTGTGTAGGGCTGTTTCTTACTTCTGTCCGTCTTGTGTAGGGCTGCTTGTTACTTCTGTCCCACGTGTGTAGTGCTGGTTATTATTTCTGTCCCTCGTGTGTAGTGCTGCTTGTTACTTCTGTCCCTCGTGTGTAGTGTTGCTTGTTACTTATAAACCTCTAGTGACGTCACTGTATTGTCTCGCCAGGGTCTTCTTTTACCGACTAAACCTCTACTGGTAGTTTACCGGGCATTCCCAGGGTAAGCCCCGGGCATTACTAGGGTAAGCCCCGGGCTTTCTGCAAGAAATCCCGGAAGATTTTCTACTGAAAGCCTGGTTTTTTTCCCGAAAAATACCCTCTGTATTGAATTACCTTTCTGCATGAAAAAAACCCTTCAGAACATGGCTCAACTATTTATTGATATTAGATGAAATTTAAATTGAGCTTCACAGTTCGATTTAGTTTGTCTTCAGGTCATTGGTCATCTGCTCTTTTCGGATCAGCTTCTTCACGTGATGGCGAGTTCATTTTTTCAACATACTAAGTATGTCAGAGACCGTTGCCTTTTGGTTGTCAGAAGTTCTCTTGTAATTTCGAACGGCGTCGCTCCGATGTCCTGAAACAAATTGTTCAGATTACTGAAAGTATTACACATACAGCATACAAATACACTTAAAAACTAATACAGATTCCAAAAACACCAATATTACCATATATATCATAAACAAAAAAGAGCATCTTACTGGTTTGGAAAAAATATTTCTTTGATATGTTATGACTTTTGCTGAATAACAATTTCTTATTACTGCAGGACTAAAATGTTTATCAACCTACCGGTAATTTCGCAAATCATTTGTTCATCAACGTCACCTAGATACAATCGAGTGGCTGCCGTGGCTCTCAAGGAATGGTTTATCTTCATGCCCTCAATACCGGACGTCTTGCACAGTCTTTTGACGGTAACTTGTAAGGTTATTTCACGCTCGGAGAGTGGATCTCCTAAACGGAATTTAAAGTCATCACTCTCCTCGTCTTCTTCAGCCCAGGATGCCGATTCTTTAAAAACTGACTGCGTCAGAAATATATCGTTGTTGTCTGCGTCCATCCTCTTCAGTGGAATTCATTCGACTGGCTTGAACCACGTGGGCTCATTGTTACAACGGACCTGAAGCACGTGCGTCACGTGCAGCGAGCGGATGTACTCCCCGCGTATTGCAGTTAAACTCCCAACAGTAAATATCAATGAAGTCATGTTAATACCAATTAGTAAAACTATATCTAATTCATATTATTTGATCAGTTCATAAGTGAGATCAAAAACTTGCCTTCGGTTTTGTTTGGGAAGTATGCCCTTGGCCTCGGGAAAGGGGGTCGGGCCTATCGGCCCTCCCCCCTTTCCCTCCTCCGCGGGCATACTTCCCAAACAAAACCTCGGGCGCGGTTTTGATCCTACACATCTGTCCCACGTGTGTATGGCTCCCTGTTACTCCTGTCCCTCGTGTGTAGGGCTGCTTGTTACTTCTGTCCCTCGTGTGTAGGTCTGCTTGTTACTTCTGTCCTTCATGTGTAGGGCAGCCTGTTACTCCTGTCCCTCGTGTGTAGGGCTGCTTGTTACTTCTGTCCCTCGTGTGCAGGGCTGCCTGTTACTTCTGTCCCTCGTGTGTAGGGCTGCTTGTTGCTTCTGTCCCTCGTGTGTGGGGCTGCCTGTTACTTCTGTCCCTAGAGTGTAGGGCTGCTTGTTACTTCTGTCCCTCGTGTGTAGGGCTGGTTGTTACTTCTGTCCCTCGTGTGTAGAGTTTATTTTACTTCTGTCCCTCGTGTGTAGGGCTGATTGTTACTATTGCCCCTCGTGTGTAGGGCTGCTTGTTACTTCTGTACCTTGTGTGTAGGGCAGCCTGTTACTTCTGTCCCTCATGCGTAGGGTTGTTTTTTACTTCTGTACCTCGTGTGTAGGGTTGTTTCTTACTTCTGTACCTCGTGTGTAGGGCTGCTTGTTACTTCCGTCCCTGATGTGTAGGGCTGCTTGTTACTTCTGTACCCCGTGTGTAGGGTTGTTTCTTAATTCTGTACCCCGTGTGTACGACTGCTTGTTACTTCTGTAACCTCGTGTGTAGGGCTGGTTGTTACTTCCGTCTATCATGTGTATGGTTGTTTCATACTTCTGTACCTCGTGTGTAGGGCTGCCTGTTACTTTCGGTCCTCGTGTGTAGGGCTGCTTGTTACTTCTGCCCCTCGTGTGAACGGAAGCTTGTTACTTCTGTCCCTCGTGTGTAGGGCTGCTTGTTACTTCTCCCTCGTGTGTAGGGCTGCTTGTTACTTCTGTACCCTATGTGTAGGGCTGCCTGTTTCTCCTCTCCCTCGTGTGTAGGGCTGCTTGTTACCTCTGTCCCTTGTGTGTAGGGCTGCTTGTTACTTCTGTACCTCGTGTGTAGGGCTGCCTGTTTCTCCTGTCCCTCGTGTGTGGGGCTGCTTGTTACTTCTGTACCTCGTGTGTAGGGCTGCTTGTTACTTCTGTTCCTCGTGTGTAGGGCTGCCTGTTACTTATGTACCTCGTGTGCAGGGCTGCCTGTTACTTCTCTCCCTCATGTGTAGGGCTGCTTGTTACTTTCGGCCCTCGTTTGTTGGACTGCATGTCACTTTCGGCCCTCGGGCGTAGGGCTGCTTGTTATTTCTGTCCATCGTGTGAAGGGCTGCTTGTTACTTCTGTACCTCGTGTGTAGGGTTGTTTCTTACTTCTGTCCCTCGTGTGTAGGGCTGCCTGTTACTACCGGTCCTCGTGTGTAGGGCTGTTTGTTACTTCTACCCCTCGTGTGTAGGGCTGCTTGTTACTTCCGTCCCTCGTGTGTAGGGCTTCTTGTTACTCCTGTCCCTCGTCTGTAGGGCTGCTTGTTACTTCTGTCCCTCGTGTGTAGGGCTTCTTGTTTCTCCTGTCCCTCGTCTGTAGGGCTGCTTGTTACTTCTGTCCCTCATGTGTAGGGCTGCTTGTTACTTCTGTCCCTCATGTGTAGGGCTGCTTGTTACTTCTGTCCCTCGTGTGTAGAGTTGTTTTTTACTTCTGTCGCTCGTTTGTAGGGCTGCTTGTTACTTCTGTCCCTCGTGTGTAGGGCTGCTTGTTACTTCTGTACCCCATGTGTAGGGCTGCCTGTTACTCCTGTCCCTCGTGTGTAGGGCTGCTTGTTACTTCTGTCCCTCGTGTGCAGGGCTGCCTGTTACTTTTGTCCCTCGTTTGTAGGGCTGCTTGTTACTTCTGTACCTCGTGTGTAGGGCTGCTCGTACTTCTGTACCTCGTGTGTAGGGCTGCTTGTTACTTCTGTACCTCGTGTACAGGGCTGCTTGTTACTTCTGTACCTCGTGTGTAGGGCTGCTTGTTACTTCTGTCCCTCATGTGTAGGGCTGCCTGTTACTTCTGTACCCCATGTGTAGGGCTGCTTGTTACTTCTGTACCTCGTGTGTAGGGCTGCCTGTTACTTCTGTCCCTTATGGGTAGGGCTGCTTGTTTCTTCTGTTCCTTGTGTGTAGGGCTGCCTGTTACTCCTGTCCCTCGTGTGTAGGGCTGCTTGTTACTTCTGTACCTCGTGTGCAGGGCTGCCTGTTACTTCTGTCCCTCGTTTGTAGGGCTGCTTGTTACTTCTGTACCTCGTATGTAGGGCTGCCTGTTACTTCTGTCCCTCGTTTGTAGGGCTGCTTGTTACTTCTGTACCTCGTGTGTAGGGCTGCTTGTTACTTCTGTACCCCATGTGTAGGGCTGCCTGTTATTCCTGTCCCTCGTGTGTAGGGCTGCTTGTTACTTCTGTACCTCGTGTGCAGGGCTGCTTGTTACCTCTGTCCCTCGTTTGTAGGGCTGCTTGTTACTTCTGTACCTTGTGTGTAGGGCTGCTTGTTACTTCTGTTCCTCGTGTGTAGGGCTGCTTGTTACTTCTGTACCTTGTGTGTAGGGCTGCTTGTTACTCCTGTCCCTCGTGTGTATTATTGCTTGTTACTTCTGTCCCACGTGTGTATGGCTGCTTGTTACTTCTGTCCCACGTGTGCAGGGCTGCTTGTTACTTCTGTCCCTCATTTGTAGGGCTGCTTGTTACTTCTGTTCCTTGTGTGTAGGGCTGGTTGTTACTTCTGTCCTTCGTGTGTAGGGTTGTTTCTTACTTCTGTACCTCGTGTGTAGGGCTGCTTGTTACTTCTGTCCCTCATTTGTAGGGCTGCTTGTTACTTCTGTTCCTTGTGTGTAGGGCTGGTTGTTACTTCTGTCCTTCGTGTGTAGGGTTGTTTCTTACTTCTGTAGCTCGTGTGTAGGGCTGCTTGTTACTTCTGTAGCTCGTGTGTAGGGCTGCTTGTTACTTCTGTAGCTCGTGTGTAGGGCTGCTTGTTACTTCCGTCCCTCATGTGTAGGGCTGCTTGTTACTTCTGTACCCCATGTGTATGGCTGCTTGTTACTTCTGTCCAACGTGTGTAGGACTGCTTGTTACTTCTGTACCTCTTTTGTATGGCTGCTTGTTACTTCCGTCCAACGTGTGTAGGGCTGCTTGTTACTTCTGTAGCTCGTGTGTAGGGCTGCTTGTTACTTCTGTCCCTCATGTGTAGGGCTGCTTGTTACTTCTGTCCCTCGTGTGTTGGGCTGTTTCCTATTTCTGTACCCCATGTATAGGGCTGCTTGTTACTTCTGTCCCTCGTGTTTAGGGCTGCTTGTACGTAGGAATGCGTGTTTCCTCTATCCTGAATATGTATCTTGTATCTAGGGCTCCGTGTATTTTCTATCCCATGAATCAAGTCTTTGAAAGCCATTTATGATAGTAAATTTGTGATACACATAAGGAAGAGAATTTATGGATGTCAACTTCATTATGAGGAACACAACGTTTCGGAGTATATGCTTACTCCTCCATTACTTCTGTACCTCGAATGTGGGGCTGCTTTTTACTTCTGTCCCTCGTGTGTAGGGTTTCCTGAAGAGGAACTGACAAAGCATAATATAACATAGCCATTATATGTAAGCATCACTACTTTAATTGTTTGATAAAAGAAATTGAATCCGTTCATTCATACGCTTGTAAAAGAATATTTGGTGTTGGAACATAGCACTTCTAATGTAATTGTTTATGATGAATATGGTCTCATACCCTTATATATATAATGAGAAAACAATATGTGAAATGCCGCACATCCTCACTGATAACATCTACGTCAAATTTAGGGGTGAGAAAAAGGCATCCCCATGGACACCAATTGTGCCTGCCTTCTTGCGGATCGGTTTCTTTATGCATTTGAATCCGAATTTCAGCTGGGATTGGAAAAGTCAAAACAAGGTAATGTGGCCAAGAAATTTAACTTAAGCTTCAAGCACATCGATTATTTGATATCGTTCAATAACAATCAAATTACCAATTCCTTTCCACTGATTTACCTACCTGAACCAGAAATAAAGGAGGCCAGTTACACCGCCTCATCTGTTTCATATTTAGATCTATGCATAAAGTTTCAGAGTGACACAACACTCTGCACAAGACTGTATGACAAGAGGGATAATTTCAACTTTCCAATCGTCAATTTTCCATTCATGTCGAGCAATATTCCAGCAGCTCCAGCCTTTGGTGTTTACATTTCACAACTTTTAAGATACAATCGAGCATGCTCCTACTATCAAGATTTCAAAGAGCATCATGCGACTCCTGTTCAGAAGTTGTTTGATCAAAGTTACAACATTCAAGACCTCAGTAAAGCTTTCAACAGGTTCTATAGTAGACATGTGGAGGACATTTCCAGATTTGATGCATCATTGGCAAAAATGATGTATTGACTTGTAACTTATGTTCCCGTGTTGTTTCAGGTAAACAGTTGACATGCCTTTGCATGTGTTTGTGACGGGTGCCACCGGTGGAGTAGGATACTTTAATTAAATATATATATGATGAATGTGGATTTGCTGACAAATACATTATTAATGAAACCTTATTGGAACAAAATGTTAATCATGGTATTCTTTTCCTCTGGGGGATTGCAATAATTATGAGTGGTTAGTTTGAAAATTAAAACTTAAAAACAATGTATTTCATAAAAGGAAAACTTGATTCATCAACATATGAATACCACTCAGAACCTACACCACATACACACACACGATACAGTATACGTAGTAAAACCCTTGTAAAGCATTAATGTGCCATTTTGTATTCCTTTGTGTTTTACGAGGGCTGTTCTAAGCCTTACAAACAAAACCAACAATTGTAAAAGTGTTTTTCATTTCATTTTTCAACATCATCTCGCTGCTTTTCAATACACTTCTATATATCGATAGTGAAGCTTTTCGAGTTCTAGTCAGGACGAGTGAGTGAGTAAGTGAGTATTGTTTTACGCCGCTTTTAGCACTATTCAAGCAATATCACGGCGGGGGAACACCAGAAATGGGCTTCACACATTGTACCCATGTCGGGAATTGAACCCGGGTCTTCGGCGTGACGAGCGAACGCTTTAACCACCAGGCTACCCGACCGCCCCTTAGTCAGGACGAAGTTTTCTGAAGCCACCCTGACAAATCCATTCACGGCAGCTTTGGGGTCATGGTGCAATGTCTGGCGAGTATGAAGGGTGAGGAATCTCTTGGAACCCACATTGTCGCACAGCAGCCTTTGCGAGTCGAGGTGTGTGAGAAGAGGCATTGTCATGAAGGAGTACAACTCCAGCAGTCAGCATTCCTTGCCGCTTTTCTTTGACATAATCTCTCAGGCGGTGAAGCAAATCAGCATAGTAGAGACTGGTATTCATCTATTGATTTTCTAAGTAATCAACCAGGATCATGCCCTTTGCATCCCAGAATACAGTGGCCATAACTGTCTTACTGATCTTGAAGACTTGAAGTTCTTTGGTGCCGAGAATTAGAATGGTGTCATTCCATGGATTTACGTTTCGACTCGGAGTCATAGTGGTGGACGCATGTTTCTTCATCCGTTACTAATCTCTTTTTGAATTTGATGAAATCCTCCTCAATAAGCTCTAAATCTTCTCTAGAAATGTCAGTTCTTTTTTCCTACAGATCAGAATTTAGAAACTTTGGCACCCAACGGTCAGGTGTCTTATTCATCTGTAAATGTTCATGAATAATACCTTCGATGAATCCATGGCTTAGTCCTGTGTCTTCTGTTATGGTAATACGTCTATCTGACAGTATAAGTTATTCTATCTCCTTGATTGAGTCTTTATTTATGAAAGTTGAAGGATGTCCATACCTAGGGTCATCATCATGTTCTACTAGCCTTTAACATAGCTGCCAAACGTTTAACAGCGGAAAGCAAGGGCACTTATCTCCATACACTTGTGACATGCGGTCATGAACGTCTTGGGGAGTACTTTTCTCTAAAGTAAAAACCTGATGACTGCTCGGCAACTCTTCATTTTAATTTCTGTGTCCATTTGGACCCCTATCACGTTCAACTGACTGTATTGTTTGTTGTTTAACGCCGCAGACAGTTGAACGTGATAGGTCCTCAACAGACCAAATACACTTGCAATGAACTACGCAAACAATGTACCGTATTGACTAGTTCACTTTATGGCCCATAGTTGAAAGTTAGTCAGGCTTATAACTTTTTTACCAGCCCTCGTATTATTTTGCATTCTTCCTTGGGGTGAGTCACTTGAACCTGAGTGGGGTTGATTTTATCCTGAAGGGAATGAGGTGGACTATAGGCATACAATAAATGGGGATATTAAAATTCAGGTGTTATTCATATAGGACGATTTATTTCAAGTGTAAATGAAAAGCAATAACTGCTAGCTAGCTTTTGAAAGGCTGAAGGTATTCCGTGTACGACGCCTGGCGAAGACGCCAGCATTATTCGTGTTGACAAAAGAGAACGCATCGAAGTTTTTTTTATTGTTGTGAATTTCACTCTTTGAAATGTAGCATGTTTACAACTTTACACATGCTTTGACATAATACCATTCAAAAGATTCATAATAGCAGATAAAGCTGAAACCATCGAACACTGTTCACATGTTTTGCTGTGACAACACCAACCGATTCAAACACCGTACTCGTATATCTCAAATGACAACAGACAAAGCTGCACGTCTGTCTGTGGGCGTGGTGATATTTGTGTGAGGTCGAGTTGTCTGCACATTGTTTCCTTCAAGGTTATATTTGCATATGACCCAAAATCTTCTGAATATAACGAATACTTGCTGTCCTTTATCGTGGTGTGCATGACTAGGACATAGCCCACAAGTAGCGATACGATTTCTTAATACAAACTTCATGAGAAAGAATAAATCAGAAGTAAAACCCAATACAGCCGCAACCAATCTATATATCTGAAAACGGTTAGTATTGTGGCTTACACATCTTCAGACCAGATCCGTATAGGAAACCCGATCCCATGTGTCCACATCGCCATTACTTCACAGTTTAAATTATCTTGTGTTTACAGTGGCTGTTCTGCCTTGGTTGTGTAAAGATCGAATAATACTTCTCCCAAAGAAAGTTGATTTGACTGATTCCCCAAAACTTTCGCTCTATTACTTGTCTGAATACACTGTAGAAAATATTTACAGGGTGTCCAACAGATCTTGTGCCATCATACTGCGCTTCCAATTACATTATTTACATGGAGGAGAAAGGAGCCAGAAAGGGCGGCTGGGGTTGTAAGGATCAATTGGTTCTTCAATAAATGATCCCTGAAGAGGCTAAAACCACCGCAACCACTCAATGTGTTGGATGTGTTTGGTTTTCTGTTTGTCACAAAATCCTTTAAGATTTTTGCTCAGCAAAGAGGAAGATTATCATCCTGGACCTCCTCAACACAGATACCCAACACCCCTTGCTCACCTCCTTTACATGGATGACCTTGAACTTGTTGCCAATGAAGGATCCACAGTAGAAGAATAGATTCTCCTTTGGACTTGACAAATGCAAGTTATTGAAAAAATCCTGGTATTGACACCCTAACGCGAAGGATAATATCAGACAATAGATCCCTACACTCTCGCCCGTCCCTCAATCGTTTTACGATACCAATTATACTGGGAGGGCGTGGTTTGATTAACGTGAAGGCTCTTCGTGATACAATTGTATTGTGCAGTTTTGAACACATTTATTTATTTATTTATTATTTATTATTTATTTATTTATTTATTTATTTATTTATTTATTTATTTTTCCTCTTGTAAAGCATGTCAAGAATAATGATGAAAACAAGACATTCGAGTTTTCTTAAACAAGCTAAGGATGTTTGACATAATCTCAATGTCAGTGTTGATTTTGTTGATAGTTCTGTACTGCTTGACGATACAGAAATGCGTATCAACCAAGCGAAGTGCCATATCAAATCGGCCCAGACCCAGTTATGCAAGGAGAGGCTATCTGAACGACCACTGCATTGAGTTTATGTGCAGTGTGTATAGATAAGCAACCCTGCAGAGTCATTGGCTTGGATGAAGTCGACTGGCCTGAAAAGGAAACAGAATGGTTTTCTGCTTGCTGCTCAGGACCAGTCACTTCCCAATAGAAATCGTCAATGTTTGATTTTGCATCAAAATGTAAATATGAAATGTAGATGATGCAATGAATCAATGAGACTGTCCAACACATTGTCAGTGGATGTCCAGCTTTGACACAAACACAGTATCTTAAGCGACATGATTAAGTGGCTCGATCATTTTATTACCGTCTTTGCAATGCTTGTGATTTTGACATAGAGGTCCATCAATGCTACGACCCAGAATATGTAGAGGGCGTCATGGAAAGTTATAAATACAAACATTATTTGGAATAGGCCCATATACAACCTCACACGTATCCAGGCCAACAAACCTGATCTTGTCCTTTTTGATAAATCCAATGAAATCATTTATATCATTGAATTTTCTGTCCTTTTGACACTAATGTGGTTGACAAGATTCAAAACATGGCAAAATATGCAGATCTCGCTTTGGAAATGTCAGGCTTGGATCACAAGTAACAAGTTCTCCGACTATCCATTGTTCTCGGTGCCTTAGGTTTGGTACCTCCCAATCTGTTGATAGACATTGGGAGAGTACCCGTGTTTGCTACCAGGAATACAGCCCTTCTGACAATCTGGGTAATGCAGAAGGCTATTTTCCGAAAGGTTCTGGGAGGATTTGACTAGGCAGCGCTTCCAGGGAGAAGTCCCATTCGCTGTCTGGACTGCGTGTAGAGGGGACAGGGGCCCTGAGCTGATGATGAGCCTAACCATCCTAACTGTGCCAGGATCACCCAAACCCTCTTTGCTGCATTTTTCATTTTAATCTGTACATGTATAGCCTGATATGTACACAAAAGGGAAGTAAACATATGACCAGCGAAGTCAGTAATATAATGAATGAGTGAGTGAGTATGTTTTAACGTCGCTTTTAGCAATATTCCAACAATCCCACCAGAAATGGGCTTCACACAAAAATAGAACCCGGATCTTCGGCGTGACGAACGAACGCTTTAACCACTAGGCTACCCGACCGCCCCTCAGTAATATAAGCAAAGGTTTATTACTGACTTCGCCGGTCAATATGTTTACTACCCATTTGTGTACCTAACACACTTCTCCATTCCAGTGTAACTACATCTGATATAAATCTACAGTATAAACACTCCCTCCTACCTGTATACATACTTGTCAACCATACTCTGTACATCACGTGCTAACGGTGTTAGAATCTACACCGAAACGGCGCTCCTAATTGTAATAAAGTAATTGTTCTTCCATAAATCTTAGCCCTAATTTGTACTTATACTTCTAAATGCTTCTCATAGAAGTTTCACAACACTGTTTTCAGTATCACACATCTTTTCCCATGGTATGGAAAGTTTATCACACCCCCATCATTGTTTTCCCTGTGTCTTTCGCTGCTTCCACTAGTTCACGACGTTAAGTGATTATTATTATGATTGTGTTTCACTTCGGCCCCTACTGTATGTAAGCATGTCAAATGCTCTTTTAATATCATGTTGGTCTTTGGCTGAATTTTCGAACTATTTATGGCATCACTAACGATTATAATTATATAATATATAATCCGTCAGGCGATGGTGAAGGGTTAGACAATAGGGATTAAAAGGTATTGCACAAGATTGTGTTATTTGCAGCAAGTTGATCAACTAATTTTGCATTAATCTACCTCTTGGACGTCTTGCGAACTTTTCTCTAAATCAGGCAGGTGTCTTGTTTAAACCGGATTAAGAGGGGGTCGTCTCCAGAGCAAATAGCAAATAATTCACAGTTCGCATTAGACGTGTTATCAAGTGCCCTACATAAGCGTACAACCCGTGAAGATCCGGGGTAGAATAGATTTTCATCGTATCCCAATTGCGTGGATTAATGCTCATGATGTCAATCACTGGATGTTGTGGTCCAGACTCGATTATTTACAGAGCGCCGTCAAATAGCTGGAATATTGCTGAGTGCGGTTTAAAACAACAAACAAACAAACATACGCAACAACATTGATGTACGTCAAAGTTCATTTTCAATAGTTTTTATTACAATATCCATATACAAATACACACCAATGCCGGCAAGGTACTGAACCGCAAAAGAAACGTCACCATAGATAGATTTATGAGCAACCTGATTTGTCCAAACATTGTAAACATACTTTGAAACGTATTGAAAAATGAAACGTGGCAAAACTGATCATCAAGGTTGAAATTAAAGTGTCAAATATTCTTAAAGTGAAACACAACACTTGTCTCTGAGAAAATAGCATCACAAGTCAGTATCTCGTGTGTCCGCCATGTGCATTGATCACTGCCGTGCAACGTCGATACATGGAATGGATGAGGCGGTTGATGAAGGCCATAGGCACTTGAGCCCACACTCTGAGGGACGCCTGACGCAGTTCAGCTGCAGTTGTCGGCCTTGGTCGGACGTCATTCAGCTGTCTTTGAATCTGGTCCCACAGGTGCTCAATGGGATTTAAATCGGGACTGACGTCAGGCCACTGCATGGTTCTGATGCCATTCTGCTGCTGGAAGTCTCTTGTTGCTCTCGCAGTCTGGGCATCATGCTGAAACTGGTGGTTGCGGCGACGTGCCAAATGAGGTATAGCGTGTGGTCTCAAGACTTGATCAATGTACCGACCTGCTGTGACACAAGTGCTTCTCCCTGGACCGTTGTTCTGGAAGACCACAGGGCCGACCCTCTGTGCAAGACCAATTCCACCCCACACGATGATGTCCGGACCACCCCACGAGTCTCTCTCAGCAACACAAGCATCCGAATAACGTTCCCCACTGCGTCGCCAGACTCTCCATCTGCCATCTGCTGTTGAGATACAGTAACGGCTATCGTCTGAGAAGAGGACTCTTCCCCACCGCTGATGGCGCCAATGCTGGTGCTGTGTTGCCTACTGAAGACGATCCCGGCGGTGCCGTGGTGTCAGAATGGGTGCTCGTTGGGGCCTGTGACAGTGGAGGTGTCTGCTCGTCAATCGTCGACGCACGGTGTCCGCACTAATGTGTCGCTGGTGTGTCCCAATGGTCTGTCGAGCAGTTTCCGCAGCAGTAACACAGTCTCACGATCCTGACGTCGGGTGGTGACACTTGGTCTTCCACTACGTGGCCGGTCATCTGTAGTGCTGGTGGTCTGGTACCATTGCTGGAGCCTGTATATGGTCCTTACGTGGATTTGAAATGCATTGGCTACTTGCCTGGCGGTTTGTCCAGCGTCCCAGGACTTGGTGTCGCTGATTTCTTGTCAATCTTGGCATATGGTGAGTGAGTGAGTGAGTGAGTGGGTGGGTGAGTGAGTGAGTGAGTGAGTGAGTGAGTGAGTGAGTGAGTGAGTGAGTGAGTGAGTGAGTGAGTGAGTGAGTGAGTGAGTGAGTGAGTGAGTGAGTGAGTGAGTGAAAAATTTAAGTCACAGCGGCAATATTTCAGCCATATCGTGACTATCAAGGGTTTGATATAATAAATACTATTAAATGTATAACAAAAACCTGCCAACGAAGGACAGTAAAAAAACTAGATTTATCACAGAAAGAGATATAAAACTAGTATGGAATCATAAAAAAAAGAACTAAAACGGGCTATAAATCGCCAGACACCGAAGGTAGATCACCACACTGGGGACCATGGGGACTTACAATACCTTTGCAACCTGCATGGACCTTGGCATATGGTAGTAATTCAATAACGAATGAATGTTTTCCGATCTTGGTGGATTTATATAGGGCATGAAATGGGGGAACGCATGTGCATTCCAGTTTGCACGGAACTCACATGCATCGGCTTACCATGACCGTAGCCGTGACGCGTTTGGGCGATCGGTTTTATTGTCATCTGCTTTTGGTTTTATTTCATCAAATTTCATTTTTCAGGACAAGGTAATGTTAAATTTCAGACACTTTGACACAAATTACCCAGATATTTAAATGACAACTTTTCATGCAATATTACTTGGGGTGACGTTTCTTTTGCGGTTCAGTATATATTTGATTAGTCTGTTATGGGAGACACTTTCAAAGTGAATATTTTAAATGGTAGTTTTCTTTGTGCTCGCAGTATCCAGGTTTTTCGATCTGGACCAGACAATCCAGTGATAGACCTCATGAGCATCGATCTACGCAGTTTAGATACGATGACATGCATCAACGAAGTTGAGCCTGACCACCCGATTCCGTTAGTCGCCTCTTACGACAAGCATGGGTTCCTGAAAGCCTGTTCTCTCCCCGGATCTTCACGGGTCAGTAAAAGAAGTAGTATTAGTTTTGTAATAGTGGCACCAGCTGTTAGGACAATATATATATATATATATATATATGACAGTTTGACATTAATTGATATAAGAAACACAACCACTAAAACCGCTCACTAGATGCCCCCACAGTTAAAACAACGGTTGAGCGAATTAAGCATCAAGGGATACTGCATTGGAACTTAATAATAACAAATAAAAGGGCCTGATTATAAGGGCCTGTCTGTGGTGGGCCTAGATAGGGAGGATATAATCCCCTGAACTAAACGTACATTACCAAGTTAGGACTAACTCCCCGAAGCTGGTTTACTACTGTGTTACAGATCATCGTCCAATTCTGCAGCCAAGTCAGCCTCCCGCCTGTACACACACAAACCAACCACACTGGAGATGGGACTTGTCACAGGGGGATTCACAGAAACCACGCAAGAATATCTTGGACGCACCAACTCATGATCAAGTCCACACTTCTTGAGTATGCGAAAGCAACAGGGTGGACAGCAATACCACGAGTAAATGGCAATATCTTTAAGCAGCATTGGGACAAAGACATGCAAATGTATGCATACCTGACAGAACAAAACATCCGTGACCAGCTCAGGGGAAAAAATGATATATGCTCTGTGATCCTGACGAGCTTACTGCCAACACTCGTCAGGCACCTTTGCATGAAATCCCAGGTCTAACAGTAGCAGACTCGAAATTGCAAATGGAAATTCGCATTACCTGATACAATTGTCACTGATGACCCATTCATTAGCTCACAAAATGAAATTCCTGATGGTGGCCACGAAGATTTTGAGTCTTCTCACGACTCCGACCCCTCTTTCTGATGATACGTTGTATATTTTGTTTGTGTTATTCTATAATTAAATCAGTGAATTACCGAATAAGAAAGGGAGGACAATTAAACAATTCCGATTCCGACTATATTATGAACGTGTGTTTATGAATCACTATCAAATATCAAATAGTGATGATACCAGGTGTTCGCGAAAAGGTGAGCGTATCCTGCCCCACCGGTGACACCCGTCACAAACACATGCAAAGGCAAGTCAATTGTTCACCTGGAAAAAACACGGGAACATATGGTTCAAGTCAAATAAGCGAATTGCATCCGACACCAAATTTGGAAATGTCATCCACATGTCTACCATAAAAAACTGGTTCCAGGTCAAACTAACTGAAAAACGTAAAGATGTGTCCTGGATAGAAATTTTCTTGAAATTACGTTTCTCAGGGCAATCAATGTCAAAACGTTAAAAGTCAATTTTGAAAAAGCTAGAAACAAAATATAAGACAACAGATAATTCTCAATCAAATTCTTGATTCCTTAAAGGCAAAGGAAAGGAAACTGGGACAAAAGAAATTTCATAACAAAATAAGCTGTTAAAAATTGATGAAACTGGCATTGATAAGGAAAGACCAACCGTGGATTCCATTGAAAGGTTTTGGAAATAGCCGTGGTCTATACCCTCGATGAACCAGGGGTAGTGGATAAAAATATTAATATATATGACAAAATAAGTCCACCATTGGAGTGTTTCAATACACACGACTGCCTTCAATAAGTTATTCAGACGTCTAAATCTAATACGGCGTCAGAATCTGATGGTTTTCGAAACTGGTATTGGAAAATGTTCAATATGTCCAAACACCTTTACTTCACTGTTTTAATTCGCTTGTGGATACAGGGAATGTTCTGCTTTGGTTGTGCAAAGTTCGAACAATACTTCTCCCAAATGAAAGGTGATCCCAAAAACTTCCGCCATATATTTGTATGAAAACAATTATATTATAAATATAATATTATAATATTTACATAGTGTCTTACAGATCTTCCAATGGCATTATTCACATGGAACAGAAAGGAGCCAGAAATGGATGTTCGGGCTGCTGGTTAAAATGATCTTTCAATAAATTCTAAAACTTACCAACTTCACCTCTCAATGTGCTTGATACAGAAAAGCCTATGATTCTGTATCTCACGATTGGATTTTGAAGTCTATGGAATATGTGATCCCCCATAGCGGCTACTTGTTTTACTCAAGTCTTTAATGATTTGCTGGTCATCTCAACTTGAGATGTATTCGCAAGGGCAGGTGGTAACTTCGAAACCCTATTTCCAATAAGAGATGAATATTTCAGGGCAATTCTTTTAGTCCTTTGTTTACTGTTTACACTAAATATTTTAAGTCTTTTGCTTAGCAAAGAGGAAGGTTATCATCCTGGACCTTCTCAGCACAGATCTCCAACATCCCTTACTCACATTCTTTACATTGATGACCTTGAACTTATTGCCAAAGGAGAATAAACTGAATACAAAACCAGATGCTCCTTGTCGAGTCCAGTAATATCGGCCTGTTCTTTTGACTTGACATATGCAACATTCTTCATCACAAACGTGGCAAGGTTGAAGAGGGAGGATCTGTCCGTTTACTTGGGGGAGATGTCATTGACGATATCGTGCATAGTCAAGCCTTTACTTTCTTAGTGATGCAGTTTAGATACAAAGTCAAAATTTAATCTGTTTATAAGTTTAATCAATCAGCCATCGCTTGTAATTCTGTTTGGCTGAAAGTATGATATATCTATACTTGTTGCATATCAGTTGGTGATTATAAGGGAGACAAATACGTGCAATTTGAACTTTGCTGTTACAAAAATGTAGGGAATCATGACACATACATTTTAATTCCAAGTATTAGAACAAGGATAAGCGTTGAACTACACAATAACGTTTATGTCTGTAAACCGTAACACCCAAAAACACCCGTTAGTGTGCCGACTCCTACGAATCGTCATATTGCCAACAACGACAATGGACAATGTTTACACAACGTCGAAACTGGGGTAATCGCTGCTCGTCACGTGCCATATTTCCCGAAGAGTCCTGATTCACTTTGCACTTCCTTGACAGGCGAGGTAGTGTCTTTCAATGTCGAGATGCACGTCAACCCAATGTCAGCCAATGTCCTTTTGTATTGGTCTTTATTCATATCAAACGGGCAGGCATTATATTCGTGTACAAGAAAGCTACGCGATAAATCGCAAAGGGCAAAGAAGATCGAATGGTGTTCTGTCATGACGTCATTTCTGGCGATTAGAACATGATTGTGCTCGCAACTTGATAACGTCGTATATTTACGACGTTGTCTTGGAGATGTAGATGTAGCTTGGCTGAGCAGATAAGCACAGTGGCCGAATATATCATCCCAAAGAGGGAGAGATATGCCAATAAGTATGAGGAGATACGGTACAGATAAAGCTTCAATTTCCGTGTCAGTGAATCAGTGAAACATTTGCAATCGTATATTGTTTTATTAACATTTATATCGAAATGAAGAAATAAATGAAGAACAGACTATCACCCAATGAGGATTAATTCTTTGAAACGTCTAAATGATATTGCAATAATGTTGTACCCGTGATTAATATTGGTAAGTAAGTGGTGGTTATGAGAGTGCCTCGGAATATACAGTAGAACCAATAAATCATTCTGCAGGTCTTTCCATTACAAGCTGTAAATCAGTATCTATAGATTACTTCATTAATAAGTATAAAACTCTTATTTCGAGGTCACAATCTCTGCAATGTAGTCTGTAAGACGAAACTATAGGTCATCATGCAACATTATAGAGAAACTGTATATCAACTATAAGTCAGAGAAATCACTCGAATCTAGGGCGCATTGCAAGCCACCAATCGCTTAGAGAAAGCAACTTACTCGCTCACACCGGGGTCTGCAACAGCTCGAAGCGCTTGCGCACTCTTCCAAAATGGCGGCGCAACAACCGCTTGGTTGCCTTGACGTAATGAAGAACGTAACAGAAGAGGCTCGATGACGAGCTGATCAAATTTATTACGACCTTGAAGATGTGGATCTGGCCGAGGATGATGGGGTGTCAGCTGCCTTTGCGCATTTCCTCGTTGATCCAGTCAAGAATTTCTTCTTCCGCGGTCAAAGTCAGCCGCCATTTTGGTTAGACAACGAAGCGACCTCAGCCAGCGATTGTTTCGCTTGTTAGCGGCGGAAAGTTAGCGCACTGTTGTTAGGCGAATCGCTGTACATCGCTTGCAAGCGATTGACGCTTTGCAACGCACCCCTAGATTCCAGAAGTAGTCTCAGACGTTTACCACTTCGGTGAAACCCACTAGCACGGGTATGGAGCTGACAAACCTAGAAACACAATCGGGGCGAACCGGGATTCGAACCCACAATCATAGGTTTCTGGCGTGCCCAAGGGACACAACTCAGCACAGCGAATCGTGGCGCCTTGGACGACATGTTGTTAGAAACGCTGAAGACACAACACATGATTTCTACCGCAGTACAATACCACTTGTTCAATAAAAGCTGCGTTCAACAGCAATCTAGGTGTAGTCAACCTGATCAAATAAAGACCTCTTATTCAATAAGAACTTCCTCAATTCAGCTTCCGAACGACACAGTAATATACGTCATGGAGTTTCTCGTATAAAAAGTACCCACACTCGCCTCTCTACAGTCGGTATATAGCCGCACTCTATTCAACAGTCTGTTGATACAACAGTGTTAGCGTCCGACGTATCGGGGGTGTTGAGGGCAGCTTGTGTAGAATGAAGATACACTTCCTTCTCTTGGTTGTCCTTCTGGGAGTACTTGTCAACTTCAGCGTCCAGTGGTCTGGGTAAGCGACTTTCAGAAATGCGATTCATTCACTACAATCAAATAATGGGACATAGTGGACTGTTCTGTTATTATGACATTGTAAATTCAATGAAACGCTTGTTTAATTTCATTATTATCAAACAAACGTTTGTCTCTTAACAAATGTAACGAGCGAAAGCATTATCTCATCGGGATGAGCGTAGTAATGTGAGGCGTATACCCTCTCGATGTCAAGTATTTGTCCGCATGTCCTGCATTTAATCAAAGCCAACTACATCAACCCACGGACTAATCCAAGCAAACTATCTTCAAATGCACGAATTTTCGAGTGAATTCATCGCTTGCGTTTCTTGAAAATCAGATTAGATTAGACAGTTTGTACAGATGCGCCGTCCTACATACATCCATATTAAAAGGAGCAGTTGAGAGTCCCAGCCTCTCGTTATGCATTTTAAGGCTTGACGTAGTATTTGGTGACGTTCGTCGGCTGATGAACAGGGTGATCACGCGAACAAATTCCATAATGACAAAGCAGGGTAACTTGGCAAAATAGCTGTATGAGTTCAGATCCTTGAGCTCCTTGAATGACTTGAATGAGTATATAACCTTAAATTGCCACATCCCTCTTTAACCTTGACGTCAGCTACTACAAACGTAAACTGAGTTTAAACATCTGCATGTTTTGTGAGCTCCACATGTATGATAATACTTTTTATCATATAATGGGTAGGTTTCTCGGCAGGATAAAGCCAACGGATAAAAACGATATCCGTTTGGGTCATATGCGGATAGAGATGCAAATATCAAAGGAAAGTAGGGACTACTTTCACTGTTTATGAACAAACATGGCGTCGCCCTCGTCATTAGGCGATCGAGTCAGAATTAACCCTCGGGAATCTGGATTAATTACAGGGATAATTGCTATCATTATCAAAAGAACAGTCTAATATACTGAAAATCAGTGTCTAACTGTGACGTAGCTCAGGCATTTTATATGTTTGGGCGACTTTTGAGATATAATTTCGAAACAATTTTGCGAGGGCACGAAGCCTAGCCAAGCGGAATCAGTAGCCATATCTACTATCATTCTGCCTGTCCTAAATCGCGACTATAATTTTGTCATGTGCCTCAAGTATTCCTCTCTGAAAACCCTTAGTGCTGCCTGTGGTATTTTGCAACCTGTCAAAGCTTGCACTTTGTACATTACCTAAAACATAGCAGGGAAAAGATGCACATTTGAATCCACAGAATGCCTTTCAACCAACCTGTTTACATATGGATAATTTCGCTCTCCTTTTTGTGATGGTATTATAAAATATTTTGACCTCATGACCGACTGTCGAGTTT
The DNA here is from genome assembly GCF_023055435.1 of Haliotis rufescens. NCBI lineage: Eukaryota > Metazoa > Mollusca > Gastropoda > Lepetellida > Haliotidae > Haliotis > Haliotis rufescens. The sequence continues at coordinate 39,451,489 of NW_025963780.1, read as the reverse complement.
GATGTTTTCACGTGTTAGGTTATCTGGTACACATATCTTCTCTGTATGGGAGTAGATGGGCTCTTACCCTATCAGATAAATAAAAGTGATAGGGACATGCATCATTTTGTTAAGTCCTCCATGTTTCAACCATAGAGCTCTTTGAAAGCTGTTCTGAAAACTTGAATGCTATAGGTCTGATCAAACAACTTTTGAGCTGGTCGTGTACCGTTCATTCAAATCTTTGTTTAAAGAGCATGCTCAATTGTACCTAAAAAAGTTTGAAATTTTAAATTCATCAAGCGGTCTTTTTCTTAATAGTTGGTTTCTGGTATGGACATATACTTCTTATTGTGGACATATACTTCTCACTTTGGACATATAAATCTCACTGTTGAAATACAGTTTTCAATGTGGATATACACGAGGGGCGTTCAATAGGTTTTGCAACTTCAATATAAGACCAAGTCGCAGAATATCTTTTGCACTTTTATTTTTCAATATACAGTAAACTACGGTTATAACGAACTCAAAGGGACTACTATTTTAATTCGTTATAACCGTATTTCGTTATAAGCATATATATAAGTTAGTTCGTTATATCCGTCAGTTCGTTATAAGCGTGTTCGTTATACCCGTAGTTTACTGTAATCTCCATTCACCTCAATGCACTTATTCCATTTGTCCTTCAAACTTTTAATATCACTTTTATAGAAATCCGCAGATTGGCCCTCTAACCTCTGCCGGAACAGGAAATAGTCGCTGGGGGCTTAGTCTGGGTTCGAACAGTTAAATCACCCACCCTACAGCCCAGACTTAGCCCCCCAGTTACTATTTTCTCTTCCGGCAAAATAAATCTGCCCTACGCGGAAGACGCTTCCAGGATGACGAGGACATAAAGGCTGCCACAGAGACGTGGTTAGGGGGCCAATCTGCGGATTACATAGAGGTGAATGGAGATAACATTGAAAAACAAAAGTGCAAAAGACTTGGTCTTATATTGAAGTTGCAAAACTTCTGACTGTGGACATATAAATCTCATTGATGAAATACAGTTCTCAATGTAGGCATATGCTTTTCACTGTGGATAAATACTTCTCACTGTGGACATAATTCCCACTGTGGACATATACTTCTTACTGTGGACATATACTTCTTATTGTGGACATATACTTCTCACTGTGGACATATACTTCTTACTGTGGACATATACTTCTCGCTGCGGACATGCACTTCTTACTGTGGACATATCCTTCTCGCTGTGGACATATACTTCTTACTGTGGACAGATACTTCTCACAGTGGACATATACTTCTTACTGTGGACATATACTTATCACTGTGGACATATACTTCTCACTGTGGACATATACTTCTCGCTGTGGACGTACACTTCTCACTGTGGACATATACTTCTTACTGTGGACAGATACTTCTTACTGTGGACATATACTTCTTACTGTGGACATATACTTCTTACTGTGGACATATACTTCTCCCAGTGGACATATACTTCTTATTGTGGACATATACTTCTTACTGTGGACATATACTTTTTACTGTGGACAGATACTTCTCCCAGTGGCCATATACTTCTTACTGTGGACACATACTTCTTACTGTGGACATATACTTCTTACTGTGGACATATACTTCTCGCTGTGGACATATACTTCTTACTGTGGACATATACTTCTCGCTGTGGACATACACTTCTTACTGTGGACAGATACTTCTCACAGTGGACATATACTTCTTACTGTCGACATATACTTCTCGCTGTGGACATACACTTCTTACTGTGGACATATACTTCTCGCTGTGGACATATACTTCTCACTGTGGACATATACTTCTTACTGTGGACATATACTTCTCGCTGTGGACATGCACTTCTCACTGTGGACATATACTTCTCACTGTGGACATATACTTCTTACTGTGGACATATACTTTTCACTGTGGACCTATACTTCTTACTGTGGACATATACTTCTTACTGTGGACATATACTTCTTACTGTGGACATATACTTCTCGCTGTGGAAATACACTTCTCACTGTGGACATATACTTCTTACTGTGGACATATACTTCTCGCTGTGGACATGCACTTCTCACTGTGGAAATACACTTCTCACTGTGGACATATACTTCTTACTGTGGACAGATACTTCTCACAGTGGACATATACTTCTTACTGTGGACATATACTTCTCGCTGTGGACGTACACTTCTCACTGTGGACATATACTTCTTACTGTGGACAGATACTTCTCGCTGTGGACGTACACTTCTCACTGTGGACATATACTTCTTACTGTGGACAGATACTTCTTACTGTGGACATATACTTCTTACTGTGGACATATACTTCTTACTGTGGACAGATACTTCTCACAGTGGACATATACTTCTTACTGTCGACATATACTTCTCGCTGTGGACGCACACTTCTTACTGTGGACATATACTTCTCGCTGTGGACATACACTTCTCACTGTGGACATATACTTCTTACTGTGGACATATACTTCTCGCTGTGGACATGCACTTCTCACTGTGGACATATACTTCTCACTGTGGACATATACTTCTTACTGTGGACATATACTTTTCACTGTGGACTTATACTTCTTACTGTGGACATATACTTCTTACTGTGGACATATACTTCTTACTGTGGACATATACTTCTCGCTGTGGAAATACACTTCTCACTGTGGACATATACTTCTTACTGTGGACATATACTTATCGCTGTGGACATGCACTTCTCACTGTGGACATATACTTCTCACTGTGGAAATAAACTTCTTACTGTGGACATATACCTCTCACTTTGGACATATACTTCTTACTGTGGACATATAAATCTCACTGTCGGCATATACTTCTTACTGTGGACATATAAATCTCACTGTCGGCATATACTTCTTACTATAGACATAAACTTCTTACAGTGGACATATACTTCTCGCTGTGGGCACATACTTCTTACTGTGGACATATACTTCTTACTGTGGACATATACTTTTTACTGTGGACAGATACTTCTCCCAGTGGCCATATACTTCTTACTGTGGACACATACTTCTTACTGTGGACAGATACTTCTCGCTGTGGACGTACACTTCTCACTGTGGACATATACTTCTTACTGTGGACAGATACTTCTTACTGTGGACATATACTTCTTACTGTGGACATATACTTCTTACTGTGGACAGATACTTCTCACAGTGGACATATACTTCTTACTGTCGACATATACTTCTCGCTGTGGACGCACACTTCTTACTGTGGACATATACTTCTCGCTGTGGACATACACTTCTCACTGTGGACATATACTTCTTACTGTGGACATATACTTCTCGCTGTGGACATGCACTTCTCACTGTGGACATATACTTCTCACTGTGGACATATACTTCTTACTGTGGACATATACTTCTTACTGTGGACAGATACTTCTCACAGTGGACATATACTTCTTACTGTGGACATATACTTCTCGCTGTGGACGCACACTTCTTACTGTGGACATATACTTCTCGCTGTGGACATACACTTCTCACTGTGGACATATACTTCTTACTGTGGACATATACTTCTCGCTGTGGACATGCACTTCTCACTGTGGACATATACTTCTCACTGTGGACATATACTTCTTACTGTGGACATATACTTTTCACTGTGGACTTATACTTCTTACTGTGGACATATACTTCTTACTGTGGACATATACTTCTTACTGTGGACATATACTTCTTACTGTGGACATATACTTCTCGCTGTGGAAATACACTTCTCACTGTGGACATATACTTCTTACTGTGGACATATACTTATCGCTGTGGACATGCACTTCTCACTGTGGACATATACTTCTCACTGTGGAAATAAACTTCTTACTGTGGACATATACCTCTCACTTTGGACATATACTTCTTACTGTGGACATATAAATCTCACTGTCGGCATATACTTCTTACTGTGGACATATAAATCTCACTGTCGGCATATACTTCTTACTATAGACATAAACTTCTTACAGTGGACATATACTTCTCGCTGTGGGCACATACTTCTTACTGTGGACATATACTTCTTACTGTGGACATATACTTTTTACTGTGGACAGATACTTCTCACTGTGGCCATATACTTCTTACTGTGGACACATACTTCTTACTGTGGACATATACTTCTTACTGTGGACATATACTTCTCGCTGTGGACATATACTTCTTACTGTGGACATATACTTCTCGCTGTGGACATACACTTCTTACTGTGGACAGATACTTCTCACAGTGGACATATACTTCTTACTGTCGACATATACTTCTCGCTGTGGACATACACTTCTTACTGTGGACATATACTTCTCGCTGTGGACATACACTTCTCACTGTGGACATATACTTCTTACTGTGGACATATACTTCTCGCTGTGGACATGCACTTCTCACTGTGGACATATACTTCTCACTGTGGACATATACTTCTTACTGTGGACATATACTTTTCACTGTGGACCTATACTTCTTACTGTGGACATATACTTCTTACTGTGGACATATACTTCTTACTGTGGACATATACTTCTCGCTGTGGAAATACACTTCTCACTGTGGACATATACTTCTTACTGTGGACATATACTTCTCGCTGTGGACATGCACTTCTCCCAGTGGACATATACTTCTTACTGTGGACACATACTTCTTACTGTGGACATATACTTCTTACTGTGGACATATACTTCTCGCTGTGGACATATACTTCTTACTGTGGACATATACTTCTCGCTGTGGACATACACTTCTTACTGTGGACAGATACTTCTCACAGTGGACATATACTTCTTACTGTCGACATATACTTCTCGCTGTGGACATACACTTCTTACTGTGGACATATACTTCTCGCTGTGGACATACACTTCTCACTGTAGACATATACTTCTCGCTGTGGGCACATACTTCTTACTGTGGACATGCACTTCTCACTGTGGACATATACTTCTTACTGTCGACATATACTTCTCGCTGTGGACATACACTTCTTACTGTGGACATATACTTCTCGCTGTGGACATACACTTCTCACTGTGGACATATACTTCTTACTGTGGACATATACTTCTCGCTGTGGACATGCACTTCTCACTGTGGAAATACACTTCTCACTGTGGACATATACTTCTTACTGTGGACAGATACTTCTCACAGTGGACATATACTTCTTACTGTGGACATATACTTCTCGCTGTGGACGTACACTTCTCACTGTGGACATATACTTCTTACTGTGGACAGATACTTCTTACTGTGGACATATACTTCTTACTGTGGACATATACTTCTTACTGTGGACATATACTTCTCCCAGTGGACATATACTTCTTACTGTGGACATATACTTTTTACTGTGGACAGATACTTCTCCCAGTGGACATATACTTCTTACTGTGGACACATACTTCTTACTGTGGACATATACTTCTTACTGTGGACATATACTTCTCGCTGTGGACATATACTTCTTACTGTGGACATATACTTCTCGCTGTGGACATACACTTCTTACTGTGGACAGATACTTCTCACAGTGGACATATACTTCTTACTGTCGACATATACTTCTCGCTGTGGACGCACACTTCTTACTGTGGACATATACTTCTCGCTGTGGACATACACTTCTCACTGTGGACATATACTTCTTACTGTGGACATATACTTCTCGCTGTGGACATGCACTTCTCACTGTGGACATATACTTCTCACTGTGGACATATACTTCTTACTGTGGACATATACTTTTCACTGTGGACTTATACTTCTTACTGTGGACATATACTTCTTACTGTGGACATATACTTCTTACTGTGGACATATACTTCTTACTGTGGACATATACTTCTCGCTGTGGAAATACACTTCTCACTGTGGACATATACTTCTTACTGTGGACATATACTTCTCACTGTGGACATGCACTTCTCACTGTGGACATATACTTCTCACTGTGGAAATAAACTTCTTACTGTGGACATATACCACTCACTTTGGACATATACTTCTTACTGTGGACATATAAATCTCACTGTCGGCATATACTTCTTACTGTGGACATATAAATCTCACTGTCGGCATATACTTCTTACTATAGACATAAACTTCTTACAGTGGACATATACTTCTCGCTGTGGGCACATACTTCTTACTGTGGACATATACTTTTCATTGTGGACATACACTTCTTACTGTAGACATATACTTCTCGCTGTGGGCACATACTTCTTACTGTGGACATGCACTTCTCACTGTGGACATATACTTCTCACTGTCGACATATACTTCTTACTGTGGACATATACCTCTCACTTTGGACATATACTTCTAACTGTGGACATATAAATCTCACTGTCGGCATATACTTCTTACTGTGGACATATAAATCGCACTGCCGGCATATACTTCTTACTATAGACATAAACTTCTTACAGTGGACAGATACTTCTCACAGTGGACATACACTTCTTACTGTGGACATATACTTCTCGCTGTGGACATACACTTCGCACTGTGGACATATACTTCTTACTGTGGACATATACTTTTCACTGTGGACATGCACTTCTCACAGTGGACATACACTTCTTACTGTGGACAGATACTTCTCACTCTGGACATGCACTTCTTACTGTGGACATATAAATCTTACCGAGGACGTATACCTCTCACTTTGGACATATGCTTCTTACTGTGGACATCTCAATCTCACTGTCGGCATATACTTCCTACTATGGACATAAACTTCTTACAGTGGAGATATACTTCTCACTGTGGACATATACTTCTTATTGTGGACATATACATCTCACTGCCGGCATATACTTCTTACTGTGACAATATACTTCTCACTGTGGACATATACTTCTTATTGTGGACATATACTTCTCACTGTGGGCACATACTTCTTACTGTGGACATATACTTTTCACTGTGGACATATGCTTCTTACTGTGGACATATGAATCTCACAGTGGACATATACTTCTTACTGTGGATATATACTTCTCATTGTGGACATATGCTTCTTATTGTGGACATATACACTACTGCCTAGAAGTTCATTCCCCTTACACGCATGGGCAACGCGTTACGCAACCAGTGTGCATCGGGTTGGTCACGCGTGTGAGACCCGTGTGCAACGCGTTGCACACGGGTGTGCACCCCGTCCGCCACTCGTGTGCAACGCGTGACACACTCATTAGAGGGGGAACAAACTTTTGACCAAAGGAGGACCCGTCTTAAGCTGAACCTGGAGGTGGTAACAAGGAGAGAAAATTTTGTTATCCTGACGAAAAATGATAATACACATGTATTTCCTAATGTCTCCTTTCTTTATGTGATTTTGTGGGAATAACATGAATACTGTTGCGATTAAATAGATCTGTTTTGTTTTATACGACCATTGCTTCTAAATCCGATGGTGTTAATTAAGAGAATACATGGTCCTGGAACATGTTATTGCAATTGAAATGCTTTTATTGTGATTTGACATTAACCGTCTGTAGTACGACTTTCAGTGATAATATGTATGAGGTTTGGCGGCGCATTGTTTTTATTGGACCCTGATTACTTTATGATGACTTGGACTCTTTATCACAGCTCCATAGCCGTGAGGCTGGAAAAGAGCAGCATGTAATTAATGAGGGTGGGTTATATCATTGAGGATACACTTGAGGGAGAGAATACTAATTACCGTACTACAGGAAGAGACCTGTAGACGTAAGCGCGGGGTTGTGTTTTAGCTGGCCGTTTGATAATGGCCGCCAGGAGAAGTGAGCTTTGCCTGCATCATCTAAAATAAATAATAAGATACAGCAGTGTTATTTTCACGGTCTGTTGAATAAACTCCCAGCGCAACGGTCAATGTATCTTCTACTTGATCCTTGATACATCATTTTGTCTTTCACAATATATAGTATTTCAACGTACAAAGGAGCACTGATCTAAAGCAATTCCGCGGGAGTAGTTGTTACCTGTGCATTACTGTATTTTCCCAGTGAGTACCCGGATGATATAGCAGAAATCTAGACTTGTTCGCGACCTGTGCTCGCCATTCGTAAGCGCATTTTAATTGAAAGTAGAAGGACGTATGGTCACACTGATCAACAAAAATGAAATACAGTTTTTGAAATGTAGGTATATTTGTGGGGAGCATCGGTAATGGTGATGCAGTTTTGATAAGTCACTTGCTTAGTAATTGTGCAATCTTCGTGTACACTATTTTGACTTGCAACACAGAGTAAATATTTCACTGAACATTGCTTATTTTACCGTGTGTATATGTTTACATTCAAAATGTAAACAGATTTCACTAAGGAAATGTATTAAAACGCCTAAATATTCAGTTTATTTCACAAATTAACTGAAAAATATGTCCATCTTTATTAATATGATAACGAATTCCAAATATGTTTAATACCATCACCAAGTACAGTTCTGTATTGTTTGGCTTCTTTTCTTAGCATAATTAATATATTGTGATGTGTTTAAGCTCTCTTGGTCGTCTTTATCATTTTTAGTCAGTCGGTTAAATAAATGAATGGATTATTCAGTCAATTTGTAAAATGACTGAAATATTTAGATATTTAATAAATTGCCTGAGTGAATCATATTTTACACATTGACTGTAACATATACACGCTTACAAAAGAAAATACTTGTGAAACACCGTCTATCGCGCATCGAAAAACTTCCCAACCAAACGGAAAGGAACAAGAATGATTCTGTTCAAAGCTGCAGCGAATGAATGAAAACAAAATGCAAATATCATTATAACAACCTACCAAAGTTATAATGTATCCGGGAATATCAACATACATGAACAATATCCATTGCGTCTGCAGCTGTACAAAAATACTTATTCGATGTAAAATGTCTTTGTGAGAATCAAATACTTTAATAATAATTATTTGGAAACAATATTTGGAAACAATATTTGGAATATATATGAAATATATTAAAATATTTAAATATATCGTTTTTAAACGTTATTTAAATGTATCGAATAGTATAACCCGTGTTTGTTTCTTAACTGATCACTTATTTTGTTTCAATTGTTTCACATAGGTGCCAAGTTAGCTGAGAAAGCCCACGTGACAACTATTTTTATAATGTCCACGGTTCTTAAAAACATACATTGAGTTAGATAACAATGAACAACTAGTCAGTGTATTATCGGTTACCCTTTGAACAAAGTACATTCGATGGTCCTTCAGCATCAACATTGTCGAGGTGTAATTTCATTTGTTTCTTATAATAAAGCTTGAAATTCTTTATGATCCTGGCATCTAGTGTTAATTGTTAAAGTTAATCTCTGCAGCCGGTGCGTGTCAAAACACGGGGTTGTGTACTCGCGGGCAGATGACCACGGAGTAAGCTGACCACTGTGTCGGATTAACGAGACTGATTAATGAGTGATTTCAGTAATTCGTTGCAAATTAGGTGTGTCGGAGTCGGAGTGCGAGAATGTCGGATTAACGGGACTAAATAGCGCTGAATCAATCGGTTCCCATCATTTGTGTCGGATAAAGCCGAGCGTCGGATTAACGAGTGTCGGATTAACGAGACTTGACTGTATGTTGTTTTAACATCTGTACTTCATGCCATGATATGAGTATTCCCTAGGTTTAGTAACCCTACCTTCACATGTAAACACTTACTTTTGACGTATCCACTGTGCAAGATAACAGTAATTAATCAATCAACGTATTTCCTGTTGATCCTTTGATGTCTGGGAATGATCAGTTGATTTACAAAAAAAGTAAAGCAACTGATCATACATCACTTGCTGGGCTGCGACGTGCATAACTCACATTCCACCTCACTTCAAACCTGGATTTAGATTAAATAATTACCCCACGTACAAGAAAGACCAAATTTGAACCTTTATCGGGTAATCTGAGTTGTGCTACAACTAAGTATACATGTTATAAATTCATTAACTGAGCAGCAAGTGAATTACGACAAATACACAAGTGTAGGGTTATACCAGAAAATGTGGATGACAACAAGGGAGTAGTAATTGTATCATCCACGCAATCCGAAATCCGCAAATGCTTTCACTCAGGGATACTTTTTTATTATCAAACTGTAACAATCAGGCGTATTTCCAAATGACGACATCCGATGAGCTTTCGCCGTTATTTGTCTGTTTGTTTACGCTGAAGAAATTAATTACCATGCGCCCTTTGTTGAAATCTTCATAGATCACGGGTAACCAATCAGTTTTCAAAAATGCGTAAGTTTATTTAGCTGTCCTTGCAGACTGGTAGCCCAGTCTCTTGTCACGCTCGGTTGCGTTAACGAGCAAATTGACTCACGGCAGCTAGTAAGCCCAAGCGGAAATCCAAAGGTCGTGCTACCTGAAGAATCAACCTTCATTTGCGAAATATCTACTGCTCTCAAAATCAATATTTCTCCCAATACTAAAAGTCAGAACTTTCTAACCAAGGAGTACCAGTTGAAACTGGTCGATGGCTGAACATTCCCAGGGAAGACAACCAGTGTCCACTCTGTGATTCTATCGCCGTGGGAGATGAATTGCATTACATCCGATGTGAAGCTTTTCACCAACGGCGATATGAACTCTTAAATAAGCAATATCTTAAGTTTCCAAACATTTAAGAAAATTATGACCACTAACAGTGTAAGAAATCTTAAAGGCCTATCTAAATTCCTTAACAATGTGTACAATACAATTGGTAAATTGTATTAGTATCCACGTATCCTATTTTTATTAAATTGTACATAATAAAAATTGTAGATAATTGTATGTCATGTTATTCTAAGAATAAATGAGTTTGAGTCCGACACCCGAGAAGAAGCCAGAGATTAGTGCCCCTTTTTGAATAGTTTACAATCATGTGTTTTACCGTTAGCTGTGTTGGCTTAAACGTATTTTTATTTCAAAAGAAATCTGTATCGGTAAAAAAGCAAAACATGCTTATGTAATACCTCTCCAGGTAACAACTTAACAACCGCTGGATATATATAAGAGAGTGATGAACATAAACATACAAAATGCACAAATGAAAGCAAGCAAGTGGTGTCTTTGAAATAAGGTAATGCAGTTTTCCTTTACTACATGCATAAACTTAAGCTACTCAAACCTTTTGCTTTTGACAATGATGTCATGAACTGATTTAAGAAGAGTCATGTTTGTAGAACTGCTTAACTACTGCCATGTAATATAATTTTTAGACCAAACCCATGTGTGTAGAAATACACAGTGTTTCTGATATTATCGTATTTTTTAACAGTTATAGAAAAAGTGAATTGCATCTTCAAGGTGATATCCACAAGTGCAGTCTGGTATGTCTGATACATGTCGTCTAAACTTATCAGCGTTTAAGTCACTGCAGCCGAGCCTAAGGCGACAGTGGACAATTTGGCATGATCTATGAAAATATTTGAAGTCAAAATTATTAATAATTGCATCAGAACGATTAATTAAGGATTTGATTTCTTTTAATGAGCGAGCATTAGTTACTTCATCGGATAGAGGGTTCCGCAGGTTGATCATATCCAGAAAAAATGATAATAAGCATAGGACTGTGTTCTACATTTGATTGTTTGTATGTTGAATCTTTTCCTAAGGTTATATTTCCTGTTATCAGAGAATTGAATATACACTTTTCAAATAATTTGGCTAAGCAACTTGTGAGTGCTACAAGTCTATAATTTGAGCATTCATGTTCATCGCTGACACTGACACCGCATCAGCCCGGCAGTGGACTTGACACAATTATTTGCGCACCGATTATATAACTCCTACAGACAGGTGGGGTGGTTGTTCAAAGCGAAACGGACGACCCCGTCTGTTATCTAATAAATGCTGTGCGGCGCCTTTGATCTTGCCTCCAACCATACACCTTATAGTAGTAAACGACGATCAGGATGGCCTGGAAATAAACACAATTCTGTCTGCCCGGTGCATCCACAATTAACTAGAATGCTTCATATCTACAAATATATATAGAAAATAGATTGCACTTCTTTATTTAATCATTACCCTTTTTTACCCTAATAGTACAAGTGCTTCCCCGTGTGCGAGATAGGCTTAAGTCGGAAAGCGCACGTTATATCTCCGAGGTACCTATCTACCAGAACTCTATTTGCTGTTCTGGCCATACATAAATATATGTAAGTTACGTACATGGGGAGGCTAGATTATTTACAGCTTACAGCAATATAGTGCAAATATTATGTTCAATAAAAGAAAACGTTGATAGATCTATAACACACTTTTTGTACTATTAAACCAACTGTGGACTTTTAAGACATTTTCGCTTATTGTAATAACATCTAGCTAACCAATCATGTCTATCTCTGAAATCCACAAGCATAGTTGCTGTCAAACCTAAAAAACATATTCAGGGAGGTCAGTTTTGATTTGCCAAGCACCTTAAGGTGAGTTTATTTTTAAACTGTCAAAAGCGATTGTCCCTTCAATACTAGTATATGTCTGGAAGCTGTCTCTCGGACTGTTATGGGTTATGATGTATTTTATGATATAACTGGGGAATGTTCAAATTAGTTACTGTCGTTTAATCCAACGTTCTAACTGTCAACTGTCTCAACAGGATCATAGGTTTGGTTATATATCTCCTCCCTGTCTCTATGTCTTAAGTTGTTAATCGGTAACTGCGGTCCAAATGTATCAACTTATTCATCTATTGTTGCAAACTTGACTGATTTAAACATATCTTATTGATCATGAACTACTCAGTCAGTCAAGCACCTGTATCAGAAATGTAAAACCAGCCATGTTTCATGTAGTCCCAATATCACTGAAAAATGCCGATGTAACGTGACAAATAAATTTACTCACAGGCAATATATTTTTCGTGAGAGTGAAGCACAATTTTATTAAAGTTTTATTAACAATTTCATAAACTATAATAATATTAATATTAAAATTCATCATCACTTGCCAAGTTTATGAAAATGTCCCCATTTGGGAGATGTCACATATAAACAAGGATTCGAACTAAGTTTGATCGTCTTTGACACTGAGGTTTATCCCCACTTTGCCAGCAAACTGCAGAAGATTAACAGTGAGTGAGTGAGCATCGTTTCTATGTTTATACAAGAAAAGATGTCATGCCAAAAACGCTCACAGTAGTTAGTAAGTAAACTCACGACCTGTCATGACCTGGTTGAGTGACTTCCTCAAATGAACGTGAAAGGATTACCCACAGAGAAAGAAAGGATTAAAGTCACCCATAAATCTTATCCTAACGTAGTACTCCAACTTCTAAATGCCTCTCAAAGAAGGATTAAAATCCTAAAGATATCCTATCTACGTGGTATAGGTACTCACAACCTCTAATAATAAACTGTTACGTTTGGTATCCCCAGCAATACTCACTATGGTAATTGGGCAAATGTAAAAATCACAAACCCTAACGAGATTCTGTCTACATGGTCACACCCGGTGATTGTGAAGATCTCAAATTTTATCAACTGTCAGACAGCATGGCTGTTCATATTCATTTACAACATCCTCTTATAATTAGTATAAAAGTGTCCCACACAAAACCTTCTTTTATTTATTTTTCAAAATACAACACAGAAAGTTGGGTGTGGGGAAATGGGACATATTCCTACGTGAAATAATAAGACATTAGTAGTGGTGACGGCTATGTCATAATTGAACTGTCTAAAGCATAAATTTGGCGAACGAAAAACGTTATATTTGCAATCAAATGGAATGACTCGTGTGGGCAAATGAATATGTTCGCAATCCACAAACAATTATTTTATTAATGGCGAACATTTACCAACCCGCGACAATCGTGTCAACACGGGGGTTTCTTAGCAATAAACTCGCATCTAAATTCACTACTGTTCTACTGTCGGCTAGCCACAATGGCTAGACTGGACCCTAGTGGAATGGTTCATGCCATAAAAGTCTAGCAACCGAACACTAATTAAGATGGGCCGACCTTGTATTTACGGTCTGGTGAACACAGCTCAATGGCCGCTCATTAACTCAAATTTCACATCTCACTGTTTTGTTTTATTTCACTATTCATTTGATAAATTTGTCAACTTCAACTGGAACCCGGTCCCGTGTTACACGCGTGGCACACGCGTGTGCAACGGGTTGCACACGCGATTCACACCCGTTGGACACGGGTGTGCAACGGGTGTGAATCGCGTGTGCAACCCGTTGAGCACCCGTGTCACATGCGTGTTACACGCGTTCTCAACGCGTGTTAGGGGAATGAACTTTTAGGCAGTAGTGTACATCTCACTGTGGGCAAATACTTCTTACAGAGGACATATACTTATCACTTTGGACATATGCTTCTTATTGTGGACATATGCTTCTTATTGTGGACATAGATATTCTTTATTTCCTCCAGATATTGAAGATACATATCATATATGATATTATGTATAATTACAGAGCTGTACAGTAGTACAATTGAACAATATTATTAGAAATGATAACTACAAAATGCATGACAATCAAGCATTCTTATAACTGTTTTGTAACAGATACAGCCATTTCCTACAATGTCTTGACACAATAACCATAAGGTCACCCCATAGACTTTGAGATAAAGAGCTAACACACTCAGGCATACCGCCTAGTAGTACAGACAGGATTATATCATCGTCCTAACTACATAGTCTTGCAAATGTAGAGACATCTATCACATCACAAATGATTTCAAATAGTTCATTTCTGTCATTCATATTCAATGTACAATACAAAAAGACATGCTTAATAATATCATGAGCTACAATTCCACATCGACATTCCCTGGATTCTATATTTATGCATCCCAGCCGTACAAGATGAGACAGGTTTGGGAACTGTTCAGGACGTTCAAGTGCAAGTAGCCAGAGTCTGTGTTCTTTATCATTACGTAGCGAAACATATCTATTTAAGTTAAGTCTAGATAGCAGCTTAGAGCATACAGCTTCCTGGTCTGCAGAAATAATCCTTTCCTTAACAATATCAGACCATGCCTTTTTACTTGGGAAGCTACATTTAATTAGATAATCTTCTATTTCTGCATTAAGATTGTATTTTTTGACAAGTCTGAGCATGTTATATACAGGTGACAAAGCACATCGTTTTTTGAGGTTATCCAACGCTATTTCGTATCTAAACTGCCCAAGGCGAGTAATGAATACCCTTTTAAAGATATAGCTGTAACTGGATCGGCATAGTTTTCCAAGTAGTAACAGTGACTGTTTGTCAATAAAGGATTGGAGAGATATCAAACCCATGTTGTCCACAGCAACAGTACCTGATGTACATTTTGGAAGGCCCTGTATTTTTCTACTGAAATAACGTTGAATAACTTCCAGCATATCGTATTCTTTGAGGGTTAATAGCCCCCAGACATTACATCCATAGAGTCCGCATGGGAGTATCCCTCGTTCCCAGATCCTTTTTGCTGGGATTGGATTCATGCCTCCAAACTTAAGTCCAGTATCATTATTACTATTTATTAACATTTTTAACTTTTCACAAGCTAATTGCGTTCGTTCTAAGGAAGACTTATCAGAGCTAATCCTGACACCTGCATATATTATAGATTGCTGAAGTGGAACACGCATACTGCCCAAGTACAGTGATTGAGAGCAGATAAATTTACGCTGCACATCAAATATTAGAACAGCGCTTTTCGTGACATTGTACTTAAGCTGCCAATTATATGCATACTGATTTACAACATTGAGAAGATCTTGAAGGCCTTTTGGTGAGCTACTAAATAGTGTTGTATCATCTGCCAAGAGCTGGCCTGGAGTATGTGCCCACGGCAGATTTAATCCTTGCTTAGAGCGTTCCAGCTCGCATAACAGATCATTTATATATAATGTAAAGAGCCAAGCAGATATAACTCTGCCTTGACCAACTCCTTGGCGTACATGAAACAAGTCTGATCTATAGCCTGCAAAGCTGACATAGGAGTACATAGACATATAAGAGCTACGTAGTATTCGCCATGTTTTACCCGTGATACCAAGGTCATAAAGTTTTAGAAAAAGGCCATCTAGCCATACCCTGTTGAAGTCTTTTTCATTATCTAGAAATGCACAGTAGACTGGAGAACTTCTTTCATTGTAATATGCTATTGCTTCTAATAGTGTGAGGGCCGCAGTGTCTGCACCTGCATTCTTGCGAAAGCCAAATTGGAGAAGATGTGGGAAATTACAGTTTTTAGTTACCCAGGATTCGATTCTGTTGAGTATGAGCCTTTCCAAAAGTTTACCAAAAGCAGATGTCATAGTTATTCCCCTGTAATTAGCAGGATCCGACTTGCTTTTACCATGACCTTTATGGATTGGGAGGATTTGACCTATGTTGTACTCACATGGTATATATTCATAGTGCACAATTGCATTGAATAAAACCATGAGATGGTGATGAATAGATCTACCTGCTTTTTTAATATGCTCGTTTGAGATTCCGTCATGCCCTGGTGATTTACCTGTTTTCGGGGATTTGACAGTGTCCATCAATTCTTCAGCAGTGAAGGGTTTTGAAAGGGGAGATGCTATAGCTACACCATTATTGTCATAAGAATCAGTGCTATCTAATACCTCATTTTCAAGGTCATTAACACGTTGTTTGACGTAAGAGGAAAATAGAACATCATGTTTCAGATCAATATCCGGGGCAGCTAGATTTCTGTAATATTCACCAAACATATCACATATATCCTTCGGGTCATTAGATGATTTATCTGAATAGACAAGTTTTTGAGTATGACCTTTGTTTTTACGATAACGTTTAGCTACCATGAAGTATTCGTGACCATCAACCTCAGCAGCTTCATAAACTTCTTTGTATCTATCATCTATCAGCTTTTGTTTTGAGATCCGATGCTGTTTTCTAAATAACCGTTTGGCTTCTTTGTATCTAGCAAAAAAGATGTTGCTTTTATCGCGAGTTTTACCATTTTCCTTCCATTCTGGACATATACTTCTTATTGTGGACATATACGTCTCACTGTGGGCACATACTTCTTACTGTGGACATATACTTTTCACTGTGGACATATGCTTCTTACTGTGGACATATGAATCTCACAGTGGACATATACTTCTTACTGTGGATATATACTTCTCATTGTGGACATATGCTTCTTATTGTGGACATATACATCTCACTGTGGGCAAATACTTCTTACAGTGGACATATGAATCTCAAGGTGGACATATACTTCTTACTGTGGATATATAAATCTCACTGTCACATGTTAGAATATAATTTACTTTCATCCTGGGTATGTCAGAATATAATTTACTTTCATCCTGGGTATGTCAGAATATAATTTACTTCCATCCTTGGTATGTCAGAATATAATTTACTTTCATCCTGGGTATGTCAGAATATAATTTACTTCCATCCTGGGTATGTCAGAATATAATTTACTTCCATCCTGGGTATGTCAGAATATAATTTACTTCCATCCTGGGTATGTCAGAATATAATTTACTTCCATCCTGGGTATGTCAGAAATATAGAATACTAAACGAGCTCCCGTGTAATACCAATTTTATGAAACTCGTGAATAGTTGTGGTATCTGACGAGCTTTCGCTCGGGTATGTGAGGATATAATTTACTCCTATCCTGGGTATGTGGGGGTATGTGGGGATATAAGGGACCTCTAGCTCCTATGTCACCACAGTTCCAGTCATCCAGATACATCGAGTAGTAAGATTTGTATTGTAAACAAAAACAAGCTGTTACAGCCCTCCTAATAGACGTTGCACACGGACAACAAACAAAACCTGAAGCATTCGTAAATGGAGACACGAGCACGGTTAAAGGTAACTAAATCATTCATAAAATCACTTTAGTCTGCATTCATCTGTTTTATTGCAGTCTTAAAATGGTACGTCTTGTTACCCTGTCTGACACTCGGCTTAAGAGGCTAAAACAAGGCATCGGAGTCGGTATACTTTGTCTGAGTGGGGTAATCATGTTAAACTGTACGCAGTGATACACATGTGCGCATCGTTATGTAAGTGCAAAAATCTTGGACGTTACATTAGACCCCATCTCACCTCACCTTACTATTTTGACAAGGAGAGGCTCTAGATAAACACCTTATGGAATGTAACATAATTTGACTGAAGTTTAGTCTGTATTCTTCTGTTATACTGTAGTCTTATAATGTTGGCACGGAGAGACTATAGGTTGTATTATGCTATGTAACATAATTTATGCGCAGAGTCATATAGGGTAAGGTCAGGGTTCAAAGATTCGGCAGCACGAATTAGGTCGTATCCTGTCAGAATAGAGATGACGGTCGGCGAGGAAATGTTTCTTATCTTCAAGAGCACCATAGCAGCTTGTACCGTATTTACATGTCCTTTGCATCAAAGGGGTGGGTAGCTTGGCATAGCGTCCGGTTTCAATGAAGTGTGGAAGGTAACCACACCTGATCTTGGAAATAATACTTATTTCGTCTCTTCGTTTAATACTTTTAAAATACGAGCTGGGAGCGGACTCAAATTTAAAACTTCTGAGTGTTGTTTTTTTCCCATTTACTTTTTCTTCTCTGTATTCCAAGATTTCAAATGACCACTGTTGTTTGTCTATATGACTCAGAAAATCTTTTAAGAACCTTACTTTCTGCTTAGAGCTCGAGTTCTCTGCTATAGTCCAACTTGTATCATATCTGTGCAGGAAGTTTATAGTTTTACAAGTCGCTTATTTCTGTTCTGATAATGACCAGGTGTATATTCTGTGAACAGGCTTTCCTCTGTTAGACTTTTCCCTTTTAATAATATAGTTCAGAGCCCTCACATGATTATGGAAATGGCATTGTCGCTTTTATTGTTCATAAATACACAAACATCCTTCACTTGTGTACAATGTCCCTGGTGCACGTGGACTTTGCTATTTTTTGTCTTCATGTCAGGATGACAAACAACTACACCTCATCCGTTGTGTGATAACCATATAAACGTACGTTCGTAATAGAGAATAAAACAATATAATTGAAAACAATATACATAGTTCATGGGAGGTGGGTTAGGTAATAGTAATGTTCGACAGAACGTAACAAATGACAGATCGTCGCAAGTTGCTGCGTTTGGGCGATGCTGCATAAAATGACCCTGTGAAGAACATTTGCAATAGTGAGGCATTATATTCGTGCACATAACAGTATTAAAACAGTGGCATGGCAAGCGAACGTTATCAGTCAACAGTAAAATACCAGCGAGCACTAATCGGTATACTTTCCAAACATCGTCAGTTTAGCTATAAAATGCCGAGCAGAATAAAGTAACATCGTTATCATGACACATATCTCATCAGTACGTTTCCTCCAGAAACTTTCCTCCTTCCCACTTCACCCGTATTGCCCTGTTCCAGCATTGACAAACAGGGTATATTGTCACTTTGAAGCTATTATGGAAATATCTGAATCGTGATTCATCGTATTTACCGAGGTGGATAACACAGTAAGGAAACTACGTCAGCCGCTTTTATGAAATGTCTGTATTATTTCTAAACGGTATAACTTGTCAATGCAAGAGAATATATAAAAGCGACAGAACACGTTCGATAATCATGAGAATCCGTTGTACACACAGTATACTCCGTGACACTGATATTCGCTGTGAGAGAGCTGGCAGACAGAGTAGCTCTTTTAAAACAACACGGTTTGTGAGACAGAATTGTTTTAACATTACGGACACAAATATCTTCACAGTTATGTCGATTAACCGACTGAACGTGTTTAGATATGAAGAAGTAAAGAAGTAATCCAGTAGAAAGTATGTGTTTGCATAAGTTATTTACGTTATAGTTTCAAAGAAGCAGTTACCGCGTGCGTGCGTGCGTATGTGCGTGCGTGCTTGCGTGAACGCGGCGTTTCAGAATCAATACTGGGCAGGAAATAAATAACTTCAGGCACAGGGGTGTTCATTTTCTGACGTTTCATGGTAGTTATCCTTCCAAAACTAATAACAGTTGATATACAACGAGCTGAACATTATTTCATGAGATATGTAATACCCGATTTGATTCTGAGTACCACCTAGCTGTACGGTACTTACTGAAAACCTGTGTTCAGTGCAGAATATCATAGTGCGACGTAATGCCGTGGAACTGAAACCTACACTCAGCGATATTGGCAAAACATGTATATGTATGTGACAAACTACCACGAGCAGGTGTCACTTTATACACCGACATCATATCGCACTGGAAACTACCTAAAATGACAGCATAAACTGCCTACGGAAAAGGTACAATGACTACAAGGACACTGTAAAGCAATGTCGGACAATTTATTCATAAATTCACAATGTGTATAGGCGTTGTTTCAGACTCTATTCAAGGCAGGATAATAAAGATAAGAAAGTCTGCCAGAGCGCTAATTGTTCTTCGAATGTTATTAACGGTTGATTTTAAATATAAACAGGATTTTATCAATATATTTCTAAATTGACTGTTTTCAATGACATAGCTTCCTGAATACCACACTGCGTGCGTGCGTGTTTGCTTGCTTGTTTGCCTGCTTGCTGACCCGTGAAGATCTGGGGTAGAATAGGTCTTCAGCAACCCATGCTTGCGGTAAAAGGTGACCATGCTTGTCGTAAGAAGCGACAAACGGGATCGGGTGGTCCGGATCACTGACTTGGTTGATGCATGTCATCGTATCCCAATCGCGGGATGGTATCAATGAACGTGTGTTAGATAAATATTACAATGCACATACACAATGATATCAGTATATGTACAGAATAACGATTGTCATGAAACGTGGGAATTTTGTAACCATGCACGTTTGTATGATAATAGAGGGGCATTGTGTAGAAGTCACAGTTTTTCCTTATAGAGTGTAACATTAACTTTCCTCCACGCACGCTGGCACGCGCCCCCTTAAGCATACATTGGGTAAGAGCATGCGTCCATACATACACAGCATAGAGGAAACAAGCAGCCCTACATACACAGCATAGAGGAAACAAGCAGCCCTACATACACAGGATACAAGTAACAAGTAGCCCTACATACACAGGATAGAAGAAACTAGCAGCCCTACATACACAGGATAGAAGAAACAAGCAGCCCTACATACACAGGATAGAAGAAACAAGCAGCCCTACATACCCAGGATAGAAGAAACAAGCAGCCCTACATACACAGGATAGAAGAAACAAGCAGCCCTACATACACAGGATAGAAAAAACAAGTAGCCCCACATACACAGGATACAAGAAACTAGCAGCCACACATACACAGGATACAAGAAACTAGCAGCCCTACATACACAGGATACAATAAACAAGGAGCCCTACATGCACAGGATACAATAAACAAGCAGCCCTACATACACAGGATAGACGAAACAAGCAGCCCTACATACACAAGATAGAAGAAACAAGTAGCCCTACATACACAGGATACAAGAAACTAGCAGCCCTACATAAACAGGATAGAAGAAACAAGCAGCCCTACATACACAGGATAGAAACAACAAGTAGCCCTACATACACAGGATAGAAGAAACAAGTAGCCCTAGATACACAGGATAGAAGAAACAAGCAGCCCTACATACACAGGATAGAAGAGACTAGCAGCCCTACATACACAGGATAGAAGAAACTAGCAGCCCTACATACACAGGATAGAAGAAACTAGCAGCCCTACATACACAGGATAGAAGAAACAGGTATCCCTACATACACAGGATACAAGAAACTAGCAGCCCTACATACACAGGATAGAAGAAACAAGCAACCCTACATACACAGGATAGAAGAAACAAGCAGCCCTACATACTCAGGATAGAAGAAACAAGCAGCACTACATACACAGGATACAAGAAACAAGCAGCCCTACATACACAGGACAGAAGAAACAAGCAGCCCTACATACACAGGATAGAAGAAACAAGCAGCCCTACATACACAGGGTAGAAGAAACAAGCAGTCCTACATACACAGGATAGAAGAAACAAGCAGCCCTACATAGACAGGATACAAGAAACTAGCAGCCCTACATACACAGGATAGAAGAAACAAGCAGCCCTACATACACAGGATAGAAGAAACAAGCACCCTACATGCACAGGATAGAAGGAACAAGCAGCCCTACATACCCAGGATAGAAGAAACTAGCAGCCCTACATACACAGGATAGAAGAAACTAGCAGCCCTACATAAACAGGATAGAAGAAACAAGCAGCCCTACATACACAGGATAGAAAAAACAAGTAGCCCTACATACACAGGATAGAAGAAACAAGTAGCCCTAGATACACAGGATACAAGAAACTAGCAGCCATATACACAGGATAGAAGAAACAAGCAGCCCTACATACACAGGATAGAAGAAACAAGCAGCCCTGTAGCTACATACACAGGATAGAAGAGACTAGCAGCCCTACATACACAGGATAGAAGAAACTAGCAGCCCTGTAGCTACATACACAGGATAGAAGAGACTAGCAGCCCTACATACACAGGATAGAAGAAACTAGCAGCCCTACATACACAGGATAGAAGAAACTAGCAGCCCTACATACACAGGATAGAAGAAACAGGTATCCCTACATACACAGGATACAAGAAACTAGCAGCCCTACATACACAGGACAGAAGAAACAAGCAGCCCTACATACACAGGATAGAAGAAACAAGCAGCCCTACATACTCAGGATAGAAGAAACAAGCAGCCCTACATACACAGGATAGAAGAAACAAGTATCCCTACATACACAGGATACAAGAAACAAGTATCCCTACATACACAGGATACAAGAAACTAGCAACACTACATACACAGGATAGAAGAAACAAGCAGCCCCACATACACAGGATAGAAGAAACAAGCAGTCCTATATACACAGGATAGAAGAAACAAGCAGCCCTACATACACAGGATACAATAAACAAGTATCCCTACATACATAGGATACAAGAAACTAGCAACACTACATACACAGGATAGAAGAAACAAGCAACCCTACATACACAGGATACAAGAAACTAGCCGCCCTTCATACACAGGATACAAGAAACTAGCAGCCCTACATACACAGGACAGAAGAAACAAGCAGCCCCACATACACAGGATAGAAGAAACAAGCAGCCCTACATACACAGGATACAAGAAACAAGTATCCCTACATACACAGGATAGAAGAAACAAGCAGCCCCGCATACACAGGATAGAAGAAACAAGCAGCCCTACATACACAGGATACAAGAAACAAGTATCCCTACATACACAGGATAGAAGAAACTAGCAGCCCTAAATACACAGGATAGAAGGAACTAACAGCCCTACATACACAGGATAGAAGAAACAAGCAACCCTACATACACAGGACAGAAGAAACAAGCAGCCCTACATACACAGGATACAAGAAACAAGCAGCCCCACATACACAGGATAGAAGAAACTAACAGCCCTACTTACACAGGATAGAAGAAACAAGCAGCCCTACATACACAGGATAGAAGAAACTAACAGCCCTACTTACACAGGATAGAAGCAACTAACAGCCCTACATAAACAGGAAACAAGAAACTACCAGCCCTACATACACAGGACAGAAGAAACAAGCAGTCCCACATACACAGGATAGAAGAAACAAGCAGCCCTACATACACAGGATACAAGAAACAAGTATCCCTACATTCACAGGATAGAAGAAACAAGCAGCCCTACATACACAGGATACAAGAAGCAAGCAGCCCTACATACACAGGATAGAAGAAACAAGTATCCCTACATACACAGGATAGAAGAAACTAGCAGCCCCACATACATACACAGGATAGAAGAATCTAGCAGCCCTACATACACAGGATAGAAGGAACTAACAGCCCTACATACACAGGATAGAAGAAACAAGGAACCCTACATACACAGCATAGAAGAAACAAGCAGCCTTACATACACAGGATACAAGAAACAAGCAGCCCCACATACACAGGATAGAAGAAACTAACAGCCCTACATACACAGGATAGAAGAAACTAGCAGCCCTACATACACAGGATAGAAGGAACTAACAGCCCTACATACACAGGATAGAAGAAACAAGCAGCCCTACATACACAGGATAGAAGAAACTAGCAGCCCTACATACACAGGATAGAAGAAACTAGCAGCCCTACATAAACAGGATAGAAGAAACAAGCAGCCCTACATACACAGGATAGAAAAAACAAGTAGCCCTAGATACACAGGATACAAGAAACTAGCAGCCATATACACAGGATAGAAGAAACAAGCAGCCCTACATACACAGGATAGAAGAAACAAGCAGCCCTGTAGCTACATACACAGGATAGAAGAGACTAGCAGCCCTACATACACAGGATAGAAGAAACTAGCAGCCCTGTAGCTACATACACAGGATAGAAGAGACTAGGAGCCCTACATACACAGGATAGAAGAAACTAGCAGCCCTACATACACAGGATAGAAGAAACTAGCAGCCCTACATACACAGGATAGAAGAAACAGGTATCCCTACATACACAGGATACAAGAAACTAGCAGCCCTACATACACAGGACAGAAGAAACAAGCAGCCCTACATACACAGGATAGAAGAAACAAGCAGCCCTACATACTCAGGATAGAAGAAACAAGCAGCCCTACATACACAGGATAGAAGAAACAAGTATCCCTACATACACAGGATACAAGAAACAAGTATCCCTACATACACAGGATACAAGAAACTAGCAACACTACATACACAGGATAGAAGAAACAAGCAGCCCCACATACACAGGATAGAAGAAACAAGCAGTCCTATATACACAGGATAGAAGAAACAAGCAGCCCTACATACACAGGATACAAGAAACAAGTATCCCTACATACATAGGATACAATAAACTAGCAACACTACATACACAGGATAGAAGAAACAAGCAACCCTACATACACAGGATACAAGAAACTAGCCGCCCTTCATACACAGGATACAAGAAACTAGCAGCCCTACATACACAGGACAGAAGAAACAAGCAGCCCCACATACACCGGATAGAAGAAACAAGCAGCCCTACATACACAGGATACAAGAAACAAGTATCCCTACATACACAGGATACAAGAAACAAGCAGCCCCGCATACACAGGATAGAAGAAACAAGCAGCCCTACATACACAGGATACAAGAAACAAGTATCCCTACATACACAGGATAGAAGAAACTAGCAGCCCTAAATACACAGGATAGAAGGAACTAACAGCCCTACATACACAGGATAGAAGAAACAAGCAACCCTATATACACAGGACAGAAGAAACAAGCAGCCCTACATACACAGGATACAAGAAACAAGCAGCCCCACATACACAGGATAGAAGAAACTAACAGCCCTACTTACACAGGATAGAAGAAACAAGCAGCCCTACATACACAGGATAGAAGAAACTAACAGCCCTACTTACACAGGATAGAAGCAACTAACAGCCCTACATAAACAGGATACAAGAAACTAGCAGCCCTACATACACAGGACAGAAGAAACAAGCAGTCCCACATACACAGGATAGAAGAAACAAGCAGCCCTACATACACAGGATACAAGAAACAAGTATCCCTACATTCACAGGATAGAAGAAACAAGCAGCCCTACATACACAGGATACAAGAAGCAAGCAGCCCTACATACACAGGATAGAAGAAACAAGTATCCCTACATACACAGGATAGAAGAAACTAGCAGCCCAACATACATACACAGGATAGAAGAATCTAGCAGCCCTACATACACAGGATAGAAGGAACTAACAGCCCTACATACACAGGATAGAAGAAACAAGGAACCCTACATACACAGCATAGAAGAAACAAGCAGCCTTACATACACAGGATACAAGAAACAAGCAGCCCCACATACACAGGATAGAAGAAACTAACAGCCCTACATACACAGGATAGAAGAAACTAGCAGCCCTACATACACAGGATAGAAGGAACTAACAGCCCTACATACACAGGATAGAAGAAACTAGCAGCCCTACATACACAGGATACAAGGAACTAACAGCCCTACATACACAGGATAGAAGAAATAAGTAGCCCTACATACACAGGATAGAAGAAACAAGCAGCCCTACATACACAGGATAGAAGAGACTAGCAGCCCTACATACACAGCATAGAAGAAACTAGCAGCCCTACATACACAGGATAGAAGAAACTAGCAGCCCTACATACACAGGATAGAAGAAACAGGTATCCCTACATACACAGGATACAAGAAACTAGCAGCCCTACATACACAGGACAAAAGAAACAAGCAGCCCTACATACACAGGATAGAAGAAACAAGCAGCCCTACATACACAGGATACAAGAAACAAGCAGCACTACATACACAGGATAGAAGAAACAAGCAGCCCTACATACACAGGACAGAAGAAACAAGCAGCCCTACATACACAGGATAGAAGAAACAAGCAGCCCTACATACACAGGATAGAAGGAACAAGCAACCCTACATACACAGGATTGAAGAAACTAGCAGCCCTACATACACAGGATAGAAGAAACAAGCAGCCCTACATACACAGGATAGAAGAAACAAGCAGCCCTACATACACAGGATAGAAGAAACAAGCAACCCTACATACACAGGATAGAAGAAACAAGGAACCCTACATACACAGGACAAAAGAAACAAGCAACCCTACATACACAGGATAGAAGAAACAAGCAACCCTACATACACAGGATAGAAGAAACAAGCAACCCTACATACACAGGATACAAGAAACTAGCAGCCTAACATACACAGGATAGAAGAAACTAGCAGCCTAACATACACAGGATACAAGAAACCCTACATACACAGGAGAGAAGAAACCAGCAGCCCTACATACACAGGATAGAAAAAACAAGCAGCCCTACATATACAGAATAAAAGGAACAAGCAGCCCTACATATACAGGATACAATAAGCTAGCAGCCCTATATACACAGGATAGAAGGAACAAGCAGCCCTACATATACAGGATACAAGAAACTAGCTGCCCTACATACACAGGATAGAAGAAACAAGCATCCCTTCATACACAGGATAGAAGAAACAAGCAGCCATACATACACAGGATAGAAAAAACAAGCAGCCCTACATATACAGAATAAAAGGAACAAGCAGCCCTACATACACAGGATACAATAAACAAGCAGCCCTACATACACAGGATACAAAAAACTAGCAGCCCTACATACACAGGATAGAAGAAACAAACAGCCCTACATACACAGGATACAATAAACAAGCAGCCCTACATACACAGGATACAATAAAAAAGCAGCCCTACATACACAGGATAGAAAAACAAGCAGCCCTACATACACAGGATAGAAGAAACACAGGGGCTACATAAACAGGATAGAAGAAATAAGCAGCCCTACATACGCGGGATAGAAGAAACAAGCAGCCCAACATAGACAGGATAGAAGAAACAAGCACCCCACATACACAGGATAGAAGAAACAAGCAACCCTACATAAACACGATAGAAGAAACAAGCACCCCACATACACAGGATAGAAGAAGCAAGTATCCATACATACACAGGATAGAAGAAGCAAGTATCCCTACATACACAGGATACAAGAAACAAGCAACCCTACATAAACACGATAGAAGAAACAAGCAGCCCTACATACGCGGGATAGAAGAAACAAGCAGCCCAACATAGACAGGATAGAAGAAACAAGCACCCCACATACACAGGATAGAAGAAGCAAGTATCCATACATACACAGGATAGAAGAAGCAAGTATCCCTACATACACAGGATACAAGAAACAAGCAACG
Organism: Haliotis rufescens; assembly: GCF_023055435.1. Lineage (NCBI taxonomy): Eukaryota > Metazoa > Mollusca > Gastropoda > Lepetellida > Haliotidae > Haliotis > Haliotis rufescens. Next base: position 39,423,623 of record NW_025963780.1, on the reverse strand, counting down.
CTACATAAACACGATAGAAGAAACAAGCAGCCCTACATACGCGGGATAGAAGAAACAAGCAGCCCTACATACACAGGATAGAAGAAACAAGCAGCCCTATATACACAGGATACAAGAAACTAGCAGCCCTACATAAGCAGGATACAAGAAACAAGCAGCCCTACATACACAGGATAGAAGAAACTAGCAGCCCTACATACACAGGATAGAAGGAACTAACAGCCCTACATACACAGGATAGAAGAAACTAGCAGCCCTACATACACAGGATACAAGGAACTAACAGCCCTACATACACAGGATAGAAGAAATAAGTAGCCCTACATACACAGGATAGAAGAAACAAGCAGCCCTACATACACAGGATAGAAGAGACTAGCAGCCCTACATACACAGCATAGAAGAAACTAGCAGCCCTACATACACAGGATAGAAGAAACTAGCAGCCCTACATACACAGGATAGAAGAAACAGGTATCCCTACATACACAGGATACAAGAAACTAGCAGCCCTACATACACAGGACAGAAGAAACAAGCAGCCCTACATACACAGGATAGAAGAAACAAGCAGCCCTACATACACAGGATACAAGAAACAAGCAGCACTACATACACAGGATAGAAGAAACAAGCAGCCCTACATACACAGGACAGAAGAAACAAGCAACCCTACATACACAGGATAGAAGAAACAAGCAGCCCTACATACACAGGATAGAAGGAACAAGCAACCCTACATACACAGGATTGAAGAAACTAGCTGCCCTACATACACAGGATAGAAGAAACAAGCAGCCCTACATACACAGGATAGAAGAAACAAGCAGCCCTACATACACAGGATAGAAGAAACAAGCAGCCCAACATACACAGGATAGAAGAAACAAGGAACCCTACATACACAGGACAGAAGAAACAAGCAACCCTACATACACAGGATAGAAGAAACAAGCAACCCTACATACACAGGATAGAAGAAACAAGCAACCCTACATACACAGGATACAAGAAACTAGCAGCCTAACATACACAGGATAGAAGAAACTAGCAGCCTAACATACACAGGATACAAGAAACCCTACATACACAGGAGAGAAGAAACAAGCAGCCCTACATACACAGGATAGAAAAAACAAGCAGCCCTACATATACAGAATAAAAGGAACAAGCAGCCCTACATATACAGGATACAATAAGCTAGCAGCCCTATATACACAGGATAGAAGGAACAAGCAGCCCTACATATACAGGATACAAGAAACTAGCTGCCCTACATACACAGGATAGAAGAAACAAGCATCCCTTCATACACAGGATAGAAGAAACAAGCAGCCACACATACACAGGATAGAAAAAACAAGCAGCCCTACATATACAGAATAAAAGGAACAAGCAGCCCTACATACACAGGATACAATAAACAAGCAGCCCTACATACACAGGATACAAGAAACTAACAGCCCTACATACACAGGATAGAAGAAACAAACAGCCCTACATACACAGGATACAATAAACAAGCAGCCCTACATACACAGGATACAATAAAAAAGCAGCCCTACATACACAGGATAGAAAAAACAAGCAGCCCTACATACACAGGATAGAAGAAACAAAGGGGCTACATAAACAGGATAGAAGAAACAAGCAGCCCTACATACGCGGGATAGAAGAAACAAGCAGCCCAACATAGACAGGATAGAAGAAACAAGCACCCCACATACACAGGATAGAAGAAGCAAGTATCCCTACATACACAGGATAGAAGAAGCAAGTATCCCTACATACACAGGATACAAGAAACAAGCAACCCTACATAGACACGATAGAAGAAACAAGCAGCCCTACATACGCGGGATAGAAGAAACAAGCAGCCCTACATACACAGGATAGAAGAAACAAGCAGCCCTATATACACAGGATACAAGAAACTAGCAGCCCTACATAAGCAGGATACAAGAAACAAGCAGCCCTACATACACAGCATAGAAGAAACAAGCAGCCCTACATACACAGGATACAAGAAACTAGCAGCCCTACATACGCGGGATAGAAGAAACTAGCAGCCCTACATACACAGGATAGAAGAAACAAGCAGCCCTACATCAACAGGATAGAAGAAACAAGCAGCCCTACATACACTGGATAGAAGAAACAAGCAGCCCTAAATACACAGGATAGAAGAAACAAGCAGCACTACATACACAGGATACAAGAAACAAGCAGCCCTACATATACAGGAAACAAGAAACTAGCAGCCCTACATACACAGGATACAAGAAACAAGAAGCCCTACATACACAGGATAGAAGAAACAAGCTTAAGCAGACCTACATACACATGATAGAAGAAACTAGCTGCCCTACATACAGAGGATACAATAAACAAGCAGCCCTACATACACAGGATACAAGAAACTAGCAGCCCTACATACACAGGATAGAAGAAACAAGCAGCCCTACATATTATAAATATTATTAATTATATATCAACCATAACATGGTTTAAGTCAGAGAAATCACTTGATATTCTATATTCCGGAAGTAGGGGCAACAGGGTATCATGATTTCTCTGTCACGAACCCAAGTGACGATAAGTTCATGTTTTATTCTCTCGCACAATGGCAACATGCAATTAGTATAGGGGAACGTTTCAAAGCTACTTGGCGACTTCATTCAACTTGACCGATCGCCCAACTTGAATATATATACCGACACTGCTTCATGCTTCACTCTACTTTACGTTCAACCGTATTTTTTTAAACTTTAAAACAGAGTGTTTGCTTTCTCTTTGGCCTACAGATATCATAGGTGTTGCAAATAGGTGTGAACAGGCTTTACATATCAATGTCATACAAACATTGTTTGTGTTTCTTTGTTTGCTGTTTAACGCCGCTCTCAGCAATATTCCATCTATATGACGACGGTCTGTAAATAATCGAGTCTGGACCAGACAATCCAGTGATTGGTATCATGAGCATCGGTCCACGCAATTGGGATACTATGACATGCATCAACCAAGTCAGCGAGCCTGACCTCCCGATCCCGTTAGTTGCCTTTAACGACAAGCATAGTCGCCTCTTACGACAAGCATGGGTTACTGGAGATCTATTCTAACCCGGGATCTTCATGGGTACTATAGTTAGATCGACATTTATATTTACATGTATATATATGCATCAGACATATTTTTAGAAGTCATCCATAACCATACAATACATCTAGTCTGTACTTACCTGTATGGCTCACCCTACAGATCATAAAGCGGAATGTGCAATAATTCAGTTGATTGAGTATGTCAAACTTTTCATCACCTTTACTGCATGTGACAATACTGAGTGAGAGTTAAACTTTAACGTCGCATCGGCATTATTCAAGCCATATAGCGACGAGACCAAGTTTAATATGTTAACAATTGAGTCATCTATGCAAAGTAATGTTTAAAATCAATTGTATGCTATATTTGAAAACAATTTATGAAACATATTTGAGCATAACAATATAATTCTATAATTTTAAAACACGGGCTATAGGCCACCAGTAACCAAAGCTAGGCCACCTCGCTGGGGATCATGGGGACTCACAGCACCTCGGCTTCCTGCATGATACCCCAGCAGGATTTACGTCATCACTTTAGCTACTGGTGGTTGTGTGTAATACTAACCAATATTAAAAAATGTCATATTAAATACATTGTATGTGATATAGCCAATACATTGAACGAGGTCGATGCCGCGTTTTTACCGCAGTCAAATGCCACGTGATAAATACAAACCATAGATACAACCAACCGTAATGCAGATCTAAATGTTTTCCAGCTGATAATATTGGATAGGGCTTCTACAATGTAGATGTGGCCGGAGTTTGTTTATCTTGAAGCATTGAAAGATATGTGAACACGAAATATTTCCACACCCCACAGTAATATACCTCCTGGATTGTCGTGTATAAACCACCCGCTATCGCCTCTCTCTCCAGTCGGTGTACAGCCGTTCTGTATTCAACATCCTGGTGAGAGAACAGTGTTAGCTTCTGAGGTATCTGAGGTGTTAGAGTCGGCTGGTGTAGAATGAAGATACACTTCTTCCTCCTGGTAGTCCTTCTGGGGATGCTAGTCGACATCAGCGTCCAATGGTCTGGGTAAGTGACTTCCGCCATGTTAATTTGTGTCTGTCACAATAAGGTTTATTCAATGAGAAATAGTTTGGGTGGCATTGTAAATACTGGGAAATGCTTGTTTAAATTCGTTTCTATCAAACAAACGAGTTTATATTACAACGAGTGAAAGGGAGTTGTAATTGCAATATTAATTAATGGGGATGAGTGTAGTAATATATTAATTATGTAACATTTCAAAGTTAAAAGAATAAGTGCCATCGAATTATTCAAACAACATTCTTATCAATTCTATAGGAGCAAATAACCCATCGGGTGCAAGAGAGAGAGAAAATTAATGTAACATTGAACACAAACATATTGAATTCCGGGGTAGAATAGGTCTTCAGCAACCAATTCTTGCAGTAAAAGGTGACTATGCTTGTCGTAAAAGGCGACTAACGGGATCGGGTGGTCAGGCTCGCTGACTTGGTTGATGCATGGCATCGATCCCAATTGCGTGGATCGATGCTCGTGATATTAATCACTGGATTGTCTGGTCCAGACTCGATTATATACAGATCGCCGTCATATAACCGGAATAATGCTGAGTGCGGCGTTAAACAACAAACAAACAAACCTTGCTTGCTTGCGGCGAAGTACCTTGGACGCTTAGCGGGTAATATTGGGTAAACAGTTGCATGTCTCTGGCAAACTGCCAAGAACTATTTTCACTTTATACACCGACATGAGATTGCATTAGAAATGACCTAAAATGGCAACATGAGCTGCCCACGGGGACAATGTATTTCAATTTCACAATGTGTTTATGGTTTTACCTTTGCAATGTGACCTTATCTACCTCTGCAGATAACAGCATGGTTATTGAATGTTAATTTCATGTTTACACTTGTCCTCTGTATCAATACAACGAGGACGGTCTTCCGTACACCAGGGGTGAGGAAAATTACAAATTTAACATTAACATAATGTACAGACGGATGTTTGAAAAAATAACGATGGTATCAATGACCTCGTGTTGTGATATTACAATACACATATACAATTATATCAGTATAAATATTATGATTGTGATGAACCGTGTGTATTTTGTAACCATGCACGTTTGTATGATAACAGCGCGGCATTGTGTAGGAGTCACAGTTTTTCCTGTTAGAATGTTATCATTAACTTTCCTCCAAGCACACTGGCACGCGCCCATGCTAGCATGCATTGGGTAAGAGCATACAGCTCTACAAACACACGATAGAAGAAAAAAGCAGCCCAACATAGACAGGATAGAAGAAGCAAGCAGCCCTACATACACAGGATAGAAGAAACAAGCAGCCCTACATAAACAGGATACAAGAAACAAGCAACCCTACATACGCGGGATAGAAGAAACAAGCAACCCTACATGTACAGGATAGAAGAAACAAGCAGCCCTACAGACACAGGATACAATAAACAAGCAGCCCTACATACACAGGATAGACAAAACAAGCGGCCCTACATACACATGATAGAAGAAACAAGCAGCCTTACATACACAGGATACAATAAACAAGCAACCCTACATACACAGGATAGAAGAAACTAGCAGCCCTACATACGCGGGATAGAAGAAACAAGCAGCCCTACATGTACATACACAGGGTAGAAGAAACCAGCAGCCCTACATATACAGGATACAAGACACTAGCTGCCCTACATACACAGGATAGAAGGATCAAGCAGCCCTAATTACACAGGATAGAAGAAACAAGCAGCCCTAATACACAGGATAGAAGGATCAAGCAGCCCTACATACACAGGATAGAAGAAACAAGCAGCCCTACATACACAGGATAGAAGAAACAAGCAGCCCTAATACACAGGATAGAAGGATCAAGCAGCCCTACATACACAGGATAGAAGAAACTAGCAGCCCTACATACACAGGATACAAGAAACTAGCAGCCCTACATACACAGGATAGAAGAAACAAGCAACCCTACATACACAGGATACAAGAAACAAGCAGCCCTACATACACAGGATACAAGAAACAAGCAACCCTACATACACAGGATACAATAAACAAGCAGCCCTACATACACAGGATACAAGAAAGTAGCAACCCTACATACACAGGATAGAAGAAACAAGCAACCCTACATACACAGGATACAAGAAACTAGCAGCCCTACATACACAGGATAGAAGAAACAAGCAACCCTACATACACAGGATACAAGAAACAAGCAACCCTACATACACAGGATACAATAAACAAGCAGCCCTACATACACAGGATACAATAAACTAGCAACCCTACATACACAGGATAGAAGAAACAAGTATCCCTACATACACAGGATACAATAAACTAGCAACCCTACATACACAGGATAGAAGAAACTAGCAGCCCTACATACACAGGATACAATAAACAAGCAGCCCTACATACACAGGATACAAGAAACTAACAGCCCTACATACACAGGATAGAAGAAACTAACAGCCCTACATACACAGGATACAAGAAACAAGCAGCCCTACATACACAGGATAGAAGAAACAAGCAACCCTACATACACAGGATACAAGAAACAAGCAACCCTACATACACAGGATACAATAAACAAGCAGCCCTACATACACAGGATACAAGAAACTAACAGCCCTACATACACAGGATAGAAGAAACTAACAGCCCTACATACACAGGATAGAAGAAACTAGCAGCCCTACATACACAGGATACAATAAACAAGCAGCCCTACATACACAGGATACAAGAAACTAACAGCCCTACATACACAGGATACAATAAACAAGCAGCCCTACATACACAGGATACAATAAACAAGCAGCCCTACATACACAGGATACAAGAAACTAACAGCCCTACATACACAGGATAGAAGAAACTGGCAGCCCTACATTCACAGGATACAAGAAACAAGCAGCCCTACATACACAGGATAGAAGAAACAAGCAACCCTACATACACAGGATACAAGAAACAAGCAACCCTACATACACAGGATACAATAAACAAGCAGCCTTACATACAGAGGATACAATAAACTAGCAACCCTACATACACAGGATAGAAGAAACAAGTATCCCTACATACACAGGATACAATAAACTAGCAACCCTACATACACAGGATAGAAGAAACTAGCAGCCCTACATACACAGGATACAATAAACAAGCAGCCCTACATACACAGGATACAATAAACTAGCAGCCCTACATACACAGGATAGAAGAAACAAGTATCCCTACATACACAGGATACAATAAACTATCAACCCTACAAACACAGGATAGAAGAAACAAGCAGCCCTACATACACAGGATAGAAGAAACTAGCAGCCCTACATACACAGGATACAAGAAACTAGCAGCCCTACAGAAACAGGTTAGAAGAAACAAGCAGCCCTACATACACAGGATACAAGAAACAAGCAGCCCTACATACACAGGATACAAGAAACTAGCAGCCCTACAGAAACAGGTTAGAAGAAACAAGCAGCCCTACATACACAGGATACAAGAAACAAGCAGCCCTACAGAAACAGGATAGAAGAAACAAGCAGCCATACAAACACAGGATAGAAGAAACAAGCAACCCTTCATACACAGGATACAAGAAACTAGCAAATCAAAAGATGGCAACTTGATCACTTTAAACCACTTTAACCTAGAACATGCGCTTAACGGCCAAAGGCATCAATAATCATAAGACATATCTGCAATTACGCCAAAATGATATTACGTCACGCTATTCTTTTTACATTTAGAGAACTAACGATTAGTCGGTATGCAATATTATAGAGAATCATATGTCAACCATAACATGGTTGAAGTCAGAGAAATCAATCGGAGCTATACTCCGGAAGTAGAGGCATAAGGTTCTCGTGCTTCCTCTAATACGAATCAGAGTCCATTATAAGATTCTGACTGTATCTTCACCATCTCTTAGAATATCAACTATGTGTCATCCAAGCGAATGAGTTCATGCAACATGTCATTAGCATTAGAGAAAGTGTCAAAGCTACCTGGCGACGTTATTCAACTTGCCTGATATCCAGACTTGACGTATATATTAACATTGCTTCATGCAGCAGTAGGAAAGGCAACTTACGTTCAACTGTATCGTTTGCAGACTCCAAAAAACAGAGGTTAGCCTTCAAATGATATAGGTGTGGCATATAGGTGTGAACAGGCTTTACTTAATAGTGTGCACGTACATGTAAATGTCATATATATTTATATTTATACATATGTTTATGCTTTGAACGTATTTGTAAAAGATACATGCAAAACCTAGACTGTACTAGCCTGAATAGCTCACCCTATAGATCATGTCAAACTTTCCTTATTGCTATCATCACCTTCGCTGCATGTAACAATACGGAGAGCCCTGTTATAGCATGGTATCTATTATACCATGGCACAAAGTCATATACACTGTATGTGATGTAGACAATACATTGAACGAGATGTAGTAAACATCTGATACACAGATCGATGCCGCGTTTTAACTGTAGTCTAATACCACATGTTCAATACAACCCATGCGCAATGTGGAGCTAAATGTATTCCAGATGATTAAATGACGACCTCTTATTGGATAAGCGCTTCTACAATGTAGGTGTGTCCTGAGCCTTTTAATATTTCTACACCACACTGTAATATACCTCCTGGATTGTCGTGTATAAACTACCCGCTATCGCCTCTCTCTACAGTCGGTGTACAGCCGTTCTGTATTCAACATCCTAGTTAGAGAACAGTGTTAGCGTCTGGGGTATCGGAGGTGTTTGGGCAGGCAGTGACGAATGAAAATACACGTCCTCCTCTTGGTAGCCCTTCTGGGGATACTTGTCGATCTCAGCGTCCAATGGACTGGGTAAGCGACTTTCCGAAATGAGATTCATTTATCACAAACAATTAATAAGAAAAAGTAGTCATTTCTGTGGCGATGATATGGTTGATAAAGCCAGATGCCTGTAAAATGGCATTAGTATCATATTAATGAGCGAAAGCGAGTAACAGAAACATCTAATCGGAATGAGCATAATAATGTAAATATTATTCAAGTATTTTAGCTAATATATCTTATCAAATAGACATTATCATAATTTCAACGTCACAAGGAGACGTCATTGGAAAACAGATGGTATGTGAATACAACATTTGAAGCTGAATCATTTAATCATTGCAAGAAAGTGCGTTATCTTCTCCGAGATCGATAAAAAAAGAAATGGCATAGATTCTGCAATCATGTTCATAATATCAGGACCATCGCTGGTGTAATTTTTCCCTCTTGTAATGACCAGCTGACAGTTCCGTCCGCTCGTGACTCTATTTAAGGATTGACGTTGTATTTGGGACGTGCATCAGCTGATGAAGATAGTGGATCACACGTACATAGTCCATGATGACAAAGCAGGTATCTTAGCAGAGTTGTTAGGAAGTTCAAAATTTACTAGAGTGTCTTGAACGGATATCTCAAAGATCATTTATATGAAGCTTATATAGGTGACTGTATGTATCCTTGCAACACCCCCCTTTCAACTTGGTACCAGCTGTACTACATTCATACAATGTAATAAAAAGAAAACTATACTCTTCCAAAAAAGAAACTTGACATAGATGTAAAACCACTTTTTGCCAAATATCTAAAATAATTACATTAAATGAGAACCAAATAAGTCAAACAGAAAGATGATGTGTCTATAATTCGCGAAAACACATGCAAAGCTCATAAATGTAGCGTTTGTGGATCAATTTTACAGCTTCATCCAAACGCTACCGCCTGTAAAAAACGTGCAGCACAGGATCCTGCATTTAGGCATGCAGGCCCCCCTTGTTGAATGGGTATAAAAATCCAAATCAACGGCTATTCATACAGTCCTTATAACGGCAGTAGAGGCGGTGACAGAATGCCAAGACTGAATGCAGCTCAACGGAACAACGCCATTGGGAGATTACAAGCTGGAGCAACTCAGCAAGAAGTGGCCAGGCGCTTTGGCGTATCCAGACAGACAATCTCCGCACTGTGGACCCGATACAACAACACCAACAAAGTTGACGACAGACCAAGGTCAGGAAGACCAAGGGTGAAAACCCAAGCACAAGATCGAAACATCCGGCTGCGACACCTCCGAGATCGCACTACCACAGCCACATCTACAACCACACAGATCCCTGGGATACGCAGAATATCAGATCAAACGGTACGCCACAGACTGAGGGAGGCTGGACTTTTTGCACAAAGACGTGTTCGACGTCATGTATTGACCCCACGTCATCTGGCGGACCGTCTGCTTTGGTGCCAACAGAGGGTTAGATGGGCACGTGCAAGGTGGAGAAATGTACTGTTTACTGACGAGTCCCGTTTCCTACTCACACGTGCTGATGGGCGCGCACGTGTCTACAGACGTCGAGGTGAACGTTACGCCCCCAACTGTGTGAAGCAGGTTGTCCCATTTGGCGGCAGGAGTGTCATGGTATATGGGCCGGAATTCATCACGGTGGTAGGACGCCTCTCGTGCATGTGGCAGGTGCATTGACAGGTGTGCGTTTCACAGACTTGATCCTACAGCCTTACGTTCTTCCTCACGTCAACGTTCATGGCGGACAGTTCCAGCAGGACAACGCTCGCCCGCATATTGCACGTGTTTGTCAGGACTTCTTACAGCACAACAACATCCAGACATTACCTTGGCCAGCCCGGTCACAAGATTTGTCCCCGATTGAGCATCTGTGGGACGAGTTGGGTCGACGCGTTCGCAGAAGAAATCCACCGCCCCAAACACTTCCGGCGCTTCTTGATGCACTTCAGCATGAATGGCAGCACATCCAACAGCGTGTTATTGACAACTTGATTGCATCTAGGGGTCGTCGGTGTCAAGCGGTGATTGATGCACGTGGTGGGCACAACCGACACTTACATTGTCTGTACCCCTGTGACATTAACTGTATCGTGTACGTGTGTCTGTCTAGGTGACACGATTAATGTTTTGAACATTGTGTACATTGATCTTCAAACAGTGTTTCAATCATGGTTTCTGTGTCCTATTTTAAAACAATCGCATTATATTACATTTTGAAAGTCAGTGTCAAGTCATTTTTTTGAAGAGTATATTATTCCCACATTATATCTTAAGCACGTGTTTATGAATCACTATCCAATAGCGATTATACCAGGTGTTCGAGAAAACGTGAACCTATCCTGCCGAACCGGCGACACCCGTCACAAACACGTGTGCAAACGCGAATCATGTGTCCACAGGACCAACATAGGAACACATGGTACAAGTCACAATGGGGAATTGCACTTGACATTATTTTGGTCACTGATGCGTTATATTTGGATGTGTCCTCTACATGTCTACCATGATTTCAACTTGCTTTCTTAGGCCTTAAATTCTGTAACTCTGATCAAACACATTTGCGGAAGAGTCAGTTGACGCTATTTGGAATCGAAGACAGAGCATGACCGATTCTACCTAAAATACCCAAAAACTGAAACAGCTGATATTTTGCTCGACATAAAAGGACACAGTCGCTCTTATCGTACAGTGATATGAATAGTTTCTTGTTACTCTGAACCTTTATGTATGCTAAATTTACTTATGAAACAGAAGAGGCGGTAAATTAATGACAGGGAATTGGCTGATTGATCTATTATTGAGTGATATTCGATCACCGATAAAACCGAAGCTTAAGTTAAACGTCTTGACCAAATTATCGTGTTTCGATATTGCAAATCCTAGCAGACATTCTTATTCATGTTCAACAAGAAGCAAAGCATAATTGGTGTCCGTTGGAACGCCAACACCTTGCTAAATGTCTTATCCCAATGTTGCACATATATCAGTATATTGTCACATATAGGTTTCTCGGGAAACTTCAGATGATGACATATGCTTTTATTTTCGCACAACGGCTTGACTGGTATTCCATTGGCAGAGTCAATACCGACCCAGTTCTGGTTAGGGACTACAGGGGTCGTACCGAACAATGGCTCTAGGGGGTTGTTCTAAAAGCGTTAGGTCCTGTGACTTACAAAGTTCAGGTAGATAACTTTGAGTGGAAGTGCCATGTTGATCAGCTGATAACTATGCCAGGTACGCCTGATCTATCAGTAACATCCACTACTGAGGACATAACAATCCCTGATAGGTCTGAAAGTATGCCAATGTCTGGGGTAGAGAAGATTCCAGTTGAAGGTACCAAGCGGTCATTTCCTGGGGAAATCGGGGTGGAGAGTGTTCCACCTGGGACAAGGCCCCCAGGGACTGAAATTGTACCTGTGACAGAAACAGCGACTCGAAGATATCCTGTCAGGGAGAGGAAGAAACCAGAAAGACTGTCTTATTGAACTGTTAGTGTTACCTTAACACTGCTAGGATCTTAAATACCTGGGTTTCTACGATAAACATTGATTTGGATACTTTGCTTTTAAAACGGCAGTAAGATCGTTCTATTTTTTATGATACGTTTTTTTTGTATAATTTTAAGGGGGAAAAGTGTAAAATGTTAGGTTTTGTTTGATCAATTCTGATGGTAATTGAAGTCGTAATGTGGTTAATGTAACCCGTGGTTCGGAAAACGTTCTTACGTAACGCACGTACAATGCGTGCTCGGCTTGGCTACCGATTGGCACTTGTCGTCTGATGAATAAACGAAGTCGGAAGTTGGCAGGTTGTCTCTTGGCTTTTGAAAGAACACTACATTCTTTATAAACTCCCTATCAAAATTTAAAAAAATACTTCTACAACTTTATAACCAAATTGGGATATCCAGAACAGAGCAAATCAGCCAAAGTGGGATCGACACTTAAGCCAGGGAAGCTAGCAAATGAACCGGACTCATATCGTCACTCCACATTTGCAAAATTGTGGAATTTTTCATTGATAGCAGACTGCAGTTCCGATTTCGAAACAAGAGCTAAACATAATTAGCCTCGATCAGAGCGGCTTGACTTCAAATTGCTAAACTTTAGATCACCTATATTTTGAGCAAGGTGTCAGAACAGCACAGCTATACCCGATCACATTAAAGTTATTTCCTAAGCCACAGTCCAAAGGCTCCTCTCCCTGCTCCAACAGGACCGACTACACTGGCAAGCGGATTGTGAGGTCACAGGACGTTAAGGATGGGGGAAGAAACTCTGTTGCATGACTGTTTATATAGTCCCGTATAAATGCAACAGCAGCTGGTTCCTTATAGACTGTATGATATTAATAATTTAACTCTTAATGAAAATCAACTCACTCGATAGCCACATATAATATAAAGTCCAACAGTAGTTCCATTCTTACTTTAGATCGTGTTTTGCATATAGAGAAAGGTGTCAGAACAGCACAAGCACAGAATCATTCTGATTATATTTATTCATTTTAGCAAAGTTATGGTATGGTTTGGCAAAATGGCCTAGTGATACACAAAATAAAAATGGGCGAATAGCAAATTTCATTCGTTCCTTCTTAACCGACAGACCTATGGCAGTGAAATCAAACTCTGATTCTTATTCGTTAGATAACGGTACCCAACAAGGAAACATGTTTTCGCCGACACTCTTTAACTTCATGATCGACGACATTTTTCTAAATTCTATCAAAAACGACGCAGCAGCTACATTTGCGCACTTTTCACTTTGGATTACATTAGCGGACCAAGAAGTGCAAAGTAAAGGGCTTTAATGTTTTATAATGCCAGTGACAAATTTCACGGATCAAAATGATCACAAGCACATGCAAACCATTAATCGGGAAACAAGTACAATTCCGAAAAATGCACCAAGTGCATCAGCACTATGAACGGCATCAGCAAAAGGGCAAAGGAGCTGCACGTACTGCACGTGCAGCAGCACTATGAACGGGTTTTTAATTGCCTGGCATCTGCGGCAGTCGCACAGTGACCCGATTTGATTTAATCAATAATATTTCACATATAACTTCCTTCCGTCCTAAAACGGATACATAGCTATGAGAATTTAATGAATTATTTGCATATAATAAATTACAATACCATTTCTTAAAAATGTAATATCTTTTTATGAGAACAACGTAAATTTTCTTTTTAATTAATTTCTAACATATGTCACGGTTTCTGCCAACAATGTAACTGAGGGAATTCAGGCGGTGAAGATGGGTTACCAGAGGATTTATTACCTTAAAAAGATATAAATGACATCAACATGAATTGATCAGTCTTCCATTAAACATTAAAAAGTAACACTTTTATGATCTTTTATGTAATAATAAAATATATATACATGATTAAAATGGAACAACCAGATATTTCACTCACAATCTTACTTACAGGATGGTGCTTTAACATTGTGCAACGCGATGCCTGTTTACGGAGAATTTACGGAGATATTCACAATTAATTACATTTATTATTTAGTTTCTACAATCGCGTTACCTATTCTATTGACTAGATTACCATAAAGAGAGTAGATATATAAGGGTACATACCTGTAAAAAGATATAAATGACATCAACATGAGGTGATGAGTTGTGGGAGAAAGAATGTCTTCCCTCGACAATGGCGTGACATAAAGTGACATTTGAAAGTGTCCACGTCACCCCCCAGGTATCAGCACGAGATACTGCTGGTAAGACAACCAGGAGTAAGACTGAGAGATAAAGCATCCTTAAAATGAAACAGAGATAACTTTTGGCAACTAACCCTAAATATATCACACAAAGTTTTTCCCTGTGATACCGATTTTTTATTATCCGGCGACACATGGGTTCTCCCTTGGATACAGATTTTTTAATACGACTTTTCACGATGTCTGTTTTTCCGTAAACCCACCTGATCAAGTGTACGAATAAGAACTTTTGGAGTGGACACTAAAACACTTTAATGATGATGATGATGATAATTCAGTCTTGCTTAAAACGGTATATGGATCTATACCGAAACGGCGCTATAACAATAAGAATGTTTTCCATACATTGTCTTCTGTAAGAAACGCCATTCAGACACTCCATGTTCAGCTGACGTCCAAAATTCTGTTCTCGTCTTTGTCCAGGTGAACAGGTCACTTGCCTTGCTTGTGTTTGTGAAGAGTTCCACCGGTGGGGTCGGATACACTCACAGTGTCGCGAACACATGGTATCATGACTATTTGATATTGATTTACAAACACATATGTATAACATATGTAGCGGCCATAAAATTTCCGAGTCCCGTGATTGGATTCGAAACACGGACCTTCTGATCCGAGGTCAGACGCCTTGTCCACATGACCGAAGAGGTTATACCCGTCAGCAAGCTGACAAGGTAAGGATGTCATCTGTGAGATGACTCCACGCCCTGCTACACATATACGGGACCACAATGGAACAGATTCTAGTATTTCTCATTATCATAAAGAGAACAGATACATAAGGGTACATACCTGTACAATTATAAACATGAATTGATGAGTCGAGGGAAAGACGTGACATAAGTGGCATTTGAAAGTTTCCACGTCACACCCCAGGTATCTGCACGAGATACTGCTGGTAGGACAATCAGGAGTAAGAGTGAGAGATATAGCGTCCGTATGAAATGAAACAGAGCTAACTCTTGGCAACTAACCCTAAATGTATCACACAAAGTTTTTCCCTGTGATACAGTTTTTTTAATACGACTTTTCACGATGTCTTTTTTTATGTAAACGCACCTGATCAAGTCTACGAATTAAAACTTTCTGAAGTGGACGCTAGAACACTTTAATGATGATGATGATCTATACCGAAACGTCGCTATAACAATACGAATTTTCTCCATAAATTGTGTTATCTAGGAAACGCCATTCAAACACTCAGTTGACATCCAAAATGTGTTCTCGTCTTTGTCCAGGTGAACACGTCACTTGCCTTGCTTGTGTTTGTGAAGAGTGCCGCCGGTGATGTTTTGTTTATTGGTGTGCTTTTAGTAATAAAAATATTATTTCTGTTAACAAAATTAGCTTTATACACGTACCAGAAAACTTATAAACAATAAACGTCTTGTCTAATCTTGTCTTTTGTGGCTCTATGAATTCAACTTTCATTATCACAAATATATTCCAACTTCGATTTTTTAATTATTATTTCCTCGTCACAATAAGATAAGTATTTGGTGTTTAGTATACATGAGTATTGAGTGTAACCTTGACATTCATTATCTATACGTCTTTGTTTCAGACAGGTTTGTTCTCGTACAATCTGTAGTTACAGACGTGAGCGGCGATGTGTGTATCGGACGTGGCTGGGGTAAGTGCACCCTGTGCATGTGATAACAATCATTCACATAATTTGTTATATGGTGAAAAATAACCTGCAAATTAATTCATTATTTGTTTCAATAGTTTACTTTGATTACACCCTAAATTATCCCTACACAACATTCCTAGCGTTTGCAGCACCTTGCTCTATTAATGGTTTATAGTATATTAACAGTATCAAAATATTTGCTTTATATATACTGATGACAAAAAATTGAAACCTTACAGTGCCTGTACCTTAGCATGTGGTATAATTATTCTTGTCATCAATATGACGGTATTCTGCTTCCTTTGTTCAGCTGCTGCGCATGGAGATGGTACTGGGTGCCGGATTATCGGGTGCAATATTTCTGCTGCAAGGGCTGGACAACCTCCTCTTACCAGAACTGTAACCGACGTAAGTCTGGTCCCTGTTTGTACCACGTTATCACACTTTGTTGCGTAACTTCTCACAAGCGCATAATTCATTGACTGAAGTTTGTGAGGATCGTGGCAATTCCAAATCGAATAAAATTACCAAAAACTTGCAACATGCATGCTGTCGTTAATATACGTCTTTTATTGTTGGTTTGTATTTCGGTCAGGCCGCAGTGAGAGTAATGTATAAGTTTGGTATTGTATTTCCAGCAATCTGCAACCCTTCCTGTCGGAACGGAGGTACCTGTGTGCTACCCAACTGCTGTCAGTGTAATGATGGAGCTATAGGACCGACGTGCAACACGTGTACGTATCGTTAATGCAATATTGTTACAACCTCCATATATGGGTAAAACCAATAGCAGGATACACTTAAAATAGTGAAATATTTACTGCAATTGTTTTCATAAGTGAATTGAATTCTTACTGACACTACAGAAGATTCACAGTGAGGAAATCAGTTATTTTCTAAAGGACAAGGTTTTGCCTGATCTTTTGAACTGACGCCTGTTGCCATGACAGGGAAAATTTTACAATCAGAAATGTCACTGTGTGCACAATGCTAAGGCCATATCCTTCAAGCAAAACTATATCCGTTACACTGGCAAGGACTAAAGAGACGAGACTCTCGAATTCTCTTCAGCCACTGCAAACTGAAAGTTATTTCATCTTCAAAATCGGTCTCCATTTTATGACATGTTTTTGAAATATGCCTGCTCGCGCGTTTATCAAAGACCAACGCTACGTGCAGGTCCTTTATTTTGAGATTGCCACAATTCGTCACCTGGCACTTTTACTTAACTGAACTGAAGCTCACAGATCCCAATCTGCATATACTACCCCAGAGATTACTATCACAGGTATGGCAGGTAGATATCCTCTACTTACTATTCACAATAAACCATTCTTATGATCCTGTCATTCAGCTTACAATACCAGGTCTGCAGGTCGCAATAGCCTGAAGTTTATGGAGCTTTTCCAGTGAAGGACTGGTTTTGAAGTACATATACCTGTTCTTTCCTGGATCTTGTATACAAAATAATCAGGTTGTATCCTAGAGGTCATCATCCCAATTATAGCAGGACCTACCTTCAAGTTTACCTGATGGCAATTCTGCAATCTAACGTCCTTTCCTGGGGAGTACAATTTCTCAAGTTTACATTCTTTAGTTTACAATTGAACTCTGAAGATTCTGTCATTGATCTGTCCATAACACGTGTGCATGCACTACCATTTTGAAAGTCCTCGACTGGAGTTACTTATCCAAATTCTGCAGATCCTGTCCCATATTAATCATCACAAGTCATATATCCTGGATCTAACTAAGTAAAATCTGAAGGTCCGTTCCCGGAACCTACCACCCCATGGGTACAAAGTGATTTTGGGAAGGGTTAGAGGGCTGCCGGACTGGATGGAGTTTTGATGGCACTTCTGGGTAAGTGCCGACCTTGAAATACAATTGCAAATCAACCTCCCAGATGACCTTTTGTTCCGGTCCAATCAATCAAACGATAGGTTTGAAGTATGAGAGAAATTGAATTACAGGAAACTGACCAACTCTTAATGATCAGCCCCAATATCTGTTTAAACATGTCATCTGGTTCTGTATTTGTTTTGTATTATTTCAGTGGTATGTAACTACGTGCGGCCCTGTTTCCCCGGGAGCTGTACCTCAGGCGCCAGTGTCAACTGTGACTGTTCATCAGGATTCCAGTTTCTATCAAGCAGTCCGAGTGACTATTGTAGAAAATGTACTGGTTCATTGTCATTACATAGATACCTTAGATCAATTACAAAGGCAATAAGGTTCCAGCGCCGTATTCCTCCTCACAACCAAGTAAAAACTTACGAAAGGACCCCACAACTGTTCTCTCAAGAAATCAATTCTTTGCTTATGCCCTTTTTCTTGGTATAACTGGGTAAATTTGAAAACAGTATATTTCATCATACATTGAAAAACAAACGACGGTAGGTCTGTTAACGTTGTAAATACAGCATTAGATTTTTTGTTACAGTGGAATCAACCGAGAAGCCAGAGATATTTGAGATAGCCGCCAGATTGTCCTTCTGGCAGAGGGGTACCGGGATGCCGACCATGGAGAAGTATTCTTTGTACGTGGACTCAACCATGTCCAATGTCTCCGACTCCGTGTGGACAAACAGGAAACAATTTAACTGGGTGAACGTCACTGCGTCTGCCCATTACATGGCTTCAAACCTACCTGACACACCTGCCTTCATCAAGAGCTATGGCATCGGGATTGCAAAGGCTGAAGTAGAAATTCAGCATGAGAAGCTGCCTTTAACAGTTAATGGTATATGTTGATCAAGGAATATCTTAATAAGATGAAATGATAGAATTACGAACAAATATGTGTTACAAATGATGTTATTCTATCACTTTCTGGTAGCGTAACTTCTGATTTCTTATTTTACCATATTTAACTGTCCCATCAGACATTGACCATGGGCATTAACATTTGTCATCATATTGGTAATACGAAATGTCTCTCGGGGCAGACGTTTTACCAACATTATTTATGATGACGTCACACTATTGTTCTTAGAGTTCTTAGAGTTGATCCTGGGCAAGGAATTCACAGCCCATTCTGAACGTGCATTTTAAACGAGTAAAACTATACGTCATTATGTAAACTTATAGAGAAATTATACAACGACATGGTTTAAGTAAGTAAAATCACTCGAATCCGTTAATTCCAAAAACATGCGAGTGCGAAATCGGCAACACCGGAAGCGCTCGTTTAATCTCCAACATCATCATCATCATCCAAAAGTAGACTCAACTTGTCCCTTTTAGGCTCGACGTTTGAACGTCCGTAATCAACAGAATTCTCATGATAACATTTGAGCACTATTAATTCACAAACGGTAGCTCGTTCCTGATGAGCACCATCAGTGTATTTCATTCTAAAAACGTTTACATCTTGAGGCTGACAACGAGCTCTAACGTTCTTTCATGTGCTAAGCAGCCTTCCTCTGTGGAAGCGGAATAAGTCACCATTAAAAAAATATTATCGTTATTGAATCAACAAATATGAGGGCTGGTCAAACAGTTTTAATCCAAAAAAGACAAAAACAAAAATTGTGTTTTTAATTATAATTTTCAACATTAGTCTCCCTGCTTTTCAATACACTTCTCATATCGATAGTGAAGCTTTTCAATCCTGGTCAGGAAGAAGTTTTCTGAAGGCACCCTGAAAAATCCATACATGGAAGCTCTTGAGTCATCGTTATCGTTACAACGCTTTCGACGTAGGTGTTGTTTTCAATTAAGAAACAGGTGGAAATCACTTGGTCCCAGGTCTGTTGAGCGTGGAGGGCGAGGAAGCCCTTAGAACCCACATTGTCACACAGCAGCCTTTGCAAGTCGAAAGGTGTGAGAAGAGGCATTGTCAGGAAATGGTAGTCATTATTCCTCGCCGCTTTTCTTTGATATTATGTCTCAGACGATAATGCAAATCAGCATTGTAGGCACCAGTAATCATCTTTTGTCTTTACAAGTAATCAAGAAGGATCACATCCTTTGCATTTCAGAATATAGTGGCCATAACTTTCTTCACTGATCTTGAAAACTTGAATTTCTTTGGTGCCCGAGAAGAAGAATATCGTATTCATCTGTAAATGTTCATGAATAATAGCTTCAATGATCCATGACTCAGACCTGTGTAATCCTCCGGGTCAGCAGTGGTAATTCGTCTTTTCGATTTTTTCTATCTCCCTGATTGAATCTTCATTGATGTAGGTTGAGGGACGTCCAGACCTAGGGTCATTATTAAGGATTGTTCTCTCAGCCATACATATAGCTGCCTAAGGTCTAACAGTGGAATAGCTAGGGCACGTGTCCCTTTACACTGGTGACATGCGGTTATTCAGTTCTTGTGAGTTCTTTTAAAAAACTTGATGACTGCTTAGCACTCGTTCTGTTCCATTTCTATGTCCATTTGGACCCCTACCAACTGGCTGACACTATTATACAAACGACTTAAACAGATCAAATATTCTTGCAATTAACTACTCACGCAATGTACTACATTGACTAGTTCACTTTGTTATTTCCCATAGTTAAAAGTTAGTCATGCTTAGTACTTTTTGACCAGCCCTCTTATAAACACAAATGCCATGTTATACTATATTAAGCTGAAACCTTTGTTGGAATTACACGACTGTTTAAAAAACCTACTCACTGACAATGTTTCTTCTAGGGTCAGCTCCGATTGTCAGTCTTGACATAACTCTGCCCTGTACACCGGCAGTATCTGATTTCAACCCAACCTCCGACACCTACTACTGTGACATTGCCAAGCCGGACTATGACAGATCTCTGGAAAATGGAGATAGGTAAGTCAAGAGCAATAGCGATAATTATTTCAGTGCATTTATTCTTACTGATATTCTTATTCTATTGGTTATTGATTACAGAATATGTCGGGCCCTTTTATTCATAATGTGTTTCACTATGAAAGATGGAAATATTATAAGAATTTATGAATGTGTATTTTCGATAAGATAGCTGTCAAATTTGATGTCATAACAATTGTATGTGCAATGAATTAAATGTGATTCATAGTATTTCTGTATTTGGAGGTGTCCAGTTCCTTCATTTGCTGTAACAAGCAATAAACATATTCGATATTCCGAGATTATTCAAGTGTGCATATGAACAGTCCTTCCAAGTCTCTGTGTGCATGTGCGTGGCTCATTCAAATATATGTGTGCATATGCATGGCTCATCCAAGTTTATTGGTGCATGTGCGTGGCTCATTCAAGTCTATGTGTGCATTCGCGTGGTTCATTGAAGTAAATGTGTGCATGTCCATGGCTCATCCAAGTTTATGGGTGCATGTGCGTGGCTCATTCAAGTCTATGTGTGCATTCGCGTGGTTCATTGAAGTATATGTGTGCATGTCCATGGCTCATCCAAGTTTATGGGTGCATGTGCGTGGCTCATTCAAGTCTATGTGTGCATTCGCGTGGTTCATTGAAGTATATGTGTGCATGTCCATGGCTCATCCAAGTTTATGGGTGCATGTGCGTGGCTCATTCAAGTCTATGTGTGCATTCGCGTGGTTCATTGAAGTATATGTGTGCATGTCCATGGCTCATCCAAGTTTATGGGTGCATGTGCGTGGCTCATTCAAGTCTATGTGTGCATTCGCGTGGTTCATTGAAGTATATGTGTGCATGTGCGTGGTTCATTCAAGTATATGTGTGCATGTGCATGGCTCATCCAAGTTTATGGGTGCATGAGCGTGGCTCATTCAATTCTATGTGAGCATGTGCGTGGTTCATTGAAGTATATGTGTGCATGTGCGTGGCTCATTAAAGTATATGTGTGCATGTGCGTGGCTCATTGAAGTATACGTGTGCATGTGCGTGGCTCATTGAATAATGCGTGTGCATGTGCGTGGTTCATTCAAGTCTATGTGTGCATGTGCGTGGCTCAATCAACTTTATGGGTGCATGGGCGTTGCTCATTCAAGTATACGTGTGCATGTGCATGGTTCATTCAAGTATACGTGTGCATGTTCCTGGCTCATTCAAGCATGTGTGTGCATGTGCGTGGCTCATTTACGTCTGTGTGCATGTGCGTGGAACATTCAAGTTTATATGTGCACATGCGTGGCTCATTCCAGTTTATGTGTCCACATGCGCTGTTCATTTAAATCTATATGTATGCACATGCACGGTCCATTTAAGTCTATATGTGCACATGCCTGGTTCATTCAAGCATATGTGTTCATATGCGTGGTTCATTCAAGTATATGTGTGCATGTGCATGGCTCATCCAAGTTTACGGGTGCATGTGCGTGGTTCATGCAAGTATATGTGTGCATGTGCGTGGCGCATTCACATCTATGTATGCATGTGCGTGGCACATTCAAGTTTATATGTGCACATGCGTGGCTCATTCCAGGATATGTGTGCACATGCGCAGTTCATTCAAGTCTATATGTATCCACATGCACGGTCCATTTAAGTCTGTCTGTGTGCACATGAGCTGGTACATTCAAATATATATGTTCAAAGAAGCGGTTCAATCAAATTTATATTATGCATATGAGTGATTCATTCAAGTACATGTGTGCATATGCGGGGTTCATTCAAGTGTGTGCGTGCCTACTAGCGGTTCATTCAAGTATTATATGTGCACATGCACGTTTCATTCAAGTATGTGTGTGCATATGCGCGATTCATTGAAGTCTATATGTGCACATACAAAGTTCATTGAAGTCCATATGTGTTTATGCGCAGTTCATTCAAACATACGCGTGCATACGCGTGTTTCATTCAAGAATATCTGTGCATATGTGCGTGGCTCATTGAAGTATCCGTGTGCATGTGCGTGGTTGCTTCAAGCCTATGGGTGTATGTGCGTGGCTCATTCAAGTCTATATGTGCAAGTGCGTGGTTCATTCAAGTACACGTGTGCATGTGCATGGCTCATCCAAGTATATGTGTGCATGTGCATGGCTCATCCAGCTTTATGGGTGCATTCGCGTGGTTCAATCAAGTCTATGTGTGCATGTGCATGGCTCATATAAGCATGTGTGTGCATGTGCGTGGTTCATTCAAGTGTATGTGTCTATATGCAGGATTCATTCAAGTCAATGTCTGCATGTGCGTGGTTCATTGATGTATACATGTGCATGTGCTGGTTCATTCAAATAAATGTGTGCATGTGCATGGTTCATTCAAATGTATGTGACTTCATGTGCGTGCTTCATTCAAGTCTATGTGTGCATGTTCGTGGTTCATTGAAGTATATTTGCATGGCTCATTGAAGTATACGTGTGCATGTGCATGACTCATTCAAG
Source organism: Haliotis rufescens (assembly GCF_023055435.1). NCBI lineage: Eukaryota > Metazoa > Mollusca > Gastropoda > Lepetellida > Haliotidae > Haliotis > Haliotis rufescens. The sequence goes on along the minus strand of NW_025963780.1, from coordinate 39,400,001 downwards.
TATATATGTGCATGTGCATGGCTCATCCAAGTTGATGAGTGCATTCGCGTGGCTCATTCAAGTATATGTGTGCATGTGCATGGCTCATTCAAGTCTATGTGTGCATTCGCGTGGTTCGTTGAAGTATATGTGTGCATGTGCGTGGCTCCTTAAAGTATACTTGTGCATGTGCCTGGCTCATTCAAGTATATCTGTTCATGTGCATGGTTCATTGAAGTATATGTGTGCATGTGCGTGGCTCATTCAAGCAAGTGTGTGCAAGTGCGTGGTTCATTCAAGTTTATGGGTGCATGTGCGTGGCTCATTGAAGTATATGTGTGCATGTGCATGGCTCATCCAAGTCTTTGAGTGCATGTGCCTGGCTCATTGAAGTATACGTGTGCATGTGCCTGGCTCATTCAAGCATGTGTGTGCATGTGCGTCGTTCATTCAAGTATACGTGTGTATGTGCATGGCTCATCCAAATCTATGAGTGCATGTGCATGGATCATTCAAGTATATGTATGCATGTGCGTGGCACATTCAAGTTTATATGTACACATGCACGGTTCATTCAAGTATGTGTGTGCACATGCGCGATTCATTGTATATGAGTTGTTCATTGAAAGTATGTGTGAGCATATGCGCAGTTGCTTCAAGTATATATCTGCACATGCCTGGCTCTTTCAAGCCTATATGTGTTCATATGCATGGTTCATTCAAGTACACGTGTGCATGTGCATGGCTAATCCAAGTATATGTGTGCATGTGCATGGCTCATCCAGCTTTATGGGGGCATTCGCGTGGTTCAATCAAGTCTAAGTGTGCATGTGCATGGCTCATTTAAACATGTGTGTGCATGTGCGTGGTTCATTCAAGTGTATGTGTCTATATGCAGGACTCATTCAAGTCAATGTCTGCGTGTTCGTGGTTCATTGATATATACATGTGCATGTGCGTGGTTCATTCAAATATATGTGTGCATGTGCATGGTTCATTCAAATGTATGTGACTTCATGTGCGTGTTTCATTCAAGTCTATGTGTGCATGTTCGTGGTTCATTGAAGTATATGTGCATGGCTCATTGAAGTATACGTGTGCATGTGCGTGACTCATTCAAGTATATATGTGCATGTGCATGGCTCATCCAAGTTGATGAGTGCATTCGCGTGGCTCATTCAAGTATATGTGTGCATGTGCATGGCTCATTCAAGTCTATGTGTGCATTCGCGTGGTTCGTTGAAGTATATGTGTGCATGTGCGTGGCTCCTTAAAGTATACTTGTGCATGTGCCTGGCTCATTCAAGTATATATGTTCATGTGCATGGCTCATTGAAGTATATGTGTGCATGTGCGTGGCTCATTCAAGCAAGTGTGTGCAAGTGCGTGGTTCATTCAAGTTTATGGGTGCATGTGCGTGGCTCATTGAAGTATACGTGTGCATGTGCATGGCTCATCCAAGTCTATGAGTGCATGTGCGTGGCTCATTGAAGTATACGTGTGCATGTGCCTGGCTCATTCAAGCATGTGTGTGCATGTGCGTCGTTCATTCAAGTATACGTGTGTATGTGCATGGCTGATCCAAGTCTATGAGTGCATGTGCATGGATCATTTAAGTATACGTGTGCATGTGCGTGGCTTATTCAAGTATATGTGTGCATGTGCGTGGCGCATTCCAGTATATGTATGCATGTGCGTGGCACATTCAAGTTTATATGTACACATGCACGGTTCATCCAAGTGTGTGTGTGCACATGCGCGATTCATTGTATATGAGTTGTTCATTGAAAGTATGTGTGAGCATATGCGCAGTTGCTTCAAGTATATATCTGCACATGCCTGGCTCTTTCAAGCCTATATGTGTTCATATGCATGGTTCATTCAAGTGTATATGTGCACATGCGTGGTTCATTGAAGTAAATATGTGTGCTGATGCGCGGTTCATTCAAACGAATATGTGTGCACATGTGTTCATTCTAGTCTATATGTGCACATGCTTGGTTCATTCAAGTTTAAACGTGCACGTGCGCGGTTCATAGAAGTGTCTATGTGCACATATGCCTGGTTCATTCAAGTCTATATGTGCTCATATGCATGGTTCATTCAAGTGTATATGTGCTCATATGCATGGTTCTTTCAAGTGTATATGTGCACATGCGTGGTTCATTGAAGTAAATATATGTGCTCATGCGCGGGTCATTCAAACCTATATATATGCACACGCGCGGTTCATTCAAGTCTATATGTGTGCACAAGCGAGGTTCCTTCACGTCTATATGTACACATGCTTGGTTCATTCAAGTTTAAACGTGCACGTGCGCGGTTCATAGAAGTGTCTATGTGCACATATGCCTGGTTCATTCAAGTCTATATGTGCTCATATGCATGGTTCATTCAAGTGTATATGTGCTCATATGCATGGTTCATTCAAGTGTATATGTGCACATGCGTGGTTCATTGAAGTAAATATATGTGCTCATGCGCGGGTCATTCAAACCTATATATATGCACACGCGCGGTTCATTCAAGTCTATATGTGTGCACAAGCGAGGTTCCTTCACGTCTATATGTGCGCATGCGGAGTTCATTCAAGTCTATATGTGCACATGCGTGGTTCATTTGAGTAATTATGTGTGCTCAATTGCGGTTCATTCACGTCTATATGTGTACATGCGTGGTTCATTGAAGTAAATATGTGAGCACTATGCGTGTTCATTCAAGGCTATGTGTGCATATGCGTGGTTTATTGAAGTAAATATGTGTGCTCATGTGCAGTTCATTCAAACCTATATATATGCACATGCGTGGTTCATTCAAGTACAAACGTGCACGTGCGCGGTTCATAGAAGTGTATATGTGTGCACATATGCGCGGTTCCTTCAAACATACACTTGCACAGGCGCAGCTAACTTCTGTCAGGAGCAACTACTACACATCTTGAAGACATTTTGGTCATAATCCCTTTTTTATTCCACAAACTTTGTACATAAAAAAATAACAGGGAAATGCATATTGTGTAAAATCATGACAGGGAATAGAGAATGTGTTTATTGAAAGAAGTTTCATCATGACAAGTATGGCTGGTCAACGTGTTTAGTTTATACACTTGCCTGAACATAAAAAGAATAGTACGTTCACCTAACCAACATAATATACGTATCTTCTTTTCCCCAAACCCAGACTGACTTTCACATTCAAGACATGGAGCGGAGGTTACCGAGAACTCCAGGAATTAACTGTAAGCGGCCTTAGAGACAGGGGGAACCAGTCGTACACGGGGCATATGGTTGAACAGTCAATGGAGTTCCGTTTTGACTTCATCAAACCAACTCACAGCTGCCTGGGACCAGCGTCATCCTGTACAGATAGACCATTTTCATTAAGCCAAGATGTGACGAAGGTAATATCATTATTTCGTAAGAAAGGGTACCAATCGCACTGCTTGACACCAGTCAAAACTAGTTTCATGTCACCGTCATTGCTTATGTCAAAATGTGAGTTTGGTTAACGTGTCATCGTAACTGTACTTACATACATACACACATACACATACTCAAGTCTAGCCTGCATGCAGTAGGTATTTCAATAGCAGTTGACCACAAGCATACGCATAAACGCACACACCCGTAAACACACACGCACATACAATCACACATATATGCACACAAACAAATGCACGATTGCACGAACGCATGCGGACATTTACGTCTCTCATCTATTACCAGATATTTGAAGTGATCATTGACTTTTCTCTCTGTCCTGCTAATAATCATGATAAAGCATGTCAAGTTGGTGATAGTACCCAGATAGTAGTCCAGATAGAAGTCGCTTTTTGAAAGTCCATGTAACGAAAATGAAAATAGACGAATACTGACCTGTTATACATTGCATGGTACAGATTTTTGGATTTAACTGTGGAGGATCTCGGACGTCAAACTGTAGTACTGCTTATTCTACAGCGTTCGTTTTATTTATCTTAAAAATCTACAATAATCTACTTGTAAAACGAAGTAAAAGGTAGCTTACTGATGTTCGTCGTGAAATAAGTTCATGTTCGTCGTTAAATAATTTTCACTGTCCCTCGCTGTATCTCAGCTCACCTAAACATTTTTCACGTGGAACATAAACCGGGTATGAAATAATATTTCAATTCGCAACTTTTTATCATGACAGTTGTCATAGTGTCATAATTCAGAAGGCTGTTCATGAAGCTGTTTGGCAACCTCAAGCGTATCATCGTTATTCAAGGTGAACTAATGGATATCATATCTAATATTCATTCATATTGCACGAAAAATGTGTCCAGGAAAATATTTGTCATTATTACGCAGATGGGTGGGCGTAAACAGGTACAAGAACGAACGTTATGAAACACGTGTGTCTCAAAGCTTGGAGTGGAATTGGATTATCTGACCTTTGGCGTTTGATCTTTCTGGTTCTATGTTTCATTTATTCATTTCTGATAAATAAGTTTCATTGCAAAGAAAAACAAGACCATTTTGAAGGTTTATCAACTGAATCAAAGTAGTAGTTATATTCATGTGTCATAAATGTCATACACCTTTCATATAAACTTGGATGTTCTGGGCCCAGAAAGAATTAAATCGCAATACGAATGTAATCATCATTATTTCTTAAGAAAAAGCCCTAAAAACCGGGTAGACACCTGTCAAAACTGGTTTGATGTCACTATCATTGCTTATGTCAAAAATGTGATTTTGGTTAATGTGTCTTCGTAACTGTACTTATATACTTACACACATACACATACTCAAGTCTCGCCTGCATGGCGTAGATATTCAAAATAGCAGTTGACCACAAGCATACGCATAAACTCACACACCTGTAAACACACACGCACATACCATTACACATGTGCGCACACAAGCACACGCACGATTGCACGAACGCACGCACGCAGAGATTCAGGTCTCTCATCCATTCATTAGATATTTCTGTCCTGCTAATAATCATGATAAAGCATGTCAAGTTGGTGATAGTACCCAGATAGTAGTCCAGATAGAAGTCTAATCTAATTGTAAAACGAAGTAAAAAGTATCTTATTGATGTTCGTCGTGAAATAAGTTCATGTTCGTCGTGAAATAATTTTCACTGTCCCTCGCTGTGTCTCAGGATACCTAAACATTAGTCCACGTGGAACATAAACCGGGTACGAAAAATAATATTTCAATTCGCAACTTGGAACAGGTACATGTTATATGTATATTTCCTTCTCAGAATCCAATAAGTCTCCGCTGGTCCAGCTGGACTGATGTTCCTTCTGGCATGCACCGCTACGCCTGGGAAGTGTTCAAACTACAGGTCGACGGGAATCAGGTGCTGAAGGAGTTTAAACCCTTGAAGCCTATACATGGACCTATTGAAGTCAATCAGTCCTCATCTGCCTCCAACTCCTTCCAGGCGACCTACACACCTCCACAGCCTGGAGTGTACTCCTTCATCCTTGAGGCCTCCGACAAGGCCAATAACTCTATCTTTGTAAGAAGGATCGCCATATACGACCCTGTTTCTAGCGTTACCATAGATACAGACGCAGACAGCCGACTGTACATATCTTCGGCTGATCCTAAAGGGGGATACAACTGGCAAGATGATCCTTTTCGAGATATCAAGGTCACATGGACCAACCACTTTGTGAACCTGAAGCATGAGGAGGGCAAGTGGTTGAACCAAGTCCTCGCCTACCCCCCACAGCTCGAGGACTTCTTGAAGAAGATCCCTAAAGACTCCGGACAGGATGACCACGAAGGACAGAGGACAGTAGACGCAATACCAAACAAGAGAGGTGTTGTCAAGTTTGAGGTTGTTTTGAGGAAAGACAGCAATGGTGGCAAGAATCAGCAGGAACCAACCTCAGGCTGGGTGGATATCGGAGTCAATGAAACATTCACTATATCTGCAGGTAACTTTTTTGTCACAGCATAATATTTGTGCAGCTCAAATTATCACTGTGCTATTATAAAAAAATTTTTGCAGGGCATGACATGTTACATTGAACGCGCATTATAATCGCGATAAATGTGTTATGTCACAAAAAATAATGCTTTCGTATCAAGTAAATACCCTTTGGATCTGACATAATGAATATACATGTATGATTTATAGGTTCACACGGAGCTCCATTGACGAACAGGGACACAGTAACAGTTTGGGTGAGAGCTACAGATGTCCTGGGAAACACCCGGATAGATTCCACCAGGGTTCACTTTGATGATACACCGCCTGGCGCTGATCAGCCTGTATTCAAGAGGAACACACATAAGAACAATGTACCATTTAGTTCTACGTGAGTAGATATATAAATATTCATTTTGTGTAAGTATTTTCGATTGTTGCTCTATAACACTGTGTTGTTTGTTAACGCATCAGTCAATGGCATGTCGGAATCTTTCTCATAGACACATGATGGTCTGAGAATCTGATTTGGTTTCTCGTAAGAAGTAGGGCCAGAATCACTTGTGGAAGTTGGATTAGGAAATTAAGATCGAGCTGATATTTGATGTAAAAGTTAATGATTTTCACTTTCGTTTCTGCACGAACATCTGCACTGAACATTTGCTATGTTTTGCGAACATAAAATATCCTTCATCACCGAAAATACGTTACTTTTCTGTTTAATACTTTAACAATAAAATAGTTTTACAATAATACGACATTGTCCTCTCACATAATATGTTTCTTGTTCTTGTCTTTATCAAACGGTTGTTTTGTTTTATGTGAATTTTGTAGTGACTTCATATTTAACATCAAGCTCAATTTGATCGTTCCTGATGAGCAACAGTGTCTTTATTCCAGAACAAATCATCCATCTCTCCCTCCTTTGATTTCAGTGTTGAAATAAATGTTCTGGACATGGAGAGTGGTCTGAAACGTGTGGACCTATTCGTCAGGAAAGTGAACAGCAGCCTGGTGATCGTTAATGAAACTTTGCCCTTCACAACCATAGATGTAAGTACTAGTACATGGCGTACATCGTTTAACATCTATTATTTCCTTGAATCATAGTAGCTTCAAATTCCATTTCCAAACGCTTTACCATTTCAACACAACTTTCTCCACAGTCGTGTCCAGTCTTTACAACGTGTTACTGTGCTACCGGCAATAAAGTCTGTTTCAACAAGAAGCAGTTTCTGTCCATCAACAACTGCTGGCTAAAGCAACCAATGTTGGAAGATCAGACGGTGACAATGGAAATGAACTTCGTGAACATGGCGGGAATCCATACAACAAGGAGCTTCAACGTAAGTGTGGTTGATATCAGGTCTTAATGTAGGTCAAACGGTAATTATACAAAAGATTATATTATGTGACATACAACATTATTTTAAGATTATGGAAACAAATACGATATGGCAAGACGTTTAATACAACTACCAGGAATGAGACATTTCATGATAGCCTGATGGTTCTTCTCACCACGATCGTTAATTTATACAATATATTTTATATTCCATTAATGTCAGCAATATTCCAGCCTCATGACAGCTGCCTGTATTTAGAAATTTATCCAATGATCAAGATTTTGAACAATAATAAACACGATCGGAGCGCGATGACATGTAGTCTACCAAGTCACCGAGGCTAACCACCCGATCCATTTGCTAAGGACGAATGTTTCCCCGGAATTTCCACTGGTTAATCTACGCATGTGACTCTATTCTTTTCACAGGTTGATAGCCTAAATTCACTGACTGGAACTCAAGCATGTAAGTATGATATGAGTTCAACAATTTAACTGCCCCCCTCCTCCGTCCAGAATTCTTATGATTATGGAAAGTGTCTTGTTGGACTTGTGATTCCAGTATCTATGCCATACCTCGGATGCATCTTCTTTGTTGGCAGCGCTATCACCTCAAGGCGTGACTGTCACAAAAAAAGAAGCACATTTAGTGACTGTGGCGTGGAAACACTCCCCCAGTTGCTACAGCCGGACAGAGATGTGGATCAACTACGAGGTAAATGGACAGACGGAGATGATCCGCCTGCACAAGACAGCGACCTCCTACAATTTGGTCGGCCTCCAGCCGGACACAACCTACACCATCGTGGTCATCTCCCAGTATGGGGAGCTGAAGAGCAGGGCTGTCCCGGTGACCGCCACAACAGGTAATAACAGGAATTGAATGCAGATGTAAATTGTTCTTTTTATGTTGTGTCGTGCCGCATCGCATCGCATCGCATTGCATATGTTTGCAAAGGTATACGACTACTCGCTACGGCTAAAAGGATGTTTCTAGACAAGGACACGTTTAAATCTGAATCAAAACTAAGTGAAAAAGCAATACCTATTACCTTGAAACAACAAGGACCAACACTGTTTTATAGTAATTCATAAATAAATGCTCATGATAATTGGCTAAATCGTACAATGGACTTTTGTGTTGTCCACTTATGCTCATTCAGACAGCAAAGTTGATGCTGGTCATCGTTTAACAAATGCGGAGATCGATGCTCATTATGTCAGTCACTGGATTGTCAGGTCGGACAGTAACACGTGACAAAGACAAATGGTGTAAACACACAAGTACGGGAGGGTATCATCAGATTACAAACTTATACTGATTCGTACTGTAAAAAATATGTCCTGGGTGGTTAAGATATATACTGGCCACAAAAAAACTTTACCGCCTTAAAAATGAAGTTGCAAAAAAAAACCACAAGTTCAAACTAAATCAACGCAATGCACATCGTCCAAACACAACAATGCTCTATGCAGCACGTCTTGTTAAAGAAATGCGAAAAGTGAAAACACGTGCCGCGTAGGAAGCCGAAACGTCACGTGTAATAAAGATGTGTAAATGATACAAATGCCTCGACTGACACCTTAACAACGCGAGCGGGCCATGGGTATGATGGGATGAGAGCCGCCCAAGCCCACATTGCTCGAACATGTGATTGCTCCCGTGTTCCTGTGACTAACCTGATGCAACGTTACAGACAGGTCAGGAACATGCAGACCCAGGGTAACTACGCCCAATGAAGACCGGTACATGCGTACTTTGCATCTCCGGAATCGATTCCTAACAGTGACGTCATCAAAGACGAATGCTTTAGGTCATATGGTTCGTCGACGGACCTTGGCCAGGCGACTGAGGGCTCAAGGATTTAGGGACTACAGACCTTACGGAGGACAGTTATTGACAGGTCAACATCGTCATCAGAGATTGAAATGGGCCCGAACTGTTCGTCGTTTGCAGCGACGTGACTGGCAGAGGGTCGTCTTCACTGATCAATGCCAGGTGTATGTTCAGAGCTGATGGAAAACGGCGTGTTTACGGCAGAAGAAAACAGACGGCGACATGTTGCGTTCAGGAGATCGTGCCTTATAGTGGAGGGGGTGTCAAATCATTTCTGCAACATCTGCCACGTGGTGTCCTCTATCAGCATGACAACACCAGGCCCCAAACAGCCCGAATCGTACAGGACGTCCTTGTAGCCAACAACGTCAACGTCTTGCCGTGGTCTGCACGCTTCCCAGACATGTCCTGCATAGAACACCTCTGGGATGTCATGGGTCGTCGTGTTAGATGTGTGTTTCTTTGTCCATTACATTGAAAGCTTGTTTGCTACTCCACCTCAATTCGGGCAACGGTCCTTCCAATATAGGATGCTGAATGACATTTAAATTATTGATTTCGTTGAGAAATTTTAAACACATTGTACTTTGTGCAATCGTTTGTGGTTTTTAAAATAGAGTGATTTAAAAGTATTGTAAAGTTTCTTTTGGTCCTCAGTTTAGAAAATGATTGATCTTTTTTCCTAGTCTCTGATTTTTATGATTGTGTATTACTGATGTATTATATTTTTCACTGTTCCAGAGTCGGGTGGACTTTCATCGGGAGCCATTGTTGGAGTTGTTATAGGTAGGCGACTGATTTTCATATCCTGGCAACTTCCAAACATTCATATCATCTCTCATAAAACATACTTGCATTTTGTTTCACAACAATCAAGTTTGCTTGCCAGTAGTTTGTTTGGGAATTTTTGTATGTAAGAAGAATTACAAATTTATACACAAGATTCATAGCAGCTGAACGTAATGAGCGATTTTTGTTTTGTTTTGTCCAGGAATGTTGTTGCTGCTCGCTCTCATACTCGTTATTGTGGGCCTGATTCTGTTCAAACTTGGGTTATTGGCTGGACTCCTCGGGCGTCGAAACACTTACAGAGAACGACCCCGTGTTGCGACCTCAACAGGACAAACAACGGGCTTCAAACGGAACGACCGCAGGAGTAGATGGGCGTTTGATGTAAGATTAGTATTTGTCATACATAGTTGCACTACTCTCATTTGATTAGAGATGTGAATGCATCCTACCGCCTTGGATATTTTTACTGAATACATTTTCTTATATATTACCAAATATAAAATAGATTTCAGTTTCGAAACCAAAGTGAGAACAGATTTTTGTGTTATAGCAATTTTCCTAAACTTTAAAGTATGGTGGGTTTATACAACATTCCAACTTTGCATCAGAACACGACATACAACAAGGACGACGACATCTACATCTACGGCAGCATGGACCTTGGGGAACCCTGGTACATTCCCCCCGAGGACATCAGCCTTACCGAGGTCATCGCAACCGGCAAGTTTGCCAGGATCTACACTGCCAAGTGGATGGAGACACCCAAGAACGTCCAAAATGTGGTTGCGAAGGTTCTCAAAGGTAAATCGTGTAAAATAACACTCTGAAATATATTCAAATGTTTTGTTCTGTATTGTTGGTGTTGTTCGTTACTGTGAAATAAGTTCATCTGATATTCAATCAATATGTCGATCTGTGTTTCCCCAGTGAGGGAGAGTCAGGACGACATCTTGCTGATGCTGGCTAAGATCAACTTTGCTGCCACTCAGATGGGCAAACACACGAACCTGTTGGGCTTCCTTGGGGCTGTCATGGAGAACGAGGCGCGTGAGTAGAAATCAGCATCATAATTTTCAAAACACGACCTTTGGTTTCGTATATCAAGTGGTCCATATAACTACTGGAATGTAAGCTAGAAGAATATTTGGAAGTAACAATTTCAGAAGAACAAAGACACATGTATATCTGTTTGGTGTCTGCCAGAATAACATGCATGTGACAGCAATTCAATTACGAATGAATGTTATCCGATCTGGGTGGATTTGTATAGGGCAAGAAATGGGGGAATGCATGTGCATTTCAATTTTCACGGAACTCACGTGCATCGGGTTGCGTGCGTGTGTGCGTGCGTGCGTGCGTGCGTGCGTCCGTGCGTGTGTGTGTGTGTGTGTGTGTTGTATATGTATATGTGTGTGTGTTTGGTGTCTGTCTGTATAACATGTGTCTGAGTCTTCCTTTGATCTCACCCAGTGGGCCCCGTCATGGTGCTGGAGTACTGCGAGATTGGCCAACTGGACAAGTGGCTGACCAAGCAGAGATCAAACATCAATGAGGACACCCTGGACAGGATACAGAACTTCGCCCTGGACATCGCTCGTGCCATGGAGTATCTGGCGTCCAAGAAGGTGTGTGTATGTAGTATGTGTGCCATGGCTACCCAACACGCTGTAGTGCGATTTTATACAACAATATTCCTCTAACCTGAGGATTCGACCGGATGAGGGAGAGGGGAGTTAGTGGGGTAAAGATGTTCTGGGTAAAAGTATCCAATGCTTGTCTCCGGAGGTGATCAAATGAATTGGGTGGACAGGCTCGGGGACTTTGTTGCTAGCATATCATCGTATCCAAATTGCATGGATCGACGTTAATGATCTATTGAGTCGGTATATCTTTGGAATATTTTCGAGTGCTGTTGTGGTGTTTCTTCAGATCGTTCACCGTAAATTGGCTGCACGTAACTGTTTGCTGACCTTCCTGCTGGAGATCAAGGTGACTGGATGTGGCCCAAGCAAGGCTGATGAGTCTGCTGATGATGCCAAAGGGGTAAGTGTGCAGCATGATGCATCCTGGTTTCTGTCTCAACATAATCACATTGGTTCATTAGTAACATAAAGTTGTAGTGTCTATGTGTTCATATAGAAACTGGTCTGGAATATTCATGTTTCCTAAAATGTCGACAATAGTATCATGTTTTCAATAACCTTCAATCATACCCCTTAGGTATTTTACTTATATTTCTTGTTTGCGATTTAGGACCGCATCCCCATCAAATGGACAGCCCCAGAGTGTCTGAGGTCCTTCAAGGATGCTAACGAGAAGAGTGACGTGTGGTCCTATGGTGTGACAATCTGGGAGATCTTCAGCATGGGTAGGTGTTTGGCTGGGTCTTGCTGTTTCTGGTTGTGTCTAGATATGGCTGGTTGCATCTGGATGAACTTGGATGTGTGTGGATCAATCTGGTTCTTTTGATTTCTCCTGTTGAGTCCAACGAGGAAAGTGACTGGGAGATTTTCAGTGTGGGTGGTGTCTGGCTTTATCGGGTTGAGTTGGGATGGGTGTGGTTGTGTCCGGGTATATATACATAGTTATGTCTGGTTCCGACTGTGTCACGATGACTTTGGTTGTGTCTAGATTAGTCAGGTTCTCTTAATGCCGCCTGTTGAGAGAGTGACGCGTGGTCCTATGGCGTGGCTATCTGAGAGATCTTCAGCATGGATAGATGTGCTTTGACTAGCTGATTCCGGTTGTGTCTGGATGTGTCTGGTTGTATTTGGATGACACTGGTTGTGTCTAGATGAGTCTGGTTCAGTTAATGTAATTTGTAGAGTCTAACAGGGAGAGTGACCCATCTTTAGCACGGGGAGGTGTCTGGCTGTTTCAGGCAGTGTCTAGGTCACTACCATTTCCTCCTCTTAAACAACCATTACCGACTTGAATACCACCACAACTAGATATATTAAAATCAGGAACGATTGTGTTATCAGCCTGCATTTCTAATCGTCTATATAACTACCATTAACGACTCCATACCTATCACAGCCGACTGTTTAGCTGCCATTGCCGACTGTATGACTCACAAAACCGACAAAACTTACTTCACCAACAGAAAGATAAGGAGGTACAGACAATCTTAAATCCAGTTTCTGTCCTCCCTAGGTGAGAGTCCTTACTCTGACATCAGAGGTCGTGACATCCCAACGAAGGTCAAGGGCGGGCACAGGCTGTCAAGGCCGGAGTATGCGGAGGACATGTAAGTAATACCAAGTAAATGTTTGTGCAGGTATTCTTTTTATAGTACAATGTCAAGTTAGACGGACGTCCTACTTCAAATTTTCCGGAATGAGTAAACTTTGATTGTTCATCAATAGATGTCAAGACAAATATACATTTAATCATGTAAATTTCAATATGAATTGTCGTTATACTTCGGAAACTCTTTAATAATTTTAAAATGTCCAGAAGACTTGAAATCCAGTGCTATTTCATTTGAAATGTATCGACTACTTGATTTAAACATACTTTATTGACATGTCAATCTAGATTGGGAAAAGGCAAACCTTCCTTACTGAACCCTCTGTATTTACAAATGTAGCGTAAGATAAAGAGAAGACGTATAATGAATCTATCATATCATCACTCAAATGGAATGTTGACTTTTTAAAACAAAGCTTCATTTTGACTCCCAGAAAAGTTTGTATTACCAACAAAATTGTACCAATTTTAATGCTTACACCAGTTTTACGAATTCTGAAGTTAATTAGAAACGGATCTTCTTATAGAAGTACCCAGGGCTTTCTAGAAAATAAAGAAAAACATTTTCACTTTCTTAACCATAATACCATGGTTGGGTGTCACTAAGATTAACATGAAAAAAATCAGGTTTCAGCGAAATATATATCTAACTATTGTTATATTTGGGATAACACTTTCTTAGTAAAGTACAGATTCTCGTACTTTTTTGGGTTGAGTCCCGTCCAGGATTCGAACCCACACTTGCCAGAGTGAGGCACCTAATCGCCAGCACACAAAGTCAGAGATCTAACCCACTCAGCCACCGAGGCTTCCACAAAAAATGAAAGTCCGACAACTGGTAGTCAAGATCCCGTACTTTTGGCGATTGCAAGTGTGGGTTCGAATCCCGGACGGGACTCAACCCAAAAAAGTACGAGAATCTGTACTTGACTAAGAAAGCGTTATCCCAAATATATAACATTTGTTACATTTGACCACTTTCTAAATGGCATTTTGGGGCGGTCGGGTAGCCTAGTGGTTAAAGCGTTCGCTCGTCACGTCGAAGACCCGGGTTCGATTCCCGACATGGGTACAATGTGTGAAGCCCATTTCTGGTGTCCCCCGCCGTGATATTGCTGGAATATTGCTAAAAGCGGCGTAAAACCATACTCACTCACTCACTCACTAAATGGCATTGTGTATTCATAGAAATATATATCCTCGTATGGTACGAATATCGTAACCGAGTATGAAGAATATTAACGTTTCTGTCACACTTTTGTTGATCACACATTGTGTCAAACTGTAAATGCATGCCAGTTTATACTTTAACATTATTCACATTTAAAATCTGTAATGTTCGCAAATGTCGCAGGCAAATGTTTACGTCATTATAGAAAAGTTTAGAGTGAGTGAGCGTGTTGGGTTTAACTCCGCTTTTAACAGTATTATCACGGCTTGTCAGCTTAATGTGAGGAAAGCCCAAGGGATGCAGGTCTCAGACGTTTACCGCCCACGAGCACAGGTATGGTGCTGACAAACCTAGAAACATAATCGGGGCGAACCGGGATTCGAACAAACAATTATAGATTTCTGGCGTGCCCAAGGGATGCAACTCTGCACAGCGAATCTCATTACTTTTACTTTCTATATTGCTGTAACTGTTACAGTAGTATAAAACACTTACAGTAGTATAGAACACTTACAGTAATATAGAACACTTACAGCAATATAGAACAGTTACAGTAATATAGAACAGTCATAGTAATATATAGAGTTACAGCAATATAGAATAGTTACAGTAATATAGAACAGTTACAGTAATATAGAACCGTTCTAGTAATGAAGTGCAGTTACAGTAATATAGAACAGTTACAGTAATATAGAACAGTCATAGTAATATAAAACAGTTACAGCAATATAGAATAGTTACAGTAATATAGAACAGTTACAGTAATATAGAACCGTTCTAGTAATGAAGTGCAGTTACAGTAATATAGAACAGTTACAGTAATATAGAACAGTTACAGTAATATAGAACAGTCATAGTAATATAAAACAGTTACAGCAATATAGAATAGTTACAGTAATATAAAGCAGTTACAACAATATAAAACAGTTGCAGTAATATAGAACAGTTACGGTAATATAGAACAGTCATAGTAATATAGAAGAGTTACAGTAATATAGAACCGTTCTAGTAATGAAGTGCAGTTACAGTAATATAGAACAGTTACAGTAATATAGAACTTACAGTAATATAGAACAGTCACAGTAATATAGAACAGTCACAATAATGTAGAACAGTCATAATAATGCAGAACAGTTATAGTCGTTGTTGAACATTTATAGTAATGTAGAACCGTCACAGTAATGCAGACTCAGTTAGGTGTAACGGTATCAATAATATGTAACACTCATAATAAGGTGTAACAGACACAGTAATCTGTAACAGACAGTTAGGTGTAACAGACACAGTAAGGTGTAACAGACACAGTAAGGTGTAACAGTCATAGTTATATAGGGCAGTCGTAGTAATATGGAACGCCACAGTTATGTAGAACGTAGTAGAGTAGAACACAGCAATGAAGAACAGTCACGGTAATATGGAACAATCGGAGTAGTACTACTGTACAACAGTCGTGGTAATGTCTGTAAAGTCATGGCTGACGGCGACCCTCGGCAATATGTAATAAAGTGATGTCTCGATGTTTTCAGTCACTATCGGCTGATGCAGGAGTGTTGGTCCGAGTCTCCAGGCAGCCGACCCAACTTCAGCACCATCGTGGGCAGCCTGGAGTCCTCTTTCGGACTGCGACCTGATGGCAACGACCAGAACTACTACTACCAGAGATGAGCTACTCTGGACAGTTGGTGTGTTACCACACATGAGGAAGCGCTATTTTTTGCATATTTTAGATCTTATTTTACTTCCTTACGTACATATTGATAGAGCCATTTTTAACATCGCGTTCTTGTTCCTGTTATAGATGAGAGATTTTCAGTAACTAAAATGTTTTAGAAAATACAATACATACACACACTTAATGTTGTAGTGACAAAGCATGGATCAATATTCTCTCCAACTTTGACGAGTGTCTTGCTGAACAGAGTTTAAAAGATTCAGTTGTGAAATAAAAGCGTCAGGGAACTGAATAGAGTCTGTTGAGGACGTGCCACCATTTCGGAAAGTTGTTAACTTTGTCTCGTTTCGTAACTAATTCGTTCTTTCTTTTAATTATTTTGTTTATGTTTTTTTCATATAATTCAAAATGATACCTAGTTTTTTACGCACATCTTGAACTATTTGATTAAACGAATTTATATTAGATTGATATTGAAATGTGAGCACCTCAGCACTTTTTCCTTCTTCTAATGATCAAGAATATATACGTAGCTTAGATATGACTGTGGTGATTTATTGTGGAGAATTCACTAGACAAGGGTAAATTTGTGTTATTGTTGGGTACTCATGATCACTGTAAAAGGGTAAATTTGTGTTTTATCGTTGGGTTCTAACTTGACAAGGGTAAATTTGTTTTTTTTATTGTGGGGATCTCACGGGACAAGAAGGGTAAATGTGGGTTTTATTGTGGGTTTTGCATTAGACACGGGTACATTTCTGTTTTATTATAGGGAATTCACTGGACAAGGATAAAATTGTGTTTAATTGCGTGGATCTTACGGGACACTGGTACATGTGTGTTTTATTGTGGGAATCTCACGGGACAAGGATAAATATGTGTTTTATTGTGGATATCTCACGGGACAAGGGTATATGTGTGTTTTATTGTCGGGATTACACTGAGGTATGGTAAATTTGAGTTTTATTCTGAAGAATTCAATGGACAAGGGTGAATCTGTGTTTTATTGTAGGGATCACACTAGACAAGGGCGAATAAAACGACAAAACCCTTTCCATAGCCACAGGAAATATCTGCTAAAAGCAGTTAGTGTTTTCTAGTTGGAATGTTGAGTGCCAAGGAAAGTAAGTGTTAGGTTACTAAATGCGAGACTAAACCCTTTCCCGTGGTGCAATACCGCTCCGTTCTGGGGAGAGAGATGCAGAACTCCTATAATTTGTCATGTTCGTCTATTTTTTAGACTATTTTCGTCTGTTTTATTTTTATTCTCCTGCACGTTGTACTCAAAAGTTTGCTTTACAGTCATGCGACAAACATACTCATGTTATTTTGTTATGGGGCGGTGCGGTAGCCTAGTGGTTAAGGCGTTCGCTCGTCGAGCTGAAGGCCACATGGGTACATTGTGTGAAACCCATTTCTTGTGTCCCCAGCTGTGATATAGTTGGAATATTGCTGAATGCGTCGTAAAACCCATACTCACTACGCGTTTGTTATACTTTTTCAATATAAAGCACCATAAAATACCATTTATACACTTTTTGTTATGTTTAGCCTTGCGTACGATGGATGTGACGATTAGAGCTTGGTGTGGTAGTGGTAGTCAATGTTACATAGATAGTTATCTTCCCTACCACTTGATCAGAATCACGAAAGACCGTGATGATTAATTAAAGAAGATGGCTGCATGTGGGCTAAAACAAGACATTTCATCGATTAGGAATATAACTTACAGTAATGAAACATATTGCGCTTTTCAAGACATATCCATTTATCGATAAACATCATCATTGTGTTTTGATCACATGATTACTATCCGGGTAAGCTTCGGCAATCGGGTGACTATATTGCGGCGATATTTACAGTGTGTGCAGCGTACGTTCATTACCAGCACGAAACGGAAAGAAAACTAACGTGCAGATGTAGTACCAGTACTTAAAGCGCTATTAGCCAGGTTCACTGTTAAATATTGTCATGCACATATGGTGTCAATGTATTCCCTGCATAATGGCCAGTGTTGAAAATCATAAACACATCCTTTATTATTATCTACATCCTTCCCTAAGTTTCATCACTTTTCACTCTTCAAATAACCTGTTTTATTACATTTTATACACATAGCCACCTTTCTACAAAAGTTGAAATCATCGAACAGGGGTTTGTATGTTCGAATGATCATGAACGTGGTATTTATGTCATAAACATGTCATAATAGGTATAAATATAAAGAGTGTATTGAGGCATTCAATATGTGAACTAGAATGCACAGTTCGGAAATGCCTGTGTTGTCCACGTCTTCTTCCGTGTGAAACATTGTATTTACAAGAACAAATACAAACAAGACATATTGATGTGACAAAAAACTCTTTAAAATGATCTTAAGTGACTATACAACAAAAGCAAGCCAAAAGAAAACCAATATACGATTATTCACCAGACGTCTATGGCATTTTGTACTATGACTCCAATCCTATAATGTTATACCCGAGTAATGAGCATAAATAATTAATGAAGACTACATGTGAGAATTCAAATAGAATCCCTCATAAAGCACATGGATTTCCTCCCTAGAATTTTATCAGACGACATATTGTCCTTTCCGATGGTACGTGTAATAAAATACTGCTTAAGCGTGTGAAGTGGGATTTTGTGGTATTATTACACAATTGAAGATGTAAATACAAGTAAAAAAGGGATATTTCTAATTAAGACAGGAATGAATGAATCAATCAATATCTGTATTTCCTCCAGAGATGAATCCAAAGAAGATACATAGGTAACTACATGTGTTTGTGTGTGTGTGTGTGTGTTCATATAGAGAGCTCAACCTATTTTAACATGTTTATTATTGACAATGACAATCCTTTATTTTCGTTTAGGCCTACAGACCCATATCACATTCATTTACTTATATACGAAAATGAACACAAATTGCCCGATTATAGCTTATTATTCTATATTTCCATGAGTCTTGAACATATTATATATATCTATATTTAGGAAGCTTAAACATTGTTGGTATTTTTATGTTATTTGACAAAGAAATAGATCTAATATCATGACAATTAATAATATTTGAGAAAAAACATGAAGAGCGTATATCATTATAAGTGTGGGACAGTTAAATATGTTTTGTAAAATATTGAACGAAACGTAAAACAAAAATAGAACTTACCTTTTCCAAGTATTGTGTTGATAACAAAGCGTGACTTCCCCTTCTTCTCCCTGTGCGTCTTCCCGTATGGAACCAGGTTTATTTGTCCACATTCTGATGTGATGTCTATGATGTCTGCAAGCGATTGGTAACGTCCGTGACCTTTTGGATATCTCAAGGGCAGCTAATCTTAGATTATACTCTAGATGGGAGTGGTTTCCCTCAGCATGAGCCCGAAGAGTAAAATCTACCTTGCCCAGTGTATACATGTTGTAGAATCGCTGAGCTTCCAATGTATTTCTTTCGGGTCACATTTGTGTCTTTTTTTTGTCTCAAGTTTATCATCAAATTAATCTACAGATACACATAAGTTGAAGTGCAAAATCATACATGTTTCAATCTGAAATCGAGTGGGACGGGGACGAGCGGTTGTAATATATGAATTTAAAAGAAAAGAAGTACAAGTATTCATCAAACAAGCAAATTCATATGATGAGACATTTGATTTTTTTTGTAAAACATCCCATGGATTAGCAAAAGTAAAATTCACACTTTTAAAAATATTTATCAATATAATTAATACCAAGTAAATATATAATGAGCAACTGCTTTCCCGAAATATTATTTATTATTCTTATTTCCCGTCCATTCATTCTTGAAATCCTCCGCCTTTCTCTGTTTTGAAAAGGTAGTCATGACATCCTTTGTTATAGCAGCGAAACGAAAGTATGAATGATATAATTTATTTAGGATTTTACGAAAAGCATGACTAAATAGATTACGATCATACATTTACGTGTAATGTTATTAGGACATATTATTATTATTATTATTATTATTATTATTATTATTATTATTATTATTCTGGTAATTGTTTCCTAATTGGGACCTTTCTTAAAACTGTACAAGGTGCGATGGATGGAGGTACGTTTTGTGTGTCGTAACCGGTTCCACTTATTGTATGCGCAACTAGCTATGCGTGTTTGCAGACAACTGAAGTCGAAGTTAAGATATTCGTAACTCCACCGTTGAAGATTTCAATTTTAGCTAAGATAGCGATCTTAAAATTCAAGCCGTCTTATAATCGCGCTAAGATCGGTTTGTGCAAGTGGAATAGGACAATTGTATGTTGATTGACATGTAAAGTTGTAGCCGCCTAAGATCAATTGTAACTAATATTGTTCTGTGCAAGAGGATCCTGGCCTCAGACTACAATTAGTTTCCTTCTTTGCTGTCTACAGTGACATGACAGCCCACCATGATTAATATCAGTCGTAGGATGTTCTCCTGCTGCATCATGACCAACTTGCAACTTGTCACTTAAAGTATCGGCCTGGATCCACCACCTAGATTTCGCAGTAACCACTGTCAACAATGCTCACCGGATATTTCGAGCCGAAACACACACAGTGGCCTTCAACTTGGGGTCAAGTAAATGGAAGCTCGAATTAATACCTTGCACAGGTTGTGGCTAGAAAAAAGAATTTGCAACAAAGTAAAATGTCTTATCTTTCGTTTAAGCTATCACAAGTCACTCGAAACCAATTGGCGCCGAATGAAAAGCCCATTTAAACAGGGGACTGTATTCTATTTGCCTTCCAGGTCATGGTCAAACTGAGGCCACCTGTCTCTGACAGTCGCCATTTTTGTTTACAATAAGGGGCATAACGCTTACTCGGTTTTACGTCGCTCGAACTTTGCCGATGTACGCACTCCCCGATGCGGTTCATACTATCAATGTAGGCAGCAAGAGGTGTGGTTCAAACTATCCATGTGGGCGCTTACCGATGTGGTTCATGCTATTAATGTAGGCACTCGCCGATGTCGTTCATACTATGAATGTAGGCACTCACCGATGTGGTTCATACTATTAATGTAGGCACTCGCCGATGTGGTTCATACTATTAATGTAGGCACTCGCCGATGTGGTTCATACTATTAATGTAGGCACTCGCCGATGTGGTTCATACTATTAATGTAGGCACTCGCCGATGTGGTTCATACTATTAATATAGGCAATCGCCGATGTCGTTCATACTATGAATGTAGGCACTCGCCGATGTGGTTCATACTATTAATGTAGGCACTCGCCGATGTGGTTCATACTATTAATGTAGGCACTCGCCGATGTGGTTCATACTATTAATGTAGGCACTCGCCGATGTGGTTCATACTAATAATGTAGGCACTCGCCGATGTGGTTCATACTATTAATATAGGCAATCGCCGTTGTGGTTCACACTATTAATGTAGACACTCGCCGATGTGGTTCATACTATTAATGTAGGCACTCGCCGATGTGGTTCATACTATTAATGTAGGCACTCGCCGATGTGGTTCATACTATGAATGTAGGCACTCGCCGATGTGGTTCATACTATTAATGTAGGCACTCGCCGATGTGGTTCATACTATTAATGAAGGCACTCGCCGATGTGGTTCATACTATTAATGAAGGCACTCGCCGATGTGGTTCATACTATTAATATAGGCACTCGCCGATGTGGTTCATACTATTAATGTAGTCACTCGCCGATGTGGTTCATACTATGAATGTAGGCATTCGCCGATGTGGTTCATACTATTAATGTAGGCACTCGCCGATGTGGTTCATACTATTAATATAGGCACTCGCCGATGTGGTTCATACTATTAATGTAGGCACTCGCCGATGTGGTTCATACTATTAATGTAGGCACTCGCCGATGTGGTTCATACTATTAATGTAGGCACTCGCCGATGTGGTTCATACTATTAATATAGGCAATCGCCGATGTGGTTCACACTATTAATGTAGACACTCGCCGATGTGGTTCATACTATTAATGTAGGCACTCGCCGATGTGGTTCACACTATTAATGTAGGCACACGTCGATGTGGTTCATACAATCCATGTAGGCACTCATAGTACACATTAACTCACCGATTATGTGACAAACATATGCTCTCTCTGCTGTAGAAATTACTGTCGACGTAGGCACGGATAGGTGTGTACATACCACCGGTGTAGGCAATCACTGACGTCATGCTTACAACACATATACCGTTATCCATGTAAAGCACTGTTTTTCACCAGTGCGGCAGATTAATGTATCCACGCAGCCAATCAACTGTAAACAGGTTTCAGGTGTGCTCATTCCCAATAGAACCAGACAATGAATGTCACTGTTGGTATGGCCGGGACGCCAACATATGACGTATCGTGAGGCGTGAAAGTATAACTCGGACAAAGCCATTGTTGACCGGGGCAGGGACGCCAACATTTGACGTATCATGAGGCGTCAAAGTATAACTCGGACAAAGCCATTGTTGGCATGGCCGGGACGCCAACATATGACGTATCGTGAGGCGTGAAAGTAAACCTCGGACAACGCCATTGTTGACAGGGCCGGGACGCCAACATATGACGTATCGTGAGGCGTGAAAGTATAACTCGGACAACGCCATTGTTGACAGGGCCGGGACGCCAACAAATGACGTATCGTGAAGCGTGAAAGTATAACTCGGACAACGCCATTGTTGACAGGGCAGGGACGCGAACATATGACGTATCGTGAAGCGTGAAAGTATAACTCGGACAAATTGATTGTTGCCCATCAGGTACATTTAAACTGAAATGAACATGTAGTGATTTTTACATCCACAACATTGTCATGGTAACAAACATTGATATAACGTATCAACACATATTGTAAATCTGAGGAAACGGTTCTTCAAGATTTTCAATGTTTTCAAGCCTTAAAAACTGAAAACTGTTTTTGCTTTTAATTTACTAGCATGAAAAAATTTCTATCACATTGTGTTGGTACACAGAATATCTATGTTCCTTATTTCAAGACCCTTTTTGTTTCTTAGAAGGATATTCCAAAAGACCTTTCAAAATTATATTGTTTAAAGTCTTATTTTGATGAGATGAAAATGTAACAATACAAAACAAAAGAAAGTATTGATGATAGGATGATGCTATCTACATCCGCAGTACAAATACTTATCTTTAGGTTCTGAGGCAAATGGTGATATTTATTTCCCCCAGAGTAGAACCGTTGTCGTGTCGGGCATCTCAGGCTGCCAGTAATCAGTAACACATGACGAAATTCTGTATTTTCGTTGTTTAAATGGCTGCTATCATTTTTTGTTTATATCCAATGTCTTTTTTTGATAGATGTGTGGGTAAAACAGAAAATATGATACTAGTAACAGTTTAGTAAATCAAAACAGCTAAACAAGGTTACACTTCAATCCTTTGACCCTGTGCTTTAATCGGAACATGCCCACCGTGTATAAAAAGAGATATAACTCCGTACCCGTTATCCGTAAATGCAGATATATTTTGTTTAGGATCTGAACGATTCACACACAGTGTTCCTGAGCGTTGCCATCACATGTCTCAACATCTACATAACGGTGTGTGATGACGTTGTCCCAACGTTCGAAATACCGGGCTTTCCCTCATGCAGTTAATTACCTAATTCAGAAGCTCAGTCTTGTGAGTAAATGGGTTCAGTGTTTCTCATTCCAAAGTTCAATTGATTTGTCACGTGGGCGTTATGTCAAACCAAGTGCGCGAAACAAAGTATGAAAATACTGTTGTGATTCGGACAAGCCTGTGGTCTGCTACCTTGACACTGTTCACGAAAAAAGTAGGTGTGAACTAGATTAGTTAGACACATGACAAGAATTCGTCTCCTACCAAATACAACCAGCACTTAACACATGTGTCAGTCTCGATGCCATCTGTTTACACACAATAGTGTGACAAAACAATTGGTAAATATGAAAAAGGCTCAATATGCGTCGTGACGAGTAAGGCAGGTTATGTAAACATCGTGACGAGTAAAACAGGTTCCATATATCGTGACGAGTAAAACAGGTTCTATACATCGTGACGAGTACAACAGGTTCCATACATCGTGACGAGTAAAACAGGTTCTATACATCGTGACGAGTAAAACAGGTTCTATACATCGTGACGAGTAAAACAGGTTCTATACATCGTGGCGAGTAAAACAGGTTTTATACATCGTGACGAGTAAAACAGGTTCTATATATCGTCACGATTAAAACAGGTTATGTAAACATCGTGTAGAGTAAAACAGTAAATATACATGCTGAAGAGTAAAACAGGTCATAAACAGCATGACGCGTAAAACAGTCTCGATGTCACCAACTATTTACCATGTAGAGTAGAGCGATACCCAATTTACCAATACTCAATACTTATAAAAAAGCATTCACCGCCAAACCTACTAAGGCCATCATTATATGAGGTTTGGCTGAAAACTCTCACATGAGATATTTGAAATTAAGTGGTTTTGACGCACTCTGGTTTTCGTACCTTTCTAACAAATAAAGCGACAAAACCCTTTCCATATTCATAAGAAATCTCTGCCAAAAGCAGGGTCGACAAGGAACGCCATGTATTCTGTTAAATCGTAAATTGCTGAAGGTATGAAATCACATCCAGGTGTCATTGAAACTGTAAGTGGTATTGTCTGAAAATTCACTGTCGTCTTCACGGAGAATACTTGATGCAAACCATGTACCCGTCCCAGAGAGTGGTCATCATTGCTATCTTTTTTCAACTTCCCAGTGAAAGGCCTCTTTCTTGAATGTTGAACATGTACAGTCCCCAGTCTTTATATTGCAGGCGACGGGGTCAAACTATACCTCATAATTTGACATTCTTGCAAGACGTCTTTGGTAAACATCACTTCATCCGCTAGATGACAAGATGTTTTGATATAAACGTTGGATGAAATTGGTTGATATGAGTATTTTAAACGAATACTGAGAAATTGACACACAATTACCAACATATTTGCTACATTCTCTATCACATTCTCGGTAATATATGCCACCCGTTCGCATTGCTACCGTGTGCAATCCATCATCACAACCCCCTTTTTTCTTGGCGACAATAATCGCCAACAGCAATTTTGTCGTTGTTAAATACCTCAATACTCGTCGATTAATGCCAGAGACATGACGGAGATTGCACCGATAAAGAATAAGGCGTGGGCTAGAAGAGACGGTTGCTGTCGTTATCTTGCTGCCATTGAGATGGGTGGGTCATTCCCGGGGGTAGATAAGCCGGCTGCATGGGTCCAGCGGGAGGTGGGTGCTTGCCCTGCGTCTGCCCTGGAAGTGAGGAGTAAGGTGGTGGAGGCCCGGGGGGTGCGGCTACATACGTCCCGGGGGGTACGGCAACATATGATCCAGGATAGGTTGGGGTTTGGATGAACTGCTGGGTTGTCACTGTAATGTTCGGAAGGTTGTATTAGAATCTATCTGTATCAGGATATGTTTACATTGTCATCAACGCAAAGGCATCTTATTTAAAGTGAATATAGTACAACGATTGTGAACAGGGAATGAACGATTTGAAAGTAAACATAAAAGCGACAATATTGTAAAATCAGAGGGGATTTCTGCGAAAAACGAAGGTCAATTGTACGATTATATTATAAGCACTTATCTATTAATCACTTTCAAATAACATGTTCAAGTGTATTGCACAACGCGCTTTGAAAGGTAGTATAATGCACACACAACGTTTGTTCGCGACAATAATAAAATAAAAGAGACTCTTTAGTGTTTACAATATAAAGCGTAATTGTTCGACAGACATGGTGAATGAATAAAAAAAATTGTCTTGACGCTGCAAAGGAAATAAAAGCCTGTCTTTAGCACGAATCGCAGCCCTCCCACAAGAGACAGTTTAGCACATTTGTAAAACCCACATGCACGGACATGGTGCTGACAGAGAAAAGAACTGATCGAGGTGAATCTGCTATTTGAACCACGGATCATTCGATCCTGATAAGACTATGGGATGCAACTCTGCAGTCATTTCGGCAACGTTCACTAAACCAGCCGTTACAAAAAATTGAAACCGTGCATTATATTGTAGTGTATAGGCATATGCACGAGGTTATATACACATCCCTAAGTTTGAGGACCAAAAAGCCCGCCTAGACAGCCAATATATGTAACTGGAATAATTACTGACATATTGCACTGAAATGAATTTGTGGAACCTGGCCTATAGGTAAATCAGTTAAGCATATCTATCTGCACAAGTTATGTACAGGCTGGTTAATACCCAACACCAATAGATTGACCGAGTGAGTAAGTTGGGGTTTACGCCGCTTTTAGCAATATTACAGCAATATCAGGCGGGTGGACGACAGAAATGGTGTTCACACATTGTACCCATGTGGGGAATCAAACCTGGGACTTCAGGCTAACAAGTCAATGCTTTAACCATCAGGCTAGCCAATCGCCATTCCAACAGAGTGAGTCTCTTGATGTATATGAACGTCGCCGGGTCCTATGCATCGCCTACCAATGGAGCGAGTCTCCACTTACCTGTATACATATGAACAGCGCTGCGTCCTATTTATCGTCTACCAGCATAGTCTCCACCTACCCGTATGCATATGGACATCGCCGGGTCCTATACATCGCCTACCAACATAGTCTCCACTTACCTGTATGCATATGAATAACGCCGTGTCCTATACATCGCCAACCAACAGAGTGAGTGAGTGAGTATGGTTTTACGCCGCTTTTAGCAATATTCCAGCAATATCACGGCGGGGGTCACCAGAAACGGGCTTCACACATTGTACCCATGTCGGGAATCCAACCCGGGTCTTCGGCGTGACGAGCGAACGCTTTTACCACTAGGCTACCCGACCGCCCCTCACCAACAGAGTGAGTCTCCACCTACCTGTATGCATATGAACAGCGCTGGGGCCTATACATCGCCTACCATCAGAGTCTCCACCTACCTGTATGCATATGAATAACGCCGGGTCCTATACATCGCCTACCATCAGAGTCTCCACTTACCTGTATACATATGAAGAACGCCGGGTCCTATGTATCGCTCAGCAACGGAGCGAGTCTCCACCTACCTGTATGCATATGAACAACGCCGGGTCCTATACATCGCCCACCAACGGAGCGAGTCTCCACTTACCCGTATGCATATGGACATCGCCGGGTCCTATGTATCGCTCAGCAACGGAGCGAGTCTCCACTTACCTGTATGCATATG
The DNA here is from genome assembly GCF_023055435.1 of Haliotis rufescens. Taxonomy (NCBI): domain Eukaryota; kingdom Metazoa; phylum Mollusca; class Gastropoda; order Lepetellida; family Haliotidae; genus Haliotis; species Haliotis rufescens. Next base: position 39,372,823 of record NW_025963780.1, on the reverse strand, counting down.
AACAGCGCCGGGTCCTATTGGGGCAGGATGGACTCTCAAAACCCGACCGTAGTAGCGTTTCTTGTACCATGTGACTGATGCTAGCAGCAAGAAGAAGGCAAGAGCCAGTATCCCAACCCTGAAACACATAACAGTAAATCTGATCAACACGTCCACGTAATTCTGTACAGCTTCGAGTCCTTTGCTGTACTTCAGCACTGCTCTCCCGATACTCTTCTTCACTTCAGGACCGCATTTGTGGTCTAGTGTGAGAGCGTCTGCCCGGAGAGCCGAAGGTCCGGGGTTCGATCTCCGGCCGCGTCATACGAAAAGACGTTAAAAGATGGTACTTGTTGTTACCCTGTCTGGCGCTCGACATTAGTGACATTAGGGCTAAAACAAGGACTGGTCGGCTCGGAGTCAGTATACTGTGTCTGAGTGGGGTATTCATGTTAAACTGCGGCATGGTATCTCAGTGTGCTAGCACTATAAATCGGCACTACTACAAGCAGCCACACACACACACACACACACATGCGCATGCACGTCGCTATATAAGTGCAATAATCTTGGACGCGACGTTAAACCCAATTTCACCTCACCTCTTCACTACAAATATCATTGTCGTCTTCACCACCAGATTCGCCTTCCTCGCCAACCCTCGCACCTCTCGCACATTCGTATTTCCTCCCACACCTGCATTCCGACATCACAACAGCTAACATTATCTGATATAGTCGAACACTCACCAGAAGTACCACAATCTGTGAATCAAGACTGGATAGTGACAGCAGACTCCGGAACAACAGTACTCCCAGTCATGACACCTGTAGCGAGAACAACTACAATATACAAAAGTACTCCCAGTCATGACACATGTAGCGAGAATAACTACAAGTAATATACAACAAGACCCCCAGTATTTACACCTGTAGCGAGAACAACTACAAGTAATATACAGCAAGACCCCCAGTCGTGACACCTGTAGCGAGAATAACTACAAGTAATATACAGCAAGACTCCCAGTCATGACACCTGTAGCGAGAATAACTACAAGTAATATACAGCAAGACCCCCAGTATTTACACCTGTAGCGAGAATAACTACAAGTAATATACAACAAGACTCCCAGTCATGACACCTGTAGCGAGAATAACTACAAGTAATATACAGCAAGACCCCCAGTATTGACACCTGTAGCGAGAATAACTACAAGTAATATACAACAAGACCCCCAGTATTTACACCTGTAGCGAGAACAACTACAAGTAATATACAGCAAGACCCCCAGTCGTGACACCTGTAGCGTGAATAACTACAAGTAATATACTGCAAGACTCCCAGTCATGACACCTGTAGCGAGAATAACTACAAGTAATATACAACAGTACTCCCAGTCATGACACCTGTAGCGAGAATAACTACAAGTAATATACAGCAAGACCCCCAGTCATGACACATGCAGCGAGAATAACTACAAGTAATATACTGCAAGACTCCCAGTCATGACACATGCAGCGAGAATAACTACAAGTAATATACAGCAAGACCCCCAGTCATGACACCTGTAGCGAGAATAACTACAAGTAATATACTGCAAGACTCCCAGTCATGACACATGCAGCGAGAATAACTACAAGTAATATACAGCAAGACCCCCAGTCATGACACCTGTAGCGAGAACAACTACAAGTAATATACAACAGTACTCCCAGTCGTGACACCTGTAGCGAGAATAACTACAAGTAATATACAGCAAGACCCCCAGTATTGACACCTGTAGCGAGAACAACTACAAGTAATATACAACAGTACTCCAAGTCATTACACATGCAGCGAGAATAACTACAAGTAATATACAGCAAGACCCCCAGTCGTGACACCTGTAGCGAGAATAACTACAAGTAATATACAGCAAGACCCCCAGTCGTGACACATGTAGCGAGAATAACTACAAGTAATATACAGCAAGACTCCCAGTCATGACACCTGTAGCGAGAACAACTACAAGTAATATACAGCAAGACTCCCAGTCATGACACATGTAGAGAGAATAACTACAAGTAATATACAGCAAGATCCCCAGTCGTGACACATGTAGAGAGAATAACTACAAGTAATATACAGCAAGATCCCCAGTCGTGACACATGTAGCGAGAATAACTACAAGTAATATACAGCAAGACCCCCAGTATTTACACCTGTAGCGAGAACAACTACAAGTAATATACAGCAAGACTCCCAGTATTTACACCTGTAGCGAGAACAACTACACGTAATATACAGCAAGACCCCCAGTCGTGACACCTGTAGCGAGAATAACTACAAGTAATATACTGCAAGACTCCCAGTATTTACACCTGTAGCGAGAACAACTACAAGTAATATACAGCAAGACTCCCAGTCATGACACCTGTAGCGAGAACAACTACAAGTAATATACAGCAAGACCCCCAGTATTTACACCTGTAGCGAGAACAACTACAAGTAATATACAACAAGACCCCCAGTATTTACACCTGTAGCGAGAATAACTACAAGTAATATACAGCAAGACCCCCAGTATTTACACCTGTAGCGAGAACAACCACAAGTAATATACAGCAAGACCCCCAGTATTTACACCTGTAGCGAGAATAACTACAAGTAATATACAACAAGACCCCCAGTATTTACACCTGTAGCGAGAACAACTACAAGTAATATACAGCAAGACCCCCAGTATTTACACCTGTAGCGAGAACAACTACAATATACAACAATACTCCCAGTCATGACACCTGTAGCGAGAATAACTACAAGTAATATACAGCAAGACCCCAAGTCGTCACACATGTAGCGAGAACAACTACAAGTAATATACAGCAAGACCCCAGTCGTGACACCTGTAGCGAGAACAACTACAAGTAATATACTGCAAGACTCCCAGTCATGACACCTGTAGCGAGAATAACTACAAGTAATATACAGCAAGACCCCCAGTATTGACACCTGTAGCGAGAATAATTAAAAGTAATATACAACAAGACCCCCAGTCATGACACCTGTAGCGAGAATAACTACAAGTAATATACAACAGTACTCCCAGTCATGACACCTGTAGCGAGAATAACTACAAGTAATATACAGCAAGACCCCCAGTATTTACACCTGTAGCGAGAATAACTACAAGTAATATACAACAAGACCCCCAGTCATGACACCTGTAGCGAGAATAACTGCAAGTAATATACAGCAAGACTCCCAGTCATGACACCTGTAGCGAGAATAACTACAAGTAATATACAGCAAGACCCCCAGTCATGACACCTGTAGCGAAAATAACTACAAGTAATATACAACAGTACTCCCAGTCATGACACCTGTAGCGAGAATAACTACAAGTAATATACAGCAAGACCCCCAGTCATGACACCTGTAGCGAAAATAACTACAAGTAATATACAGCAAGACCCCCAGTCATGATATGTAGCAAGAACCAAAATGATATGCGTCCATAATGGGTGTATGAATGCTTCATTAGTTATTTAATCTTATAGCACTCACACAGCATATGAAACGGGTTATTTTGCCATGTTACTTACTTGTACGTGAGGACCCTTGAGTGGCCGTAGGTGTAAGTGTGGTATGTGCAGACCTTGTTGCCACTCGCAATGCAGATCTGAAACACAGAGATAGATAGATTTGTTTGTTTGTTGTTTAACGCCACACTGAGCAATATTCCAGCTGTACGACAGCGTTCTGTAAATAATCGAGTCTGGACCAGTCAATCCCATGCAATTGGGATACGACGACATGCATCAATTAAGTCAGCGAGCCTGACCACCCGATCCCATTAGTCGCATGCATAGTCGCCTTTTACGACAAGCATGGGTTGCTGAAGACCTATTCTAACCCCAATCTACACGGGTCGATTGAGTGAGTGAGTGTGGTTTAACGCTTTGAACAGTATTCGAGTTTTTCAGCTAAATGTGAAGAGAAAACACGAAGTGATGCAGTTCTGAGGCGTTTACCTCTTTGATGACACCCGCGAGAACGGGTATGGTGCTGACAAACCTGGACACATAATCTAAAATTCGAACCAATTTACGGCAAGCATGGATTGCTGAAAGCATATTCTACCCCGGATCTTCACGGGTCAGATACATAGATAGGCAGACACACACAAACATAGATGCATTACATGTACGAGGAGTGGCTGAAACGTTCTGATCCTAACTATGATGGACTGCGTTGGTGAAGTTGGTCGCTGTTTGTTCCTCAAAATAATCCCCTTCGATGTCAACATACCTCTGCCAACGATGCTAGAGAGCTCAAACAGGCATACTTTGCGACAAAAAAATTCTGCACAGATGCATTGTCCTGAAAAACACGCCTTCGGTGAGTTTTCCGATATGTTTAGCCTTGAAATTCTCGCGCCGTTGCCAAAACAAATTAACATAATATTGGTCATTAATGGTCCCACCTTTAAGGTAGACCACCAGAAGGATCCCTTTGGAATCTCAGGTATCACCTTGCTGATTCAATAAACTTTGCCTTCTTCGGAAGAGGAGGCGTTAGATGTTTCAAATTCTTTGAATGTTTGTCTCTGGCTGATGGTCCTGAACCTAAAATCCACCCATTTACAAATCGTGTCTCACAATAAGATGAGTCTGCATCACAACTACGTAAACGTTCACGAGAGATTATCAACATTGAGCGTGTCAGATCTGGACTCAGTATCCTTGGATCGCAGCGTGCTGAAACCTTTGTCGTGCCAAGTTCATTCCTCAGAATGTTCTCAGCTCTCTCGTGACAGATATCTACTCTATTGTCTGTGTGACGTGCATCATCCATAATCATGCCATATGTTTTATCAACATTTTCCTTTGTAGTGTCTGTTGAAGATGTTCCTGATCTTGGATATCTTCGAGTCTCTCTCTTCTCCTCTTGAACTCCGCTGCCTACGTCTAAGCAGTGGCAGATGAAGGAGCATCATGGCAAATGTTGTCTACATTAACCTAGTTACTTTGATACCTGTAGAAATATGCAGTCAGGTTGTGTATTTGGTTCATATGAAGCCTGTACGCATGGGAAGTAATGTACTCAATATACTCTGCAAAAAAGAAATGCAAAAGTGATTTGATGTATATTTCATATATCATATAAGTAATCAACATATGGTAATCGATTGTTCACAATTGGCAGGTTCCATATGGCACACATGGAACAGTAGATATTTAAGGTGATTGGCCTCTGTTCTCACTATCGTATATGGCCACTATTAGAGCCAAAATATGAACTAGCATCGGACATCCTATGGAAGCAATCAGATCCCGAATTGTGGCCTGGAATGTTCACCCACTCAGCCTGCAATGTTTGTGCCAATTGCCTGAAGTTCTGTGGTTGTTGCTGACGTGCTCGCAGTCGTTGATCCCAAAAATGTTCGGTTTAAATCTGGGGATTTGGAGGGCCATTGCAGGACCTGGATGTTGCGGTTCGTGGAGAAGGATGTTGTCAGTCTTGCCGCGTGGCGTCGGGCGTTGTCTTGTGGAAAAATGATGTTCGCTTGTTGCATAATGGACGTGTGGCCGAAGAATCTCATCCGTGTAACGTTGTGCTGTTTAATTCCCCAGAACTTGCACCAAGTCTGTTCTGCGAGTGTAGGAGATGGATGATCACATCATAACACTACCGCCACCAAATATGTCCATTTCCTGTATGCAGATGCGTGCATAACGTTCCCCGCCACGCCTGTCAACACCATCCGCACGGCGAAGCATAAAACGTGACTCGTCACTTAACCAAGCTTGTCTCCATCGCAGTTGTGGCCATTATCCGTGACCTTGACACCACTGACGTCGCAGCCGACGATGCAGGTCCGTCAAAATGACGCCTCGAACTGGTCGTCTAGCGCGAATGCCTTCAGCACGTAAACAGTTCCTCACTGTCTGGGCTGATATCCTACGCAATCTTGGCATTGCCGTAGTTGTAGAGGTGGCCAAATTGGTTCTTTCAAGTAAGTGGCGTAGCCGTATGAATCTGTCCTGTGCTCTAGTAGAGATACGTGGTCGACCGGATCTTGAAAGGTGGCGTGTTGTCTCTGATGACGTTTCCACACGTGCTATGTGAGAAAACCTGGGTACAGCTGACTATGAATCTCCTGTTTGCAGGTGGCCGATGACGTTGCTGCGTTGGGCTTCCGTCAGTCGTGGCATGTTATCGCTGTTCACGTGCTTTAAGATTGTAATGGCGGGCACATGAAAACCCAACATTTACATAGCCCAACAAGTGATGTTGCACGTGCATGTGGTGTTGGTGTGTTTCGGCGCCGGGCTTTATGGTTGTGTTTTTCTGCAGTACCTCATTCGTTCTACACAAATCACTCCCGATCCATACAGAAATGACTCATTTATTTTGGTATTAATTTTGTATGGATGTCGGCAACACTCTATCAGATATTTAACGAGTTTTACTACTTTTGCGGTTCTTTTATTTTGCAGAGTATAATATTCATATTGTGATGGCTGTGTTGTCTTTCTTGGACCTGCACTGTGCATTCTCCTCTCTTTGGGTGTGATAGTGAAACGGTACGATTTCCGCACAATCAATTCTAGCCCCTCATGGTATTTTCTCCTTGTAGTGTTTTATTGTACGTTAAACAATTCTCACACGGCGTTTATTTCTTAAATAAACACCTGTCGACCTCCACACAAAAGTGAAACACTGCCAGACTGATTAACCCTATATAAACCATGAATACCAAAAAACAAAGAGAAACATTAACAGAGAGATAAATCATTTATAGACACTCTCTGAACCTACATACAAAACAAACACTGGCAGAGGGATAAACCGTATATAAGACATGAATAATTTATTGCTTAATGCAAAACAGAAGCACTGTGAGATGGATAAACCTATAAACTATGAAATCGTAAATACAAAAGAGAAGCACTGACAGATGGATAAACCTGTAAACCATGAAATCGTAAATACAAAAGAGAAGCACTGACAGACGGATAAACCTGTAAACCCCGAAATCCTAAAATGCAAACAAGAAGCACTGAAAGAGGGATTATCCAATAGAAATCTCTGCATAAAGCAGAGTCGATTGTACGATTACGACTTTATCATAAGCATATGTGTTAACAAATCACTATCAAATAGTAATGATACCAGGTGTTCGAGAAGAGGTGAGCGTATCCTGTCTCACCGGTGGTACCCGTCACAAACACAAGCAAAGGCAGATCAATTATTCACATTAAAAAACACGGGAACATGCGGTACAAATCAAAATAGGGAATTGAATTGGACATCGTTTTTGCCACTGATGCGTCGGATTTGGAAATGTCCTTCACATATCTCCAATATAACTTTTTGAAAGCTTAACTGAGGCCTTGAATGGGTTTTTTTAGCAAGAGTTGCGTGACGCTCTTTGAACGATTGGTAAAAAGAGCATGCTCGATTATAGCTCAAAAGTTGTGAAATGTAAACACCAAAGGCTGGAGCTGTTGGAATATTGCTCGACATGACAGGGAAAGATGTCAATGGAAAGTTGAAATCATCCACCTTGTCATACAGTCTTGTGGAGAGTGTTTTGTCATTTTATGCATGGATGTAAATATGAAACAGATGAGGCGGTCTCACTGGTCTCCTTTATTTCTAGTTCAGGATGATAAATCAGTAGAAGGGAATTGGCTATTTGATTGTTATTTAACGATATCAGATCATCGATATACCTGGAGCTTAAGTTAAACCTCTTGGTCAAATTAAACCATGTCCTCCTCCATACAAAAGTGAAACATTGACATGGTGGTTAACCCTATATAAACCATGAAAACCACTGAAACATTGACATCGGGTTAAGCTTTATAACCACCATGTATACCCCAACACACACGCAACGGGTAAAGGGTGAGGTTACAGCCTTGTTACTACTCTACAAAAATCACAGTCTGGCAATGAAAACTATAACGTCAATGCAATAGAATAATCCGTCAGGATTTTGTGTTGAAACATTTGGTTTAAATGGCAAATTGTATGACTAGATCACCGTAAAAACCTACAATCGACATGGGGCTTAATCTTCAATAACAGTGCTACTAAGCAAGAGTGCACGTGTTGCACTAGTCAGTCTGAGAAATGCATACTTATGTGGGTAAAAACAGGGACGTTACTGACATCACCTACTACACTGCAACAGTAAAACGACTAACGACGACTCTACTCTCCAGTATCCTCACCTGCCACAGAGCGACGACGACGACGACACTGCTGCGAGTCCATCCGGCCATTGTCACACCTGTACCATCAACTCCATGAACCTTCGTCGTCATCACAGAGCACGTGATCGCGCCTTTCTCCGTTACCATGGTTTTCAAGCGCTGTGATCGATACCCGCACATATAACAAGCAGTGAGTCCTGGAGGTCGGGGTAGGGATAACACATACACAGTCCATGTGTATACTGGAATATAAAGGTTACCATGGAAACGTGATAATTCACCGTGTTTCGAGGATAATGATACTAATTATCAATAGACGTCACAGCATGTGATCCGATTGTGTTATTACAGTGTGTATTGCCGCCAGCTGGACGAACAAAAGTGAATTAAATATAGATTTCTGATGTTGTGTTTGGTGGACAAGGACGGATGTACATTATTAGCAGTCAGTCCCGTGTACACTGAACAACAAACATTTCTGTAATATACGCTAAGTGGTAGTGAACAAGTCATTACCATTTTATTCTGATCTGTAGCATGTACATGGCAAAGGGAAGATTTGGCACAGAAAATAAGAACTGTGGTTCAGTTATTGGGGAATTGCATACAGTAAACAACGGTTATAACAAACTAAAAGGGACCATTAATCTAGTTTGTTATAACCGTAGTTCGTTATAGGCACATATACAACCAATATACAGGAAATGGACGGGACCAAAAAACAGTTCGTTATATCCGTCAGTTCGGTATAAGCGGGTTCGTTATAAACGTAGTTTACAGTATATGAACACCACAACATTTCGGTCACAGATCAGTGACGCGCATGCCTTCAGAGGAATGTCTTCACGCAGCATCCCTCGAGACAGAAATGACATGAATGCAGGCACGATGAAGCTGGATAAATACCGCACTGTCTCACATTGTAGCCATTTCAATTACCGTAGGATGTTTTGTTATATCATGTCAATATCGCCTCAAGCCAAACATTTATAAATTTAGTAACATGTTTAATGGTAGAAAGTCAGTGTTTTACGAAACAGTAACTCTGTTATACTCCAACAACGTGCGTTCCTGGTAAGAATGTAGAGAATATAGGTCTCCATCAACCAATGCCTGTCATGAGAGGCGACCATATGGATCGGATGATCATGTTCCGTGACTTGATTAATTGCAATTGTATAGATCAATGATCATGATGTCAATCACTTGATTGTATGGTCCAGGCTCAATTATTTACAGAGCGACGTCATATAGCCAAAATATTGCTGAGATGGCGTCAACCAACAAAGAAAATAAACGTATGTTCCGTCGTGTTCGTATTCAATACTGTTTACTTCATTGACCGCTACACACTGCATGAAACGCAATCAAGTTGTGTTCTGTTCCTGGACGATGGTCGGCAAAAGTAAGGAATGGTCAGAACTGGGTGTAGGTTGAGGCTTATGACGCACACGTGCAGTTGGAAACTCCAGAAACTTACGATGGAGTAGAGAAGGTAATTTTAATGTCTGTTTTTTTTCAGTGCGGGCATCTGAAGATGTTTGTTCTATGACTTTTGGAAATACTTTGAAATGTACTTTGTGTTTTATATTTGTGCTAAATGTGTCTGTTTGAACTACCAATAAAGCACTTTTATAGGTTTAAGTGAGTGGATCTACGAAAAATCGCGTTGTTGTCTAACAGTGTTTGTGTAACGGGTAATAAAGTATGGTCTAGTCTACTGAGGATAGGTTGAAAGTACTTTGTGTTTTAAATGAGTTTGGTTGAACTACGAATGAAGTTATAAACGTGGGTAAAACCATCGAGTTTGGAAATTCCAGGTTCGTTGATATCTCACTAATGTTGACAATAACACCAACGTTAGCGACTTCCGTTGTTTGTGGGTGCACGGGTGGCCAAGTCGTCTAAGCCGCCGCAAGTAGCTGTGTAGAGTTGCGTCCCTTGGGGAAGTCAGAAACCTGTGATCGTGGGTTCGAATTCTAGATTATGTTTCCAGGTTTGTCAGCACCATACCCGTGCTCGCGGGTGTCATCAAAGAGGTAAACGCCTGAGAACTGCATCACTTCGTGTTTTCTCTTCACTGAAATAGAGTGAAATAACTCGAATACTGTTCAAAGCGTTAAACCGCAATCACTCAATCGACCCGTGAAGATCCGGGTTAGAATAGGTCTTCAGCAACCCATGCTTGTCGCAAAAGGTGACTATGCTTGTCGTAAGAGGCGACTAACGGGATAGTGTGGTCAGGCTCGCTGACTTGGATGATGCATGTCATCGTATCTCAATTGCGTAAATTTCTCATACTATCAATCACGGGATTGTCTGGTCCAGACTCGATTATTTACAGACCGCCATCACTCAATCACTCCATTGGGTGACACAGGAACAACAGAAGGAAGCAGTGGCCTATGTAAAATCCCCTGTGTATGACGAAAGATAACTCTTGTCAGCTTATCGGCAATATCACCTGATGATTCCAATTCGGTGTGGTGAAGGTTTTCCTTCTTCTGAACAACCTGCATCAGTTCACTTCAGTTCAGATTGTTAAAGATTAAATAGGAAGTGTCCCTTACTCTGTCTGGCTACTGTGGTATACAATCGGGTTTAAATTTGTCTCATCATGAAGCTACTGTGATACGCAGTTAGGTTTAAATGAGTCTTTATTACATGGCTACTGTGGTAAACAATCGGGTTTAATATGTCTCATCATGAAGCTACTGTGATACGCAGTTAGGTTTAAATGAGTCTTTATTACATGGCTACTGTGGTAAACAATCGGGTTTAATATGTCTCATCATGAAGCTACTGTGATACGCAGTTAGGTTTAAATGAGTCTTTATTACATGGCTACTGTGGTAAACAATCGGGTTTAATATGTCTCATCATGAAGCTACTGTGATACGCAGTTAGGTTTAAATGAGTCTTTATTACTTGGCTACTGTGGTAAACAATCGGGTTTAATATGTCTCATCATGAAGCTACTGTGATACGCAGTTAGGTTTAAATGAGTCTTTATTACATGGCTACTGTGGTAAACAATCGGGTTTAATATGTCTCATCATGAAGCTACTGTGATACGCAGTTAGGTTTAAATGAGTCTTTATTACATGGCTACTGTGGTAAACAATCGGGTTTAATATGTCTCATCATGAAGCTACTGTGATACGCAGTTAGGTTTAAATGAGTCTTTATTACATGGCTACTGTGGTAAACAATTGGGTTTAATATGTCTCATCATGAAGCTACTGTGATACGCAGTTAGGTTTAAATGAGTCTTTATTACATGGCTACTGTGGTAAACAATCGGGTTTAATATGTCTCATCATGAAGCTACTGTGATACGCAGTTAGGTTTAAATGAGTCTTTATTACATGGCTACTGTGGTAAACAATCGGGTTTAATATGTCTCATCATGAAGCTACTGTGATACGCAGTTAGGTTTAAATGAGTCTTTATTACATGGCTACTGTGGTATACAATCGGGTTTAAATTTGTCTTAATATGAAGCTACTGTGATACACTCATGGGTTTAGATGTGTCTTATAATGGAGCTAGAGTGGTACACTCATGGGTTTAGATGTGTCTTATCTTGGAGCTACTGTGGTACACTCATGGGTCTAGATGTGTCTTATGTTGGAGCTACTGTGGTACACTCATGGGTCTAGATGTGTCTTATCTTGGAGCTACTGTGGTACACTCATGGGTTTAGATGTGTTTTATCTTGGAGCTGCTGTGGTACACTCATGGGTTCAGATGTGTCTTATCTTGGAGCTACTGTGGTACACTCATGGGTTTAGATGTGTCTTATCTTGGAGCTACTGTGATACACTCATGGGTTCAGATGTGTCTTATCTTGGAGCTACTGTGGTACACTCATGGGTTTAGATGTGTCTTATCTTGGAGCTGCTGTGGTACACTCATGGGTTCAGATGTGTCTTATCTTGGAGCTAGGGTGGTGCACTCATGGGTTTAGATGTGTCTTATCTTGGAGCTACTGTGGTGCACTCATGGGTTCAGATGTGTTTTATCTTGGAGCTACTGTGGTACACTCATGGGTCTAGATGTGTCTTATCTTGGAGCTACTGTGGTACACTCATGGGTTTAGATGTGTCTTATCTTGGAGCTAGAGTGGTACACTCATGGGTCTAGATGTGTCTTATAATGGAGCTAGAGTGGTACACTCATGGGTTCAGATGTGTCTTATCTTGGAGCTAGTGTGGTACACTCATGGGTTTAGATGTGTCTTATCTTGGAGCTACTGTGGTACACTCATGGGTCTAGATATGTCTTATCTTGGAGCTACGGTGGTACACTCATGGGTTTAGATGTGTCTTATAATGGAGCTACTGTGGTGCACTCATGGGTCTAGATGTGTCTTATCTTGGAGCTACTGTGGTGCACTCATGGGTTTAGGTGTGTCTTATCTTGGAGCTAGTGTGGTACACTCATGGGTCTAGATGTGTCTTATTTTGGAGCTACGGTGGTACACTCATGGGTCTAGATGTGTCTTATCTTGGAGCTAGAGTGGTACACTCATGGGTCTAGATGTGTCTTATAATGGAGCTAGAGTGGTACACTCATGGGTTCAGATGTGTCTTATAATTGAGCTACTGTGATACACTAATGGGTTTAGATGTGTCTTATCTTGGAGCTACTGTGGTACACTCATGGGTTCAGATGTGTCTTATCTTGGAGCTACTGTGGTACACTTATGGGTTCAGATGTGTCTTATCTTGGAGCTGCTGTGGTACACTCATGGGTTCAGATGTGTCTTATCTTGGAGCTAGGGTGGTGCACTCATGGGTCTAGATGTGTCTTATCTTGGAGCTACTGTGGTACACTCATGGGTTTAGGTGTGTCTTGTCTTGGAGCTAGTGTGGAACACTCATGGGTCTAGATGTGTCTTATCTTGGAGCTACGGTGGTACACTCATGGGTCTAGATGTGTCTTATCTTGGAGCTAGAGTGGTACACTCATGGGTCTAGATGTGTCTTATAATGGAGCTAGAGTGGTACACTCACGGGTTCAGATGTGTCTTATAATTGAGCTACTGTGGTACACTCATGGGTCTAGATGTGTCTTATCTTGGAGCTACTGTGGTACACTCATGGGTTCAGATGTGTCTTATCTTGGAGCTACTGTGGTGCACTCATGGGTCTAGATGTGTCTTATCTTGGAGCTAGTGGGGTACACTCATGGGTTTAGATGTGTCTTATCTTAAAGCTACTGTGGTACACAGTTGAGTTAAGTTTCTTTTCAAGTTGTCTTAAAATTAAACTACTCTGATACACGCACTTACTTTGACGTATCTAAGCATCACTGTGATTGAAAGATAAATACTAACTCGTATAGTGCATACCTTTCAAAAACATTCTTGTTCCATTCATTCACACACATCTTGCATTTTTTTAAAATATTTTGTGATTTTTCTCCAGTTCATTTCCCTACCCTTTGTTGATGTTATGAAATATATAGCACAGCATCATGAACTATTGTGTCTTTATTAATATTTCCACCAGTTTGCAAATGCGAAATGCAGTGAATCATTTAACTACACAACATGTTCATATTATGCAACTGTATTTTATTGTCTGCCTCCACACACTGATGAGGAAAGTTGAGTTATTAAACGGTAGCGTGATGCTGGAGACAGACAATTATATTCCGGGGTGTATGTTGACATGAGTGATCGCGCCGGCTTGCCGTGTGTGGATCACTCTGTCCGTCTTATATGTCTGGGAGCATATAGGATTGTTGATAACCATGGCAACAAAGACAATCCTGTTTAGTGTCAGTGTGGTATGTCTGCATCATTGTATCCACCCCATCCATGAATGCGCTGTGTGAAACAGATAGAGCAATATTCCAGTTGCATCCCGGCGTGTAGGTTGAAGTTGAAGGAAATCCCAATGAAACAAGGTATCGGATGTTTACCATTTGGTGACGCCGTGAGCACGGATATAGGGATAAGCCAAGGTTTATAATCAGGGCGAATTAGGGAATCGAACCACCGATCAGATTACCCATACAGCATAATGACCGCTGGGTCACCCAACTAGGCCACCAAAGCGGCATGGAACCCAACTCCATCACTTATATATTTTGTCAAATATATATTTATCATCGTATAGAGAGAGTTTGAAGTTATTCCTTGCGAATTGACATTTGCATTTGTATTTGAAACTTCGTGATCGTGCATCGTGGTGGTCCTTTTTGTTACCCTGCCTGGAGCTCGGCATTAAGGGGCTAAAACAAGGACTGGTCGGCTCGGAGTCAGTATACTCTGTCTGGGTGGGGTATTCATGTTAAACTGCGGCATGGTATCTCAGTGGGCTCTATACAATCGGCATTAGTACGGACTCGTACAAGCATCCACACACACACACGTGCATGCATGTAGCTTTAAAATGTAATAATCTTGAACACGACGTTAAACCCCATTTCACCTAACCATTTGGTGTTTCTTGGGAAATAAGTACATTTACACATTCAGCAGAATCCATGACTGTTTTGTTAAGGTACGAAAAGCTTCCATGGTTTGGTGACGAGGGCGTCTGCACGGATAGCGGAAGACTGGTTGTTCGATTCCCGCATACCAAAGACGTTACAATGTTATTCTCTTACCCTGCATGACACACACAGACATGTACGTTGCTATATTAGTAAAATAATAATGAACGTGACCTTAAACGCAATTTGGTCTCGTCTCCTTCATTAACATGTAATGGTTACCCTGCCCTCGATACTATCGACCCACAAAGAGCATCCGTGTGTGTCTGACTGTTTAGGAGTACAGCAAAATAAATGGTCTATGAATCGTTTATTACCCGTTTGTGATATTCTATAAAGGCTCATTACCATGCGATATGACCTCCATCTGACCTGCAACATATATGCAAAGGTTGACCTTTGCTGTGTCATTACAAATGTATTGTATACGGTGAAGTGTAGCGCGGTAGAGCGGAGAGAACTCTCAGCTGTGTTTGTCAGACTGGTTACGCTGTTTGCTCATAATAAGCGGATTATTTTACTTCTCTACGTTCAGGCACACGGCGTAAGGGAGAAGACTGGGTGTGCATATGCATTTACCTTCTCGGGGGACATCGCCCACTGCTGACCGTGCATACTAGGTCAGTCAGGGTTGCTAGTGAAATATGATGAGGATTTCTGCTTGGTATAAAAAGATTTTTTGTCGGGTATTGTCAAGGGTGTGTGTTATGCACACTGCATTAAACCAGAGGTGGGTGAAATTAATGGTGATGCAGGTATTGTGGCGTGTCGGATGAATTGTTTGAGGCGGGTATGATTTCGTGTATGTTGTAGATAGAGGGGTGGGGGAGTTGGGCTGAGGCTCTCTAGTCACACAGTTAGCACTCACATTAGAGCACTAGAAGACGCATTAAGCACTAGCATGGGCACTGAATTCACACTTTGGGGACACATTAGAGCACAAGTAAAGTATTAGTCCCTGGAAGTGGCACTGAATTCGCACTTTGGGGACACATTAGAGCACACGTAGAAGTATTAGTCCCTGGAAGTGGCACTGAATTCACACTTTTGGGACACATTAGGGTACTAGTAGAAGTATTAATCCCCGGGAGTGGCACTGAATTCACACTTTGGGGACACATAAGAGCACAAGTAGAAGTATTAGTCACTGGGAGCGGCACTGACTTCACACTTTGGGGACACATAAGAGCACAAGTAGAAGCATTAGTCACTGGGAGTGGCACTGACTTCACACTTTGGGGACACATAAGAGCACAAGTAGAAGTATTAGTCACTGGGAGCGGCACAGACTTCACACTTTGGGGACACATAAGAGCACAAGTAGAAGCATTAGTCACTGGGAGTGGCACTGACTTCACACTTTGGGGACACATTAGGGCACATTTGGGCACTAGAAGTATGAAGCACTAGCTTGGTCACTGTAGACCCACATTCAGGGCACACATCATTTAAAGCACCAGTAGAAGCATTGGGAGATGTTCAACGTACAATTCGATTTTCTGTCTACAATAACCTTTTCAAACCCGACTGGGAGGAACATGGCTTACATAATATGCACTGTGACATGATAGCCGCCAGAAGAATGACATGCTGATAGGAAGCCTAGGGGACGTAATTCTACCATACATGTATATGGAAATAAAACGTCTGATAGCGAGTTCAGGCGATTCAATAGGATTGCCAAAAGGAGATATAGTAAAGAGGTGCTGAATATGTTAGCAAAGTCTTGTGAAGCTGAAATTAACACTTTTCATGAAACTGTGATCAGTAACTAAAACTGTTACCGCGACCAAACGGAATCTCCTGCTTAACTTCTAGCCTATGCAAACTATGGGGAAAGGACTACGCTGACCTATCGCAGTGTTACTACTCTGATAGTTTTAATGATAATTTCAAATGTCGCAATGACAGGATTAAGGGAATCAAGGACAACCAGATGATCAAACTGATATAGATGAAGAGTTCTACAAAAGTATCCCAGAGAAATCTCCTTACAAATACTCACCCTGTGTAAGAATAAAAGTACAGGTCCAGATAACGTGTGCAGTGAAAGAAAATTGTTGTTTGCAAGCCCTTATCTTCTCGCAAAACCAGAAAGTAGAATAGAATTCTCAAAACGGAATATTTTACAAAGAACTTTAGACTGGGGATGTTATCTCTATTTATGAGGGTAAAAACTGACAATGCATATCCTGAGGACTAAAGGGGCATTACTCTAGCATCGTGGAAAAACTATTTGAAACAGTAATTTTACAACGTTTGGAAGAATAGTGTGAGATACCTTGTCCTTCCATCCCCAACCTTCTACAATTCGGTTTTCGAAAAGAGTAATGTCTGTCTTTACAAAACATGAAGTGTGTTCATTATTACGTATCCAGGAAATCACCCCGCCTTTGGTCTTTTTTGGCATGCGTGCCTATTTGTAAAACTGTAAGACTTAGGCATTAAGGGAGGTATGTAGAATGTAGCCTATCAATGTTGCAGCAGTGGTTGTGCATATGTCACCTACTGTGGTGAAATATCACATGCTTATCCTATTAGGCAGGATGTCGGGCTAGGTCGGGTGCTTTCTTCGTGGCCCGCTCCTGTCTATAATGTTAATGATCTGATCTATGAACTGAGAAGAAAAGATTGTGGTATATTTGTTTATTGATTACATCTCCCAGTTGTGATGTTCGCTGATGGCACTACACTCCTGCATTCATGATATCAATACTAGCACTAGCATATATGACACAATGATATTAACGTCTTGTGAATAGAACACAAAACAGATCCACCTTTATCAGTACTGGAATATGTCCTTGCAAAATGTAACGGAGAAGAATTGAATCCGAGGCAATATCCTTATCTGAGGCAAATCGATGGAAACTCAAAACTTAAATAAACTATATGTATTATTTAATTGGCAGTAACTTATCCTCGTCTCAGATATTGCATCTGGTACTTCCTTCAGATAGCGTCTAGTCCTATTATATGTGAAAAAATCATATCGTTTCTTCATTTTCAATTAGCAAAAGACGATTTGATGCACTCAAGCATAAGGTACTAGGAGGTGCACTTTAGTCATACCTTGAGGACACATACTAAGGCACTAGTAGAATCATTGGGGCACTGTAGGCACACTTTGAGGACACATTAAGACACTGATAAGAGCATACGGCACCAGGAGGGGCACTTTAGTCACACTTAAGGAACACACGTATAGGGTCGCTGTACAGGTATTGTCAGGACTTATGGGGACTCACTAACATCGGTTGAAGAGCACACATTAAGGTTTTAAAAGGGTATTGTAGAGACACATTAGGAACACATATGAAGGCAGTAAGAGGGTAATGTAAGGATACGCAGTTCGGCACTAGGTGTTCTAGGGTTCTAGGTCAAGGTCGAGGCACTTTAGTGACACATATTAAGGCATTAGAAGTGGTATTGTACGGGCACTTTAGTGACACATATTAAGGCACTAGAATCGGTATTGTAGAGGCACTTTAGTGAACCATATATATATACACTAGATCGGGTATTGTAGGGGCACTTTAGTGACACACACTAAGGCACTAGAAGAGGTATAGTAGAGACACTTTAGTAACATATATTAGGGCACTATAAGGAGTATGGTAGGGGCAATTTAGTGATACATATTGAGGCACAAAAAGGGGTATTGTAAAGGCACGTTAGTAACACACACTAAGACACTAGAAGATGTATAGTAGAGGCACTTTAGTGATACATATTAAGACACTAGGAGGGGTATTGTATGGCCACGTTAATGATACATATTAAGACACTAGAAGGGGTATTGTCGGGACACTTTAATGATACATATTAAGACACTAGAAAGGTTATTGTAGGGCCACTTTAATGATACATATAAAGACACTAGAAAGGTTATTGTAGGGCCACTTTAATGATACATATAAAGACACTAGAAGGGTATTGTAGGGCCACTTTAATGATACATATAAAGACACTCGAAGGGATATTGTAGGGCCACTTTAATGATACATATAAAGACACTAGAAGGGGTATTATAGGGCCACTTTAATGATGCATATTAAGACACTAGAAGGGGTATTGTAGATGCACTTTAGTGACGCATATTAAGACACTCGAAGGGATATTGTAGGGTCACTTTAATGATACATATTAAGACACTAGAGGGGGTATTGTAGATGCACTTTAGTGACACGTATATATACACTAGAAGGGGTATTGTATGGCCACTTTAATGATGCATATTAAGACACTAGAAGGGATATTGTAGGGTCACTTAAATGATACATATTAAGACACTAGAAGGGGTATTGTAGGGTCACTTTAATGATACATATTAAGACACTAGAGGGGGTATTGTAGATGCACTTTAGTGACACGTATATATACACTAGAAGGGGTATTGTAGGGTCACTTTAATGATACATATTAAGACACTAGAAGGGATATTGTAGGGTCACTTAAATGATACATATTAAGACACTAGAGGGGGTATTGTAGATGCACTTTAGTGACACGTATATATACACTAAAAGGGGTATTGTGGGACCACTTTAATGATGCATATAAAGACACTAGAAGGGGTATTGTAGGGTCACTTTAATGATACATATTAAGACACTCGAAGGGATATTGTAGGGTCACTTTAATGATACATATTAAGACACTAGAGGGGGTATTGTAGATGCACTTTAGTGACACGTATATATACACTAGAAGGGGTATTGTAGGGCCACTTTAATAATGCATATTAAGACACTAGAAGGGATATTGTAGGGTCACGTTAATCATACATATAAAGACACTAGAAGGGATATTGTAGATGCACTTTAGAGACACATATATATACACTCGAAGGGGTATTGTAGGGTCACTTTAATGATACATATTAAGACACTAGAAGGGATATTGTAGGGTCACTTAAATGATACATATTAAGACACTAGAAGGGGTATTGTAGGGCCACTTTAATTATACATATTAAGGCACTAGAAGGGGTATTGTTGGGCCTGTTAGTGACACATATTAAAATAGTAGTATAATCATCGTAGACGTACTTGAAGGACACCTATCACGCACTGTTCAGACACCGCACATACAGTCATTAAGTGAGTTTGGGAGCACAACTTGAGATTCCTGTAACGTCATTGTACAAATACTGTTATGGACACATGAAGCACTGGGGATAGACTAACATCTAGTCTCTGAAATGAACATTTTTTACAGAAAAAAAGTTGTTAAATTGTAGTTATAAATTATAATAAAAAGCAGCCCAGAGACTTTCAGAATGATACTGCAGTAATCTAGACTTGCCAAACATTATAGACTTGCATGAGCTGTATTGGATACATTTGTTTCAGGGTCTGTATGACACACGACACTGGGGACAATGCAGAAACACTAAGGACACATACCAGAGCACAAGTACCTGTTGAGACAACCTGTGAAGGTAACTGGGGTAGCGGCATTGTGTAGTCAGGCGCTGGGACACGACAATGCACGTGTAATTAGTCAATGTATAGCAGCTAGTTCTGTCGATACATTATGTATTACATGAACAACACTATGTCCATACATGGAAAACAAAGTCAGCCCCAAGCGTAGGAAAATATTTTCTGTTATTGATTGCTGTGCTAAGTAGCGTCACCAGCAGGAGCCGACTCGGTAACCAACTCCCTGACGTTTGCTTCCATTGAACGTTATTGATGGAAATATCTGCTACCCTAGAGGTTCCCTATATCCCCTAGCTGTCGTTCCTCGGCGCTAATAATACCGGTCACCCTTTCTGATTATCTGCTAATTAGTTAATAGCTACAATAAGTTGGCCTTCTCACTCGGGATATTCCCGCGCTGGTGTATCCTTGCGCCAGACGACACACCTGTGATTGAGATTTGTGTGTGCAACAGTCGGCAGGTATTTCCGTGTGAATCGCTTGGATGTTAGGGGGAGTGTCGGGGGAGGGCGGCATGAGAGGGGGAGCGCCACGTCACCGGCATTAGTCATTCTTGATGTATTTGAATATACAAAGAGGTTTGCAATTCCGTGCCTGCAGTACTCGTACTGGTTTTTCTCTCTCCTTTAGAAAATATGATGAGTGTGACGAGGTTGTACACACATCTATTAACGTGTCACGCAACCAAGGCAGCATGGTCGTAATTCCTTCAAATGGATGCATCTTAGCACTCAGAATTCAAATTTACAACCGGCATTGTGTTTTACTGTCGGTTTGTATGTGTGTTGGTACTAGGGCATGACTAGCCTCGTTGCAGCTCCACGTAACGGATTGACAAAACTGCTGAATATGTCAACCTCAGACCAGGTGAATTGAGGATGAATATTGATAGCGTTACTGAACCGTGACCACAGTACAACGAGGTGCCCGAACAGTATCTAAATGCCTGTATACACCCAGCCGTCTGTCCCCTCGACTGTGTAGAGTACGTGTGGGACTAGTCTGGAGTTCAGTGAACTGCGAACCCTCGTTAATCCGGACGGTAGAACCCCAATGAAACTATTCGGATAAACAAAGTTCCGGATTAATGAATCGTGGGTACGGAAGAATGTAACTGTCTAAGTACGTTCAAAGCAGTAATTGTTCGAAAAGTCAGGCGGTCGGATTAACAGGGTCCTGACTAGCGAGGTTTCGCTGTTTCAGTTAGTTTGAACCGATATGTCTCCAGGGTCCTGGGGGTATACTCTTTGCCATAAAACAACTAAAAAACTGTCGTAAACGTAAGGTGAATATTTTTTATTGTAAAAGATCAACATTAAATGCCATAAGAAATGCTTCCCGTAAATATAAACTTTAATGGTTGTCGCATTCGAGCTAAAATCCCGTAAAAGGCGTCTATAACTAGATCTAACAAAGCCGGTCAGTGTTTGCCTGGTACGTATTTGCAAATCACGAATTGCAGAAATGAACCAAAATGAGAATAAGCTGCCCCCAAGTTTTCCCACAGAGAGACTGACGAATCGCATAGAGACTATTCCGCATTTTAGAGTCAACTTGAGAGCATGAGAGTCCGACTTTCGCGTGATTGTTTTACTGACGAAAGGACCCAGATTTTATTGACTACTGACGTGTGACCTCCCCCACCCTGTCGTGCCCTGATCAATCAGTTTGAACAGTGTACACAAGCTGTGTGTCAGCACGCCCATGGTATGTCAGGGAAGTGTCTAATAATACATACACGTCGTTTTTGTCTATATGCCCAGCTTACATCAGCAGTGGGTGTGAGTAACGCGGAATACCGACGAGGAGTAGTATTATACACGAATTGTTATCAGTACGGCATGTCTAGGCATGTGGTCGCTGGGATACTTGAAAAGAATATAACACGTGTGCCACGTAAACCTTGTGTTATGAACGTTGTATGCTGTCCGACTGCGATGTGCACATGGTATGCAATCAGTGTGACATACATAAGGGTTGTAACATGTCATTGGCGGATCCAGAGGGGCGGGGGGTCCCCTTTTTTTGAAAACCAAATTAATTATGTTGTAGACAATCTCTTTCCAGCCCCAAATCCCACCGAGAGAGGATTTGGACATTTTCGACTCACTTTTATAAATGCTGGACCCGCTTTTGCACGTATGTTATGTACAAGGTATGCTGTATTTGTGATATAAGCAAGGTGAGGTGAAATGAGGTTTAACGTCGCGTCCAAGATTATTGCACTTACATAGCGACTTGTGTGTGTGTTCGTGTGTTAGTGTGTTTTAGTTTTTTAGTGTTAGTGTGTGTGTGTGTGTTTGTGTTAGTGTTAGTGTTAGTGTGTGTTAGTGTGTGTGTTTGTTAGTGTGTGTGTTAGTGTTAGTGTGTGTGTGTGTGTGTGTTAGTGTGTGTGTGTGTTAGTGTTAGTGTGTGTGTGTGTTAGTGTGTGTGTGTGTGTGTGTGTGTGTGTGTGTGTGTGTGTGTGTGTGTGTGTGTGTGTGTGTGTGTGTGTGTGTGTGTGTGTGTGTGTGTGTGTGTGTGTGTGTGTGTGTGTGTGTGTGTGCTAGTCCGGACTGATGCCGGTTTATAGTGCTAGCACACTGAGATACCTTGCCGCAGTGTAACATGAATATCACACTCAGACAGAGTATACTGTCTCCGAGCCGACCAGTCCTTGTTATAGCCCCTTAATGCCGAGCGCCAGAAAGGGTAACAACAAGTACCATCTTTTAACGTCTTTTGGTATGACGCGGCCGGGGATCGAACCCCGGACTTTCCGC
The DNA here is from genome assembly GCF_023055435.1 of Haliotis rufescens. NCBI lineage: Eukaryota > Metazoa > Mollusca > Gastropoda > Lepetellida > Haliotidae > Haliotis > Haliotis rufescens. Next base: position 39,349,921 of record NW_025963780.1, on the reverse strand, counting down.
TATCCGGTCGGACGCTCTACTACTAGAGCACAGAGGCGGTGATATATGCAAGGGTGAAACATGTTCGATATGTACAAGTGATGTTATCTGTGCCATATCCACAATATATGTAACCTATACAATGGGTCCAACTTGTGCAATCTTTGTGATATGAAACACTGCGTGGTATGTGCAATGAGTGTAGCCTGTGATATGGAATCCAGCTGTTCGTAGGGGGCATAGGTGGCCCAGTTATCTAAGGCGCCGCGAGTAGCTGTGCAGAGATGTGTCCCTTTGGCACGCCAAAAACCTGTGAATTTGGGTTCTTCGCCCACTTCGCCCCAATTATGATTCAAGGTTTGTCAGCACCATACCCATACTCGTGGGTTTCACCAAAGTGGTCAACGTCTGAGATCTGCATAACTTCGGGCTTCCCTCCCCAATTAAGCTGACACGCCGGGATATAACTGGAATGCTCACTCACTCACAACTCATCTACTCACACCAGCTGTTACTACTTTGTAAGCGTTCCCTACACTATTGACCTCCAACTTCAGAGACACCCACAAACCAAACATTAAAACGTTGGGATAGATATGACGTTGAACGTACTTATTCTTGCATCGTATTGCCACAATAGCCATAACACTGTGTGGGGACGAGTGTTTCAATGTCTGAAGTCCGTATCGACTCCACAATAGGGTCCCTGCAATGGCCTGTTGGTTCCATTTTAACTGTAATGTGAATATTCATATGAGAACCCGCTATTACTGTTCACGGGCAGTGGGGTAAGCTAGTGGTTAAAGCGTTTGCTCGTCTCGCCGAAGGCCCGGGTTTGATTCCCCACATGGGCACAATGTGTTAAGTCCATTTCTGGTGACCCCGCCGTGATATTGCTGGAATATTGCTAAAAGTGGCATAAAACTCACACACTCACTCACTCACTCTAAACGTGAAGGCGGAATCTGGTTTGTTTTCATATTCTTGTGTTTTAAGCTCGGTCATCATCAAGAGTGAGTGAGTAAATAGCTAACCTCACGTCGGCAATATCTCACCCATAATTATGCTTCAGTAAATGTGTAAAATCAGTCATTGTGTGAAAATGACTGAACTTTTAACTGAGGGAAAATTATTTTTTCCGTTTATTACAATATAATAATGAATTTCAAACATTTATCATCCATCGCATCGTCCAGTAACTGAAAATGATAGGATTACGCAAATGATAGTAATCTATATTTTTTTCTTTTGCTTCAAATCCAAGCATATGTAGTTTATTATGATGTTTTAAGCCCTTTTGAACTTCTTAATAACACTGAGTGAATCTGGCGGAAAAATAATTGTTAAATGAATGAAATATTGCCTAAGTAAATATTCAGTCATTTTACACAGTGACTGTAACATATATAGCGACTCGGTACTTGACATGACGTCTATTGGATCATAAATAGTGTGTGAGTTAATAGTTGACGTCGGTTCGCAGATGATGACTAGCGTTAACAACTGGTCGCCTTCCAGTTGGAACGTGACCCCTCCTACGAGGAACTACACGGTAAGGGTGACTAATCGGGTGTGACTTCTAAAAATAGACTCATCGGAAGCGAGGCAGGGCATGGCATTCAATCCTAATAAGGAGAAGTCGTGTGCGAGGTGGGCGTGTCATGGCTCAAAATAAGGAGTAGTAGTGTGCGAGGTGGGCGTGTGCATTCACTCCTAATAAGGAGTAGTCGTGTGTCATGGCTCATACTAAGGTACATTCTGGTGCAAAACGAGACTTGTGGATTCTCTCCTGCAAAGGAAAAAGTCGGCTGCGAGTTGGGACGAGCGTATTGAATCCTACAAAGGAAAAGTCGGCTGGAATGCGGCTCCTGTGTACTCAACCACGCAAGGGAAAAGTCGGCTGCGAGTTGGGACGAGCGTATTCAAATCCTACAAAGGAACAGTCGCGTGAAATGCGGCGCCTGTGTACTCAACCACGCAAAGGAAAAGTCGGCTGCGAGTTGGGACGAGCGTATTCAAATCCTACAAAGGACATGTCGGCTGAAAAACGGCTCCTATCTATTCAACCATGCAACGGAAAAATCGGCTGCGAGTTGGGACGAGCGTATTGAATCCTACAAAGGAAAAGTCGGCTGAAAAGCGGCTCCTGTGTACTCAACCATGCAAAGGAAAAGTCGGCTGCGAGTTGGGACGAGCGTATTCAAATCCTACAAAGGAACAGTCGCGTGAAATGCGGCTCCTGTGTACTCAACCACGCAAAGGAAAAGTCGGCTGCGAGTTGGGACGAGCGTATTCAAATCCTACAAAGGACATGTCGGCTGAAAAACGGCTCCTATCTATTCAACCATGCAAAGGAGAAGTCGGCTGCGAGCTGGGACGAGCGTATTCAAATCCTACAAAGGACAAGTCGGCTGAAAAGCGGCTCATGTGTATTCAACCATGCAAAGGAAAAGTCGGCTGCGAGTTGGGTCTTCTAAACCGGGCTATGAAATCCAGCTATTGACACAGGGCAAAGTGAATGAAGTACAACGTGTATATAGATATAAATAGACGCCCCAGTGCACTGCAATAGTGCTGTGTTGGCTTAATAAAACATTTACACCAAGGTAGCCGGGGACGATAAGCTGCACGATCAATACCGGTTTGTGATTATATTGTTGAATGCTCGTTAGTTGTTCCATCATGTATGACTGCAGAAGTGTACAGGAAGGGGAGGGGTCAGGCTGGGTACACGGTGTGGTAATGCCACGCACTAGGTGCCGTCCACAAACACGGCTGATGTCACCGCCATGGTTTAGACCTTACAGTGTAGAGATTGAAAACGGTCGCCAACATCGCACCTGGTACCGTTACGATAATAATAATAATCATAATAATCATAATCATAATAATAATAATCATAACAAGGCAGTCCACAGTTTTCTAAAACGAGCCAAGGATGTGGAGCATATTCTCAATGTCAGTGTTGATTAAGTTGATGGTTCTGTACTGCTGGACGGTACAGAAATGAGCCAAGCGAAATGCTATATATCAAGTCGGCCCAGCCTTTTTCAAGGAGAGGCTTTCTGAACGACCACTGCATCGAGTTTATGTGCAGTGTGTTGAGAAGGTCAGCAACCCTACAGAGTCCTTCGCTTGGATGTGGTCGGCTGGCCTGAAAAAGGAAACAGAAGCTTTTCTGTTTGCTGCTCAGGACCAGTCACTTCCCAAGATTCAGGAAAAACATGGCAAATATGGGGACCTCGCTTTCGAAATGTCAGGCTTGCATCCCAAGTACCAAATTGTCCGACTCCCCATTGTTCTCGGTGCCTTAGGTTTGGTACCTCCCAATCTGTTGACTGACATTGGGAGAGTGCCCGGGTTTGCTACCAGTAATACAGCCCTTCTGACAATCTGGGTAATGCAGAAGGCTGCAGTGTTGGGGAGACTTCACATTCTCCGAAAAGGTCTGGGTGGGTTTGACTAGGCAGCGCTTCCAGGGAGAAGTCCCATTCGCTGTCTTAGCTGCGTGTAGAGGGGGCAAGGGCCCTGAGCTGATGATGAGCCGAACCAGCCTGACTGTGCCAGGATCACCCAAACCCTCTTTGCTGCATTTTTTATTTTCTCTGTACTATTAATACTTCAGTGACCTCCATTGAAGCTTTATCTAGAGCTAAAGCACGCTCTATTGAGACATCAATCATCTTCACTGAAGGTATGGCTAAAGGTATATCACTGAGTATACCTATAAGATTGTTCTTTCTTGAAGCAGCTATATCCTGCAATATATTACTCATATATAACGCGGTACAATATCAGTTATCTACCTTGAAGCTATCACAGGAGATGTATCCTTCTTTTATATCAGTGATCGTCCTTTAAAGTACAGAGAAAGAAATATATCATTCTTTAAAATGCATTACTGTGTGAGAGGTATAGCAGTACTCCGATGTCAATGATCTTTAATGGCGCCATAATTATACGGCTTGTACTCTTATGATCAAATACAATTGACACACCCGTATCCATATGAAACATGTAATATTTCACTGAACTCATGTGAGGTCTTGGATTCATCCTTTGTATATTACAGTTATAAATACAAGCTACGAAACTATTTCCATGTTAAGGAAGAGAATGTATGGATGTCAACTTCTTTATTATGAGGAACGGGCGGTCGGGTAGCCTAGTGGTTAAAGCGTTCGCTCATCACGCCGAAGACCCGGGTTCGATTCCCACATAGGTACAATGTGTGAAGCCCATTTCTTGTGTCCCCCGCCGTGATATTGCTGAAATATTGCTAAAAGCGGCGTAAAACCATACTCACTCACTCACTCACTATTATTAGGAACACAACGTTTCGGAGTATATGCTTACTCCTTCATCAGGTGAATGAAGGAGTAAGGATGAAGGAGTAAGCATATATTCCGAAAACGTTGTGTTCCTCATGATAAAGAGGTTGACATCCATATATTCTCTTCCTTGTGTGAATCACTTCTAAATGCTTTTCAAAGACCTCATTTCAATGTTCATCAGAAAGCTCTACCAAAAGCCGAGTTGATTGTACGATTCCGACTTTATCATGACACGTGTCAATGTACCAGTCAGCAGCAGTCTAATATAAGAACGCTGTAATACACTTCATTATTATTTTAGTGGAAAAAGGAAACAGTTTCATCTCGTGTATTGTTGTTGACCTCCGGTGTGTACATCAGTCACTCTGTGATGACATTAGTTTCGGTTGTTGGTTTCCGCCTTTAAGACTCGTGTGTTGATGACTTTGAGCCGGACATCTGCAGGATGAGTCTGTATCTGTACAAAGTGGACACGCTGAGTCATTCCCCGTCATTGCCATGCGGAACATCACCGAGTAGTAATCCACAGTTCAAACACTTTGTAACTCGTGGGGATCCCCTTGTGGAATTTGTAACCAAGGTTTGCAAAGTAACCAGACCGATACACTAATCAGGTCCTGGGACTTGGATGACTATTTATCATCCAAAACTGGCTCCCACAGGAGATATCGCTTGGATGAGATCAAGCGATATCTACACTGTAGATATCGCTGCAATGAAATTACATCACAATGCTTTGCAGACCATTGTGACATCACTGGTTACCATGACGTCACAATCAAATGACATCACTAATGGCTCTGCTACTGAAGCTGTTTGCAGTACTTTTTACACTGAAGACACTGCTAATTACTGTCTACAAATTGAAAAAGTTGAAAGAATGATGTTGGATGATAAATAAAATCTCACCCTCGTGTCTTTTGATATCAAATATATCAACACTCGTTGATAAAAGTGGCAAAAATCCTCGGCAAGCCTCGGATTTTTCCACTTTTTTCAACTCGTGTTGATATATTTGATATCAAAAGACACTCGGGTGAGATTCTCTCTATAACATCCTCCCCAGAAGGCATTGGTCATTGTATATTATTTTATGATGACGTGACTGGGTTATGAACCTGACTGGATTATTTACAGGCCACCCTGATATAGCTGGACTACTGCTGCGTAAACAACATTCACTCACTTACTCCAAAATGTGTTGCTGGCATGACGTATAGCAAACCGATCGGGAATGTTGGGAATAAACCTGCTATGTAACGCTTTGTTACCTGAATAATCAATTTGAGACAGTACGTTGTGTCTGTTATAAATGTAATTCAGCTTTTTCTAACCCATAGGATAAACATAATTCTGTATTCAAATTACAGGTAGATTTATCTATTATGTTCCCGAAACGCTGTTACTACAAAATATTGCAAATGACATTTCTAAACTTCTTTTCTTTATTTTACACTAAAATCAATAATATAAATACACCATAGTGTATGCACTATACACACATTCCATACACATATGAAGAACGAATGCCCCAGATTACGAATACAAACGACTATCCATGTCCTGTTTTGACTGTTCTCATTTGACATGTTGTTTTTCCTAACAAACCGGTGGACCATGAAATATTTGTGACAAAGAAAAGGTCAGTGATGCGCACTAGTGGTAAAAGGAAGTTTAATATAATGGCAGGTCTGTGTTGCCAGACAGTTATGAGTAAGAATAGAAAATGTATAAAACAAGACCCTCCGAGGTAAACTGTCTGCTGAATGGTGTGATTATCCTGCTAATCAGATCGTAACTATGTGGAGAGGTGAAGTGAGGTGAGGTGAGGTGGGGTTTAACGTCGCGTTCCAGATGATTACACGTTTTTAGCGACGTGCATGCACGTGTGTTTGCGTGTGTCTCTGAGTACTTGTACTTGTCCTGGCGTATGTCGCTTCTATATTTTGCTTGCTGATTGCGATACGATGCCACAATTTAACACTGACTCCCTTCTTAGACACACAATACTGACTCCTTGTGAGCAGTCCTTGTTTTGTCCCTTTAATGCTGAGGGCCAGACGGGGTAGCAACAAGAACCATGTTTGAACGTCTTCGGTTCGCCCCGATTATGTTTCTAGGTTTGTCAGCACCATACCCGTGCTCGTGGGTTTCGCCGAAGTCGTAAACGTCTGAGACCTGCATCACTTCAGACTTTCCTCCAACATTAAGCTGACACGCCGCGATATAACTGGAATAGTGTTAAAAGCGGCGTTAAACCCAACTCACTCACTCACTCATTAGTTGGGATAACATGAAATATTGATAACGAAAGTATGAAACCCTGGCCAAGGTGGGAGATGGAGACACAGTAAAGTTAACCCTGACCAATGTGGGAGATGAAAACACAGTAAAGTTAACCCTGACCAAGGTGGGAGATGAAGCGCAGTAAAGTTAACCCTGACCAAGGTGGGAGATGAAGCGCAGTAAAGTTAACCCTGACCAAGGTGGGAGATGAAGCGCAGTAAAGTTAAACTTGACCAATGTGGGACATGAAGACACAGTAAAGCTAACCCTGACCAAGGTGGGAGATGAAGACACGGTAAAGTTAACCCTGACCAATGTGGGAGATGAAGACAGAATAAAGTTAACCTTGACCAATGTGGGAGATGAAGACACAGTAAAGTTAACCCTGACCAAGGTGGGAGATGAAGACACAGTAAAGTTAACCCTAACCAATGTGGGAGATAAAGACACAGTAAAGTTAACCCTGACCATGGTGGGAGATGAAGACACAGTAAAGTTAACCCTGACCAATGCCAATGTGGGAGATGAAGACACAGTAAAGTTAACCCTGACCATGGTGGGAGATGAAGACACAGTAAAGTTAACCCTGACCAATGTGGGAGATGAAAACACAGTAAAGTTAACCCTAACCAACGTGGGAGATGAAGACACAGTAAAGTTAACCCTGACCATGGAGGGAGATAAAGACACGGTAAAGTTAACCCTAACCATGGTGGGAGATGAAGACACAGTAAAGTTAACCCAAACCAATGTGGGAGATGAAGACACAGTAATGATAACCTTGACCAATGTGGGAGATGAAGACACAGTAAAGTTAACCCTGACCAAGGTGGGAGATGAAGACACAGTAAAGTTAACCTTGACCAATGTGGGAGATGAAGAGACAGTAAAGTTAACCCTGACCAAGGTGATAGATGAAAACACAGTAAAGTTAACTCTGACCAAGGTGGGAGATGAAGACACAGTAAAGTTAACCCTGACCAATGTGGGAGATGAAGACACAGTAAAGTTAACCTTGACCAATGTGGGAGATGAAGACACAGTAAAGTTAACCCTGACCAAGGTGGGAGATGAAGACACAGTAAAGTTAACCCTGACCAAGGTGGGAGATGAAGACACAGTAAAGTTAACCCTGACCAAGGTGATAGATGAAAACACAGTAAAGTTAACTCTGACCAAGGTGGGAGATGAAGACACAGTAAAGTTAACCCTGACCAAGGTGGGAGATGAAGACACAGTAAAGTTAACCTTCACCAAGGTGGGAGATGAAGACACAGTAAAGTTAACCCTGACCAAGGTGGGAGATGAAGACACAGTAAAGTTAACCCTGACCAAGGTGGGAGATGAAGACACAGTAAAGTTAACACTGACCAATGTGGGAGATGAAGACACGGTAAAGTTAACCCTGACCAAGGTGGGAGATGAAGACACAGTAAAGTTAACCCTGACCAAGGTGGGAGATGAAGACACAGTAAAGTTAACCCTGACCAAGGTGGGAGATGGAGACACAGTAAAGTTAACCCTGACCAATGTGGGAGATGAAGACACGGTAAAGTTAACCCTGACCAAGGTGGGAGATGAAGACACAGTAAAGTTAACCCTGACCAAGGTGGGAGATGAAGACACAGTAAAGTTAACCCTGACCAAGGTGGGAGATGACGACACAGTAAAGTTAACCCTGACCAAGGTGGGAGATGAAAACACAGTAAAGTTAACCCTGACCAAGGTGGGAGATGAAAACACAGTAAAGTTTACCCTGACCAAGGTGGGAGATGAAAACACAGTAAAGTTAACCCTGACCAAGGTGGGAGATGAAGACACAGTAAAGTTAACCTTGACCAATGTGGGAGATGAAGACACAGTAAAGTTAACCCTGACCAAGGTGGGAGATGAAGACACAGTAAAGTTAACCTTGACCAATATGGGAGATGAAGACACAGTAAAGTTAACCCTGACCAAGGTGGGAGATGAAGACACGGTAAAGTTAACCCTGACCAATGTGGGAGATGAAGACACAGTAAAGTTAACCTTGACCAAGGTGGGAGATGAAGACACTGTTAAGTTAACCCTGACCAATGTGGGAGATGAAGACACAGCAAAGTGAACCTTGACCAAGGTGGGAGATGAAGACACAGTAAAGTTAACCCTGACCAAGGTGGGAGATGAAGACACAGTAAAGTTAACCCTGACCAATGTTGGAGATGAAGACACAGTAAAGTTTACCCTGACCAAGGTGGGAGATGAAGACACAGTAAAGTTAACCCTGACCAAGGTGGGAGATGAAGACACAGTAAAGTTAACCCTGACCAATGTTGGAGATGAAGACACAGTAAAGTTAACCCTGACCAAGGTGGGAGATGAAGACACAGTAAAGTTAACCCTGACCAATGTTGGAGATAAAGACACAGTAAAGTTAACCCTGACCAAGGTGGGAGATGAAGACACAGTAAAGTTAACCCTGACCAAGGTGGGAGATGAAGACACAGTAAAGTTTACCCTGACCAAGGTGGGAGATGAAGACACAGTAAAGTTAACCCTGACCAATGTTGGAGATGAAGACACAGTAAAGTTAACCCTGACCAAGGTGGGAGATGGAGACACAGTAAAGTTAATGTGGGAGATGAAGACACAGTAAAGTTAACCCTGACCAAGGTGGGAGATGGAGACACAGTAAAGTTAATGTGGGAGATGAAGACACAGTAAAGTTAACCCTGACCAATGTGGGAGATGAAGACACGGTAAAGTTAACCCTGACCAAGGTGGGAGATGAAGACACAGTAAAGTTAACCCTGACCAAGGTGGGAGATGAAGACACGGTAAAGTTAACCCTGACCAATGTGGGAGATGAAGACAAAGTAAAGTTAACCTTGACCAAGGTGGGAGATGAAAACACAGTAAAGTTAACTCTGACTAAGGTGGGAGATGAAAACACAGTAAAGTTAACCCTGACCAAGGTGGGAGATGAAGACACTGTTAAGTTAACCCTGACTAATGTGGGAGATGAAGACACAGTAAAGTTAACCCTGACCAAGGGGGGAGATGAAGACACAGTAAAGTTAACCCTGACCAAGGTGGGAGATGAAGACACAGTAAAGTTAACCCTGACCAAGGTGGGAGATGAAGACACAGTAAAGTTAACCCTGACCAAGATGGGAGATGAAGACACAGTAAAGTTAACCCTGACCAAGGGGGGAGATGAAGACACAGTAAAGTTAACCCTGACCGATGTGGGAGATGAAAACACAGTAAAGTTAACCCTAACCAATGTGGGAGATGAAGACACAGTAAAGTTAACCCTGACCATGGTGGGAGATGAAGACACAGTAAAGTTAACCCTAACCAATGTGGGAGATGAAGACACAGTGAAGTTAACCCTGACCAATGTGGGAGATGAAGACACAGTAAAGTTAACCCTGACCAAGGTGGGAGATGAAGACACGGTAAAGTTAACCCTGACCAAGGTGGGAGATGAAGACACAGTAAAGTTAACCCTGACCAAGGTGGGAGATGAAGACACAGTAAAGTTAACCCTGACCAAGGTGGGAGATGGAGACACAGTAAAGTTAACCCTGACCAATGTGGGAGATGAAGACACGGTAAAGTTAACCCTGACCAATGTGGGAGATGGAGACACAGTAAAGTTAACCCTGACCAATGTGGGAGATGAAGACACAGTAAAGTTAACCCTGACCAAGGTGGGAGATGAAGACACGGTAAAGTTAACCCTGACCAATGTGGGAGATGAAGACACAGTAAAGTTAACCTTGACCAAGGTGGGAGATGAAAACACAGTAAAGTTAACCCTGACCAAGATGGGAGATGAAGACACAGTAAAGTTAACCCTGACCAAGGTGGGAGATGAAGACACAGTAAAGTTAACCCTGACCAAGGTGGGAGATGAAGACACAGTAAAGTTAACCCTGACCAAGGTGGGAGATGAAGACACAGTAAAGTTTACCCTGACCAAGGTGATAGATGAAAACACAGTAAAGTTAACCCTGACCAAGGTGGGAGATGAAGACACAGTAAAGTTAACCTTGACCAATGTGGGAGATGAAGAGACAGTAAAGTTAACCCTGACCAAGGTGATAGATGAAAACACAGTAAAGTTAACTCTGACCAAGGTGGGAGATGAAGACACAGTAAAGTTAACCCTGACCAATGTGGGAGATGAAGACACAGTAAAGTTAACCTTGACCAATGTGGGAGATGAAGACACAGTAAAGTTAACCCTGACCAAGGTGGGAGATGAAGACACAGTAAAGTTAACCCTGACCAAGGTGGGAGATGAAGACACAGTAAAGTTAACCCTGACCAAGGTGATAGATGAAAACACAGTAAAGTTAACTCTGACCAAGGTGGGAGATGAAGACACAGTAAAGTTAACCCTGACCAAGGTGGGAGATGAAGACACAGTAAAGTTAACCTTGACCAAGGTGGGAGATGAAGACACAGTAAAGTTAACCCTGACCAAGGTGGGAGATGAAGACACAGTAAAGTTAACCCTGACCAAGGTGGGAGATGAAGACACAGTAAAGTTAACACTGACCAATGTGGGAGATGAAGACACGGTAAAGTTAACCCTGACCAAGGTGGGAGATGAAGACACAGTAAAGTTAACCCTGACCAAGGTGGGAGATGAAGACACAGTCAAGTTAATGTGGGAGATGAAGACACGGTAAAGTTAACCCTAACCAAGGTGGGAGATGAAGACACAGTCAAGTTAATGTGGGAGATGAAGACACGGTAAAGTTAACCCTGACCAAGGTGGGAGATGAGGACACAGTAAAGTTAACCCTGACCAATGTGGGAGATGAAGACACAGTAAAGTTAACCCTGACCAAGGTGGGAGATGAAGACACAGTAAAGTTAACCCTGACCAATGTGGGAGATGAAAACACAGTAAAGTTAACTCTGACCAAGGGGGGAGATGAAGACACAGTAAAGTTAACCTTGACCAACTCAGCCACACTGTAACCACACGATGCTCGTAAGATGGTTCGTAAGAAAAGCATGGGATACCGACTACTTCTTCTAACGGTGAGTGGAAAAGTATCCACTATAGTTAACCGGAATCGATGCTCATGATGTCGATCACTCGACTGTCTGGTTCAAACTCCATTATTTACAGACCGCCGTCATGTAGCTGGACTATTGCTGAGTGGGGTTAAACAACAAACAAACAAACAAAATGTTGACGGGAACCGAGAAAGAAAGCCCTTAAATCCTGTTATCCATATGCAGGAGAATATACAACATAGTTAACCCTGACCCGGGCAGACAGTGTCGCCACATGCCTGCAAGGTCAAGCAGATATACATGTTAGAACAACGCTCTGAATGTAAAACACCTGTATTGGCCGTGTCATCGTGTACCCGAACACTGGTGCACGCTACGACATGTATATCACACAGGTGTCATAGATGTGTCGTCACAGCATGTAGAGCGGGTGTGATGACCAAAAGGATGCAGGCCGATGTTATCCTGCGTATACATCCGCCAGATAAAACAAGTCCGCGTTTGTTTCTATTTTTCCCGGAGATACACATTCCCATAATTCCAAGCATAAATCCCTCCCGCTGGGACTCGGTTTTAGCATAACGCCTTATAGCCATATTTGGAAATTGTGAAACCAATACCCTGTGTGACAGCCGGCATGTCTTAAAAGGGACACAAATTACTTTGACCCGTGTAATATACCAGCGAGATATGACATATATTACCCTCAAAGGGGAACAACTGCTCGTGGCAGGTATGGGCACTTTACAAATGTGTTTGGTGTCACATGGCAATGACGTCACGGTTTCCTGCCGTGTATTACAATGACATATTAGATATCCGCATCGTTTTATCAATCTGTCAACATGTGAAGATAAACTCGCTTACTACAATAGCCCTGTATCGTATGGGTAATGCATCGTTTCCTGGCACTTCAAACAACTATCAAACATATTAACTATAAATAAGCCATGTTGTTCGAAATCAGGGTATGGAATTACTTAATTTTCACTCAGTGCTCCTGGCGCTGACACTCCAGACAAATACTACTGGCTGTAATGTCAAGTAGCTGTGATATATAAATATATACTATTGTCATTGCTTGTGATGTCATATACATGAACCTATGCCATATCTAGACAGTTGACAATTGTTACAAGTTGTGATGTCGCCTCTCTCTGTGTCTCTGTGTCTGTCTGTCTCTATCTCTGTCTGTCTGTCTCTCTCTCTCTCCCTCCCCCCCCCCCCCCCCCCCCCCCCCCCCCCCCCCCCCCCCCCCTCCCCCCCACTCTCTCTCTCTCTCTCTCTCTCTCCCTCTCTCTCTATCTCTCTCTCTCGTCTAGATACACAAATATACCAGAAAGATAAGAAAACATAGGGCAGGGTATGAAACTCCCAAAATTTTCAGCTAGACCACAGGACTGGCTAGCTGAAATACTTGCCAGCCCTGACCAAAACCTGCCTGCCCACAATAATCATATGTTTCTCAGGATAATTAAATTAAAACTTTAAATCGAATTCATTGAACATGAAGTAATGCAAGAAAAGAAATAGCAAACACTTTTTAGGTCAGATTTGTATTTAATATGCTAGAATACATCATGTAAATAATGCTTATCATCGGGAAATATTTAGAATATTTTTACATATGAAATATAACCCGACCGTCGGGCAGGGGGATTTGAAAATCTGGCAGCCCGAGTTGAAATCAACCCGTCTCGGACGGTCGGGCAGGCAGGTATTTCGAACACTGCATAGGGACACCTTATAGTGAGACAATACAGTAATCGCTGTATTAACTAATTCGTACACAGCGGGCGAGAGAAGACCACGTGCAGCATGCAGACAACTGCAGCCTTGACATGTAAGATTAAACACCCTTTCACCACTAGCCCCGATGGCTTATTGGGAAAACAGCGAGTTACAATACTAAAGGTTGTAACTTCGTTTCATGTCTTGGAATTTTCATGTGGTAAAACATATTACGTTCAGTCAGTAAAAATCAGCATTAGACGCATATTAAAGGATGTTTGTACAATTCAACTTTAATACCTAGATCTTCAAATTTATATGTAAACCCTTTCAAATGGTCTCACTTGAAAGTTGTATCTAAGACACCTAAAGCACAAAAGACAAACGTGGCAGTAGATTTATTAAAATACATACGGCACGTACAGTGACATGTAGCTATATATGACATTTCTTGGCTCTCTTTTAAATGTATGGCTGTCTGATTTAAGTGCAATCAGATGACTCAACTGTTGATTTGCTCATAAACTTCAAGGGTGGCCTCGTTGGAGGGCAAGATTGGTCATCATATATGATTATAAGCTTAAGGTCGGGTGTTTGGAATGGGTTCAACGTGCTCGTGGGTATTTGTAACACTTAACAGTTTGCGGGTCATCCATTAGGGTCTATGACACGTCATATCCGATAATGGGGTTATCCTTGCTCCGGCACGTTAGTGGGTGTTGTCGCACTGCCTGAACCCATTCAAACACACGTGCTTAACGCTTCTTCATTCAAACACATGTTCTGCTTGTTTCTCGGGCTCTGCTCAATGCACTTTGTATAACTAGGCTTTAACCTGAACATGATAGGTGGCCCAGGGGGTACCATGTCGGCCTGGAGGCTAATATCGAATCGTTCCCTCTTCTTACACAGGTCCAAATTCAATTTACATCGTTAACCCCAATTGATCATGTACTTGTATGGCTGTGGTACTTCTGAAGGCCACATAGACATGCCTCTATCTCTGTCTCACTCGACGTTATTGAAAGTATGTATTCTTCCCGTTGTCAACTAACGGAACATGCCGTCCGTCCACAGCAATATGCATGTACTCTGTTGACAGCAAGGTACATCTCCTCTGTTGACAGGAAGAAACATGTCCTCTGTTCACAGCAAGGTACATGTCCTCTGTTGTCAGCAAGGTGCATGTCCTCTGTTCACAGCAAGGTACGTGTCCTCTGTTCACAGCAAGGCACATGTCCTCTGTTCACAGCAAGGTGCATGTCCTCTGTTCATAACAAGGTACATGTCCTCTGTTCACAGCAAGGTACATGTCCTCTGTTCACAGCAGGTACATGTTCCTGTTCACAGCAATGCGCATGTCCGCTGTTCACAGCAAGGTACATGTCCTCTGTTCACAGCAAGGTACATCTCCTCTGTTCCCAGCATGGTATTTGTCCATTGTTAAAAGCATGGTACATGTCCCAACTTCACAGCAAGGTACATCTCCTCTGTTGACAGCATGGCACATGTCCTCTGTTCACAGCAAGGAACATGTCCTCTATTCACAGCAGGTACATGTCCTCTGTTCACAGCAAAGAACTTGTCCTGTTGACAGCAGGAAACATGTACCTCTGTTCACAGCAAGGTGCATGTCCTCTGTTCATAACAAGGTACATGTCCTCTGTTCACAGCAAGGTACATGTCCTCTGTTCGCAGCAGGTACATGTCCTCTGTTCACAGCAAAGAACTTGTCCTGTTGACAGCAGGAAACATGTACCTCTGTTAAAAGCAAGGTACATCTCCTCTGTTGACAGCATGGCACATGTCCTCTGTTCACAACAAGGAACATGTCCTCTATTCAAAGCAAGGTACATGTCCTCTGTTCACAGCAAAGAACTTGTCCTTTGTTAAAAGCAAGGTACATATCCTCTGTTAAAAGCAAGGTACATCTCCTCTGTTGACAGCAAGAAACATGTCCTCTGTTCACAGCAAGGCACATGTCCTCTGTTGACAGCAAGGTACATGTCCTCTGTTGACAGCAAGGAACATGTCCTCTGTTGACAGCAAGGTACATGTCCTCTGTTCACAGCAAGGTACATGTCCTCTGTTGACAGCAAGGAACATGTCCTCTGTTCACAGCAAGGTACATGTCCTCTGTTCACAGCAAGGTACATGTCCTCTGTTCACAGCAAGGTATTTGTCCTCTGTTCATAGCAAGGAACATGTCCTCTGTTCCCAGCAAGGTACATCTCCCCTGTTCACAGCAAGGTACATGTCCTCTGTTCGCAGCAAGGTACATGTCCTCTGTTCACAGCAAGGTATTTGTCCTCTGTTCACAGCAAGGAACATGTCCTCTGTTCCCAGCAAGGTACATCTCCCCTATTCACAGCAAGGTGCATGTCCTCTGATCACGGCAGGGGCGGTCAGGTAGCCTAGTTGTTAAAGCGTTCGCTCGTCACGCAGAAGACCCGGGTTCGATTTCCGTGATATTGCTGGATTATTGCTAAAAGCGGCGTAAAACCATACTCACTCACTCACTCACTGATCACAGCAAAGAACTTGTCTTTTGTTAAAAGCAAGGTACATGTCCTGTGTGAAAAGCAAGGTACATGGCTACGCTCAACAGCAAGGTCCTCAAAGTAACAAAGAGATCTGCCAGTCACTGATTCATAATCCCTTGTGACCGGAAAATGAATCCCAAAATACCGGCAAAATAAATATGCATTATCACCTATGACCGTAATAAGGTTTTTATTTAGATGGCGATACACCAGGCTAGACCATGGTGACAAACATGTCTCTGATATCGTCAAATAGGGAAGCGAAACCAACACAGATTGAGTTTGAGTATCATTGTCCGGTATCTATTGCCTGAAACATAACCACACTAACGTCTATCCCAATGACGCACACAACACATACACCGTTAAACACGTGGTTTACTGACCACGTTGTATCATTATAGGCACAATTGACGAATTGTGAAACAGATAGAGAAGTATAAGCTATGTAATATAAATGTGTTATTTATAGTGTGAAAACTGTGTGTTATATACACTACCTGACATCAATATTTTCATAGACAGTGTAAGATAGTATACACTCAATAGTACAATAGCCATAGTGTTAAATTAACGAACTGCATCTACAATGTAGTGCCATGTAGGAACTCAAGACGGAATGCATGAAGATCCGGGAAGAATAGGTCTACAGCAACCCATGCTTAAAGGCGACTATGCTTGTCGCAAGAGGCGCCTTACGGGATCGTGGGGGGGGGGGGGGGGGGGGGGGGGGTCAGGCTCGCTGACTTGGTTGATGCATGTCATCGATCTCAATTGCGTGGATCGATGCACATGATGTCAATCACTGGATTGTCTGGTCCAGACTCGATTAATTTACAGACCGCCGTCATATACCTGGGATATTGCTGAGTGTGGCGTTAAACAACAAACAAACAACACGGAATGTTTAACAGTTTGTTCAAATAAGGACGATATTCTTTCACATCATCCTACGGTTTCACTATTCCGCGAGATACATTATTGTTCTTGCATGATTTTATCTATTAATGTCCTGGTATGTGTCGTCAGATGTGCCTGTAGTCAGAACTGCATTTTTTTATTGCATAGGGGCACGTAGAGAAGCCATTCGCTAATCACTTTATTTTGTATACTGGTGATTCTTCTTTTTGATCTATGGTGATCCTTCTTGTTGATCTATGGTGATCCTTGTTGCTGTTGATCTTTGGTGATTCTTGTTGCTGTTAATCTATTGTGATCCGTGTTGTTGTTAATTTATGGTGATCATTCATGTTGTTGATCTATGGTGATCCTTTTGGCTGTTGATTTAAGGTGATTCTTGTTGCTGTTGATATACAGTGATCCTTCTTGCTGTTGATCGATGGTGATTCCTGTCAATGTTGATCTATGGTGATTCTTGTTGCTGTTTATATACGGTGACCCGTCTTGCTGTTGATGTACGGTGATGCTTGTTGCTGTTGATCTGTGGTGATCCTTCTTGCTGTTAATCTATGGTGATCCTTTTTGCTGTTGCTCTATAGCTCTTCGGGTACGATTGTCTCATGCATCTATCTTGTGATCCTTGATTTGTCGCACGACTTGTGCTTTTGGATTGCCCAAAAATAAAAAAAGATTCTCAGACCTGCATCCTTTCTGGCTCAATTGGGGTGGTCGGGTAGCCTAGTGGCTAAAGAGTTCGCTTGTCACGCCGAAGACCCGGGTTCGATTCCCGACATGGGTACAATGTGTGAAGCCCATTTCTGGTGTCCCCCGCCGTGATATTGCTGGAATATTGCTAAAAGCGGCGTAAAACCATACTCACTCTGGCTCAATTTCCTCCAACATCCGGGTACTATGTTGTTATGTAACTGACGGGCAGAAGAACTGGATGTGACCCAAACAACAGTCGCCGTAACACTGCAAACTTAAGGTGGGAACTCCTACGGAACCCGTACCAAATTCATCACCATCGAAAAGACAGTTTTTGGTTTCACTTTTAGCCACCATTAAATATAGATGTATGCATCCTTTTGCCTGGCATTTATTACTGCAGACCGCTGTCATATAGCTGGAATATTGCTGATTGCAGCATATTCAACAAACAAACAAACACTACTGCTCAAAGTGGTATAAAACCAAGCTCATTCACTCAGTATTGCCCTTAATAGATGATGTATATAGTGACGCAAGTTTCCATCAAAACCTGTTTTGCAGCAATTCTTTGATGTAAGTCGTCTACAACCGGTGACCTACATGCTGTTCATCGCATTAGCCTGTAAATGTAGCGTCTTATTGCATTTGAATTTGCCCTATCAGAACAATTGCTGCAGACGCACCTGCCGAGTTGTCAGCATGTCTATCGTCCCGCTGATCACTCATCCTGAGACGTGACTCACACATACTTTCCTGTCAAGTACCTGTGCTGCCAATAACAACCCTTGTGAGGGACGCTTCATGTGACCCCCTTCCTAACTCATAACACGTCAGTCCAATATAACGCTCATTTTCACTGATTAAAAAACCGATGTAGAAAAAGACAAAATACATAGTCAGGAACTGGATGTAGGCGCAAGTAGCGTACAAAAAATACAAAAATGAGGCGATAAGCTGTATATATTGTGTATATAGATGTGTGAAATTATGGCTAATAGTTGACCTGCATTGACGTTCACGGGCTGGTGCTTATTTATAAATATCCTCTGTTATAAATTTGTAGGACAAGTGACAAGATGATAATCGGTCCATGCGTGTCTAGTTTATACAGAAACTACGAATGGTAACACCGGCTGATGCTTGACTCCACTGTTGACCTGAGTACTTATAGCTGACACTGTCGTCGATTAATGTCAACTTTATAACGAGGTCATTTGTCAACCTCGGGTGATATGATCACTGAAACGTCATGTTTTGAAGGGAGTTTGTCTGCCCTCTGACTTCTCCATGTCTGTGGGTTGGCGTGGTGACAGTGGTTGAAATATGTGTTTTGGCAAAGTGAGAGCTTCACCCGTCGTGTCTTATTAACGCGTCTAGAAATCAGCAGTCACCAACGTGTGCCTACTTCTTAACACCCAGCATCCCTTAGGGTTCCAGGTTCCGTTGATCATAGGTCCGAATCCCCGTTTCTGCTTGATTATCAATCTTGATTTGTCAGCACCATCCACGGGATACCACCAAAGTGATAAACGTCTGAAACCTGCATTACTTCAGGCTTTCCTCCCACATTAAGCTGATTCGTATCAAAATAGCTAACACACTGTTCAAAGCGGTATTTAAAACAACTCACTCACTGAAACCCTCCGATATTATTTCAAAGTTTTCGTTCCGTCGCGATTCGCCGTGCCGAGTTGCGTCCCTTGGGCAAGCCATGATTGTGGGTTCGAATCCTGGTTCGCCCCGATTATGTTTCTAGGTTTGTCAGCACCACACCCATGCTCGTGGGTTTCACCGAAGTGGTAAACGTCTGAGACCTGCATCACTTCGGGCTTTCCTCCCACATTAAGCTGACACGCCGTGATATAACTGGGATGCTGTTCAAAGCGGCGTTAAACCCAACTCACTCACTCACTCAAAGTTTTCGTTCAACTTAACATGCATCATCGAACACATGATCACATAAAACAAGCAATGGCCGTCATCTTAACGTAACCCAATGTCATGTATTATATACAGGAAAAAGAAGGCACTTAGTATACACTTGAAAATTGGATTTTTATAAATGCCAGGCAAATAAAAGTACACCACTGGAAGTTGGATTTGACAAATTATTACAAACGTTATTAAAACATTATTACGCTTAACACATTTGTCGAACCACTGCAAACTTTCGGTAGAAAACAAAACGTCTATACCCGCATCATCATCAAATAACTGTTTCTTGTTTATTTCATTTTAGCCACCATCAAACATGGGTGTATACTTTCATTGCCGAGCAGTTTAGATTCCGCTCTCGGGTTTTTCGAGAGCTTTGATAAACATTTGCTTATTCCCAGAACAAACATACGCCAGGGATAGGTTGATACCATTATTGATTCCATTTCCCTCACTCCAGGAAACAGAACCTATTTACTTACTAATAATACCAGTTTTTTGTTCCGGTCATGAAATATGCATAGAGGATGTGTCACGCTGAGACGCAGTGTTTAATGGTTCGGTAACATTTCATCTTTATGTGAGAGGCAATCCACGTGAGCTAGTACGAATATGCGTTCATCACTTTTGTGAAGCTCAAGCGGTGATTGTGTGCTTCGTATCTGTAAGGTACAGTTACTTGAGGCTCTTGGACACAACTCCAGCTGAATTGTGTTGTGCGGTTTACCTAGGGTGCACATGCCAAAAACTGTAGCAACTATCTCTGGTTCACCTTCCCATATCCTTTGTACGCACAGAGTCTATACCTTCTGTTGATTTAAGGGACAGAGAGTATTACCTAGTTAATTTTGTATGTCTGGGACTGAGAGTATATACTACCTGATGTGTGACTGGGACAGAGAGTATACGACACATATGTGCTTCTGGGGAAGAGAGTATATATGACCTCTGTGCATCTGGAACGGAAAGTATATACCAACTCTAATATGTATCTGGGAAAGATAGTATATAACACCTATGTGTATCTGGGGTAGAGAGTATATATAACCTGTCTGTATCTGGGGAAGAGAGTATATACCACATCTGTATTTCTGGGGAAGAAAGAATTTACCAGTTTTGTATATGTGGGGTAGACAGTATCTACTATCTATGTGTATCTGGGGTAGAGATTACGTACTACCTATGTGTATCTGGGGTAGAAAGTATATACCAGTTCTGTATATCTGGGGTAGAGAGTATGTACTACCTATGTGTATCTGGGGTAGAGAGTATCTACTACCTATGTGTATCTAGGGTAGAGAGTATGTATTACCTATGAGTATCTTGGGTAGACAGTATCTACTACCTATGTATATCTGGGGCAGAAAGTATATACCAGTTCTGTATATCTGGGGTAGAGAGTATGTACTACCTATGTGTATCTGGGGTAGAGAGTATCTACTACCTATGTGTATTTGGGGAAGAGAGTAAATATAATCTATGTGTATCTGGGGTAGAGAGTAAATATAATCTATGTGTATCTGAGGTAGAGAGTATATACCACATCTGTATTTCTGGGGCAGAAGGTATATACCAGTTCTGTATATCTGGGGTAGAGAGTATGTACTACCTATGTGTATCTGGGGTAGAGAGTATATACTGGCTATGTGTATCTAGGGTAGAGAGTATCTACTACCTATGTGTATTTGGGGAAGAGAGTAAATATAATCTATGTGTATCTGAGGTAGAGAGTATATACCACATCTGTATTTCTGGGGCAGAAGGTATATATCAGTTCTGTATATCTGGGGTAGAGAGTATGTACTACCTATGTGTATCTGGGGAAGAGAGTATATATAACCTAGCTATGTGTATCTGGGGTAGAGAGTATATACTAGCTATGAGTATCTCGGGTAGAGGGTATATATACCTTTGTGTATCTGGGGAAGAGAGTATATGTGACCAAGGGACACAACTTTGCACAGCAAGGGGCCAGCCACTCTCCCATCCCTACTCGCCGTTTCCAGTGAGGAGACCCAGCCCACCGTCAATTGGCGGCTTTCGTTCATTAAGAGGGGTAATTTCGCCCGCCGACTTGATAGTCTCTGTATGGGTGTCACCATCATGCCGCTGAGCGGTTGTCTTGGACTCTGCTCTGACCGACGATTCGGGGTACTCGAATGATGATATGCGATCTGATTTGTAACAGTATATCATTTGGTTTGTTTCTTGGAGCAGCGGGAATGGTCCACGTCACGTGTAGAAGGTACAGAAATAATAAGCACCTCGTGAGTTCCTATTACACACTTTATTTAAAAATTCCGTTACCTTCACAATATCTGGGCCTGCAGTTGAGTAGTACATTGCATGAATTCATTGTAACTCGCGTAATGCGGTTTTGAAGACAGGTTAACGTTAAGTCTTTGAAAGGCATTTAGAAGTGATACACATAAGGAAGAGAATTTATTGATGTCAACTTCTTGGTGTTGCTCATAATAAAGAAGTTGACATCCATTAATTCTCTTCCTTAGCTTACTGTTATTCCGTGTTTAACAAAAATTAGATATATACCTTGAATTTAAGACGCGAACAAGAAGAAACGTTTTGAACTGTTATTTAGGATTCACGTCTGCCGTTATTTTTTTTGTTTAATGTGATAGTTGCGTGTTCAATATAATTTCAATATGGCTCCCTGCCATTTGGGAGACTATCGAGCCGAGGTGAAACTTGAGTATATGTCATATGGTGTGGATCTGGTGCTGATAATATATATGTAACAGTAAGATTGTGGAACTCGGGATTTCGTGAAATTCCTCAACATTTCAGTAAGTACATGAAAACCCCGTTGTGTCAGGGAGTTCATGTTATCCCTAGAATATTCAGGGATTTCAATATTTCACAGAATAACATGACCATCTCATCGGGTATCCAATAATTGCTTCGCGAACAGAGGCATATTTCCTACCCAAAGGACAGTGTGGGGCAGAACCGAAGCCCTAGGACTCTCCAACCTGCTGAATAGGGTCACCCATCCACCTACTCTCCGTGACCAACTTTGCTAAACTTCGCCTGATCTCTGATCTGTTATTTTTCCCAGGCACCCTCCTCCACCTGATATACCTCGCACAGATAGCAGAACGTTATTCCAGACATGGCGTCTTACAGCTCCTTGGAATATTAAGCAATTTAGATGTACTTCGGAACTGGCAGATGCTATTAACAGTGGCATTGACCGGCAACAGTAACTACGGTATTGACTGGTGGCAATGAAACCACACTGCTGGTAAATCCATATCATGAATAGAAACAGACGTGTAAAGGTATTTTTCAATACAACCAACCTTGTAGAATAATTCGCTGTATAAAGACTTCACATCAAAACGCCAGTCGTCAATCGATTCATTATACAGATAGTTCAAAGGGTGCGCTGCGATACATGAAATGCACACATTGCTCTTATTGAAATTTCATAACTGCTGCTTTTGGTATTGTGTGTTTTCGATTCAAGCCCCAGTGATTGCGTGACAGGTATTGACGACATGGGAAAGAGGAAAGTGTGTGTGTGTGTGTGTGTATGTGTAGGGGTGGGGTGGGGTGGATGGGTGTGTGTGTGTGTGTGTGGGGGGGGGGGGGGGGGGGGGGGGGGGGGGGGGTGGTGTCAATGACCAGTGATCGTGCTGTGCGCTTAAATTGAATAAAGTTACTTCCAACAGGACAATGTATACACAGACAGTAGCAGCAGTGAGTTGGGCCAGACTTTTAAATTTTGAGCTACCGGGTTTACAATGAGCCCTGAGTATAAAAAGGAAGGACCATTAAATGTTATTTTGGTGTGTGTGGAGGGGTTGGGGTTGGGGTGGGGGTGTGGAGGTGATGGGGTTGAGGGGTGGGGAGGGGTTAGGGGGAGTTGGGAGGGGCGGGGTGGAGTGGGTTTGTGGAGGGGTGGGGTGTGTGTATGGAGGGGAGTGTGTTAGTTAAGGGGTGGGGTGTGTATGTAGAGTGGTGTGTGTGTGTGAGAGAGCGAGAGAGAGAGAGAGAGAGTGTGTGTGTGTGTGTGTGTGTGTGTCGTGGGGGGGGGGGGGGGGTGTCAAGACAGGATCGGCTATAAAAACATGTTGGACTAAATACTATAGCTATTTTGGGATTTTGCAGTCATGATTCCCACTGAGGGCTTTTCATCAAGAGTGGTGTTTAACAGCAACCCCGCATAAATCTGAAGAAACATATTAGTGCATCTCCCCAGCCTCTGAATGAGAACACACAGGTGCGTACACTCCTCTAGCCTCTGAATGTGAACACACAGGTGCGTACACTCCTCTAGCCTCTGAATGTGAACACTCAGGAAAGGACACCTCTCCAGCCTCTGAATGAGAACACACAGGTGCGTACACTCCTCTAGCCTCTGAATGTGAACACACAGGTGCGTACACTCCTCTAGCCTCTGAATGTGAACACACAGGTGCGTACACTCCTCTAGCCTCTGAATGTGAACACACAGGTGCGTACACTCCTCTCGCCTCTGAATGTGAACACTCAGGAAAGGACACCTCTCTAGCCTCTGAATGAGAACACACAGGTGCTTACACTCCTCTAGCCTCTGAATGTGAACACACAGGTGCGTACACTCATCTAGCCTCTGAATGTCAACACTCAGGAAAGGACACCTCTCTAGCCTCTGAATGAGAACACGCAGGAAAGGACACCTCTCTAGGTTGTGAATGTGAACAATGAGGTAATGAACATCTGAACGTAATGAACGTGCATCTAGCCAGCATCTGAGAGATTAAACAAGAACGTATATCTAGCAAGCATCTGAGAGATCAAACAAGAACGTACATCCAGCCAGCCTCTTAGAGTGATCAAACAAGAACGTACATCTAGCCAGCATCTGAGAGATCAAACAAGATCGTACATCCTGCCAGCCTTTTAAAGTGATAAAAAAGAACGTACATCTAGCCAGCGTCTGAGTGATCAAAAAAGAACGTATGTCTAGCCAGCCTCTGAGAGATCAACCAAGAACGTACATCCTGCCAGCCTCTGAGAGATCAATCAAGAACATACATCCTGCCACCCTCTGATAGATCAATCTAGAACGTACAGCCAGCCAGCCTCTTAGAGTGATCAAACAAGAACGTATATCTAGCCAGCGTCTGAGAGATCAACCAAGAACGTACATCTAGCCAGCCTCTGAGAGATCAACCAAGAACGTACATCTAGCCAGCGTCTGAGAGATCAATCAAGAACGTACATCTAGCCAGCGTCTGAGAGATCAATCAAGAACGTACATCTAGCCAGCGTCTGAGTGATCAAACAAGAACGTATATCTAGCCAGCCTCTGAGAGATCAACCAAGAACGTACATCCTGCCAGCCTCTGAAAGATCAACCAAGAACGTACATCTAGCCAGCGTCTGAGAGATCAATCAAGAACGTACATCTAGCCAGCGTCTGAGAGATCAATCAAGAACGTACATCTAGCCAGCGTCTGAGTGATCAAACAAGAACGTATATCTAGCCAGCCTCTGAGAGATCAACCAAGAACGTACATCTAGCCAGCCTCTGAGAGATCAACCAAGAACGTACATCCTGCCAGCCTCTGAAAGATCAATCAAGAACGTCCATCTAGCCAGCCTCTGAGAGATCAAACAAGAGCGTAATATCTAGTCACCTTCTTATTGCAACGTTTAGGCAGTGTCCTCAAGATGGACGTATTCTAGGCTCGGTTGATACCAGTCTGTAATCTGACCCCTGTACTCTGAATGATGTTATCAGATTACACTGAGCTCTGAATTACACCATTTATATGCTGTGACTTGATTGCCGGACACCTGGCGTCTGGCCATCACCTAACAGTAAATATAACAGTAACAGTAAATAACAGGAAATAGAACATGTTTTCAGGACCTCAAATTAACACACTCAGATCTATTTTACAACAATGCGAGTCTTAGTGTCTTTCTATAACGATACTGAATAGCTTATGTATCTTTATCATTGAAAGGTGATGTGAACACATTGACACATCAGATTAGGTAATGAAAAGTTAATGAAACATCACCATAGATGTTCAGAATACATTGAAAGTTCACTTTGGAGTATGAGAACCCATTTAATGTTCCCATAAGGTGTGGTTAGTGCTCATCATTTTATTGGTGTATAAATACCTCCGCTTGGACGTCTCTCCAAAGCTGTGAATGGGGGAAGATGAGAGTGGTTCGTGAAGCACCATCAACTCCGCCGGCCGGCGGCTTCAAGTGCTTGTGCTCGCTCTGTATGTATAGGCAGTTATAGCGAGCTCATCGGAGGACGTGGCAGTTCAGTTAGTGCAGTACGCAGTAACACCGATTGCTTTTATTATTAATTCAGAGGTGAAGTATGCTGATCTTACGCAACAGTGTCATAATGAACACTTCTGACCTCAGGAAACTGCTGTCCGATGAGGCTTGTTGTTGATGTATTTGACGATATATTGATTAAGGGCATTAGTGTTCATTTTTACACAAAACACCGAGGCTCAGTCAGTGTTAATGCCATCATAACATGGCACATCAAATGTAATATGCTTGATATAACTCATGTTACTTCATTTCTTAATCAAACATATCTTAATCAATAAACTGCCCGGGACATATGGTTACGAGAAGCAGCATAGAGTTATCAATATTGCACTTCTCTCACACTCCGGAAAACTCACAGCCTTTGGTTCTTTTTAATTATGTCTACAATGAATAGCATCAAAATCTATTTCTGAATGCAAGCAGACATAAGAGGAAGAGCAGATGAAGTACTTGTTGTCGTAGCAAAACACAAAAGTATATAAAAAAAATGACAAACTCCGAATCGTGCTCTGATGACACGTGATGAGACAATCAACTTCCTTACACTTGGAAAATACCATGGTAACAGCATGCAACAAAAAACTGTTAATGGACAAAAACGTTTCCCAACATGAACATGATAAAAGCGCCCATGTAGCTGAACACGACACACATTTTTCAGCGTTACGTCCCTTAACCGGACCAGGATGCGAGGGTTGTAAGTTCGAATTCAGTGATCTTTCGACTTCACTAAGTACGGCATCAATAGCGGTTGATTTTAAAAAAATGCATTATTCTTTTAAGATAATTTATTTCAAACTTCTCAGCAAAGAAATATAAACGTTAAAGATGGTACTTGTTGTTACCCTGCCTGTCGCTCGGCATTAAGGGGCTAAAACAAGGACTGGAGTCAGCATACTATGTCTGAGTGGGATATTCGTGTTAAACTGCGGCATGGTATCTCAGTGGCCTATCTCTATAAAATCGGTTAGTCCGGACTAGTACAAGCAGCACACACACGCGTGTGCATGCACGTCGCTATGTAAGTACAATAATCTTTGACGCGACGTTAAACCTCATTCCCCCTCACCTAACCTTGTCATATAAATGTAGCCTGTCTACCGGGCGTATGAGGTATGCAATAGCACTGTGCAATGTTTACACCTTTGCGGGATGTTGTGGCAGCATAGCAACAGATGGACAGGTGTACATATACACCGGTAGCCCAATATACAACACATGCGTGACAGAAGTCAGATTGTGACAGGAGCTGCAACAGTAGTGTCACAGCTTCATCACAGTTATAACACAGATATATAGTAGACAGTGTCTCTGTAACGGGAATACATCACAGTTATAACACAGATATATAGTAGACAGTGTGTCTCTATAACGGGAATGCATCACAGTTATAACACAGATATATAGTAGACAGTGTGTCTCTATAACGGGAATGCATCACAGTTATAACACAGATATATAGTAGACAGTGTGTCTCTATAACGGGAATACATCACAGTTATAACACAGATATATAATAGACAGTGTGTCTCTGAAACGAGAATACATCACAGTGATAACACAGTGATATCGTGGATAGTGTATCTCTGAAACGGGAATACATCACAGCAATAACACAGATATATAGTAGATAGTGTATCTCTGTAACGGGAATACATCACAGTTATAACACAGTGATGTCGTGGATAGTGTGTCTCTGTAACGGGAGTACATCACAGTTATAACACAGTGATGTCGTGGATAGTGTGTTTCTGTAACGGGAATACATCACAGTTATAACACAGTGATATCGTGGATAGTGTGTCTCTGTAACGGGAATACATCACAGTTATAACACAGTGATATCGTGGATAGTGTGTCTCTGTAACGGGAATACATCACAGTTATAACACAGTGATATCGTGGATAGTGTGTCTCTGTAACGGGCGTACATCACAGTTATAACACAGTGATATCGTGGATAGTGTGTTTCTGTAACGGGAATACATCACAGTTATAACACAGTGATATCGTGGATAGTGTGTCTCTGTAACGGGAATACATCACAGTTATAACACAGTGATATCGTGGATAGTGTGTCTCTGTAACGGGAATACATCACAGTTATAACACAGTGATATCGTGGATAGTGTGTCTCTGTAAAGGGAATACATCACACTTATAGCACACCGATATCGCGGATAGTGTATCTCTGTAACGGAACTACACCACAATTAAAACACAATTATATCGTGGATAGTGTATCTCTGTTACGGGACTCCATCACACTTTTAACAGTGATTTCCTGGATAGTGTATCTCTGTAACACATGACTCCATCACCAGGATAACATTGTGATATCGTGGAGAGTGTATCTCAATAACGAGACTACGTGACAGTTTTACACAGTGATATCACAACTCTAACTCAAGGATATCACAACTAAAACATATCTACATCACAGCTATTTTCAGGACAATCACAGTAATATAATCAATGTCAGTTTCATTACGACTATTTAAAAGCGGTCTACCCTAACTCTTTTGACGCAATGGCATACGACGACCGGGTATGATGACCGCAAGTTAAATCAGGACACGTTACCCATTAACGCTGCCCACGCATACCCACCCACCCTGACCCAACACGAAGTGTGTTCGACCCCCGTCACCCCCTCGATCAACAGTCACGCAACAATGTCCTATATTGTCTGGTCCGGGTAGTTCTACTCGTTACTCAGTGACAACAACACACATAGTGCTGCAAGGACGTGTTTGGGGCTGAATGTCTAACTTTATTGTTGCCATTCTAAGTGTTATAGAAGGCTTCTCACGTCTCCCGGATTATGTCCTGACCCGGCGGAGATGAATGTTTTGTAGCGAGGCTTCGGTTACTGATAACCCGTCGTCTATGTCAACGTATACATGAAGCTACGAGGCAGCTGTGTATGTAGCCGGGTACACATGCGAAGGCAAGACGTGAAGTCGATAACTTCTTCTAGCCAGGTATATATGTGATGGCAAAGTGTCATCGCTAACATCATAGATCGTAAATATATGTAGGCAAAACGTTGTCCATATCTCTGAGTAAGGGGGTACAGATATGTAGGCATGGGTTGTCCATGACTCTGTATGTCCAGGTACAGATGTGTAGGCATGGGTTGTCCACGACTCCATCTAGCCAGGTACAGACGTGTATGCAATGGGTTGCCGATGACTCTATCTAGCCAGATACAGCTAGATATGAATATGCAATGGGTTGTCGACAACTCCATCTAGCCAATTACAGCTAGATATGTATATGCAATGGGTTGTCGACAACTCCATCTAGCCAGGTACAGACGTGTATGCAATGGGTTGCCGATGACTCTATCTAGCCAGGTTCAGCTAGATATGTATACGCAATGGGTTGTCGACAACTCTATCTAGCCAGGTTCAGCTAGATGTGTATATGCAATGGGTTGTCGACAACTCTATCTAGCCAGGGACAGTTAGATGTGTATATGCAATGGGTTGCCGATGACTCTTTCTAGCCAGGTACAGCTAGATGTCTATATGCAATGGTTTGTCGACAACTCTATCTAACCAGGTACAGAGGTGTATGCAATGGGTTGCCGATGACTCTTTCTAGCCAGGTACAGCTAGATGCGTATATGCAATGGGTTTCCGATGACTCTATCTAGCCAGGTACAGCTAGATGTGTATATACAATGGGTTGTAGACAACTCTATATAACCAGGTACAGAGGTGTATGCAATGGGTTGCCGATGACTCTATCTAACCAGGTACAGCTAGATGTGTATATGCCATGGGTTGCCGACAACTCTATCTAGCCAGGTACAGCTAGATATTTTTATGCAATGGGTTGTAGACAACTATATCTAGCCACGTACGGGGTGAAGGCAATGTGTTGCCGGTGACTCCATCTAGCCAGGTACAGCTAGATGTGTATATGCAATGGGTTGTCGACAACTCTATCTAGCCAGGTTCAGCTAGATATGTATATGCAATGGGTTGTCGACAACTCCATCTAGCCAGGTACAGACGTGTATGCAATCGGTTGCCGATAGCTCTATCTAGCCAGGTACAGCTAGATATGTATATGCAATGGGTTGCCGATGACTCTATCTAGCCAGGTTCAGCTAGATATGTATATGAAATGGGTTGTCGTCAACTCCATCTAGCCAGGTACAGACGTGTATGCAATCGGTTGCCGATGTTCGGAGTCAGTATACTAGATGTGTGGATCCATGATAAACTGCGGCATATGGTACCTCAGTGGGCTAGCACTATAAATCCGGCACCAGTCTGGTCTGGTCGACATGGACAAACGTGCACGTTGCTATAAAAGTGCAATAATCTTCATCTCTTCGTCCTCCTTGGCTCCCTTGACTTGGCCCAGTCACTCCCAGGTATGTTTACGCCTCAACAAACAGGTGGACTTTGTATCCGTTGACTACCTATGATGTCAGGTAAACTTGTGTTTGTAAAAAGGATTTATATATGCTGACATGTGACTAAAATGTAGGTATATGCGATAACTACTTTGATCTTGATAAATCACTGTCCTGAACGCTCCACAAAGAAAGCCCCCTCCAAGTTCACTCCCCGTGATATACAACATTCGGAGAAGGTTGCTCCGGGCCCTACACTTGAAAGGATGCTGTGGTGTTGTGTTCATATCAATTGACACGACAGTGACCCCGAAGCGATGACCTGGTTTGGGGCTGAGTCACGACTGACGGCAGATATCGAATTAATAGGCTGTGAAACTTTGTGACAGCTTTCTCCTAGTTAACGAACATTTGTGTTCTAAGGGTGTCCTGTTTGTCAGCACCCTACCCGTGGGTTTCACCGAAGTGGTAAACGTCTGAGGCCTGCATCACTTCGGGCTTTCCTCCCACATTAAGCTGACACGCCCTGATATAACTGGAATACTGTTAAAAGCGGCGTTAAACCCAACTCACTCACTCACTCACTCACTCTAAGGGTGTCAAGCAATAACCCTTTCACGAAAATGGCTGACACAGCAAAACTGCTCCCATTACATAAAATGCACAATGGTCAGTATATTGTCCTGCACCATGGAATATATTAATTTCATCAGAGACCATATACCAACGGTATGATTTCATATCAACAAAACAAAACCCTAGCCAGCTCTAATTAATCCACATACAGCATCAGAAAAATATTTGTTTTAATATTAGAGGAGAGAATTGAATTGTGTAATAAGAGATTTCACAGACTTTATGTTAGTCCATGGTCTGTGGTCACAACAGCAAGTATATGACGTGATGACCACTAGAGCGTTACGGTCACCGTAGGGCCATTTGAACCTTAGTTAGGATCACTATAACAACTACTTGCTCACTACAGCCAGCATCAGGAGAACTCTATCCAATGTCAGGATAGCAAAAGGTATTTGGATCACAATAACCACGTACAGGATCATTATATAACAACTGACAAGATCATTATAATCTATGACAGGATCACCATACCTACAACCAGGTTTACTATAACTACTGACAGAATCACTAAATAACCTATGACAGGATCACTTAATAACCTATGACAGGATCACTTAATAACCTATGACAGGATCACTTAATAACCTATGACAGGATCACTTAATAACCTATGACAGGATCACTTAATAACCTATGACAGGATCACTAAATAACCTATGACAGGATCACTAAATAACCTATGACAGGATCACTAAATAACCTATGACAGGATCACTAAAACTAATGAAAGGATCACTAAACCTACTGACAGAATCACCATAGCTACCGATAGGATTACTAAAACTACTGACAGGATAACTAAAACTACTGTCAGGATCACTAAAACTACTGACAGGATCACCACAACTGCCGACAGGATGACCTTTTTCACTTTCGCCATCTTGGATCGAAAACGAGGCTTGGAGAGCACAGCTCCATGCAGTGTGAGTCGCATCAGCTGATAGGGAACAGAGAGCATGTTGTGCATTTCACTGTGATGGACATTTCAAAAGAAAAATGGCATCCTTTGTATCTAATACAGAAGATATTGCACATTTAATCCTGAGGTCCAATTAAAATATGCCTGTAATACATTGGAATTCGCATTTTGCTGTCAGGTGCATTTCGAAATGCGTATTTCCGAAGAAGATTGTTTTATCAAACCTCGTCGGTATATGGGTACAATGTGATGGTATATTCAATGAGTTTTGTATCGTAAATGAACAGCATAACGTGAAACACGTCCGTGTATTTTGCTACTTTGCTCAGTCAACGCGAAGCTTGGCGAACTCGAGATCATCGATCACGTTTATTTCACGTTTCATAGTGGTGTTTGCTGCTTTTTCTGCTATGATTTTCATGCAAACATATTACGATGTAAATGAAATTGGTTCACAAAATAACTCGTGTCAAAATAAATATTCCGAAGGGGCGATAATTATATTCAGTGTGAATAACTTTTCTTCTCCTTCAAGCATCACTTATTAAACCTTTTTTTGGCGATTAAGATTGCACCGGGCACGACACAAGTAATACTGTGTGAAATGTTTAAAATAGGTTAAAATGAAACTTAAAATTAATTAATATAAATATTGCATGAAATAGAAGAAATAAGCATCAACCTCTTGAACACCCTGACCTAATCACATATGATGATAGGGAATTGTATACCAAAAGGAGTCTACCATACAGTTATCCTGAAAAGTATGAAAATGTCTTGATCAGATATGGGTAGAGATAAAATAACAAAGATGAAAAGGAATCAACTTCAACTCGTAATGAAACCAAGATGAAATAAATGTACCGGTACAAATTATGTTGATGGAAAGAGCCAAAACATAAAATAACCTAATCAGCATATATCAATCACTGTAAAGAGGTTCTACTATGCGATGTGTCATTTATGACATTAAATTGAAAGCCAAATATCCTTTTTAGTTACAGCAGAACCATAATTAATTATTTGTTAGATTTTAGAATGACAATAGAAAATGTTAGTAGATTAATAAAGGAATTCAGGTTGAAGTCTGGATCTGAAGATAGATTTTGTTACACCTCAGTTGAGCGTGACAAGAATGAATTTAACTTGTCTTCTTGCAAACTTTTGTATACATATTCTTTCTTTGACACTGATCATGAAACCACTGGCTACCAAACTATTCATACACGAAATCTATAATTTTATTATATCTAATTTAGGATCACTACTACTGACAGGATCACTATATATCCTATGACAGGATCACTAGAACTACTGGCAGGATCACAATATATCCTATGACAGGATCACTATATATCCTATGACAGGATCACTAAAACTACTGACAGGATCACCACAACTACTGACAGGATCACTATAACTACTGACAGGATCACTATAACTACTGACAAGTTCACCATATATCCTATGACAGGATCACTAAAGTAACCACTAACAGGATAACTTTGACAACTGATATACTTGATATAACCACTGACACAAGTTATTGTTTTGGGGTCACAGTTGATGTCATAACTTGAACAAATCACACGGGTCATTAATCACCAACTGGTAATCCTTGAACGCCACACCAGCCATTTTAAGCAATCCATCCTAGTTTCCCACCCTACCTGTCTACACAAAGGTCGCACCACACACAGCACAAAGAGACCACCACCGCTTACCCCCCGCCCCCACCCCCTATCCCACCGCCTCACCCCCACCCCCGTCGTGAGCAGCTAACCCCCCTGCTGCCTGCTGGCACTTCGTGCATTGAACAACCGCCCCGGGCAACTGCCACATTCATCAGCAGAGGTGACGCAATTCACCATCCAAATTTCAATGACAATCTGGGATACAGAAGATTCAAGGTAGACATGCTTGGGAATGTGTGATTATAACTACCGCAACCGGGCTCCCACTTATACACAAGGATCCAGGGCTAAACTTGACATTTCACAATAACACAATAATGAACCTGCACTTTTAACACAATAATTCTGTGGCCAGCACCTGTCGCGAGTACGTGTTAAACCGTTACGTTACAGCGTGCACACTGTAACACTACATACAGCATGTACCTGTAACACTATAATCTGCAAGTGGAATACTGTAACACTACAACCACAAATTATAACATTGTATCGCTATAATCTGACCATGTAATACTGCCACCTCTGCTTGTAACAATGAATCGCTATAACCTAAAACTGTAATACTACAACCTCAGCTTGTAACAATGTATCGCTACAACCTGACCCTGTAACACTACAACCTCAGCTTGTAACAATGTATCGCTACAACCTGACCCTGTAACACTACAACCTCAGCTTGTAACAATGTATCGCTACAACCTGACACTGTAACACTACAACCTCAGCTTGTAACAATGAATCGCTACAACCTGACACTGTAACACTACAACCTCAGCTTGTAACAATGTATCGCTACAACCTGACACTGTAACACTACAATATCAGCTTGTAACAATGTATCGCTACAACCTGACACTGTAACACTTCAACCTCAGCTTGTAACAATGAATCGCTACAACCTGACCCTGTAACACTACAACCTCAGCTTGTAACAATGTATCGCTACAACCTGACACTGTAACACTACAACATCATCTTGTAACAATGTATCGCTACAACCTGACCCTGTAACACTACAACCTCAGCTTGTAACAATGAATCGCTACAACCTGACACTGTAACACTAAAGTCTCTACTTGTAACAAGGTATCGCTATAACCTGACCCTGTAACACTAAAGTCTCTACTTATAACAATGTATCGCTACAACCTGACCCTGTAACACTAAAGTCTCTACTTGTAACAATGAATCGCTATAACATACAGGTGCAACACAATAACATCAACAGCTTTACGTGTAGCAAATCAGCCCCACCCCCTGCACCAATAGCAGCAGAACACTGTAGCTTGCAATTGTATCCCTGTAACGCTACAAACCTACTCCTGTAACAAAGTACACTACACGGACATTAGCAGTGGTATGAACACTTGAACCATGAGATAAATGATTGATGATTGATGATTGATGATTGACGGTGTAGTCTCTGGTTTGATGCAGCAGTTCAAAGAGATGCCTGTTCCATTGTCCATTGACATACTTCCATGTCCAGTTGAGACTGTACTTCCGTCAACAACATCACGATGCAATTCTCCGATTCTAAAGGTCATTCTTTGTCCACGAGTTCTACCCTTTGTGATCCCTTGCGTGTTTTGTCACTCTGACCCCACGGCTTTGTCCACCGCGGGCCTGGCCGACAGATCTGTAGGGGTTGAGGTTAGGCAATTGACAGGACTGCTCCCCGGTCATGAGGTCTGGGGGTAAAGTCTGCTCCCCAGCCAGATGAGTGAGTGTTGAGGGTAGCGCACTGTCTGTGAAACAATAATTATATCGAATAGTTTGCTCGGAGAGTGGGGTGTCGGTGGTTCGATCCCCTGGCCGCGTCAATTAAGACGTTAAAGATGTTACGTTTTGTTACCCTATATATGCCGCTGGGCAGCAGGGTCGGCCCGGAGTCAGTATACTGTGTCTGAGTGGGGTATTCATGTTAAACTGCGGCATGGTATCTTAGTGTGCTAGCACTATGAACCGGGATAGAACAATATCAACTCAAAACCAAGAACTGCAGTGAGATCCGCTTTCTGCCGTAGATCTGGTAAACCAAGTGAAGCAATAGCGAAGGCCAAACTAAAAAAAAATCTGAGAGATGGACAGCTACTCGAACGTATATAAACAGAGAAGCCAAAGATAAAAATGAAATTATATCAACAGACGAAATAGAAATCATATCAATACAAAATCAGAAATTCTGTGAGAACCAAAACTCGCATTACATATGTGTTCCCTACTCACACACATGAGTCCCAAAGAGGGACAGGTCAGGCGAAATTGCGGAGGCAGAGGCGGCTTCTTAAACACTTAACTCAACAACAACAACAATAACAACAACAACAACAACGCACACACACACGTGCATGCACCTCGCTGTGTAAGTGAAATTCTCTTTTCTCCTCATCACCTCACCTCTATCACGGAACACTCAAGTCACTAAAGTCCCTATTTGTAACAATGTATGGCTATAACCTGGCCCTGTATTCAACACTGAATACACCGCCGTGTCAGTATTATGTATACTTTCATTTCAACACTGAATACACCGCCGTGTCAGTATTATGTATACTTTCATTTCAACACCGAATACACCGTCATGTCAACATTATGTATACTTTCATTTCAACACTGAATACACCGCCGTGTCAGTATTATGTATACTTTCAGTTCAACACTGAATACACCGCCGTGTCAGTATTATGTATACTTTCATTTCAACACCATATACACCTCCGTTTTGATATTATATATTCATTCCTACACTGTATAGTTCAACATATCAACATCTGCAATGTCAGCAATGCGCGTGGCAGATATACAGCGTCACTATAGGGGTTCCTTCATGGCTCACCTGAATTTGAATTTTAAAGTTGCTCATGTTTTCAGTCACTAGTTCAGCCTCGAATATGTCCACGTCGACGTGATATTGATAACACGATACTGACGGTTGAGATAAACAGTCACTCACTCACTCCTGAAAGGGATGCTAACATGACAGGCTCGCCGCCACACTGGACAGATGACGTGTGGATGTACCTGACAACAATACCTGATATTTGACTCCGCGATGGCTAGCTAATACGGTGAGAATGTAGCCACGATCCACATCACATGCCTATCTATTACCGTCTGTCTCACTGACAGACATGTATACCACTGACAGTTAACAAGCTCACCATAACCAACCCCTAAAATGACACCTTCAGTCTTTAACGCTGCTTTACCTTGTCAACACCTGTCTACTGTATCAGAAAGCCATGCCGTCGACATGCAACGCAATTCTCTGTACAGAGTTGCGCCCCTTAGCATGCCAGGATCCTATAATTGAGTTTCAATCCCATATCCGCCCTAATTTGATTTGGTTTCTCAGCTCGTTTGTGCTCGCGGGTTTCGACAAAAGACTCAGCGTGAGTGAGTATTATCACCCATCTTCTAAGATCAACGTTGCATTGCGCCTACCTGACATCAAACTGACACGTTGGGACATTAGTGAAATCACACTTAAATCGAAGTTAAGCCAAACTCGCTCACTTGGTCTAGGTGAGACTGTCTACCCGCTGAACCAGTAGGGGTTGTAACGAAAGCGTTAATCTGTTTATTAAGCCTGGATTTAATCGTTTAACCTAGGCTGCCGACCCCTGCTGTAGGGCTCGCGGCTTGTGTGCACACTGGATGACATACACGGGAATATAATACTTATACCCGCGGGTGAACTTTATACATGTCATTGTCAAATATACGAAAGAGTTTAACATGCAAAGTCACCTTGAAGATCATGACATTAAGTAAATAGTCTAGGTCTTGTCTGAAACATGCTTGACTTCTAAGGAGGGTGTAGTGGTCGTGGTGGAATAGGTAGACCTCGGAATTGAGAGTAGGGCTGGGGAGGATATATTGGTATCGTGAGCGTTGGATGGAACTTGGAGGAAGATTTGGGGATGGGGAGGAAGAGTGTGGGCTTGAGAGGAAGAGTTAGAGGTGGGGAGGAGTGTATTCGTGTAATGAGGGTCGAAGTTGGGAGTTATCACATGGGAGGGTGTATTGGCAAGGTTAGCGGGGTGGGGGAATGGGGTTGGGGGGTGTATTGGTCAGGAAAGAGTGAGCGTTACCGGGAATTAGGAGTAAAGGCTTGGACTGTGTATTGACCTGGCAAATACCTCTTGATCTTAATCAACCGTTGACATTTTATGTAAAATGACATCATCAAATATGTAATATTGTTGGTTTTGTGTCTGCAGGAATGTATGTATGTCTGGAAAATTTATATGAATCATAATGCTTTGTCATTTTTTAATTACTTTTTTTTAAAATTGCATCTCTCCCGTAACGGAATGTTTCTGCAATAAATAGTAACTTATCTTAGAAGTGGCAGTTTTGAGCAAGATTGAAGGATTAAGTTTTGGTCGAGGACAATATGATTAATTGTCAAGCAGCCTGTCGTACTTCTCCCCTGGAAACCTAGCCGACCGTGACGGTCGACCTCTCCACCGGCCTGTTCTACTTCACCGGCTCCACTCGTCTCGACGAAACACCTGAGTCAGCATTTCCACAGCCAGACACATGTGACCTTTACCTTGGCGAGTCCCGGCGAGCCCGCAAGTCAAGCTTTGTCTGATAGAGGGTGGGTGGGGTGTACTACTAGGTAGGGAATGGACTGATACAGGGAGAGTGGGGTGTACTACTAGGTAGGGAATGGACTGATACAGGGTGGGTGGGGTGTACTAGTAGGTAGGGAATGGACTGATACAGGGAGGGTGGGGTGTACTACTAGGTAGCGAATGGAGGGATACAGGGTGGGTGGGGTGTACTACTAGGTAGGGAATGGAGGGATACAGGGTGGGTGGGGTGTACTACTAGGTAGGGAATGGGGGATACAGGGTGGGTGGGGTGTACTACTAGATAGGAAATCGACTGATAATGGGTGGAGTGAGATGGGGAGGGTGGGTTGTATAAGGGACAGTGATAGGGTGTGTTTGTAATTGGAACGCGTGTGCTATGATGGAGCAAGGGCTTACTTTAAGATTAACTGATGCGATGAGGGAGATTGGGGAGTTCTTAGGCTAACATCTGGTCTCTGAAATGAACATATTTTACAGATAAAAAACAGTTAAATAATACTTATGAAATATAATAGAAAGGAGCCCATGGACATCATTTTCAGATATTGCATTTTATCTAGACTTGCGAAATATTATAGACTTGCATGGACTATTTTGGATATATTTGTTTTAGGGTCTGTATGACAAACTACGGGGAGTTCGAGGCGAGTGAGATTTTGAGTTTTTGATAGGGGGAGATAGGGGAAGACTCTGATACAAGTGTCGTGGTTGAGTTGTAAGAAGGGACTGATTCAGGGAGGGGTCAGGAAATGGGATGGGAGATGAGGATGTAGGGAAGAGGACTAAAAGAGGAAGACGGTGAAGGTGGGGTTGAAATAGGGAAGGTATGATACGGGAGGGGAAGGTATGAGAAGGGGAGGTGAGGTGATATCGGTAAGTGTTTGTTTGTTTGTTTGTTTGTTTGTTTGTTGATTTATTTGTTGTTTAACGTCGCACTCGGCAATATTCCAGCTATATGACAGCGGCCTGTACGTAATCGAGGCTGGATCAGACAATCCAGTGTTTGACATCATGAGCATCGATCGACGCAATTGGGACACGATGACATGCATCAACCAAGTCAGCGAGCCTGACCACCCGATCCCGTTAGTCGCCTCTTACGACAAGCACAGTCGCCTTTATGGCTGAAGACCAATTCCAAACCGGATCATGACGGGTGTTAGTAAATATGTTAGAAATAACAGTGCAATAAACACAATCATAACTACAATATACACAAATAATACATGACCCTGGTTTACACCAATTTAAAGTGCAAAAGTAAGTAAGTATAATTTAGTATAATGTTTCAAGAATACGACAAATGGCGTATGTTGATGCCGTATGTGCGTAACCCCCTCTGTACATGTGCGTGGCCCCTGTATAAATTATTTGTCTCCATGTGGGGTATGTACACAACACAGCATGAAACATCGTTACACCCAACTCATTAATGTATAAATAATGAAATGCCACCCAGGACAAGAGGGCACGGCGATACATCAGTGTCGGTCTTGCAAATATCTACCAATCGATCACAATTAGTTGACAGTCATACGAATATGTTCGACTACAGAGTGCGTGCTACTGTCCATGCTGATCTCCTCACTGACACACATGTCGACGGATCATGTATGAGGAAGTGAGTTTCTTGCGTGTGCTCCTGGCGCCTGGAACGGTGTAACAATTGGTTCCGGGAGATGCGAGACTAGATAAAACCTCTGTTATGTGTAATGCTACCTTATGTGTGATTGCATGTGTGATTGCATGTGTGGTTTGGAACTGCTTTACGAAGTGTCAATAGGGTTTATGGGTAATTCTATTGATTGATGAGTGTTTTGACATGGGTCATAATTATTAAAGATATATATTTTTAGCCGTCTTCATCTCACACCTGTTTATTTCGCTACAATAATATTTAGCGGGAGACATTTTCTATATCAAATCCCTGGTATAACCTCGGTGCCCTCCATCAGAGCCCTGCTATAACACTGTGCCCTCTACCAGAGCCCTGCTATGACCTCGGTTCCCTCCATCAGAGCCCTTTTATAACCTCGGTGCCCTCAATCAGAGCCCTGATATAACCTCGGTTCCCTCCATCAGAGCCCTGGTATAACCTCGGTTCCCTCCATCAGAGCCCTGTTATAACCTCGGTGCCCTCCATCAGAGCCCTGGTATAACCTCGGTTCCCTCCATCAGAGCCCTGGTATAACCTCGGTTCCCTCCATCAGAGCCCTGTTATAACCTCGGTTTCCTCCATCAAAGCCCTGATATAACCTCGGCGCCCTCCATCAGAGCCCTGATATAACCTCGGCGCCCTCCATCAGAGCCCTGATATAACCTCGGCGCCCTCAATCAGAGCCCTGATATAACCTCGGTTCCCTCCATCAGAGCCCTGATATAACCTCGGTGCCCTCAATCAGAGCCCTGATATAACCTCGGTGCCCTCAATCAGAGCCCTGATATAACCTCGGTTCCCTCCATCAGAGCCCTGTTATAACCTCGGTTCCCTCTATCAGAGCCCTGGTATAACCTCGGTTCCCTCCATCAGAGCCCTGGTATAACCTCGGTTCCCTCCATCAGAGCCCTGGTATAACCTCGGCGCCCTCCATCAGAGCCCTGCTATAACCTCGGTGCCCTCCATCAGAGCACTGGTATAACCTCGGCGCCCTCCATCAGAGCCCTGGTATAACCTCGGCGCCCTCCATCAGAGCCCTGGTATAACCTCGGTTCCCTCCATCAGAGCCCTGGTATAACTTCAGCGCCCTCTACCAGAGCCCTGGTATAACCTCGGCGCCCTCCCTCAGAGCCCTGCTATAACCTCGGTGCCCTCCATCAGAGCCCTGGTATAACCTCGGCGCCCTCTATCAGAGCCCTGGTATAACCTCGGCGCCCTCCATCAGAGCCCTGGTATAACCTCGGTTCCCTCCATCAGAGCCCTGCTATAACTTCAGCGCCCTCTACCAGAGCCCTGCTATAACCTCGGCGCCCTCCCTCAGAGCCCTGCTATAACCTCGGTGCCCTCCATCAGAGCCCTGCTATAACCTCGGTGCCCTCCATCAGAGCACTGGTATAACCTCGGCGCCCTCCATCAGAGCACTGGTATAACCTCGGCGCCCTCCATCAGAGCCCTGGTATAACCTCGGTGCCCTCAATCAGAGCCCTGGTATAACCTCGGTGCCCTCCATCAGAGCACTGGTATAACCTCGGCGCCCTCCATCAGAGCCCTGGTATAACCTCGGCGCCCTCCATCAGAGCCATGCTATAACACTCTACTCTCTATCAGATCCCTGATATTACACTGTGTCCACGGCCAGATCCCTGGTATAACACTGTGCCCTCCGTCAGATCCCTGATATAACACTGTTCCCTCCGAATGATTCCTGGTATAACATCGGTGCCCTCGGTCAGATCCCTAATATACCTTCGATGTCCTCCGTCAGATCCCTGGTATAACACATGTACGTTATTCATGTCTCATCAAAGGCCACATCGTATACTCAACTAAGAGTAACGCACAACGTCATAAAGATCAGAACTCCGATGCTGTACCTCTCTGTGTGAAGAGCTGTCAAACCATCCATAGAGGTCACGTCAGGTCAACCCTGGGCGTATTTCGACCTCGAAATTGTGTGTGGGTCTCTTTAGAAACGGTTACGTTTAACTATATTCTTTATTTCATCAATAGGGTTTGTTTTTAATCACAGTGTCTGCTTCGATCTGAACAAAAGAATAACAAGACGAAAAAACAACTGTTTCATCGACTGTGCACCCTTTACGCGGTAGGTGCCATGGCGCTCAGGAAAACAGCGGTCATTTTTTTTATTCTCCACTCGGAACTGCTCGTTATCGAGATAAAGATAATCCAACCTTCCACGCTGATTGACTGATTAGAAAGTTCACCTGACGTGACCTCCAGAGGTTTGTTAAATCTTCAGGTGTGACATCGGAGTAAAAGAT
This sequence comes from Haliotis rufescens, assembly GCF_023055435.1. Classification (NCBI taxonomy): domain Eukaryota; kingdom Metazoa; phylum Mollusca; class Gastropoda; order Lepetellida; family Haliotidae; genus Haliotis; species Haliotis rufescens. Next base: position 39,307,998 of record NW_025963780.1, on the reverse strand, counting down.
TTGTTTTTTGAGACTAGAGTAATGTGTTAAAGGCATAACCTAAAACACTATGAATTGTAAAGGTGTGTCAGATAGGTATGACAGATTCTGAAAGATCCTTTACTCTACCTTGACCTATAAAACAAATTTTATTTCAAAATTACACAACCTTCTCAAGAAACCCCAAAAAGGCGTGTACTCTACTGGGACAAACTCTAACAACAATGTCCCGACCCACTTGACCCGCATAATTGTGGTCACTAACACTTTAGGTTTCCGCTCATCTTAATTTAATACGTCGCCGGTGATGTCTCTATCACCATCGGAACACGGTATCTCAACACACATCCTTATCACGTGGCTTTACCCAACACGCAAACGTCTCCTCCAGCAGTGAGTAGTTCCCATCCATCGGTGGCTATTTTCTCCACCACGGCCGGATATTTCCAAAACGCTATCTGAGAACAAAGACAAAGATGCTTCAACTGGCGATAACTGGGCTATTCTCATCACGACCTCCTGGACCACTTCTCTCATTTGGGTGCTCTCCACTCTCCTTCGTCTTAACCCCTTCATGGAATCGACCTAAGACAAGTTTGGTCCAAGACGAAGAAGGGCGAGTACTATTAGAATCGGTTGGTCAAAATGACTGCGTCTTAAAGGCAACCAGAAAAGCCTTATTTTCAGCTTAAAATAGTATATCGTTAAAAAAATACAGTGACCTGTACCTCGTATCAAAAACAGCCTTAAACAACTGCGTCTGAAAGGCAACCAGAAAAGTCTTATTTTCAGCTTAAAATAGTATATCTTTAAAAAAAATACAGTGACCTGTACCTCGTATCAAAAACAGCCTTAAACTTTGATGCCATGCTTTGATACAGGAGGTCGGGGTTATCCAACTATTTAAAGGTCAAGGTCATGTGACTACACAGAAGATCTAGGTCGTTTAATGTCAGCGACATCCAATTATACAAATCAGAGTCACTCCAAAATATCACACATTCCACTACATAGACGATATATCCATTGTATGCTCGTCAGCTTGTGTTCATGGTCATCGCAGCAAATAAAAGTCCCAGTTTATAAATTGCCAAGCGATCGAAATGAAGTACTTGTCTGTCGTTATGATCATAAATATTACAAAGTCCATTTAGACATGAATAGAAGACGGACGTTATACATTTAATTTGATATGTTGATATCCTTCGTCGCATATATCATAATTTCAATATTGATCAATAAGAGGTGTACACCGCACATAGATGATATATGATATTATCATCTTTACGTATGCCTATATCGTACATCTCATACGTGATATATGCTGTATCCGCCAAGGAGGCTGGGAGTGTCAACACATACCAGTACACCATGTTGTTATAGCCATGTTCTTATAGTTCATCATATACATGTATACATGTATCCATCAAAATCTATCGATTTATCCTAGGCATCGTTAATCAAATATGGCATATATGTACACCTTCTTAAGAATAAGTAAATCGTAAATTCATACAGACTACGTGTTATATCCATCAGTATGGCGAATGTATCGTACATCACATACCACATATATGTTATATACACCAACCAGATGATAAGTAGCTGTGCTATAAAAGACATTAAATTTATTACTTTTAAAAGTAGATACATATATTGTAATTCAAAGCAGCTACATATGTATAAATGTAATTCGAAGTAGCTACATATGTACATGTAATTCGTTGTATTTGTGTTGGTTTGTGGGATTAATCTGGACATGGCGGTCAAGTGTCCAGCGGAGTCGCTCAGGTGAAATATGCCGGTATTTTCGACACTGCCCTGGAGGAAGGCCATAAAGTTGTCACGAGTCCAGTGATATAGAGATGGCCATTAGTGTTAATGGACAGGTAGTCAATATAATGTGTCGTTTAGATAATGTAGGAGAATATGACAATACACAAGGGGTGTTTTATCGTTGTGTTGAAAGAATGCACGCTTTGATTAACGGACCGAATGGTTTGGAGGTTTGGTTGGGATTTTATCGAAAAACTTGTCCCCCAAAGTTCTTGAAAATAATTATTATGCTACCGACTGTTAAAAAATTGCCTGCCCCCCAAAATACATTGTTGCAAGGAGTTTTTCTTAAAAAATCAATTCAGGCCCATGGTCTTAAATAAAACAAACCTGGTGTAGTTGCAGTAGCATCTAATCTAATCTACAAAATCCCTTATAACAGTCCCTTCGTGACGACGTAGATTATATCCATATTAGGAGAACAGACAGTCGACTGTTATAATAATACGAGGACAGCATGACTTTGAAATTAAATATACAAACTGATGAAAAAATACATGCAGCCATGCAGAGTTGGAACTGACGTGACGTGACTGACTTTCCTGTATGGTATTTGTTTGTTTTGTTTGTTGTTTAACGCCGCAGTATTCCAGCTTTTTGTAAATAATCGTGTCTGGGACAGACAATGCAGTGATTGATATATAAAAGTAGCTGTCCGCACCGCCGAGCTGCGATGACACCTACTCATCACAAGTCACAAGTCACCAAGCCTGACCATCCGATACATTAACTCGCCGCTAGCTACCAACATATGTTGCTAGGGACCCATTCTAAAATGGAATCCACACGGGTGTTCCATCGTGTCATATGAAACTAAAATCATACACGTGACTGACTTCCCTGTATGGTGTGTCATGTACAACATAAATCATACACGTGACTGACTTCCCTATATGGTGTGTCATGAACAACATAAATCTCACACGTGACTGTCTTCCCTATATGGTGTGTCATGTACAACATAAATCATACACGTGACTGACTTCCCTATATAGTGTGTCATGTACAACATAAATAATACACGTGACTGACTTCCCTATATAGTGTGTCATATACAACATAAATCATACACGTGACTGACTTCCCTATATGGTGTGTCATGTACAACATCAAACATACACGTGACTGACTTCCCTATATGGTGTGTCATGTACAACATAAATCATACACGTGACTGACTTCCCTGTATGGTGTGTCATGTACAACATAAATCATACACGTGACTGACTTCCCTATATGGTGTGTCATGTACAACATAAATCATACACGTGACTGACTTCCCTATATTGTGTGTCATGAACAACATAAATCATACACGTGACTGACTTCCCTATATGGTGTGTCATGTACAACATAAATCATACACGTGACTGACTTCCCTATATGGTGTGTCATGTACAACATAAATAATACACGTGACTGACTTCCCTATATAGTGTGTCATGTACAACATAAATCATACACGTGACTGACTTCCCTATATGGTGTGTCATGTACAACATCAAACATACACGTGACTGACTTCCCTATATGGTGTGTCATGTACAACATAAATCATACACGTGACTGACTTCCCTATATGGTGTGTCATGTACAACAGAAATCATACACGTGACTGACTTCCCTATATGGTGTGTCATGTACAACATAAATCATACACGTGACTGACTTCCCTATATGGTGTGTCATGTACAACAGAAATCATACACGTGACTGACTTCCCTATATAGTGTGTCATGTACAACAGAAATCATACATATGACTGACTTCCCTATATTGTGTGTCATGAACAACATAAATCATACATATGACTGACTTCCCTATATTGTGTGTCATGTACAACAGAAATCATACACGTGACTGACTTCCCTATATAGTGTGTCATGTACAACAGAAATCATACATATGACTGACTTCCCTATATGGTGTGTCATGTACAACATAAATCATACACGTGACTGACTTCCCTATATGGTGTGTCATGTACAACATCAAACATACACGTGACTGACTTCCCTATATTGTGTGTCATGAACAACATAAATAATACACGTGACTGACTTCCCTATATGGTGTGTCATGAACAACATAAATCATATACGTGACTGACTTCCCTATATGGTGTGTCATGTACAACATAAATCATACACGTGACTGACTTCCCTATATTGTGTGTCATCAACAACATAAATAATACACGTGACTGACTTCCCTATATGGTGTGTCATGTACAACAGAAATCATACACGTGACTGACTTCCCTATATGGTGTGTCATGAACAACATAAATCATACACGTGACTGACTTCCCTATATAGTGTGTCATGTACAACAGAAATCATACACGTGACTGACTTCCCTATATGGTGTGTCATGAACAACATAAATCATACACGTGACTGACTTCCCTATATAGTGTGTCATGTACAACATAAATCATACACGTGACTGACTTCCCTGTATGGTGTGTCATGTACAACATCAAACATACACGTGACTGTCTTCCATATATAGTGTGTCATGTACAACAGAAATCATACACGTGACTGACTTCCCTATATGGTGTGTCATGTACAACATAAATCATACACGTGACTGACTTCCCTATATGGTTTGTCATGTACAACAGAAATCATACACGTGACTGACTTCCCTATATGGTTTGTCATGTACAACATAAATCATACACGTGACTGACTTCCCTATATGGTGTGTCATGTACAACATCAAACATACACGTGACTGTCTTCCATATATGGTTTGTCATGTACAACAGAAATCTCACACGTGACTGTCTTCCCTATATGGTGTGTCATGTACAACAGAAATCATACATATGACTGACTTCCCTATATGGTGTGTCATGTACAACAGAAATCATACATATGACTGACTTCCCTATATGGTGTGTCATGTACAACATAAATCATACATATGACTGACTTCCCTATATAGTGTGTCATGTACAACATAAATCATACACGTGACTGACTTCCCTATATTGTGTGTCATGTACAACATAAATAATACACGTGACTGACTTCCCTATATGGTGTGTCATGTACAACAGAAATCATACACGTGACTGACTTCCCTATATGGTGTGTCATGTACAACATAAATCATACACGTGACTGACTTCCCTATATGGTGTGTCATATACAACAGAAATCATACATATGACTGACTTCCCTATATGGTGTGTCATGTACAACATAAATCATACACGTGACTGACTTCCCTATATGGTGTGTCATGTACAACAGAAATCATACACGTGACTGACTTCCCTATATGGTGTGTCATGTACAACATAAATCATACACGTGACTGACTTCCCTATTTGGTGTGTCATATACAACAGAAATCATACATATGACTGACTTCCCTATATGGTGTGTCATGTACAACATAAATCATACACGTGACTGACTTCCCTATATGGTGTGTCATGTACAACAGAAATCATACACGTGACTGACTTCCCTATATGGTGTGTCATGTACAACATAAATCATACATATGACTGACTTCCCTGTATGGTGTGTCATGTACAACAGAAATCATACATATGACTGACTTCCCTATATGGTGTGTCATATACAACAGAAATCATACATATGACTGACTTCCCTATATGGTGTGTCATGTACAACAGAAATCATACATATGACTGACTTCCCTATATGGTGTGTCATGTACAACAGAAATCATACACGTGACTGACTTCCCTATATGGTGTGTCATGTACAACAGAAATCATACATATGACTGACTTCCCTATATGGTGTGTCATGAACAACATAAATCATACACGTGACTGTCTTCCCTATATAGTGTGTCATGTACAACAGAAATCATACACGTGACTGACTTCCCTATATGGTGTGTCATGTACAACATCAAACATACACGTGACTGACTTCCCTATATGGTGTGTCATGTACAACATCAAACATACACGTGACTGACTTCCCTATATGGTGTGTCATGTACAACATAAATCATATACGTGACTGACTTCCCTATATGGTGTGTCATGTACAACATAAATAATACACGTGACTGACTTCCCTATATAGTGTGTCATGTACAACAGAAATCATACACGTGACTGACTTCCCTATATGGTGTGTCATGTACAACAGAAATCATACATATGACTGACTTCCCTATATGGTGTGTCATGAACAACATAAATCATACACGTGACTGTCTTCCCTATATAGTGTGTCATGTACAACAGAAATCATACACGTGACTGACTTCCCTATATGGTGTGTCATGTACAACATAAATCATACACGTGACTGACTTCCCTATATAGTGTGTCATGTACAACAGAAATCATACACGTGACTGACTTCCCTATATGGTGTGTCATGTACAACATAAATCATACATATGACTGACTTCCCTATATGGTGTGTCATGTACAACATAAATCATACACGTGACTGACTTCCCTATATAGTGTGTCATGTACAACATAAATCATACACGTGACTGACTTCCCTGTATGGTGTGTCATGTACAACATAAATCATACACGTGACTGACTTCCCTATATGGTGTGTCATGTACAACATAAATCATACACGTGACTGACTTCCCTATATGGTGTGCCATGTACAACATAAATCTCACACGTGACTGACTTCCCTATATGGTGTGTCATGTACAACATAAATCATACACGTGACTGACTTCCCTATATGGTGTGTCATGTACAACAGAAATCATACACATGATTGACTTCCCTATATGGTGTGTCATGTACAACAGAAATCATACACGTGACTGACTTCCCTATATAGTGTGTCATGTACAACATAAATCATACACGTGACTGACTTCCCTATATGGTGTGTCATGTACAACAGAAATCATACACGTGACTGACTTCCCTATATGGTGTGTCATGTACAACATAAATCATACACGTGACTGACTTCCCTATATGGTGTGTCATGTACAACATAAATCATACATATGACTGACTTCCCTATATGGTGTGTCATGTACAACATAAATCATACACGTGACTGACTTCCCTATATAGTGTGTCATGTACAACATAAATCATACACGTGACTGACTTCCCTGTATGGTGTGTCATGTACAACATAAATCATACACGTGACTGACTTCCCTATATGGTGTGTCATGTACAACATAAATCATACACTTGACTGACTTCCCTATATGGTGTGCCATGTACAACATAAATCTCACACGTGACTGACTTCCCTATATGGTGTGTCATGTACAACAGAAAGCATACACGTGACTGACTTCCCTATATCGTGTGTCATGTACAACAGAAAGCATACACGTGACTGACTTCCCTATATGGTGTGCCATGTACAACATAAATCATACACGTGATTGACTTCCCTTTATGATGAGGGATATTTTGTTCCCCAAAAAGTTGAAAAATGTAATTTATCCTCAGGTTATAAGCAATAAAATAGTTCGTCCACTGGACAAGCTAGGTATGCAGGTATGTAAACAACGTGTTGTGGGTTCACAAACAATTCTTCGACACCTCAGTGGCGGATCCTCCTCGGGAAAAAACCCTCTCTCCGAAAATTAAAAGATTGAATATGACCTTCGATCCAGATCTGCAAGACAAGACATGCTGTCTTTATTTTATGCAGCTTATATCTCCAAATCAATAGTTTTGAATTATACATGGCTCAATGCTGCTGTGTCGCGGACATTTGCTCCAAACAGTATTTTCTTTTTTTCAAGAGCTCCATTTAGCCAAAGTAAGGAGTTTGCAGGCAAAGCGAGACAAACCAGCATTTATAATGTATGTATCCTCTGTGAGGTGTCAGGATAGCGTTTATCGGTATATTTGACGTAATCCCCGCGTCCGATCCTGCAGTAAATGTTGAAGACAAAAGTACATCATAGGTTTATACTGCAGCTGGCATGTGGTATATAACGTATATATGCTGCAGCTACTTTGTGATACAGGACTTTTTTATTCTGCAATTGACATGTGATATATATCTTATTTATACTGCAGTTGACATGTGATATATAACGTATTTATACTGAAGCTGTCATGTGATACATAACGTATTTATACTGAAGCTGACGTGTGATATATAACGTATTCATAGTGAAGCTGACATGTGATACATAACGTATTTATACTTCAGCTGACATGTGATATATAACGTATTTATACTGAAGCTGACATGTGATATATAACTTATTTATACTGCAGCTTGCATGTGATACAGGACTTATTTATACTGCAGTTGACATGTGATATATAACGTATTTATACTGAAGCTGACGTGTGATATATAACGTATTCATAGTGAAGCTGACATGTGATACATAACGTATTTATACTTCAGCTGACATGTGATATATAACGTATTTATACTGCAGCTTGCATGTGATATATAACTTATTTATGCTGCGGCTACCATGTGATACAGGACTTATTTATACTGCAGTTGACATGTGATATATAACGTATTTATACTGCAGTTGACATGTGATATATAACTTATTATGCTACAGCTACCATGTGATACAGGACTTATTTATACTGCAGTTGACATGTGATATATAACTTATTTATACTGCAGTTGACATGTGATATATAACGTATTTATACTGAAGCTGACATGTGATACATAACGTATTTATACTGAAGCTGACATGTGATACATAACTTATTGATACTGCAGCTTGCATGTGATACATAACTTATTGATACTGCAGCTTGCACGTGATACATAACGTATTTATACTGAAGCTGACATGTGATACATAACTGAATAATGCTACAGCTGACATGTGATATATAACGTATCTAAACTGCAGCTGGCACATGATAAATAACGTATTTATACTGCAGCTTGCATGTGATATATAACGTATTTATACTGAAGCTCACATGTGATACATAACGTATTTATACTGCAGCTTGCATGTGATACATAACGTATTTATACTGAAGCTGACATGTGATATATAACTTATTTATACTGCAGCTTGCATGTGATACAGGACTTATTTATACTGCAGTTGACATGTGATATATAACGTATTTATACTGAAGCTGTCATGTGATATATAACGTATTTATACTGAAGCTGACATGTGATACATAACTTATTTATACTGCAGCTTGCATGTGATATATAACTTATTTATACTGCAGCTTGCATGTGATACATAACTTATTTATACTGCAGCTTGCATGTGATACATAACTTATTTATACTGCAGCTTGCTTGTAATACATAACGTATTTATACTGAAGCTGACATGTGATACATAACTGAATAATGCTACAGCTGACATGTGATACATAACGTATCTATACTGCAGCTGGCACAGTCATGATAAATAACGTATTTATACTGCAGCTTGCACGTGATACATAACGTATTTATACTGAAGCTGACATTTGATATACAACTGAATAATGCTACAGCTGACATGTGATACATAACGTATCTATACTGCAGCTGGCACATGATAAATAACGTATTTATACCGCAGATGGCATGTGATACATAACGTATTTATACTTCAGATGACGTTCGATATATAACATATTTGTATTGCAACATGACATGTGATATGTCTAAAGTTTTGTTATTGTCACCTGTTATCTTGCTCTTATACCATTTATATAAATATAGATTCAAGATTCAAGATTTTTCATTATACAGAACACCCTCGTAGGGCAGGGTACAAACTATTTACATATGGAATAAATATAACTATAAACATGAAAGGTAGATGTACATAATGTACATTATATATATTACATATATATGTACATATTTATATATATACACATATTATTTTCATTCATGGTGTATAAACATATTTATCATGAGGTGGCTGGCCGAACATATTTATCATGAGGTGGCTGGCAGCGTATATTTTAATAAATATGATATATGATAGATTCTGCACTTCCGCAGTCGACAGAGAATTGAGGCGCATTCAGTCAAGCGTGACAAGAATGTGATCCGGTTCGGCAAGTTTTCTGATCCCACGCCTCGCTGCACATGTGACACGCAGTTGGTGGGTGCCGACAGACGGGGCAGAGTCGCCCGTGGGTTGGTGAGGGGTGGGGGGTATCCAGTCGTAGTTAGGATGGCGGGAAGAAGTAGTCGTATGGAAGGTGGAATCAGAGATCAGCGAAAAAATATATGGCCGTTGGGATGGCGGGAGGATTAGTATGGAAGGTGGGATCAGAGATCAGCGAGTACATGGATAAAGGGGACGGGTTTCGGGAGTGTGCTGAAGAATGGGGGATGGGTGGTGGCGATAGCGGAGAATGGGGGCAGGGATAGCGCGGGATGGATTGAGATATAGCGGTGGACTGGGTGATGGTAGACTAACATCTAGTCTCTTAAATGAATATACTTCACAGAACGAAAAAACAGTCGTTAAATTATAATAAAATATAATAAAAGGAGACGAGGCACTCTCTATATTTTCAGAAACTGCAGTAATCTAGACTTGCCCACTATTATAGACTTGCATGGGCTAATTGGATATATTTGTTCCAGGGTCAGTATGACAGACTCGGGACGAGGAATACGGGAGGATAGCGGTGGATGCGGTCAGGTGTTGCGCAGGATGGGGAGGGGATAGTGGTGGGTGGGGTAAGGTGTTGCGCAGGATGGGGAGAGGATAGCGGTGGGTGGGGTATGATGTTGCGCAGGATGGGGAGAGGATAGCGGTGGATGCGGTATGATGTTGCGCAGGATGGGGAGAGGATAGCGGTGGATGGGGTAAGGGGTTGGCAGGATGGGGAGAGGATAGCGGCGGGTGGGGTAAGGGGTTGCGCAGGATGGGGAGAGGATAGCGGTGGGTGGGGTAAGGTGTTGCGCAGGATGGGGTGGGGATAGCGGTGGGTGGGGTAAGGGGTTGCGCAGGATGGGGAGAGGATAGCGATGGGTGGGGTAAGGGGTTGCGCAGGATGGGTAGAGGATAGCGGTGGGTGGGGTCAGGGGTTGCGCAGGATGGGGAGAGGATAGCGGTGGGTGGGGTAAGGTGTTGCGCAGGATGGGGAGAGGATAGCGGTGGATGGGGTAAGGGGTTGGCAGGATGGGGAGAGGATAGCGGTGGATGGGGTAAGGGGTTGGCAGGATGGGGAGAGGATAGCGGCGGGTGGGGTAAGGGGTTGCGCAGGATGGGGAGAGGATAGCGGTGGATGGGGTAAGGGGTTTCGCAGGATGGGGAGAGGATAGCGGAGAAAAGGGGATGGAAAAGACCTCGTTCCCCGGACAGCTGGGGTTATAAACTCTGTGGACCAACAGCTGCTCGGTGTTGGTGAAACACGCGGAGATAAGCCAGGTTTGGGACAGCTTGGATGTTGTCAGGCCGGTTGTAATGGCTGGATAAATCTAGGGGTCTTCTATTTCAGGCTCCAGGCTCATTTCTATTGTTCTGCAAATCATGAATTAATGCTTCATCAAATTAATGCGATTGACGTCCCCTAAACTACAAATACGCATGAACAATAATTAATGCGAAAGGCCTTACAATAAGAAATCTCAACAACCGACACAACCCACCCCCATTTTGTGAAACGCCACTGAATGTTGTGGACACATATCATAAACATTCTTCAGATAGGAGAAGATGCCTGATGATAGAGTAGCGGACTCAGAGCGTGTATTACATATGGGCTATTATCGCATACCATAGATACTCGGCGTTCAGACGACAAATATGGCATACAGCCATTGCGGGGTATCAAAGTTCACCAGAACAGTTGTTGTTGTGGTTGAGGTTGGTGTGTGTGGGGGAGGGGAGCGGGGGGGGGGGGGGTCTTACAAAAACAACGGCTCAACATTCTAAGGGGAAGAAACGTTTCTAATGACCCTTTGAGAATATATAAGTATATTCGTCAGTCCCTTTAGAATATCTCCGTGGCGCCTCCGGACAGACTCGGACCCCAGTACACCATGCGTGTCTTGGCTAAGGATGGAAAGGTTACAGTGTGCGATCAGCGTGACTGTTAGGCATCCTGCACCGACAGCCTGGAACGTTGCTCATTCTGTCAACCATCGGTTTTCCTGGCCCTGGACTTGTATGTATTTACAGGCCCTCCTGAAATAATGCTGACTGTGCACGCAGACTAGTCTCTCACACAGACCCAGAAACAAATATATCCAATACAGTCCATGCAAGTCTATAATAATGGGCAAATCTACCGTATCTGGGCTCCTGTTATAAGAGATTATTAACATAATTTAACAAATGTTTTATTGTGTAAATATATTCATTTCAGAGACAAGATGTTAGTCTACACGCGCACGCACACGCACACTTCATAATATAATCCCCATGTGTCTATACATGTATAGGGGCGGTCGGGTAGCCTAGTTGTTAAAGCGTTCGCCCGTAACGCCGAAGACCCGGGTTCGATTCCCGAGATTGGTACATTGTGTGTAGCCCATTTCTTGTGTCCCCCGTCGTGATATTGCTGGAATATTACTAAAAGCGGCGTAAAACCATACTAACTCACTCACTCTCTATACATGTATGCTACTCAACGTTTTATAGCGATAATAAAGTATGTCAATCTATTTAAATATACATTTGACATATCACGAGAATCAGTGTTGTGCATGGTGGAAAACTAAAAATATTCTGTCAAAAAGGGGGTAGTATATATATTTCATTCAACATCATCACACATTATTTCCTGTTAAACTATTTCAATAAAGGATGGGGTTATAACCAGATGATATTTGGGATGTAGGCCTTAACATTCTGTATCTGATATGTGTGTATCAATTGCTGAATCTACCTCCTCGTGAATGTGTGTTTATCTGACTGCATCACTGGGAGCATGTATCATCTCAATGTATGCTTCAACTCATGTATCGCCGTAAAAGGCCATCACTTGAATTACCAGGTGTGTATCACATATGATGTGGAACTAGAAGATCGAGGCACCTGTCTTGTGACACATTCCTCTTTTTCTCGGACCAGCATCACTGACAATAATTGCCACGTAAGTGCATGCGTCTTGATACTTATGAGCGAACTTACTTAGGATATTAAGAATAATAGCATTTCACATAATACATACATACTATATATATAATAATTCATAGACCTATAAATGGCTGCCTACGTTTTTACATACTATATCTATAATAATTCATAGACATGAATGGCTGCCTACGTTTTTACATAATCAGAACATTAATTTATATAATGGTCCCCGAAGAGTAGTTTCAGTTAGAAAGTTATGCCAGGTAGCTAATGTCATTTTCTGGAAATTCAAGCATACGTCCATTCCCTTAGGCCGTCCAAAACACTGTCCGCCTATAGTTACCGCTGACGATATTCTTGCAGTAATGGCAGAGGTTGCTGTACATGTGACTAAATACGCAGACACATAAGATTCCGCTTATAGCAAGCTAGCGCTGCACACACTACGTGCTGACAACTAAATTACTTTAATGTAAACAGTGCGCAGACCAAATTTCCCAGTTTTCAGATCCACCGTCAGTCACACGTACATTGCGTCATCAAGAATGTTGGCATTCACCATAAATCATGCCTCGGGTCACCATAATTTGTGAAGACAGTAAACTTATTGAATTACAGAACAATAATCCGAATGACACATAATAAAAGGATAATCCTCCAATTAATGGCGCTCCAGGCTCGTGTTTGAGGCATCCGGTGATTGCACTGTGTGTCGAGTTTACCCAGGGTAAGACGAGGTTATATATATGTACAGCTCACTCAAGAGAAAATAGTGCGGGACTACTTTTGTGACGTCACTGGTTAGCAGGTAGAAGCGGGACAGAGATAGCGTGCGTTGTGTGTTAGTTGAACGGGAAACATGTCGAGGATTATAATAGCAGCAGTTTGTGTTTTGTTTGCAGGTAAGTTCTACAAACTAACGTATAAATATGTGTTTCCCAACTGCCAGTGTATATCATCATGCATTTACTGAACACACCTGGATTTACACCTGCCGGTTTCAAACGCGCGCCATGTCTAGCTGATGGGACAGTATCGGAGCAGCCTAGTCATGCTAGTCGGTTTCATTTCGCGGAATATTGATACTGGAAGTACACACTAGTATGGTTAATACTTTGATAAGGGAAATATCCCCTTTCCGCTTGTGTGCGATCAGTACTTGTCAGAAGCCGGCGTCTGTACAGACACATACCGGCTTCGTCTGATGCATTTGAACACGTGATCTGTTTTAAAAAGTATCGATCCGAGATCTGTGTAAATGGATCAATTCATGTTTAACACATCTTAACACACAGAGAGGACAAATTTACGAGTATCGATCGTCACAACCAATAACGCCACATGTTGCCGATGACAGTTGATTGTCTAGTATTAGACAGAACATTGTTCTATCGTTTGTATTGCTTTCTTGTCTCGTAACCCCGCGGTGTGGATTCAACGGTCGGCGGCCTGTTGAGGCGGTTATGGAGAATATCCGCTTATGTAACCGATAATCTCACTATCCAAATGCTGAGCGTGAATGCAACAATGAATATTCCTATGCGTGTTCCTTTATCGATCGAAGCCAGTGTATGACATGTTTATGACCTGCATATTAGTATCATTTGAACAGTGTTATACATTGGTACACAACCACGTCATATTTTCTCCCGATATCGATGTCAAAGCTGGTGAATAACATTTGTATGACCTTGATATTTCGTATCATTGGAACAGTGTTATACATCGATGCAGGTCTAAGTTATTTTGCCCATGTCTCTAGTCATTAATATATTTCAGTAGAAACAAGAACAACTTTGTAGTGGTACATAATCCAGGATCATATTAACTTAATGATATGACTGAATAGTCTTCACTTTTACTAATGGGTATCTGGAAAAGGAGTATAATATTCGAATGGGAAAATTATGTCCCTAACAGCATATTGTTGCACTGGTAGATGCAGAGGAGGGATGCAGTAGGTGTGTATCCCCATTTCCTTTCGAACACCATGTCAACTACTCTAGTCTTTTTTGTTCTTGTTGACCCATGAAGATCCAGGGTAGAATCTTCAGCAACGCATACTTGCTGTAAAAGTGACTACGCTTGTCGTAAGAGGCGACAAACGGGATCGGGTGGTCAGACTCACTGACTTGGTTGATGCATGTTACTGTATCCCAATTGCGTGGATCAATACTCATTATGTGAATCACTGGATTGTCTGGTCCAGACTTGATCATGTTGATTATTTCCATATAGCTGGAATATTGCTAAGAGCAGCGTTACATAACAAACAATTTTGTTTGTGTCATAACATAACAATGTGACATAACCATGATAACAACCTCCCCTCTCGTTTTTTATGTACATGCTACCCTCTTTTGTTCTTGCAGTGGGTGTTGTTATCAGTGTACTTGTAAAGTCTTTATCATGTTTATTAATACATCTGGTTTGGGAAGATCTGATGACATGGGGGTGATTCATCAAGCAATAGTCATTCCCATGTTAATTCTTGTCATAGCCAATCCTCTAAATATCAGAGTAACATCTAATAATCATTCCTCAACGATTGGCAACCTAAATTCATCTACTGCTCATCACTTGGCTACCTATAAGTAAATATAGCTGGCAACAATATCTGTTGGCTCCTCCTCTTTGCTCCGTACAAAATAAATGATAGGCAAAAGAGGCAAAAGGTAGCCAGTGGTTGAAGCATTCACTTGTCACACTGAAGAACTGGGTTCGATTCCCCATGTGGGTACTATGTGTAAAGCCCATTTCTGGTGTCCTCCACTGTGATGTTATGATATGTAATTTTGATAGAAACGAGTAACTGCATTTAAATTGAAAAGGAGACGCAATGAGATGAGATTCAAAACCTATTGAAAATCTAGACTTGCTTCATTTAGAGCCATAGCCATGATAGCATTACAGTACAAGGCTCAAACATTTCCTTTATCCCAACTCGTCTAACATGGCAAGTAGATATCATTTTGTGTTTGTGATGTAACATTTTCACGTGCCCTTTTAAGTTAAGGTTTTATGTTCTCAGTTATTATTTGTAAGCCTGCAGAATGAAAAACTAATATGGTTAAGGGACTGTGAGCATGGTGAGAGAGGCTGTAGCTGTTGCGATGGCAATGGTTAATCGTCTATAGTCATAAATATGTTAGTCATTGGCACACTCTAGAGATTACCATCCATTAAAAATCACTTGTTTGAGGTGGATGGTAAAATGCAATGCAGATATATTTTCCCCAAAACCATTCAGTCATATGCTGATATTCCCTACTGCCCCTTAACGTCGGATAAGCTGTGTATTTGTGTGAAATATGCAAAGTGAGTCAACATAATCAATGAATTTTGACTTGAATAAATACAGTAGCAGAACAATAATGCAGAACATTTGTTTGTTTGTTGTTTAACGCTTCACTCAGCTATATGACGGTGGTCTGTAAATAATCAAGCCTGTAAATAATCATACAATCCAGTGATTGATATCATGAGCATCAATCCACACAATTGGGATATGATGACATGCATCTAACTACAATAAGTCACCTTTTACTGCAAGCATGGGTTGCTGATAACCTATTCTAACCCGGATCTTCACAGGTCGTGTTGTAAGGCCTTGGGGGGGCCTTGGGCTAGTCATCCAAAGTTGTCTAATATTATTGATAGGGTGATAGCAAGGAATTTTGCTTTGAAAATTGGGTATCCATTCAGGGCTGGAGTTACGGAACTTGATTTAACTTGCACCAGGTGCTTTGACGTGAAAACTGAGTTGCGCCAAACAAAACCAGGTCCAATAAATTTAGAAGAGTTGTAACCATGGTAACACTGATGCATAAACTAGTCTAAATAAATATGATCTCAGATCTCTGTCCGTGATGATTTTACATATTGGCATATTGCTGTACAACAAAAAAGGGACATGTTAACATAATTTTGAAACACTTTGATGATGTCGAGCCCAAGAAAGCATATAAATTTCACATTATGATAATGCAGGGATTGGCTTGAGTTGTGTTGTTGTATGGTACATAAAGCTGAGGGGTAGTGAGTGTGCTCAAAGATCATTATTGTTTGGGGAATGGTGGGTGAGATTTAAATTGTAGCTTTTTACATGATGCACTCGGTGCACGTTGACATAACACCAGTGAAGACTGGGTTTAAAATTGGTCTGCAGCAACCCATGCTTGACGCAAGAAGCAACTAATGGGATCAGGTGGTCAAGCTCGCTGACATGGTTGATGCATGTCATTGTATCCCATTTTGCGTGGATCGATGCTCGTATCGATCACTGGATTATTTACAGACCGCCATCCTTGGCTGTAGCGTTAAACATCAAACAAACGAAAGCTTGTAGACTTAAACATTAGGTAGCATATTACAATAATCATAACTTTATATGCTAAAATACTAACGCTTTAGATAACAGTAGCTGAATCGAGCCCTGCCATAACAGTAGAAAGTCATAAGTAACTTGTTCATACAGTTAGTTTCCAGAGATATCATGTTAATGTCTCTTTACTTGTTATAAGGGTTCGAGACCCGTGAAGATTCCGGGGTAGAGTAGGTCTTCAGCAACCCATGCTTGCTGTAAAAGGTGACTGCTTGTCGTAAAAGGCGACTAACGGGATCGGGTGGTCAGGCTTGCTGACTTGGTTGAAGCATGTCATCGATCCCAATTGCGTAGATCGATACTCATGATATTAATCACTGGATTGTCTGGTCCAGACTCGATTATTTACAGACCGCCGTCATATAGCTGGAATATTGCTGAGTGCGGCGTTAAACAACAAACAAACAAATACAAGGGTTCGAAATTCCTTCTATTACTGTGGCAGTGTGGTTGCCTCGTGGTTAAAGTGTTCACTTGTCACCCTGAAGAACCAGGTTCAATTCCCCACATGGCCACAATGTGAAGCCCATTTCTGGTGTCTCCCGCCACAGTATTGCTGAAATATTGTTAAAAGTGACATTAAACCATACTCACTAACTGGCTCGTATTAATGTGCAAATGACAGGGTAGGTTCTTAAGGGTGGATTTAAAAATGTATTGTCGCCTTAATGACACCATTCGGAATCTCATTCTGTGTAATAAAAACACCTTGTGATGCTTTTTGTCATGTGATGCCCATGCTTAAGTTACTTCTAAATATACTGGACAAACAGAAACATGCATAATATACAGAAATTCAAATAAGCTATTACTTTTTTCATTGAAATGCATTCTGGTTGGCACATTTGAGTCCCAGAGGGCACAGCTGCACATCCATATGCTCTGTCACACTGCATGCTCTGTCACACGTGATCATGTTAAAAGCAATCTAAAGCACTGATCATTGCATGCTCTCGGGCCTTTTCTGTACAACAAACCTGTATCGGCCTTTGAACAAAGCTGGTGCCCATCATGCCAGAGGATGGTCAGGTAGCCTAGTGGTTAAGGTGTTCGCTCATCACGCCGAAGACCCAGGTTCGAATCCCGACATTCAAGCCCAATTGTGGTGTCCCCCACCATGATATTGCTGGAATATTGCTAAAAGCAGTGTAAAACAGAGCTCCAGATAAGCTTTTGGTGTTGTGGGTATTTTACCCATGCATTTTAAAATCATTGGGTATCAGTAATTCTATCTGCGTATTCAAATTTCTGTTACCCACTAGTTTTTACACATGTGGGTATTTAAGTTAAATATTTAAAAACACTATTCATGTAGTCCCTGCAAACTGGTGTCATGTGGGTTTGAGAGCTTTATAGGACTCAAAAATACCACGATACTTCCACACGAAAGTGTGGTGGCAAATGATCATGATGTGACTGTCATCGTGGAGTTTGGCAAGGTTGACGGAATGCCCGTTTATAATTTCAAAATAAGTTGCTGATTTGCTAATCGAATACGCAGGGTTACTTCACAATATTTTGATGATACGCACAAATTTTATTTTTGTAGCGTATCTGTAATGTTCGTTGCGTATTTGATACGCTTGGATTATATTTTACTGCATATTTCTGCATTTCTGATGCGTATTTCACGCAGATACGCAGCTTATCTGGAGCTCTGGTAAAACCAAACTCACTCCCATCATGCCACGGTTACAATTAGTGCCCTATTCCATACTTATGCTTATATATTCAGTGTCTGGGTAGTGGAGTAGCCTTGAGGGGAAAGACCTCGCCCCTCATGTTGAAGGTCTGGGTTTGATTCTCCACATGGGTACAATGTGTGAAGCCCATTTCTGTTGTTCCCTGCAGTGATATTGCTGGAATATTGCTAAAAGAGGCATAAAACCATGCTTACTTACTGGATGGTGGGGTAGCCTCGTGATCAAAATATCTGCTTATCACATGAAAGGACTCGGGTCAATTCACATGTTGGTGATGCCAAGCCCATTTTTTGTTCTCCCCCCCCACCTTGCCATGGATTATTGTTAAAAGCTGCAAAGAAATAGTAACTGACTCATTAACAGGTCTAAGTCATTCATTTAGAAACCAAATTCTGCATTTTGAGTTCGATGTGTGATGCAGCAGCATCGCGCCACTTAATCATCAGCAAGATCATTCAAACAGACTCAGACTTTTGTCTATTTAAACTAATGCTTGCAGTAAAAGGTGACTAACAGGATCGGGTGGTCAGGCTCGCTGACTTGGTTGATACATGTCATCGGTCCCAATTCCATGGAGTGACTCGATTATTTACAGACCGCCGTCATATAGCTGGAATATTGCTGAGTGTGGCGTTAAACAACAAACCAACCAACCGACCATTTAAACTAGGCTTAAACTCTGTAAACTGACAAGCTTATTAACTTAAAGACTTTAAAAATTACTTCACTTGTATGAATGAAGCTTGCATCTAAGATTGTATCGGTAGCTTCTTGTGGAATTGTGTTCATTCCTAGGGTGAACATGGTGAAACTATTGCTTTGATTATCGGCAAGTTACATCAGGGGACAGTTGGAAAAATTAAAATTTGCAGGATCTCGTACTGAAGACAGCTTGACATCTGATGTCAGTGTAACCAGAGATGGTACTATCACGTGGTGATAATCTAGCTGGCTTCACTGATTGTGCAGTAAACATTCATCTGAAACCCCTGGAGAATATTTATGGCAATTTGTATCCCATTACACGAATTCTATCCTCTTTGTAATACCGTGAACACTTGAATAAACCACACCGCTAGGAAAGGGAATTCATTCCCCAATGCAAACATGCTTGGATTCAGTACTGAAATTGTTGTTTGTAATGGTGTCATGGATGGGACTGTAATTGATAATCAAATAATCTGAAGGATGTTTTCAAATCTCTGGATGGTGCAGATACATGGCAATCCTCATATTGGGGCGGTCGGGTAGCCTAGTGGTTAAAGCGTTCGCTCGTCACGTCAAAGACCTGGGTTCGATTCCCGACATGGGTACAATGTGTGAAGCCCATTTCTGGTGTCCCCCGACGTGATATTGCTGGAATATTGCTAAAAGCGGCATAAAACCATTCTCAGTCAGTCAGTCAGTCAGTCAATCCTCATATTACGTGATTTTGACAGTCCAGTTTTCGATCCTGCTTAGTGTGTCAAATGTGTCCTATGTGAGTATTGTAGTGTGGGTTTGGCAGTCAGCCCAAGTCTCTGTCAGCTTTCTGTTCGACTGCACACAGGAATGTCTGCTGTCTGTTGTGCTTCAGTGAGCGGGGGCCACCTCCCACTCACAGTTGTAGGTGTGTAGTCACATGGCTGTGACACAGCAGCAATAGTGCTGACTAACACACACAACATACACTCACCAAGGATTTATCTAGGACTCCAAACTAAGTGCCCATGGCACGCAAAATTGGAAAAACATCAGGTATTTGGAAATTTTATAATTAAATTGGGTATGTTTACTGTCATTTGCGACAAACTCAGGGCCAAAAGCCTCCCTCTGAGCAGGTCCAGATGAATCCCTGGGTGCCCTGGTTGTACGAAACAGCTTCGGGGTACGACTGTCGTAGGTCGATGATAAAGTATGGGAGTTACAATCACCTTAGCACTAAGATAGCTTTGTACAACAGCACCCTGGTAACAGCCTAAGAATAATAAATTCTCACTCATCTACTTGCCCAAAGACAAGTAAAAATGATGAAAAGTAGTGACTGACGACATGGTCATATCTTCCTGTTGAGTCAGCTGACAGTTTTCACTTCTATTCATTTGAGTGTGTTGATGAGGGAAGGGAGGTAACTAGGGTAGCATTGTTAAGGAAGCGTGGACAAATCTTTCTTTTGGGGGGCATTTCTACTGCCAGAGATAACTTAAATATTTTTAAGTTTAGTTCACTTCCAATTCGGGGTAGAGTAGGTCTTCAGCAACCCATGCTTGCCTTCAAAGGTGACTATGCTTGTCGTAAGAGGCGTGGTCAGACTCACTGACTTGGTTGATGCATGTTACTGTATAATAGTATCCCAATTGCGTGATCGATGCTCATGATGTGAATCACTGGATTGTCTGGTCCAGACTTGATTATTTACAAACTGCCGTCATATGAATGGAATATTGCTGAGTGTGACGTTATCCAACAAACAAACAAAATCACTTCCAATTCACTCCTCAACGTGGCCAAATCAGATAACGAAAAAGGAGATGAATTCCTTACATTTCTTCATAACAACAAATTTTCGAATGAATGTTGGCTTAGCTGAAAGTTATTGCTGTGGGAACTTTATAGGGGTATAAAAAATTCCGTCATAATGTGCTATTGTGATAGCTGGCAGTTCTCTATCAGAATGGGGCGGTGTAGTTAAGCCTACTAGTTAAAGTGTTCACTCTCACACTGAAACCCAGGTGTTGATTCCCACATGGGTATAATGTTTGAAGCCCATTGGTGTGTCAAGCAATGATATTGCTTGAATATTGCTTAAACATGTTAAACTGTTTTCATTTTTTACCTGGGCCCCCACAATTAAAGTCTTGGAGTCCACTGGACCACCATGATAAACAACCCAGGTAAATCCCTGTTGTAGACGTAGATTTGTGAAAGTCGAACAATGGACCATGTTCACAACGATTCGCATTGTTATGCAGTAGAATAGGTCTTCAGCAACCCATGCTTGCCGTAAAAGGCAACTTACGGGATCGGGTGGTCAGGCTCGCTGACTTGGTTGATGCATGTCATCGATCCCAATTGCGTGGATCGATGCTCATGATATCAATCACTGGATTGTCTGGTCCAGACTCGATTATTTACAGACCGCCGTCATATAGCTGGAATATTGCTGAGTGCAGCGTTAAACACAAAACCAAACCAACGTTATGCAGTACTTTTTTCCATAAGTTGATATTCTTCCTGTTTGCAGATGAATCACAACCCTGAATCATTTGTTCTTAAATTTCAGAGATTGAAGATAGGATATTGTAATCCCGAAACATATAGGCACAGTGAATGTTATGCTATTTATTTATTGCCAGCCGGGAAATACCAGAGAATCTGCACACACTGGTGTTTAACAGTTTCTGTTATTAGCCATGTATATTACACCAATATAATTTGTAATGTATCACAGTACATTCGTTTTTAATCCCTGTATTGTATCATGTGCTTTTGACTGGGATGCAATATTGAGTCGTTACACCACTGTTGCCTTCTGGTTAAGCATTCTCTCATCACGTCGCAGGCTTGGGTTGATTCCCCACATTGGTACATTTAGTGAAGCCCATTTCTGGTGTCCCTAGCCATGATATTGCTGGAATATTGCTAAAAGTGGCGTTAATCCAGTCACTCACTCAATCACATGAACAAGTTCAAGGTTTTACTATTGTAACCATGGTTATTCATTCTTGTGTCTGTTCCAGGCATCAGCCATGCACAAGATAACCCAAGGTTTGACGTCGCTGGACCCGATTACGTCAAAGAAGGAGATGAGATTAACTTGTCCTGCACGACAGATGCAGACGTGCAGTTCATGGCATCAAAACAGCTGGCTATTGTCCACAAGAACCTGGTAACCGAAACCGAGACGATCATTTCAGAGCAACAGAGTCTTCTTGTTACCCCAGCAGAAAATTATGAGATCAAGCTTGAAATGATACCCATTGTTCGTGTCACCCTCAAAATAAAGTCAGGTAAGTACAGCGACTGTACAGAGTATTCATGGCAAGAACTTAACTTTACTCCATAAAGAATCTATAAGGTATTACTGATATTGCACAATATAAATACTACAGAATATGTATGCCAATGTGTTTGGAAAATACCTGTAAATTGTGTATTCAAAGTCATGGATATCTTCATCTTGTTGACAAACTTTACAAAAGTGACACGGCGAATTGTGATTATGAAATGTAGAAATTAGCAACTTATTCGTGCGACAACAAATTGAAACCATTTGTGAACAGGTTCCTGTCTAATGTGTGTATTACGCGTACATTGTGACCATAGCAACATCCCAACATAACGGCAGCCACCGACAAAGTTGTGAAAAATTGTGAGTGTGGAGGCAGTTGTGTAGGTTCTTATATATTCAGGTTTGTAACAAATTACAGATGAAAGTACAGGAAGAACTCATTCAGTATATTGTAATATGTATCGCAATCTACAAATCATTATTGCAATAAATTGCACTATGAAAGTCGGGCCAATACCCATCATAGTTATGAGCCAGTGTCCGTCTTGTAAGTCGGATATCATGACATCATACTGTTTGATTTGACATCACCTTTTTTTTAGACCCATACTGAGTACCAATACTTGAGTCTTGCATCTTCCCGAGGCAAGAGAGTAAACTGATTATAAAAGTCCAGTTTCCACCCTTGCCGAACTAGGCTGGTATTATGGAGTTTCATTTTGTCTGGACTAACGAGTCTATGCATAGTCGAAATCAAAATCCGGTTCGTAAACTGTCGAGCCGGTTTCGATCGATTGCAGGATTTGCAAAGCATGTGCACCGCCAACTCGATGTCAGCAGATATTTTCCAAATCTTTTCATGTTTTTAATCAAGGTGCTCACGTGATTTGATGCATTTCGCGATGTAAGACCCGTTTTATCACAATATAGATCTTGATTATCGAGCAGATCATCCTGACTGAGCGCCACCATTTTGTGTGAAGCAAACGTAAGTGATACGAGAGGTGGAATCTGAGGAGAAACTTAGAAGGGACATAATTGGTAATAGCCACTGGTGGCGCAACGATCGAGCCCAGTAATTCCAGCCTAGTTCTGCATGGATGGAAACTGGACTTTTAAAGTTAGTTAACTCCCTTGCCTCGGGAAGATGGAGTCTGGTGACTGTTACCATGGTCACAAGATAGATCAAATTGTAGAAAATAATTGTTTTAGTCTGTTTTCAGTCGTACAAATGGGTATCTCATACCTCTAGTCGCACGTTAAAAGGAAGCCAGAAGCTGGAATGTAAACAATAAACTTGTTTCCGTCCGGTTGCGCACGCACCTCCCTATGATATGTCACAAATCTCTCAGCGCGCCTCTGAGCTGGTCGCTCGAGAAGGATTTTCGCGATGGACTGCTTGTTTGTTGTCTACTAGTACTTATCGTGTGTCTACAGTTGTTGTTCTAATAAAGTAATGATAATATGTCTTCCCTGTAGACTCCTGGAATGTAATCCTTGGTAATCCATTGTTTGTGTTCAACTCGTGTTTCACTGTTTGACTTGATTATACACGTGGCAACATGTCGGGCATTTGTGCCTCATGTCAACAAAAACTGTCTAAAGTAGACCCTCACAAGTATTGTCCTTCCTGCATAATTAAGGACGGGTTTTCAACGTGTTCGTGGGATAAACGTTGTAAAGAATGTGAGCACTTGTCTTCTATCAACTTTAACTTGTATCTTCGTGCGTTGGCGAAGCGGGCTACTGACCAGCGCTACAAGCAGAGGTCATCGGGTGGATCCTTGGACTCTGCACCCTCTACATCTGGCCCTGGGGGTGGCGCGTTGGCCACACCCAAGAAATCAGTTGATAAAGACCCGCCTCAGTCAACTTATGTTTTCGACAAGACACGTGACCATTCGCCTGCTGTTGATACTACCCGCACGACTGATCTTCGTCAATCGGTTGATCGAGAGCGTCACTCAGCCACCCAAGTTACGACGGGACCGGGTGGTGACGAAGACCACGAGGGGACTACGGTCCCCAGTCGGTCCGTCTCTCGTCTTACCAACGACGATAGGAACGTTGTGCGGGTCGACAGTGAACACAGATCCCTCTCTAGAAGTCGTTCCCGTTCACAGGACGACAGGTTGAGGGCCTCGTCGAGAGACAGTAAACAGTAGACAGTTTCGGACGATACAGTTAGAGATCGTAGCCCTCGCCCCCACGGGGACGTGCGACGCTCTCGAAGGGAGTTTTTTGGAGATCAGCGTCGTAGAGCTGATGACCGATCGACACCCTCGTCTCACTTTCCTATCGACCCGACTTTGATGGCCCAGATCATGGCGGCGGTACTCGCCTCGACAGCGTCGACCAAGAAGGATTCGACTACGTCGGAGGTCCATGGACCATCGACCAGTACACCAGTTCCTTCATCTACGCCTACACAATCGACGTTGACGATGGATTGTGACGACAGCCCTCCCAGGCCTCCCAAAGACATTGAGTTGTTTGCTTGGCTATCTAACTTTCTGCCTGAGTTATCAAATGATGTCGACAAACCAACGCTTGCTGGCTTTAAAATCAGAGATACGCCACAGTCTCTTCAGTTTTCACCTCCCGATGTCTTCAGAGCCATGGCTCACGATATGGACCAGAACTTTGCCTCTGCTCAACCGGGACAGAGTTTCAACAAGCTGCCTGGTCGATCTAGTTACCCGATCTATGGCATGCCGTTTTCGTCACCCATGAGTAGGGACTTGGATTGGGGGCTACTCTTCAAGACACCAGCGCCCTCCAAGATTCTAGTAGAAGACAGGCATTTGGAATCCATGGACACTGCTGTTCGTCACCAGCTACAACTGCTTGCTATGCTGTCAACAGCGATCGAGGCCCTCTCAGTGTACTTTGAGGAGAAAGACCCCTTCGACGAGGACGTAAGGACGGTGCCATCAATCCTCACCTGTATGCAACGGTGGATCTCGGACGTCCTCGCCCAGTCCCGATATGTATCGGGCCAGATTACTACGGCACGTCGTCATGATTACATCGCCTGCACTGACCTACCTAATCGTCATGGCAGGACACTCTTACGGGCCCTGTGGTCATCGCAACAGTTGTTTGACGGTCGTACCAATGATGTTCTTGACAAGTACTCCAAGGAAGCCGAGCGTGACATCATCATTTCGGCTTCACACAACATGTCCAGGCGGCCACTGGTTTCGAACGCCCAACGACGCCGTTATAGAAACGAGAATGTGCAACAGGCCTTTCGTAGGGACACGCCTCGACAGCCGTCCCGCGAGAGTGATGCGGACAGAAAAGGTCGCCAGGTCTCCTTTTCCAAGTATCCCAGGGGGGGACAGAGCCAGCGGGGGCAGAAGTGAGGACCCTTAGACATGGGCGTACGCGCCCATCTCATCCCAGGCCAAGAATGTGATAGTCGACGCCCTGTCGAGACCATCGAGGCCGTCTTCCACGGAGTGGATGATCCACCCAACAGTTTTTCATCTGCTGACAGATCGACTCTGGTTGCCTCAAGTAGATCTCTTTGCAGGTTACAATAAAAACTGTTGGTGAATGTACGCATTCTTCTGGTTTTTTGTTGCATGCAGTACTTCGGCTGTTTTATTATGTTTATTCGGTGTATGCATCGTCTTCCCATACTTTATAGTACTGCTCGTATTTTTTAGTTGCCTTGTATACTGCGAGTTGCTCTGTACCTAAATTATGCGCCGACCACACTTCGATCGCAATTCAACTGACGTGTGCAGTTGTCTTGTCGCATCGATAATTAGTTGTGTGTCGAAGAGCATTAACCATGCTATTTTTCGTTACCTTGGATACGACGAGTCGTTCTGTAACTACATTATAAGCCGACAACACTTCGATCGCAATTCAACTGACGTGTGCAGTTGTCCTGTCGAAGAGCATTACACATGCTGTTTTAGTTACCTTGTATACTGCGTGTTGCTCTGTAACTAAACTATACGTCGACCACTTCGATCGCGGTTCAACTGACCCGTGCAGTTGTCCTGTCGCATCGATAGTTAGTTGTGTGTCGAGCATTAACCATGCTGTGCGTTCGTGATAAACAATTTGTCTCGTCCGTGCATCTGGTCGAATGTTCTATTGTCACTACAGGGGTGAGGAACTTGGTACATTCGACGTGAAAGAAGTCACTTCCTGATTACTTCCCCGACCCTCCTTCCAGTGTTCCGTCGAATTCTACCCATTTGTACGACTGAAAACAGACTAAAACATGGGTTTTTCAGATTAAAAACAATGTTTTATTGGTCTGTTTTCAGTCGTAAGATCCCAGCCAGCCATCCCCACTGGGAAGTAATCCAGTCCAGTTCTGCTTGATGGCTTATTCTTCGAGATTTGTGACATATCATAGGGAGGTGCGTGCGCAACCGGACGGAAACAAGTTTATTGTTTACATTCCAGCTTCTGGCTTCCTTTTAACGTGCGACTAGAGGTATGAGATACCCATTTGTACGACTGAAAACAGACCAATAAAACATCGTTTTTAATCTGAAAAACCCATGTTTTTACTTTTGACTTCAAATTTGTTACATTTGTCCCTGATTATGAGCTGAATGTTTATGTACACACTTTTATATTCAGTTTTGAGTACAAATATTTATAGATAATATCACACCCGTGAAGATCTGGGTTAGAATAGGTCTTCAGCAACCCATGCTTGCCGTAAGAGGCAACTAATGGGATTGGGTGGTTAGGCACGTTGATTTGGTTGATGCATGTCGTTATATCCCAATTGCGTAAATCAATACCAATGATATTGATCACTGGATTGTCTGGTCCAGATCGAACATTTATGGTGCACCGTCATATAGCTGGAATAGTGCTAAGTGCGAAGTTAAACAACAAACAAACATCCCATGGTCGTATATTCAGCTCAGTGTATTCAGCTTGTGGTTAAAGCGTTCGATCTTCATGCCAAAGACCCAGGTTTCGGTTCCCCTGATGGGTACAATGTGTGAAACCAATTTCTGGTGTCTCCCACCATGATATTGCTAAAGGGGTAAGAACCATACTCTCCCTTACTCATTCAGCTCAGTGGACCATTTTCCTGCTTACTATGAACATTGTTTTGAACCTTGTGTTTTTGCTTTATGTAAGAAAATCGGTAGGAAGTCAGCTACCAAGGATATAGTGAACCGTTCTTTGGCCTCTAGTCGGAAGCCCTAGTAAGCTCAGCTAAAAATAGTCCATATATGAACATTAAATCTTCTGAAAATAAGCAGAAGAACCATGTTCGGGCGAGTAAAAAGTCACAAGTCTTTGTCAAAGTCTGTTTAATACCGGATTTTGAGATCTTGTAAAATTGTGTGATTGAATTGTTTCCAGCTACTGCTGCTGCTGACGGGGAATACACATGTCGCACACAGAAGACAGGGACCAGTGATGCTCTAGAGTCAGCAACCAAGACGGTGGTTTTCCTCGGTAAGTGAGTCTGGGATAGCATAAGGAGTTTTCAACCAAGCAACTTGATGTTTTAGTTGTGCAAAGCATGTTTTAGTTCAAGATAAAGAAACAATGTTATATTTCAAATGACTAGTAAAGCCCTTAAAGGACTTCCCTGTACCTGCTCAGAGGCCGATATTCTGCAGCAAAGTTTCCTAAATTTCCTTATTTGTGTAGGGGGCACGGGTGGCCCAGTTGTCTTAAGGCACCGCGATTCGCTGTGCAGAGTTGCGTCCCTTGGGACGCCAGAAACATATGATTGTGGGTTCCAATCCCGGTTCGCACCAATTATATTTCTAGGTTTGTCAGCACCATACCCGTGCTCGTGGGTTTCACCAAAGTGGTTAACATCTGAAACCTGCATCACTTCGGGCTTTCCTCCCACATTAAGCTGACACACCGTGATATAACTGGAATAATCTTAAAAGCGGCGTTAAACCCAACTCAATAATTTGTGTTGATAAAGTTATGACCATGGCGATGTGATGGCTTGATTGAGGTGACTTGTATTGTACTGATCAGAGGACCATTAAGGATAATGATGCATTAATGCTTAATCTGAAATTAAGTATATAACAACTTTAGAAAAATAATAATTTGTAACAGTAACAATTATATCCCAATTTGCCTGCCAAGGGCTCTTAGTTTGGAAGCCAAGATCATGGGGATAAATACCTGTTTGTATTAACATACTATTAACATACTAGCAGGGATTTATCTACATGATCGATGTAGGAAATGTTACTTTTATTGTGTTTATGTCACTAAAGAATATATTCTTAAACCATGTGACTTTTGTAATTTGAGAAAAACAACTCTTTTTTGGCATTGTCCCTGTGGTGTCAACTGCATAAAAATTGGTCCTTTGTGGCATGATGTCAAGTGAAGGAAGTATGCATTAAGCAGATTTTACGGGATAAGTTTGCCCCACAGGACCAAAAATCTGTTCGTCTACTGACTGATCAGGTTTCTGTAGGGTCTGGATTTGACAAATTCCTGAATATGCGACTAAGTTATTTAGGCATGGTCTGGGATTTATCTGGACCTTCTCAGAGGCTGAAATTCGGGCCAAATTTGCTGCAAATTTCAGTAAAAATACCAAAATTGGAATTAATATTTTCCATATCCATTTTAATCAAATTGATATAGTCATAGGTAATATTATGGCTTGGTAGACGTGCCCTGTATTTCCCTGTAAACAGGACCAATAGAAAGGAGAGGCGTTATTGTATTTGATAAAATATTGTATTACCTGTGAAATTAAGAAGAGAAGGACTTTAAAACAATCCCAATATTGGGCAAAGTAAGTATATTTTCCCAATTTGGTTTCCAATATTGAGTCCAAGATAAATCCCTGGGCCCCGTTCCACAAAGCGATCTTCCACTTTAACGAAGGCTTACAATCACCACAGCGCTTAGATCACTTTGTGGGACAGGGCCCTGCATGTTTGTGTTTCATGTCCAGCAATGACATGTCAGCTTATGTATCTGTGCTTGTCTCCTCAGCTCCCGTGAGTGGCATCAAGCTGACAGTTGATGGGGAGGAAAAAGCTGATGGAGTAACCGTATCATCGAAGTCTAAAACACTGTCGGTGACATGCGAGGCAATGGGTTCCAACCCAGCACCAGTCATTCATTTAATGGCAGGTGACCAGCATCTTAAAACGGGCGATGTCACCGCTATCTTGGACAAGGACGGAAACACAGAAAGAAGGTCATACAAGGCTATGGTCAGCTATGAGCTGGACTTTGATCACAGACTGTTCAATAAGGTACTCAAGTGCCATGCTGAACCGGACCTTCCGGAGGGCGTGACCATGGAAAGCGGAGACCAGACGGTCAGCATCACCCTTGAAGGGATTGTAGGTGAGTGAGTCATGCATGTGTGATACCTGTCAGCTGGAGAAACCAGCAACAAGGACTTGGATATGCCTTTTACCGCTCCTTGATAATTTTAACTTCGCTAAACTATGTTAATAACGAACACGCTTATAACAAACTGACGGATATAACAATCTAATTTTTTTGTCCCGACCATTTGCTATACATATGCAGTATATGCCTTTACCTTATAACAGACTACGATTATAATGAACTAAATTAGTGGTCCCTTGTACATGTTGTAGTTTGTTATAACCGTAGGTTACTGCAGTGCTTATGTTTTTAACGTATAAAAAAACATATCATTAATGCCAGTCTTCAAAGCATTTATTCATACAATATGTCATTTTTTAAAAAGACATCGTCTTGTCAATCATCCACGTGCATCATTATCATCACCAAGAACATCAACATGTCTGTTTTTGACCAGTATAAAGGCAGCATGGAGCATGTGAAGCAGAGCTACTGATAAGCTGCGTATTTGTGTAAAATACCCTACAAAACTATTCAAAACCCGATTACTTTCAATTAACTTGTGTACAGAAACGCATGCATTCTATGAAAAACACAAATGTATAAAAACAGCATGCGGAAATTCTCAATTAAGCTTTTTTAGCATGCGTACAACAGGGCAAATTTCCGACATTGTCTGAAACACAATGTTGAGCTAATTTAATTTACGAGTCAAGCCTATATTTAGAACAGCTATATGCATCTAAAACATTATTTCATTATCTTTTAATCATTTTGGGGAGAACCCAACAGAGTGATGAATAGATGAGTGTAAAAATATTGGTTACCCAATGAAAAATGTTATAATTAAAATAGAAACCTTCGAGTAAAAGCTCAATTGTAACAAATGTTATATTTGGGATAACACTTTCTTAGTAAAGTACAGATTCTAGTACTTTTTTGGGTTGTGTCCAGTCCGGGATTCGAACCCACACTTGCCAGAGTGAGGCTGTACTTTACTCAGAAAGTGTTATCCCAAATATAACATTTGTTACATTTGACCACTTTCTAAATGGCATGGTGTATTCAAAAGCTCAATTGCTCAAAAAGTTATCTGGAGCTCGTGAAATGCTCTTTGTCTCCATCTGCCTCATTTCCTGGACACCTGGAGACAGCTTGAGCTTTATCATTATCATCATCAGCTACTAAAAAACAGATCTCCTTGGAATTCTTTGACAACCTCATCCACTAGGCTAAACCCTGAATGTTCGAATGAAGTTATTAGTCAAAGGGAGATAACTAGCATTATGACGGGTAAGGTGATGCTTGATTTGTATGTAGGATCATCTCCCAGTGGAGAAGCATTAAAAAATCAGCATTTTTCCGAACTAGTACAAGCAGCCCCACACTCACATGCACATCACTATCTAAGTGCAATAATCTTGAACACAACATTAAACCCCATTTCACCTCACCCAACGTCTGTTCCTCATGAATACAAGGTCACGGGTGGCCCAGTCGTCTAAGGCGCCCTATTCGGTGTGCAGAGTAGCGTCCCTTGGGCACGGCAGAAACCTACGATTGTGGGTTCGAATCCCTGTTCTCCCTGATTATGTTTCTAGGTTTGTCAGCACCATACCCATACTCGTGGGTTTCACCGAAGTGGTAAACGTCTGAGACCTGCATCACTGCATGGTCTGGTCCAGACTTGATTTGTTTTTTAATAGATTGCCATTATATAGTTTGAATATTGCTGAGAAACAACAAAAACACAAACAAAAAGAAAACATCTAGAAAGTCAACTATCAACTGATGTAAATCTATAGGTGATGTATTTTCCATGTTGCAGACAAACCAATGGTTGCATGCAGCAACAAGACTGCCAGTGCCAATGACCGCCGAGTGATCCTCACTTGCTTTGTGTCCAAGACCCCTGCAGTGAAGTCAGTCATGTTTAATGTTGGCAACCGACATCTGCTGTATCCTGGCAACCAGACAAAATCTCTCACAGAAGTCGTACAAAAGGTATGTATTTGTTTCAGGTCAGATTAGGGAGAAGAAAGAGACTCTTGCATCCATATGTGATGTTGTGTAGGAACCAATGAGGATTCTGGGTTAAAGTTGGTCCCTGTAGCAGCATGTGCTGGTTGCAAGGGGCAACGGAATGGATCTGTTGTTCAGGCTTGACGTGGTGGATAGCGGGTCAACATACTCCGAAAGCGTGGATCGTTGTTCATAATATCGGTCTGCATCGTTCATTATATGGATTATCTGGTCCCCACTAAAATATTTTCAGACCACTGTCGTATCGCTGTACCATTGTTGACTACAGCAAACAACAAGCCCAAAATCATTTAAAATGTTGTTGTTCCATCTGTCTCCCCGGCAAACATCCTGCCTCAAATCATTTTGTTGCTTTTTTCTGAACTATATACGAGGGATGCATAAAATCCCATGTACCCTGAGTGATCCTGCTACAACGAATTTATCTTACTGACATGTTTTAATTTGACATTGTAAAAGAATCAACACAAATTCAAAATTGATAGAAAACAGCTGTTTAATTGAGCTGGTGTTAACTTGTGCTATGTAACGTGACTTCCATTGAAGTTGGATGTAAGGGATTTATTCTGTGTCTCAGAAGTTCTTGTGCAGTCTGTATTGCTCATGGCGGGGTATAAGAGATTTCTTTCCCCTATCAGACATTTATTACCCACTAAGGCGGTTTACACAGTATTTTATCAAGATCACATTGACCAATCAGATCTCATCATTCTGACATGGAGGTATGATAATAGTTCATGAACACTGATGCCTTTTCACAAACCGTAAAACTACAAAATAAAATGCCTCTTAACTGAACATGCCCATTTGATGGAAAGAACTAATTAATTGAGGCCTAAGATAGGATGTGTTTCTTCACCTGTGGGTTTGAATTTTTCCAGGATTTTAATGAAACTCACAATGAAGTGATACTGAAGTTCTTCGAGATGGAGGAGTGGCACTTCACAGCCAACATCTACCTGGATGTGAAAGGATTAGATGATCAAGTGTTCCAGTATCCAGTGTATTTGATAAGAGGTAGGTTTACATGGTTACTTGTAGATACTGGTGATGCTTTTGGGGCAGACTAGCTGAGTTCAGCCATGCTGTATATCCTGCACTAAACACCTCGGTGTCAAGGCCGAGCATGATCTTGTATTAATGCTATCAAGGATACATGCCGACTAAACAGGAATATTGATCCTAATAGAGGCTAGACATAGATTGATATTGTCATACTTGACTTTTGTGTATTTTTATTCAGCTGATAGAATAAAAATGATAAATGTACAGTATTGCAATTAAGCCTTTTTTAAGTATCTGTTTTTTGTTCACCAAAAAAACACGTCTAATAAAATTGTTGATGAAATAATTGTACGGTATTATAATTAAGCCTTTTTTAAGTATCTGTGTTGTTTGTTCACAAAAAAACACATCTATTGAAATAGTGATTAAATAATATTTGTACGGTATTACAATTAAGCCTTTAAGTATCTGTGTTTGTTCAATTACGGCCATATCATTTAAAGTCAGTTATACTCTGCATACTATTACAATGCTTTTGCATTAGTGGTGGGAACATGGCAATTATATTGGACTTTTAGCTTATTCAGTTTGCAATAGTTACACTACAACAATCACTTGGTTTGAACAAATGAGCTGCTTGGCTGTTCAAATGAAGTCATCGATCAAAGGGAGATAACTAGCATCATGAGTAAGGTGATGGGTGACTTGTATTGACTCAGATTAAAATGCTACCATTACAAGTGGAAGCTGTGGTGTTTTTGTTTATATGTTAGCAAGTTTGTATTGCATATAGTCTATCCTGCATTTATGATGATTATAGATTGAAGGGAGGTAACTGACAGTTGAGCTAGGAATGACTGATCACTGTGTTATGATGGCTGACCTCCCTTGGTTCCAGCTTTTGCAACAGTTGCAATGAATGTTTAACAAATTTGATTTTAGTTAAGAGAGTAAACCTATGTATTTCCAATGACAGGCAATGATACCCCCACTGAAACGAACGGTAAGTGGTGTTGCAGGGCAAGGTACTCAGGACTTGGTTCACTAACACCTTGTTGCGGTTGATGCATCTAACATACATGTGTGTGGACATCTGGCATCCAAGATGTTGGGTAAAGTAGTAACTAGTCTCCTGGAATATGCTGGATTCTGACACGTTCTTGGTATGAGGATCCTGTGGCATGTAAAAATTTGAACTGTGAAACTGTTAGTATTTTTTACCCAAATTGAAAATGGAATCAACAAATCAATACAAAACTGAGCTATGTTTAAATGATCTATAGAAACAAAAATCTAATATATAGTATGCAAACAAAATTGACACAAGAAGTGTTGCGGAGGAGTCCACTCTATACTAAGTGAGGACCATCTGATATGTGTGGGTTCGGTTGGGTGGGCTCTATTTTGTATGGAGACTACATACTTTTTCAGCAGTAAAATCAGATATTTTATATATTATAACTATGAGCTTAAATATTAATTAAAAACACCTTGAATCAGTGTACTTTTTGAGGCAGTAGATATTATTTTCAAAATATTCTGGGACAATTTAATTTTTGTCAAAAATATTTTAGGCCCCCTCCCCCTTCCCCCAGAATATCCAAAAGTTGGTCCCTAAAAACAACAGTTTGACAGATGAATGAATTTCTTTTTTGTGAAAACAAGTACTACAAGATAACGTCAGGCGAAGAACCTGTTAGAGTTCATCATGTTACATTCCTGTGCTGGTTAATCCTGCTCACCTCCGTCTAAGATGCTGAGATATCCACACAGTGCAGTTGTTAGAACTGGTTCTTCTGACATAGCGTGCACTAGCTTGGCAAGTTTTCATTGACAAGCCCTGGTTGAAGCATTGACTGCAAGCCCTGGTTGAAGCATTTACTGCAAGCCCTGGGTGACACATTTACTGCAAGCCCTGGTTGAAGCATTTACTGCAAGCCCTTGTCGAAGCATTTCCTGCAAGCCCTGGGTGACAAAATTGACTGCAAGCCCTGGTTGAAGCATTTACTGCAAGCCCTGTTTGAAGCATTGACTACAAGCCCTGGTTGAAGCATTTACTGCAAGCCCTGGGTGACACATTGACTGCAAGCCCTGGGTGACACATTGACTGCAAGCCCTGGGTGACAAAATTGACTGCAAGCCCTGGTTGAAGCATTGATTGCCAGCCCTGGTTGAAGCATTTACTGCAAGCCCTGGGTGACACATTGACTGCAAGCCCTGGGTGACACATTGACTGCAAGCCCTGGTTGACACATTGACTGCAAGCCCTGGGTGACACATTGACTGCAAGCCCTGGGTGACACATTGACTGCAAGCCCTGGGTGACACATTGACTGCAAGCCCTGGTTGACACATTGACTGCAAGCCCTGGGTGACACATTGACTGCAAGCCCTGGGTGACACATTGACTGCAAGCCCTGGGTGACACATTGACTGCAAGCCCTGGGTGACACATTGACTGCAAGCCCTGGGTGACACATTGACTGCAAGCCCTGGGTGACACATTGACTGCAAGCCCTGCATGACAGAGTTCAGAACCATCTTATCTGCAAGCCTCAGTTATTCTGAGAACTACGCAGTTTAGTGGCAGCTGTACATGATACATCACTTTACATTTGGATTTTTTAACACTTGCATGTTTGACAATGTTATGAAGGTTCCTTTGTCTGCGTTTGCATGACTTCCCATTAACAACTGACCCTAACATCTACGGGGAGAAGGGAAGCCACGGGTTCCATGTTCATGTCATTAGGAGAGGTGCACACCTTGAGATAGAGCTGTTGGCTGCAAGATACCAATGTCATGGGTTGTGGGCATGGGATGCAGGATATTGTTTACACCACAGCAGCCATAGGGCATCATCTGAATTGCTTGGCAGAAGCTAGTCATCATTCATCATAATATATTTAAAATTCTGTTTCGTCATTTCAGTTTCTGCTGCTCAAGGTTAAGATTTTTTTAATCTCTCCCTGCTTGATCATATAGCTTTAACTTGATGTAATCAAATTGCAAGCTGGCGCTTTCAATCAATTTTCACATAGATGTAGGTGTTTTAAATGCTAGTAACTATTTCATGTCATCAGAGCAATGCTATTTTCCATCCAGGAGTCTTGATCTATTTCCACGACTACATACAAAACCAGATACACACTAGTTCTACCCTCCATATCTACCCATCCCATGCTACCACACCTGCACAACAACTACACCACCACCCAAAACCATAAGAAATGCCTCCATCCAATCCAATACCCACACAGCCACCTACCTTGCTGACCCTACTCCACATGAAATGGTTTTCTCATCTCCTTACCTTCCCCCCAATATTATATGACCATTTCCACAGTCTGGTCTTGAAGAGCTGGGATAGAATAGGTCTTCAGCAACACATGCTTGCCGTAAAATGCAACTATGCTTGTCATAAGAGGCGACTAACGGGATCGGGTGGTCAGGCTCGCTGACTTAGTTGATGCATGTCATCGATCCTAACTGCTCATGATATCAATCACTGGATTGTCTGGTCCAGACTCAATTATTTACTGGCCACCATCATATAGCTGGAATATTGCTGAGTGTGGCGTTAAACAACAAACTAACCAACCAACCATGGTCTGGTGGGAGAACGGAAGGGCAAGGGTTCAATCCACAGCCATGTTATACCAAAAGACGTGAAATGATTGTAGTTGTTGTTACCCTCCCTGGCGCTCAGCATTAAGGGGCTCAAACAAGGACTGGTTGGCTCGGAGTTGACTTGTCTGAGTGGGCTATTCATGTTAAATGCGACATGGTATCTCAGTGGGCTAGCACTATGAAATTGGCATCAGTATGGACTTAGACAAGCAGTCACAACATTCTCCCTCACTCTCCGTTAAAAGATGGTACTTGTTGTTACCCTGTCTGGCATTAAAGGGATCAAACAAGGACTGGTCGGCTTGGAGTCAGTATACTGTGTCTGAGTGGGGTATTCAAGTTAAACTGTGGCATGGTATCTCAGTCAGTGAGCTAGCACTATAAATCGGCATCAGTCCGGACTAGTACAAGCAGCCACACATACACATGCATGCATGTCGCTATATAAGTGCAATAATCTTGGACGCGACGTTAAACCCCACCTGTCTCTCTCTCTCTCATATGAATCCTTATGGCATTACCATTATGTGCGTCACATGCTTCGTCACCTCTCTCACAACATATACTTTCTTATATAAGTGCAGTGATTTCACCTTGCCACTTCACTTGCTCTTCCATCTTCCTATCTCAACAATGGTAACACGAAAAAGAGTCTGACTACAAATTTCGAACCCGTACCTGTTAATTTATTTCACCTACTTAGCTCAATAACAGGCTTCCTATGTATGTAAGATGTAAAATAATGTTGGCCTGTAGTCTGGCAATATTTCAGCCATCTGGATACAGATAGACAGGAGGCCTCAGCATGGCCAGGACGCCTGAGTGCACTGCCAGTGTTTTCATGGATGGCAGTGATGCAGGGTGTTTCAATTTATCCCAGTTTACACAGTACCGATAAGGATGTATGAATTTAAGCATTTTGATTAACTAAGGGACAGTCAGGTAGCCTAGTGGTTAAAGTGTTTACTCGTCACGCCGAAGACCCGGGTTCCATTCCCGACATGGGTACAATGAGCGGAGCCAATTTCAGGTGTCCCCGGGTGTCATATTGCTGGAATATTGCTAAAAGCGACGTAAAACCATACTCGCTCACTCTAAATTAACTCGAGTGTGAGCTGCACATTTCCGAGGTGAAAATAATTTGGGTTGCTGATTTGCTTACCCGGTACCTGTTTCTTATCATGCAGCTGCCAAGAAATTCATGGTGTGGGCCCTATGTACAGGGCACGTTAACAGTTCTCTTGTAATGTCCTACAGGTGGTGGATGTGTGATTCTGTCACTTAATGTCTGATTTGTACCCTTAACGCCTTGACAAGTGTGAACAGTAGTTTGTAATTCAGAGTGCAATGTTTCCTGAGACTTGTATTGTATTCAATGACATGAATAGTTGTTTCAAAGTAGTCATAAATTCCTTAACTGTATTCAATTATTGTAACTCTATGATTTTCTTGGAGCGGTTGGGTAGCCTAGTGGTTAAAGTGTTCGATCGTCACGCCGAAGACCCGGGTTCGATTCCCGACATGGGTACAATGTGTGAAGCCCATTTGCGGTGTCCCCCGCCGTGATATTGCTGGAATATTGCTAAAAGCGGCGTAAAACCATACTCACTCACTCACTATGATTTTCTTAATGCAGTCGGCTCATGTCTATCTTCACTTACTGTTGCATATACACTGACACACCATGAAGATGTGTTTTTGTCCAATTTGAAGCACTTCAAATGAGGATCCAAACGCAAATGACAGCATTGTTGTGTTTGATTACCTCATGACTGAAAACACAAAACAACTTAATTTGATTTTTTAGGCATGTTGACAAATATTACCAAAAGAATCAAAGATGCTTTTTACAAAATGTCAGTACATGTTTGCACATAATGACACTTCCTGGAGTTAGTATTTATATTGTGTGCTTTGTGTTTCAGATATGAATGGTGCAACTTCCCTGACAGGGACCACAACTCTGTCCATTGTGTGCCTGCTCGCTGGAGTGCTACAGAAAGTGTTATGAGCTTCTGAGATTATACAACAATAAGAGTAGGGAAATATGAAGCTGCAAGTGCTGAAGAGGCAACAGCAAGTCCAGATTAACTTGACCTCCCCACCACTCAAGCCTGCAGACAGCTGACAATATTACTTGGCTGTATGATATATCAAAAGTTTGCTGAGATACTCTCAGAAGTTTGGACAGTTGATAGTCATCAAAAGTTTACAGAGAAAGTTGGCTCTTGAAACGTTTCAGTTTCAGTTTCAAGGAACTGAAACTTCCGGAACGTCAAGCTTATTTGGAGAATATTCCTTGCCAGTGTCTTACTACAGGCTCCTTTTATGTCAAGTTAATTCACTGTTGTTTTAATAGACTTTTATTCCAGACAGTCTAAGATAATAATTTCTTCCCATCTCAGCAATAACTGATCTAAGTTGTTATGGCCTTAAGTGTTAAATGTTGTCGCCTGAAATCCAGATATGTGTTTAGTGTAATTAATTCAGGGAAGTTGAGAAGACAACTATTTGGAAAGCAAGATTTATGTCACTATTTTCCTCATCAGTCTTCGTATTTTTGAAGACTGGTGTTTTTGTGTGTACGTGTTCAAAAACTGTTACCTGTATTGACTTTTAAAGTTCTTCTGCCTGTAACATTGTTTAAATACATTATGTCATACTTCTGTTTATCCACCAGGCGTGGTGGTATAATCTTTCATACTTACGTTCTTCTGCGTGTGTTGTGTTTAAATACATTATGTCATACTTCTGTTTGTCCACCAGGCGTGGTGGTATAATTTTTCATACTTACGTTCTTCTGCCTGTGTTGTGCAGATATGTTCCCCTCTTACTTAAATTCGTCTCCTTCAGTTTTCTGTGCAGCAGCCTTTGAGCCACATCTGTAATTATGCCTACCATTACCTTTGGTACAGGTATTTACAGCCTGAGTTTTGCCCTTTGAGTATTGACTAATGGTGTATGATTTTCTGCTTCCGATATGCACACAGCGATTTCATTCCTCATCACAATATAAGAATCTAGTAATCAATACTTGCGTGTGGTTCTCCGACTTGGGGTTAGCTGTTTGTGTAGCTAATGTGATGAAATGTTTGATGCACAGCAATATAATAAACGGTATGTTTGTGTTGATTTAGTGTACCAACTTAGTAATAACCTTGGTGTATGTTTGACAAACCTGCGCTGCAATACTTGTATATACTCCTCAGTGATTTATCTGAACCACATGGTAAAGACCACCACATGCAAGTACCTCCACTTGCCACCTCACTCAGTAGTATTCAATAGTCAGAGCACAATTTGCATAATTTAATCATAATTTTAATATCAATTTGTGAAGACCCTTACACTTGTGCCTACAGTTTCCACCCTAAGTGTTAGTGTACCCCTTTCTTCCACACTAATTACCCAAGTCCCCATCTCAATGTTTAGGATGCCCATCCCCCTACCTAACACATCCTTAACTGTATCATCAATTCCTGTTTAGGAAGTTCGTCCCTCCTGACCCCAACGCATTCCTAGTTAACACTAACACATTTTTATTTAACCCCACCCAACCCCCTCCCTAAACACCACATATTTTAAGTGCTAGGACAGTTGCGAATTTATATTTCTACGTGTGTCTACCCCATACATCCCCAGACTGTCTTCACACCCATCCTCAGCCCCTGCCCAAACCTAAATATATACTCAACTACATTCAAAAGGGCACACTTGCACTTCGTTGTTGTGTTATGTGTACGTTTAAGAAGGATGCTGTATTTATATACACTATTTTGTCTGAAAGGAAATTGTTTTGTATAATCGTGTACGGCCTCCACCTCAGACAAGTGCTATTATAGAATTAGAGAATACAAACAGCCCCACACTTGCAACCTACCTCAGATTCGATGGGGTGGGGGAGTGTGGCCTGTGTTACAGCAGTGGGATACCATGTATATTTGCGTGCATGTTGGTCTGGCGTAATGCTCAGTGTACCTGTAGATAGGTTGTCATTGTAACCGTGTAATGCAAGAAAAGCTATCTCCCTTTCACTGAGGTCAAAATATGTCTTATTTTGTTATGTAAACTATACTTTTATGCAACATTCATACATTCCATTCCTCCAGGACTGAAGGAGTTGTAAGTCCACAGTTGGATTGCAGTGGAAGGGAGGTAACTCTCTGGGTTTAGCAACAACATTCGGTGATGTGTATGAGACTATTTTGAAAGCAGCCAGTTGAACAACCCTAACCCTGGCAGTCAGTGGGCCTCACACATTATATGGGAGTTTATTGTCTGCTTTTTATAGTGTTAAGAATTAAAAGTTTTTTCAACAATGATGTATACTATATGTGTGACTCATGGATAAATAGAAACAATATCTATCTACCTGGCTTTGTAGTGATATTTTTAGAAAAAACACACTAGTTTTCCTTCTGGCTTCAATCTTACACGCGTCTTAAAGGGTAAATGCTTCCAACCTCTTTCCCATGTTCAGCTGTGTGGAGCAGTGATAAAATTGATTAAAATACTCAAAAAAAGAGGACTCTGGTCCAGGATATATTGACTGAACAAAAAATTTGTTTCTCTTTTGGTAAAAAAATATAGGAGTACAAAATGAAAGCGCAAAGTCTTTAATTGCTGGATGGCAGATAATATTTTGTATCCTTTTGGAAAACGGGCTGGGCTGTCCTTGACTCTGCAGTATGATATGCTCTTCCAGACCCCTCTATGCTGGGGGGGGGGGGGGATATGGGTGCATGCACACGCTCACTGTATTCTCGGACAGGTACGTGCAAGACAGGATGTGATGCTTAGAGGTTGTGGCAGGTTTGAACCATCCATACCATTGTAAATTTTACAACGACTGTGATTGGCCAAACCCTAACTTGTAGAATCATCTAGACTGTTGCTGTCTTCTGTTGTCATAGACACATCATGTTGTAATAAAGATTTTTACAGCTTTCATCATCGACTTATGTTATAGATTGTTTGTTGTTTAACACTGCGTTCAGCAATATTTCAGCTATCTGATGGCAGTCTGGTCCAGATAATCCAGTGATTGACATCATGAGCATCAATCCATGCAATTTGGATATGATGACATGCATCAACAGAGTCAGCGAGGCTGACCACCCAAACAAGCATAGTCGCCTTTTACGGCAAGCATGGGTTACTGAAGACCTATTCTACCCCGGATCTTCACGGGTCTTGTGTTATATGTTACATGGATGATCGGCAGTCAAGTCGGTGAAGCTCGTGCATATAATAGTTGCCCTTGCACTCTGAACAGAACATGGGATCACTAGAACTCCTATATCCATGTGTTACTAAGTGGAGGGGGCACGGGCATTGTGTCAGTAACTCCTATATTCCATGTGTTACTAAGTGGAGGGGGCAGGGGCATTGTGTCAATAACTCCTATATTCCATGTGTTACTAAGTGGAGGGGGCACGGGCATTGTGTCAGTAACTCCTATATTCCATGTGTTACTAAGTGGAGGGGGCACGGGCATTGTGTCAGTAACTCCTATATTCCATGTGTTACTAAGTGGAGGGGGCACGGGCATTGTGTCAATAACTCCTATATTCCATGTGTTACTAAGTGGAGGGGGCACGGGCATTGTGTCAATAACTCCTATATTCCATGTGTTACTAAGTGGAGGGGGCACGGGCATTTATTTATGTCAATGGGAGTAAGCCCAAAGTGCTTGGAGCCTATATGGAACA
Source organism: Haliotis rufescens (assembly GCF_023055435.1). Lineage (NCBI taxonomy): Eukaryota > Metazoa > Mollusca > Gastropoda > Lepetellida > Haliotidae > Haliotis > Haliotis rufescens. Next base: position 39,265,389 of record NW_025963780.1, on the reverse strand, counting down.
AAAAGGGTTAGAGATCATGAAGCTTGCAGGATAAGATCCCTAACTTTTCCTGTTCAGCACATATGGCACCCGAACCAATATCAATTAGGATATCTTGCTCAGCGAGTGATAAGTGTTTTATTCCTCCACTTTGTTGTGAGTTGGGTTTAACACCGCTTTTAAGATTATTCCAGTTATATCAGGGCATGTCAGCTTAATGTGGGAGGAAATCTCGAAGTGATGCAGGTATCGGACGTTTACCACTTCGGTGAAACCCACGAGCAGGGGTAGGGTGCTGACAAGCCTAGAAACATAATCGGGATGAACCGGGATTCGAACCCATAATTATAGGTTTCTGGCGTGCCCAAGGGACGCAACTCTGCACAGCGAATTGCGGTGCCTAAGACGCCTGGGCCACCCAGCAATATCACGCCGGGGGTCACCACAAATGGGCTTGTATCCATGTCGGGAATCGAACCCGGGTCTTCTGCGTGACGAGCGAACGCTTTAACCACTAGGCTACCCGAACGCCCCGAATGTTTCAGTGAGTTGGTGGAACGCGTTGAACCTCATATACCGAAGAAGGATACCTTTTGGCGCATGTCCCGAGACCCAGGTATTCGGATTGCAACAAGTCTGCTCGACAGGGCAACGGGGGATTCATATAAAAGTCTCCCGTGTGGGTTTCGGTGGCGCAATACACAATAAGTAAAATCCTCCCTAAAACCAGTAATGCCATTACCCTGGAATGAGTGAGTGAGTTGGGTTTAACGCGGCTTTTAACAGTATTCCAGTTATATCACGGCGTGTCAGCTTGATGTGGGAGGAATGCCCGAATTGATGCAGGTCTCAGACGTTTACCACTTCGGTGAAACCCACGAGCACGGGTAGGGTACTGACAAGCCTAGAAACATAATCGGGTTGAACCAGGATTCGAACCCATAATTATAGATTTCTGGCGTGCCCAAGGGACGCAACTCTGCACAGCAAATCGCGGCGCCTTAGACGACTTGGCCACCCGTGGCCCCCTTTCCCTTGAAATGTGCGATGAAGTTATGCAGTGTCCAAGCATCCCGGAGTAATGGAAGGAGCTTTCCAAAAGACGGAACTTCCACAACACCGTAGGAGCCATCGAAGGGAAGCATGTTGCCATCCGCTGTCCACCTTTGGCAGGATCCCTGCATTACAGCTCTAAGGGGTTTTCTACCATCGTACTCCTCGCTCTTGTCTTGCAGAGTACGGGTTCCTCTTTGTGGGCGTTGGGACAAATGGAACATGCTCAGATACTGCCGTTTTAAAGATTCTGGATTATATGTGGCTCTGGAACAACGTACTGATGCGCTTCCGGAAGATGAACCACTCCCAAATGATGCCCTACGCTTTAGGAGGAGATGACGCTTTGTACCGTCGAACGTAGCTCATGAAACTCTACCCCACCCGCTGCATGACGAAAGAATATCACACAGAATGGCTGAAAACAAATTTGGTATTTTGGCTCACCGGTTCAGATGCCCCCTGACTACAATGCAGCAACACATGCAGCAACACATGCATAGAGCGGAAAGCATTGTGATGGTCTGTTGTGTGAGGCACAACCTCCTGGCAGTGAGATACCCACGTCAAGCTGCACGGATAATAGACATCGAAGACCCCAACACCCATGACATGCTCCATGGTAATACTGTGTAATAAAGAATTTTCCCTCTCCACCTTGTCAAAATGGTTCACACGATAATTAAATCCAGAAACAATTAAAAACTGATGCCCTAACACTTCAGAAATAATGTGAAGTAAAAACCAGCACAAATGTTTTCTTTTTCAAATTTGGCACGACAGCTTGTTAATTTAACTTTCCGACGATCAAACAAGAGTCACGGGATGCAAAAATACGTTCTTGGTGGCGTCTTGATCAAGTCGTGATTGATCGTACCACCATCGCAGTGTCGTCGTATCAGCACCGTAGCGATGTCTTGTCTTGCTGTAGGTGTTGTGGCCACTACGAATGAATACGAATGAACAAGACGGCGTCACGACATACCACGACTCTCTTCCGATGCTGCTGCGGTGGACCACGATTATTTTCACAGTTATCACATTTATTTCAATGTTTCACGTATCTTCACTTTTTCAATCTGATTACCCCCCACCATCCTGCTCCCCCAAGCGTCACAAGAAGGTCCCCGTTGTTGCTTATTATCACTCACTGGTACTATGGTAGAGCAAAATGTTTTTGAACATTCCTAAAAATTGTGCTCCTTCACGGCGGCATCAGGTTCCCCTACGGTGCGCTACGGTTGACCGCGATTGACCACGAACATGTGTACACCGCCGTTGCTATTGTTATTAATTGAAAAATCGTGTTCTACCATAGCATCCTCGTGTATGTGGGAAAAGGGCATTAGCCACCGACAACAAATCACGCTGTTTTCCAATCATATTTATTAACATGTGATGTGATATGGCCATCGAAAGATGGTTTGGTTTGAGATGTGACTTAAATTTCAGACATGTTTCTTCACGCTTTCCTCTGGGGTACACCGATGACCTTGCCTGACCTCAATGACTCCTGGCACAACTGCACAAGCTCCAGGCTCTGAAGGCACTCCTCCGCCGACACGTCGCACTCCTCTCGCCCTGCAGCATCGACATCATTAGTGAGTAAGTGAGTTTTGTTTTAACGCCGGTTCCGACAGTACTCAAGTTATATCACGGCGACTCAGCTTAATGTGGGAGAAAAGCCCGAAGTGATGCAGGTCTCAGTCTTTTACCACTTTGGTGAAACCAACGAGCACGTGTATGGTGCTGACAAACCTAGAAACATAATTGGAGCGAACTAGGATTCGAACCCATAATCATGTTTCTGGCATGCCTAAGGGACGGAACTCTTGGTCTTGCACAGCGACTTTCAGACGACTGGGCCAGCGTGACACTCACCGTGAACAACCTTGATGAAGTGCTGTACAATCCTTGTATAGCTGGAGCGCCACCTCTCAATGAAAGACTCCAGCAAGTCGTCTTCCAAACTGCCATTTGCATCCCAGACTTCCACTTCCGACTTCCTGTAGTTTTTGGAAACTGCCATCTTCTTTGAACCGAGAACCTGATACAAAGACACACATAGAAATAGATTTGTTCATACACAGATACACAGATATTCACTCTCCTTATATCAAAACACGAGTTGTGTTCTTTTTCAGCTTAGCCTTTCCTTACATGTCTAGAAGCTTCTCTTACCCGTGAAGATCCGGGGTAGAATATGTCTTCAGCAACCCATGCTTGCCGTAAAAGGCGACTATGCTTGTCGTAAGAGGCGACCTACGGGATGGGGTGGTCAGACTCGCTGACGTGCTTGATGCTCGTCATCGTATCCCAATTGCGTGGATCGATGCTCATGACATCAATCACTGGATTGTCTCGTCCAGACTCGATTATTTACAGACTGCCGTCATAGAACTGGAATCTTGCTGAGTACGGGGTTAAACAACGAACGAACGTATAGCAGCTACACAAAAACATTTCCCACTTGAACTTCTCAATTTTCTCATTTTCACCCTAACTGTTCAATAGGTCCACTGTTTTAGGAACTTTTCTTTAAGGTCCCTATCAATTCATATTCTTGGAAGGGGGATTGGGATTCTGTTAAAAGTTTGTAACAGTAAAAACTAAGAATAATCATTTTGCTTCAGATTCATCACACAATGATACCCGGAACCTGGAATTGACTGTACCCGGAACAAGGTATTTACTTAACCCGCAATCTGGTATAAACTCAACCGGAACCTGGTATTTACTTAACCCAGAACCTGGTATCTACTGCACCCAGAACCTGGTATTTACTACTCAGAACCTGGTATGAACCCTACCCAGAACCTGGTATGAACCCTACCCAGAACCTGGTATTTATTGCACCCAGAACCTGGTATGAACCTTACCGAGAACTTGGTATTTAGTGCACCCAGAATCTGATATTTACTGCACCCAGAACCTGGTATGACCCCTACCCAGAACCTGGTATTAACCGTACCCAGAACCTTGTATTAAGTGCACTGAGAACCTGGTATTAACTGCACCCAGAACCTTGTATTTACTGCACCCAGAACCTGGAATGAACCTTAACCAAAACCTGGTATTTATGGCACCCAAAACCTGGTATTAACCTTTACCCAGAACCTGGTATTTACGGCACACAGAAGCTGGTATGAACCTTAACCAAAACCTCGTATTTACTGCACCCAAAACCTGGTATTAACCTTTACCCAGAACCTGGTATGAACCTTACCCAGACCTTGGTATTTACTTCACCAAGAACCTGGTATTAACCTTACCCTGAACCTGGTATTTACTGCCCCCAGAACCTGGTATTAACCTTACCCAGAACCTGGTATTAACCTTACCCAGAACCTGGAATGAACCTTACCCTGTACCTGGTATTTACTGCCCCCAGAACCTGGTATTAACCTTTACGCAAAACCTGGAATGAACCTTTACGGAGAACCTGGTATTTACTTTACCCAGAACCTGGAATGAACCTTACCCAGAACCTGGAATGAACCTTACCCAGAACCTGGTATTAACCTTAACGCAGAACCTGGAATGAACCTTACCCAGAACCTGATATTTACTGCCCCCAGAACCTGGTATTAACCTTACCCAGAACCTGGTGTGAACCTTACCAAGAACCTGATATTTACTGCCCCCAGAACCTGGTATTAACCTTACCCAGAACCTGGTATTAACCTTAACGCAGTACCTGGAATGAACCTTACCCAGAACCTGATATTTACTGCCCCCAGAACCTGGTATTAACCTTACCCAGAACCTGGTATTAACCTTAACGCAGAACCTGGAATGAACCTTACCAAGAACCTGATATTTACTGCCCCCAGAACCTGGTATTAACCTTACCCAGAACCTGGTGTGAACTAACCAAGAACGTGATATTTACTGCCCCCAAAACCTGGTATTAACCTTACCCAGAACCTGGTATTAACCTTAACGCAGAACCTGGAATGAACCTTACCCAGAACCTGATATGTACTGCCCCCAGAACCTGGTATTAACCTTACCCAGAACCTGGTGTGAACCTTACCCAGAACCTGATATTTACTGCCCCCAGAACCTGGTATTAACCTTACCCAGAACCCGGTATTAGCCTTACCCAGAATCTGGTATTAACCTTTACGCAGAACCTGGAATGAACCTTACCCAGAACCTGATATTTACTGCCCCCAGAACCTGGTATTAACCTTACCCAAAACCTGGTATTAACCTTAACGCAGAACCTGGAATGAACCTTACCCAGAACCTGATATTGACTGCCCCCAGAACCTGGTATTAACCTTACCCAGAACCTGGTGTGAACTTTACCAAGAACCTGATATTTACTGCCCCCAGAACCTGGTATTAACCTTACCCAGAACCTGGTATTAACCTTAACGCAGAACCTGGAATGAACATTACCCAGAACCTGATATTTACTGCCCCCAGAACCTGGTATTAACCTTACCCAGAACCTGGTGTGAACTTACCAAGAACCGGATATTTACTGCCCCCAGAACCTGGTATTAACCTTACCCAGAACCTGGTATTAACCTTAACGCAGAACCTGGAATGAACCTTACCCAGAACCTGATATTTACTGCCCCCAGAACCTGGTATTAACCTTACCCAGAACCTGGTGTGAACCTTACCAAGAACCGGATATTTACTGCCCCCAGAACCTGGTATTAACCTTACCCAGAACCTGGTATTAACCTTACCCAGAATCTGGTGTGAACCTTACCAAGAACCTGATATTAACTGCCCCCAGAACCTGGTATTAACCTTACCCAGAACCTGGTATTAACCTTTACGCAGAACCTGGAATGAACATTACCCACAACCTGGTATTTACTTTACCCGGAACCTGGTACTTACTGCACACAGAACCTTGTATTAAATGTACCCAGAACCTGGTATTAACCTTTACCTAGATGCTTGTACAAACCTTAACCAGAACATGGTATTTACTTTACCCGAATCCTGGTATTAACCTTACCCAGAACCTGGCATTTACTTTACCCGGAACCTGGTATTAACTGCCCCCAGAACCTTGTATTAACCTTTACCTAGATGCTTGTACAAACCTTACCCAGAACCTGGTATGAACCTTACCCAGTACCTGGTATTTACTGCACCCAAAACCTGGTATTAACCTTTACGCAGAACCTGGAATGAACCTTTACGCAGAACCTGGTATTTACTTTACCCAGAACCTGGTATTTACTTTACCCAGAGCCTGGTATTTACTTCACCCTGAACCTGGTATTTACTTTCCCCAGAACCTGGTGTGAACCTTACCCAGAACCTGGTATTTAATGCCCCAAGAACCTGGTATTAACCTTACCCAGAACAAGGTATTAACCTTACCCAGAACCTGGTGTTTACTTTACCCGGATCCTGGAATTAACCTTACCCAGAACCTGGTATTTACTTTACCCGGAGCCTGGTATTTACTGCACACAGAACATTTTATTAACTGAACCCAGAACCTGGTATTAACCTCTACCTAGATGCTTGTACAAACCTTACCCAGAACCTGGTATTAGCCTTTACCCGGAGCCTGGTATTAACCTTACCCAGAACCTGGTATTTACTTTACCCGGAACCTGGAATGAACTTTACCCAGAACCTGGTGTGAACCTTGTCCAGAACCTGGTATTTACTGCACAAAGAACCTGGTATTAGCTGTACCCAATACCTGGTATGAACCCTACCCAGAACCTGGTATTAACCTTTACCCAGAACCTGGTATTTACTGCACCCAGAACCTGGTATGAACTGCACCCAGAACCTGGTATGAACCCTACCCAGAACCTGGTATTAACTTTTACCCAGAACCTGGTATTTACTGCACAAAGAACCTGGTATTAACTGCACCCAGAACCTGGTATGAACCCTACCCAGAACCTGATATTTACTGCACAAAGAACCTGGTATTAACTGCACCCAGAACCTGGTATGAACCCTACCCAGAACCTGGTATTTACTGCACAAAGAACCTGGTATTAACTGCACCCAGAACCTGGTATGAACCCTACCCAGAACCTGATATTTACTGCACAAAGAACCTGGTATTAACTGCACCCAGAACCTGGTATGAACCCTACCCAGAACCTGATATTTACTGCACAAAGAACCTGTTATTAACTGCACCCAGAACCTGGTATTAACCTTTACCCAGAACCTGGTATTTACTGCACCCAGAACCTGGTATGAACTGCACCCAGAACCTGGTATGAACCCTACCTAGAACCTGGTATTAACCTTTACCCAGAACCTGGTATTTACTGCACAAAGAACCTTTTATTAACTGCACCCAGAACCTGGTATGAACCCTACCCAGAACCTGATATTTACTGCACAAAGAACCTGGTATTAAATGCACCCAGAACCTGGTATGAACCCTACCCAGAACCTGGTATTTACTGCACAAAGAACCTGGTATTAACTGCACCAAGAACCTGGTATGAACCCTACCCAGAACCTGATATTTACTGCACAAAGAACCTGGTATTAACTGCACCCAGAACCTCGTATGAACCCTACCCAGAACCTGATATTTACTGCACAAAGAACCTGGTATTAACTGCACCCAGAACCTGGTATGAACCCTACCCAGAACCTGGTATTTACTGCACAAAGATCCTGGTATTAACTGCACCCAGAACCTGGTATGAACCCTACCCAGAACCTGATATTTACTGCACAAAGAACCTGGTATTAACTGCACCCAGAACCTGGTATGAACCCTACCCAGAACCTGGTATTTACTGCACAAAGAACCTGGTATTAACTGTACCCAGAACCTGGTAGTAGCTTTATATGAACCTGTTATTTAATGTTCCTATAACCTGGTATTTACTGCACCTGGAAGTGTTGATCGTATCCATATGGGACTTCCCTACCCGCCGTCAGGTTAGCTAACACCCCGCCCGGGAAGGTGAGTACGATGTTTGCGATGTCGTGGTCGTCACACGCCTGGTAGTCTTCAGCGTACGCCGAGGTGTTGCTGCCACATACATACACGGTCTGCGGACGCTCCCCAACAAACCAAGACACATAGTCCAGCATGTGGATAACACTGTCCACCAATATACCCCCTGTGTACAAACAGAACATATCATAACTGTTCGCAAATATACCTCATGTGAACAAATAGAATATGTCGTAACTATTCACAAATATACCCCTATGTGCAAACAGAATGTGTAGTAACTATTCACAAATATACCCACTTTGCGCAAATAGAATATGTAGTAACTATTCACAAATATACCCACTTTGTGCAAATAGAATATGTAGTAACTATTCACAAATATACCCACTTTGTGCAAAGAGAATATGTAGTAACTATTCACAAATATACCCCTATGTGCAAATAGAATGTGTAGTAACTATTCACAAATATACCCCTTTGTGCAAATAGAATATGTGGTAACTATTCACAAATATACCCACTTTGTGCAAATAGAATATGTCGTAACTATTCACAAATATACCCCTATGTGCAAATAGAATGTGTAGTAACTATTCACAAATATACCCACTTTGCGCAAATAGAATATGTAGTAACTATTCACAAATATACCCACTTTGTGCAAATAGAATATGTAGTAACTATTCACAAATATACCCACATTTTGTGCAAATACAATATGTGGTAACTATTCACAAATTACCCCCTATGTGCAAATAGAATATGTAGTAACTGTTCACAAATTACCCCTATGTGCAAATAGAATATGTGGTAAATGTTCACAAATAACCCCCGTTGTGCGAATAGAATATGTGGTAACTATTCACAAATTTCCCCCTATGTGCAAATAGAAAATGTGGTAACTATTCACAAATATACCAACTTTGTGCAAATAGAATATGTGGTAACTATTCACAAATATACCCCCTATGTGCAAATAGAATATGTGGTAACTATTCACAAATATACCCACTTTGTGCAAATAGAATATGTCGTAACTATTCACAAATATACCCCCATGCGCAAATAGAATATGTGGTAACTATTCACAAATATACCCACTTTGTGCAAATAGAATATGTGGTAACTATTCACAAATATACCCACTTTGTGCAAATAGAATATGTCGTAACTATTCACAAATATACCCCCATGCGCAAATAGACTATGTGGTAACTATTCACAAATATACCCACTTTGTGCAAATAGAATATGTAGTAACTGTTCACGAATTACCCCCTATGTGCAAATAGAATATATATCGAAACTGTTCACAAACTGCCATTTTGATTTCATTTTAGTTCCTTTTAACTATACTACTCAAAGTTTGCTAAGGACTTCGTTGTCATGTACCACGTTGTCATGTGCAACATAATGCAAACAAACAACGCGTGGCCAATAGTCAGTCACATCACCCGTTAAAATGAGAGTATCTGACCAAAACTGAAACGTCAACAATCACGAAATTAAGAAAATCATTGTAAAAAAAACAACTCTCAGTTGCGCATACGTGATCCACCTGATGCGATCACAGCGTGGCACCGTCGTCGAATGCTCCCAATGAGAGTCTGGATGATCGCCAAGGGAAGATTATTCCACTCTCCAGTAAGAGTGAGTGAGTGAGTTAAGATTTAACGTCACATCGGCAGTATTACAGCCATATCGTGACGAGAAGTACATTAATAATAAATAGATTTAGACTAAGTAAAAAGCTGTCAACGAAGGACAGTACAAGAACTAGAATATCACAGATTCGATTTAAAACTAGTTGAGAAATATATAAAAGCCATAAGTATCAGTGAACAACACAATATAAAAATGGGCTAGAGATCGTCAGTCACTGAACTCTCTAGTAAGAACACTGCCGAGTTCGCGGAGATTACTTTTTACAAATAGTTGCGGGTATGAGTGATGGTTAAATTAAATTTAACAACAGTTCTTTCAATCTTCAAACTCGTTATACTTTGACTCATCAGTTTATGTGGATTAAATATTACCTTGAGAATCTCTCACACACATTAACTATACTGTATGTTGTGTATATCACATAGAGTGTGTTGCCGATCGTCATTGTACATACATGTGTGTAAAATCCTCACCAACATTGCAGAATACAATGAATGGTATAAACCACTGCGCATGTACTATTTACTTTTGTACCATTTAGCTATTCAAAATAGTGAACGTTGAAAGTTGTAAGCGCAATGGGTCTTGGTTATGTTCATGCTCGTTTGTAGTTTGAATAAATGTGCATGTTTTGTTGTTCTCAATGTGTTCGTACTCGACTGTGTTTTGAATAACCGTGTATGTGAGGTGAGGTGAGGTGAGGTGAAATTGGGTTTAACGTCGCGTCCTGGATCATTGCACTTATATAGCGACGTGCATGCAAATGTGTGTGTGTGGCTGCTTGTACTAGTCCGGACTGATGCCGATTTATAGTGCTAGCACACTGAGATACCATGCCGCAGATTAACATGAATACCCCACTCAGACACAGCATACTGACTCCGAGCCGACCAGGCCTTGTTTTAGCCCCTTAATGCCGAGCGCCAGACAGGGTAACAACAAGTACCATCTTTTAACGTCTTTTGGAATGACGCGGCCGGGGATCGAACCCCGGACCTTCCGTTCTCCGGGCGGACGCTCTACCACTAGACCACGGAGGCGGCCAACCGTGTATGTACATAAATAGCTACTTGAGTGTGCTCGTCAGTATGTTGAACAACTCATGAACTATGTCGTATTCAAGCTTATTGTAAGTTGAATGGTAACGTGCACGGGGATGCACTCATAGGATTATGCTCACAAAGGAACCCACTCGTCCAATGGTCGATGAACAGATTGGGGAAAGAAGGAAAACGTACATACACCCGAAACACAAGAGAAAAAACGTTTGGTGTCACCCTGGACAAGTGCCTCTGTTCAACCAGCAGGGAATGGGTACCCGACATGTGAGGTGGATGTAAAACCTTCTACCGCCCGTAGGTTGTATACTCCCCAGGGAGTTGAGAATGATAGCTGGAATGAGAGCTGGGGTCCACTGGTCGGGGAACAAATAAAACCGCATTTGAGCAGATGCTAGTACCTGGACACTTGCGGTTTTATGTAATAGTAATAAAACAAAATTGGCACAAACACAGTATCTTAAGCGACATGATGAAGTGGCTCGATCATTTTATTACCGTCTTCGCCATGCTTGTGGTTTTGACACAGAGGTCCACCCATGCTACAACCCGGAATATGTAGAGGGCGTCATGGAAAATGATAAATACACAATTCTTTGGTAGAGGCCCGTATACAGCCTCATACGTACCCAGGCCAACAAACCTGATCTTGTCCTTTTTGATAAATTCAATGAAATCATTCACATCATTGAATTATCTGTCCCTTTTGACACTAATGTGATTGACAAGATTGAGGAAAAACATGGCAAATATGCGGATGTCGCTTTCGAAGTACCAAGTTGTCCGACTCCCCATTGTTCTCGGTGCCTTAGGTTTGGTACCTCCCAAACCGTTGACTGACACTGGGAGAGTACCCGAGTCTGCTACCAGGAATACAGCCCTTTTGACAATCTGGGAAATGCAGAAGGCTGCAGTGTTGGGGAGTCTTCACATTCTCCGATGAGTTCAGGGTTTGTTCGGCAGCGCTTGCTGGGAGAAGTCCCATTCGCAGGCTGGGCTTCGTGTAGAGGGGGCAAACAGTGAGGTACACCATTATTGAATGCCATGTGAGTATTCACCACTACGTTTCATTACATGATCTTGAATATTGATATACAGTGACATACAACATAACTGTCACCGTGTATACTAATTCATCACTATCCAGCTGTATATTTTATTACATTATGTTTAATATTATGGATATTCAGTGACCTACAACAGTGTTGTCTCTCTCAGTAGTATAGGTAATAGGGGTTCTGGCTCACTTCCACTGGAGCCGGATTTATATACCTATACTGCTACTACAGGTGGCATTTTTTATGCCAAAATGATTATGCGATTCAACGATAGTCATGAGATTAAGTTAAATTGACCCTAGCTCACCACCACCTGATATAAATTTCTCTATTATTTTACAAGTAGGCCAGATTATATACTCTTCTTGGTAATTGATGATCGTATTTGTTTTGTTTACTGATATAATATATACCTTGTGGTAATTCTTTCAATTTGATAATTTTGTCTATGAACATAAATGTTTTGTGTTCTTCATTTGTTGGTTTGACATTACTGATATAATAATTTTGTCCATGAACATAAATGTTGTAATTCTCCATTATTATATATTTCTGTAAGCATTTGTCTAAATGTGATCTAACGATAGTAAGCAATCTATTTTTAATCTCCAACCAGTTCTTTGGTTTTGGCACGGAATAATTGACGCGCTTGTTGCCTCCCCTGTTCTATGAACTTTTTTTTCTCGTCTTCGCTAATACCACTGGTCTTACGAGATTTTGATCGAATCTCCTGCTTCATTACGTTGTATTTGGTGAGTTCTGACAACACTAAACGAAACTCCTCCTCGGATATCTTACAATCAGCCATTGCTGTTGAAATTTGATCCTCAATGCTGTTCAACCTATGTTCGGCGAGTATCCGAATACTATCGTGTTTTAATGCTTTCTTTTGCCACCTACGAGAAATGCATTTTATCGTTATTCCTGCCAGTCCCGAGACTCCAGCCGCTATTTCCATGCCGAGCACGATAGGCGCGGCAATTATAGTTGATAATAAACTAACACCTGCTACACCGAGTCCCATGCCAGCTGCTACAAGCGCGGTGTCAACTCCGTCCAGAGCATTCACGGCTCTGCGATACTTTTTATACAATCCAAGTCTCAACTCCCTAGCCTTCTCTATTCCAAGTTTATGACAAGTTCCACCAGGCACTGCATCAGCCTCTCGGTTCCCTGCTGGAGCTGGTCTCTTGGGCACCTACTGCCATTTTCCAGTTCTTTAGACACGCTTATGGCTAGGTGCTTCTCAACCAGAGTCGAGTTGTGCCAGTTTTGCCATGTCTGCAGCCTTCGTGTAGCGGCCTTCGACACGCATGCGCTTGAGTCGCTTACCAGGAAGCCCTATTGTCAGTGTTTGGAAAGCGCAGATAAGGGTGTTCATTCAAAATTGTTATCGTTCACAGGCTTTCTACATGCCATCTTCTAATATAAACAAGCAAAGCGAATATTTAGAAAGCGCTACAAACAATGTGAACGAAAGCTTATAGATAATATACAAGTTATCAGTCTATCAGTGAAAACTATGAGACTACCAAGACTCGGTGTATGGAAGAAAACTTTTCTCCTCCGACTGATTCTCTTTCCTACAACTTTTCCTGTATCAAAACTACTCAGGAAGATAATGGATACAATATACTAGTATGGTATTGTTATTTAACACTGTTATTACAAACGAATATATTCCAAAGATATATAATGTCTGTCAAATCCCCCCTGTATACAAAGGTCATTGGAAATGTAAATGCCACCCTTCCATCCGCTGGGGTGTAACTAACTCCCGTCTTAAGTAACTTATTGAAATATGTCCACTTGAAAGAATAGAAAAGTGGACTAATGACAATGTCACATTTCCCTGTGCTTTTAAGTGTGGATTAAGAAAAGGCGCTGGCGCTCTGATAGCAGTCCTTACCGTAATGAAATATTGTGCCTACTATAACGAGAGAGACTTACCCGTATACTGCGCTTTCCTCGATAATGAGAAATCATTCTACCGGGTAAAGCTTGACTGTCTCTTTTACATTTTGTATAAATTTGAAATTACTGGAACACTATGGAGAATTCTGCGTTTATCATACAACTCAATGGTATCATGTGTTAGGGGTGCTGGCTTAAAGTCTGATGTATTTCATGTCAAACAAGGCGTTGGCCAGGGTCGAATCATATCTGCATGACTGTTTACGCTCCATAGTATTGGTTGGTTGGTTTGTTGTTTAACGCCGCACTCAGCAACATTCCAGCTATATGACGGCGGTCTGTAAATAATCGAGTTTGGACCAGACAATCCAGTGATTAATATCATGAGCATCGATCCATGCAATTGGGATCGATGACATGCATCAACCAAGTCAGCGAGCCTGACCACCCGATCCCGTTAGTCGCCTCTTATGACAAGGCCACTTTTACAGCAAGCATGGGTTGATGAAGACCTATTCTACCCTTGATCTTCACGGGTCGTTTATGCTCTATATTAATTACTTATTTGAATCAACTGGACAACATCCTTGCACCACTCGTGTAGCCATTTGTACAACGTTTCATCTTAAAGATGATAATGCACGTGCTCATCGTGCCGGTATTGTGACCCAATTTCTCCAACAGAAAAACATCTATGTCATGCCATGGCCAGTCCTGACCTTTCCCCTATTGAACACGTCTATGACGTAATTCGCAGACGTGTACGTCACAGTCAAAATCCACCCACAACTCTCAATGAACACGGTGTTGCTCTCACTGAGGATATGTCCGGGTGGACCATTGACCTTTTGGGTTTTTATCCACAGGGGTTTTAGTCTGTACCCCGAGTGAATATCCGAAACAGTGACTTTCTATAATATACCAGTGTGTGGTGTATTCTTTAATGCATAAGATACATGATCTTATATGTATTGATAGTGATATGATGACGTTGATGAATTTGAATAGGCTGACTACCCTTGAAGATCCGGGGTAGAATTTATCTTCAGCAACCCATGCTTGCAGTAAAAGACTTGTCGCCAGAGGAGACTAACGGGATCGGGTGGTCAGGCTCGCTGACTTGGTTGTATCATGCCATCGTATCCCTATTGTGTAGATCGCTGCTCATGTCAGTCACAGGATTATCTGGTCCAGATTCGATGGTTAATGCTGTAATGTTGCTGAGTGTGGCGTTAAACAACAAACAAATAAACGACGTGGCTAACTGGTACATGCACAGTGAGATGTAATACGTACCTGATGTTTTGACGTAGCTGAGCGGGACATGTTTGTCCAGGCTGTATATATTGACGCTGCGGAGACGGCCCAGCTCACCACCTTCCTTCATCTTGTAGATGCGGGTGAGGTCCGGGTCAAACCGCCTTACGAGAAAGATACGGTCAGCGTCATGGTCAGGATCAGTTGATAGACATGTCTGTTTAGCATCGTCTATATACGTCTATTTACGTCTATGGAGGAACGATGTGAAAGTGACAAAAACATTGATGAAAGGAGTTTTTAGTTAGGGTGCCTGCATACCTCTTCTCCTCTCTCCTCTCTCTCTCTTCCTCTCTCCCTGTTTCTCTTCCTCTCTCTCACTCTTCCTCTCTTTCTTTCCCTGTCTCTCTACCTCTCATTCTTCACCTCTCTTTCTCTCATTCCCTCTCTCTTCATCTTTCTCTATCTCCTTCTCTCTCTTCCCGCCTCTCTTCCTCTCGATCCCTCTATTACTCCCTCTCTCTCCTTCTCTCTCTCTTCCCGTCTCTTTTTCTCTCTTTCTCCCTCTCTTCCTCACTCTCTTCCCCTTTCTCTCCCTCTTCCTCTAACTCCCTCTCTTTCTTCCCCTGTCTCTTCCTCTCTGTCGAGGGGGCACGGGTGGCCCAGTCGTCTAAGGCGCCGGGATTGTGGGTTCGAATCCCGGTTCGCCCCGATTATGTTTCTAGGTTTGTAAGCACCATACCCGTGCTCGTGGGTTTCGCCGAAGTCGTAAACGTCTGAGACCTGCATCACTTCGGGCTTTCCTCCCACATTAAGCTGACACGCCGCGATATAACTGGAATAGTGTTAAAAGCGGCGTTAAACCCAACTCACTCACTCATTATTTGGGATAACATGATATATTGATAACGAAAGTATGAAACCCTGGCCAAGGTGGGAGATGAAGACACAGTAAAGTTAACCCTGACCAATGTGGGAGATGAAGACACAGTAAAGTTAACCCTGACCAATGTGGGAGATGAAGACACAGTAAAGATAAACCTGACCAATGTGGGAGATGAAGACACAGTGAAGATAACCTTGACCAAGGTGGGAGATGAAGACACAGTAATGATAACCCTGACCAATGTGGGAGATGAAGACACAGTAAAGATAACCTTGACCAAGGTGGGAGATGAAGACACAGTAAAGTTAACACTGACGAAGGTGGGAGATGAAGACACAGTAAAGATAACCCTGACCAAGGTGGGAGATGAAGACACAGTAAAGTTAACCTTGACCAATGTGGGAGATGAAGACACAGTAAAGTTAACACTGACGAAGGTGGGAGATGAAGACACAGTAAAGTTAACACTGACCTAGGTGGGACATGAAGACACAGTAAAGATAACCCTGACCAATGTGGGAGATGAAGACACAGTAAAGTTAACCTTGACCAATGTGGGAGATGAAGACACAGTAAAGTTAACACTGACGAAGGTGGGAGATGAAGACACAGTAAAGTTAACCCTGACCAATGTGGGAGATGAAGACACAGTAAAGTTAACCCTGACCAAGAAACATGTCCTCTGTTCACAGCAAAGTGCATGCCCACTGTTCACAGCAAGGTACATGTTCTCTGTTCTAAGCAAGGAACATGTCCTCTGTTCACAGCATGGTACTTGTCCTCTGTTCACAGCAAGGTGCATGTCCTCTGTTCACAGCAAGGAATATGTTCTCTGTTTACAGCATGGTACTTGTCCTCTGTTCACAGCAAGGTATTTGTCCTCTGTTCACAGCAAGGTACTTGTCCTCTGTTCACAGCAAGAAACATATCCTCTGTTGACAGCAACGTGCATGCCCTCTTTTCACAGCAAGGTACATGTCCTAAGTTCACTGCAAGGTATTTGTCCTCTGTTCACAGCAAGGTACATGTCCTCTGTTCACAACAAGGTACATCTCCTCTGTTCACTGCAAGGAACATGTCCTCTGTTCACACCAAGGTACATCTCCTCTGTTCACACCAAGGTACATGTCCTCTGATCACAGCAGGGGCGGTCGGGTAGCCTAGTGGTTAAAGCGTTCGCTCGTCACGCAGAAGACCCGGGTTCGATTTCCGACATGGGTACAATGTGTGAAGCCCATTTCTGGTGTCCCACGCCGTGATATTGCTGGATTATTGCTAAAAGCGGCGTAAAACCATACTCACTCACTCACTCACTGATCACAGCAAAGAACTTGTCTTTTGTTAAAAGCAAGGTACATGTCCTGTGTGAAAAGCAAGGTACATGGCTACGCTCAACAGCAAGGTCTTCTGTTCACAGCAAGGTACATGACTATCATCTACAACATTGTTCGTGTAGGTAACTACATTTCAAGAGCAAAATTTACTTTTATGCAAAATATAATAGATACGTATATTCCACAGAAAGGCACGTGCTTTTTCAAGAGCAAGATGGACAGATGGGTTGGTGGGTGGGTCAGTAGGTAGGTAGGTAGGTAGGTAGGTCCTCAAAGTAACAAAGAGATCTGCCAGTCACTGATTCATAATCCCTTGTAACCGGAAAATGAATCCCAAAATACCGGCAAAATAAATATGCATTATCACCTATGTCCGTAATAAGGTTTTTATTTAGATGGCGATACACCAGGCTAGACCATGGTGACAAACATGTCTCTGATATCGTCAAATAGGTAAGCGAAACCAACACAGATTTGGGTGATGATCCGGTTCAGTGTTTGAGTATCATTGTCTGGTATCTATTGCCTGAAACATAACCACACTAACGTCTGTCCCAATGACGCACACAACACATACACCGTTATACACGTGGTTTACTGACCACGTTGTATCAGTATAGGCACAATTGACGAATTGTGAAATAGATAGAGAAGTATAAGCTATGTAATATAAATGTGTTATGTATAGTGTGAAAACTGTGTGTTATATACACTACCTGACATCAATTATTATGTACAGCTCACTAAAGAGAAAATAGTGCGGGACTTCTTTTGTGACGTCACTGGGTAGCAGATAGAAGCGGGACAGAGATAGCGTGCGTTGTGTGTTAGTTGAACGGGAAACATGTCGAGGATTATAATAGCAGCAGTTTGTGTTTTGTTTGCAGGTAAGTTCTACAAACTAACGTATAAATATGTGTTTCCCAACTGCCACAGAAAAAACGATCGTTTAGCGATTAAACGGTAAACTAAACGGCAAAATGTCTCCACTTTTAAAACGCGTTTAGCGTTTTGTTTCTGAACACTACTTGTTATGACAGGAAGGTTTACCCCGTCGGCGTGTATGATTGCCTCAGTTATCATGGTTATTCGGTTGTCCTCTACAAAGATCTGAAGCATTGGCCCTACTGGCAACTTTGTTTTCTCGGCTTCCTCGTCAAATTGTTTAGGAGACAACTCCTGCAACCAACATATATGCGTGATAAAATATGATAATAATAATAATAATAATAATAATAATAATAATAATAATAATAATAATATCATACTTAATATTTCTATTATTTTTTCGTGACATTTATACATCAGTATTGATCTAATAAAGAAAAGAATAACCTTAATCAATACACGCACTGATCTAAAAGAAATACTACCGCCCCCAGCAATTACCTTTTATCAAGTCTTACAAATAACTCCTTACATGCCGAAAATGTCTAATCTTTGTAAAATGAAATAGAATAGACAAAAGACGGTAAAAGAGTAAAAGACACCTTTGATTTTTTTCCAATATAGAGGTGCTTTTCGCTCCTCGGCCCCTGTCATATCCTGTTTCCCTCACCATATAGCGAAAAGCTTCAATATCTTCCATTAGTTCCTGCAAAAGTCAAAGCATGAATTTATTTCTAAATTGACGTTCAATAATTAAATTGAATAGTGATCATTTCCAATATAAAGTTTTAGTAATTTTGCTAATCTGAAATAATGTGTTTTAGTCTTACATCAGCTTCGTCAGTGGGGGCCATGATTTCCTTCACGGCGTTGAATAAATCATTTGTTGATTTTTCCACTGACCTCCAAATTTCCCCACCTTTCATTAATTTGATCTCCATGAAAATCTGCAATATATGAAATAATAGATGTAGAATACGAGAAAGCTGCTGCAGTGCATGTCACTACAAAGTTTCGGTCATTTTTGTGATATCAGACAAGGTGTTGTTCATAGTTTAAAGGATTACTTGTGGCGTAGAAACACATTGAACAAGTAAAATTATCCATTCTTTCCATAACATAAGAATTAGGACAGGCAAAAACAAGTTTTTCTGTGATAGACCTACAAGACCATGCACCCCACCAGAGAAGAAAAAAATCCACAAGTAGCAACACCGCTGCTTTCTTAATCAACTTCAAATGCATTGTATTTACAATAAAAATGTATGTAAATCTTCATTCTACATATCCCTACATCGTACTGATTCAATTTATTGCCTTAGATGTTGACCAAATATATGTTTTAACTGCCAAAGTAGAAAATAGAAAAAGTCACCTGGAAGATCCTCACTGTGGTGTAAGATGGCGTCTCCGTCAAGGGTAAAGGACGCGTCGAAAGGGCAAGGTCACAGGCGGGATAACTCTTAATCTACACATTAGTCGTTTAGAAACTAAACAGGTGATGAGCCTTTAAATCATACATGACAAATGTGTCCAAAACTATTTATTCACATTAGTTTTTGTTAAAATAGAGACAGTACCACTTGTTTCTTTAATATAATAACTTCTGGAATATTTTGTAAATATAAACGATATGTGTTTAGAAACTAAACCACTATGTTCATATACATATAGAAACTAAACTATGACACTTAGAAACTAAACATGCATGTTTAATCAAACTAAATACACTTCGTTTAGAATGGTGGCGTTAAAAATTCAAACTAATTTTATAACAGCTACACAATAGAAAATGAAGTTGTAGAAGTCCACAGTATGTTTAGATACGTGTTGGGTTATTTGTATGGTCACTGAGAGTATGTTTTGATACTGGAATCTATCTGTTACTTAAATCACCCAAGAAAGAGTAAAATCGTAAAGAATTCAGTGAACAGGTTATATTTCCGACAACTATATACATAGTATTTCCTCTATTATTAATTCTTTGTTAATTTGAAAAAAAGTTCTTTAAGGCTTCCTTTTAATATTTGCTTTATATGTGTATTAAACAGTAAATGTTTAATATCTAAACGGTACCGAGTAAGGCGACTAAATGGAAATTGCTTAGATATTAAACGTAAACGATTTGTTTCTACACAAAATCCGTTTAGTTACCTAAACGATCTAAACACCCATTTTTTACAGTGCAGTGTATATCATCATGCATTTACTGAACACACCTGGATTTACACCTGCCGGTTTCAAACGCGCGCCATGTCTAGCTGATGGGACAGTATCGGAGCAGCCTAGTCATGCTAGTCGGTTTCAGTTCGCGGAATATTGATACTGGAAGTACACACTAGTATGGTTAATACTTTGATAAGGGAAATATCCCCTTTCCGCTTGTGTGCGATCAGTACTTGTCAGAAGCCGGCGTCTGTACAGACACATACCGGCTTCGTCTGATGCATTTGAACACGTGATCTGTTTTAAAAAGTATCGATCCGAGATCTGTGTAAATGGATGAATTCATGTTTAACACATCTTAACACACAGAGGAGCACAAATTTTACGAGTATCGATCGTCACAACCAATAACGCCACATGTTGCCGATGACAGTTGATTGTCTAGTATTAGACAGAACATTGTTCTATCGTTTGTATTGCTTTCTTGTCTCGTAACCCCGCGGTGTGGATTCAACGGCCGGCGGCCTGTTGAGGCGGTTATGGAGAATATCCGCTTATGTAACCGATAATCTCACTATCCAAATGCTGAGCGTGAATGCAACAATGAATATTCCTATGCGTGTTCCTTTATCGATCGAAGTCAGTGTATGACATTTTTATGACCTGCATATTAGTATCATTTGAACAGTGTTATACATTGGTACACATCCACGTCATATTTTCTCCCGATATCGATGTCAAAGCTGGTGAATAACATTTGTATGACCTTGATATTTCGTATCATTGGAACAGTGTTATACATCGATGCAGGTCTAAGTTATTTTGCCCATGTTTCTAGTCATTAATATATTTCAGTAGAAACAAGAACAACTTTGTAGTGGTACATAATCCAGGATCATATTAACTTAATGATATGACTGAATAGTCTTCACTTTTACTAATGGGTATCTGGAAAAGGAGTATAATGTACGAATGGGAAAATAATGTCCCTAACAGCATACTGTTGCACTGGTAGATGCAGAGGAGGGATGCAGTAGGTGTGTATCCCCATTTCCTTTCGAACACCATGTCAACTACTCTAGTCTTTTTTGTTATTGTTGACCCATGAAGATCCAGGGTAGAATCTTCAGCAACCCATACTTGCTGTAAAAGTGACTATGCTTGTCGTAAGAGGCGACAAACGGGATCGGGTGGTCAGACTCACTGACTTGGTGGATGCATGTTACTGTATCCCAATTGCGTGGATCAATACTCATTATGTGAATCACTGGATTGTCTGGTCCAGACTTGATCATGTTGATTATTTCCATATAGCTGGAATATTGCTAAGAGCAGCGTTACATAACAAACAATTTTGTTTGTGTCATAACATAACAATATGGCATAACAACCCCCCTCTCGTTTTTTATGTACATGCTACCCTCTTTTGTTCTTGCAGTGGGTGTTGTGATCAGTGTACTTGTAAAGTCTTTATCATATTTATTAATACATCTGGGTTGGGAAGATCTGATGACATGGGGGTGATTCATCAAGCAATAGTCATTCCCATGTTAATTCTTGTCATAGCCAATCCTCTAAATATCAGAGTAACATCTAATAATCATTCCTCAACGATTGGCAACCTAAATTCATCTACTGCTCATCACTTGGCTACCTATAAGTAAATATAGCTGGCAACAATATCTGTTGGCTCCTCCTCTTTGCTCCGTACAAAATAAATGATAGGCAAAAGAGGCAAAAGGTAGCCAGTGGTTGAAGCATTCACTTGTCACACCGAAGAACTGGGTTCGATTCCCCATGTGGGTACTATGTGTAAAGCCCATTTCTGGTGTCCTCTACTGTGATGTTATAATATGTAATTTTGATAGAAACGAGTAACTGCATTTAAATTGAAAAGGAGACGCAATGAGATGAGATTCAAAACCTATTGAAAATCTAGACTTGCTTCATTTAGAGCCATAGCCATGATAGCATTACAGTACAAGGCTCAAACATTTCCTTTATCCCAACTTGTCTAACATGGCAAGTAGATATCATTTTGTGCTTGTGATGTAATATTTTCACGTGCCCTTTTAAGTTAAGGTTTTATGTTCTCAGTTATTATTTGTAAGCTTGCAGAATGAAAAACTAATATGGTTAAGGGACTGTGAGAGAGGCTGTAGCTGTTGCGATGGCAATGGTTAATCGTCTATAGTCATAAATATGTTAGTCATTGGCACACTCTAGAGATTACCATCCATTAGAAATCACTTGTTTGAGGTGGATGGTAAAATGCAATGCTGATATATTTTCCCCAAAACCATTCTGTCATATGCTGATATTCCCTACTGCCCCTTCACTTCGGATAAGCTGTGTATTTGTGTGAAATATGCAAAGTGAGTCAACATAATCAATGAATTTTGACTTGAATAAATACAGTAGCAGAACAATAATACGGAACATAATTGCTTAGCTATTACATAACTAATGGCCATTTGCAGACACTACTTACACATGCACATACTACACAGTGAACAAGGAAGAAAAATGCAACTTCTCTCTAATTGTAAACATGGCAACTTACAGGCATGTTGTTGTTGTGAGCTAGGCGCATGTGACAATTTGGGCTGCACACAAAGAGATGCAGTTGAAGTCACCATTTTCAGTAGGTTGGTTTTTAAAAAATGTCCGCTCGTTGGTTTGAAAATACCCAAGAGATTATTAATATATTGAATATGCAAAGAAAGTATCAGTATCCATTATGAGTTCATAACGTGAGAAAATAGAAATACCCAATGGCTAAAAAGATTTTTTTGAGCCCTGTTGCATCCCAGCATTTCATTATTAGTGTGATATGCATGATGTATGGTGAGTTTGTTTGTTTGTTGTTTAACGCTTCACTCAGCTATATGACGGTGGTCTGTAAATAATCAAGCCTGTAAATAATCATACAATCCAGTGATTGATATCATGAGCATCGATCCACACAATTGGGATATGATGACATGCATCTAACTACAATAAGTCACCTTTAACTGCAAGCATGGGTTGCTGATAACCTATTCTAACCCGGATCTTCACAGGTCGTGTTGTAAGGAATTTCAACGTGTGGGGGCCTTGGGCTAGTCATCCAAAGTTGTCTAATATTATTGATAGGGTGATAGCAAGGAATTTTGCTTTGAAAATTGGGTATCCATACAGGGCTGGAGTTACGGAACTTGATTTAACTTGCACCAGGTGCTTTTGACGTGAAAACTGAGTTGCGCCAAACAAAATCAGGTCCAATAAATTTAGAAGAGTTGTAACCATGGTAACACTGATGCATAAACTAGTCTAAATAAATATGATCTCAGATCTCTGTCCGTCATGATTTTACATATTGGCGTATTGCTGTACAACAAAAAAGGGACATGTTAACATAATTTTTGATGACGTCGAGCCCAAGAAAGCATATACATTTCACATGACGCAGGGATTGGCTTGAGTTGTGTTGTTGTATGGTACATAAAGCTGAGGGGTAGTGAGTGTGCTCAAAGATCATTATTGTTTGGGGAATGGTGGGTGTAGCTTTTTACATGATGCACTCGGTGCACGTTGACATACCACCAGTGAAGACTGGGTTTAAAATATGTCTGCAGCAACCCATGCTTGACATAAGAAGCAACTAATGGGATCAGGTGGTCATGCTCGCTGACATGGTTGATGCATGTCATCGTATCCCATTTTGCGTGGATCGATGCTCGTATCAATCACTGGATTATTTACAGACCGCCATCATATGGCTGGAATATTTCTGAGTGTGGCGTTAAACATCAAACAAACGAAAGCTTGTAGACTTAAACATTAGGTAGCAAATTACAATAATCATAACTTTTTATGCTAAAATACTAATGCTTTAGATAACAGTAGCTGAATCGAGCCCTGCCATAACAGTAGAAAGTCATAAGTAACTTGTTCATACAGTTAGTTTCCAGAGATATCATGCTAATGTCTCCTTACTTGTTATAAGGGTTCGAGACCCGTGAAGATTCCGGGGTAGAGTAGGTTTCAGCAACCCATGCTTGCCGTAAAATGTGACTCTGCTTGTCTTTAAAGGCGACTTACGGGATCGGGTGGTCAGGCTCGCTGACTTGTTTGATGCATGTCATCGATCCCAATTGCGTGGATCGATACTCATGATATTAATCACTGGATTGTCTGGTCCAGACTCAATTATTTACAGACCGCCGTCATATAGCTGGAATATTGCTGAGTGCGGCGTTAAACAACAAACAAACAAATACAAGGGTTCGAAATTCCTTCTATTACTGTGGCAGTGTGGTTGCCTCGTGGTTAAAGTGTTCACTTGTCACCCTGAAGAACCAGGTTCAATTCCCCACATGGCCACAATGTGAAGCCCATTTCTGGTGTCTCCCGCCACAGTATTGCTGAAATATTGTTAAAAGTGACATTAAACCATACTCACTAACTGGCTCGTATTACTGTGCAAATGACAGGGTAGGTTCTTAAGGGCGGATTTAAAAATGTATTGTCGCCTTAAAGACACCATTCGGAATCTCATTCTGTGTAATAAAAACACCTTGTGATGCTTTTTGTCATGTGATGCCCATGCTTAAGTTACTTCTAAATATACTGGACAAACAGAAACATGCATAATATACAGAAATTCAAATAAGCTATTACTTTTTTCATTGAAATGCATTCTGGTTGGCACATTTGAGTCCCAGAGGGCACAGCTGCACATCCATATGCTCTGTCACACTGCATGCTCTGTCACACTTGATCATGTTAAAAGCAATCTAAAGCACTTTTCATTGCATGCTCTTGGGCCTTTTCTGTACAACAAACCTGTATCGGCCTTTGAACAAAGCTGGTGCCCATCATGCCAGAGGATGGTCAGGTAGCATAGTGGTTAAGGTGTTCGCTCATCACGCCGAAGACCCGGGTTCGATTCCCGACATTCAAGCCCAATTGTGGTGTCCCCCACCATGATATTGCTGGAATATTGCTAAAAGCAGCATAAAACCAAACTCACTCCCATCATGCCACGGTTACAATTAGTGCCCTATTCCATACTTATGCTTATATATTCAATGTCTGGGTAGTGGGGTAGCCTTGAGGGGAAAGACCTCGGCCCTCATGTTGAAGGTCTGGGTTTGATTCTCCACATGGGTACAATGTGTGAAGCCCATTTCTGTTGTTCCCTGCAGTGCTATTGCTGGAATATTGCTAAAAGAGGCATAAAACCATGCTTACTTACTGGATGGTGGGGTAGCCTCGTGATCAAAATATCTGCTCATCACATGAAAGGACTCGGGTCAATTCACATGTTGGTGATGCCAAGCCCATTTTTTGTTCCCCCCAGTTCCTTCACTGATTGTGCAGTAAACATTCATCTGAAACCCCTGGAGAATATTTATGGCAATTTGTATCCCATTACACGAATTCTATCCTATTTGTAATACCGTGAACACTTGAATAAACCACACCGCTATGAAAGGGAATTCATTCCCCAATGCAAACATGCTTGGATTCAGTACTGAAATTGTTGTTTGTAATGGTGTCATGGATGGGACTGTAATTGATAATCAAATAATCTGAAGGATGTTTTCAAATCTCTGAATGGTGCGGATACATGGCAATCCTCATATTGGGGCGGTCGGGTAGCCTAGTGGTTAAAGCGTTCGCTTGTCACGTCAAAGACCTGGGTTCGATTCCCGACATGGGTACAACGTGTGAAGCCCATTTCTGGTGTCCCCCGCTGTGATATTGCTGGAATATTGCTAAAAGCGGCGTAAAACCATACTCAGTCAGTCAGTCAGTCAGTCAATCCTCATATTACGTGATTTTGACAGTCCAGTTTTCGATCCTGCTTAGTGTGTCAAATGTGTCCTATGTGAGCATTGTAGTGTAGTTTGGCAGTCAGCCCAAGTCTCTGTCAGCTTTCTGTTCGACTGCACACAGGAATGTCTGCTGTCTGTTGTGCTTCAGTGAGCGGGGGCCACCTCGCACTCACAGTTGTAGGTGTGTAGTCACATGGCTGTGACACAGCAGCAATAATGCTGACTAACACACACAACATACACTCACCAAGGATTTATCTAGGACTCCAAACTAAGTGCCCATGGCACGCAAAATTGGAAAAACATCAGGTATTTGGAAATGTTATAATTAAATTGGGTATGTTTACTGTCATTTGCGGCAATTCAGGGCCAAAAGCCTCCCTCTGAGCAGGTCTAGATGAATCCCTGGGTGCCCTAGTTGTACGAAACAGCTTCGGGGTACGACTGTCGTAGGTCGATGATAAAGTATGGGAGTTACAATCACCTTAGCACTAAGATAGCTTTGTACAACAGCACCCTGGTAACAGCCTAAGAATAATAAATTCTCACTCATCTACTTGCCCAAAGACAAGTAAAAATGATGAAAAGTAGTGACTGACGACATGGTCATATATTCCTGTTGAGTCAGCTGACAGTTTTCACTTCTATTCATTTGAGTGTGTTGATGAGGGAAGGGAGGTAACTAGGGTAGCATTGTTAAGGAAGCGTGGACAAATGTTTCTTTTGGGGGGCATTTCTACTGCCAGAGATAACTAAAATATGTTTAAGTTTATTTCACTTCCAATTCGGGGTAGAGTAGGTCTTCAGCGACCCATGCTTGCCTTCAAAGGTGACTATGCTTGTCGTAAGAGGCGTGGTCAGACTCACTGACTTGGTTGATGCATGTTACGGTATAATAGTATCCCAATTGCGTGATCGATGCTCATGATGTGAATCACTGGATTGTCTGGTCCAGACTTGATTATTTACAAACTGCCGTCATATGAATGGAATATTGCTGAGTGTGACGTTACACAACAAACAAACAAACAAACAAACAAACAAAATCACTTCCAATTCACTCCTCAACGTGGCCAAATCAGATAACGAAAAAGGAGATGAATTCTTTACATTTCTTCATAACAACAAATTTTCGAATGAATGTTGGCTTAGCTGAAAGTTATTGCTGTGGGAACTTTATAGGGGTATAAAAAATTCCATCATAATGTGCTATTGTGATAGCTGGCAGTTCTCTATCAGAATGGGGCGGTGTAGTTAAGCCTACTAGTTAAAGCGTTCACTCTCACACTGAAATCCAGGTCTTTGATTCCCACATGGGTATAATGTTTGAAGCCCATTGGTGTGTGCAATGATATTGCTTGAATATTGCTTAAACATGTTAAACTGTTTTCATTTTTTACCTGGGCCCCCACAATTAAAGTCTTGGAGTCCACTGGACCACCATGGTAAACAACCCAGGTAAATCCCAGTTGTAGACGTAGATTTGTGAAAGTCGAACAATGGACCATGTTCACAACGATTCGCATTGTTACGCAGTGCTTTTTTTCAGTAGTGGATATTCTTCCTGTTTGCAGATGAATCACAACCTTGAATCATTTGTTCTTAAATTTCAATCGCCTCGATTATGTTTCTAGGTTTGTCGGCACCATACCCGTGGTCGCGGGTTTCACCGAAGTGGTAAACATCCAATACCTGCATCACTTTGGGCTTTCCTCCCACATTAAGCTGACACGACGTGATATAACTTGAATACTGTTAAACGCAACTCACTCACTCACTCACTCTTAAATTTCAGAGATTGAAGATAGGATATTGTAATCCCGAAACATATAGGCACAGTGAATGTTATGCTATTTATTGCCAGCTGGTAAATACCAGAGAATCTGCACACACTGGGGTTTAACCGTTTCTGTTATTAGCCATGTATATTACACCAATATAATTTGTAATGTATCACAGTACATTCGTTTTTAATCCCTGTATTGTATCATGGGCTTTTGACCGGGATGCAATATTGAGTCGTTACACCACTGTTGCCTAGTGGTTAAGCATTCTCTCATCACGTCGAAGGCTTGGGTTGATTCCCCACATGGGTACATTTAGTGAAGCCCATTTCTGGTGTCCCTAGCCATGATATTGCTGGAATATTGCTAAAAGCGGCGTTAATCCACTCACTCACTCCATCACATGAACAAGTTCAAGGTTTTACTGTTGTAACCATGGTAATGCATTCTTGTGTCTGTTCCAGGCATCAGCCATGCACAAGATAACCCAAGGTTTGACGTCCCTGGACCCGATTACGTCAAAGAAGGAGATGAGATTAACTTGTCCTGCACGACAGATGCAAACGTGCAGTTCATTGTATCAAAACAGCTGGCTATTGTCCACAAGAACCTGGTAACCGAAACCGAGACGATCATTTCAGAGCTACAGATTCTTCTTGTTACCCAAGCAGATAATTATGTGATCAAGCTTGAAATGATACCCATTGTTCGTGTCACCCTCAAATTAAAGTCAGGTAAGTACAGCGACTGTACAGAGTATTCAAGGCAAGAACTTAACTTTACTCCATAAAGAATCTATAAGGTATTACTGATATTGCACAATATAAATACTACAGAATATGTATGCCAATGTGTTTGGAAAATACCTGTGAAATGCGTATTCAAAGTCATGGATATCTTCATCTTGTTGACAAACTTTACAAAAGTGACACGGCGAATTGTGATTATGAAATGCAGAATTTAGCAACTTATTCGTGCGACAACAAATTGAAACCATTTGTGAACAGGTTCCTGTCTAATATGTGTATTACGCGTACATTGTGACCATAGCAACAACCCAACATAACGGCAGCCACCGACAAAGTTGTGAAAAATTGTGAGTGGGGAGGCAGTTGTGTAGGTTCTTATATATTCAGGTTTGTAACAAATTGCAGATGGAAGAACTCATTCAGTATATTGTAATACGTATCGCAATCTACAAATCATTATTGCAATAAATTGCACTATGAGAGTCGGGCCAATACCCATCATAGTTATGAGCCAGTGTCCGTCTTGTAAGTCGGATATCATGACATCATACTGTTTGATTTGACATCACGTTTTTCAGACCCATACTGAGTACCAATACTTGAGTCTGGCATCTTCCCGAGGCAAGAGAGTAAACTGACTATAAAAGTCCAGTTTCCACCCTTGCCCAACTAGGCTGGTATTATGGAGTTACATTTTGTCTGGACTAACGAGTCTATGCATAGTCGAAATCAAAATCCGGTTCGTAAACTGTCGAGCAGGTTTAGATCGATTGCAGGATTTGCAAAGCATGTGCACCGCCAACTCGTCAGCAGATATTTTCCAAATTTTTTCATGTTTTTAATCAAGGTGCTCACGTGATTTGATGCATTTCGCGATGTAAGACCCGTTTTATCACAATATAGATCTTGATTATCGAGCAGATCATCCTGTCTGAGCGCCACCATTTTGTGTGAAGCAAACGTAAGTGATACGATAGGTGGAATCTGATTGGTCCATAGGAGAGGCTTAGAAGGGACATAATTGTAATAGCCACTGGTGGCGCAACGATCGAGCCCAGTAATTCCAGCCTAGTTCGGCATGGATGGAAACTGGACTTTTAAAGTCAGTTAACTCCCTTGCTTCGGGAAGATGGAGTCTGGTGACTGTTACCATGGTCACAAGATAGATCAAATTGTAGAAAATAATTGTTTTTACTTTTGACTTCACAATGAAAAATTTGTTACATTTGTCCCTGATTATGAGCTGAATGTTTATGTACACACTTTTATATTCAGTTTTGAGTACAAATATTTATAGATAATATCACACCCGTGAAGATCTGGGTTAGAATAGGTCTTCAGCAACCCATGCTTGCCGTAAGAGGCAACTATTGGGATTGGGTGGTTAGGCACGTTGATTTGGTTGATGCATGTCGCTATATCCCAATTGCGTAAATCAATACCCATGATATTGATCACTGGATTGTCTGGTCCAGATCGAACATTTATGGTGCACCATCATATAGCTGGAATAGTGCTAAGTGCGGAGTTAAACAACAAACAAACATCCCATGGTCGTAAATATTCAGCTCAGTGTATTCAGCTTGTGGTTAAAGTGTTCGATCTTCATGCCAAAGACCCAGGTTTCGGTTTCCCTGATGGGTACAATGTGTGAAACCCATTTCAGGTGTCTCCCACCATGATATTGCTAAAGGGGTAAGAACCATACTCTCTCACTTACTCATTCAGCTCAGTGGACCATTTTCCTGCTTACTATGAACATTGTTTTGAACCTTGTGTTTTTGCTTTATTTAAGAAAATCGGTAGGACGTCAGCTACCAAGGATATAGTAAACCGTTCTTTGGCCTCTAGTCGGAAGCCCTAGTAAGCTCAGCTAATAATAGTCCATATATGAACATTAAATCTTCTGAAAATAAGAAGAAGAACCATGTTCGGGCCAGTAGAAAGTCACAAGTCTTTGTCAAAGTCTGTTTAATACCGGATTTTGAGATCTTGTAAAATTGTGTGATTGAATTGTTTCCAGCTACTGCTGCTGCTGACGGGGAATACACATGTCGCACACAGAAGAGAGGGACCAGTGATGCTCTAGAGTCAGCAACCAAGACGGTGGTTTTCCTCGGTAAGTGAGTCTTGGATAGCATAAGGAGTTTTCAACCAAGTAACTTGATGTTTTAGTTGTGCAAAGATAAAGAAACAATTTTATATTTCAAATGACTAGTAAAGCCCTTAAAGGACTTCCCTGTACCTGCTCAGAGGCCGATATTCTGCAGCAAAAGTTTCCTAAATTTCCTAATTTGTGTAGAGGGCACAGGTGGCCCAGTTGTCTTAAGGCACCGCGATTCGCTGTGCAGAGTTGCGTCCGTTGGTCACGCCAGAAACACATGATTGTGGGTTCCAATCGCGGTTCGCACCAATTATGTTTCTAGGTTTGTCAGCACCATACTCGTGCTCGTGGGTTCACCAAAGTGGTTAACGTCTGAAACCTTCATCACTTCGGGCTTTCCTCCCACATTAAGCTGACACACCGTGATATAACTGGAATAATCTTAAAAGCGGCGTTAAACCAAACTCACCCACCCACCCACCTAATGTGTGTTGATAAAGTTATGACCATGGCGATGTGCTGGCTTGATTGAGGTGACTTGTATTGTACTGATCAGAGGACCAATAAGGATAATAATGCATTAATGCTTAATCTGAAATTAAGTATATAACAACTTTAGACAAATAATTATTTGTAACAGTAACAATTATATCCCAATTTGCCTGCCAAGGGCTCTTAGTTTGGAAGCCAAGATCACGTGGATAAATACCTGTTTGTATTAACATACTAGCAGGAATTTATCTACATGATCGATGTAGGAAATGTTACTTTTATTGTGTTTATGTCACTAAAGAATATATTCTTTAACCATGTGACTTTTGTAATTTGAGAAAAACAACTCTTTTTTGGCATAGTCCCTGTAGTGTCAACTGCATAAAAATTGGTCCTTTGTGGCATGATGTCAAGTGAAGGAAGTATGCATTAAGCAGATTCTACGGGATAAGTTTGCCCCACAGGACCAAAAATCTGTTCCTCTACTGACTGATCAGGTTTCTGTAGGGTCTGGATTTGACAAATTCCTGAATATGCGACTAAGTTATTTAGGCATGGTCTGGGATTTATCTGGACCTTCTCAGAGACTGAAATTCGGGCCAAATTTGATGCAAATTTCAGTAAAAATACCAAAATTGGAATTAACATTTTCCCTATCCATTTTAATCAAATTGATATAGTCATAGGTAATAGTATGGCTTGGTAGACGTGCCCTGTATTTCCCTGTAAACAGGACCAATAGAAAGGAGAGGCGTTATTGTATTTGATAAAATATTGTATTACCTGTGAAATTAAGAAGAGAAGGACTTTAAAACAATCCCAATATTGGGCAAAGTAAGTATATTTTCCCAATTTGGTTTCCAAGGGCACTTAATATTGAGTCCAAGATAAATCCCTGGGCCCCGTTCCACAAAGCGATCTTCCACTTTAACGAAGGCTTACAATCACCACAGCGCTTAGATCACTTTGTGGGACAGGGCCCTGCATGTTTGTGTTTCATGTCCAGCAATGACATGTCAGCTCATGTATCTGTGCTTGTCTCCTCAGCTCCCGTGAGTGGCATCAAGCTGACAGTTGATGGGGAGGAAAAAGCTGATGGAGTAACCGTATCATCGAAGTCTAAAACACTGTCGGTGACATGCGAGGCAATGGGTTCCAATCCAGCACCAGTCATTCATTTAATGGCAGGTGACCAGCATCTTAACACGGGCGATGTCACCGCTATCTTGGACAAGGACGGAAACACAGAAAGACGGTCATACAAGGCCATGGTCAGCTATGAGCTGGACTTTGATCACAGACTGTTCAATAAGGTACTCAAATGCCATGCTGAACCGGACCTTCCGGAGGGCGTGACCATGGAAAGTGGAGACCAGACGGTCAGCGTCACCCTTGATGGGATTGTAGGTGAGTGAGTCATGCATGTGTGATACCTGTCAGCTGGAGAAACCAGCAACAAGGACTTGGATATGCCTTTTACCATGTTTACCGCTCCTTGATAATTTTAACTACAGTAAACTATGTTAATAACGAACACGCTTATAACAAACTGACGGATATAACAATCTTATTTTTTTGTCCCGACCATTTGCTATACATATGCAGTATATGCCTTTACCTTATAACAGACTACGATTATAATGAACTAAATTAGTGATCCCTTGTACATGCTGTAGTTTGTTTTAACTGTAGGTTACTGCAGTGCTTATGTTTTTAACATATAAAAAAACATATCATTAATGCCAGTCTTCAAAGCATTTGTTGATACAATGTCATTTTTTAAAAAGACATCGTCTTGTCAATCATCCACGTGCATCATTATCATCACCAAGAACATCAACATGTCTGTTTTTGACCAATGTAAAGGCAGCATGGAGCGTGTGAAGCAGAGCTACTGATAAGCTGCTTATTTGTGTAAGATACCTTCAAAACTATTCAAAACCCGATTACTTTCAATTAACTTGTGTACAGAAACGCATGCATTTTATGAAAAACTCAAATGTATAAAAACAGCATGCGTAAATTCCCAATTAAGCTTTTTTAGCATGCGTACAACAGAGCTAATTTCCGACATTGTCTGAAACACAATGTTGAGCTAATTTAATTTACGAGTCAAGCCTATATTTAGAACAGCTATATGCATCTAAAACATTATTTCATTATCTTTTAATCATTTTGGGGAGAACCCAACAGAGTGATGAATAGATGAGTGTAAAAATAGTGGTTACCCAATGAAAAATGTAATAATTAAAATAGAAACCTTCGAGTAAAAGCTCAGTTGTAACAAATGTTATATTTGGGATAACACTTTCTTAGTAAAGTACAGATTCTCGTACTTTTTTGGGTTGTGTCCCGTCCGGGATTCGAACCCACACTTGCCAGAGTGAGGCTGTACTTTACTCAGAAAGTGTTATCCCAAATATAACATTTGTTACATTTGACCACTTTCTAAATGGCATTGTGTATTCAAAAGCTCAATTGCTCAAAAAGTTATCTGGAGCTTTGGAAATGCTCTTTGTCTCCATCTGCCTCATTTCCTGGACACCTGGAGACAGCTTGAGCTTTATCATTATCATCATCAGCTTCTAAAAAACAGATCTCCTTGGAATTCTTTGACAACCTCATCCACTAGGCTAAACCCCCTTTCATGTTTGATTGAAGTTGTTAGTCAAAGGGAGATAACTAGCCTTATGACGGGTAAGGTGATGTTTGATTTGTATGTAGGATCATCTCCCAGTGGACAAGCATTAAAAAATCAGCATTTGTCCAAACTAGTGCAATAATCTTGAACACAACACTAAACCCCATTTCACCTCACCCAACGTCTGTATAGTCAGTCTATCCTGCATTTATGATGATTATAGATTGAAGGGAGGTAACTGACAGTTGAGCTAGGAATGACTGATCACTGTGTTATGATGGCTGACCTCCCTTGGTTCCAGCTTTTGCAACAGTTGCAATGAATGTTTAACAAATTTGATTTTAGTTAAGAGAGTAAACCTATGTATTTCCAATGACAGGCAATGATACCCCCACTGAAACGAACGGTAAGTGGTGTTGCAGGGCAAGGTACTCAGGACTTGGTTCACTAACACCTTGTTGCGGTTGATGCATCGAACATACATGTGTGTGGACATCTGGCATCCAAGATGTTGGGTAAAGTAGTAACTAGTCTCCTGGAATATGCTGGATTCTGACACGTTCTTGGTATGAGGATCCTGTGGCATGTAACAATTTGAACTGTGAAACTGTTAGTATTTTTTACCCAAATTGAAAATGGAATAAAAAAATCAATACAAACTGAGCTATGTTTAAATGATCTATAGAAACAAAAATCTAATATAGAGTATGCAAACAAAATTGACACAAGTGTTGCGGAGAAGTCCACTCTATACTAAGTGACGACCATCTGATATGTGTGGGTTCGGTTGGGTGGGCTCTATTTTGTATGGAGACTACATACTTTTGAAGCATTTACTGCAAGCCCTGGGTGACACATTGACTGCAAGCCCTTGTTGAAGCATTTGCTGCAAGCCCTGGGTGACACATTGACTGCAAGCCCTGGTTGAAGCATTTACTACAAGCCCTGGTTGAAGCATTTACTGCAAGCCCTGGGTGACACATTGACTGCAAGCCCTGGGTGACACACTGACTGCCAGCCCTGGGTGACACACTGACTGCAAGCCCTGGTTGAAGCATTGACTACAAGCCCTGGTTGAAGCAATTGCTGCAAGCCCTGGGTGACACAATGACTGCAAGCCATTGGTGACACATTGACTGCAAGCCCTTGGTGACACATTGACTGCAAGCCCTGGTTGACACATTTACTGCAAGCCCTGGTTGACACATTGACTGCAAGCCCTGGGTGTAACATTGACTGCAAGCCCTGGTTGAAGCATTGACTACAAGCCCTGGTTGAAACATTTTCTGCAAGCCCTGGGTGACACATTGACTGCAATCCCTGGTTGAAGCATTGACTGCAAGCCCTGATTGAAGCAATTGCTGCAAGCCCTGGGTGACACATTGACTGCAAGCCCTGGTTGAAGCATTGACTACAAGCCCTGGTTGAAGCATTTACTGCAAGCCCTTGTTGAAGCATTTGCTGCACGCCCTGGGTGACACATTGACTGCAAGCCCTGGTTGAAGCATTTACTACAAGCCCTGGTTGAAGCATTGACTGCAAGCCCTGGGTGACACATTGACTGCAAGCCCTTGGTGACACATTGACTGCAAACCCTGGGTGACACATTGACTGCAAGCCCTGGTTGAAGCATTGACTACAAGCCCTGGTTGAAACATTTTCTGCAAGCCCTGGGTGACACATTGACTGCAATCCCTGGTTGAAGCATTGACTGCAAGCCCTGATTGAAGCAATTGCTGCAAGCCCTGGGTGACACACTGACTGCAAGCCCTGGTTGAAGCATTGACTACAAGCCCTGGTTGAAGCATTTGCTGCAAGCCCTTGTTGAAGCATTTGCTGCAAGCCCTGGGTGACACATTGACTGCAAGCCCTGGTTGAAGCATTTACTACAAGCCCTGGTTGAAGCATTGACTGCAAGCCCTGGGTGACACATTGACTGCAAGCCCTGGGTGACACATTGACTGCAAGCCCTGGGTGACACATTGACTGCAAGCCCTGGTTGAAGCATTGACTACAAGCCCTGGTTGAAACATTTTCTGCAAGCCCTGGGTGACACATTGACTGCAATCCCTCGTTGAAGCATTGACTGCAAGCCCTGATTGAAGCAATTGCTGCAAGCCCTGGGTGACACATTGACTGCAAGCCCTGGTTGAAGCATTGACTACAAGCCCTGGTTGAAGCATTTGCTGCAAGCCCTTGTTGAAGCATTTGCTGCAAGCCCTGGGTGACACATTGACTGCAAGCCCTGGTTGAAGCATTTACTACAAGCCCTGGTTGAAGCATTGACTGCAAGCCCTGGGTGACACATTGACTGCAAGCCCTGGTTGACACATTGACTGCAAGCCCTGGGTGACACACTGACTGCAAGCCCTGGTTGAAGCATTGACTGCAAGCCCTGATTGAAGCAATTGCTGCAAGCCCTTGGTGGCACATTGACTGCAAGCCCTGGGTGACACATTGACTGCAAGCCCTGGTTGACACATTGACTGCAAGCCCTGGGTGACACATTGACTGCAAGCCCTTGGTGACACATTTACTGCAAGCCCTTGGTGGCACATTGACTGCAAGCCCTGGGTGACACATTGACTGCAAGCCCTGGGTGACACATTGACTGCAAGCCCTGGGTGACACATTTACTGCAAGCCCTGGTTGACACATTGACTGCAAGCCCTTGGTGACACATTGACTGCAAGCCCTTGGTGACACATTGACTGCAAGCCCTGGTTGACACATTTACTGCAAGCCCTGGTTGAAACATTGACTGCAAGCCCTGGTTGAAGTATTTGCTGCAAGCCCTGGTTGAAGCATTTGCTGCAAGCCCTGGGTGACACATTGACTGCAAGCCCTGATTGAAGCATTGACTGCAAGCCCTGGGTGACACATTGACTGCAAGCCCTGGTTAAAGCATTTACTGCAAGCCCTGGTTGAAGCAATTGCTGCAAGCGCTGGGTGACGCATTGACTGCAAGCCCTGGGTGACACATTGACTGCAAGCCCTGGTTGAAGCATTTACTGCAAGCCCTGGGTGACGCATTGACTGCAAGCCCTGGGTGACACACTGACTGCAAGCCCAGGGTGACACACTGACTGCAAGCCCTGGTTGACACATTGACTGCAAGCCATTGGTGATACATTGACTGCAAGCCCTTGGTGGCACATTGACTGCAAGCCCTGGTCGACACATTTACTGCAAGCCCTGGTTGACACATTGACTGCAAGCCCTGGGTGACACATTGACTGCAAGCCCTTGGTGACACATTTACTGCAAGCCCTGGGTGACACATTGACTGCAAGCCCTGGTTGACACATTGACTGCAAGCCCTGGTTAAAGCATTGACTGCAAGCCCTGGTTGAAGCATTTGCTGCAAGCCCTGGGTGACACATTGACTGCAAGCCCTGGTTGAAGCATTTACTGCAAGCCCTGGGTGACACATTGACTGCAAGCCCTGGTTGAAGCATTTACTGCAAGCCCTGGTTGAAGCATTTCCTGCAAGCCCTCGGTGACACATTGACTGCAAGCCCTGGGTGACACATTGAACCAGTTCCACAAAGTGTCCAAAGCGTTAAGGTGATTGTAAGTCACATACTTTAAATTTGGTTTATGATATTTGTAGCGCTAAGTTCAGATTGTGGAACAGGGTACTGGTTCATGCACTGCAAGTTCTCATTGACACACATTGACTAAGAGCCTGGGTAGACCCATTGACTGCAAAGCCCTGCTTGAAGCAATGTCTGCATGACAGAGTTCAGAAGCCATCTTATCTGCAAGCCTCAGTTATTCTGAGAACTACGCAATTTAGTGGCAGCTGTACATGATACATCACTTTACATTTGGATTTTTTAACACTTGCATGTTTGACAATGTTATGAAGGTTCCTTTGTCTGAGTTTGCATGACTTTCCATTAACAACTGACCCTAACATCTATGGGGAGAAGGGAAACCACGGGTTCCGTGTTCATGACATTAGGAGAGGTGCACACCTTGAGATAGAGCTGTTGGCTGCAAGATACCAATGTCATGGGTTGTGGGCATGGGATGCAGGATATTGTTTACACCACAGCAGCCATAGGGCATCATCTGAATTGCTTGGCAGAAGCTAGTCATCATTCATCATAATATATTTAAAATTCTGTTTCGTCATTTCAGTATCTGCTGCTCAAGGTTAAGATTTTTTTAATCTCTCCCTGCTTGATCATATAGCTTTAACTTGATGTAATCAAATTGCAAGCTGGCGCTTTCAATCAATTTTCACATAGATGTAGGTGTTTTATATGCTAGTAACTATTTCATGTCATCAGAGCAATGCTATTTTCCATCCAGGAGTCTTGATCTATTTCCACGACTACATACAAAACCAGATACACACTAGTTCTACCCTCCATATCTACCCATCCCATGCTACCACACCTGCACAACAACTACACCACCACCCAAAACCATAAGAAATGCCTCCATCCAATCCAATACCCACACAGCCACCTACCTTGCTGACCCTACTCCACATGAAATGGTTTTCTCATCTCCTTACCTTCCCCCCAATATTATATGACCATTTCCACGGTCTGGTCTTGAAGAGCTGGGATAGAATAGGTCTTCAGCAACACATGCTTGCCGTAAAATGCAACTATGCTTGTCATAAGAGGCGACTAACGGGATCGGGTGGTCAGGCTCGCTGACTTAGTTGATGCATGTCATCGATCCTAACTGCTCATGATATCAATCACTGGATTGTCTGGTCCAGACTCAATTATTTACTGGCCACCACCATATAGCTGGAATATTGCTGAGTGCGGTGTTAAACAACAAACTAACCAACCAACCATGGTCTGGTGGGAGAACGGAAGGGCAAGGGTTCAATCCATAGCCATGTTATACCAAAAGACGTGAAATGATTGTAGTTGTTGTTACCCTCCCTGGCGCTCAGCATTAAGGGGCTCAAACAAGGACTGGTTGGCTCGGAGTTGACTTGTCTGAGTGGGCTATTCATGTTAAATGCGACATGGTATCTCAGTGGGCTAGCACTATGAAATTGGCATCAGTATGGACTTAGACAAGCAGTCACAACATTCTCCCTCACTCTCCGTTAAAAGATGGTACTTGTTGTTACCCTGTCTGGCATTAAAGGGATAAAACAAGGACTGGTCGGCTTGGAGTCAGTATACTGTGTCTGAGTGGGGTATTCAAGTTAAACTGTGGCATGGTATCTCAGTCAGTGAGCTAGCACTATAAATTGGCATCAGTCCGGACTAGTACAAGCAGCCACACATACACATGCATGCATGTCGCTATATAAGTGCAATAATCTTGGACCCAACTCTCGTCACCTCTCTCACAACATACACTTTCTTATAAAAGTGTAGTGATTTCACCTTGCCACCTCACTTGCTCTTCCATCTTCCTATCTCAACAATGTTGGCCTGTAGTCTGGCAATATTTCAGCCATCTGGATGGATACAGATAGACAGGAGGCCTCAGCATGCCCAGGACGCCTGAGTGCACTGCCAGTGTTTTCATGGATGGCAGTGATGCAGGGTGTTTCAATTTATCCCAGTTTACACAGTACCGATAAGGATGTATGAATTTAAGCATTTTGATTAACTAAGGGACAGTCAGGTAGCCTAGTGGTTAAAGTGTTTACTCGTCACGCCGAAGACCCGGGTTCCATTCCCGACATGGGTACAATGAGTGGAGCCAATTTCAGGTGTCCCCGGGTGTCATATTGCTGGAATATTGCTAAAAGCGACGTAAAACCATACTCGCTCACTCTAAATTAACTCGAGTGTTAACTGCACATTTCTGAGGTGGAAATAATTTGGGTTGCTGATTTGCTCACCTGTTTCTTATCATGCAGGTGCAAGGAAATTCATGGTGTGGGCCCTATGTACAGGGCACGTTAACAGTTCTCTTGTAATGTCCTACAGGTGGTGGATGTGTGATTCTGTCACTTAATGTCTGATTTGTACCATTAACGCCTTGACACGTGTGAACAGTAGTTTGTAATTCAGAGTGCAATGTTTCCTGAGACTTGTATGGTATTCAATGACATGAATAGTTGTTTCAAAGTAGTCATAAATTCCTTAATTGTATTCAATTATTGTAACTCTATGATTTTCTTGGAGCGGTTGGGTAGCCTAGTGGTTAAAGTGTTCGATCGTCACGCTGAAGACCCGGGTTCGATTCCCGACATGGGTACAATGTGTGAAGCCCATTTGCGGTGTCCCCCGCCGTGATATTGCTGGAATATTGCTAAAATCGGTGTAAAACCATACTCACTCACTCACTATGATTTTCTTAATGCAGTTCGCTCATGTCTATCTTCACTTACTGTTGCATATACACTGGCACACCATGAAGATGTGTTTTTGTCCAATTTGAAGCACTTTGAATGAGGATCCAAACGCAAATGACGGCATTGTTGTGTTTGATTACCTCATGACTGAAAACACAAAACAACTTAATTTGATTTTTTAGGCATGTTGACAAATATTACCAAAAGAATCAAAGATGATTTTTCAAAATGTCAGTACATGTTTGCACATAATGACACTTCCTGGAGTAAGTATTTATATTGTGTGCTCTGTGTTTCAGATATGAATGGTGCAACTTCCCTGACAGGGACCACAACTCTGGCCATTGTGTGCCTGCTCGCTGGAGTGCTACAGAAAGTGTTATGAGCTTCTGAGATTATACAACAATAAGAGTAGGGAAATATGAAGCTGCAAGTGCTGAAGAGGCAACAGCGAGTCCAGATTAACTTGACCTCCCCACCACTCAAGCCTGCAGACAGCTGACAATATTACTTGGCTGTATGATATATCAAAAGTTTGCTGAGATACTCTCAGAAGTTTGGACAGTTGATAGTCATCAAAAGTTTACTGAGAAAGTTGGCTCTTGAAACGTTTCAATTTCAGTTTCAAGGAACTGAAACTTCCGGAACGTCAAGCTTATTTGGAGAATATTCCTTGCCAGTGTCTTACTACAGGCTCCTTTTATGTCAAGTTAATTCACTGTTGTTTTAATAGACTTTTATTCCAGACAGTCTAAGATAATAATTTCTTCCCATCTCAGCAATAACTGATCTAAGTTGTTATGGCCTTAAGTGTTAAATGTTGTCGCCTGAAATCCAGATATGTGTTTAGTGTAATTAATTCAGGGAAGTTGAGAAGACAACTATTTGGAAAGCAAGGTTTATGTCACTATTTTCCTCATCAGTCTTCGTATTTTTGAAGACTGGTGTTTTTGTGTGTACGTGTTCAAAAACTGTTACCTGTATTGACTTTTAAAGTTCTTCTGCCTGTAACATTGTTTAAATACATTATGTCATACTTCTGTTTATCCACCAGGCGTGGTGGTATAATCTTTCATACTTACGTTCTTCTGCGTGTGTTGTGTTTAAATACATTATGTCATACTTCTGTTTATCCACCAGGCGTGGTGGTATAATTTTTCATACTTACGTTCTTCTGCCTGTGTTGTGCAGATATGTTCCCCTCTTACTTAAATTCGTCTCCTTCAGTTTTCTGTGCAGCAGCCTTTGAGCCACATCTGTATTTATGCCTACCATTACCTTTGGTATATATACTCAACTACATTCAAAAGGGCACACTTGCACTTCGTTGTTGTGTTATGTGTACGTTTAAGAAGGATGCTGTATTTATACACACTATTTTGTCTGAAAGGAAATTGTTTTGTATAATCGTGTACGGCCTCCACCTCAGACAAGTGCTATTATAGAATTAGAGAATACAAACAGCCCCACACTTGCAACCTACCTCAGATTCGATGGGGTGGGGGAGTGTGGCCTGTTTCAGCAGTGGGATACCATGTATATTCGCGTGCATGTTGGTCTGGCGTAATGCTCAGTGTACCTGTAGATAGGTTGTCATTGTAACCGTGTAATGCAAGAAAAGCTATCTCCCTTTCACTGAGGTCAAAATATGTCTTATTTTGTTATGTAAACTATACCTTTATGCA
Source organism: Haliotis rufescens (assembly GCF_023055435.1). NCBI lineage: Eukaryota > Metazoa > Mollusca > Gastropoda > Lepetellida > Haliotidae > Haliotis > Haliotis rufescens. Next base: position 39,223,640 of record NW_025963780.1, on the reverse strand, counting down.
ACATTCATACATTCCATTCCTCCAGGACTGAAGGAGTTATAAGTCCACAGTTGGATTGCAGTGGAAGGGAGGTAACTCTCTTGGTGTAGCAACAACATTCGGTGATGTGTATGAGACTATTTTGAAAGCAGCCAGTTGAACAACCCTAACCCTGGCAGTCAGTGGGCCTCACACATTATATGGGAGTTTATTGTCTGCTTTTTATAGTGTTAAGAATTAAAAGTTTTTTCAACAATGATGTATACTATATGTGTGACTCATGGATAAATAGAAACAATATCTATCTACCTGGCTTTGTAGTGATTTTTTTAGAAAAAACACACTAGTTTTCCTTCTGGCTTCAATCTTACACGCGTCTTAAAGGGTAAATGCTTCCAACCTCTTTCCCATGTTCAGCTGTGTGGAGCAGTGATAAAATTGATTAAAATACTCAAAAAAAGAGGACTCTGGTCCAGGATATATTGACTGAAAATTTTTTTTTTTCTCTTTTGGTAAAAAAATATAGCAGTATAAAATGAAAGCGCAGTCTTTAATTGCTGGTTGGCAGATAATATTTTGTATCCTTTTGGAAAACGGGCTGGGCTGTCCTTGACTCTGCAGTATGATATGCTCTTCCAGACCCCTCTATGCTGGGGGGATATGGGTGCATGCACACACTCACTGTATTCTCGGACAGGTACGTGCAAGACAGGATGTGATGCTTAGAGGTTGTGGCAGGTTTGAACCATCCATTGTAAATTTTACAACGACTGTGATTGGCCAAACCCTAACTTGTAGAATCATCTAGACTGTTGCTGTCTTCTGTTGTCATAGACACATCATGTTGTAATAAAAATTTTTACAGCTTTCATCATCGACTTATGTTATAGATTGTTTGTTGTTTAACACTGCGTTCAGCAATATTTCAGCTATGTGATGGCAGTCTGGTCCAGATAATCCAGTGATTGACATCATGAGCATCAATCCATGCAATTTGGATATGATGACATACATCAACAGAGTCAGCGAGGCTGACCACCCAAACAAGAATAGTCGCCTTTTACGGCAAGCATGGGTTACTGAAGACCTATTCTAGCCCGGATCTTCACGGGTCTTGTGTTATATGTTACATGGATGATCGGCAGTCAAGTCGGTGAAGCTCGTGCATAAAATAGTTGCCCTTGCACTCTGAACAGAACATGGGATCACTAGAACTCCTATATCCATGTGTTACTAAGTGGAGGGGGCACCGGCATTTATTTATGTCAATTGGAGTAAGCCCAAAGTGCTTGGAGCCTATATGGAACAAAAAGGGTTAGAGATCGTGAAGCTTGCAGGATAAGATCCCTAACTTTTCTTGTTCAGCACATATGGCACCCGAACCAATATCAATTAGGATATCTTGCTCAGCGAGTGATAAGTGTTTTATTCCTCCACTTTGTTGTGAGTTGGGTTTAACACCGCTTTTAAGATTATTCCAGTTATATCAGGGCATGTCAGCTTAATGTGGGAGGAAATCTCGAAGTGATGCAGGTATCGGACGTTTACCACTTCGGTGAAACCCACGAGCACGGGTAGGGTGCTGACAAGCCTAGAAACATAATCGGGATGAACCGGGATTCGAACCCATAATTATAGGTTTCTGGCTTGCCCAAGGGACGCAACTCTGCACAGCGAATTGCGGTGCCTTAGACGCCTGGGCCACCCATGTCCCCCATATTGTTTAAGGACAGACGGATGGGCAGGAGATAAATGCCGACATTGTTGTGAGTCCGACGTTGATAACTACTTATATATTCTTTGTGGGATGGGGTGCTGGCTGGAAATGGGTATCGAGATAAGGTATTATATTTCAGCCACAGCTGCAAAACCAGATGTATTTTTTAAAATTTAAAACCATCAGCCTGATTTTTAAGAAGATAAAGCAATGCCATTTTTGTGGTAGGCATTTTTTGTTATCAGTTTGAAACATAGTTGTTTTATTTCAAGCATTTTAGGGAATGATTTATTTTTTTCGATAAAATTCAAGTTTACATGGACTTTCTCCGTGTGACCAATGAACGTTTCAGTGAGTGAGTATGGTTTTTACGCCGCTTTTAGCAATATTCCAGCAATATCACGCCGGGGGTCACCACAAATGGGCTTGTATCCATGTCGGGAATCGAACCCGGGTCTTCTGCGTGACGAGCGAACGCTTTAACCACTAGGGTACCCGACCGCCCCGAATGTTTCAGTGAGTTGGTGGAACGCGTTGAACCTCATATACCGAAGAAGGATACCTTTTGGCGCATGTCCCGAGACCAAGGTATTCGGATTGCAACAAGTCTGCTCGACAGGGCAACGGGGGATTCATATAAAAGTCTCCCGTGTGGGTTTCGGTGGCGTAATACACAATAAGTAAAATCCTCCCTGAAACCAGTAATGCCATTACCCTGGAATGAGTGAGTGAGTTGGGTTTAACGCCGCTTTTAACAGTATTCCAGTTATATCACGGCGTGTCAGCTTGATGTGGGAGGAAAGCCCGAAGTGATGCAGGTCTCAGACGTTTACCACTTCGGTGAAACCCACGAGCACGGGTAGGGTACTGACAAGCCTAGAAACCTAATCGGGTTGAACCAGGATTCGAACCCATAATTATAGGTTTCTGGCGTGCCCAAGGGACGCAACTCTGCACAGCGAATCGCGGCGCCTTAGACGATGAACCACTCCCAAATGATGACCAGCCCATGCCCCCCTACGCTTTGGGAGGAGATGACGCTTTGTACCGTCGAACGTAGCTCATGAAACTCTACCCCACCCGATGCATGACGAAAGAATATTAAACTACCATCTGTCGGGGGCACACAGAATGGCTGAAAACAAATTTGGTGTTTTGGCTCACCGGTTCAGATGCCCCCTGACTACAATGCAGCAACACATGCAGCAACACCTGCATAGAGTGGAAAGCATTGTGATGGTCTGTTGTGTGAGGCACAACCTCCTGGCAGTGAGATACCCACGTCAAGCTGCACGGATAATAGACATCGAAGACCCCAACACCCATGACATGCTCCATGGTAATACTGTGTAATAAAGAATTTTCCCTCTCCAACTTGTCACAAGGTTCACACGATAATTAAATCCAGAAACAATTAAAAACTGATGCCCTAACACTTCAGAAATAATGTGAAGTATAAACCAGCATAAATGTCTTCTTTCTCAAATTTGGCACGACAGCTTGTTAATTGAACGTTCCGACGACCAAAAAGAGTCACCGGATTCAAAAATACGTTCTTGATGGCGTCTTGATCAAGTCGTGATTGGTCGTACCATCATCGTAGCGTCATCGTATCAGCACCGTAGCGAAGTCTTGGCTTGCTGTAGGTGTTGTGGCCACTACGAATGAATACGAATGAACAAGACGGCGTCACGACATACCACGACAGCGTTACGACTCTCTTCCGATGCTGCTGCGGTGGACCACGATTATTTTCACAGTTATCCCATTTATTTCAATGTTTCACGTATCTTCACTGTTTCAATCTGATTACCCTCCTCTATCCTGCTCCCCCAAGCGTCACAAGAAGGTCCCCGTTGTTGCTTATTATCACCCACTGGTACTATGGTAGAGCAAAATGTTTTTGAACATTCCTAAAAATTGTGCTCCTTCACGGCGGCATCAAGTTCCCTTACGATGCGCTATGGTGGACCACGATTGACCACGAACATGTGTACGCCGCCATTGCTATTGTGAATAATTGAAAAATCGTGTTCTACCATAGCATCATCTTGTATGTGGGAAAAGGGCATTAGCCACCGACAACAAATCACGCTGACTTCCAATCATATTTATTAACATGTGATGTGATATGGCCATCGAAAGACGGTTTGGTTCGAGATGTGACGAAAATTTCAGACATGTGTCTTCACGCTTTCCGCTGGGGTACACCGATGACCTTGCCTGACCTCAATGACTCCTGGCACAACTGCACAAGCTCCAGGCTCTGAAGGCACTCCTCCGCCGACACTCCGCACTCCTCTCGCCCTGCAGCATCGACATCATTAGTGTGTAAGTGACAGTACTCAAGTTATATCACGGCGTATCAGCTTAATGTGGGAGAAAAGCCCGAAGTGATGCAGGTCTCAGACTTTTACCACTTTAGTGAAACCAACGAGCTCGTGTATGGTGCTGACAAACCTAGAAACACAATTGGAGCGAACTAGGATTCGAACCCACAATCATGTTTCTGGCATGCCTAAGGGACGGAACTCTTGGTCTTGCACATCGCCTCAGACGACTGGGCCAGCGTGACACTCACCGTGAACAACCTTGATGAAGTGCTGTACAATCCTTGTATAGCTGGAGCGCCACCTCTCAATGAAAGACTCCAGCAAGTCGTCTTCCAAACTGCCATTTGCATCCCAGACTTCCACTTCCGACTTCCTGTAGTTTTTGGACACTGCCATCTTCTTTGAACCGAGAACCTAATACAAGGACACACATAGAATAGATTTGTTGATACATCGATACACAGACATTCACTCTCCTTGTCTTAAAACACGAGTTGTGTTCTTTTTCAGCTTAGCCTTTCCTTACATGTCTAGAAGATACTCTCACCCGTGAAGATCCGGGGTAGAATATGTCTTCAGCAACCAATGCTTGCCGTAAAAGGCGACTATGCTTGTCGTAAGAGGCGACCTACGGGATTGTGCTTGATGCTCGTCATCGTATCCCAATTGCGTGGATCGATGCTCATGACATCAATCACTGGATTGTCTCGTCCAGACTCGATTATTTACAGACTGCCGTCATAGAACTGGAATCTTGCTTTAAGGTCCCTATCATTTCATGTTCTTGGAAGGGGATTGGGATTCTGTTAAAAGTTTGTGACAGTAAGTACTAAGAATAATTAGTTTGCTTCAGATTCATCACACAATGATACCCGGAACCTGGAATTGACTGTACCCGGAACAAGGTATTTACTTTACCCGCAATCTGGTATTAACTCAACCGGAACCTGGTATTTACTTAACCCAGAACCTGGTATTTACTGCACCCAGAACCTGGTATTTACTACTCGGAACCTGGTATGAACCCTACCCAGAACCTGATATGAACCCTACCCAGAACCTGGTATTTACTGCACCCAGAACCTGGTATGAACCTTACCGAGAACTTGGTATTTAGTGCACCCAGAATCTGGTATTTACTGCACCCAGAACCTGGTATGACCCCTACCCAGAACCTGGTATTAACCGTACCCAGAACCTTGTATTTAGTGCACTGAGAACCTGGTATTTACTGCACCCAGAACCTGGTATTTACTGCACCAAGAACCTGGAATGAACCTTAACCAAAACCTGGTATTTATGGCACCCAAAACCTGGTATTAACCTTTACCCAGAACCTGGTATTTACGGCACACAGAAGCTGGTATGAACCTTAACCAAAACCTGGTATTTACTGCACCCAAAACCTGGTATTAACCTTTACCCAGAACCTGTTAGGAACCTTACCCAGACCTTGGTCGTTACTTCACCAAGAACCTGGTATTAACCTTACCCTGAACCTGGTATTTACTGCCCCCAGAACCTGGTATTAACCTTACCCAGAATCTGGTAAAACCTTGCCCAGAACCTGGAATGAACCTTACCCTGTACCTGGTATTTACTGCACCCAAAACCTGGTATTAACCTTTACGCAGAACCTGGAATGAACCTTTACACAGAACCTGGTATTTACTTTACCCGGAACCTGGAATGACCCTTACCCAGAACCTGGAATGAACCTTACCCAGAACCTGGTATTAACCTTACCCAGAACCTGATATTTACTGCCCCCAGAACCTGGTATTAACCTTACCCAGAACCTGGTATTAACATTTACGCAGAACCTGGAATGAACCTTACCCAGAACCTGATATTTACTGCCCCCAGAACCTGGTATTAACCTTACCCAGAACCTGGTATTAACCTTTACGCAGAACCTGGAATGAACCTTACCCAGAACCTGATATTTACTGCCCCCAGAACCTAGTATTAACCTTACCCAGAATTTGGTGTGAACCTTACCGAGAACCTGGTGTGAACCTTACCAAGAACCTGATATTTACTGCCCCCAGAACCTGGTATTAACCTTACCCAGAACCTGATATTTACTGCCCCCAGAACCTGGTATTAACCTTACCCAGAACCTGATATTTACTGCCCCCAGAACCTGGTATTAACCTTACCCAGAACCTGGTATTAACCTTTATGCAGAACCTGGAATGAACCTTACCCAGAACCTGATATTTACTGCCCCAAGAACCTGGTATTAACCTTACCCAGAACCTGGTGTGAACCTTACCCAGAACCTGGTGTGAACCTTACCAAGAACCTGATATTTACTGCCCCCAGAACCTGGTATTAACCTTACCCAGAACCTGGTGTGAACCTTACCCAGAACCTGGTGTGAACCTTACCAAGAACCTGATATTTACTGCCCCCAGAACCTGGTATTAACCTTACCCAGAACCTGGTATTAACCTTTACGCAGAACCTGGAATGAACCTTACCCAGAACCTGGTATTTACTTTACCCAGAACCTGGTACTTACTGCACACAGAACCTTGTATTAACTGTACCCAGAACCTGGTATTAACCTTTACCTAGATGTTTGTACAAACCTTAACCAGAACATGGTATTTACTGCCCCCAGAACCTGGTATTAACCTTACCCAGAACCTGGTATTAACCTTTACGCAGAACCTGGAATGAACCTTACCCAGAACCTGATATTTACTGCCCCCAGAACCTGGTATTAACCTTACCCAGAACCTGGTGTGAACCTTACCCAGAACCTGGTGTGAACCTTACCAAGATCCTGATATTTACTGCCCCCAGAACCTGGTATTAACCTTACCCAGAACCTGGTGTGAACCTTACCCAGAACCTGGTGTGAACCTTACCAAGAACCTGATATTTACTGCCCCCAGAACCTGGTATTAACCTTACCCAGAACCTGGTATTAACCTTTACGCAGAACCTGGAATGAACCTTACCCAGAACCTGGTATTTACTTTACCCGGAACCTGGTACTTACTGCACACAGAACCTTGTATTAACTGTACCCAGAACCTGGTATTAACCTTTACCTAGATGTTTGTACAAACCTTAACCAGAACATGGTATTTACTTTACCCGGATCCTGGTATTAACCTTACCCAGAACCTGGCATTTACTTTATCCGGAGCCTGGTATTAACTGCACACAGAACCTTGTATTAACCTTTACCTAGATCCTTGTACAAACCTTACCCAGAACCTGGTATGAACCTTACCCAGTACCTGGTATTTACTGCAACCAAACCTGGTATTAACCTTTACGCAGAACCTGGAATGAACCTTCACGCAGAACCTGGTATTTACTTTACCCAGCACCTGGTATTTACTTTACCCAGAACCTGGAATGAACCTTAACCAAAACCTGGTATTTATGGCACCGAAAACCTGGTATTAACCTTTACCCAGAACCTGGTATTTACGGCACACAGAAGCTGGTATTAACCTTTACGCAGAACCTGGAATGAACCTTTACGCAGAACCTGGTATTAACTTTACCCAGAACCTGGTATTTACTGCACCCAGAACCTGGAATGAACCTTAACCAAAACCTGGTATTTATGGCACCCAAAACCTGGTATTAACCTTTACCCAGAACCTGGTATTTACGGCACACAGAAGCTGGTATGAACCTTTACCCAGAACCTGGTATGAACCTTACCCAGAGCTTGGTCGTTACTTCACCAAGAACCTGGTATTAACCTTACCCTGAACCTGGTATTAACCTTACCTAGAACCTGGAATGAACCTTACCCTGTACCTGGTATTTACTGCACCCAAAACCTGGTATTAACCTTTACGCAGAACCTGGAATGAACCTTTACACAGAACCTGGTATTTACTTTACCCGGAACCTGGAATGAACCTTACCCAGAACCTGGAATGAACCTTACCCAGAACCTGGTATTAACCTTACCCAGAACCTGATATTTACTGCCCCCAGAACCTGGTATTAACCTTACCCAGAACCTGGTATTAACATTTACGCAGAACCTGGAATGAACCTTACCCAGAACCTGATATTTACTGCCCCAAGAACCTGGTATTAACTTTACCCAGAACCTGGTATTAACCTTTACGCAGAACCTGGAATGAACCTTACCCAGAACCTGATATTTACTGCTCCCAGAACCTGGTATTAATCTTACCCAGACCCTGGTGCGAACCTTACCCAGAACCTGGTGTGAACCTTACTAAGAACCTGATATTTACTGCCCCCAGAACCTGGTATTAACCTTACCCAGAACCTGGTATTAACCTTTACGCAGAACCTGGAATGAACCTTACCCAGAACCTGGTATTTACTTTACCCGGAACCTGGTACTTACTGCACACAGAACCTTGTATTAACTGTACCCAGAACCTGGTATTAACCTTTACCTAGATGCTTGTACAATCCTTAACCAGAACATGGTATTTACTTTACCCGGATCCTGGTATTAACCTTACCCAGAACCTGGCATTTACTTTACCCGGAGCCTGGTATTAACTGCACACAGAACCTTGTATTAACCTTTACCTAGATGCTTGTACAAAGCTTACCCAGAACCTGTTATGAACCTTACCCAGTACCTGGTATTTACTGCACCCAAAACCTGGTATTAACCTTTACGCAGAACCTGGAATGAACCTTTACGCAGAACCTGGTATTTACTTTACCCACAACCTGGTATCTACTTTACCCAGAGCCTGGTATTTACTTCACCCTGAACCTGGTATTTACTTTACCCAGAACCGGGTGTGAACCTTACCCAGAACCTGGTATTTACTGCACCCAGAACCTGGTATTAACCTTACCCAGTACCTGGTATTTACTGCACCCAAAACCTGGTATTAACCTTTACGCAGAACCTGGAATGAACCTTTACGCAGAACCTGGTATTTACTTTACCCACAACCTGGTATCTACTTTACCCAGAGCCTGGTATTTACTTCACCCTGAACCTGGTATTTACTTTACCCAGAACCGGGTGTGAACCTTACCCAGAACCTGGTATTTACTGCCCCAAGAACCTGGTATTAACTGTACCCAAAACCTGGTATTAACCTTACCCAGAACCTGGTGTTTACTTTACCCGGAGCCTGATATTTACTGCACACAGAACCTTTTATTAACTGAACCCAGAACCTGGTATTAACCTTTACCTAGATGCTTGTACAAACCTTACCCGGAGCCTGGTATTAACCTTACCAAGAACCTGGTATTTACTTTACTCGGAACCTGGAATGAACTTTACCAGAACCTGGTGTGAACCTTGCCCAGAACCTAGTATGTACTGCACAAAGAACCTGGTATTAACTGTACCCAAAACCTGGTATTAACCTTACCCAGAACCTGGTGTTTACTTTACCCGGAGCCTGGTATTTACTGCACACAGAACCTTTTATTAACTGAACCCAGAACCTGGTATTAACCTTTACCTAGATGCTTGTACAAACCTTACCCGGAGCCTGGTATTAACCTTACCCAGAACCTGGTATTTACTTTACTCGGAACCTGGAATGAACTTTACCCAGAACCTGGTGTGAACCTTGCCCAGAACCTAGTATGTACTGCACAAAGAACCTGGTATTAACTGTACCCAAAACCTGGTATTAACCTTACCCAGAACCTGGTGTTTACTTTACCCGGAGCCTGGTATTTACTGCACACAGAACCTTTTATTAACTGAACCCAGAACCTGGTATTAACCTTTACCTAGATGCTTGTACAAACCTTACCCGGAGCCTGGTATTAACCTTACCCAGAACCTGGTATTTACTTTACTCGGAACCTGGAATGAACTTTACCCAGAACCTGGTGTGAACCTTGCCCAGAACCTAGTATGTACTGCACAAAGAACCTGGTATTAACTGTACCCAAAACCTGGTATGAACCCTACCCAGAACCTGGTATTAACCTTTACCCAGAACCTGGTATTTACTGCACCCTGAACCTGGTATGAACTGCACTCAGAACCTGGTATGAACCCTACCCAGAACCTGGTATTAACTTTTACCCAGAACCTGGTATTTACTGCACAAAGAACCTCGTATTAACTGCACCAAGAACCTGGTATGAACCCTACCCAGAACCTGGTATTTACTTTACCCATAACCTGGTATTAACTGCACCCAGAACCTGGTATGAACCCTACCCAGAACCTGGTATTTACTGCACAAAGAACCTGGTATTAACTGCACCCAGAACCTGGTATGAACCCTACCCAGAACCTGATATTTACTGCACAAAGAACCTGGTATTGACTGCACCCAGAACCTGGTAGTAGCTTTATTGGAACCTGTTGTTTAATGTTCCTATAACCTGGTATTTACTGCACCTGGAAGTGTTGATCGTATCCATATGGGACTTCCCTACCCGCCGTCAGGTTAGCTAACACCCCGCCCGGAAAGGTGAGTACGATGTTTGCGATGTCGTGGTCGTCACACGCCTGGTAGTCTTCAGCGTACGCCGAGGTGTTGCTGCCACATACATACACGGTCTGCGGACGCTCCCCAACAAACCAACACACATAGTCCAGCATGTGGATAACACTGTCCACCAATATACCCCCTGTGTACAAACAGAACATATCATAACTGTTCGCAAATATACCTCATGTGAACAAATAGAATATGTGGTAACTATTCACAAATATACCCCCTATGTGCAAACAGAATGTGTGGTAACTATTCACAAATATAGCCACTTTGTGTAAATAGAATATGTAGTAACTATTCACAAATATACCCACTTTGTGCAAGTAGAATATGTAGTAACTATTCACAAATATACCCACTTTGTGCAAATAGAATATGTGGTAACTATTCACAAATATACCCACTTTGTGCTAATAGAATATGTAGTAACTATTCACAAATATACCCACTTTGTGCAAATAGAATATGTGGTAACTGTTCCCAAATTACCCCCTATGTGCAAATAGAATATGTGGTAACTATTTACAAATATACTCACTTTGTGCAAATAGAATATGTCGTAACTATTCACAAATATACCCCCATGCGCAAATAGAATATGTGGTAACTATTCATAAATATACCCACTTTGTGCAAATAGAATATGTGGTAACTGTTCATAAATATACCCACTTTGTGCAAATAGAATATGTAGTAACTATTCACAAATATACCCACTTTGTGCAAATAGAATATGTGGTAACTATTCACAAATATACCCACTTTGTGCAAATAGAATATGTAGTAACTATTCACAAATATACCCACTTTGTGCAAATAGAATATGTGGTAACTATTCACAAATATACCCACTTTGTGCAAATAGAATATGTGGTAACTGTTCACGAATTACCCCCTATGTGCAAATAGAATATATCGAAACTGTTCACAAACTGCCATTTTGATTTCCTTTTAGTTCCTTTTAACTATACTACTCAAAGTGTGCTAAGGACTTCGTTGTCATGTACCACGTTGTCATATGCAACATAATGCAAACAAACAACGCGTGGCCAATAGTCAGTCAGATAACCCGTTAAAATGAGAGTATCTGACCAAAACTGAAACGTCAACAATCACGAAATTAAGAAAATCATTGTAAAAAAAACAACTCTCAGTTGCGCATACGTGATCCACCTGATGCGATCACAGCGTGGCACCGTCGTCGAATGCTCCCAATGAGAGTCTGGATGATCGCCAAGGGAAGATTATTCCACTCTCTAGTAAGAGTGAGTGAGTGAGTTAAGATTTAACGTCACATCGGCAGTATTACAGCCATATCGTGACGAGAAGGACATTAATAATAAATAGATTTAGAATTAGTAAAAAGCTGTCAACGAAGGACAGTACAAGAACTAGAATATCACAGATTCGATTTAAAACTAGTTGAGAAAGATATAAAAGCCATAAGTATCAGTGAACAACACAATATAAAAATGGGCTAGAGATCGTCAGTCACTGAACTCTCTAGTAAGAACACTGCCGAGTTCGCGGAGATTACTTTTTACAAATAGTTGCGGGTATGAGTGATGGTTAAATTAAATTTAACAACAGTTCTTTCAATGTTCAAACTCGTTATACTTTGACTCATCAGTTTATGTGGTTTAAATATTATCTTGAGAATCTCTCACACACATTAACTATACTGTATGTAGTGTATATCACATAGAGTGTGTTGCCGATCGTCATTGTACATACATGTGTGTTAAATCCTCACCAACATTGCAGAATACAATGAATGGTATAAATCGCGGCGCACGTACTATTTACTTTTTACCATTTAGAAATTCAAAATAGTGGACGTTGAAAGTTGTAAGCGCAATGGGTCTTGGTTATGTTCATGCTCGTTTGTAGTTTGAATAACTGTGCATGTTTTGTTGTTCTCAATGTGTTCCTACTCGACTGTGTTTTGAATAACCGTGTATGTGAGGTGAGGTGAGGTGAAATTGGGTTTAACGTCGCGTCCTAGATCATTGCACTTATATAGCGACGTGCATGCACATGTGTGTGTGTGGCTGCTTGTACTAGTCCGGACTGATGCCGATTAATAGTGCTAGCCCACTGAAATACCATGCCGCAGTTTAACATGAATACCCCACTCAGACACAGCATACTGACTCCGAGCCGACCAGTCCTTGTTTTAGCCCCTTAATGCCGAGCGCCAGACAGGGTAACACCAAGTACCATCTTTTAACGTCTTTTGGAATGACGCGGCCGGGTATCGAACCCCGGACCTTCCGTTCTCCGGGCGGACGCTCTACCTCTAGGCCACGGAGGCGGTCAACCGTGTATGTACATACATAGCTACTTGAGTGTGCTCGTCAGTATGTTGAACAGCCCATGACCTATGTCGTATTCAAGCTTATTGTAAGTTGAATGGTAACGTGCACGGGGATACATACATAGGATTATGCTCACAAAGGAATCCACTCGTCCAATGGTCGATGACCAGATTGGGGAAAGACGAATAGGTACATACACCCGAAACACAAGAGAAAAAACGTGTGGTGTCACTCGGACAAGTGACTTAGTTCAAATGTGCCTCTGTTCAACCAGCAGGGAATGGGTACCCGACATGTGAGGTGGATGTAAAACCTTCTACCGCCCGTAGGTTATATACTCCCCAGGGAGTTGAGAATGATAACTGGAATGAGAGCTGGGGTCCACTGGTCGGGGAACAAATAAAACCGCATTTGAGCAGATGCTAGTACCTGGATACTTGCGGTTTTATGTAATAGTAATAATACAAAATTGGCACAAACACAGTATCTTAAGCGACATGATGAAGTGGCTCGATCATTTTATTACCGTCTTCGCCATGCTTGTGGTTTTGACACAGAGGTCCACCCATGCTACGACCCGGAATATGTAGAGGGCGTCATGGAAAATGATAAATACACAATTCTTTGGTACCTCATATCTACCAAGGCCAACAAACCTGATCTTGTCCTTTTTGATAAATTCAATGAAATCATTTTCATCATTGAATTATCTGTCCCTTTTGACACTAATGTGATTGACAAGATTGAGGAAAAACATGGCAAATATGCGGATGTCGCTTTCGAAGTACCAAGTTGTCCGACTCCCCATTGTTCTCGGTGCCTTAGGTTTGGTACCTCCCAATCTGTTGACTGACATTGGGAGAGTACCCGGGTTTGCTGCCAGGAATACAGCCCTTCTGAAAATCTGGGAAATGCAGAAGGCTGCAGTGTTGGGGAGTCTTCACATTCTCCGATGAGTTCAGGGTTGGTTCGGCAGCGCTTGCTGGGAGAAGTCCCATTCGCAGGCTGGGCTTCGTGTAGAGGGGGCAAACAGTGAGGTACACCATTATTGAATGCCATGTGAGTATTAACCACTACGTTTCATTACATGATCTTGAATATTGATATACAGTGACACACAACATTACTGTCACCGTGTATACTAATTCATCACTATCCAGCTGTATATTTTATTACAATATGTTTAATATTATGGATATTCAGTGACCTACAACAGTGTTGTCTCGACACGCACGCGCGCGCTTGAGTCGCTTACCAGGAAGGCCTATTGTCAGTGTTTGGAAAGCGCAGATAAGGGTGTTCATTCAGAATTGTTATCGTTCACAGGCTTTCTACATGCCATCTTCTAATATAAACAAGCAAAGCGAATATTTAGAAAGCGCTAAAAACAATGTCAACGAAAGCTTATAGATAATAAACAAGGTATCAGTCTATCATTGAAAACTATGAGACTACCAAGACTCGGTGTATGGAAGAAAACATTTCTCCTCCGACTGATTCTCTTTCCTACAACTTTTCCTGTATCAAAACTACTCAGGAAGATAATGGATACAATATCCTAGTATGCTATTGTTATTTAACACTGTTATTACAAACGAATATATTCCAAGGATATATAATGTCTGTCAAATCCCCCCTGTATACAAAGGTCGTGGGAAATGTAAATGTGACCCTTCCATCCGCTGGGGTGTAACTAACTCCCGTCTTAAGTAACTTATTGAAATATGTCCACTTGAATGAATAGAAAAGTGGACTAATGACAATGTCACATTTCCCTGTGCTTTTAAGTGTGGATTAAGAAAAGGCGCTGGCGCTCCGATAGCAGTCCTTACCATAATGGAAAATCTCGCCTACTATAACGAGAGAGACTCACCCTTATACTGCGCTTTCCTTGATAATGAGAAATCATTCTACCGGGTAAAGCTTGACGGTCTCTTTTACATTTTGTATAAATTTGAAATTACTGGAACACTATGGAGAATTCTGCGTTTATTATACAACTCAATGGTATCATGTGTTAGGGGTGCTGGCTTAAAGTCTGATGTATTTCATGTCAAACAAGGCGTTGGCCAGGGTCGAGTCATATCTGTATGACTCTTTACGCTCTATAGTATTGGTTGGTTGGTTTGTTGTTTAACGCCGCACTCAGCAACATTCCAGCTATATGACGGCGGTCTGTAAATAATCGAGTTTGGACCCGACAATCCAGTGATTGATATCATGAGCATCGATCCATGCAATTGGGATCGATGACATGCATCAACCAAGTCAGCGAGCCTGACCACCCGATCCCGTTAGTCGCCTCTTATGACAAGCATAGTCACCTTTTACAGCAAGCATGGGTTGATGAAGATCTATTCTACCCTCGATCTTCACGGGTCGTTTACGCTCTATATTAATTACTTTTTGTATCAACTGGACAACATCCTTGCACCACTCGTGTAGCCATTTGTACAATGTTTCATCTGAAAGATGATAATGCACGTGCTCATCGTGCCGGTATTGTGACCCAATTTCTCAAACAGCAAAACATCCATGTCATGCCATGGCCAGTACTGACCTTTCCCCTATTGAACACGTCTGGGACGTCATTCGCAGACGTGTACGTCACAGTCAAAATCCACCCACAACTCTAAATGAACACGGTGTTGCTCTCACTTAGGAGATGTCCGGGTGGACCATTGACCTTTTGGGTTTTTATCCACAGGGGTTTTAGTCTGTACCCCGAGTGAATATCCGAAACAGTGACTTTCTATAATATACCAGTGTGTGGGGTATTCTTTAATGCATAAGATACATGAGCTTATATGTATTGATAGTGATATGATGACGTTGATGAATTTGAATAGGCTGACTACCCTTGAAGATCCGGGGTAGAATTTATCTTCAGCAACCCATGCTTGCAGTAAAAGACTTGTCGCCAGAGGAGACTAACGGGATCGGGTGGTCAGGCTCGCTGACTTGGTTGAAGCATGTCATCGTATCCCTATTGTGTAGATCGCTGCGCATGTCAATCACTGGATTATCTGGTCCAGATTCGATGGTTAAGGCTGTAAAATTACTGAGTGTGGCGTTAAACAACAATAAATAAACGACGTGGCTAACTGGTACATGCACAGTGACATGTAATACGTACCTGATGTTTTGACGTAGCTGAGCGGGACATGTTTGTCCAGGCTGTATATATTGACGCTGCGGAGACGGCCCAGCTCACCACCTTCCTTCATCTTGTAGATGCGGGTGAGGTCCGGGTCAAACCGCCTTACGAGAAAGATACGGTCAGCGTCATGGTCAGGATCAGTTGATAGACATGTCTGTTTAGCATCGTCTATATACGTCTATTTACGTCTATGGAGGAACGATGTGAAAGTGACAAAAAACATTGATGAAAGGAGTTTTTAGTTAGGGTGCCTGCATACCTCTTCTCCTCTCTCTTCTCTCTCTCTTCCTCTCTTTCTTTCCCTGTCTCTCTACCTCTTATTCTTCACCTCTCTTTCTCTCATTCCCTCTCTCTTCATCTTTCTCTATCTCCTTCTCTCTCGTCCCGCCTCTCTTCCTCTCGATCCCTCTATTACTCCCTCTCTCTCCTTCTCTCTCTCTCTTCCCGTCTCTTTTTCTCTCTTTCTCCCTCTCTTCCTCACTCTCTTCCCCTTTCTCTCCCTCTTCCTCTAACTCCCTCTCTTTCTTCCCCTGTCTCTTCCTCTCTGTCGAGGCGGCACGGGTGGCCCAGTCGTCTAAGGCGCCGGGATTGTGGGTTCGAATCCCGGTTCGCCCCGATTATGTTTCTAGGTTTGTCAGCACCATACCCGTGCTCGTGGGTTTCGCCGAAGTCGTAAACGTCTGAGACCTGCATCACTTCGGGCTTTCCTCCCGCGCTATAACTGGAATAGTGTTAAAAGCGGCGTTAAACCCAACTCACTCACTCACTCATTAGTTGGGATAACATGAAATATTGATAACGAAAGTATGAAACCCTGGCCAAGGTGGGAGATGGAGACACAGTAAAGTTAACCCTGACCAAGGTGGGAGATGAAGACACAGTAAAGATAACCTTGACCAATGTGGGAGATGAAGACACAGTAATGATAACCCTGACCAATGTGGGAGATGAAGACACAGTAAAGTTAACCTTGACCAAGGTGGGAGATGGAGACACAGTAAAGTTAACCTTGACCAATGTGGGAGATGAAGACACAGTAATGATAACCCTGACCAATGTGGGAGATGAAGACACAGTAAAGTTAACCTTGACCAATGTGGGAGATGAAGACACAGTAAAGTTAACCTTGACCAAGGTGGGAGATGAAGACACAGTAAAGTTAACCCTAACCAATGTGGGAGATGAAGACACAGTAAAGATAACCCTGACCAAGGTGGGAGATGAAGACACAGTAATGATAACCCTGACCAATGTGGGAGATGAAGACACAGTAAAGATAACCCTGACCAAGGTGGGAGATGAAGACACAGTAAAGTTAACACTGACCTAGGTGGGACATGAAGACACAGTAAAGATAACCCTGACCAAGGTGGGAGATGAAGACACAGTAAAGTTAACCCTGACCAAGGTGGGAGATGAAGACACAGTAAAGATAACCTTGACCAATGTGGGAGATGAAGACACAGTAAAGTTAACCCTGACCAATGTGGGAGATGAAGACACAGTAAAGTTAACACTGACGAAGGTGGGAGATAAAGACACAGTAAAATTAACCCTGACCAATGTGGGAGATGAAGACACAGTAAAGTTAACCCTGACCAAGAAACATGTCCTCTGTTCACAGCAAAGTGCATGCCCTCTGTTCACAGCAAGGTACATGTTCTCTGTTCTCAGCAAGGAACATGTCCTCTGTTCACAGCATGGTACTTGTCCTCTGTTCACAGCAAGGTGCATGTCCTCTGTTCACAGCAAGGAATATGTTCTCTGTTCACAGCATGGTACTTGTCCTCTGTTCACAGCAAGGTATTTGTCCTCTGTTCACAGCAAGGTACTTGTCCTCTGTTCACAGCAAGAAACATGTCCTCTGTTGACAGCAACGTGCATGCACTCTGTTCACAGCAAGGTACATGTCCTAAGTTCACTGCAAGGTATTTGTCCTCTGTTCACAGCAATGTACATGTCCTCTGTTCACAACAAGGTACATCTCCTCTGTTCACTGCAAGGAAAATGTCCTCTGTTCACACCAAGGTACATCTCCTCTGTTCACACCAAGGTACATGTCCTCTGATCACAGCAGGGGCGGTCGGGTAGCCTAGTGGTTAAAGCGTTCGCTCGTAAAGCAGAAGACCCGAGTTCGATTTCCGACATTGGTACAATGTGTGATTTCTGGTGTCCCCCGCCGTGATATTGCTGGATTATTGCTAAAAGCGGCGTAAAACCATACTCACTCACTCACTCACTGATCACAGCAAAGAACTTGTCTTTTGTTAAAAGCAAGGTACATGTCCTGTGTGAAAAGCAAGGTACATGGCTACGCTCAACAGCAAGGTCTTCTGTTCACAGCAAGGTACATGACTATCATCTACAACATTGTTCGTGTAGGTAACTGCATTTCAAGAGCAAAATTTACTTTTATGCAAAATATAATAGATACGTATATTCCACAGAAAGGCACGTGCTTTTTCAAGAGCAAGATGGACAGATGGGTTGGTGGGTGGGTCAGTAGGTAGGTAGGTAGGTAGGTAGGTAGGTAGGTAGGTAGGTAGGTAGGTAGGTAGGTAGGTAGGTAGGTAGGTAGGTCCTCAAAGTAACAAAGAGATCTGCCAGTCACTGATTCATAATCCCTTGTAACCGGAAAATGAATCCCAAAATACCGGCAAAATAAATATGCATTATCACCTATGTCCGTAATAAGGTTTTTATTTAGATGGCGATACACCAGGCTAGATTCAGTGTTTGAGTATCATTGTCCGGTATCTATTTCCTGAAACATAACCACACTAACGTCTGTCCCAATGACGCACACAACACATACACCGTTATACACGTGGTTTACTGACCACGTTGTATCATTATAGGCACAATTGACGAATTGTGAAATAGATAGAGAAGTATAAGCTATGTAATATAAATGTGTTATTTATAGTGTGAAAACTGTGTGTTATATACACTACCTGACATCAATTATTATGTACAGCTCACTAAAGAGAAAATAGTGCGGGACTTCTTTTGTGACGTCACTGGGTAGCAGATAGAAGCGGGACATAGATAGCGTGCGTTGTGTGTTAGTTGAACGGGAAACATGTCGAGGATTATAATAGCAGCAGTTTGTGTTTTGTTTGCAGGTGAGTTCCACAAACTAACGTATAAATATGTGTTTCCCAACTGCCACACAGAAAAAACGATCGTTTAGCGATTAAACGGTAAACTAAACGGCAAAATGTCTCCACTTTTAAAACGCGTTTAGCGTTTTGTTTCTGAACACTACTTGTTATGACAGGAAGGTTTACCCCGTCGGCGTGTATGATTGCCTCAGTTATCATGGTTATTCGGTTGTCCTTTACAAAGATCTGAAGCATTGGCCCTACTGGCAACTTTGTTTTCTCGGCTTCCTCGTCAAATTGTTTAGGAGACAACTCCTGTAACCAACATATATGCGTGATAAAATATGATAATAATAATAATAATAATAATAATAATAATAATAATAATAATAATAATAATATCATACTAAATATTTCTATTATTTTTTTCGTGACATTTATACATCAGTATTGATCTAATAAAGAAAAGAATAACCTTAATCAATACACGCACTGATCTAAAAGAAATACTACCGCCCCCAGCAATTACCCTTTAACAAGTCTTACAAATAACTCCTTACATGCCGAAAATGTCTAATCTTTGTAAAATGAAATAGAATAGACAAAAGACGGTAAAAGAGTAAAAGACACCTTTGATTTTTTCCAATATAGAGGTGCTTTTCGCTCCTCGGCCCCTGTCATATCCTGTTTCCCTCACCATATAGCGAAAAGCTTCAATATCTTCCATTAGTTCCTGCAAAAGTCAAAGCATGAATTTATTTCTAAATGGACGTTCAATAATTAAATTGAATAGTGATCATTTCCAATATAAAGTTTTAGTAATTTTGCTAATCTGAAATAATGTGTTTTAGTCTTACATCAGCTTCGTCAGTGGGGGCCATGATTTCCTACACGGCGTTGAATAAATCATTTGTTGATTTTTCCACTGACCTCCAAATTTCCCCACCTTTCATTAATTTGATCTCCATGAAAATCTGCAATATATGAAATAATAGATGTAGAATACTAGAAAGCTGCTGCAGTGCATGTCACAACAAAGTTTCGGTCATGTTTGTGATATCAGACAAGGTGTTGTTCATAGTTTAAAGGATTACTTGTGGCGTAGAAACACATTGAACAAGTAAAATTATCCATTCTTTCCATAACATAAGAATTAGGACAGACAAAAACAAGTTTTTCTGTGATAGACCTACAAGACCATGCACCCCACCAGAGAAGAAAAAAATCCACAAGTAGCAACACCGCTGCTTTCTTAATCAACTTCAAATGCATTGTATTTACAATAAAAATGTATGTAAATCTTCATTCTACATATCCCTACATCGTACTGATTCAATTTATTGCCTTAGATGTTGACCAAATATATGTTTTAACTGCCAAAGTAGAAAATAGAAAAAATCACCTGGAAGATCCTCACTGTGGTGTAAGATGGCGTCTCCGTCAATGGTAAAGGACGCGTCGAAAGGGCAAGGTCACAGGCGGGATAACTCTTAATCTACACATTAGTCGTTTAGAAACTAAACAGGTGATTAGCCTTTAAATCATACATGACAAATGTGTCCAAAACTATTTATTCACATTAGTTTTTGTTAAAATAGAGACAGTACCACTTGTTTCTTTAATATAATAACTTCTGGAATATTTTGTAAATATAAACGATATGTGTTTAGAAACTAAACCACTATGTTCATATACATATAGAAACTAAACTATGACACTTAGAAACTAAACATGCATGTTTAATCAAACTAAATACACTTCGTTTAGAATGGTGGCGTTAAAAATTCAAACTAATTTTATAACAGCTACACAATAGAAAATGCAGTTGTAGAAGTCCACAGTATGTTTAGATATGTGTTGGGTTATTTGTATGGTCACTGAGAGTATGTTTTGATACTGGAATCTATCTGTTACTTAAATCACCCAAGAAAGAGTAAAATCGTAAAGAATTCAGTGAACAGGTTATATTTCCGACAACTATATCCATAGTATTTCCTCTATTATTAATACTTTGTTAATTTGAAAAAAAGTTCTTTAAGGCTTCCTTTTAATATTTGCTTTATATGTGTATTAAACAGTAAATGTTTAATATCTAAACGGTACCGAGTAAGGCGACTTAATGTGCAGTGCAGTGTATATCATCATGCATTTACTGAACACACCTGGATTTACACCTGCCGGTTTCAAACGCGCGCCATGTCTAGCTGATGGGACAGTATCGGAGCAGCCTAGTCATGCTAGTCGTTTTCAGTTCGCGGAATATTGATACTGGAAGTCCACACTAGTATGGTTAATACTTTGATAAGGGAAATATCCCCTTTCCGCTTGTGTGCGATCTGTACTTGTCAGAAGCCGGCGTCTGTACAGACACATACCGGCTTCGTCTGATGCATTTGAACACGTGATCTGTTTTAAAAAGTATCGTTCCGAGATCTGTGTAAATGGATCAATTCATGTTTAACACATCTTAACACACAGAGGAGCACAAATTAACGAGTATCGATCGTCACAACCAATAACGCCACATGTTGCCGATGACAGTTGATTGTCTAGTATTAGACAGAACATTGTTCTATCGTTTGTATTGCTTTCTTGTCTCGTAACCCCGCGGTGTGGATTTAACGGTCGGCGGCCTGTTCAGGCGGTTATGGAGAATATCCGCTTATGTAACACGATAATCTCACTATCCAAATGCTGAGCGTGAATGCAACAATGAATATTCCTATGCGTGTTCCTTTATCGATCGAAGCCAGTGTATGACATTTTTATGACCTGCATATTAGTATCATTTGAACAGTGTTATACATTGGTACACATCCACGTCATATTTTCTCCCGATATCGATGTCAAAGCTGGTGAATAACATTTGTATGACCTTGATATTTCGTATCATTGGAACAGTGTTATACATCGATGCAGGTCTAAGTTATTTTGCCCATGTCTCTAGTCATTAATATATTTCAGTAGAAACAAGAACAACTTTGTAGTGGTACATAATCCAGGATCATATTAACTTAATGATATGACTGAATAGTCTTCACTTTTACTAATGGGTATCTGGAAAAGGAGTATAATGTACGAATGAGAAAATAATGTCCCTAACAGCATACTGTTGCACTGGTAGATGCAGAGGAGGGATGCAGTAGGTGTGTATCCCCATTTCCTTTTGAACACCATGTCAACTACTCTAGTCTTTTTTGTTCTTGTTGACCCATGAAGATCCAGGGTAGAATCTTCAGCAACCCATACTTGCTGTAAAAGTGACTATGCTTGTCGTAAAAGGCGACAAACGGGATCGGGTGGTCAGACTCACTGACTTGGTTGATGCATGTTACTGTATCCCAATTGCGTGGATCAATACTCATTATGTGAATCACTGGATTGTCTGGTCCAGACTTGATCATGTTGATTATTTCCATATAGCTGGAATATTGCTAAGAGCAGCGTTACATAACAAACAATTTTGTTTGTGTCATAACATACCAATATGACATAACAAGCCCCCCCCCCCCCCCCCCTCCCTCTCGTTTTTTATGTACATGCTACCCTCTTTTGTTCTTGCAGTGGGTGTTGTGATCAGTGTACTTGTAAAGTCTTTATCATGTTTATTAATACATCTGGGTTGGGAAGATCTGATGACATGGGGGTGATTCATCAAGCAATAGTCATTCCCATGTTAATTCTTGTCATATCCAATCCTCTAAATATCATAGTAACATCTAATAATCATTCCACAACGATTGGCAACCTAAATTCATCTACTGCTCATCACTTGGCTACCTATAAGTAAATATAGCTGGCAACAATATCTCTTGGCTCCTCCTCTTTGCTCCCTACAAAATAAATGATAGGCAAAAGGTAGCCAGTGGTTGAAGCATTCACTTGTCACACCGAAGAACTGGGTTCGATTCCCCATGTGGGTACTATGTGTAAAGCCCATTTTTGGTGTCCTCTACTGTGATGTTATAATATGTAATTTTGATAGAAACGAGTAACTGCATTTAAATTGAAAAGGAGACGCAATGAGATGAGATTCAAAACCTATTGAAAATCTAGACTTGCTTCATTTAGAGCCATAGCCATGATAGCATTACAGTACAAGGCTCAAACATTTCCTTTATCCCAACTTGTCTAACATGGCAAGTAGATATCATTTTGTGCATGTGATGTAATATTTTCACGTGCCCTTTTAAGTTAAGGTTTTATGTTCTCAGTTATTATTTGTAAGCTTGCAGAATGAAAAACTAATATGGTTAAGGGACTGTGAGAGAGGCTGTAGCTGTTGCGATGGCAATGGTTAATCGTCTATAGTCATAAATATGTTAGTCATTGGCACACTCTAGAGATTACCATCCATTAGAAATCACTTGTTTGAGGTGGATGGTAAAATGCAATGCAGATATATTTTCCCCCAAACCATTCAGTCATATGCTGATATTCCCTACTGCCCCTTCACTTCGGATAAGCTGTGTATTTGTGTGAAATATGCAAAGTGAGTCAACATAATCAATGAATTTTGACTTGAATAAATACAGTAGCAGAACAATAATGCAGAACATAATTACTTAGCTATTACATAACTAATGGCCATTTGCAGACACTACTTACACATGCACATACTACACAGTGAACAAGGAAGAAAAATGCAACTTCTCTCTAATTGTAAACATGGCAACTTACAGGTATGTCGTTGTTGTGAGCTAGGCACATGTGACAATTGGGGCAGCACACAAAGAGATGCAGTTGAAGTCACCATTTTAAGGAGATTGGTTTAAAAAAAATGTCTGCTCATTGGTTTGAAAATACCCAAGAGATTATTTATATATTGAATATGCAAAGAAAGTATCAGTATCCATTATGAGTTCATAACGTGAGAAAATAGAAATACCCAATGGCTAAAAAGATCTTTTTGAGCCCTGTTGCATCCCAGCATTTCAGTATTAGTGTGATATGCATGATGTATGGTGAGTTTGTTTGTTTGTTGTTTAACGCTTCACTCAGCGATATGACGGTGGTCTGTAAATAATCAAGCCTGTAAATAATCATACAATCCAGTGATTGATATCATGAGCATCGATCCAGTAAATTGGGATATGATGACATGCATCTAACTACAATAAGTCACCTTTTACTGCAAGCATGGGTTGCTGATAACCTATTCTAACCCGGATCTTCACAGGTCGTGTTGTGAGGCATTTCAACGTGTGGGGGCCTTGGGCTAGTCATCCAAAGTTGTCTAATATTATTGATAGGGTGATAGCAAGGAATTTTGCTTTGAAAATTGGGTATCCATACAGTGCTAGAGTTACGGAACTTGATTTAACTTGCACCAGGTGCTTTTGACGTGAAAACTGAGTTGCGCCAAACAAAATCAGGTCCAATAAATTTAGAAGAGTTGTAACCATGGTAACACTGATGCATAAACTAGTCTAAATAAATATGATCTCAGATCTCTGTCCGTCATGATTTTACATATTGGCGTATTGCTGTACAACAAAAAAGGGACATGTTAACATAATTTTTGATGACGTCGAGCCCAAGAAAGCATATAAATTTCACATAACGCAGGGATTGGCTTGAGTTGTGTTGTTGTATGGTACATAAAGCTGAGGGGTAGTGAGTGTGCTCAAAGATCATTATTGTTTGGGGAATGGTGAGTGAGACTAAAATTGTAGCTTTTTACATGATGCACTCGGTGCACGTTGACATAACACCAGTGAAGACTGGGTTTAAAATTGGTCTGCAGCAACCCATGCTTGACATAAGAAGCAACTAATGGGATCAGGTGGTCATGCTCGCTGACATGGTTGATGCATGTCATCGTATCCCATTTTGCGTGGATCGATGCTCGTATCAATCACTGGATTATTTACAGACCGCCATCATATGGCTGGAATATTTCTGAGTGTGGCGTTAAACATCAAACAAACGAAAGCTTGTAGACTTAAACATTAGGTAGCATATTACAATAATCATGAAACACGTCCCATTTTAATTCTGGAAACCCAAAAGTCCAGAAACTCTACGGTCTTTGCCCAGTCTCGGTTAAAGGTATTTACAAAATTAAACATGCCGTTTTCATGGGAACATACCAAGGAAGAAAAAATGAAAAAAAAATTGTTTAAAAACTCAATATTTAGACTATGTCGCCCATGGGCCTGCCCATGGGCGAAGTCTGGCCCATGGGTAGGCCCATGGGCGAGAATATGTTCCTTTACTTAAAACTCATGTTTTTGTTTCGCAAATACATTTAATGTATTCATTCAAGTATCATGACACAAAATTTAATTCATTTTACCTTAATTCAACGGTTTTTTTAGCGATATTGAAATATTTCGCCCATGGGCGAGAAAAAGGTTTGGCCCATGGGCGAGAATATGTTCCTTTACTTAAAACTCATGATTTTGTTTCGCAAATACATTAAATGTATTTTTTTAAGTATCATGACACAAAATTTAACTAATTTTAACTTAATTCAACTATTTTATAGCGATATTGAAATATTTCGCCCATGGGCGAGAAAAAGGTTTGGCCCATGGGTAGGCCCATGGGCGAGAATATGTTCCTTTACTTAAAACTCATGTTTTTGTTTCGCAAATACATTTAATGTATTCATTCAAGTATCATGACACAAAATTTAATTCATTTTAACTTAATTCAACGATTTTATAGCGATATTGAAATATTTCGCCCATGGGCGAGAAAAAGGTTTGGCCATGGGCGAGAATAGGTTCCTTTACTTAAAACTCATGATTTTGTTTCGCAAATACATTAAATGTATTTATTGCGAATTGAAGTATCATGACACAAAATTAAACTCATTTTAACTTAATTCAACTATTTTATAGCGATATTGAAATATTTCGCCCATGGGCGAGAAAAAGGTTTGGCCCATGGGTAGGCCCATGGGCAGCCCCATGGGCGAGAATATGTTCCTTTACTTAAAACTCATGATTTTGTTTCGCAAATACATTAAATGTATTCATTGAAGTATCATGACACAAAATTAAACTCATTTTAACTTAATTCAACGATTTTATAGCGATATTGAAATATTTCGCCCATGGGCGAGAAAAAGGTTTGGCCCATGGGCGAGTATATGTTCCTTTACTTAAAACTCATGATTTTGTTTCGCAAATACATTAAATGTATTCATTGAAGTATCATGACACAAAATTAAACTCATTTTAACTTAATTCAACTATTTTACGGCGTTATTAAAATATTTCGCCCATGTTTTCGTCAGTCCCTTTCAAGCATCAACTAACTGTTTGCAAAGTATATTGTATCATGTGAAATATACTTTATATTATATCATTAGATTACTATTTAAAAAGGGCATTTGGTTGGATGTTTCCTTTAGTTCTACAAATTTCACCTGTTTTACATATTGTAGCGATCTTTAATGAACCCGGCCTTACCTCTCAAAACGTTTTGACAGTTTATCATACGAATTCATGTGCGTGTACTCCAATTCATTGGAGTTATTTTCCACAACATTAAATTTTAGTTAGTTTCTATTTCATTTCCCATTTTATGTCCCGTTGATACATCACACTGGGCAATTACGTGACACAAGGTATGCAATATACAGGTACGCGTGCGCGTATTTTAATGAAAAAAACTATTCGTCTTTTATTGCATAACGTTTGGCTGAATATCTTACATTCTAACGAAATCTCGAAATAATTATTTACTTACAAGCAGTGTCGAACTGACCAGTAGGAATTATATTTCAATGCGATTGAGGAAAACGTGAGTGAATATTGTGACACTAAAGCAACTTTTAACTGCATTGTCACTTTTGGTATGAAAATGCTAATAGTTAAGAAAAACGTAACAGCCTTCTTATGATAATTCTCTTATTCTCATTAGTACGTTGTGTCTAATTACAGTGTCGGCCTTATTTTCGGGTGATTCTACAATACTTGTTGTCGGTCAATTACAATCTGCCACACCACGCGTGAATAAACAGTTATGCAGGTGTTGCTGTGGGCAAATACCTAGCCTGAAAATTTTTATTTTTTTTAGGATACATGTTTTACAAATGTTCGTTGATATGTGGATATATTAAGCACAAAGACAAAAAAATGTTTATGAAAGATGAATTAGTGCCTTGATATATTCATCGAGATGTGTATCATCGTTTAATGGGGTCATTCAATAAACGTATGTTTGGAGGAGATATCAAAGGAGCCGCCCAATATACACAGTGTCGTCCGGTGAACTACCACCCCACCCTGTCCATTAGAGTTATGTAATCGGTACACAAATATATTTGATGCGGTGTCAGTGTGGAAGGAGTTTGAATTACGTCCGCCACTTGCCACAGAAATCTTCAAAGTATAGAAACAATAAACAAGGTCAATCCGTACTAATTACCTAGTGACGCACGTAACAACGACTGTCAATAGGGAAAATGGTGAAAACAAATTGAAATAGATTTTAATAAAACATTATTGTACTAAATAACTTGCAAAAGCGGTGCCCAAAATTGTTTGACCGTGTTATGTGTGTTGTAAACTGACGAATAGCAAGTAATTGTCATGCTGTACGCATCGTTCCATATACAAATTCAGTTATACAACCGGTATGAAACTGAGAACTGAGATACCAAGTACAACCTGCATTCACACACGGAAGCAATATACTTATGTGTATGCCCTCTCCTCTAAAAAATGTATCACTAAAGTATTTGCATTGTAATAAATATAGTAATGATAAAACTTGGTAATTTGGTAGGTCTCCGACAGATATGATTTTCAGTTTTTTTACACCTCTGATTGATACGGATTACGTACCTGTAGTCTAATCACTGTCTCTAATGTATCTGCTTGTTA
Source organism: Haliotis rufescens (assembly GCF_023055435.1). Classification (NCBI taxonomy): domain Eukaryota; kingdom Metazoa; phylum Mollusca; class Gastropoda; order Lepetellida; family Haliotidae; genus Haliotis; species Haliotis rufescens. The sequence goes on along the minus strand of NW_025963780.1, from coordinate 39,195,737 downwards.
GAAATTTCAGATGTCCTTTTATAGCACTGTTCCTAAAATAAGGCAGTTTCTTTTATCGGGTATAAATAGTTGATTCGTCTTGTCACGCAGTCATTTTTACTTGATCGAATGATTTCCACAAAAAATTACGGCAGAGAGTTTTGTATTTTATTATATTTTTAGAAGATTTTAGAAGATGCTTACATCAAACATGTAATTAGTACACAGTTAATTGTTACATATAATTTCCTGCATATTCCTTTTTGAACAAAAAGCCTACATGTATACTGATATCGGTGTCCACTGTTAAAAGGGTATTAGTGCAGTCAGCCATGGTAAATGGAGAGACAATAATAAGGTGATTAATTATAGTCTGTTGCAGAATATGCGGTATAAGTGTAGTCATTTATACATATACACATTACACATATACAGATGAAATACACGATATGATGCAGTGCAAGAACAAATTTTCAGGCCAACACGACTGCGATACAGCATCGGCATACTCAACTGGAGTTGTTTTCTGCCGGTCGTAAGTTCATTGTTTGACTGAGCACACTCGTGTCGGGGTTGCGATATTTTCTTCTCTTTGTTGGCAGCCTGCCACCGGTCTAAATTTTGAGAAAGGTCTCAGCATGGGACTGTTAATTACTTCTTAATGATGTCTACAAGCTTACAAACTTGTAGATGTTGGGTGCGGTTAGGACCAAACTTTTTCAGCTCAGAGTGTTAGTGGTCCTGAAACCCATAGTGTCAAACAGGTTCTGCACAATACGTCCATCAGATTCTAGTGTTCAGCAACATTGTCACTGAATTTCAGAACTCTGGCATGATATAATAATCAAGGATTTCGAAGGTGAACGAGGGGAAAGGCAGACGCACGTGGATATACCCTCAGGTTATTATTGTCTGGAGTTCACATTTTGGGGCATTTCATATACTAATTGAACAGAGTTCACCTGCACATGTCCACTTTAGTGATACAGACTGTAACCAAAAATGCAATGAGCCGTAGCTCTTAATCCCTTATAACAACGGTAACAACAACCAGGGTGAGGACACAGTAAGGTTAAACCGTGTCCAACAGACAATCTGAGGTGGCTATCTCCCATCAAGTCAGCTCTGTTTTTAAGCGCATAGTTATGTTTTTACATATTGAAATAAAAGGAATTTAAAAAATTATATTTAACAAACCTACACATTACCAAATACAAAACTTTATAACCCTTTCTAGACTTCGTTCCAATTAACCTGGATCATTCAACTCGCTCGCGAAGGTCGTATGCGACTTTAAAGTTTATACGTCTACAGTGTACAAGTAACTTTTAACTGTATCATATATACTCATGATAAGCAATTATTTTCGTTCCTAATTCGAATGAGCACATTCTGAGGCTAAATCTGCAAAAGGACAGATAAAATATTTCTTTGTACAATGCAAACGATACAAACGTAGCGGCTGATAATAGAGACAATGATTTAATAATCTGCAATATATCAAGTGTTCTCGTTCAATCTATTGTACATATTGAAGTGATTGTAAAGTTTCAAGGAGTACTAAAATGTTGTGGTATTATGAATGTATTTAGAATATGAATAGCGAAAAACAGTCACCATATCGGATGTACCTGTATAACTTGTCTTCCAACACCACGCTTGTGCCGAGGCCCATGGTCATAAAACTAATCGGTCCCATAAAAGGAGCAAATAGTTTCGCGTTTAATCTGTGTCTGGTTGCAGTTGTTTTATTAGTCAAGACTAGGGGTAGTTTTTCAATTAAACCTTTTAGCCGTTGAGTTTGTTTTGCATTCATTTCATTAAATACATTGTTAGGTAGAATAATAACACGTTATATGGATTAAACATCTCCCTAATCTGAGTATAATTTCACATGTACTCTAAGTACCGTACTAAATTACTTTGCGGAGACACTGAGTATAATTTTTTAGTTGGCATTGTATGCTGTCTGAATGACTTTACACAAATCCCTGCATTCAATAGACCCGTGAAGATCTTCAACAAACCATTCTTGGCGTAAAAGGGCGACAGCGCTTGTCGTAAGAGGCGACTACCGGGATCGGGTGGTCAGGCTCGCTGACTTGGTTGATGCATGTCATCGTATCCCAATGGCGTGGATCGATGCACATGATGTCAATCACTGGATTGTCTGGTCCAGACTCGATTATTTACAGACCGCCGTCATACACCTGAAATATTGCTAAGTGTGGCGTTATACAACTAACAAACAAACAAAACACAAAGAGAAAGTGTATGAGTACTAAAACTTGCAATAGATATGCGTACCCTACATACACACATGAGTCCCATTCGACAGTCTACAACACACGAATAACTGTCAAACAAGTTTGGGTACCCCTTCTGTTCAGGCAAGTTATTTAGTTCGATAATTTTGTATTAAAATCCTTTTCAATTTGTTTTCATCCTTTTCCCCTATTCCATGCATGTTTATGTTGCTATATCTTATTGCTCATGTTTCCATGTATTGTAAAACACTTTAATGTTTCTCCTTCTTAATCTAACGTTATAACATTTCCGGTCATTGCCATCATCTAATACACAAGAGATGATACCAAGACATATTTTATTCGGTTTTATGGTCTATGCGGTCTTACAATTGATTTTATTAGTCTTTAAATGTTATGTCTAGTAAATATTTTCACAAACAGGGCTGTTAACTGATATAAGGAATGTAGCATCCAGTTGAGGACTGAATACGACGTACGTTAGTCTGGTAACGACATTTCTACAATTAATATTTTGAATAAGCCGTTAATACGCCAGTTGTGACAGGGATGATGGTATGGTAGATGTAGCAGACATATTGACAGCCGTTGTTACGCGAGTCACTAGGTTATTAGTACGGCATTGGCCTTGTTGATTGGTACTATACTTTGAGGATTTCTGTGGCCACTGGCGGATGTAATTCAAACTCCTTCCACGCTGACATCGCACCAAATATATTTGTGTACCGATTACATAACTCTTACTGACAGGGTAGGGTGGTAGTTCACGCGAAACGGACGACACTGTGTAAATTGAGCGGCTCCTTTGATATCGCCTCACAACATACTTTTAATGAATGACCAATTAAACGATGATACACATCATGATCGCGGAGAAAATACAAGCTTCGTTCGCGTTGAATATATATATCAAGGCACAAATTCATCTTTCATAAACTTTTTGTGTCTTGGTGCTTAATATATCCACATATCAACGAAAATATGTAATACATGTATCCACAAAAATATACATGTACAGGCTAGGTATTTGCCCACAGCAACACCTGCATAACTGTTTATTCACGCGTGGTGTGGCAGATTGTAATTGACCGACAACAAGTATTGTAGAATCACCTGTAAATAAGGCCGACACTGTAATTAGACACAACGTACTAATGAGAATAAGAGAATTATCATAAGAAGGCTGTTACGTTTTTCTTAACTATTAGCATTTTCATACCAAAAGTGACAATGCAGTTAAAAGTTGCTTTAGTGTCACAATATTCACTCACGTTTTCCTCAATCGCATTGAAACATAATTCCTACTGGTCAGTTCGACACTGCTTGTAAGTAAATAATTATTTCGAGATTTCGTTAGAATGTAAGATATTCAGCCAAACGTTATGCAATAAAAGACAAATAGTTTTTTTCATTAAAATACGCGCACGCGTACCTGTCACGTAATTGCACAGTGTGATGTATCAACGGGTCATAAAATGGGAAATGAAATAGAAACTAACTAAAATTTAATGTTGTACACGCACATGAATTCGTATGATAAACTGCCAAAACGTTTTGAGAGATAAGGCCGGGTTCATTAAATATGTTGGGTGCGGTTAGGACCAAACTTTTTCAGCTCAGAGTGTTAGTGGTCCTGGAACCCATAGTGTCAAACAGGTTCTGCACAATACGTCCATCAGATTCTACTGTTCAGCAACATTGTCACTGAATTTCAGAACTCTGGCATGATATAATAATCAAGGATTTCGAAGGCAAAACCTTTTCTCGCCCATGGGCGAAATATTTCAATAAATCTGTAAAATAGCTGAATTGAGTAAAATTGAGTTACATTATGTGCCATGAAAATAGTAAGGACACCTGCATGTATTTGCGAAACAAAAACATGAGTTTTAAGTAAAGGAAAATATTCTCGCCCATGGGCTTACCCATGGGCCAAACCCTTTTCTCGCCCATGGGCGAAATATTTCAATATCGCTATAAAATCGTTGAATTAAGTTAAAATGAGTTAAATTTTGTGTCATGATACTTAAATAAATACATTTAATGTATTTGCGAAACAAAAACATGAGTTTTGAGTAAAGGAACATATTCTCGCCCATGGGCCTACCCATGGGCCAGACTTCGCCCATGGGCCACATTTCGGCGACATAGTCTAAATATTGAGTTTTTGAAAATTTTTTTTCATTTTTTCATTAAATTTTGTGTCATGATACTTCAATGAATACATTTAATGTATTTGCGAAACAAAATCATGAGTTTTAAGTAAAGGAACATATTCTCGCCCATGGGCCTGCCCATGGGCCAAACCTTTTTCTCGCCCATGGGCGAAATATTTCAATATCGCTATAAAATCGTTGAATTAAGTTAAAATGAATTAAATTTTGTGTCATGATACTTGAATGAATACATTAAATGTATTTGCGAAACAAAAACATGAGTTTTAAGTACAGGAACATATTCTCGCCCATGGGCCAAACCTTTTTCTCGCCCATGGGTGAAATATTTCAATATCGCTATAAAATCGTTGAATTAAGTTAAAATGAGTTAAATTTTGTGTCATGATACTTGAATTAATACATTAAATGTATTTGCGAAACAAAAACATGAGTTTTAAGTACAGGAACATATTCTCGCCCATGGGCCAAACCTTTTTCTCGCCCATGGGCGAAATATTTCAATATCGCTATAAAATCGTTGAATTAAGTTAAAATGAGTTACATTTTGTGTCATGATACTTGAATGAATACATTAAATGTATTTGCGAAACAAAAACATGAGTTTTAAGTAAAGGAACATATTCTCGCCCATGGGCTTACCCATGGGCCAAACCCTTTTCTCGCCCATGGGCGAAATATTTCAATATCGCTATAAAATCGTTGAATTAAGTTAAAATGAGTTAAATTTTGTGTCATGATACTTAAATAAATACATTTCATGTATTTGCGAAACAAAAACATGAGTTTTGAGTAAAGGAACATATTCTCGCCCATGGGCCTACCCATGGGCCAGACTTCGCCCATGGGCCACATTTCGGCGACATAGTCTAAATATTGAGTTTTTGAACATTTCTTTTTTCATTTTTTCATTAAATTTTGTGTCATGATACTTCAATGAATACATTTAATGTATTTGCGAAACAAAATCATGAGTTTTAAGTAAAGGAACATATTCTCGCCCATGGGCCTGCCCATGGGCCTAACCTTTTTCTCGCCCATGGGCGAAATATTTCAATATCGCTATAAAATCGTTGAATTAAGTTAAAATGAATTAAATTTTGTGTCATGATACTTGAATGAATACATTAAATGTATTTGCGAAACAAAAACATGAGTTTTAAGTACAGGAACATATTCTCGCCCATGGGCCAAACCTTTTTCTCGCCCATGGGTGAAATATTTCAATATCGCTATAAAATCGTTGAATTAAGTTAAAATGAGTTAAATTTTGTGTCATGATACTTGAATTAATACATTAAATGTATTTGCGAAACAAAAACATGAGTTTTAAGTACAGGAACATATTCTCGCCCATGGGCCAAACCTTTTTCTCGCCCATGGGCGAAATATTTCAATATCGCTATAAAATCGTTGAATTAAGTTAAAATGAGTTACATTTTGTGTCATGATACTTGAATGAATACATTAAATGTATTTGCGAAACAAAAACATGAGTTTTAAGTAAAGGAACATATTCTCGCCCATGGGCCACACTTCGCCCATGGGCAGGCCCATGGGCGACATAGTCTAAATATTGAGTTCTTGAACAATTTACTTTTCATTTTTTCTTCCATGGTATGTCCCCATGAAAACGGCATGTTTAATTTTGTAAATACCTTTAACCGAGACTGGGCAAAGAGCGTAAAGTTTCTGGACTTTTGGGTTTCCAGAATTAAAATGGGACGTGTTATAACTTTATATGCTAATATACTAGTATCGATGCTCGTATCAATCACTGGATCATTTACAGACCGCCATCATATGGCTCGAATATTTCTGAGTGTGGCGTTAAACATCAAACAAACGAAAGCTTGTAGACTTAAACATTAGGTAGCATATTACAATAATCATAACTTTATATGCTAAAATACTAACGCTTTAGATAACAGTAGCTGAATCGAGCCCTGCCATAACAGTAGAAAGTCATAAGTAACTTGTTCATACAGTTAGTTTCCAGAGATATCATGCTAATGTCTCCTTACTTGTTATAAGGGTTCGAGACCCGTGAAGATTCCGGGGTAGAGTAGGTCCTCAGCAACCCATGCTTGCCGTAAAAGGTGACTCTGCTTGTCGTAAAAGGCGACTAACGGGATCGGGTGGTCAGGCTCGCTGACTTGGTTGAAGCATGTCATCGATCCCAATTGCGTGGATCGATACTCATGATATTAATCACTGGATTCTCTGGTCCAGACTCGATTATTTACAGACCGCCGTCATATAGCTGGAATATTGCTGAGTTCGGCGTTAAACAACAAACAAACAAACAAACAAATACAAGGGTTCGAAATTCCTTCTATTACTGTGGCAGTGTGGTTGCCTCGTGGTTAAAGTGTTCACTTGTCACCCTGAAGAACCAGGTTCAATTCCCCACATGGCCACAATGTGAAGCCCATTTCTGGTGTCTCCTGCCACAGTATTGCTGAAATATTGTTAAAAGTGACATTAAACCATACTCACTAACTGGCTTGTATTAATGTGCAAATGACAGGGTAGGTTCTTAAGGGCGGATTTAAAAATGTACTGTCGCCTTAATGACACCATTCGGAATCTCATTCTGTGTAATAAAAACACCTTGTGATGCTTTTTGTCATGTGATGCCCATGCTTAAGTTACTTCTGCACAAATATACTGGACAAACAGAAACATGCATAATATACAGAAATTCAAATAAGCTATTACTTTTTTCATTGAAATGCATTCTGGTTGGCACATTTGAGTCCCAGAGGGCACAGCTGCACATCCATATGCTCTGTCACACTGCATGCTCTGTCACACTTGATCATGTTAAAAGCAATCTAAAGCACTGATCATTGCATGCTCTTGGGCCTTTTCTGTACAACAAACCTGTATCGGCCTTTGAACAAAGCTGGTGCCCATCATGCCAGAGGATGGTCAGGTAGCATAGTGGTTAAGGTGTTCGCTCATCACGCCGAAGACCCGGGTTCGATTCCCGATATTCAAGCCCAATTGCGGTGTCCCCCACCATGATATTGCTGGAATATTGCTAAAAGCAGCGTAAAACCAAACTCACTCCCATCATGCCACGGTTACAATTAGTGCCCTATTCCATACTTATCATGCTTATATATTCAGTGTGGTGTCTGGGTAGTGGGTAGCCTTGAGGTGTTTAAGGTCTGTGTTTGATTCTCCACATGGGTACAATGTGTGAAGCCCATTTCTGCTATTCCCTGCAGTGATATTGCTGGAATATTGCTAAAAGAGGCATAAAACCATGCTTACTTACTGGATGGTGGAGTAGCCTCGTGGTCATCACATGAAAGGACTCAGGTCAATTCACACACACACCCCCCCCCCCCCCCCCCCTGCCATGGAATATTGTTAAAAGCCTCAAAGAAATAGTAACTGACTCATTAATAGGTCTAAGTCATTCATTTAGAAACCAAATTCTGCATTTTGAGTTCGATGTGTGATGCAGCAGCATCGCGACACTTCATCATCAGTAAGATCATTCAAACAGACTCAGACTTTTGTCCATTTAAACTAATGCTTGCCGTAAAAGGCGACTAACAGGATCGGGTGGTCAGGCTCGCCGACTTGGTTGATACATGTCATCGGTCCCAATTCCATGGATCGATGCTCATGATCGGGTGGTCAGGCTCGCTGACTTGTTTGATACATGTCAACGGGCCCAATTCCATGGAGTGACACGATTATTTACAGACAGCCGTCATATAGCTGGAATATTGCTGAGTGTGGCGTTAAACAACAAACCAACCAACCGACCATTTAAACTAGGCTTAAACTCTGTAAATTGACAAGCTTATTAACTTAAAGACTTTAAAAATTACTTCACTCGTATGAATGAAGCTTGCATCTAAGATTGTATCGGTAGCTTCTTGTGGAATTGTGTTCATTCCTAGGGTGAAACTATTGCTTTAATTATCGGCAAGTTACATCAGGAGACAGTTGGAAAAATTAAAATTTGCAGGATCTCGTACTAAAGACAGCTTGACATCTGATGTCAGTGTAACCAGAGATGGTACTATCACGTGGTGATAATCTAGCTGGCTTCACTGATTGTGCAGTAAACATTCATCTGAAACCCCTGGAGAATATTTATGGCAATTTGTATCCCATTACACGAATTCTATCCTATTTGTAATACCGTGAACACTTGAATAAACCACACCGCTATGAAAGGGAATTCACTCCCCAATGCAAACATGCTTGGATTCAGTACTGAAATTGTTGTTTGTAATGGTGTCATGGATGGGACTGTAATTGATAATCAAATAATCTGAAGGATGTTTTCAAATCTCTGAATGGTGCAGATACATGGCAATCCTCATATTGGGGCGGTCGGGTAGCCTAGTGGTTAAAGCGTTCGCTCGTCACATCAAAGACCTGGGTTCGATTCCCGACATGGGTACAATGTGTGAAGCCCATTTCTTGTGTCCCCCGCCGTGATATTGCTGGAATATTGCTAAAAGCGGCGTAAAACCATTCTCAGTCAGTCAGTCAGTCAATCCTCATATTACGTGATTTTGACAGTCCAGTTTTCGATCCTGCTTAGTGTGTCAAATGTGTCCTATGTGAGTATTGTAGTGTAGTTTGGCAGTCAGCGCAAGTCTCTGTCAGCTTTCTGTTCGACTGCACACAGGAATGTCTGCTGTCTGTTGTGCTTCAGTGAGCGGGGGCCACCTCCCACTCACAGTTGTAGGTGTGTAGTCACATGGCTGTGACACAGCAGCAATAGTGCTGACTAACACACACAACATACACTCACCAAGGATTTATCTAGGACTCCAAACTAAGTGCCCATGGCACGCAAAATTGGAAAAACATCAGGTATTTGGAAATTTTTAAATTAAATTGGGTATGTTTACTGTCATTTGTGACAGACTCAGGGCCAAAAGCCTCCCTCTGAGCAGGTCTAGGTGAATCCCTGGGTGCCCTGGTTGTACGAAACAGCTTCGGGGTACGACTGTCGTAGGTCGATGTTAAAGTATGGGAGTTACAATCACCTTAGCACTAAGATAGCTTTGTACAACAGCACCCTGGTAACAGCCTAAGAATAATAAATTCTCACTCATCTACTTGCCCAAAGACAAGTAAAAATGATGAAAAGTAGTGACTGACGACACGGTCATATCTTACTGTTGAGTCAGCTGACAGTTTTCACTTCTATTCATTTGAGTGTGTTGATGAGGGAAGGGAGGTAACTAGGGTAGCATTGTTAATGAAGCGTGGACAAATGTTTCTTTTGGGGGGCATTTCTACTGCCAGAGATAACTAAAATATTTTTAAGTTTATTTCACTTCCAATTCGGGGTAGAGTAGGTCTTCAGCGACCCATGCTTGCCTTCAAAGGTGACTATGCTTGTCGTAAGAGGCGTGGTCAGACTCACTGACTTGGTTGATGCATGTTACGGTATAATAGTATCCCTATTGCGTGATCGATGCTCATGATGTGAATCACTGGATTGTCTGGTCCAGACTTGATTATTTACAAACTGCCGTCATATGAATGGAATATTGCTGAGTGTGACGTTACACAACAAACAAACAAACAAACAAACAAACAAAATCACTTCCAATTCACTCCTCAACGTGGCCAAATCAGATAACGAAAAAGGAGATGAATTCTTTACATTTCTTCATAACAACAAATTTTCGAATGAATGTTGGCTTAGCTGAAAGTTATTACTGTGGGAACTTTATAGGGGTATAAAAAATTCCATCATAATGTGCTATTGTGATAGCTTGCAGTTCTCTATCAGAATGGGGCGGTTTAGTTAAGCCTACTAGTTAAAGCGTTCACTCTCACACTGAAACCCAGGTGTTGATTCCCACATGGGTATAATGTTTGAAGCCCATTGGTGTGTCAAGCAATGATATTGCTTGAATATTGCTTAAACATGTTAAACTGTTTTCATTTTTTACCTGGGCCCCCACAATTAAAGTCTTGGAGTCCACTGGACCACCATGGTAAACAACCCAGGTAAATCCCAGTTGTAGACGTAGATTTGTGAAAGTCGAACAATGGGCCATGTTCACAACGATTCGCATCAATATGCTGTAGAATAGGTCTTCAGCAACCCATGCTCGCCGTAAAAGGCGACTTACGGGATCGGGTGGTCAGGCTCGCTAACTTGGTTGATGCATGTCATGGATCCCAATTGCGTGGATTGATGCTCATGATATCAATCACTGGATTGTCTGGTCCAGACTCGATTATTTACAGATCGCTGGAATATTGCTGAGTGCGGCGTTAAACAAAAAACCAAACCAACGTTATGCAGTACTTTTTTCCATAAGTTGATATTCTTCCTGTTTGCAGATGAATCACAACCCTGAATCATTTGTTCTTAAATTTCAGAGATTGAAGATAGGATATTGTAATCCCGAAACATATAGGCACAGTGAATGTTATGCTATTTATTGCCAGCTGGTAAATACCAGAGAATCTACACACACTGGTGTTTAACAGTTTCTGTTATTAGCCATGTATTTTACACCAATATGATTTGTAATGTATCACAGTACATTCGTTTTTAATCCCTGTATTGTATCATGGGCTTTTGACCGGGATGCAATATTGAGTCGTTACACCACTGTTGCCTAGTGGTTAAGCATTCTCTCATCACGTCGAAGGCTTGGGTTGATTCCCCACATGGGTTCATTTAGTGAAGCCCATTTCTGGTGTCCCTAGCCATGATATTGCTGGAATATTGCTAAAAGCGGCGTTAATCCACTCACTCACTCCATCACATGAACAAGTTCAAGGTTTTACTGTTGTAACCATGGTAATGCATTCTTGTGTCTGTTCCAGGCATCAGCCATGCACAAGATAACCCAAGGTTTGACGTCCCTGGACCCGATTACGTCAAAGAAGGAGAGGAGATTAACTTGTCCTGCACGACAGATGCAGACGTGCAGTTCATGGCATCAAAACAGCTGGCTATTGTCCACAAGAACCTGGTAACCGAAACCGAGACGATCATTTCAGAGCAACAACGTCTTCTTGTTACCCCAGCAGATAATTATGTGATCAAGCTTGAAATGATACCCATTGTTCGTGTCACCCTCAAAATAAAGTCAGGTAAGTACAGCGACTGTACAGAGTATTCATGGCAAGAACTTAAATTTACTCCATAAAGAATCTATAAGGTATTACTGATATTGCACAATATAAATACTACAGAATATGTATGCCAATGTGTTTGGAAAATACCTGTGAAATGCGTATTCAAAGTCATGGATATCTTCATCTTGTTGACAAACTTTACAAAAGTGACACGGCGAATTGTGATTATGAAATGCAGAATTTAGCAACTTATTCGTGCGACAACAAATTGAAACCATTTGTGAACAGGTTCCTGTCTTATATGTGTATTACGCGTACATTGTGACCATAGCAACAACCCAACATAACGGCAGCCACCGACAAAGTTGTGAGTGGGGAGGCAGTTGTGTAGGTTCTTATATGTTCAGGTTTGTAACAAATTGCAGATGGAAGAACTCATTCAGTATATTGTAATACGTATCGCAATCTACAAATCATTATTGCAATAAATTGCACTATGAAAGTCGGGCCAATACCCATCATAGTTATGAGCCAGTGTCCGTCTTGTAAGTCGGATATCATGACATCATACTGTTTGATTTGACATCACGTTTTTCAGACCCATACTGAGTACCAATACTTGAGTCTGGCATCTTCCCGAGGCAAGAGAGTAAACTGACTATAAAAGTCCAGTTTCCACCCTTGCCGAACTAGGCTGGTATTATGGAGTTACATTTTGTCTGGACTAACGAGTCTATGCATAGTCGAAATCAAAATCCGGTTCGTAAACTTTCGAGCAGGTTTTGATCGATTGCAGGATTTGCAAAGCATGTGCACCGCCAACTCGTCAGCAGATATTTTCCAAATCTTTTCATGTTTTTAATCAAGGTGCTCACGTGATTTGATGCATTTCGCCATGTAAGACCCGTTTTATCACAATATAGATCTTGATTATCGAGCAGATCATCCTGACTGAGCGCCACCATTTTGTGTGAAGCAAACGTAAGTGATACGAGAGGTGGAATCTGATTGGTCCATAGGAGAGGCTTAGAAGGGACATAATTGGTAATAGCCACTGGTGGCGCAACGATCGAGCCCAGTATTTCCAGCCTAGTTCGGCATGGATGGAAACTGGACTTTTAAAGTCAGTTAACTCCCTTGCCTCGGGAAGATGGAGTCTGGTGACTGTTACCATGGTCACAAGATAGATCAAATTGTAGAAAATAATTGTTTTTACTTTTGACTTCACAATGAAAAATTTGTTACATTTGTCCCTGATTATGAGCTGAATGTTTATGTACACACTTTTATATTCAGTTTTGAGTACAAATATTTATAGATAATATCACACCCGTGAAGATCTGGGTTAGAATAGGTCTTCAGCAACCCATGCTTGCCGTAAGAGGCAACTAATGGGATTGGGTGGTTAGGCACGTTGATTTGGTTGATGCATGTCGCTATATCCCAATTGCGTAAATCAATACCCATGATATTGATCACTGGATTGTCTGGTCCAGATCGAACATTTATGGTGCACCATCATATAGCTGGAATAGTGCTAAGTGCGGAGTTAAACAACAAACAAACATCCCATGGTCGTAAATATTCAGCTCAGTGTATTCAGCTTGTGGTTAAAGTGTTCGATCTTCATGCCAAAGACCCAGGTTTCGGTTCCCCAGATGGGTACAATGTGTGAAACCAATTTCTGGTGTCTCCCACCATGATATTGCTAAAGGGGTAAGAACCATACTCTCTCACTTACTCATTCAGCTCAGTGGACCATTTTCCTGCTTACTATGAACATTGTTTTGAACCTTGTGTTTTTGCTTTATGTACATGTAAGAAAATCGGTAGGACGTCAGCTACCAAGGATATAATGAACCGTTCTTTGGCCTCTAGGCCAAAGCCCTAGTAAGCTCAGCTAATAATAGTCCATATATGAACATTAAATCTTCTGAAAATAAGAAGAAGAACCATGTTCGGGCGAGTAAAAAGTCACAAGTCTTTGTCAAAGTCTGTTTAATACCGGATTTTGAGATCTTGTAAAATTGTGTGATTGAATTGTTTCCAGCTACTGCTGCTGCTGACGGGGAATACACATGTCGCACACAGAAGACAGGGACCAGTGATGCTCTAGAGTCAACAACCAAGACGGTGGTTTTCCTCGGTGAGTGAGTCTGGGATAACATAAGGAGTTTTCAACCAAGCAACTTGATGTTTTAGTTGCGCAAAGCATGTTTTAGTTCAAGATAAAGAAACAATGTTATATTTCCAATGACTAGTAAAGCCCTTTAAGGACTTCCCTGTACCTGCTCAGAGGCCGATATTCTGCAGCAAAAGTTTCCTAAATTTCCTAATTTGTGTAGGGGGCACGGGTGGCCAAGTTGTCTAAGGCACCGCGATTCGCTGTGCAGAGTTGCGTCCCTTGGGCACGCCAGAAACATATGATTTTTGGGTTCCAATCCCGGTTCGCACTAATTATGTTTCTAGGTTTGTCAGCACCATACTCGTGCTCGTGGGTTTCACCAAAGTGGTTAACGTCTGAAACCTGCATCACTTCGGGCATTCCTCCCACATTAAGCTGACACACCGTGATATAACTGGAATAATCTTAAAAGCGGCGTTAAACCCAACTCACCCACCCACCTAATTTGTGTTGATAAAGTTATGACCATGGCGATGTGATGGCTTGATTGAGGTGACTTGTATTGTACTGATCAGAGGACCAATAAGGATAATAATTCATTCATGCTTAATCTGAAATTAAGTATATAACAACTTTAGAAAAATAATAATTTGTAACAGTAACAATTATATCCCAATTTGCCTGCCAAGGGCTCTTAGTTTGGAAGCCAAGATCATGTGGATAAATACCTGTTTGTATTAACATACTATTAACATACTAGCATGGATTTATCTACATGATCGATGTAGGAAATGTTACTTTTATTGTGTTTATGTCACTAAAGAATATATTCTTAAACCATGTGACTTTTGTAATTTGAGAAAAACAACTCTTTTTTGGCATAGTCCCTGTAGTGTCAACTGCATAAAATTGGTCCTTTGTGGCATGATGTCAAGTGAAGGAAGTATGCATTAAGCAGATTCTACGGGATAAGTTTGCCCCACAGGACCAAGAATCTGTTCCTCTACTGACTGATCAGGTTTCTGTAGAGTCTGGATTTGACAAATTCCTGAATATGCGACTAGGTTATTTAGGCATGGTCTGGGATTTATCTGGACCTTCTCAGAGGCTGAAATTCGGGCCAAATTTGCTGCAATTTTCAGTAAAAATACCAAAATTGGAATTAATATTTTCCCTATCCATTTTAATCAAATTGATATAGTCATAGGTAATATTATGGCTTGGAAGACGTGCCCTGTATTTCCCTGTCAACAGGACCAATAGAAAGGAGAGGCATTTTTGTATTTGATAAAATATAGTATTACCTGTGAAATTAAGAAGAGAAGGACTTTAAAACAATCCCAATATTGGGCAAAGTAATTATATTTTCCCAATTTGGTTTCCAAGGGCACTTAATATTGAGTCCAAGATAAATCCCTGGGCCCCTTTCCACAAAGCGATCTTGGTGCTAAGTTAATCGTAACTCCCCCACTTTAACGAAGGCTTACAATCACCACAGCGCTAAGATCACTTTGTGGGACAGGGCCCTGCATGTTTGTGTTTCATGTCCAGCAATGACATGTCAGCTCATGTATCTGTGCTTGTCTCCTCAGCTCCCGTGAGTGGCATCAAGCTGACAGTTGATGGGGAGGAAAAAGCTGATGGAGTAACCGTATCATCGAAGTCTAAAAAACTGTCGGTGACATGCGAGGCAATGGGTTCCAACCCAGCACCAGTCATTTATATAATGGCAGGTGACCAGCATATTAACACGGGCGATGTCACAGCTATCTTGGACAAGGACGGAAACACAGAAAGACGGTCATACAAGGCTATGGTCAGCTTTGAGCTGGACTTTGATCACAGACTGTTCAATAAGGTACTCAAGTGCCATGCTGAACCGGACCTTCCGGAGGGCGTGACCATGGAAAGCGGAGACCAGACGGTCAGCGTCACCCTTGAAGGGATTGTAGGTGAGTGAGTCATGCATGTGTGATACCTGTCAGCTGGAGAAACCAAGTAGAATTGGTCACAGCAACAAGGACTTGGGTATGCCTTTTACCGCTCCTTGATAATTTTAACTTCGCTAAACTATGTTAATAACGAACACGCTTATAACAAACTGACGGATATAACAATCTTATTTTTTTGTCCCGACCATTTGCTATACATATGCAGTATATGCCTTTACCTTATAACAGACTACGATTATAATGAACTAAATTAGTGGTCCCTTGTACATGTTGTAGTTTGTTATAACCGTAGGTTACTGCAGTGCTTATGTTTTTAACGTATAAAAAAACATATCATTAATGCCAGTCTTCAAAGCATTTGTTCATACAATATGTCATTTTTTAAAAAGACATCGTCTTGTCAATCATCCACATGCATCATTATCATCACCAAGAACATCAACATGTCTGTTTTTGACCAATGTAAAGGCAGCATGGAGCTGGTGAAGCAGAGCTACTGATAAGCTGCGTATTTGTGTAAAATACCCTACAAAACTATTCAAAACCCGATTACTTTCAATTAACTTGTGTACAGAAACGCATGCATTCTATGAAAAACTCAAATGTATAAACACAGCATGCGGAAATTCACAATTAAGCTTTTTTAGCATGCGTACAACAGAGCTAATTTCTGTAATTGTCTGAAACACAATGTTGAGCTAATTTAATTTACGAGTCAAGCCTATATTTAGAACAGCTATATGCATCTAAAACATTATTTCATTATCTTATAATCATTTTGGGGAGAACCCAACAGAGTGATGAATAGATGAATGTAAAAATATTGGTTACCCAATGAAAAATGTAATAATTAAAATAGAAACCTTCGAGTAAAAGCTCAATTGTAACAAATGTTATATTTGGGATAACACTTTCTTAGTAAAGTACAGATTCTAGTACTTTTTTGGGTTGAGTCCCGTCCGGGATTCGAACCCACACTTGCCAGAGTGAGGCTGTACTTTACTCAGAAAGTGTTATCCCAAATATAACATTTGTTACATTTGACCACTTTCTAAATGGCATTGTGTATTCAAAAGCTCAATTGCTCAAAAAGTTATCTGGAGCTTTGGAAATGCTCTTTGTCTCCATCTGCCTCATTTCCTGGACACCTGGAGACAGCTTGAGCTTTATCATTATCATCATCAGCTACTAAAAAACAGATCTCCTTGGAATTCTTTGACAACCTCATCCACTAGGCTAAACCCCCTTTCATGTTTGATTGAAGTTGTAAGTCAAAGGGAGATAACTAGCATTATGACGGGTAAGGTGATGCTTGATTTGTATGTAGGATCATCTCCCAGTGGACAAGCATTAAAAAATCAGCATTTGTCCGAACAAGTACAAGCAGCCCCACACTAACATGCACATCACTATCTAAGTGCAATAACCTTGAACACAACATTAAACCCCATTTCACCTCACCCAACGTCTGTTCCTCATGAATACGAGGTCACGGGTGGCCCAGTCGTCTAAGACGCCCTATTCGGTGTGCATAGTTGCATCCCTTGGGCATGCCAGAAACATATGATTGTGGGTTTGAATCCTGATCGCCCTGATTATGTTTCTAGGTTTGTCAGCACCATACCCATACTCGTGGGTTTCACCGAAGTGGTAAACGTCTGAGACCTGCATCACTGGTCCAGACTTGATTTGTTTTTTAATAGATTGCCATTATATAGTTTGAATATTGCTGAGAAACAACAAAAACACAAACAAAAAGAAGACATCTAGAAAGTCAACTATCAACTGACGTAAATCTATAGGTGATGTATTTTCCATGTTGCAGACAAACCAATGGTTGCATGCAGCAACAAGACTGCCAGTGCCAATGACCGCCGAGTGATCCTCACTTGCTTTGTGTCCAAGATCCCTGCAGTGAAGTCAGTCATGTTTAATGTTGGCAACCGACATCTGCTGTATCCTGGCAACCAGACAAAATCTCTCACAGAAGTCGTACAAAAGGTATGTATTTGTTTCAGGTCAGATTAGGGAGAAGAAAGAGACTCTTGCATCCATATGTGATGTTGTGTAGGAACCAATGAGGAATCTGGGTTAAAGTTTGTCCCTGTAGCAGCATGTGCTGGTTGCAAGGGGCAACGGAATGGATCTGTTGTTCAGGCTTGACGTGGTGGGTAGCGGGTCAACATACTCCGAAAGCGTGGATCGTTGTTCATAATATCGGTCTGCATCGTTCATTATATGGATTATCTGGTCCCCACTAAAATATTTTCAGACCACTGTCGTATCGCTGTACCATTGTTGACTACAGCAAACAACAAGCCCGAAATCATTTAAAATGTTGTTGTTCCATCTGTCTCCCGAGCAAACACCCTGCCTCAAATCATTTTGTTGCTTTTTTCTGAACTATATACGAGGGATGCATAAAATCCCATGTACCCTGAGTGATCCTGCTACAACGAAGTTATCTTACTGACATGTTTTAATTTGACATTGTAAAAGAATCAACACAAATTCAAAATTGATAGAAAACAGCTGTTTAATTGAGCTGGTGTTAACTTGTGCTATGTAACGTGACTTCCATTGAAGTTGGATGTAAGGGATTTATTCTGTGTCTCAGAAGTTCTTGTGCAGTCTGTATTGCTCATGGAGGGGTATAAGAGATTTCTTTCCCCTATCAGACAATTATTACCCACTAAGGCGGGTTACACAGTATTTTATCAAGATCACATTGACCAATCAGATCTCATCATTCTGACATGGAGGTATGATAATAGTTCATGAACACTGATGCCTTTTCACAAACCGTAAAACTACAAAATAAAATGCCTCTTAACTGAACATGCCCATTTGATGGAAAGAACTAATTTATTGAGGCCTAAGATGGGATGTGTTTCTTCACCTGTGGGTTTTAATTTTTCCAGGATTTTAATGCCACTCACAATGAAGTGATACTGAAGTTCTTCGAGATGGAGGAGTGGCACTTCACAGCCAACATCTACCTGGATGTGAAAGGATTAGATGATCAAGTGTTCCAGTATCCAGTGTATTTGATAAGAGGTAGGTTTCCATGGTTACTTGTAGATACTGGTGATGCTTCTGGGGCAGACTAGCTGAGTTCAGCCATGCTGTATATCCTGCACTAAACACCTCGGTGTCAAGGCCGAGCATGATCTTGTATTAATGCTATCAAGGATACATGCCGACTAAACAGGAATATTGATCTTAATAGAGGCTAGACATAGATTGATATTGTCATACTTGACTTTTGTGTGTTTTGATTCAGCTGATAGAATAAAAATGATAAATGTACAGTATTGCAATTAAGCCTTTTTTAAGTATCTGTTTTTTGTTCACCAAAAAAACACGTCTAATGAAATTGTTGATGAAATAATTGTACGGTATTATAATTAAGCCTTTTTAAAGTATCTGTGTTGTTTGTTCACAAAAAAACACATCTATTGAAATAGTGATGAAATAATATTTGTACGGTATTACAATTAAGCCTTTAAGTATCTGTGTTTGTTCAATTACGGCCATATCATTTAAAGTCAGTTATACTCTGCATACTATTACAATGCTTTTGCATTAGTGGTGGGAACATGGCAATTATATTGGACTTTTAGCTTATTCAGTTTGCAATAGTTACACTACAACAATCACTTGGTGACACATTGACTGAAAGCCCAGGGTGACACATTAACTGCAAGCCCTGGGTGACACACTGACTACAAGCCCTGGGTGACACATTGACTGCAAGCCCTGGGTGACGCATTGCCTGCAAGCCCAGGTCGACGCATTGACTGCAAGCCCTGGTCGAAGCATTTCCTGCCAGCCCTGGTCGAAGCATTTCCTTCAAGCCCTGGGTGAAGCATTACCTGCAAGCCCTGGGTGACACATTGACTGCAAGCCCTGGGTGACACATTTCCTGCAAGCTCTTGGTGACACATTGACTGCAAGCCCTTGGTGACACATTGACTGCAAGCCCTGGGTGACACATTGACTGCAAGCCCTGGGTGACACATTGACTACAATCCCTGGGTGACACATTGACTGCATGCCCTTGGTGACACATTGACTACAAGCCCTGGGTGACACATTGACTGCAAGCCCTGGGTGACACATTTCCTGCAAGCCCTGGGTGACACATTGACTGCAAGCCCTGGGTGACACATTGACTGCAAGCCCTGGGTGACACATTGACTGCAAGCCCTGGTTGAAGCATTTCCTGCAAGCCCTGGTCGAAGCATTTCCTGCCAGCCCTGGTCAAAGCATTTCCTGCAAGCCCAGGGTGACGCAATTACTGCAAGCCCTGGGTGACACATTGACTGCAAGCCCAGGGTGACACATTAACTGCAAGCCCTGGGTGACACATTGACTACAAGCCCTGGGTGACACATTGACTGCAAGCCCTGGGTGACGCATAGACTGCAAGCCCAGGTCGAAGCATTCACTGCAAGCCCTGATCGAAACATTTCCTGCAAGCCCTGGTCGAAGCATTTCCTGCAAGCCCTGGGTGAAGCATTTCCTGCAAGCCCAGGGTGACACATTAACTGCAAGCCCTGGGTGACACATTGACTACAATCCCTGGGTGAAGCATTTCCTGCAAGCCCTGTGTGACACATTGACTGCAAGCCCTGGGTGACACATTTCCTGCAAGCTCTTGGTGACACATTGACTGCAAGCCCTTGGTGACACATTGACTGCAAACCCTGGGTGACACATTGACTGCAAGCCCTGGGTGACACATTGACTACAAGCCAATTAGTGCCCTATTCCATACTTATCATGCTTATATATTCAGTGTGGTGTCTCGGTAGTGGGTAGCCTTGAGGTGTTGAAGGTCTGGGTTTAATTCTCCACATGGGTACAATGTGTGAAGCCCATTTCTGTTGTTCCCTGCAGTGATATTGCTGGAATATTGCTAAAAGAGGCATAAAACCATGCTTACTTACTGGATGGTGGGGTAGCCTCGTGGTCATCACATGAAAGGACTCAGGTCAATTCACATGTTGGTGATGCCAAGCCCATTTCCCCCCCCCCCCCCCCCTGCCATGGAATATTCTTAAAAGCCTCAAAGAAATAGTAACTGACTCATTAACAGGTCTAACTCATTCATTTAGAAACCAAATTCTGCATTTTGAGTTCGATGTGTGATGCAGCAGCATCGCAACACTTAATCATCAGTAAGATCATTCAAACAGACTCAGACTTTTGTCCATTTAAACTAATGCTTGCCGTAAAAGGCGACTAACAGGATCGGGTGGTCAGGCTCGCTGACTTGGTTGATACATGTCATCGGTCCCAATTCCATGGATCGATGCTCATGATCGGGTGGTCAGGCTCGCTGACTTGTTTGATACATGTCAACGGGCCCAATTCCATGGAGTGACACGATTATTTACAGACAGCCGTCATATAGCTGGAATATTGCTGAGTGTGGCGTTAAACAACAAACCAACCAACCGACCATTTAAACTAGGCTTAAACTCTGTAAATTGACAAGCTTATTAACTTAAAGACTTTAAAAATTACTTCACTCGTATGAATGAAGCTTGCATCTAAGATTGTATCGGTAGCTTCTTGTGGAATTGTGTTCATTCCTAGGGTGAAACTATTGCTTTGATTATCGGCAAATTACATCAGGAGACAGGTGGAAAAATATGAATTTGCAGGATCTCGTACTGAAGACAGCTTGACTTCTGATGTCTGCTGTCTGTTGTGGTTCAGTGAGCGGGGGCCACCTCCCACTCACAGTTGTAGGTGTGTAGTCACATGGCTGTGACACAGCAGCAATAGTGCTGACTAACACACACAACATACACTCACCAAGGATTTATCTATGACTCCTAACTAAGTGCCCATGGCACGCAAAATTGGAAAAACATCAGGTATTTGGAAATTTGAAAATTAAATTGGGTATTTTTACTGTCATTTGCGGCAGACTCAGGGCCAAAAGCCTCCCTCTGAGCAGGTCTAGATGAATCCCTGGGTGCCCTGGTTGTACGAAACAGCTTCGGGGTACGACTGTCGTAGGTCGATGTTATAGTATGGGAGTTACAATCACCTTAGCACTAAGATAGCTTTGTACAACAGCACCCTGGTAACAGCCTAAGAATAATAAATTCTCACTCATCTACTTGCCCAAAGACAAGTAAAAATGATGAAAAGTAGTGACTGACGACACGGTCATATCTTCCTGTTGAGTCAGCTGACAGTTTTCACTTCTATTCATTTGAGTGTGTTGATGAGGGAAGGGAGGTAACTAGGGTAGCATTGTTAAGGAAGCGTGGACAAATGTTTCTTTTAGGGGGCATTTCTACTGCCAGAGATAACTAAAATATTTTTAAGTTTAGTTCACTTCCAATTCGGAGTAGAGTAGGTCTTCAGCAACCCATGCTTGCCTTCAAAGGTGACTATGCTTGTCGTTAGAGGCGTGGTCAGACTCACTGACTTGGTTGATGCATGTTACCGTATAATAGTATCCCAAATGCGTGATCGATGCTCATGATGTAAATCACTGGATTGTCTGGTCCAGACTTGATTATTTACAAACTGCCGTCATATGGCTGGAATATTGCTGAGTGTGACGTTACACAACAAACAAACAAACAAACAAAATCACTTCCAAATCACTCCTCAACGTGGCCAAATCAGATAACGAAAAAGGAGATGAATTCTTTACATTTCTTCATAACAACAAATTTTCGAATGAATGTTGGCTTAGCTGAAAGTTATTACTGTGGGAACTTTATAGGGGTATAAAAAAATCCATCATAATGTGCTATTGTGATAGCTGGCAGTTCTCTATCAGAATGGGGCGGTGTAGTTAAGTAGTTAAAGCGTTCACTCTCACACTGAAATCCAGGTGTTTGATTCCCACATGGGTATAATGTTTGAAGCCCATTGGTGTGTCAAGCAATGATATTGCTTGAATATTGCTTAAACAGGTTAAACTGTTTTCATTTTTTACCTGGGCCCCCACAATTAAAGTCTTGGAGTCCTCTGGACCACCATGGTAAACAACCCAGGTAAATCCCAGCTGTAGATGTAGATTTGTGAAAGTCGAACAATGGACCATGTTCACAATGATTCGCATTGTTACGCAGTGCTTTTTTTCATTAGTGGATATTCTTCCTGTTTGCAGATGAATCACAACCCTGAATCATTTGTTCTTAAATTTCAATCGCCTCGATTATGTTTCTAGGTTTGTCAGCACCATACCCGTGGTCGCGGGTTTCACCGAAGTGGTAAACATCCGATACCTGCATCACTTTGGGCTTTCCCCCCACATTAAGCTGACACGACATGATATAACTGGAATACTGTTAAACGCAACCCTCTCACTCACCATGCTCACTCACTCTTAAATTTCAGAGATTGAAGATAGGATATTGTAATCCCGAAACATATAGGCACAGTGAATGTTATGCTATTTATTGCCAGCTGGTAAATACCAGAGAATCTGCACACACTGGTGTTTAACAGTTTCTGTTATTAGCCATGTATTTTACACCAATATAATTTATAATGTATCACAGTACATTTGTTTTTAATCCCTTTATTGTATCATGGGCTTTTGACCGGGATGCAATATTGAGTCGTTACACCACTGTTGCCTAGTGGTTAAGCATTCTCTCATCACGTCGAAGGCTTGGGTTGATTCCCCACATGGGTACTTTTAGTGAAGCCCATTTCTGGTGTCCCTAGCCATGATATTGCTGGAATATTGCTAAAAGCGGCGTTAATCAAATCACTCACTCCATCACATGAACAAGTTCAAGCTTTTACTGTTGTAACCATGGTAATGCATTCTTGTGTCTGTTCCAGGCATCAGCCATGTACAAGATAACCCAAGGTTTGACGTCACTGGACCCGATTACGTCAAAGAAGGAGATGAGATTAACTTGTCCTGCACGACAGATGCAGACGTGCAGTTCATGGCATCAAAACAGCTGGCTATTGTCCACAAGAACCTGGTAACCGAAACCGAGACGATCATTTCAGAGCAACAACGTCTTCTTGTTTCCCCAGCAGATAATTATGTGATCAAGTTTGAAATGATACCTATTGTTCGTGTCATCCTCAAAATAAAGTCAGGTAAGTACAGCGGCTGTACAGTGTAATCAGGGCAAGAACTTAACTTTACTCCATAAAGAATCTATAAGGTATTACTGATATTGCACAATATAAATACTACAGAATATGTATGCCAATGTGTTTGGAAA
Organism: Haliotis rufescens; assembly: GCF_023055435.1. Classification (NCBI taxonomy): domain Eukaryota; kingdom Metazoa; phylum Mollusca; class Gastropoda; order Lepetellida; family Haliotidae; genus Haliotis; species Haliotis rufescens. The sequence goes on along the minus strand of NW_025963780.1, from coordinate 39,171,926 downwards.
ATACCTGTAAATTGCGTATTCAAAGTCGTGGATATCTTCATCTTGTTGACAAACTTTACAAAAGTGACACGGCGAATTGTGATTATGAAATGCAGAAATTAGCATCTTATTCGTGCGACAACAAATTGAAACCATTTGTGAACAGGTTCCTGTCTAATATGTGTATTACGCGTACATTGTGACCATAGCAACATCCCAACATAACGGCAGCCACCAACAAAGTTGTGAAAAATTGTGAGTGGGGAGGCAGTTGTGTAGATTCTTATATATTCAGGTTTGTAACAAATTGCAGATGAAAGTACAGGAAGAACTTATTCAGTATATTGTAATACGTATCGCAATCTACAAATCATTATTGCAATAATTACATTAAGTAATACGTTACCACTGTTATACCGAGGCTGTTGTCTCCCACAACTGCTGCTATAGCGAAATCTACCACAGAGATCTCAATTACCTCATGCAGCACGTGCGTAGCCACCTAGCTGCCATGTGACACCCTTCACTCTTGTCTCCTTCGTCTGCGTAGCAAGACGTGTATACCTACTGCTGAAGCGTTCCTTGAATATTTGGTGATATTTATTATAGTTTATTCTCTAATAAACTGTGCTTTTATGGGGCGTTGCGGTAGCTACGCTTGGTTATAATTTTCCCGCCAAACGGAAAAATTTTCTCGCCCTTTTTTCTGTATACTTGCGTGGTTCGCGTATGCACGTTGTGTTTTACGTTTCCCCTGTTCTTGTATGTTTTGGGGGTTAAAATCACTTATTTCTTTAATAAAAGTTATATGTGTATGTTATATGTTCACATTGCTCGTTTATTTTCTTGTGAAAATGCTCGTTTGTGAATCATTGTGGTGCGTGCGTTCTAACCATGTTTTGTTCTTTGTTTATAGAATACAAACAATGTCTGACATGGAATTGTCCCCAGTCTCCACCCCCTCAACCCCTGCTCCTCGGAGTTGCGGGGTGTGCCGAAAATTTTTGTCGTCCCGGGATCCCCACGATCGTTGCCCACGGTGCAGGGTTCCTTGCGGGGACACCCAGTGCACCCTGTGCGAAGGTCTAGGGCCTGCGGAGTTTGAGCGTTACCGACTGTACGTCCAGTCCGTCTCCACCCCTGTGGTCGCCGGTTCGTCCGGTCGGGGTCCCCGTGCGAGTACCACCTCCTTGGCTGCGGCGGATCCCTTTGCGGCCCTCGGGCTGTCTGGGGATTCCGTCGCCGTATTGTTGTCGAAACTTGTGGACTCCAAGCTGGCAGCCTTATCCCAAGATAGGCCGACGGCTGTTCCGTCCCCGGGCTCTTCGGTGCCCGCGGGTTCGGACGCGGGGTCCACCGGTACAGCGGCGGCTGCCGTTGTTACCGGTCCTTCCCCCGAACCGTTGCTTCCGCTATCGGTTAAGGACCGCGTGGCCATGGTTTATGATCTCTTCGAGGACATGCCAAAGCCCCTGCCGATACCGCGGGGAATCCAAGGTTCCGTGGGTTCCTCCGAGGTGTACGACGAGACGTCCGACATGGCTTTACCGGCATCAACCTTGCTGCGCGGGATTAAGCCTTCTTTGGATAAGGCCTTCGCGGCTGCGGAGATGAAATACCTATCCAGTGGGGCCGTTTGGAGTCACCAATCGTTTTGGCAATGACGATTGAGCCTTACGGTATGCGCTTGACAGTGCTTTGGTATTCCTATTGACCTTTTTCACACTTTCGCCATCTTGGATCGAAAACGAGGCTTGGAGAGCATAGCTCCATGCAGTGAGAGTCGCATCAGCCCATAGGGAATAGACAGCATGTTGTGCATTTCACTGATGGACATTTCAAACAAACAAAAAATGGTATCCTCTGTATATAATACAGAAGATATTTCACATTAAATCATGAGGTCCAACTAAAATATGCCTGTTATACACTGGAATTAGCATTTTGCTGTCAGGATCCCGGAAGTGAATCGAAAGGTGCATTTCGAGATACATATTTCAGAAATAGATTGTTTTATCATAACCTCGTCGGAATATAGGTACAATGTGACAGTACATTCAATGACAGAAGTTTTCTATGGTAAATAAACCGCATAACATGAAACACGTCAGTGTACTTTTGCAAAATTGCTCAGTCAATGCGTGGCTTGGCGAACTCTAGATCAAGATTGAGATCATGTTTATTTCACGTTTCATAGTGGTGTTTGCTGCACAACGCACTATCGTTTTGCCATGAGTCCAGTTGACAAAAGACACTTTTTCTGCTATGATTTTCATTTTAACATATTACAATGTTAATTATGAAAATAGTTTGTGTGTCAAAATAAATATTCAGAAGGGGCAATAACCCTATTCAGTGTGTACAATGACAGATGATACTTTACTTGTTCTTCAAACATCACTTACTTAACTGATTATTGCCGATTGAGATTGCACCGTGCACTACAAAAGTAATAATGTGTGAACTGTTTAAAATAAGTTAAAAGGAAACTAAAAATTGATAAATATAAATAATGCATGAAATTGAAGAAATATAAGAATTGATACAACTACCAACTTCTTGAACACCCTCACCTAATCCTGTATGATGAAAGGTAATTTTATATCAAAAGGAAGCTACTAATACATTTATCCTGAATAGTTTGAAAATGTCTTGATCAGATATGAGTACAGATAAAATAACAAAAGATAAAAAGGAATCCACTTCAATTGGTAATCAAACCAAGATAAAATATATGTATCGGTACAAATTATGTTGATGGAACAATCTGGATTTCTCATATTTGACAAAGAAAAACAAACCAAAATTTTCATATCTTTATTTCTCACAATATAAGTTTTCAAAACTCAACATGGACTGGGTGTCTTTGTCAGTCAAAAGCACCTAATTAAATTCCAGGAGAAAATAAATTTCTTGCTTGTAAACAAATGGTACAATGTGCTTTTTCAGTGTCAGATAAATATTGGCCATGCTGATTTGTGAGTGAATAAGGCTTTTCAGTTCCTCGTCCTATTTAAGAGAAATGTGACAGGAACCACATTTGTTGATTGAATGAATATGGCTTTTCACTTCCTCGTCCTTTGACAGGACGCACATTGTAACCATTGTGTTACTGTCAGCAGAAAGCTCCTCCAGACATCCATCACCGGATACTAGTACTTCATTGTGTTGACTAGCTGGCCTGAAATGAATAATTCTATTATATTGTAATAATATTCCTACTTCAATAACATTTTTTATAAACAATGCATATTCACCTTCTCTCAAAATATTGCTTATTTAGAAAACAACATTCATCTGAAATAGAGAAGTTTAAGGAAAATTAATCACAGTGTGTAACATTACATGCTACATGTACTTTAGAACAATCTTGAAGGCATCAATTCATCTGATATGTCGAAAACTCAAACAGTATATTCTGTGTAAAGGGTAAACTCAACAGATGCATCAATTTAATGACAGTGTACTACAGCTCTTTATATCAATGTCACACAGAAATTCACTCTCGTTTTAATGGAACACGTTTTGATATTTGTATTACCGGTATGTATTTAATCATGACCATGCTGAAAACATACTTTCGCTAGAGTGAAAAAAATAAGATTTGTATTAAAATCAGGTGAAATATCACGTTTTGTCACACCTACAATCAGTCTGCCTCATTGACACTATGGTTTTCTGAGTAAGGTCATGAAGATCACAAAGAAAATATAAGACTTGAATTTATTTTGTCAAATGCAATATTTATATCTTCATGTGGTTTACTAAAGTTGATATTCTGACTTGAAAATATTAACTTTGTCAGATCACAAGATGAAATATTATTAAACATATTTTATTGTCCAAAAAGACAAAGGGCAGCACTTATTACCGCCTTCTCCCTATATACAGTTAAACATAATATTGCATAATGAAAATGAACAGTTTACAGTTGAAGCTTCACATTATGGAAACATAGTGCGCAATATATATATACAGTGCTCATATGAAGGATATGTACAATGTGCTGGAAAGTGAAGACAGTGTGTATCTCATACATATTCTAATATTATACATTTTAGTGTTGAATATAGATTTAACAATATTAATGATTAACAGTTTGGAAACAATAATATGCTAGCTACTGAATCTGTTAGTCGTTTCTATAAATTTGTGTACAGACAAGAATATTTTTGTATTCAGGAAAACATCTAAGTTTGAATCACCAAAAAGAAAACTATGTAGAGTATTTTGTCCTCCAAGATTATCGATAGCTGTCAGTAATGTCTGCCTAAAATCATCATATAAGGTACATTCGAAGAAGAAATGGAATGAATTTTTACAAGGAGCATGCTATACAAGGAGCATGAGATAAATTCATGCTATCATCGTTATTTGACAAGAAAAACAAATTTCTTCTATGTATTTATATTTTTTTATTTTTCACGTTTTGATTGAATTATAAAAAAATATCAAAATGATCACACCACTTGACGTGATTGAAATAAACTAAAGTTCTAAAGATTGTTAACAATAGTAAAATATTACATCATAACAATATAATTATTGCAAAATGACACAGTAAGCACAACTATATTCTTATATATAAATTGATATGATTAATAATCAATAATACATGGCAATTGCTTGCACCCAAAAATATCCTTTTGTTTTAAAAGTTTCAAAACATGTTTGTGGACATAAAACCAGATGGGTTTCACAATTAAACAAAGGGAATAAATGAGTTATGATTGCAATACGCATTGGAATTAAAAATAATTCTTTTTATACTTTAAGTTTTTAGTAATGTCAATATCAATTTATGCATTTGAAATATTTGAATACAAACTGTTAAAGAGTTATCTGTTTCTGTAAATTATATAAAGATCACATGTAGATTGAACATTTACTGGACATTATATTAGTTGGGTTTTTGTTCATTTCATGACATGATTAAATTGGTACAGTAAAGTAAATATCATTTTGGTAGAAATATTAATTGTTACCAAAATTGCAGATCAAACTGTACTTTACTTTAAATATTTACACACCCTTTATGTAATAATTCAGTTGAAATATTACACCTCATGCTATCTAATCTGTCAACATTGACAATCAAAATAACAACTGTTTACAATCCCAACAGCACAAGTAGATCTAGAGGTCTAATATTTTATTGGAATGCATTTGAGTCCATTACAATTTACATCAAATACACAACTGATGCAAACTTCTGATTTGTTACGATTTTAAATTCTCAGTAGGTTACAATTTGATACATTATATCAACATATCAATTTAGTTAGTTTCTGACATATATCTAGATATGGTCAAAAGGTCAATATTTCGACTTCAAATACAACCCGCAAAGTTATTTAAACTCACAATAAATAGTTTGGCTTAATGGTGTGTAAACAATGAAATTTTTTTTTTACAAGATTTCAGTAGAATTTGTATTAAGTCTGTTCAGCTACCATAAACTGCAGTGGGAGTTACCAGGTGGTCATGGATATTTTAAATTGAAATCACAACAGAACGGCCAGACTCAAATTTATATCGGTAAGGAGACCAGATAACAGTAGAATAGTTTGTCAATAAGAATAATGTTCAATACTTACGATAAATGTACCGGGATGGTTAAATTGTCACAGTTTGTCCCGATTGCATGCCTTGTTGACATCTCCATGTGTTTCATGTGCTATCCAGCCTTCACCTTCTGCTCTCCAAGCCTCGCTTTCAAACCGGAAGTAGCGAAGTGTGAAAAAGGTCAATATAGGGTAACGCCTATTGAAAAGCGGAACAAGTGCAGCGACACCAAGCGGAGGATCCGGGAACCAGTCTAGGTAACGCCTAGCTAGGTGCATGCGCATCGAGTGCTTCCGCCTTGGTGTTTACTTCCGCTGGTCGGAAGGAACGCTAGCAGTCAGGATTCGGCTTGTAGGTGCTCCCCACCGCCTTCTGTGGTAGTCAGCCTCGGTATAACAGTGGTAACGTATTACTTAATGTAATTTGTAGAATTTTCCTTTTCGGAATATTCTATAAGTAATACGTTACCACTGGGCTGCTGACCGCCCGTCCGTCCCCCGAGCACTTGCTCTCGCCAGAGACAAGAGTGAAGGGTGTCACATGGCAGCTAGGTGGCTACGCACGTGCTGCATGAGGTAATTGAGATCTCTGTGGTAGATTTCGCTATAGCAGCAGTTGTGGGAGACAACAGCCTCGGTATAACAGTGGTAACGTATTACTTATAGAATATTCCGAATAGGAAAATTCTACAAAATTGCACTATGAAAGTCGGGCCAATACCCATCATAGTTATGAGCCAGTGTCCGTCTTGTAAGTCGGATATCATGACATCATACTGTTTGATTTGACATCACGTTTTTCAGACCCATACTGAGTACCAATACTTGAGTCTGGCATCTTCCCGAGGCAAGAGAGTAAACTGACTATAAAAGTCCAGTTTCCACCCTTGCCGAACTAGGCTGGTATTATGGAGTTACATTTTCTCTAGACTAACGAGTCTATGCATAGTCCAATCAAAATGGCGCACCGAAATCAAAATCCGGTTCGTAAACGGTCGTGCAGGTTTCGATCGATTGCAGGATTTGCAAAGCATGTGCACCGCAAACTCGTGATTTGATGCATTTCGCGATGTAAGACCTGTTTTATCACAATATAGATCTTGATTATGGAGCAGATTGTCCTGCCTGAGCGCCACCATTTTGTGTGAAGCAAACGTAAGTGATACGAGAGGTGGAATCTGATTGGTCCATAGGAGAGGCTTAGAAGGGACATAATTGGTAATAGCCACTGGTGGCGCAACGATCGAGCCCAGTCATTCCAGCCTAGTTCGGCAAGGGTGGAAACTGGACTTTAAAAGTCAGTTAACTCCCTTGCTTCGAGAAGATGGAGTCTGGTGACTGTTACCATGGTCACAAGATAGATCAAATTGTAGAAAATAATTGTTTTTACTTTTGACTTCACAATGAAAAATTTGTTACATTTGTCCCTGATTATAAGCTGAATGTCGGTTTTGAGTACAAACATTTATAGATAATATCACACCCGTGAAGATCTGGGTTAGAATAGGTCTTCAACAACCCATGCTTGCCGTAAGAGGCAACTAATGGGATTGGGTGGTTAGGCACGTTGATTTGGTTGATGCATGTCGTTCTATCCCAATTGCGTAAATCAATACCCATGATATTGATCACTGGATTGTCTGGTCCAGATCGAACATTTATGGTGCACCATCATATAGCTGGAATAGTGCTAAGTGCGGAGTTAAACAACAAAGAAACATCCCATGGTCGTATATTCAGCTCAGTGTATTCAGCTTGTGGTTAAAGTGTTCGATCTTCATGCCAAAGACCCAGGTTTCGGTTTCCCAGATGGGTACAATGTGTGAAACCCATTTCTGGTGTCTCCCACCATGATATTGCTAAAGGGGTAAGAACCCTACTCTCTCACTTACTCATTCAGCTCAGTGGACCGTTTTCCTGCTTACTATGAACACTGTTTTGAACCTTGTGTTTTTGCTTTATGTAAGAAAATCGGTAGGAAGTCAGCTACCAAGGATATAGTCGACCGTTCTTTCGCCTCTAGTCCAAAGCCCTAGTAAGCTCAGCTAAAAATAGTCCATATATGAACATTAAATCTTCTGAAAATAAGAAGAAGAACCATGTTCGGGCCAGTAAAAAAGTCACAAGTCTTTGTCAAAGTCTGTTTAATACCGGATTTTGAGATCTTGTAAAATTGTGTGATTGAATTGTTTCCAGCTACTGCTGCTGCTGACGGGGAATACACATGTCGCACACAGAAGAGAGGGACCAGTGATGCTCTAGAGTCAGCAACCAAGACGGTGGTTTTCCTCGGTAAGTGAGTCTGGGATAGCATAAGGAGTTTTCAACCAAGCAACTTGATGTTTTAGTTGTGCAAAGCATGTTTTAGTTCAAGATAAAGAAACAAGCCCTGGTTGAAGCATTGACTACAAGCCCTAGTTGAAGCATTGACTAGAAGCCCTGGTTGAAGCATTTCCTGCAAGCCCTGGGTGACACATTGACTGCAAGCCCTGGTTGAAGCATTAACTGCAAACCCCTGGTGACACATTGACTTCAAGCCCTGGTCGACACATTTACTGCAAGCCCTGGGTGACACATTGACTGCAAGCCCTGGGTGACACATTGACTGCAAGCCCTTGGTGACACATTGACTAAAAGGCCTGGTTGAAGCATTTGCTGCAAGCCCTGGTTGAAGCATTGACTGCAAGCCCTGGGTGACACATTGACTGCAAGCCCTGGGTGACACATTGACTGCAAGCCCTGGGTGAGACACTGACTGCAAGCCCTGGTTGAAGCAATTGCTGCAAGCCCTTGGTGACACATTGACTGCAAGCCCTGGATGAAGCATTAACTGCAAGCCCTGGGTGACACATTGACTGCAAGCCCTGGGTGACACATTGACTGCAAGCGCTGGTCGACACATTTACTGCAAAACCCTGGTTGACACATTGACTGCAAGCCCTGGGTGACACATTGACTGCAAGCCCTTGGTGACACATTTACTGCAAGCCCTGGGTGACACATTGAATGCAAGCCCTGGTTGACACATTGACTGCAAGCCCTGGTTGAAGCATTGACTGCAAGCCCTGGTTGAAGCATTTGCTGCAAGCCCTGGGTGACACATTGACTGCAAGCCCTGGGTGACACATTTACTGCAAGCCCTGGGTGACACATTGACTGCAAGCCCTGGTTGACACATTGACTGCAAGCCCTTGGTGACACATTGACTGCAAGCCCTGGGTGACACATTTACTGCAAGCCCTGGTTGACACATTTACTGCAAGCCCTGGTTGAAGCATTGACTGCAAGCCCTGGTTGAAGCATTTGCTGCAAGCCCTGGTTAAAGCATTTACTGCAAGCCCTTGGTGACACATTGACTGCAACCCCTGGTTGAAGCATTTCCTGCAAGCCCTGGGTGACACATTGACTGCAAGCCCTCGTTGAAGCATTTGCTGCAAGCCCTGGTTGAAGCATTTGCTGCTAGCTCTGGGTGACACATTGACTGCAAGCCCTGGTTGAAGCATTGACTACAAGCCCTAGTTGAAGCAATTGCTGCAAGCCCTTGGTGACACATTGACTGCAAGCCCTGGATGAAGCATTAACTGGAAGCCCTGGGTGACACATTGACTGCAAGCCCTTGGTGACACATTGACTGCAAGCCCTGGTCGACACATTTACTGCAAGCCCTCGTTGACACATTGACTGCAAGCCCTGGGTGACACATTGACTGAGTAGTATAGGTAATGGGGGTTCTGGACCACTTCCACTGGAGCAGGATTAATATACCTATACTGCTACTACAGGGGGGATTTTTTATGTCAAAATGATTATGCGATTTAACGATAGTCATGAGTTGTATTAAACGAAACATCAATATTAATTAATAATGGATAAAATTTACTATAGCCCACGAGGATATTGGAAAGGTGTAGGAGCAATAAAAAAATTAGCCACCACGGCTAAGGTATCTAAAGATGTGGCAAAGGATTGGTTAAAGAAACAAGCGATGTGGCAGATATATTTACCGGCACCGCGTTATATACCGAGGAAGAAGTTTGATATTTTTACGACGAATGAAGTTCATCAGGCTGACCTCTTGTTTCTTCCCCACGATAAGGTAAAACGCAAAACGTACAAATACGCTTTAACCGCTAAAATGGCCTAAGCTATTTCAAGTAGATCCCGGTCGCGAGTTTATGGGATCGGTAACTAAACTGTTAACAAAGAACGATGTCAAAATCGTCCGTGGTGAAAGAGAGGCCCACCGCAGTCAAGCTATCGTCGAAAGATTTAACAGGACATTAGCGGAACGTTTGTTTGGCTATCAGTATGGGATCGAAATGAAATCGGAGCGATTGAGATCAACCGAATGGGTGACACGATTATCAGCCGTTGTATCAGCGCTGAATAATGAAGTAACGAGATTAATAGGGAAGAAACCATCCCATGCTATTAAAATGAAATCCGTGACTTCCGAATCTTCAGCACCGAGGAGAGGCAAAGAACGAAAACTTCCGGATAGAGTAAGGGTAAGATATTTATACCAGCTCGGTGAACTCGAAGGAGGCCTACGTCGCGCAACCGATCCCATATGGTCCCTTAAGACGTATAACATTAGTCGATTGGTTACGAAAGAAGGAGAGCCTATTCTTTATTATCTTCAAGATGGACCGGGTAGGGCATTTGTACGAGAAGAGTTGTTCATAGTTCCTGACGGTACGGTATTACCACCATAACCATAAGCATAGGTAGTTACACCATCATTATCAATCCATCTCTTTGTATCTAAGGGGGATAATGATGTCTTGTTCATTCTTAATCCATATATCCTATGATCGTAACTTCTTAAAGAGTTCATCTCGTGTTTGAACGTTCTACCGTTGAATAATGATTCTTTATACTGTTCGTGTTTGATATGCTTTTTTACAACATACTTCTTAACGCCCTTAGCTTTTCTAATCTCTCCATTATCGGACTTCTTTATAGAATACATCTTAGGTCTTAATCCTACATACTCCGCTATAGGGGTCCCAGCACATTCATCCTTCATCTTACCTAACACCTTTTTATTTACAACGCTGTGCAGTGGATTATCTTTAGGATAATCGCTAGTGTCGTACATATCTATTTTTTCTGCCATATCTTTATACACATCCTCGGTTTGTATTTCCATCAACAAAGAATCTGTGTCGGTATATAAAACCTCGCATCTATCACCGTATTGCTTCTTAAGTTCGTTGTAATAAAAGTCATACATTAAATGTTTTGACAAGTCGAGAATACTCATACCGACGTACACAGGTATGTTGAATTTTATATTACTCTTCTGCATATGCAACGCGGCTAAGTCGTTATCAAATATCTTGCTTCTGTTAAAAGCCGGGCTGGCTATAAGTTTCCTGAGTCTTTCTTCCTCATTAGATCTGACTAATTTAACATCAACACGCTTCCTTAGATTCTCCATAGTTTTACCAAATACTGAGTTATTCATGAGCTTATACAGATTCTTTTCGAAATCGCTGGTAGCTATCTTTCTTAAATCTGTGTTCAACCTTATATAGGGCTCCATCCAAGGGCTTTGATCAAACTTTAGAACTCTGTGTATTTTCTTAAGTTTCATACCTAACGATAGATACAACTGGAGATTTCTGTAGTGAACTATATATTTTGTCTTATCCGTCAAATTTGGTACGAGTTTTTCTACGTTAGCTAACCTACTATTACCCATCAAGGAGCGTTGATATTCCGACATCCAATCTTTATTAACCATTAATCTTTCGGGAGCTAGCGGATAACTGTTATGATCTTTATGTAACGAACTTGGATATTCCAAGTCAACTTCTAGTATGTACCCTTTATTCACTTCGATATTATTGATATTATTCACATTGATATCATCGACCCATTCAAAACCACCTGTGGGTAAAGGTTGACTCATAGCCCATCCGTACAAATTGTTAGCGTCGAGATATAATATGTGCGTGTCGGGTTTACTGGGATCGTATCCTTCCACTAATTTATTATTAGCCTTAGAATACCTTTTAGCTGCCATCGATATACCACCTCTTAATCCTTTCTCAATAAACAAGTGCATATCGTAATCTGTTAGTAATTTTAGTTCTACGCCGGTCTTCTTCAACAATGCATCCCACGATAGTCCGGGACTGGAATAGTACCATGCCGGGTCCAAGCCGTATTGTTTGAAACATGTCTTTCTAAATATCTCGAATATATCGGCGAGTAACAGTACATCTGTTTTTAAGTACAGATCGTGATAATCGCCTAAATTCTTACAACCTAATTTATCCCACACCGTCAGAGCGTGTTCATAATCGGCATCTGTTATTCTAGATTCTGTTAAGTTACTATAGAATGATTCGAGGGGTGGTAATTCAGTTTCTTCGAATCTAGACCAATCATCCATATATTCGTAAGGATATACACCTTTTCTCAGCAACAAATGACGAGTTATCTTATCGGTATATTTATTTGTTATCGCGAAGTCATCGGGATTGTTCGCATTAGCTAAATTGTCCAGGGAAGATAACAGAAACTGTACGGAGTCTATGAATCTAAGCCCATTACTTTGCTTTGTTCTAGATTTCCCATCCTTGATCCTATAATGTATAGGTTTAGTCAACGAGAACGATATGTATTTTTCCATATTGTTAGGAATGCACGTTAAACCGCCGTCGGTCTTCGAGATAGCTTGCATAATGAGATGTGAATCGTATCCCCTAAGGTTATGAAACACAACGGGGATGGGTATTGTTTGAGAGTTCATTTTTAGTTTCAAGTTACACTCGTTATGAGCGGCTCCCCGATAATTACCCGTGACGTGGCAATGATCTCTTATGGAATTCCCATCCAGGGGTTTATTACAAACGTGACAACTCGTTGACTTCTTATAGGCACTCCAATCATCCCTCGTCATACGCATGGGTATCTTACACGATAGTTTTTCCCTGATTATTCTCTCTTCATTTTGTAGATATTCTAGGAACTTTCCCGCTGCATCGGGACCTCTGTAAATCACGGGAGTGTTTGTTTTCCCATCATACCTTACAACTATATATCCAAACCCACAAGGAATATGTTCTTGAGTTTTGTACGTAAAACTATTATCTTGATTATTATGGTTGGTATTTTCTATGGGTTTGATAAGCGCTTCGAAGTCGGCGTAAATTACGTACGGTACTGGCATTTGATTACAATAATGTTCAAATTTTAATATATTTTTTCCCTCTTTAGGCATATCGATCCTGATAGCATTCTGCCCAACACCTCTACAGTCTTCTTTATGCGCTTCTAATAGATCTTGTCTGCTGTACCCATGCAGGCATCTTTCACAGAAATATTTCTTTTCTTTATGTTTTGTTTGATCGTATAATAGCCTGTTTAAACTCTTTATCCACGTATAATGATATTTACCATCTTTTTCGATCAGAAATGAATTGATTCTGGGGATATTTTCCGGAGCGGAGCTTATCCTGTGTACAACAATTCCTTTAGAATGTCCAAAAACATTTATAGCTAAATTATTTTGCTTTTCCACCTTATCAATTTGTGATATTGGTGTAGGTTCGTCTATACCATCGAAGTTGAGTCCATCGTTTTGGGGATAGCTAGAAGGTCTATCTGGATGCTTGTCTACGGGGAACAATGCAGATCTTATCATCATTCTTAAACAGTCATCGGATTTATTTTTTACGTTAATTATGGCTTTTTTCTTCTTATAATACGGAGGTAAATCTATATAAGATCCACCTTTGAAAGGCATATAATTCGCTATATCTAAATATAAACTATCGATTTTATCCACACCCCAACCAGAACCTCTATTAGTCCAGCGTTCTAAAGTTTCCTGTATCCTCTGAATTGATGTATCTAATGATGAATTTATAGTATCGGATTCGGTTATAACTTCTTGATTGCTACGGAAATATGGTTCGGTATATTCGGTGCTATCGTCTGTGTTACTTTTACTCAATGTCATTTTAATCGTCAGCTGGTATTTTATACTATGTAAGTCATCTAATTCCTCGTTAATTTTACTCGATATGATGGGCTTAATATCGTTAACATCCATGTTGGAATTAATATCCATCTTCCAACCTCTTAGATATTTACCAACGCCGGCGGATGTGGGTACAAATATTAATTCTTGTTGTTGTTGAATATCATTAACATTATTAGGTTGAATATTAACATTTTCAATAGGTTGATTATTATCTAGTAAAGTGATCAATTCAGCTCTTCTCATTCGAGAATAACCTCTCAGCCCACCGTTTCTCGCTCGAACTTTGAGTTCTCTAACAGTCTCGGGTCTGTTGTATTCCAAACCGAGTAAATCCATCAATTCAGCTTTTCTCATACGAGAATATCCACGCAGTCCACTTTGCTTTGCCATAGCTTTTAATTCTCTGACAAAAACCATTGTGGTTGAATGGTATATACAAAATGATTCATTTGTCTAAATGGTTGTTTTTCATATATAAATACGTATTCTCCCCAACCTATTCCTCTCATTGATGTAATCTCTCTTCCTAGCATAAATAATCTGCTTCCTGACCTTATCAGCACCGTGACTCTTACATAAACTGTAACTACATTTGACTCCAATCCCACATACAGAACAAACGTAATTTTTAAAACCCTTTCTGATGTTATAAGCGTGAGTGCCACAGTAAATACCCACCGATGGCTTCTGACATTGAATCGATTTCCCCATGAGTGTATATTTGCATAGATTCATGGTGGTTATACACATATCATATCATTTGTCTAAAAGGTAAAACACATCTACACTATTGATTAGGCAGTCAGCCAACGCTATTTATAGATCGCTCATAGCCACAGCTGTCACTCTGACTTATGCATGGTATAGCTGAAAATCAATAGAGAACTCAATCCAATAATAATAAATGTGACCTCTCGGTTCTTTTGTTCCTCTGACGGTGTATAAAACTGACTCATTGTTGGTCTCGGTATTGGGTCTAGTTTTTTCCCATAAACGAGGAAGTATTCGTGCATGGCAGATTCGACATCCTTAAACGTTTGAATTGAATGTCCTTCCTTAATCAGTTGTTCATGAATAAAGTCTAATCTCTTCATTCTCTGCTGTGTATATTGTAACTGGGCTGCTTGGTATTGTTCTAAAGCTTCGTTATGTCGTTTACGCTCCTCTTCAACTTCTTTAGCGTTTGATTCCCTCATACTAGAAAATAAAAAATTACTCCCCGAAAAAGCTAGAGCATTAACAACAGCTCCACCGACCATCATCGCAATTGATGCCATAGGTATAATAATATAAAATATTCAAATGTTTAATTACTTCATTATGTCTTCCGGGATAAGTCCTTGTTTGATGAGCATATCCTTCGTTGCCATAGCTAATCCAATATCAAGAATGGCCATTCCGATGTCATATCCATTAAAATCTAGCTTGGGTGGTGTGGCTTTAGTAATCATTTTAGCCATACGGGCATAGCCAATGGCCAAGCCGGTGACCACCGCTGAATGATACGTCGCGTTTACCAACATTTTACCGTCTGTAGCTGGAGTAGTCATGCTTCTTATAGCATTATATGGGGACTAACCTCTAATTGAACTTGTTGTTGCGGCGGGGGTGATGTTTTCTCTTCTCCGGTCTTATAAAAGAACCATACAACCGCTATACCAGCAACTCCTACTAGTGTCCATGTTTTAATCGGATTTGAATTATTTATTAATTTCGCTTTGCGCGCCAGCCCACCCTTTCTTCCTGCGGCTATTTTCAAAGGATTCTTTGTCACTCTGGGTTGTTTTTTTGTATTCACATGTGGTGCAATCGCTGGTGGTGGTTCCTCATTCACTTGTTGTGTGTTCACTTGTTGTTCCGCAATCTGTTGTGGTTCCTCGTTCACAATCTGTTGTGGTGTCACCTGTTGTGATTGTGTCTCCATTATTATTAAGTGGGCACGTATGTTTAAATTGACAATACCTAGCCGTTATTAAAGCTGTGGTGAACGGAGCTAAGAACATTCCGAATCTATGATAAAACTCACAGTTCACTGCGCTTATAGCATGTTCGATGAATGGGTCTTTCTCGAGAGATTCGCATAAATACAGGCGATGTTCTGCCGGGATGGGGAGAAACGTACTAGCTACGGCTGTGTATAGTTGTAATATAGAAGACCCTATCGTTTTAGTCATGGTAGCTCCCAGTCTAGACTCGTAACACGCGTACAGTTTTTTAATTTCTTCGTCGGTCATGTTATCAATTTTTTCGATGGTATAATTTTCTCCCAAATATTGAGAACATTTTCCACCGGCTACCAAAGCGGCGAGTCTTTCTCTATGTTTATCTAAAGATTTATCTACATTTTGATCTGCATCAGATTCTTTGAGCATTTGTTCGATGAGTTCGTCGCATTCCATAATGTAATACCTAAGGAGATATTTAAGTCTAACATAATATAATATGACATATCCAATACATCCCGTAATAATGAACTGTTGTGAAAGAATGAGGATTTCGAACCACATTTTTATGTAATATTAACCGCTAATGTTCAATTTGCTACATTTTTGCTACATTTTTGCTACATTTTGCTACATTTTGCTATAAATTTGCTACATTTTGCTAAGCAATTGCATAAGCAGCTGGTTGATCGGTTTTTAATACGAGTTTACAGTGCTTCGTTGCCGCTAACACTTTTCTGACTTTGTCTCGTTCGCCCTTGGTATAAATGACATCATTTTCGCGTAAACATTCCTCGAATGAATCTCTGTCTTTGCAATGAAAAAGCGCTACCCATTTGGTCTGCTCTCTGAGATCTTTCAGGACAGAGTTGTATTTTTGAGTAAGTACCCAAACGCTATGTTGAGTATGCCGACCGGAGAATGCTAAATAGGAAAGCATATCTTTCTTTTTTGTGAGTTCTTTACTCGCGCTGCAGTCGTCTATTACGAAAAGGGTCGATTCTCCTTTGTATTTTTCGTGACATATTCGGAGGCAGTCTTGTAAACGATCGCCCGGATCGACTCTGTGTACCCCGTCGTCATTCATTACCCAATCTCTCGATAAGTAGGTTTTATTAACGCTTATAGTCGGGCACAGAATAATGATATGATCGAAAACGTCCCGATATTGACTTTCTAAAATATCTAGAATAAAGGCTGTTTTTCCGCAGCCCGTTTGCCCGCATATGATAGCGCAGTGCGGATCTTTAGGTAAAAGATTATCAATAGATTGCTTGCACGAATCTCCCATTCTGTATATTAAGTTGCGCATCCATAATCACGTACAAATATATGTTTAATTTACCAGCCGCTTCCTGGAGCTTCGTTATCTGTATGGTGGCACCCTCGCTAGCATTTTCTATTCTCCTCCCACTGCCGTGTAATTGGTCATCGTCCGTTGTTCGCATGTCGAGCCATAGCGCGTACTTCGTGGTGAGGTATTCACCCATCGATACACTCCCGAGAGACAGATCTTTCACAACCGCAATAACTTCCGGAGAACGTTTTATAGAAGGAAGTTTTTTAATCTCATCCCACTGGTGATACGCTAGCATTCCTTGGCTATATAGTTGATTAGGAACGCCCTCGATAGTCAATTCTACTTTTGTAATCTTGGGATTGTAGAACTTCTCGGTATTTCTTTTAAACGCATCGGAGGGGTCCTCGAACAACATTAAAATACCCTTTAACGACCTCGTGGGAACGTTTAGATTGATATTCCACATCGTATCTTTTTTGTCCCTCGTGATCTTTCGATGTCGCAGCACGCGATCGTACAAAATGGCCAAACTTCCGGTATACTGGTTACGAATTTGTCTGGCTAATTCGGGATCCGTTATCATATCGTACTCCAGCGATATATTGTCAATGGAATAGCTAGCATCATCATTAGCAGATCTGATTACTCTACCGTAGTCATTAAAAGTGAGTTCGTATTCTAACCTATCGCCTAGGGATGCTTGATAAAAGGGCATGTGGGAATCTAGTAATTCAAAGTCTAGGGGAACATAGAATCTGTTACCTAATGCGTCGGCAACAGCCTTATCTTTTTCGTTGGTATCAACACCATTTTCAGCACCCACGCGCAGTCTCAATGTGTTCTTATTACAAATACCTTGGTACTGTAAGTTTTCCCGCTCTTTATCCGTTCTCCAGAGATCCATGTAGCAATAGTATACATCGCTATCGTCGATACTCAAAACCTCATTACCGCTAATTTTAATCGCGATTTTCTTAACGATAGCACGACCTATGTTCTGAACGGGCTCCCTGTTAACGTCTGTAGAAGTCAAACTAATCGTAAACGCTAGTCTGACAGTTCCCGGAACTAACACATCGTGTGCGCCGAGATTAGGAAAGCGAACCAGAAGCGTTTGATTCTGATCTATGGTACTAGGGTTATTAGTTATAGTTACAGACTGACGAATTGCCTTGACCCCTAATGGATCTCGAAGTCTACGTTGTGGGTTTAACTTGCGTCCGTATTGCGAAGACATTGTTTATATTGAAATTATGTACCCTATGTTTAATATAAAAATGGCTAATTTTGAACATAATGACTTAGATCTAAGTACACTTGATGACTTTGATAACCCAAACGAAGAGGGTACTGATGAAACCAACTTTGGTGGCACGAATCTTAACGATGAAATTTTACAATCAACCGTCAATGATTATTACGATGCATTAAAAGATGATAAAAATTATGTTATCCCAATAGGTCGTGACTATTCAAAGTTTAAGCTAGATGGTAAAGGAATATTGCGAGTGCGTGACTCTCCGCATATTGATCTTATGCATTATAGTACTCGTAAGCCCCTAGCCTTGTCTACTATAGCTGGTAAACATAGTCGCGAGTTTGTTCGTGATAAATTAGGTTTTGTAGAATACGGACGAGCAAAACTTCCCGCGAAGACTACTAAGGTTCTTCGAACCGTGCGTACTGAACTCGGTAATACAGATGATTTGGAAGCTGCCTCTAACGTGGCCTCGAACGGACTCGGAGAAATCTTAGATACCTATTACGATAATTCCACGGTCAGTGTATCACCATATTCAGAGTTCAGTATTAGGGAATTACGAGGTCTTGACAAGGCAATGCGAACAGTGCGGGGAGAACTCATCAATAATACAGCCAAGATATCCGAAATCGACAAGCATATAGCTCAAGAGAAAACAAAACTCGAACAGGCGGGCGATGAGTTCAGTAGACGCCGCGTAGCGGAAAGATTGCGTAACTTAGAAGACGAAAGATCGGCCCGCCTCGAAGCAGCTTCCAGTAATAGAAAGGCACTTCGTTCGCAAATCAGTCGTATTCGAGAAACTATCGATCAAGTCCTCAACGATGATACTACACTAGCCGATAAAATTAAAACATTGTTCAGAGAACAGGGAATAACCATTGCCAGTATTTTAATCGCGTTGGGTTTTATTATATCGACTTTGACTCTCTCGTTAACAGGTGGTAGTACAGGTGGTAGTACACCTCCTAGCGATAAAAATGGTATAAAAGAGTGGATAAAAAAGCATTTAAAAGCATTAGGTTCAGCACTGGGAAAGCTCGCTGAGAAAGCCGCGGCCGCACTTCCCGGTATAATAGGGAGTGTTGTTTCCTTGCTATTGAATTTATTAGCTAAGACCACCACTTGGCTTAGTCAAAACTTGTGGGGGCTGATCGTAGCAATTGCCGGGCTGTTGTACGTATTCGCTAAGAACTATTTAACCAAATCATGAGTAAGCCAACCGAGACTCCACCCACTACGAGCGCTGTTTTTTCATCGATATGTTGTTGATTTTTAGCCTCAATATGCGGCGGTACTTGTGCATTAGTAGATGGTTGAGCGATAGTTGGTGTTTGTGGCTTGACTATTCCCTTTTCGTCCGTGATCGTTTGCGTTATTAATTCAACGTTAATATCTGAATTTATACCTGGTTTTTGTTGATCGGTAGCGATAACAATTTTATTATTATAGCCTATCACTTGACCGATCTTAAGTTCCATATTACTCGGAGACATGTATAGTCCCGGCGCATAAACGAAGTCCACTTTTGATTGAGCGTACTGTAATGCATCTTGAAAACGCTTTATAGACGATGGTATGTCAACTGGTGAATTAATGGCGTCCTCCACGTTTGAGACAAACTGTTTTTGCGCATCAAACGCCGTCCCAGTACCGATAATGGACGTTCGTGTTTGCGATTGTGCTCCGAGAATTGCCCATACATAAGTTCTTATCGATTCATTAACTCTTTCAAATCCTGGGTTAGTAAAATTATTTTCCGTTTTATCATTAAGAAATTCATTCCAAGCATCTGTTGTATCGTTTGGATGCACAAACTTTGTTATAAGATAAGGAATGCCACTCTCAAAGTTCATACGATCTGCTCTAAACTGTTTATCCGAGAGAGCAAAGCCTGAAGGGATCACACCCGCTTTAATTAAATAATCGCTTTTATCTTTAATAGTTCTTTGTCCATTGTACGGAATACCTAGACCATGGCTAGGTCCACTAATGCGCCAATCTTTACTCGTAGAAACATTAAATTCATTACAAATACGTTCGAAGGCCCTCTTATTATAATGATTATTTGCATGATTCCATGCTGGATCCATCGGTAATGGAGCACTAATTTCTTTAAGTATACGTCTAATCTGATAGTACACGTGAAATAATATAACAGACTTATATAGTTTAAATCCTGGGACATTAACAGATACACCACATCCCGTTGTGGCACACCATACGGCAAAGTTTAACTGATTCTGCCAAAATTGCATCGGACGGTTAAACCAATCGTCCACCATTGTATCGTTAGTTGCCGTGAAACTGTATTTTTCAAAGATATCGTGGAATTTAACGGTAAACTCAGCACCGGAGGCAGTTACCATAATCGATTGATTAGTAATGTGAGTCGATTTCATATTTAAGTTATGATATAGTATCATTGTATATTTAATATGTATGTTACACTACCTGGAATAACAAATGGTCAGTCTATTGAACTGCTTCATACTATCGATAACTCGGATGGACAGCTTGAAGTCGCTATCTGTGACGTAACGTATTACCTGCTGTGGACCAATATAAGTGCTGCAAAAAGGAATAATAAGATGATTATACCAGGTGAAAACAGGGGTAGTGAAAAACTCATTATTATACCTGATGGGTATTACAGCGTATGCTCACTCAATGATGAAAATTTTAAGTCTAATGGAATGAGTATCACACAAAATGAGTCGAATGGGACAGTGAAAATATACACTGGAAAAACAGGTATAATTATTGACGAGAACTTAGCAATTACACTTGGATTTGGACAGTCAGTAGTATTACCACCTAAAAAAACAGTGACTGTATATGCATTACCCGATTTAGTTCCCTATAAAGAGTTGTGCATCCATCTTGATCAGATCAGTACAACGGATAATATTCAACAAGAAAGTCCTTCAACTCTACTCAGATGTGTTCCAGTTAAAGATGAAAAATATAATAGTGGTAGAACGGAATCTTTCTCAACATTACAATATAAAAAATTAAAGCGTGGTATTATTTCAGACCTCAAAATTTCTGTATTAGATGTAAAACATCAACCTGTACATATAGGATATTTAAGTGTAACGCTCCATGTTATAAATAATGGTTGATTCCATATTTAAGTTATGACATAGTATCATTGTATATTTGATATGTATGTTACACTCCTGGGAATAACAAATGGTCAGTCTATTCAACTGCTTCGTACTATCGATAACTCGGATGGACAACTCGAAGTCGCACTATGCGATGTAACGTATTACCCACTGTGGACCAATATAAGTGCTGCGAAAATTAATAATAGGATACATATATTAGATGAAGATGCTCCTGACAAATACATTACTATACCTGATGGGTATTACAGCGTATGCTCACTCAATGATGAAATTTTTAAGCCTAATGGAATTAGTCTCTCACAAAATGAATCGAATGGGATGCTGGAAATCGACACTGGAGAAAATGGTGTAATTCTTATCCCATACTTAGGAATTACACTTGGATTTGAGCTTAAAATTATAAGTTCTAACGAAACACAACATGGAAATACATTGCCCGATTTAGTTCCCTATAAAGAGTTGTTCATTCATCTTGATCAAATAAGCACAACGGATAATATTCAACAAGAAAGTCCTTCAACTCTTCTCAGAAGTGTTCCAGTGAAAAATGAAAAATATAATAGCGGTAGAACGGAATCTTTCTCGTCATTACAATATAAAAAATTGAAGCGTGGTATTATTTCAGACCTCAAAATTTCTGTATTAGATGTAAAACATCAACCTGTACATATAGGATACTTAAGTGTAACACTCCATATTAAAAATAATGGTTGATGCATCAGGCCCTGGAACAGTAAGACAATGTAATACAATTGCGCTTTCCGATCTCGGAGACACGGAAGGATTTGATAAACCCGGTGACAATGGTAAGTTATACGCTTTACACTTACACGATAATGTATACAAGCGGAAAGAAGTCACATTCACGGGTAATCTAGGAGATTTAAACGATGTCGACGTTAGTAGACTCCTTAAAAACACTTCCTACAATATTACTCGCAACGATGATAATAAATGGACTATGGTCGAAGCAAACATCGAGTGGCTACTGAATATCGTCATTATCCCACCTTATGCGATGATGGGTAAGGGACATAATTTAACTAAGATAATAAATAGTGGCATCGTACTCGCGGCTTATATCCCGTCAAAACGAAAAAGTGTGTTGGTCACTCCCCTGCCAGATGATCCAGGTCATATGATATATAGTCGTCCGGCCTTAAAAAACATTAGTTTAAATTTGGTTACTGAATTCGAAGAAATTAAAGTTAACCTAAGTGCAATACCTAATCTTTCTACGCTTATTATTGAAGTCTTGTTCGGAGATGCACCGGTAGATGCCTTCGAAATATTACCAGGTCTATCGATTAAATGGTTCAAGAATCACGAGCGTCAACGTTGCAGTATTATTCATATCGGAGCATCGCCCGTTGCAACCCTCGAGGGGGTCCAAATTATTAAAAGTGGTAGCATTTCTCTTTCTAAGATATTATTGCCGTATAATATACATTTAATAAGGTTGATGTATAGTCTCAAAACATTTAAGCAAGACCAATTAAAGACTATTATATGATCGTTATATACACTATGAGTTTATATCCGGCGCTCAATGAAGCATTTGAAAAGATGGAAACTGTTGATGGATTTCGATTACATCAAATAAGCGACATGAAACATCGAATAGGGAAGGATAGGGAGTTGAGACTTGGATTGTATAAAAAGTATTGCAGAGCCGTGAATGCTCTGGACGGAGTTGACACCGCTCTTGTAGTATCTGGCATGGGACTCGGTGTAGCGGGTATCGGTTTACTATCAACTATAATCGCCGCGCCTATCGTGCTAGGCATGGAAATAGCCGCTGGAGTCTCGGGACTGGCAGGAATAGCGATAAAATTCATTTCTCGTGGGTTACAAAAGAAAGCATTAAAACACGATAATATTCGGATACTCGCCAAAGCAAAGTTGAACAGCATCGAGGATCATATTTCGACAGCAATGGCCGATTGTAAGATATCCGAGGATGAGTTTCGTTTAGTGCTGTCGGAACTCAACAAATACAATAAAATGAAGCAGGAGATTCGATCAAAATCTCGTAAGACCAGTGGTATTAGCGAAGACGAAAAAAAAAAGTTCATAGAAGAGGGGAGGCAACAAGCGCGTCAATTATTCCGTGCCAAAACCAAAGAACTGGTTGGAGATTAAAAATAGATTGCCTACTATCGTTTGATCACATTTAGACAATTGCTTACATAAATATATAATAATGGAGAAAGCTATTAAATGGAAAGAATTACCACAAGGTTTTTATTATATCAGTGATGTCAAACCAACCAAATACGGTTATCAATTGTTTCTTATCAATTTACAAAAAGAGTGTAGTTATATAGTCTGGTCTCCTAGTAAAATTAACGAAGAACTTAATAAAAATGTTGAACATCGCTTTATCGATAAAAATAATCAAGAATATTTTTATTACCATTTAGGCTCATCTAAAGCAATGATTGGCCCCAGGTATTGGTGAGCTAGAGCCAATTTAACTTAATCTTATGACTATCATTAAATCGCATCATCATTTTGACTTAAAAAATCCCCCCTGTAGTAGCAGTATAGGTATATGAATCTGGCTCCAGTGGAAGTGGTCCAGAACCCCCATTACCTATACTACTGACTGCAAGCCCTTATTGACACATTTACTGCAAGCCCTGGGTGACACATTGACTGCAAGCCCTGGTTGACACATTTACTGCAAGCCCTGGTTGAAGCATTGACTGCAAGCCCTGGTTGAAGCATTTGCTGCAAGCCCTGGGTGACACATTAACTGCAAGCCCTGGTTGAAGCATTTACTGCAAGCCCTGAGTGACACATTGACTGCAAGCCCTGGTTGAAGCATTTGCTGGAAGCCCTGGGTGACACATTGACTGCAAGCCCTGGTTAAAGCATTTACTACAAGACCTGGTTGAAGCATTGACTGCAAGCCCTGGGTGACACAGTGACTGCAAGCCCTGGGTGACACATTGACTGCAAGCCCTTGGTGACACACTGACTGCAAGCCCTGGTTGAAGCATTGACTACAAGCCCTGGTTGAAGCAATTGCTGCAAGCCCTGGGTGACACATTGACTGCAAGCCCTTGGTGACACATTGACTGCAAGCCCTGGTTGACACATTGACTGCAAGCCCTTGGTGACACATTGACTGCAAGCCCTTGGTGACACATTGACTGCAAGCCCTTGGTGACACATTGACTGCAAGCCCTTGGTGACACATTGACTGCAAGCCCTTGGTGACACATTGACTGCAAGCCCTTGGTGACACATTGACTGCAAGCCCTGGTTGACACATTTACTGCAAGCCCTGGTTGAAGCATTGACTGCAAGCCCTGGTTGAAGCATTTGCTGCAAGCCCTGGTTGAAGCATTTGCTGCAAGCGCTGGTTAAAGCATTTACTGCAAGCCCTTGGGGACACATTTCCTGCAAGCCCTGGGTGACACATTGACTGCAAGCCCTCGTTGAAGCATTTCCTGCAAGCTCTGGGTGACACATTGACTGCAAGCCCTGGTTGAAGCTTTTACTGCAAGCCCTGGTTGAAGCATTTCCTGCAAGCGCTGGGTGACACATTGACTGCAAGCCCTGGTTGAAGCATTTACTGCAAGCCCTGGGTGACACATTGACTGCAAGCCCTGGGTGACACATTGACTGCAAGCCCTGGTTGAAGCATTTTCTGCAAACCCTGGGTGACACATTGACTGCAAGCCCTCGTTGAAGCATTGACTACAAGCCCTGGTTGAAGCATTTTCTGCAAGCCCTGGTTGAAGCATTTACTGCAAGCCCTGGGTGACACATTGACTGCAAGCACTGGTTGACGCATTTGCTGCAAGCGCTGGGTGACACATTGACTGCAAGCCCTTGGTGACACATTGACTGCAAGCCCTGGTTGAAGCAATTACTGCAAGCCCTGGGTGACACATTGACTGCAAGCTCTGGGTGACACATTGACTGCAAGCCCTGGTTGAAGCATTTTCTGCAAGCCCTGGGTGACACATTGACTGCAAGCCCTTGGTGACACATTGACTGCAAGCCCTTGGTGACACATTGACTGCAAGCCCTCGTTGACACATTTACTGCAAGCCCTGGTTGACACATTTACTGCAAGCCCTGGTTGAAGCATTGACTGCAAGCCCTGGTTGAAGCATTTTCTGCAAGCCCTGGTTAAAGCATTTACTGCAAGCCCTTGGTGACACATTGACTGCAAGCCCTGGTTGAAGCATTTCCTGCAAGCCCTGGGTGACACATTGACTGCAAGCCCTGGTTGAAGCATTTGCTGCAAGCTCTGGGTGACACATTGACTGCAAGCCCTGGTTGAAGCATTGACTACAAGCCCTAGTTGAAGCAATTGCTGCAAGCCCTTGGTGACACATTGACTGCAAGCCCTGGATGAAGCATTAACTGCAAGCCCTGGGTGACACATTGACTGCAAGCCCTTGGTGACACATTGACTGCAAGCCCTGGTCGACTCATTTACTGCAAGCCCTCGTTGACACATTGACTGCAAGCCCTTGGTGACACATTGACTGCAAGCCCTTATTGACACATTTACTGCAAGCCCTGGGTGACACATTGACTGCAAGCCCTGGTTGACACATTTACTGCAAGCCCTGGTTGAAGCATTGACTGCAAGCCCTGGTTGAAGCATTTGCTGCAAGCCCTGGGTGACACATTAACTGCAAGCCCTGGTTGAAGCATTTACTGCAAGCCCTGGGTGACACATTGACTGCAAGCTCTGGTTGAAGCATTTGCTGGAAGCCCTGGGTGACACATTGACTGCAAGCCCTGGTTGAAGCATTTACTACAAGCCCTGGTTGAAGCAATTGCTGCAAGCCCTGGGTGACACATTGACTGCAAGCCCTTGGTGACACATTGACTGCAAGCCCTGGTTGACACATTTACTGCAAGCCCTGGTTGACACATTGACTGCAAGCCCTGGTTGACACATTGACTGCAAGCCCTTGGTGACACATTGACTGCAAGCCCTTGGTGACACATTTACTGCAAGCCCTGGTTGACACATTTACTGCAAGCCCTGGTTGAAGCATTGACTGCAAGCCCTGGTTGAAGCATTTGCTGCAAGCCCTGGTTGAAGCATTTGCTGCAAGCGCTGGTTAAAGCATTTACTGCAAGCCCTTGGTGACACATTGACTGCAAGCCCTGGTTGAAGCATTTCCTGCAAGCCCTGGGTGACACATTGACTGCAAGCCCTCGTTGAAGCATTTGCTGCAAGCCCTGGTTGAAGCATTTCCTGCAAGCTCTGGGTGACACATTGACTGCAAGCCCTGGTTGAAGCATTTACTGCAAGCCCTGGTTGAAGCATTTGCTGCAAGCGCTGGGTGACACATTGACTGCAAGCCCTGGGTGACACATTGACTGCAAGCCCTGGTTGAAGCATTTACTGCAAGCCCTGGGTGACACATTGACTGCAAGCCCTGGGTGACACATTGACTGCAAGCCCTGGTTGAAGCATTTTCTGCAAACCCTGGGTGACACATGGACTGCAAGCCCTGGTTGAAGCATTGACTACAAGCCCTGGTTGAAGCATTTTCTGCAAGCCCTGGTTGAAGCATTTACTGCAAGCCCTGGGTGACACATTGACTGCAAGCCCTGGTTGACGCATTTGCTGCAAGCGCTGGGTGACACATTGACTGCAAGCCCTGGGTGACACATTGACTGCAAGCCCTGGTTGAAGCAATTACTGCAAGCCCTGGGTGACACATTGACTGCAAGCTCTGGGTGACACATTGACTGCAAGCCCTGGTTGAAGCATTTTCTGCAAGCCCTGGGTGACACATTGACTGCAAGCCCTTGGTGACACATTGACTGCAAGCCCTTGGTGACACATTGACTGCAAGCCCTCGTTGACACATTTACTGCAAGCCCTGGTTGACACATTTACTGCAAGCCCTGGTTGAAGCATTGACTGCAAGCCCTGGTTGAAGCATTTTCTGCAAGCCCTGGTTAAAGCATTTACTGCAAGCCCTTGGTGACACATTGACTGCAAGCCCTGGTTGAAGCATTTCCTGCAAGCCCTGGGTGACACATTGACTGCAAGCCCTGGTTGAAGCATTTGCTGCAAGCTCTGGGTGACACATTGACTGCAAGCCCTGGTTGAAGCATTGACTACAAGCCCTAGTTGAAGCAATTGCTGCAAGCCCTTGGTGACACATTGACTGCAAGCCCTGGATGAAGCATTAACTGCAAGCCCTGGGTGACACATTGACTACAAGCCCTTGGTGACACATTGACTGCAAGCCCTTATTGACACATTTACTGCAAGCCCTGGGTGACACATTGACTGCAAGCCCTGGTTGACACATTGACTGCAAGCCCTGGTTGAAGCATTGACTGCAAGCCCTGGTTGAAGCATTTGCTGCAAGCCCTGGGTGACACATTAACTGCAAGCCCTGGTTGAAGCATTTACTGCAAGCCCTGGGTGACACATTGACTGCAAGCTCTGGTTGAAGCATTTGCTGGAAGCCCTGGGTGACACATTGACTGCAAGCCCTGGTTGAAGCATTTACTACAAGCCCTGGTTGAAGCAATTGCTGCAAGCCCTGGGTGACACATTGACTGCAAGCCCTTGGTGACACATTGACTGCAAGCCCTGGTTGACACATTTACTGCAAGCCCTGGTTGACACATTGACTGCAAGCCCTGGTTGACACATTGACTGCAAGCCCTTGGTGACACATTGACTGCAAGCCCTTGGTGACACATTTACTGCAAGCCCTGGTTGACACATTTACTGCAAGCCCTGGTTGAAGCATTGACTGCAAGCCCTGGTTGAAGCATTTGCTGCAAGCCCTGGTTGAAGCATTTGCTGCAAGCGCTGGTTAAAGCATTTACTGCAAGCCCTTGGTGACACATTGACTGCAAGCCCTGGTTGAAGCATTTCCTGCAAGCCCTGGGTGACACATTGACTGCAAGCCCTCGTTGAAGCATTTGCTGCAAGCCCTGGTTGAAGCATTTCCTGCAAGCTCTGGGTGACACATTGACTGCAAGCCCTGGTTGAAGCATTTACTGCAAGCCCTGGTTGAAGCATTTGCTACAAGCGCTGGGTGACACATTGACTGCAAGCCCTGGGTGACACATTGACTGCAAGCCCTGGTTGAAGCATTTACTGCAAGCCCTGGGTGACACATTGACTGCAAGCCCTGGGTGACACATTGACTGCAAGCCCTGGTTGAAGCATTTTCTGCAAACCCTGGGTGACACATGGACTGCAAGCCCTGGTTGAAGCATTGACTACAAGCCCTGGTTGAAGCATTTTCTGCAAGCCGTGGTTAAAGCATTTACTGCAAGTCCTGGGTGACACATTGACTGCAAGCCCTGGTTGAAGCATTGACTGCAAGCCCTGGTTGAAGCATTTGCTGCAAGCGCTGGGTGACACATTGACTGCAAGCCCTGGGTGACACATTGACTGCAAGCCCTGGTTGAAGCATTTACTGCAAGCCCTGGGTGACACATTGACTGCAAGCCCTGGGTGACACATTGACTGCAAGCCCTGGTTGAAGCATTTACTGCAAGCCCTGGTTGAAGCATTTGCTGCAAGCGCTGGGTGACACATTGACTGCAAGCCCTGGGTGACACATTGACTGCAAGCCCTGGTTGAAGCATTTACTGCAAGCCCTGGGTGACACATTGACTGCAAGCCCTGGGTGACACATTGACTGCAAGCCCTGGTTGAAGCATTGACTACAAGCCCTGCTTGAAGCATTTTCTGCAAGCCCTGGTTGAAGCATTTACTGCAAGCTCTGGGTGACACATTGACTACAAGCCCTGCTTGAAGCATTTACTGCAAGCCCTGGTTGAAGCATTTGCTGCAAGCTCTGGGTGACACATTGACTGCAAGCCCTGGTTGAAGCATTTACTGCAAGCCCTGGTTGAAGCATTTGCTGCAAGCGCTGGGTGACACATTGACTGCAAGCCCTGGGTGACACATTGAACCAGTTCCACTAAGTGTCCAAATCGTTAAGGGGATTGTAAGTCACATACTTTAAATTTGGTTTATGATATTTGTAGCGCTAAGTTCAGATTGTGGAACAGGGTACTGGTTCATGCACTGCAAGTTCTCATTGACACACACTGACTAAGAGCCTGGGTAGACCCATTGACTGCAAAGCCCTGCTTGAAGCAATGTCTGCATGACAGAGTTCAGAAGCCATCTTATCTGCAAGCCTCAGTTATTCTGAGAACTACGCAATTTAGTGGCAGCTGTACATGATACATCACTTTACATTTGGATTTTTTAACACTTGCATGTTTGACAATGTTATGAAGGTTCCTTTGTCTGAGTTTGCATGACTTTCCATTAACAACTGACCCTAACATCTACGGGGAGAAGGGAAGCCACGGGTTCCGTGTTCATGACATTAGGAGAGGTGCACACCTTGAGATAAAGCTGTTGGCTGCAAGATACCCATGTCGTGGGTTGTGGGCATGGGATGCAGGATATTGTTTACACCACAGCAGCCATAGGGCATCATCTGAATTGCTTGGCAGAAGCTAGTCATCATTCATCATAATATATTTAAAATTCTGTTTCGTCATTTCAGTTTCTGCTGCTCAAGGTTAAGATTTTTTTAATCCCCCCCTGCTTGATCATATAGCTTTAACTTGATGTAATCAAATTGCAAGCTGGCGCTTTCAATCAATTTTCACATAGATGTATGTGTTTTATATGCTAGTAACTAGTTCATGTCATCAGAGCAATGCTATTTCCATCCAGGAGTCTTGATGTATTTCCACGACTACATACAAAACCAGATACACACTAGTTCTACCCTCCATATCTACCTATCCCATGCTACCACACCTGCACAACAACTACACCACCACCCAACACCATAAGAAATGCCTCCATCCAATCCAATACCCACACAGCCACCTACCTTGCTGACCCTACTCCACATGAAGTGGCTTTCTCATCTCCTTACCTTCCCCCAATATTATATGACCATTTCCACGGTCTGGTCTTGAAGAGCTGGGATAGAATAGGTCTTCAGCAACACATGCTTGCCGTAAAATGCAACTATGCTTGTCATAAGAGGCGACTAACGGGATCGGGTGGTCAGGCTCGCTGACTTAGTTGATGCATGTCATCGATCCTAACTGCTCATGATATCAATCACTGGATTGTCTGGTCCAGACTCAATTATTTACTGGCCACCATCATATAGCTGGAATATTGCTGAGTGCGGTGTTAAACAACAAACTAACCAACCAACCATGGTCTGGTGGGAGAACGGAAGGGCAAGGGTTCAATCCACAGCCATGTTATACCAAAAGATGTGAAATGATTGTAGTTGTTGTTACCCTCCCTGGCGCTCAGCATTAAGGGGCTCAAACAAGGACTGGTTGGCTCGGAGTTGACTTGTCTGAGTGGGCTATTCATGTTAAATGCGACATGGTATCTCAGTGGGCTAGCACTATGAAATTGGCATCAGTATGGACTTAGACAAGCAGTCACAACATTCTCCCTCACTCTCCGTTAAAAGATGGTACTTGTTGTTACCCTGTCTGGCATTAAAGGGATAAAACAAGGACTGGTCGGCTCGGAGTCAGTATACTGTGTCTGAGTGGGGTATTCAAGTTAAACTGTGGCATGGTATCTCAGTCAGTGAGCTAGCACTATAAATCGGCATCAGTCCAGACTAGTACAAGCAGCCACACATACACATGCATGCATGTCGCTATATAAGTGCAATAATCTTGGACGCGACGTTAAACCCCACCTGTCTCTCTCTCTCTCTCATATGAATCCTTATGGCATTACCATTATGTGCGTCACATGCTTCGTCACCTCTCTCACAACATATACTTTCTTATATAAGTGCAGTGATTTCACCTTGCCACTTCACTTGTGAATTGCTCTTCCATCTTCCTATCTCAACAATGGTAACACGAAAAAGAGTCTGACTACAAATTTCGAACCCGTACCTGTTAATTTATTTCACCTACTTAGCTCAATAACAGGCTTCCTATGTATGTAAGATGTAAAATAATGTTGGCCTGTAGTCTGGCAATATTTCAGCCATCTGGATACAGATAGACAGGAGGCCTCAGCATGCCCAGGACGCCTGAGTGCACTGCCAGTGTTTTCATGGATGGCAGTGATGCAGGGTGTTTCAATTTATCCCAGTTTACACAGTACCGATAAGGATGTATGAATTTAAGCATTTTGATTAACTAAGGGACAGTCTGGTAGCCTAGTGGTTAAAGTGTTTACTCGTCACGCCGAAGACCCGGGTTCCATTCCCGACATGGGTACAATGAGCGGAGCCAATTTCAGGTGTCCCCGGGTGTCATATTGCTGGAATATTGCTAAAAGCGACGTAAAACCATATTCGCTCACTCTAAATTAACTCGAGTGTTAACTGCACATTTCCGAGGTGAAAATAATTTGGGTTGCTGATTTGCTTACCCGGTACCTGTTTCTTATCATGCAGCTGCTAAGAAATTCATGGTGTGGGCCCTATGTACAGGGCACGTTAACAGTTCTTGTAATGTCCTACAGGTGGTGGATGTGTGATTCTGTCACTTAATGTCTGATTTGTACCATTAACGCCTTGACACGTGTGAACAGTAGTTTGTAATTCAGAGTGCAATGTTTCCTGAGACTTGTATTGTATTCAATGACATGAATAGTTGTTTCAAAGTAGTCATAAATTCCTTAATTGTATTCAATTATTGTAACTCTATGATTTTCTTGGAGCGGTTGGGTAGCCTAGTGGTTAAAGTGTTCGATTGTCATGCCGAAGACCCGGGTTCGATTCCCGACATGGGTACAATGTGTGAAGCCCATTTGCGGTGTCCCCCGCCGTGATATTGCTGGAATATTGCTAAAAGCGGCGTAAAACCATACTCACTCACTCACTATGATTTTCTTAATGCAGTCGGCTCATGTCTATCTGCACTTACTGTTGCATATACACTGACACACCATGAAGATGTGTTTTTGTCCAATTTGAAGCACTTCGAATGAGGATCCAAACGCAAATGACAGCATTGTTGTGTTTGATTACCTCATGACTGAAAACACAAAACAACTTAATTTGATTTTTTAGGCATGTTGACAAATATTACCAAAAGAATCAAAGATGCTTTTTACAAAATGTCAGTACATGTTTGCACATAATGACACTTCCTGGAGTTAGTACTTATATTGTGTGCTTTGTGTTTCAGATTTGAATGGTGCAACTTCCCTGACAGGGACCACAACTCTGTCCATTGTGTGCCTGCTCGCTGGAGTGCTACAGAAAGTGTTATGAGCTTCTGAGATTATACAACAATAAGAGTAGGGAAATATGAAGCTGCAAGTGCTGAAGAGGCAACAGCAAGTCCAGATTAACTTGACCTCCCCACCACTCAAGCCTGCAGACAGCTGACAATATTACTTGGCTGTATGATATATCAAAAGTTTGCTGAGATACTCTCAGAAGTTTGGACAGTTGATAGTCATCAAAAGTTTACAGAGAAAGTTGGCTCTTGAAACGTTTCAGTTTCAGTTTCAAGGAACTGAAACTTCCGGAACGTCAAGCTTATTTGGAGAATATTCCTTGCCAGTGTCTTACTACAGGCTCCTTTTATGTCAAGTTAATTCACTGTTGTTTTAATAGACTTTTATTCCAGACAGTCTAAGATAATAATTTCTTCCCATCTCAGCAATAACTGATCTAAGTTGTTATGGCCTTAAGTGTTAAATGTTGTCGCCTGAAATCCAGATATGTGTTTAGTGTAATTAATTCAGGGAAGTTGAGAAGACAACTATTTGGAAAGCAAGATATATGTCACTATTTTCCTCATCAGTCTTCGTATTTTTGAAGACTGGTGTTTTTGTGTGTACGTGTTCAAAAACTGTTACCTGTATTGACTTTTAAAGTTCTTCTGCCTGTAACATTGTTTAAATACATTATGTCATACTTCTGTTTATCCACCAGTCGTGGTGGTATAATCTTTCATACTTACGTTCTTCTGCGTGTGTTGTGTTTAAATACATTATGTCATACTTCTGTTTGTCCACCAGGCGTGGTGGTATAATTTTTCATACTTACGTTCTTCTGCCTGTGTTGTGCAGATATGTTCCCCTCTTACTTAAATTCGTCTCCTTCAGTTTTCTGTGCAGCAGCCTTTGAGCCACATCTGTAATTATGCCTACCATTACCTTTGGTACAGGTATTTACAGCCTGAGTTTTGCCCTTTGAGTATTGACTAATGGTGTATGATTTTCTGCTTCTGATATGCACACAGCGATTTCATTCCTCATCACAATATAAGAATCTAGTAATCAATACTTGCGTGTGGTTCTCCGACTTGGGGTTGGCTGTTTGTGTAGCTAATGTGATGAAATGTTTGATGCACAGCAATATAATACACGGTATGTTTGTGTTGATTTAGTGTACCAACTTAGTAATAACCTTGGTGTATGTTTGACAAACCTGCGCTGCAATACTTGTATATACTCCTCAGTGATTTATCTGAACCACATGGTAAAGACCACCACATGCAAGTACCTCCACTTGCCACCTCACTCAGTAGTATTCAATAGTCAGAGCACAATTTGCATAATTTAATCATAATTTTAATATCAATTTGTGAAGACCCTTACACTTGTGCCTACAGTTTCCACCCTAAGTGTTAGTGTACCCCTTTCTTCCACACTAATTACCCAAGTCCCCATCTCAATGTTTAGGATGCCCATCCCCCTACCTAACACATCCTTAACTCTATCATCAATTCCTGTTTAGGAAGTTCGTCCCTCCTGACCCCAACGCATTCCTAGTTAACACTAACACATTTTTATTTAACCCCACCCAACCCCCTCCCTAAACACCACATATTTTAAGTGCTAGGACAGTTGCGAATTTATATTTCTACGTGTGTCTACCCCATACATCCCCAGACTGTCTTCACACCCATCCTCAGCCCCTGCCCAAACCTAAATATATACTCAACTACATTCAAAAGGGCACACTTGCACTTCGTTGTTGTGTTATGTGTACGTTTAAGAAGGATGATGTATTTATATACACTATTTTGTCTGAAAGGAAATTGTTTTGTATAATCGTGTACGGCCTCCACCTCAGACAAGTGCTATTATAGAATTAGAGAATACAAACAGCCCCACACTTGCAACCTACCTCAGATTCGATGGGGTGGGGGAGTGTGGCCTGTGTTACAGCAGTGGGATACCATGTATATTTGCGTGCATGTTGGTCTGGCGTAATGCTCAGTGTACCTGTAGATAGGTTGTCATTGTAACCGTGTAATGCAAGAAAAGCTATCTCCCTTTCACTGAGGTCAAAATATGTCTTATTTTGTTATGTAAACTATACCTTTATGCAACATTCATACATTCCATTCCTCCAGGACTGAAGGAGTTATAAGTCCACAGTTGGATTGCAGTGGAAGGGAGGTAACTCTCTGGGTGTAGCAACAACATTCGGTGATGTGTATGAGACTATTTTGAAAGCAGCCAGTTGAACAACCCTAACCCTGGCAGTCAGTGGGCCTCACACATTATATGGGAGTTTATTGTCTGCTTTTTATAGTGTTAAGAATTAAAAGTTTTTTCAACAATGATGTATACTATATGTGTGACTCATGGATAAATAGAAACAATATCTATCTACCTGGCTTTGTAGTGATTTTTTTTAGAAAAAACACACTAGTTTTCCTTCTGGCTTCAATCTTACACGCGTCTTAAAGTGTAAATGCTTCCAACCTCTTTCCCATGTTCAGCTGTGTGGAGCAGTGATAAAATTGATTAAAATACTCAAAAAAAGAGGACTCTGGTCCAGGATATATTGACTGAAAAAAAAAATTGTTTCTCTTTTGGTAAAAATATATAGGAGTACAAAATGAAAGCGCAAAGTCTTTAATTGCTGGATGGCAGATAATATTTTGTATCCTTTTGGAAAACGGGCTGGGCTGTCCTTGACTCTGCAGTATGATATGCTCTTCCAGACCCCTCTATGCTGGGGGGGGGGGATATGGGTGCATGCACACGCTCACTGTATTCTCGGACAGGTACGTGCAAGACAGGATGTGATGCTTAGAGGTTGTGGCAGGTTTGAACCATCCATACCATTGTAAATTTTACAACGACTGTGATTGGCCAAACCCTAACTTGTAGAATCATCTAGACTGTTGCTGTCTTCTGTTGTCATAGACACATCATGTTGTAATAAAGATTTTTACAGCTTTCATCATCGACTTATGTTATAGATTGTTTGTTGTGTAACACTGCGTTCAGCAATATTTCAGCTATCTGATGGCAGTGTGGTCCAGATAATCCAGTGATTGACATCATGAGCATCAATCCATGCAATTTGGATATGATGACATGCATCAACAGAGTCAGCGAGGCTGACCACCCAAACAAGCATAGTCGCCTTTTACGGCAAGCATGGGTTACTGAAGACCTATTCTACCCCGGATCTTCACGGGTCTTGTGTTATATGTTACATGGATGATCGGCAGTCAAGTCGGTGAAGCTCGTGCATATAATAGTTGCCCTTGCACTCTGAACAGAACATGGGATCACTAGAACTCCTATATCCATGTGTTACTAAGTGGAGGGGGCACGGGCATTGTGTCAATAACTCCTGTATTCCATGTGTTACTAAGTGGAGGGGGCACGGGCATTGTGTCAGTAACTCCTATATTCCATGTGTTACTAAGTGGAGGGGGCACGGGCATTGTGTCAATAACTCCTGTATTCCATGTGTTACTAAGTGGAGGGGGCACGGGCATTGTGTCAATAACTCCTGTATTCCATGTGTTACTAAGTGGAGGGGGCAGGGGCATTGTGTCAGTAACTCCTATATTCCATGTGTTACTAAGTGGAGGGGGCACGGGCATTGTGTCAATAACTCCTGTATTCCATGCGTTACTAAGTGGAGGGGGCACGGGCATTGTGTCAATAACTCCTATATTCCATGTGTTACTAACTGGAGGGGGCAGGGGCATTGTGTCAGTAACTCCTATATTCCATGTGTTACTAAGTGGAGGGGGCACGGGCATTGTGTCAATAACTCCTACATTCCATGCGTTACCAAGTGGAGGGGGCACGGGCATTTATTTATGTCAATGGGAGTAAGCCCAAAGTGCTTGGAGCCTATATGGAACAAAAAGGGTTAGAGATCATGAAGCTTGCAGGATAAGATCCCTAACTTTTCTTGTTCACCACATATGGCACCCGAACCAATATCAATTAGGATATCTTGCTCAGCAAAGGATAAGTGTTTTATTCCTCCACTTTGTTGTGAGTTGGGTTTAACACCGCTTTTAAGATTAATCCAGTTATATCAGGGCATGTCAGCTTAATGTGGGAGGAAATCTCGAAGTGATGCAGGTATCGGACGTTTACCACTTCGGTGAAACCTACGAGCAGGGGTAGGGTGCTGACAAGCCTAGAAACATAATCGGGATGAACCGGGATTCGAACCCATAATTATAGGTTTCTGGCGTGCCCAAGGGACGCAACTCTGCACAGCGAATTGCGGTGCCTTAGACGCCTGGGCCACCCGTGCCCCCCATATTGTTTAAGGACAGACGGATGGACAGGAGATAAATGCCGACATTGTTGTGAGTCCGACGTTGATAACTACTTATATATTCTCTATGGGATGGGGTGCTGGCTAGAAATGGGTATCGAGATAAGGTATTATTTTTCAGCCACAGCTGCAAAACCAGATGTATTTTTTTAAATTTAAAACCATCAGCCTGATTTTTAAGAAGATAAAGCAATGTCATTTTTGTGGTGGGCATTTTTTGTTATCAGTTTGAAACATAGTTGTTTTATTTCAAGCATTTTAGGGAATGATTTATTTTTTTCGATAAAATTCAAGTTTACATGGACTTTCTCCGTGTGACCAATGAACGTTTCAGTGAGTGAGTATGGTTTTTACGCCGCTTTTAGCAATATTCCAGCAATATCACGCCGGGGGTCACCACAAATGGGCTTGTATCCATGTCGGGAATCGAACCCGGGTTTTCTGCGTGACGAGCGAACGCTTTAACCACTAGGCTACCCGACCGCCCCGAATGTTTCAGTGAGTTGGTGGAACGCGTTGAACCTCATATACCGAAGAAGGATACCTTTTGGCGCATGTCCCGAGACCAAGGTATTCGGATTGCAATAAGTCTGCTCGACAGGGCAACGGGGGATTCATATAAAAGTCTCCCGTGTGGGTTTCGGTGGCGTAATACACAATAAGTAAAATCCTCCCTGAAACCAGTCATGCCATTACCCTGGAATGAGTTTAGTGAGTTGGGTTTAACGCCCCTTTTAACAGTATTCCAGTTATATCACAGCGTGTCAGCTTAATGTGGGAGGAAAGCCCGAAGTGATGCAGGTCTCAGACGTTTACAACTTCGATGAAACCCACGAGCACGGGTATGGTGCTGACAAACCTAGACACATAATTGGAGCGAATCGGGATTCGAACCCACAATCATAGGTTTCTGGCGTGCCCAAGGGACGCAACTCTGCACAGCGAATCGCGGCGCCTTAGACGACTGGGCCACTCGTGGCCCCCTTTCCCTTGAACTGTGCGATGAGGTTATGCAGTGTCCAAGCATCCCGGAGTATTGAAAGGAGCTTTCCAAAAGACGGAACTTCAACAACACCGTAGGAGCCATCAAAGGGAAGCATGTTGCCACCCGCTTCCCACCTTTGGCAGGATCCCTGCATTACAGCTCTAAGGGTTTTCCTACCATCATACTCCTCGCTCTTGTCTTGCAGAGTACGGGTTCCTCTTTGTGGGCGTTGGGACAAATGGACATGCTCAGATACTGCCGTTTTAAAGACTCTGGATTTTATGTGGCTCTGGAACAACGTACTGTTGCGCTTCCGGAAGATGAACCACTCCCAAATGATGACCAGCCCTTGCCCTACGCTTTGGGAGGAGATGACGCTTTGTACCGTCGAACGTAGCTCATGAAACTCTACCCTGCATGACTAAAGAACAAAGAATATTAAACTACAGGCTGTCCAGGGCAAACAGAATGGCGGAAAACAAATTTGGTATTTTGGCTCACCGGTTCAGATGCCCCCTGACTACAATGCAGCAACACCTGCATAGAGTGGAAAGCATTGTGATGGTCTGTTGTGTGACGCACAACCTCCTGGCAGTGAGATACCCAAGTCAAGCTGCACGGATAATAGACATCGAAGACCCCAACACCCATGAAATGCTCCATGGTAATACTGTGTAATAAAGAATTTCCCTCTCCACCTTGTCAAAATGGTTCACACGATAAGTTAATCCAGAAACAATTAAAAATTGATGCCCTAACACTTCAGAAATAATGTGAAGTATAAACCAGCATAAATGTCTTCTTTCTCAAATTTGGCACGACAGCTTGTTAATTGAACGTTCCGACGACCAAAAAGAGTCACCGGATACAAAAATACGTTCTTGGTGGCGTCTTGATCAAGTCGTGATTGGTCGTACCACCATCGTAGCGTCAGCGTATCAGCACCGTAGCGTTGTCTTGGCTTGCTGTAGGTGTTGTGGCCACTACGAATGAATACGAATGAACAAGACGGCGTCACGACATACCACGCGGCGTTACGACTCTCTTACGATGCTGCTGCGGTGGACCACGATTATTTTCACAGTTATCACATTTAATTCAATGTTTCACGTATCTTCACTGTTTCAATCTGATTACCCCCCTCCATCCTGCTCCCCCAAGCGTCACAAGAAGGTCCCCGTTGTTGCTTATTATCACTCACTGGTACTACGGTAGAGCAAAATGTTTTTGAACATTCCTAAAAATTGAGCTCCTTCACGGCGGCATCAGGTTCCCCTACGGTGCGCTACGGTGGACCGCGATTGACCACGAACATGTGTACGCCGCCGTTGCTATTGTGATTAATTGAAAAATCGTGTTCTACCATAGCATCCTCGTGTATGTGGGAAAAGGGCATTAGCCACCGACAACAAATCACGCTGACTTCCAATCATATTTATTAACATGTGATGTGATATGGCCATCGTAAGACGGTTTGGTTCGAGATGTGACGACGATTTCAGACATGTGTCTTCACGCTTTCCGCTGGGGTACACCGATGACCTTGCCTGACCTCAATGACTCCTGGCACAACTGCACAAGCTCCAGGCTCT
The DNA here is from genome assembly GCF_023055435.1 of Haliotis rufescens. Classification (NCBI taxonomy): domain Eukaryota; kingdom Metazoa; phylum Mollusca; class Gastropoda; order Lepetellida; family Haliotidae; genus Haliotis; species Haliotis rufescens. The sequence goes on along the minus strand of NW_025963780.1, from coordinate 39,132,624 downwards.
GAAGGCACTCCTCCGCCGACACTCCGCACTCCTCTCGCCCTGCAGCATCGACATCATTAGTGAGTAAGTGAGTTTTGTTTTAACGCCGGTTCCGACAGTACTCAAGTTATATCACGGCGTGTCAGCTTAATGTGGGAGAAAAGCCCGAAGTGATGCACGCCTCAGACTTTTACCACTTTGGTGAAACCAACGAGCTCGTGTATAGTGCTGAGAAACCTAGAAACATAATTGGAGCGAACTAGGATTCGAACCCACAATCATGTTTCTGGCATGCCTAAGGGACGGAACTCTTGGTCTTGCACATCGCCTCAGACGACTGGGCCAGCGTGACACTCACCGTGAACAACCTTGATGAAGTGCTGTACAATCCTTGTATAGCTGGAGCGCCACCTCTCAGTGAAAGACTCCAGCAAGTCGTCTTCCAAACTGCCATTTGTATCCCAGACTTCCACTTCCGACTTCCTGTAGTTTTTGGACACTGCCATCTTCATTGAACCGAGAACCTGATACAAAGACACACATAGATATAGATTTGTTCATACACAGATACACAGATATTCACTCTCCTTGTATCAAAACACGAGTTGTGTTCTTTTTCAGCTTAGCCTTTCCTTACATGTCTAGAAGCTACTCTTACCCGTGAAGATCCGGGGTAGAATATGTCTTCAGCAACCCATGCTTGCCGTAAAAGGCGACTATGCTTGTCGTAAGAGGCGACCTACGGGATGGGGTGGTCAGACTCGCTGACGTGCTTGATGCTCGTCATCGTATCCCAATTGCGTGGATCGATGCTCATGACATCAATCACTGGATTGTCTCGTCCAGACTCGATTATTTACAGACTGCCGTCATAGAACTGGAATCTTGCTGAGTACGGGGTTAAACAACGAACGAACGAATAGCAGCTACTCAAAAACATTTCCCACTTGAACTTCTCAATTTTCTCATTTCACCCTAACTGTTCAATAGGTCCACTGTTTTAGGAACTTTTCTTTAAGGTCCCTATCAATTCATATTCTTGGAAGGGGATTGGGATTCTGTTAAAAGTTTGTGACAGTAAATACTAAGAATAATCATTTTGCTTCAGATTCATCACACAATGATACCCGGAACCTGGAATTGACTGTACCCAGAACAAGGTATTTACTTAACCCGCAATCTGGTATCAACTCAACCGGAACCTGGTATTTACTTAACCCAGAACCTGGTATTTACTGCACCCAGAACGTGGTATTTACTACTCAGAACCTGGTATGAACCCTACCCAGAACCTGGTATGAACCCTACCCAGAACCTGGTATTTACTGCACCCAAAACCTGGTATGAAGCTTACTGAGAACTTGGTATTTAGTGCACCCAGAATCTGGTATTAACTGCGCCCAGAACATGGTATGACCCCTACCCAGAACCTGGTATTAACCGTACCCAGAACCTGGTATTTACTGCACTGAGAACCTGGTATTTACTGCACCCAGAACCTGGTATGACCCCCACCCAGAACCTGGTATTAACCGTACCCAGAACCTTGTATTTAGTGCACTGAGAACCTGGTATTTACTGCACCCAGAACATGGTATTTACTGCACCCAGAACCTGGAATGAACCTTAACCAAAACCTGGTATTTACGGCACACAGAATCTGGTTTGAACCTTAGCCCAAACCTGGTATTTACTGCACCCAAAACCTGGTATTAACCTTTACGCAGAACCTGGTATGAACCTTACACAGACCTTGGTATTTACTTCACCAAGAACCTGGTATTAACCTTACCCTGAACCTGGTATTTACTTTACCCAGAACCTGGAATGAACCTTACCCAGTACCTGGTATTTACTGCACCCAAAGCCTGGTATTAACCTTCACACAGAATCTGGTGTTTACTTTACCCGGAACATGGCATTAACCTTACCCAGAACCTGATATTTACTGCACCCAGAACCTGGTATTAACCTTACCCAGTACCTGGTATTTACTGCACCCAAAACCTGGTATTAACCTTTACACAGAACCTGGAATGAACCTTTACGCAGAACTTGGTATTTACTTTACCCAGAGCCTGGTATTTACTTTACCCAGAGCCTGGTATTTGCTTTACCCAGAACCTGGTGTGAACCTTACCCAGAACCTGATATTTACCGCCCGCAGAACCTGGTATTAACCTTACCCAGAACCTTGTATTAACTGTACCCAGAACCTGGTATTAACCTTTACCTAGATGCTTGTACAAACCTTACTCAGAACCTGTTATGAACCTTACCCAGTAACTTGTATTTACTGCACCCAAAACCTGGTATTAACCTTTACGCAGAACCTGGAATGCACCTTTACGCAGAACCTGGAATGAACCTTTACGCAGAACCTGGTATTAACTTCACCCTGAACCTGGTATTTACTTTACCCAGAACCTGGAATGAACCTTACCCAGAACCTGATATTTACTGCCCGCACCTGGTATTTACCTTACCCAGAACCTGGTGTTTACTTTACCTGGAACCTGGTATTTACTGCACACAGAACCTTGTATTTAGTGCACCCAGAACCTGGTATTAACCTTACCCAGAACCTGGTATTAGCCTTTACCCGGAGCCTGGTATTAACCTTACCCAGAACCTGGTATTTACTTTACACGGAACCTGGAATGAACCTTACCCAGAACCTGGTGTGAACCTTGCCCAGAACCTGGTATTTACTGCACAAAGAACCTGGTATTAACTGTACCCAAAACCTGGTATGAACCCTACCCAGGACCTGGTATTAACCTTTACCAAGAACCTGGTATTTACTGCGCAGAGAACCTGGTATGAACCTTACCCAGAACCTGGTAGTAGCTTTATTGGAACCTGTTATTTAATGTACCCAGAACCTGGTATTTACTTTACCCGGAGCCTGGTATTTACTGCACACAGAACCTTGTATTAACTGTACCCAGAACCTGGTATGAACCTTACCCAGAACCTGGTAGTAGCTTTATTGGAACCTGTTATTTAATGTACCCAGAACCTGGTATGAGCTTTACCCAGAACCTGGTAGTAGCTTTATTGGAACCTGTTATTTAATGTACCCAGAACCTGGTATGAGCTTTACCCAGAACCTGGTAGTAGCTTTATTGGAACCTGTTATTTAATGTTCCTATAACCTTGTATTTACTGCACCTGGAAGTGTTGATCGTATCCGTAAGGGACTTCCCTACCCGCCGTCAGGTTAGCTAACACCCCGCTCGGGAAGGTGAGTACGATGTTTGCGATGTCGTGGTCGTCACACGCCTGGTAGTCTTCAGCGTACGCCGAGGTGTTGCTGCCACATACATACACGGTCTGCGGACGCTCCCCAACAAACCAACACACATAGTCCAGCATGTGGATAACACTGTCCACCAATATACCCCCTGTGTACAAACAGAACATATCATAACTGTTTGCAAATAGACCTCATGTGAACAAATAGAATATGTCGTAACTATTCACAAATATACCCCTATGTGCAAACAGAATGTGTAGTAACTATTCACAAATATACCCACTTTGTGTAAATAGAATATGTAGTAACTATTCACAAATATACCCACTTTGTGCAAATAGAATATGTAGTAACTATTCACAAATATACCCACTTTGTGCAAATAGAATATGTAGTAACTATTCACAAATATACCCACTTTGTGCAAATAGAATATGTAGTAACTATTCACAAATATACCCACTTTGTGCAAATAGAATATGTAGTAACTATTCATAAATATACCCCTATGTGCAAATAGAATGTCTAGTAACTATTCACAAATATACCCACTTTGTGCAAATAGAATATGTAGTAACTATTCACAAATATACCCCTATGTGCAAATAGAATGGGTAGTAACTATTCACAAATATACCCACTTTGCGCAAATAGAATATGTAGTAACTATTCACAAATATACCCACTTTGTGTAAATAGAATATGTAGTAACTATTCACAAATATACCCACTTTGTGCAAATAGAATATGTAGTAACTATTCACAAATATACCCACTTTGTGCAAATAAATTATGTAGTAACTATTCACAAATATACCCACTTTGTGCAAATAGAATATGTAGTAACTATTCACAAATATACCCACTTTGTGTAAATAGAATATGTAGTAACTATTCACAAATATACCCCTATGTGCAAATAGAATGTCTAGTAACTATTCACAAATATACCCACTTTGTGCAAATAGAATATGTAGTAACTATTCACAAATATACCCCTATGTGCAAATAGAATGTGTAGTAACTATTCACAAATATACCCACTTTGCGCAAATAGAATATGTGGTAACTATTCACAAATATACCCACTTTGTGCAAATAGAATATGTAGTAACTAATCACAAATATACCCACTTTGTGCAAATAGAATATGTAGTAACTATTCACAAATTACCCCCTATGTGCAAATAGAATATGTAGTAACTATTCACAAATATACCCACTTTGTGCAAATAGAAGATGTGGTAACTGTTCACAAATTACCCCCTATGTGCAAATAGAATATGTGGTAACTATTCACAAATATACCCCCTATGTGCAAATAGAATATGTGGTAACTATTCACAAATATACCCACTTTGTGCAAATAGAATATGTGGTAACTATTCACAAATATACCCCCTATGTGCAAATAGAATATGTGGTAACTATTCACAAATATACCCACTTTGTGCAAATAGAATATGTGGTAACTATTCACAAATGTACCCCGTATGTGCAAATAGAATATGTCGAAACTATTCACAAATATACCCCCATGCGCAAATAGAATATGTGGTAACTATTCACAAATATACCCACTTTGTGCAAATGGAATATGTGGTAACTATTCACAAATATACCCACTTTGTGCAAATAGAATATATCGAAACTGTTCACAAACTGCCATTTTGATTTCCTTTTAGTTCCTTTTAACTATACTACTCAAAGTTTGCTAAGGACTTCGTTGTCATGTACCACGTTGTCATGTGCAACATAATGCAAACAAACAACGCGTGGCCAATAGTCAGTCAGATCACCCGTTAAAATGAGAGTTTCTGACCAAAACTGAAACGTCAACAATCACGAAATTAAGAAAATCATTGTAAAAAAACAACTCTCAGTTGCGCATACGTGATCCACCTGATGCGATCACAGCGTGGCACCGTCGTCGAATGCTCCCAATGAGAGTCTGGATGATCGCCAAGGGAAGATTATTCCACTCTCCAGTAAGAGTGAGTGAGTGAGTTAAGATTTAACGTCACATCGGCAGTATTACAGCCATATCGTGACGAGAAGTACATTAATAATACATAGATTTAGACTAAGTAAAAAGCTGTCAACGAAGGACAGTACAAGAACTAGAATATCACAGATTCGATTTAAAACTAGTTGAGAAATATATAAAAGCCATAAGTATCAGTGAACAACACAATATAAAAATGGGCTAGAGATCGTCAGTCGCTGAACTCTCCAGTAAGAACATTGCCGAGTTCGCGGAGATTACTTTTTACAAATAGTTGCGGGTATGAGTGATGGTTAAATTCAATTTAACAACAGTTCTTTCAATGTTCAAACTCGTTATACTTTGACTCATCAGTTTATGTGGTTTAAATATTACCTTGAGAATCTCTCACACACATTAACTATACTGTATGTAGTGTATATCACATAGAGTGTGTTGCCGATCGTCATTGTACATACATGTGTGTAAAATCCTCACCAACATTGCAGAATACAATGAATGGTATAAACCACTGCGCATGTACTATTTACTTTTGTACCATTTAGATATTCAAAATAGTGAACGTTGAAAGTTGTAAGCGCACTGGGTCTTGGTTATGTTCATGCTCGTTCGTAGTTTGAATAAATGTGCATGTTTTGTTGTTCTCAATGTGTTCGTACTCGACTGTGTTTTGAATAACCGTGTATGTGAGGTGAGGTGAGGTGAAATGGGGTTTAAAGTCGCGTCCAAGATCATTGCACTTATATAGCGACGTGCATGCACATGTGTGTGTGTGGCTGCTTGTACTAGTCCGGACTGATGCCGATTAATAGTGCTAGCCCACTGAGATACCATGCCGCAGTTTAACATGAATACCCCACTCAGACACAGCATACTGACTCCGAGCCGACAAGGCCTTGTTTTAGCCCCTTAATGCCGAGCGCCAGACAGGGTAACACCAAGTACCATCTTTTAACGTCTTTTGGAATGACGCGGCCGGGGATCGAACCCCGGACCTTCCGTTCTCCGGGTGGACGCTCTACCTCTAGGCCACGGAGGTGGTCAACCGTGTATGTACATACATAGCTACTTGAGTGTGCTCGTCAGTATGTTGAACAGCCCATGACCTATGTCGTCTTCAAGCTTATTGTAAGTTGAATGGTAACGTGTACGGGGATACACACATAGGATTATGCTCACAAAGGAACCCACTCGTCCAATGGTCGATGATCAGATTGGGGAGAGACGAATACGTACATACACCCGAAACACAAGAAAAAAACCGTGTGGTGTCACCCTGGACAAGTGACTTAGTTCAAATGTGCCTCTGTTCGACCAGCAGGGAATGGGTACCCGACATGTGAGGTGGATGTAAAACCTTCTACCGCCCGTAGGTTATATACTCCCCAGGGAGTTGAGGATGATAACTGGAATGAGAGCTGGGGTCCACTGGTCTGGGAACAAATAAAACCGCATTTGAGCAGATGCTAGTACCTGGATACTTGCGGTTTTATGTAATAGTAATAATACAAAATTGGCACAAACACAGTATCTTAAGCGACATGATGAAGTGGCTCGATCATTTTATTACCGTCTTCGCCATGCTTGTGGTTTTGACACAGAGGTCCACCCATGCTACGACCCGGAATATGTAGAGGGCGTCATGGAAAATGATAAATACACAATTCTTTGGTACCTCATATCTACCAAGGCCAACAAACCTGATCTTGTCCTTTTTGATAAATTCAATGAAATCATTTTCATCATTGAATTATCTGTCCCTTTTGACACTAATGTGATTGACAAGATTGAGGAAAAACATGGCAAATATGCGGATGTCGCTTTCGAAGTACCAAGTTGTCCGACTCCCCATTGTTCTCGGTGCCTTAGGTTTGGTACCTCCCAATCTGTTGACTGACATTGGGAGAGTACCCGGGTTTGCTGCCAGGAATACAGCCCTTCTGAAAATCTGGGAAATGCAGAAGGCTGCAGTGTTGGGGAGTCTTCACATTCTCCGATGAGTTCAGGGTTGGTTCGGCAGCGCTTGCTGGGAGAAGTCCCATTCGCAGGCTGGGCTTCGTGTAGAGGGGGCAAACAGTGAGGTACACCATTATTGAATGCCATGTGAGTATTCACCACTACGTTTCATTACATGATCTTGAATATTGATATACAGTGACACACAACATTACTGTCACCGTGTATACTAATTCATCACTATCCAGCTGTATATTTTATTACAATATGTTTAATATTATGGATATTCAGTGACCTACAACAGTGTTGTCTCGACACGCACGCGCGCGCTTGAGTCGCTTACCAGGAAGGCCTATTGTCAGTGTTTGGAAAGCGCAGATAAGGGTGTTCATTCAGAATTGTTATCGTTCACAGGCTTTCTACATGCCATCTTCTAATATAAACAAGCAAAGCGATTATTTAGAAAGCGCTAAAAACAATGTCAACGAAAGCTTATAGATAATAAACAAGGTATCAGTCTATCATTGAAAACTATGAGACTACCAAGACTCGGTGTATGGAAGAAAACATTTCTCCTCCGACTGATTCTCTTTCCTACAACTTTTCCTGTATCAAAACTACTCAGGAAGATAATGGATACAATATCCTAGTATGCTATTGTTATTTAACACTGTTATTACAAACGAATATATTCCAAGGATATATAATGTCTGTCAAATCCCCCCTGTATACAAAGGTCGTGGGAAATGTAAATGTGACCCTTCCATCCGCTGGGGTGTAACTAACTCCCGTCTTAAGTAACTTATTGAAATATGTCCACTTGAATGAATAGAAAAGTGGACTAATGACAATGTCACATTTCCCTGTGCTTTTAAGTGTGGATTAAGAAAAGGCGCTGGCGCTCCGATAGCAGTCCTTACCATAATGGAAAATCTCGCCTACTATAACGAGAGAGACTCACCCTCATACTGCGCTTTCCTTGATAATGAGAAATCATTCTACCGGGTAAAGCTTGACGGTCTCTTTTACATTTTGTATAAATTTGAAATTACTGGAACACTATGGAGAATTCTGCGTTTATTATACAACTCAATGGTATCATGTGTTAGGGGTGCTGGCTTAAAGTCTGATGTATTTCATGTCAAACAAGGCGTTGGCCAGGGTCGAGTCATATCTGTATGACTCTTTACGCTCTATAGTATTGGTTGGTTGGTTTGTTGTTTAACGCCGCACTCAGCAACATTCCAGCTATATGACGGCGGTCTGTAAATAATCGAGTTTGGACCCGACAATCCAGTGATTGATATCATGAGCATCGATCCATGCAATTGGGATCGATGACATGCATCAACCAAGTCAGCGAGCCTGACCACCCGATCCCGTTAGTCGCCTCTTATGACAAGCATAGTCACCTTTTACAGCAAGCATGGGTTGATGAAGATCTATTCTACCCTCGATCTTCACGGGTCGTTTACGCTCTATATTAATTACTTTTTGTATCAACTGGACAACATCCTTGCACCACTCGTGTAGCCATTTGTACAACGTTTCATCTGAAAGATGATAATGCACGTGCTCATCGTGCCGGTGTTGTGACCCAATTTCTCAAACAGCAAAACATCCATGTCATGCCATGGCCAGTACTGACCTTTCCCCTATTGAACACGTCTGGGACGTCATTCGCAGACGTGTACGTCACAGTCAAAATCCACCCACAACTCTAAATGAACACGGTGTTGCTCTCACTTAGGAGATGTCCGGGTGGACCATTGACCTTTTGGGTTTTTATCCACAGGGGTTTTAGTCTGTACCCCGAGTGAATATCCGAAACAGTGACTTTCTATAATATACCAGTGTGTGGTGTATTCTTTAATGCATAAGATACATGAGCTTATATGTATTGATAGTGATATGATGACGTTGATGAATTTGAATAGGCTGACTACCCATGAAGATCCGGGGTAGAATTTATCTTCAGCAACCCATGCTTGCAGTAAAAGACTTGTCGCCAGAGGAGACTAACGGGATCGGGTGGTCAGGCTCGCTGACTTGGTTGAAGCATGTCATCGTATCCCTATTGTGTAGATCGCTGCGCATGTCAATCACTGGATTATCTGGTCCAGATTCGATGGTTAAGGCTGTAAAATTACTGAGTGTGGCGTTAAACAACAATAAATAAACGACGTGGCTAACTGGTACATGCACAGTGACATGTAATACGTACCTGATGTTTTGACGTAGCTGAGCGGGACATGTTTGTCCAGGCTGTATATATTGACGCTGCGGAGACGGCCCAGCTCACCACCTTCCTTCATCTTGTAGATGCGGGTGAGGTCCGGGTCAAACCGCCTTACGAGAAAGATACGGTCAGCGTCATGGTCAGGATCAGTTGATAGACATGTCTGTTTAGCATCGTCTATATACGTCTATTTACGTCTATGGAGGAACGATGTGAAAGTGACAAAAAACATTGATGAAAGGAGTTTTTAGTTAGGGTGCCTGCATACCTCTTCTCCTCTCTCTTCTCTCTCTCTTCCTCTCTTTCTTTCCCTGTCTCTCTACCTCTTATTCTTCACCTCTCTTTCTCTCATTCCCTCTCTCTTCATCTTTCTCTATCTCCTTCTCTCTCGTCCCGCCTCTCTTCCTCTCGATCCCTCTATTACTCCCTCTCTCTCCTTCTCTCTCTCTCTTCCCGTCTCTTTTTCTCTCTTTCTCCCTCTCTTCCTCACTCTCTTCCCCTTTCTCTCCCTCTTCCTCTAACTCCCTCTCTTTCTTCCCCTGTCTCTTCCTCTCTGTCGAGGCGGCACGGGTGGCCCAGTCGTCTAAGGCGCCGGGATTGTGGGTTCGAATCCCGGTTCGCCCCGATTATGTTTCTAGGTTTGTCAGCACCATACCCGTGCTCGTGGGTTTCGCCGAAGTCGTAAACGTCTGAGACCTGCATCACTTCGGGCTTTCCTCCCGCGCTATAACTGGAATAGTGTTAAAAGCGGCGTTAAACCCAACTCACTCACTCACTCATTAGTTGGGATAACATGAAATATTGATAACGAAAGTATGAAACCCTGGCCAATGTGGGAGATGAAGACACAGTAAAGTTAACCCCGACCAAGGTGGGAGATGAAGGCACAGTAAAGTTAACCCTGACCAATGTGGGAGATGAAGACACAGTAAAGTTAACCCTAACCAAGGTGGGAGATGAAGACACAGTAAAGTTAACCCTGACCAATGTGGGAGATGAAGACACATTAAAGTTAACCCTGACCAATGTGGAAGATGAAGACACAGTAAAGTTAACCCTGACCAAGGTGGGAGATGACGACACAGTAAAGTTAACCCCGACCAAGGTGGGAGATGAAGACACAGTAAAGTTAACCTTGACCAAGGTGGGAGATGAAGACACAGTAAAGTTAACCCCGACCAAGGTGGGAGATGAAGGCACAGTAAAGTTAACCCTGACCAAGGTGGGAGATGAAGACACAGTAAAGTTAACCCTGACCAATGTGGGAGATGAAGGCACAGTAAAGTTAACCCTGACCAATGTGGGAGATGAAGACACAGTCAAGTTAAGGTGGGAGATGAAGACACAGTCAAGTTAACCCTAACCAAGGTGGGAGATGAAGACACAGTAAAGTTAACCCTGACCAATGTGGGAGATGAAGACACAGTAAAGTTAAGGTGGGAGATGAAGACACAGTCAAGTTAACCCTAACCAAGGTGGGAGATGAAGACACAGTCAAGTTAAGGTGGGAGATGAAGACACAGTAAAGTTAACCCTGACCAAGAAACATGTCCTCTGTTCACAGCAAAGTGCATGCCCTCTGTTCACAGCAAGGTACATGTTCTCTGTTCTCAGCAAGGAACATGTCCTCTGTTCACAGCATGGTACTTGTCCTCTGTTCACAGCAAGGTGCATGTCCTCTGTTCACAGCAAGGAATATGTTCTCTGTTCACAGCATGGTACTTGTCCTCTGTTCACAGCAAGGTATTTGTCCTCTGTTCAAAGCAAGGTACGTGTCCTCTGTTCACAGCAAGAAACATGTCCTCTGTTGACAGCAACGTGCATGCCCTCTGTTTACAGCAAGGTACATGTCCTAAGTTCACTGCAAGGTATTTGTCCTCTGTTCACAGCAACGTACATGTCCTCTGTTCACAACAAGGTACATCTCCTCTGTTCACTGCAAGGAACATGTTCTCTGTTCACACCAAGGTACATCTCCTCTGTTCACACCAAGGTACATGTCCTCTGATCACAGCAGGGGCGGCCGGGTAGCCTAGTGGTTAAAGCGTTCGCTCGTCACGCAGAAGAATCTGCCAGTCACTGATTCATAATCCCTTGTAACCGGAAAATGAATCCCAAAATACCGGCAAAATAAATATGCATTATCACCTATGTCCGTAATAAGGTTTTTATTTAGATGGCGATACACCAGGCTAGACCATGGTGACAAACATGTCTCTGATATCGTCAAATAGGGAAGCGAAACCAACACAGATTGAGTTTGAGTATCATTGTCCGGTATCTATTGCCTGCAACATAACCACACTAACGTCTATCCCAATGACGCACACAACACATACACCGTTATACACGTGGTTTACTGATCACGTTGTATCATTATAGGCACAATTGACGAATAGTGAAATAGATAGAGAAGTATAAGCTATGTAATATAAATGTGTTATTTATAGTGTGAAAACTGTGTGTTATATACACTACATGACATCAATATTTTTATAGATAGTGTCAGATAGTATACACTCAATAGTACAATATCCATAGTGTTAAATTAACGAACTGCATCTAAAATGTAGTGCCATGTAGGAACTCAAGACGGAATGCATGAAGATCCGGGAAGAATAGGTCTACAGCAACCCATGCTTAAAGGCGACTATGCTTGTCGCAAGAGGCGCCTTACGGGATCGGGGGGGCGGGGGGGGGGGGGGGGGGGGGGGGGGGTCAGGCTCGCTGACTTGGTTTGATGCATGTCATCGATCTCAATTGCGTGGATCGATGCACATGATGTCAATCACTGGATTGTCCGGTCCAGACTCGATTAATTTACAGACCGCCGTCATATACCTGGGATATTGCTGAGTGTGGCGTTAAACAACAAACAAACAACACGGAATGTTTAACAGTTTGTTCAAATAAGGACGATATTCTTTCACATCATCCTACGGTTTCACTATTCCGCGAGATACATTATTGTTCTTGCATGATTGTATCTATTAATGTCCTGGTATGTGTCGTCAGATGTGCCTGTAGTCAGAACTGCATATTTATTGCATAGGGGCACGTAGAGAAGCCATTCGCTAGTCACTATATTTTAGATACTGGTGATCCTTCTTTTTGATCTATGGTGATCCTTCTTGTTGATCTATGGTGATCCTTGTTGCTGTTGATCTTTGGTGATCCTTGTTGCTGTAAATCTATCGTGATCCTTGTTGTTGTTAATCTATGGTGATCATTCATGTTGTTGATCTATGGTGATCCTTTTTGCTGTTGATTTAAGGTGATTCTTGTCAATGTTGATCTATGGTGATTCTTGTTGCTGTTTATATACGGTGACCCTTCCTGCTGTTGATGTACGGTGATGCTTGTTGCTGTTGATCTGTGGTGATCTTTCTTGCTGTTAATCTATGGGGATCTTTCTTGCTATTAATCTATGGTGATCCTTCTTGCTGTTAATCTATGGTGATCCTTCTTGCTGTTAATCTATGGTGATCCTTCTTGCTGTTGCTCTATAGCTCTTCGGGTACGATTGTCTCATGCATCTATCTTGTGATCCTTGATTTGTCGCACGACTTGTGCTTTTGGATGGCCCAAAAATAAAAAAGATTCTCAGACCTGCATCCTTTCTGGCTCAATTGGGGCTGGTCGGGTAGCCTAGTGGCTAAAGTGTTCGCTCGTCACGCAGAAGACCCGGGTTCGATTCCCGACATCGGTACAATGTGTGAAGCCCATTTCTGGTGTCCCCCGCCGTGATATTGCTGGAACATTGCTAAAAGCGGCGTAAAACCATACTCACTCCGACATCCAGGTACTATGTTGTGTTGTAACTGACGGGCAAAAGAACTTGAAAATTGGATGTGACCCAAACAACAGTCGCCGTAACACTGCAAACTTAAGGTGGGAACTCCTACGGAACCCGTACCAAATTCATCACCATCGAAAAGACAGTTTTTGGTTTCACTTTTAGCCACCATTAACTATAGATGTATACACTGTGTATACATCCTTTTGCCTGGCATTTATTACTGCAGACCGCTGTCATATAGCTGGAATTTTGCTGATTGCAGCATATTCAACAAACAAACAAACAAACAAACAAACAAACAAACAAACAAACAAACACTACTGCTCAAAGTGGTATAAAACCAAGCTCATTCACTCAGTATTGCCCTTAATAGATGATGATCTACATCTATATAATGACGCAAGTTTCCATCAAAACCTGTTTTGCAGCAATTCTTTTATGTAAGTCGTCTACAACCGGTGACCTACATGCTGTTCATCGCATTAGCCTGTAAATGTAGCGTCTTATTGCATTTGAATTTGCCCTATCAGAACAATTGCTGCAGACGCACCTGCCGACTTGTCAGCATGTCTATCGTCCCGCTGATCACTCATCCTGAGACGTGACTCACACATACCTTCCTGTCAAGTACCTGTGCTGCCAATAACAACCCTTGTGAGGGACGCTTCATGTGACCCCCTTCTTAAATCATAATCCGCGTTAGTCCAATATAACGCTCATTTTCACTGATTAAAAAACAGATGTAGAAAAAGACAAAATACATACAGTCAGGAACTGGATGTAGGCGCAAGTAGCGTCTGAATTCATATAAATACAAAAATGAGGCGCTTAGCTGTATATATTGTGCATATACATGTGTGAAATTATGGCTAATAGACTGCAAGCGTATGTCGCACACGGGCCCGACCAGGCTATTTAATGTGTTTCCAAAAAGGGGAAAAGTGAGTTTGTGTGTGTGTGTGTGTGTGTGTGTGGGGGGGGGGGGGGGGGGGGGGGGGGGGGGGGGGGGCTTTAGGGGTTGCTTATATAGTAATTTTGAGATTTGGAAAGAATGCCAAGAGTGGGTGGGGGACGAACTTAGGGAGCTGTGTGTGTTGGGTGGTTGTTAGATAAGGTAGTTTTGGTTTTATTATTTTATTTGGGGTTTTAATGCGACTAATTAGTCCTGTTTTAATTAGGTATAAACCTAAGGCTTTGAATTTGTCTCATTTATTTTGTTGATTTAGGATTGATTCTAGTGTAAGTCCGGTTTTAAGATTTAGGGTGGTCTGTAGTGTTGTTCGGTGTGTTCGGTAGTGTGTGCAGTGAATGAGTACGTGTTCTGGTGTTTCTTGTTGTTTGCAATGTGGGCAGTTTCCTGTTGTGTGTAAATTAGCTATTTTACGGTGATTATTTAGTTTGGTGTGGCCTGTTTGTAGTTTAGTAATTATTCTGTCGAATGTTTTGGATGGGTGTAGTATTTTTGGTTTATTTAGTTGTTTTTTTTAGTACTTTCCTGATTTGGCTATTTAAGTTTTGGTATATATTTTGCCATTTTTTGTTGATTTTTTGTTTGGTTAGACTTTAGATTTCTGATTTGGAGCTGGGAAAGTTTAAGCTTATTTCTGGGAGTTTAAGGGATAATTTTGCTGCTGTATCTGCCTTTTCATTTCCAATATATTCCTACGTGGGCGGGGGTCCAAATGAACTCTATTTGTTTACCTGCCCTAGTTAAGTTGTTTGAGCTATTGAGTATTTGATTTATTAGTTTAGGGTGGTTTTTAGTGTTTTTATTTTTGAGGGCTTGTAGTCCACTGAGGGAATCGGTTAGGATGAGGATTTTTTGTTGTTTTTTAGATTGCTGATTGTGTAGTGCTGAGACAACTAATAGGTCTCAAGATTGAGTATTCGGCTGGATGGCAGCTGCCATTTAATTACAAAACAGACAGTCGTCTAGACGGCTCACATGTAAGTGCGCCGACATGTGCCTAAGATCATAAAATGGACAATCTTTGGTTACATCTAATTTATTGTTGTCTCACGCGAGAGCTGTGAATAATTCTGTTCATTGAACAATTGGAATTCAGGAAGTTATCAATAATTGTTTTACTTAACATAAGATAAGATAAGTTGTTTACAACATAATATTATGATGTCAGGACGTACTACAGTCAAAACCATATATTTTAAAATCAATTTAATGACAGACTATGATTTCCAAGTCCCGATTAGCAAATCAATGAGGTATCAGTTTCACCACATGTGCACAGACCGCCTATACTTATATATATATTTTTCATAACTATTCTCCAGTTAAAGTCCTATCCTCTTATAAAAAAATCTGTGAGAGTGATCATCATCAACGAAACTCATTCTCGTCAAAGAATACAGAACAAATGAAGAATCAGATGCATACAGCTGTTCAGCTGTATTTTCGATCAGTTTTATATGTATACAAAATCCTGTGTTTCATGCGCACCCCGGCTCATAAGCAGAATACAGACAAATGAGGCCCCGTGATCAGCGGAGCGTGAACAACATGGAAGCCGCCTTTCGGCCGCACCGAACAGTCAAGCTGCGATCTCGGAACTGAATCCAATTACAAGGGGAGACAAGATTACTTCCCTTACTCAAACATGATCGTTGCTCAGAAATGTTCAAATCTATCTTCAGTAAATCATGAAATTAATGCGAGCATGACATTTATGCGAAAAATGCGATCGTCAGTCCCTCTGATTATTTTAATATGTTTCATTTCATCATGATAAAAAAGTTAGTCACTTATAAGGTTACCACGTTGAAAATGGAAACGATCGTTAACAAAAACAACAAAATGTATTCTCTCATCACTCAGCCTAACAGTGATATAACTGCAAATTAAACAATCAAGTACGCTAAAGTATTACACATGGTGGTTTGAGGACCAGGGGCACTTTGAGTTTGACGGGTGTGATCAACTGGTCAAGTAACATCACGGTTTGTATATTTACGTTGATTGGACAGTCTAGACTGCCGCCAACTAATCATCACTGGACAAAATATCATCCATTTCAAACAATCCAAAACTTGGAAATACCACCATTCCAAATGGAAATATGACCATTCCAAAATTTGGCAAGGTCATATTTCCAAGCTTGGATTTGTTTGGATATGTTTGGATACAACATGTCATAATCATATCTGTTAAACGTTTTACAACTTTTGACCTTATGTGAGATTAGTAATGACATGAAAGTAAATAATTAAGAGTATTTTGGCGCTATTTACCACGAAAAGACCAAATTATGAGCAAATTTAACTAAACGAATTTCTGTCATTTAAAGTGGCTACTCTTTATATTTATTTTCTTATCTTCCTTGTCTATAATCATATGACATTGCTGGAAATTTTATAATTGGTCTGGAACTATCTGACGGTAATTCCAAACAGAGAACAAGATTTCGTCAAATGAATCATTGAGCCAGGAATGCACCGATTTAAATGCTGACAAAATGAATAAACATATCTGGAACAGAGTAGACTGTTCATGCGGACAATTATATGCTACGTCTATTGCCAATGCCCATGTTATAGCATTTGTTTCATATAAAAGATAGAAGCCAAATAAATTAGTTGTTATGAATTAGATTTACCTCTGTGACATATCACGCAACTGAATATCAAATAACCAATTACAGTAATTAACCTATACATGGACCATGTATGCAGTGAGTTCTTTATACAGAGAAAAGTGAAATTCAACAGTTGGCAATAGTTGACCATTTCAAAGCGTAAACAACGACCATATGAGCGTTATTGTGATTTGCACAGTATTTGTTATGGTTGAATAGTACAACTTTCGGTGAAAATATCATCCCTGAAGCCTAACATGACCCAACAATGTATACAGACAGTTAATGTACATATGAGGGAAATTCATTTCTCTTTAATTTTGTACTTGACCACTGAATAAGCAATTAGTATACAGTCATTCATATCAGCAACGAATGACTTTTACCAATGTTGAACGCAGAGGGTAATGTGTTTTTATTGCGTATTCCAATGGGACTATGGTCAACATTCAAGACCACTGTCCCTCGACAAATCATCAGTAGCTTGTAGCGCACACAATAACTTAGTCTGCACCTGTATGTACCTTGTTTGTGAGTGTGATTGAAATGTGTTGTGGGTGGTTCACCACTTAAAGTGAGATCAAGGCGATGTTAATAACGTATGCTATCCCATGTTCTACGTTTGAAATATCAACAAAAATAACAGAGATTATCCGTACTATTGAGACCCGTGAAGATCAGATGTGAAGATTAAGGTGTCTTGCAACATCGCGTTGACTCGATCCTGCTTCAAGAATTCCAATTGCTCGAAGACGCTCATTTTCGGACAGGTGTGGCATTTCGCAATGTTGAATAATTGCGTAATTTTGTTGTTTTTCTGAGTGGTTGTCAGCACGATGCTAAACAATGCATATGGAATCCCGTTCACGCACATGTTTTCATACCCATTCTTGGGTAGTGAAATGCATGGGGCTTGCATAAAAGTCAACTTTTGCATGGAATGCATACTTTTCTGTAGCAGTTTCGATTTTGTGACTTGATTCCATACATGTACTACAATATTGAAAACCAAATTTTACTTGTTTGAAAAATACACTGATATAGTGGTGTGACAGGAACTTTTGTTGTTGAGTATACTATTCACAACAATTATATTTTTTAATTGGGACCGCCTCCGTGGTCTAGTGGTAGAGCGTTCGCCGCGTCAAATCAAACTACGTTAAAAGATGATACTTGTTGTAACCCTGTCTGGCGCTCGGCATTATGGGTCTAAAACAAGGACTGGTCGGCTTGGAGTATATTGTGTCTGAGTGGGGTATTCATGTTAAACTGGGGCATGGTATCTCAGTGGGATAGCACTATAAAGCGACATCAGTCCGGACTAGTACAAGCAGCCACACACACACACGTGTAAGCACGTCGCAATATAAGTGCAATAATATTGGACGTGCAAGCAAACCCTATTTCACCACCCCTTTTAAAGTGTCTACTTAATAGTCGTTTAACGTCCATAAAATTACCATCAAACAATTCACTTCATTGACAAGGATACGCAACTTGGTCGTTATGTGATGTCCGCAGCAAAACATTATTGAATTCCTTGTGAGGCTCCAAACGTTTCTAATCGCTGCCGTGGTCTCTTGGTAGAGCTTCCGCCCGGAGAGCGGGACGGGGTTCGATCCCCGGACGCGTCATACCAAAAGACCTTATTATAAGATAGTACTTGTTGTTACCCTGCGTTTCTCTTTGGGGCTAAAACAAAGACAGGTCGTCTCAGAGTCAGTATACTGTGTCTGAGTTGGGTATTGATGTTCAACTGTTGCATGGTATATAGGTGGGTTAGCATTATAAAATATAAGGACTTGTACGAACAGCCAGACACACACGCGATAATTTAACGCGACATTTAACCCTATTTCACATCACCTCACCTCAAAACTTTTCTGTCAACACTCATATGTCCTTCCAAACAGAATGCATCAGTTGTTTTACTAAGAGTCAGATTAGTCCATTTCCACATACAAGCTGATGTAACCGGAAACACAACCAAGTCTCGCAACAACCACCACCACCCTACCTCTCCCCCTCTATCCACCACCCTCCCTCCGGCTACATAACCAAGTAACGCAACAACCACCACCACCCTACCTCTCCCCCTCTACCCACCACCCTCCCTCCGGCTACATAACCAAGTAACGCAACAACCGCCACCACCCTACCTCTCCCCCTCTACCCACCACCCACCCTCCAGCTACACAACCAGGTCTCGCAACAACCACCACCAACCTACCTCTCCCCAAACCCTCCCTCCAGCTACACAACCAAGTCTCTCAACAACCACCACCACCCTACCTCTCCCCCCACCCTCCCTCCAGCTACACAACCAAGTCTTGCAACAACCACCACCACCCTACCTCTCCCCTTCTCGCACCATCCTCCGTCCGGCTACACAACCAAGTCTCGCAACAACCACCACCACCCTACCTCTCCCCTTCTCCCCCTACCCTCCCTCAAGATACACAACCAAGTCTCGCAACAACCACCACCACCCTACCTCTCCCCTTCTCGCACCATCCTCCGTCCGGCTACACAACCAAGTCTCGCAACAACCACCACCACCCTACCTCTCCCCTTCTCCCCCTACCCTCCCTCAAGCTACACAACCAAGTCTCGCAACAACCACCACCACCCTACCTCTCCCCCTCTACCCACCACCCTCCCTCCGGCTACATAACCAAGTAACGCAACAACCACCACCACCCTACCTCTCCCCAAACCCTCCCTCCAGCTACACAACCAAGTCTTGCAACAACCGCCACCACCCTACCTCTCCCCCTCTACCAACCACCCTCCCTCCAGCTACACAACCAAGTCTTGCAACAACCACCACCACCCTACCTCTCCCCTTCTCGCACCACCCACCCTCCAGCTACACAACCAAGTCTCGCAACAACAACCACCACCCTACCTCTCCCCCCACCCACCCTCCAGCTACACAACCAAGTCTCTCAACAACCACCACCACCCTACCTCTCCCCCAACCCTCCCTCCAGCTACACAACCAGGTCTCGCAACAACCACCACCAACCTACCTCTCCCCCGACCCTCCCTCCAGCTACACAACCAAGTCTCTCAACAACCACCACCACCCTACCTCTCCCCCCACCCTCCCTCCAGCTACACAACCAAGTCTTGCAACAACCACCACCACCCTACCTCTCCCCTTCTCGCACCATCCTCCGTCCGGCTACACAACCAAGTCTCGCAACAACCACCATCACCCTACCTCTCCCCTTCTCCCCCTACCCTCCCTCAAGCTACACAACCAAGCCTCGCAACAACAACCACCACCCTACCTCTCCCCCTCTACCCACCACCCACCCTCCGGCTACATAACCAAGTATCGCAACAACCACCACCACCCTACCTCTCCCCAAACCCTCCCTCCAGCTACACAACCAAGTCTTGCAACCACCACCACCACCCTACCTCTCCCCTTCTCGCACCACCCTCCCTCAAGCTACACAACCAAGTCTCTCAACGATCACAACCACCCTCCCTCTCCCCCCACCCTCCCTCCAGTTACACAACCAGGTCTCGCAACAACCGCCACCACCCTATCTCTCCCCTTCTCCCCCTACCCTCCCTCAAGCTACACAACCAAGTCTCGAAACAACCACCACCGACCTACCTCTCCCCCCACCCTCCCTCCAGCTGCACAACCAAGTCTTGCAACAACCACCACCACCCTACCTCTCCCCTTCTCGCACAACCCACCCTCCAGCTACACAACCAAGTCTCGCAACAACAACCACCACCCTTCTCCCCCCACCCTGCATCCAGCTACACAACCAAGTCTCGCAACAATCACAACCACCCTCCCTCTCCCCCCACCCTCCCTCCAGTTACACAACCAAGTCTCGCAACAACCGCCACCACCCTACCTCTCCCCCCACCCTCCCTCCAGCTACACAACCAAGTCTCGCAACAACAACCACCACCCTACCTCTCCCCCTCTACCCACCACCCGCGTAGTAGCCTCTTGCATTGAATATGTGAAATACGTGAGTGATTGAATGTGTTATTTTAAACCACAACCTGCAATAGTCAAGCTATATGGCGACGATCTGGTTTATGGTCGAATATAAGGTGTGCAGCCATCGGTCGTCGTTTACAGTGAACACGTCCCATTTTAATTCAGGAAACCCAAAAGTCCAGAAACTCTACGCTCTTTGCCCAGTCTCGGTTAAAGGTATTTACAAAATTAAACAAACCGTTTTCATGGGAACATACCAAGGAAGAAAAAATGAAAAAAAAATTGTTTAAAAACTCAATATTTAGACTATGTCGCCCATGGGCCTGCCCATGGGCGAAGTGTGGTCCATGGGTAGGCCAATGGGCAGGCCCATGGGCGAGAATATGTTCCTTTACTTTACTGTTTCGCAAATACATTTAATGTATTCATTTAAGTATCATGACACAAAATTTAACTCATTTTAACTTAATTCAACGATTTTATAGCGATATTGAAATATTTCGCCCATGGGCGAGAAAAAGGTTTGGCCCATGGGCGAGAATATGTTCCTTTACTTAAAACTCATGATTTTGTTTCGCAAATACATTAAATGTATTTATTCAAGTATCATGACACAAAATTTAACTCATTTTAACTTAATTCAACTATTTTATAGCGATATTGAAATATTTCGCCCATGGGCGAGAAAAAGGTTTGGCCCATGGGCGAGTATATGTTCCTTTACTTAAAACTCATGATTTTGTTTCGCAAATACATTAAATGTATTCATTGAAGTATCATGAAAGAAAATTAACTCATTTTAACTTAATTCAACGATTTTATAGCGATATTGAAATATTTCGCCCATGGGCGAGAAAAAGGTTTGGCCCATGGGCAGGCCCATGGGCGAGAACATGTTCCTTTACTCAAAACTCATGTTTTTGTTTCGCAAATACATTAAATGTATTTATTCAAGTATCAGGACACCAAATTTAACTCATTTTAACTTAATTCAACGAAATTCAGACCGGTGGCAGGCTGCCAACAAAGAGGAGAAAATATCGCAACCCCGACACGAGTGTGCTCAGTCAAACAATGAACTTACGACCGGCAGAAAACAGTTGAGTATGCCGATGCTGTATCTCAGCCGTGTTGGCCTGAAAATTTAAACATGCTAATTAAATCCAAAATCGTATAATTATTTTTAATAGAAACCGTATCTTAATTTGTTCTTGCACTGCATCATATTGTGTATTTCATCTGTATATGTATCATATACTACACTTATAGCGCATATAGCGCATATTCTGCAACAGACTATAATTAATCACCTTATTATTGTCTCTCCACGTACCATGGCTGACTGCACTAACACCCTTTTAACAGTGGACACCGATATCAGTATACATGTAGGTTTTTTGTTTAAAAA
Organism: Haliotis rufescens; assembly: GCF_023055435.1. NCBI lineage: Eukaryota > Metazoa > Mollusca > Gastropoda > Lepetellida > Haliotidae > Haliotis > Haliotis rufescens. The sequence continues at coordinate 39,110,413 of NW_025963780.1, read as the reverse complement.
GGATTATGCAGGAAATTATATGTAACAATTAACTGTGTACTAATTACATGTTTGAATGTTATCAGTTTTACGTTCTGAGATATAATGATGTAAGCATCTTCTAAAATCTTCTAAAAATATAATAAAATACAAAACTCTCTGCCGTATTTTTTGTGGAAATCATTCGATCAAGTAAAAAATGACTGCGTGACAAGACAAATCAACTATTTATACCCGATAAAAGAAACTGCCGTATTTTAGGAACAGTGCTATAACAAGACATTTGAAATTTCTAACAAGAAGATACACTAGAGACAGTGACTAGACTACAGGTACGTAATCCGTATCAATCAAAGGTGTAAAAAAACTGAAAATCATATCTGTCGGAGACCTACCAAATTACCAAGTTTTATCATTACTATATTTATTAGATGCAAATACTTTAGTGATACATTTTTTAGAGGAGAGGGCATACACACAAGTATATTGCTTCCGTGTGTGAATGCAGGTTGTACTTGGTATCTCAGTTCTCAGTTTCATATCGGTTGTATAACTGAATTTGTATATTGAACCATGCGTACAGCATGACAATTACTTGCTATTCGTCAGTTAACAACACACAACACGGTCAAAAAATTTTAGGCACCGCTTTTGCAAGTTATTTAGTACAATAATGTTTTATTAAAATCTATTTCAATTTGTTTTCACCATTTTCCCTATTGACAGTCGTTGTTACGTGCGTCACTAGGTAATTAGTACGGATTGACCTTGTTTATTGTTTCTATACTTTGAGGATTTCTGTGGCAAGTGGCGGACGTAATTCAAACTCCTTCCGCACTGACACCGCATCTAATATATTTGTGTACCGATTACATAACTCTAATGGACAGGGTGGGGTGGTAGTTCACCGGACGACACTGTGTATATTGGGCGGCTCCTTTGATATCTCCTCCAAACATACGTTTATTGTATGACCCCATTAAACGATGATACACATCTCGATGAATATATCAAGGCACTAATTCATCTTTCATAAACATTTTTTTGTCTTTGTGCTTAATATATCCACATATCAACGAACATTTGTAAAACATGTATCCTAAAAAAAATTAACATTTTCAGGCTAGGTATTTGCCCACAGCAACACCTGCATAACTGTTTATTCACGCGTGGTGTGGTAGATCGTAATTGGCCGAGAGCAAGTATTGTAGAATCACCTGTAAATAAGGCCGACACTGTAATTAGATACAACGTACTAATGAGAATTATCATAAGAAGGCTGTTGTTTTTTCTGAGCTGTTACAATTTTCATACCAAAAGTGACAATGCAGTTAAAAGTTGCTTTAGTGTCACAATATTCACTCACGTTTTCCTCAATCGCATTGAAACATAATTCCCACTGGTCAGTTCGAAACCGCATGTAATTAAATAATTATTTCGAGATTTCGTTAGAATGTAAGATATTCGGTTACAGGCCGGCAAAGCCACATTTCGAAAATAGATAGCCCAAATTGATGTGGCTCTCGCGGCAATGGTTATGGTTGCGTGATTGTATAATGTGGCTCTCGCGGCTATGCTGTCAAAACATGCTTTGTGATTCTAACAGGTTACCGTATATAACAAAACAAGTCTTGTTTTCTAATTTTTTATTCAACAAGGATAACATAAAACTTTACATTGATGAATATGAATAGCATATGAATATCATAATGGATTTAATGTCATTACTGCAGATGAAGGAGGTCGCCCACGTGGTCAGCATATTCAATCTCACTCAGGTGTTGGTTCAGGAGCTGGATCTTAAGGGACGCAATACGTGCATCGATTGCCTTGTACTTCTTTCTTCGTTAAGGTTCTGACCACTGGTGAGAGAGTCTCAGGACTGCAACCTCTTTGAGTGACTGCTCTCGCTGAAATAGCTTCACTACCTCCTAGATGTTCGGGTGGCACTTCTTGGCAAGTTTCTTTATCTTGTTGTGCCACACTTCAAGGTGATTGTCGGTACGGTGGCCTTGGTTTTCGAAATGGTTCAAAATCTCTGGCATGAAGGCCCCTCCTTGAACCCAACTGGTTGTCACGTAGTCCATGAAGGCAGTCACTTTAGGGCCAGCAGGAGAGTCAGCAATGGCATCAAGCCACACATCATCCACTTTGTCACGAGGTAGTAGAGGGAGGGCAGCAGCTCTTCTCACCAGCTTCTTCACCTCCTCATCTTCCTTATAGTCCATCACCAGGCCTTGTGTGGGCAGTTACATGAAGTGTGTTTTTTTAATTTTTTTAGGTGGTTATTGAGGTTGGTGTGTCCTGTTTGGAGTTAAGTGATTACTCTGTCGATTTTTTTTATGGATGGAGAATTTTTGGTTTGGTAAGCCGTTTGCTGAGCACTTTTTTGATTTGGCTATTTGAGTTTAGATATAGGTTATGCCATTTTGTTGTGATTTTTTGCTTGTTTACACTTTTAATTTCTGATTTTGAGATGGGTAAGTTTAAGCTTATTTCTGGGATTTTGAGGGATAGTTTAGCTGCTTTATCGGCGTTTTCATTACCGTATATTCCTACGTGGGCGGGTATCCACAAGAAGGTTATTTGTTTGCCTGCCTTGAGCTAAGCACACGCTGAAATGCCTCCAAGGCAATGCCTAAATGAACAGGCCTAAAAAACCAGCCTGAATGCAAGGCGTCCTTTGAAGGATGTGACCCAAACAGCTTACCATAGGCGGCAAAGATTGGGGGTGGGGTGGGCTTGGCAACACCAGGGACGGGATGTGCGCCCATGACGTTACAACATGTTTACATACATTCACAGATGGCAGAGCACGTTGTTGGCGACGAAGTGGCGAGCGTTATGCCAGGGCACAATTCTTTAACTTGACCAGTTTGAGGGTGGTTGAGTTATGGTGTTGGGCGGTATCACACATTACAGGCGAAGTGATTTGGTTATTGTGAATAGACATTTGACAGTCCAGCGATGTGTTGACGAAACGTCCGATCGTTCCATTCGTTTGAAAAATCGGCAGATATGTTGAACTGCAAGATGACAATGCCAAACCATATCGTGCCAAGGTCGCCATCGATTATCTCAGACGAGAAGGTATACGGACATTGGACTGGCCCGGTAAGTAGCTAAGTCCCAGACATGTCACATCTGAAGATCCGGGGTAGAAATGGTCTTCAGCAACCCATGCTTGCCGAAAAAGGCGACTATGCTTGTCGTAAGAGGCGACTAACGGGATCGGGTGGTCAGGCTCGCTGACTTAGTTGATGCATGTCATCGATCCTAATGGCGTGGATCGATGCTCATGATATTAATCCCTGGATTGTCTGGTCCAGATTCGATTATTTACAGACCGGAATATTGCTGAGTGCGGCGTTAAACAACAAACCAACCAACCACCTCAGCATAGAGCATCTGTGGGACCCGGCAACATGGCCCAGCTTGGGGCAGCTCTCGGCTCAAACCTGGGATGTATATACGTTACCTAACAATGTAAATCAGTCCTGTTTGGCACAAACAGATGTTTTTTCTGAGAAATAAGCTTAAATCGTTACTTTGTTTGCTACCTGTCGGCTGGGCGTTTTCAGCTTAAACAATTTTGGGTATCGTTTACGTTTCATGATCACCAACTGCGCAGTTGTATGTTTCATGATAAATGCCTGTTGGTGTCTATGAGTTTATCGTGAGTTTAAGTGTGTATGTTAATGTTATCTCTGGGGGGTAGCACATACCGAAGTCGTTGCACACAAGTAGTTGTGGGAACGTTGCAGCCTCACTGCATCACATCCGGGCTGTGTATGTGCAGTTGTTTTCGTCAAAGTGTGCAGGCATGCGTAATGTCTCTGAATTACATTATAGTTTAAATTGCATATCAAGAAGCTTGAATAACATTCTAAGTGTGCAGGCATGCGTAATGTCTCTGAATTACATTATAGTTTAAATTGCATAACAAGAAGCTTGAATAACATTGGGTGAAGTGAAAGAAACACCCTCTAACTGATGTCCCAGGAAATACATCAGTCACGGCATTGTGAGCTGCACGTTCAAAGTCCAACTAATGTGGGACACTCATTTAAAGGTATCTCTAAAGAACACCACGCTTAATAATTTAAATGTGGGACACTCATTTAAAGGTATCTCTAAAGAACACCACGCTTAATAATTTAAATGTGGGACACACATATAAAGGTATCGGTAATCGGATTAAGTAATTACCCGCTAGAATAGGTGAAATGCACTCAGCTGAAAATGTGGCTCTACCGGCAATAGCCATTTCTGAAATGTTGCTCTCCCGGCTAGACACCCCATGTGCCACCTTTCGCCCATGGGCAGGCCCATGGGCCACACTTCGACCATGGGCAGGCTCATGGGCGATATAGTCTAAATATTGAGTTTAAAAAAAAAAAAAAATCATTTTTTCTTCCTTGGTATTTTCCCATGAAAACGGCTTGTTTAATTTTGTAAATACCTTTAACCGAGACTGGGCAAAGACCGTAGAGTTTCTGGACTTTTGGGTTTCCAGAATTAAAATGGGACGTGTTATATGTACAGCTCACTAAAGAGAAAATAGTGCAGGACTACTTTTGTGACGTCACTTGGTAGCAGGTAGAAGCGGGACAGAGATAGCGTGCGTTGTGTGTTAGTTGAACGGGAAACATGTCGAGGATTATAATAGCAGCAGTTTGTGTTTTGTTTGCAGGTAAGTTCTACAAACTAACGTATAAATATGTGTTTCCCAACTGCCACACAGAAAAAAACGATCGTTTAGCGATTAAACGGTAAACTAAACGGCAAAATGTCTCCACTTTTAAAACGCGTTTAGCGTTTTGTTTCTGAACACTACTTGTTATGACAGGGAGGTTTACCCCGTCGGCGTGTATGATTGCCTCAGTTATCATGGTTATCCGGTTGTCCTTTACAAAGATCTGAAGCATTGGCCCTACTGGCAACTTTGTTTTCTCGGCTTCCTCGTCAAATTCTTTAGGAGACAACTCCTGCAACCAACATATATGCGTGATAAAATATGATAATAATAATAATAATAATAATAATAATAATAATAATAATAATAATAATATCATACTTAATATTTCTATTATTTTTTTCGTGACATTTATAAATCAGTATTGATCTAATACTGACTGACTGAGTATGGTTTTACGCCGCTTTTAGCAATATTCCAGCAATATCACGGCGGGGGACACCAGACTTGAGCTTCACACATTGTACCCATGTCGGGAATCGAACCCGGGTCTTCGGCGTGACGAGCGAACGCTTTAACCACTGGGCTACCCGACCGCCCCTATTGATCTAATAAAGAAAAGAATAACCTAAATCAATACACACACTGGTCTAAAAGAAATACTTACCGCCCCCAGCAATTACCTTTTATCAAGTCTTACAAATAACTCCTTACATGCCGAAAATGTCTAATCTTTGTGAAATGAAATAGAATAGACAAAAGACGGTAAAAGAGTAAAAGACACCTTTGATTTTTTCCAATATAGAGGTGCTTTTCGCTCCTCGGCCCCTGTAATATCCTGTTTCCCTCTCCATATAGCGAAAAGCTTCAATATCTTCCATTAGTTCCTGCAAAAGTCAAAGCATGAATTTATTTCTAAATTGACGTTCAATAATTAAATTGAATAGTGATCATTTCCAATATAAAGTTTTAGTAATTTTGCTAATCTGAAATAATGTGTTTTAGTCTTACATCAGCTTCGTCAGTGGGGGCCATGATTTCCTTCACGGCGTTGAATAAATCATTTGTTGATTTTTCCACTGACCTCCAAATTTCCCCACCTATCATTAATTTGATCTCCATGAAAATCTGCAATATATGAAATAATAGATGTAGAATACGAGAAAGCTGCTGCAGTGCATGTCACAACAAAGTTTCGGTCATGTTTGTGATATCAGACAAGGTGTTGTTCATAGTTTAAAGGATTACTTGTGGCGTAGAAACACACTGAACAAGTAACATTATTCATTCTTTCCATAACATAAGAATTAGGACAGGCAAAAACAAGTTTTTCTGTGATAGACCTACAAGACCATGCACCCCACCAGAGAAGAAAAAAATCCACAAGTAGCAACACCGCTGCTTTCTTAATCAACTTCAAATGCATTGTATTTACAATAAAAATGTATGTAAATCTTCATTCTACATATCCCTACATCGTACTGATTCAATTTATTGCCTTAGATGTTGACCAAATATATGTTTTAACTGCCAAAGTAGAAAATAGAAAAAATCACCTGGAAGATCCTCACTGTGGTGTAAGATGGCGTCTCCGTCAAGGGTAAAGGACGCGTCGAAAGGGCAAGGTCACAGGCGGGATAACTCTTAATCTACACATTTGTCGTTTAGAAACTAAACAGGTGATGAGCCTTTAAATCATACATGACAAATGTGTCCAAAACTATTTATTCACATTAGTTTTTGTTAAAATAGAGACAGTACCACTTGTTTCTTTAATATAATAACTTCTGGAATATTTTGTAAATATAAACGATATGTGTTTAGAAACTAAACCACTATGTTCATATACATATAGAAACTAAACTATGACACTTAGAAACTAAACATGCATGTTTAATCAAACTAAATACACTTCGTTTAGAATGGTGGCGTTAAAAATTCAAACTAATTTTATAACAGCTACACAATAGAAAATGCAGTTGTAGAAGTCCACAGTATGTTTAGATATGTGTTGGGTTATTTGTATGGTCACTGAGAATATGTTTTGATACTGGAATCTATCTGTTACTTAAATCACCCAAGAAAGAGTAAATTCGTAAAGAATTCAGTGAACAGGTTATATTTCCGACAACTATATCCATAGTATTTCCTCTATTATTAATACTTTGTTAATTTGAAAAAAAGTTCTTTAAGGCTTCCTTTTAATATTTGCTTTATATGTGTATTAAACAGTAAATGTTTAATATCTAAACGGTACCGAGTAAGGCGACTTAATGGAAATTGTTTAGATATTAAACGTAAACGATTTGTTTCTAAACAAAATCCGTTTAGTTACCTAAACGATCTAAACACCCATTTTTTACAGTGCAGTGTATATCATCATGCATTTACTGAACACACCTGGATTTACACCTGCCGGTTTCAAACGCGCGCCATGTCTATCTAGCAGCGTTACATAACAAACAATTTTGTTTGTGTCATAACATAACAATGTGACATAACGACCCCCCCCCCCCCCCCTCTCGTTTTTTATGTACATGCTACCCTCTTTTGTTCTTGCAGTTGGGGTTGTGATCAGTGTACTTGTAAAGTCTTTATCATGTTTATTAATACATCTGGGTTGGGAAGATCTGATGACATGGGGGTGATTCATCAAGCAATAGTCATTCCCATGTTAATTCTTGTCATAGCAGGGGGCACGGGTGGCCCAGTCGTCTAAGGCGCCGCGATTCGCTGTGCAGAGTTGCGTCCCTTGGCACGCCAGAAACCTATGATTGTGGGTTCGAATCCCGGTTCGCCCCGATTATGTTTCTAGGTTTGTCAGCACCATACCCGTGCTCGTGGGTTTCACCGAAGTGGTAAACGTCTGAGACCTGCATCACTTCGGGCTTTCCTCCCACATTAAGCTGACACGCCGTGATATAACTGGAATACTGTTAAAAGCGGCGTTAAACCCAACTCACTCACTCACTCTTGTCATAGCCAATCCTCTAAATATCAGAGTAACAACGATTGGCAACCTAAATTCATCTACTGCTCATCACTTGGCTACCTATAAGTAAATATAGCTGACAACAATATCTGTTGGCTCCTCCTCTTTGCTCCGTACAAAATAAATGATAGGCAAAAGAGGCAAAAGGTAGCCAGTGGTTGAAGCATTCACTTGTCACACCGAAGAACTGGGTTCGATTCCCCATGTGGGTACTATGTGTAAAGCCCATTTCTGGTGTCCTCTACTGTGATGTTATAATATGTAATTTTGATAGAAACGAGTAACTGCATTTAAATTGAAAAGGAGACGCAATGAGATGAGATTCAAAACCTATTGAAAATCTAGACTTGCTTCATTTAGAGCCATAGCCATGATAGCATTACAGTACAAGGCTCAAACATTTCCTTTATCCCAACTTGTCTAACATGGCAAGTAGATATCATTTTGTGCTTGTGATGTAATATTTTCACGTGCCCTTTTAAGTTAAGGTTTTATGTTCTCAGTTATTATTTGTAAGCTTGCAGAATGAAAAACTAATATGGTTAAGGGACCGTGAGAGAGGCTGTAGCTGTTGCGATGGCAATGGTTAATCGTCTATAGTCATAAATATGTTAGTCATTGGCACACTCTAGAGATTACCATCCATTAGAAATCACTTGTTTGAGGTGGATGGTAAAATGCAAACCATTCTGTCATATGCTGATATTCCCTGCTGCCCCTTAACTTCGGATAAGCTGTGTATTTGTGTGAAATATGCAAAGTGAGTCAACATAATCAATGAATTTTGACTTGAATAAATACAGTAGCAGAACAATAATGCAGAACATAATTGCTTAGCTATTACATAACTAATGGCCATTTGCAGACACTACTTACACATGCACATACTACACAGTGAACAAGGAAGAAAAATGCAACTTCTCTCTAATTGTAAACATGGCAACTTGCAGGTATGTCGTTGTTGTGAGCTAGGCACATGTGACAATTGGGGCAGGACACAAAGAGATGCAGTTGAAGTCACCATTTTAAGTAGATTGGGTTTTAAAAAAATGTCTGCTCATTGGTTTGAAAATACCCAAGAGATTATTAATATATTGAATTTGCAAAGAAAGTATCAGTATCCATTATGAGTTCATAACGTGAGAAAATAGAAATACCCAATGGCTAAAAAGATTTTTTTGAGCCCTGTTGCATCCCAGCATTTCAGTATTAGTGTGATATGCATGATGTATGGTGAGTTTGTTTGTTTGTTGTTTAACGCTTCACTCAGCTATACGACGGTGGTCTGTAAATAATCAAGCCTGTAAATAATCATACAATCCAGTGATTGATATCATGAGCATCGATCCAGTAAATTTGGATATGATGACATGCATCTAACTACAATAAGTCACCTTTTACTGCAAGCATGGGTTGTTGATAACCTATTCTAACCCGGATCTTCACAGGTCGTGTTGTAAGGCATTTCAACGTGTGGGGGCCTTGGGCTAGTCATCCAAAGTTGTCTAATATTATTGATAGGGTGATAGCAAGGAATTTTGCTTTGGAAATTGGGTATCCATACAGGGCTGGAGTTATGGAACTTGATTTAACTTGCACCAGGTGCTTTTGACGTGAAAACTAAGTTGCGCCAAACAAAATCAGGTCCAATAAATTTAGAAGAGTTGTAACCATGGTAACACTGATGCATAAACTAGTCTAAATAAATATGATCTCAGATCTCTGTCCGTCATGATTTTACATATTGGCGTATTGCTGTACAACAAAAAAAGGGACATGTTAACATAATTTTTGATGACGTCGAGCCCAAGAAAGCATATAAATTTCACATAACGCAGGGATTGGCTTGAGTTGTGTTGTTGTATGGTACATAAAGCTGAGGGGTAGTGAGTGTGCTCAAAGATCATTATTGTTTGGGGAATGGCGGGTGAGACTAAAATTGTAGCTTTTTACATGATGCACTCGGTGCACGTTGACATACCACCAGTGAAGACTGGGTTTAAAATTGGTCTGCAGCAACCCATGCTTGACATAAGAAGCAACTTATGGGATCAGGTGGTCATGCTCGCTGACATGGTTGATGCATGTCATCGTATCCCATTTTGCGTGGATCGATGCTCGTATCAATCACTGGATTATTTACAGACCGCCATCATACGGCTGGAATATTTCTGAGTGTGGCGTTAAACATCAAACAAACGAAAGCTTGTAGACTTAAACATAAGGTAGCATATTACAATAATCATAACTTTATATGCTAATATACTAACGCTTTAGATAACAGTAGCTGAATCGAGCCCTGCCGTTACAGTAGAAAGTCATAAGTAACTTGTTCATACAGTTAGTTTCCAGAGATATCATGCTAATGTCTCCTTACTTGTTACAAGGGTTCGAGACCCGTGAAGATTCCGGGGTAGAGTAGGTCTTCAGCAACCCATGCTTGCCATAAAAAGTGACTCTGCAATTCGTAAAAGGCGACTAACGGCATCGGGTGGTCAGGCTCGCTGACTTGGTTGATGCATGTCGTCGATCCCAATTGTGTGGATCGATGCTCATGATATTAATCACTGGATTGTCTCTTCCAGACTCGATTATTTACAAACCGCCGTCATATAGCTGGAATATTGCTGAGTGCGGCGTTAAACAACAAACAAACAAACAAACAAATACAAGGGTTCGAAATTCCTTCTATTACTGTGGCAGTGTGGTTGCCTCGTGGTTAAAGTGTTCACTTGTCACCCTGAAGAACCAGGTTTAATTCCCCACATGGCCACAATGTGAAGCCCTTTTCTGGTGTCTCCTGCCACAGTATTGCTGAAATATTGTTAAAAGTGACATTAAACCATACTCACTAACTGGCTTGTATTAATGTGCAAATGAAAGGGTAAGTTCTTAAGGGCGGATTTAAAAATGTACTGTCGCCTTAATGACACCATTCGGAATCTTATTCTGTGTAATAAAAACACCTTGTGATGCTTTTTGTCATGTGATGCCCATGCTTAAGTTACTTCTGCACAAATATACTGGACAAACAGAAACATGCATAATATACAGAAATTCAAATAAGCTATTACTTTTTTCATTGAAATGCATTCTGGTTGGCACATTTGAGTCCCAGAGGGCACAGCTGCACATCCATATGCTCTGTCACACTGCATGCTCTGTCACACTTGATCATGTTAAAAGCAATCTAAAGCACTGATCATTGCATGCTCTTGGGCCTTTTCTGTACAACAAACCTGTATCGGCCTTTGAACAAAGCTGGTGCCCATCATGCCAGAGGATGGTCAGGTAGCATAGTGGTTAAGGTGTTCACTCATCACGCCGAAGACCCGGGTTCGATTCCCGACATTCAAGCCCAATTGTGGTGTCCCCCACCATGATGTTGCTGGAATATTGCTAAAAGCAGCGTAAAACCAAACTCACTCCCATCATGCCACGGTTACAATTAGTGCCCTATTCCATACTTACCATGCTTATATATTCAGTGTGGTGTCTGGGTAGTGGGTAGCCTTGTGGTGTTGAAGGTCTGGGTTTGATTCTCCACATGGGTACAATGTGTGAAGCCCATTTCTGTTGTTCCCTGCAGTGATATTGCTGGAATATTGCTAAAAGAGGCATAAAACCATGCTTACTTACTGGATGGTGGGGTAGCCTCGTGGTCATCACATGAAAGGACTCGGGTCAATTCACATGTTGGTGATGCCAAGCCCATTCCCCCCCCCCCCCCCCCCCCCCCCCCCCCCCCCCCGCCCTGCCATGGAATATTGTTAAAAGCCTCAAAGAAATAGTAACTGACTCATTAACAGGTCTAAGTCATTCATTTAGAAACCAAATTCTGCATTTTGAGTTCGATGTGTGATGCAGCAGCATCGCAACACTTAATCATCAGTAAGATCATTCAAACAGACTCAGACTTTTGTCCATTTAAACTAATGCTTGCCGTAAAAGGCGACTGACAGGATCGGGTGGTCAGGCTCGCTGACTTGGTTGATACATGTCATCGGTCCCAATTCCATGGATCGATGCTCATGATCGGGTGGTCAGGCTCGCTGACTTGTTTGATACATGTCAACGGGCCCAATTCCATGGAGTGACACGATTATTTACAGACAGCCGTCATATAGCTGGAATATTGCTGAGTGTGGCGTTAAACAACAAACCAACCAACCGACCATTTAAACTAGGCTTAAACTCTGTAAATTGACAAGCTTATTAACTTAAAGACTTTAAAAATTACTTCACTCGTATGAATGAAGCTTGCATCTAAGATTGTATCGGTAGCTTCTTGTGGAATTGTGTTCATTCCTAGGGTGAAACTATTGCTTTGATTATCGGCAAGTTACATCAGGAGACAGTTGGAAAAATTAAAATTTGCAGGATCTCGTACTGAAGACAGCTTGACATCTGATGTCAGTTTAACCAGAGATGGTACTATCACGTGGTGATAATCTAGCTGGCTTCACTGATTGTGCAGTAAACATTCATCTGAAACCCCTGGAGAATATTTATGGCAATTTGTATCCCATTACACGAATTCTATCCTATTTGTAATACCGTGAACACTTGAATAAACCACACCGCTATGAAAGGGAATTCATTCCCCAATGCAAATATGCTTGGATTCAGTACTGAAATTGTTGTTTGTAAAGGTGTCATGGATGGGACTGTAATTGATAATCAAATAATCTGAAGGATGTTTTCAAATCTCTGAATGGTGCAGATACATGGCAATCCTCATATTGGGGCGGTCGGGTAGCCTAGTGGTTAAAGCGTTCGCTCGTCACATCAAAGACCTGGGTTCGATTAACGACATGGGTACAATGTGTGAAGCCCATTTCTGGTGTCCCCCGCCGTGATATTGCTGGAATATTGCTAAAAGCAGCGTAAAACCATTCTCAGTCAGTCAGTCAATCCTCATATTACGTGATTTTGACAGTCCAGTTTTCGATCCTGTTTAGTGTGTCAAATGTGTCCTATGTGAGTATTGTCGTGTAGTTTGGCTGTCAGCCCAAGTCTCTGTCAGCTTTCTGTTCGACTGCACACAGCAATGACTGCTGTCTGTTGTGCTTCAGTGAGCGGGGGCCACCTCCCACTCACAGTTGTAGGTGTGTAGTCACATGGCTGTGACACAGCAGCAATAGTGCTGACTAACACACACAACATACACTCACCAAGGATTTATCTAGGACTCCAAACTAAGTGCCCATGGCACGCAAAATTGGAAAAACATCAGGTATTTGGAAATTTTAAAATTAAATTGGGTATGTTTACTGTCATTTGTGACAGACTCAGGGCCAAAAGCCTCCCTCTGAGCAGGTCTAGGTGAATCCCTGGGTGCCCTGGTTGTACGAAACAGCTTCGGGGTACGACTGTCGTAGGTCGATGTTAAAGTATGGGAGTTACAATCACCTTAGCACTAAGATAGCTTTGTACAACAGCACCCTGGTAACAGCCTAAGAATAATAAATTCTCACTCATCTACTTGCCCAAACACAAGTAAAAATGATGAAAAGTAGTGACTGACGACACGGTCATATCTTCCTGTTGAGTCAGCTGACAGTTTTCACTTCTATTCATTTGAGTGTGTTGATGAGGGAAGGGAGGTAACTAGGGTAGCATTGTTAAGGAAGCGTGGACAAATGTTTCTTTTGGGGGGCACTTCTACTGCCAGAGATAACTAAAATATTTTTTTAGTTTAGTTCACTTCCAATTCGGGGTAGAGTAGGTCTTCAGCAACCCATGCTTGCCTTCAAAGGTGACTATGCTTGTCGTTAGAGGCGTGGTTAGACTCACTGACTTGGTTGATGCATGTTACTGTATAATAGTATCCCAATTGCGTGATCGATGCTCATGATGTGAATCACTGGATTGTCTGGTCCAGACTTGATTATTTACAAACTGCCGTCATATGGCTGGAATATTGCTGAGTGTGACGTTACACAACAAACAAACAAACAAACAAAATCACTTCCAAATCACTCCTCAACGTGGCCAAATCAGATAACGAAAAAGGAGATGAATTCTTTACATTTCTTCATAACAACAAATTTTCGAATGAATGTTGGCTTAGCTGAAAGTTAATACTGTGGGAACTTTATAGGGGTATAAAAAATTCCATCATAATGTGCTATTGTGATAGCTGGCAGTTCTCTATCAGAATGGGGCGGTGTAGTTAAGCCTACTAGTTAAAGCATTCACTCTCACACTGAAATCCAGGTGTTTGATTCCCACATGGGTATAATGTTTGAAGCCCATTGGTGTGTCAAGCAATGATATTGCTTAAATATTGCTTAAACATGTTAAACTGTTTTCATTTTTTACCTGGGCCCCCACAATTAAAGTCTTGGAGTCCTCTGGACCACCATGGTAAACAACCCAGGTAAATCCCAGTTGTAGATGTAGATTTGTGAAAGTCGAACAATGGACCATGTTCACAACGATTCGCATTGTTACTTTTTTTCATTAGTGGATATTCTTCCTGTTTGCAGATGAATCACAACCCTGAATCATTTGTTCTTAAATTTCAATCGCCTCGATTATGTTTCTAGGTTTGTCAGCACCATACCCGTGCTCGCGGGTTTCACCGAAGTGGTAAAAATCCGATACCTGCATCACTTTGGGCTTTCCCCCCACATTAAGCTGACACGACATGATATAACTGGAATACTGTTAAACGCAACCCACTCACTCACTCACTCTTAAATTTCAGAGATTGAAGATAGGATATTGTAATCCCGAAACATAAAGGCACAGTGAATGTTATGCTATTTATTGCCAGCCGGGAAATACCAGAGAATCTGCACACACTGGTGTTTAACAGTTTCTGTTATTAGCCATGTATTTTACACCAATATGATTTGTAATGTATCACAGTACATTCGTTTTTAATCCCTGTATTGTATCATGGGCTTTTGACCGGGATGCAATATTGAGTCGTTACACCACTGTTGCATTGTGGTTAAGCGTTCTCTCATCACGTCGAAGGCTTGGGTTGATTCCCCACATGGGTTCATTTAGTGAAGCCCATTTCTGGTGTCCCTAGCCATGATATTGCTGGAATATTGCTAAAAGCGGCGTTAATCCAGTCACTCACTCCATCACATGAACAAGTTCAAGGTTTTACTGTTGTAACCATGGTAATGCATTCTTGTGTCTGTTCCAGGCATCAGCCATGCACAAGATAACCCAAGGTTTGACGTCACTGGACCCGATTACGTCAAAGAAGGAGATGAGATTAACTTGTCCTGCACGACAGATGCAGACGTGGAGTTTATGGCATCAAAACAGCTGGCTATTGTCCACAAGAACCTGGTAACCGAAACCGAGACGATCATTTCAGAGCAAATGAGTATTCTTGTTACCCCAGCAGATAATTATATGATCAAGCTTGAAATCATACCCATTGTTCGTGTCACCCTCAAAATAAAGTCAGGTAAGTACAGCGACTGTACAGAGTATTCATGGCAAGAACTTAACTTTACTCCAAAAAGAATCTATAAGGTATTACTGATATTGCACAATATAAATACTACAGAATATGTATGCCATTGTGTTTGGAAAATACCTGTGAAATGCGTATTCAAGTTGTGGATATCTTCATCTTGTTGACAAACTTTACAAAAGTGACACGGCGAATTGTGATTATGAAATGCAGAAATTAGCAACTTATTCGTGCGACAACAAATTGAAACCATTTGTGAACAGGTTCCTGTCTAATATGTGTATTACGCGTACATTGTGACCATAGCAACATCCCATCATAACGGCAGCCACCGACAAAGTTGTGAAAAATTGTGAGTGGGGAGGCAGTTGTGTAGATTCTTATATATTCAGGTTTGTAACAAATTGCAGATGGAAGAACTCATTCAGCATGTTCAGTATATTGTAATACGTATCGCAATCTACAAATCATTATTGCAATAAATTGCACTATGAAAGTCGGGCCAATACCCATCATAGTTATGAGCCAGTGTCCGTCTTGTAAGTCGGATATCATGACATCATACTGTTCGATTTGACATCACGTTTTTCAGACCCATACTGAGTACCAATACTTGAGTCTGGCATCTTCCCGAGGCAAGAGAGTAAACTGACTATAAAAGTCCAGTTTCCACCCTTGCCGAACTAGGCTGGTATTATGGAGTTACATTTTGTCTGGACAAACAAGAGTCTATGCATAGTCCGATCAAAATCGCGCATCGAAATCAAAATCCGGTTCGTAAACTGTCGTGCAGGTTTTGATCGATTGCAGGATTTGCAAAGCATGTGCACCGCCAACTCGTTGTCAGCAGATATTTTCCAAATCTTTTCATGTTTTTAATCAAGGTGCTCACGTGATTTGATGCATTTCGCCATGTAAGACCCATTTTATCACAATATAGATCTTTATTATCGAGCAGATTGTCCTGACTGAGCGCCACCATTTTGTGTGAAGCAAACGTAAGTGATACGAGAGGTGGAATCTGATTGGTCCATAGGAGAGGCTTAGAAGGGACATAATTGGTAATAGCCACTGGTGGCGCAACGATCGAGCCCAGTACATCCAGCCTAGTTCGGCAAGGGTGGAAACTGGACTTTTAAAGTCAGTTAACTCCCTTGCCTCGGGAAGATGGAGTCTGGTGACTGTTACCATGGTCACAAGATAGATCAAATTGTAGAAAATAATTGTTTTTACTTTTGACTTCACAATGAAAAAAATGTTACATTTGTCCCTGATTATGAGCTGAATGTTTGTGTACACACTTTTATATTCGGTTTTGAGTACAAATATTTATATATAATATCACACCCATGAAGATCTGGGTTAGAATAGGTCTTCAGCAACCCATGCTTGCCGTAAGAGGCAACTAATGGGATTTGGTGGTTAGGCAAGTTGATTTGGTTGATGCATGTCGTTATATCCCAATTGCGTAAATCAATACCCATGATATTGAACACTGGATTTTCTGGTCCAGATCGAACATTTATGGTGCACCATCATATAGCTGGAATAGTGCTAAGTGCGGAGTTAAACAACAAACAAACATCCCATGGTCGTATATTCAGCTCAGTGTATTCAGCTTGTGGTTAAAGTGTTCGATCTTCATGACAAAGACCCAGGTTTCGGTTCCCCAGATGGGTACAATGTGTGAAACCCATTTCTGGTGTCTCCAACAATGATATTGCTAAAGGGGTAAGAACCATACTCTCTCACTTACTCATTCAGCTCAGTGGACCATTTTCCTGCTTACTATGAACATTATTTTGAACCTTGTGTTTTTGCTTTATGTAAGAAAATCGGTAGGAAGTCAGCTACCAAGGATATAGTGAACCGTTCTTTGGCCTCTAGTCGGAAGCCCTAGTAAGGTCAGCTAATAATAGTCCATATATGAACATTAAATCTTCTGAAAATAAGAAGAAGAACCATGTTCAGGCCAGTAAAAAGTCACAAGTCTTTGTCAAAGTCTGTTTAATACCGGATTTTGAGATCTTGTAAAATTGTGTGATTGAATTGTTTCCAGCTACTGCTGCTGCTGACGGGGAATACACATGTCGCACACAGAAGACAGAGACCAGTGATGCTCTAGAGTCAGCAACCAAGACGGTGGTTTTCCTCGGTAAGTGAGCCTGGGATAGCATAAGGAGTTTTCAACCAAGTAACTTGATGTTTTAGTTGTGCAAAGCATGTTTTTGTTGAAGATAAAGAAACGATGTTATATTTCAAATGACTAGTAAAGCCCTTAAAGGACTTCCCTGTACCTGCTCAGAGGGCGATATTCTGCAGCAAAAGTTTCCTAAATTTCCTAATTTGTGTAGGGGGCACGGGTGGCCCAGTTGTCTAAGGCACCGCGATTCGCTGTGCCGAGTTGCGTCCCTTGGGCACGCCAGAAACATATGATTGTGGGTTCCAATCCCGGTTCGCACCAATTATGTTTCTAGGTTTGTCAGCACCATACCCGTGCTCGTGGGTTTCACCAAAGTGGTTAACGTCTGAAACCCTGCATCACTTCGGGCTTTCCTCCCACATTAAGCTGACACACCTTGATATAACTGGAATAATCTTAAAAGCGGCGTTAAACCCAACTCAATAATTTGTGTTGATAAAGTTATGACCATGGCGATGTGATGGCTTGATTGAGGTGACTTGTATTGTACTGATCAGAGGACCATTAAGGATAATGATGCATTAATGCTGAATCTGAAATTAAGTATATAAGAACTTTAGACAAATAATAATTTGTAACAGTAACAATTATATCCCAATTTGCCTGCCAAGGGCTCTTAGTTTGGAAGCCAAGATCATGGGGATAAATACCTGTTTGTATTAACATACTATTAACATACTAGCAGGGATTTATCTACATGATCGATGTAGGAAATGTTACTTTTATTGTGTTTATGTCACTAAAGAATATATTCTTAAACCATGTGACTTTTGTAATTTGAGAAAAACAACTCTTTTTGGGCATTGTCCCTGTGGTGTCAACTGCATAAAAATTGGTCCTTTGTGGCATGATGTCAAGTGAAGGAAGTATGCATTAAGCAGATTCTACAGGATAAGTTTGCCCCACAGTACCAAAAATCTGTTCCTCTACTGACTGATCAGGTTTCTGTAGGGTCTGGATTTGACAAATTCCTGAATATGCGACTTAGTTATTTAGGCATGGTCTGGGATTTATCTGGACCTTCTCAGAGACTGAAATTCGGGCCAAATTTGATGCAAATTTCAGTAAAAATACCAAAATTGGAATTAATATTTTCCCTATCCATTTTAATCAAATTGATATAGTCATAGGTCATATTATGGCTTGGTAGACGTGCCCTGTATTTCCCTGTCAACAGGACCAATAGAAAGGAGTGGCGTTATTGTATTTGATAAAATATTGTATTAATTACTGTGAAATTAAGAAGAGAAGGACTTTAAAACAATCCCAATATTGGGCAAAGTAAGTATATTTTCCCAATTTGGTTTCCAAGGGCACTTAATATTGAGTCCAAGATAAATCCCTGGGCCCCGTTCCACAAAGCGATCTTCCACTTTAACGAAGGCTTACAATCACCACAGCGCTTAGATCACTTTGTGGGACAGGGCCCTGCATGTTTGTGTTTCATGTCCAGCAATGACATGTCAGCTCATGTATCTGTGCTTGTCTCCTCAGCTCCCGTGAGTGGCATCGAGCTGACAGTTGATGGGGAGGAAAAAGCTGATGGAGTAACCGTATCATCGAAGTCTAAAACACTGTCAGTGACATGTGAGGCAATGGGTTCCAACCCAGCACCAGTCATTCATTTAATGGCAGGTGACCAGCATCTTAACACGGGCGATGTCACCGTCATCTTGGACAAGGACGG
The DNA here is from genome assembly GCF_023055435.1 of Haliotis rufescens. NCBI lineage: Eukaryota > Metazoa > Mollusca > Gastropoda > Lepetellida > Haliotidae > Haliotis > Haliotis rufescens. Next base: position 39,091,412 of record NW_025963780.1, on the reverse strand, counting down.
AAACACAGAAAGACGGTCATACAAGGCCGCGGTCATCTATGAGCTGGACTTTGATCACAGACTGTTCAATAAGGTACTCAAGTGCCATGCTGAACCGGACCTTCCGGAGGGCGTGACCATGGAAAGCGGAGACCAGACGGTCACCGTCACCCTTGAAGGGATTGTAGGTGAGTGAGTCATGCATGTGTGATACCTGTCAGCTGGAGAAACCAGCAACAAGGACTTGGATATGCCTTTTACCATGTTTACCGCTCCTTGATAATTTTAACTACAGTAAACTATGTTAATAACGAACACGCTTATAACAAAGTGACGGATATAACAATCTTATTTTTTTGTCCCGACCATTTGCTATACATATGCAGTATATGCCTTTACCTTATAACAGACTACGATTATAATGAACTAAATTAGTGGGCCCTTGTACATGTTGTAGTTTGTTATAACCGTAGATTACTGCAGTGCTTATGTTTTTAACATATAAAAAAACATATCATTAATGCCAGTCTTCAAAGCATTTGTTGATACAATGTCATTTTTTAAAAAGACATCGTCTTGTCAATCATCCACGTGCATCATTATCATCAGCAAGAACATCAACATGTCTGTTTTTGACCAATGTAAAGGCAGCATGGAGCGTGTGAAGCAGAGCTACTGATAAGCTGCTTATTTGTGTAAAATACCCTACAAAACTATTCAAAACCCGATTAATTTCAATTAACATGGGAACATGCATTCTATGAAATACTCAAATGTATAAAAACAGCATGCGTAAATTCCCAAATACTCTTTTTTAGCATGCGTACAACAGAGCTAATTTCCGACATTGTCTGAAACACAATGTTGAGCTAATTTAATTTACGAGTCAAGCATATATTTAGAACAGTTATATTCATCTAAAACATTATTTCATTATCTTTTAATCATTTTGGGGAGAACCCAACAGTGATGAATAGATGAGTGTAAAAATATTGGTTACCCAATGAAAAATGTAATAACCCAATTAAAATAGAAACCTTCGAGTAAAAGCTCAATTGTAACAAATGTTATATTTGGGATAACACTTTCTTAGTAAAGTACAGATTCTCGTACTTTTTTGGGTTGAGTCCCGTCTGGGAATCAAACCCACACTTGCCGGAGTGAGGCTGTACTTTACTAAGAAAGTGTTATCCCAAATATAACATTTGTTACATTTGACCACTTTCTAAATGGCATTGTGTATTCATAGCTTTCGGCCATGGGAGCCGTGCCAATTTACACTTGTCAGAGGGGTACTCAAAGTACGTGATCTAGACTACCAGTTTTCGGACTTTCATTATTGTGGAAGCCTCGGTGGCTGAGTGGGTTAGATCGCTGACTTTGTGTGCAGGCGATTAGGTGCCTTTCTCTAGTAAGTGTCAGTTTGAATCCCAGACAGGACTCAACCCCAAAGAGCACGAGAATCTGTACTTTACTCAGAAAGTGTTATCCCAAATATAACATTTGTTACATTTGACCACTTTCTAAATGGCATTGTGTATTCAAAAGCTCAATTGCTCAAAAAGTTATCTGGAGCTTTGGAAATGCTCTTTGTCTCCATCTGCCTCATTTCCTGGACATCTGGAGACAGCTTGAGCTTTATCATTATCATCATCAGCTACTAAAAACAGATCTCCTTGGAATTCTTTGACAACCTCATCCACTAGGCTAAACCCCCTTTTATGTTCGAATGAAATTATTAGTCAAAGGGAGATAACTAGCATTATGACGGGTAAGGTGATGCTTGATTTGTATGTAGGATCATCTCCCAGTGGAGAAGCATTAAAAAATCAGCATTTTTCCGAACTAGTACAAGCAGCCCCACACACACATGCACATCACTATCTAAGTGAAATAATCTTGAACACAACATTAAACCCCATTTCACCTCACCCAACGTCTGTTCCTCATGAATACAAGGTCACGGGTGGCCCAGTCGTCTAAGGCGCCCTATTCGTTGTGCAGAGTTGTGTCCCTGGGGCACGGCAGAAACCTACGATTGTGGGTTCGAATCCCTGTTCTCCCTGATTATGTTTCTAGGCTTGTCAGCACCATACCCATACTTGTGGGTTTCACCGAAGTGGTAAACGTCTGAGAGCTGCATCACTGGTCCAGACTTGATTTGTTTTTTAATAGATTGCCATTATATAGTTTGAATATTGCTGAGAAACAACAAAAACACAAACAAAAAGAAGACATCTAGAAAGTCAACTATCAACTGACGTAAATCTATAGGTGATGTATTTTCCATGTTGCAGACAAACCAATGGTTGCATGCAGCAACAAGACTGCCAGTGCCAATGACCGCCGAGTGATCCTCACTTGCTTTGTGTCCAAGATCCCTGCAGTGAAGTCAGTCATGTTTAATGTTGGCAACCGACATCTGCTGTATCCTGGCAACCAGACAAAATCTCTCACAGAAGTCGTACAAAAGGTATGTATTTGTTTCAGGTCAGATTAGGGAGAAGAAAGAGACTCTTGCATCCATATGTGATGTTGTGTAGGAACCAATGAGGAATCTGGGTTAAAGTTTGTCCCTGTAGCAGCATGTGCTGGTTGCAAGGGGCAACGGAATGGATCTGTTGTTCAGGCTTGACGTGGTGGGTAGCGGGTCAACATACTCCGAAAGCGTGGATCGTTGTTCATAATATCGGTCTGCATCGTTCATTATATGGATTATCTGGTCCCCACTAAAATATTTTCAGACCACTGTCGTATCGCTGTACCATTGTTGACTACAGCAAACAACAAGCCCAAAATCATTTAAAATGTTGTTGTTCCATCTGTCTCCCGAGCAAACACCCTGCCTCAAATCATTTTGTTGCTTTTTTCTGAACTATATACGAGGGATGCATAAAATCCCATGTACCCTGAGTGATCCTGCTACAACGAAGTTATCTTACTGACATGTTTTAATTTGACATTGTAAAAGAATCAACACAAATTCAAAATTGATAGAAAACAGCTGTTTAATTGAGCTGGTGTTAACTTGTGCTATGTAACGTGACTTCCATTGAAGTTGGATGTAAGGGATTTATTCTGTGTCTCAGAAGTTCTTGTGCAGTCTGTATTGCTCATGGCGGGGTATAAGAGATTTCTTTCCCCTATCAGACATTTATTACCCACTAAGGCGGGTTACACAGTATTTTATCAAGATCACATTGACCAATCAGATCTCATCATTCTGACATGGAGGTATGATAATAGTTCATGAACACTGATGCCTTTTCACAAACCGTAAAACTACAAAATAAAATGCCTCTTAACTGAACATGCCCATTTGATGGAAAGAACTAATTTATTGAGGCCTAAGATGGGATGTGTTTCTTCACCTGTGGGTTTGAATTTTTCCAGGATTTTAATGCCACTCACAATGAAGTGATACTGAAGTTCTTCGAGATGGAGGAGTGGCACTTCACAGCCAACATCTACCTGGATGTGAAAGGATTAAATGATCAAGTGTTCCAGTATCCAGTGTATTTGATAAGAGGTAGGTTTCCATGGTTACTTGTAGATACTGGTGATGCTTCTGGGGCAGACTAGCTGAGTTCAGCCATGCTGTATATCCTGCACTAAACACCTCGGTGTCAAGGCCGAGCATGATCTTGTATTAATGCTATCAAGGATACATGCCGACTAAACAGGAATATTGATCCTAATAGAGGCTAGACATAGATTGATATTGTCATACTTGACTTTTGTGTATTTTTATTCAGCTAATAGAATAAAAATGATAAATGTACAGTATTGCAATTAAGCCTTTTTTAAGTATCTGTTTTTTGTTCACCAAAAAAAAACGTCTAATAAAATAGTTGATGAAATAATTGTACAGTATTATAATTAAGCCTTTTTTAAGTATCTGTGTTGTTTGTTCACAAAAAAACACATCTATTGAAATAGTGATGAAATAATATTTGTACGGTATTACAATTAAGCCTTTAAGTATCTGTGTTTGTTCAATTACGGCCATATCATTTAAAGTCAGTTATACTCTGCATACTATTACAATGCTTTTGCATTAGTGGTGGGAACATGGCAATTATATTGGACTTTTAGCTTATTCAGTTTGCAATAGTTACACTACAACAATCACTTGGTGACACATTGACTGAAAGCCCAGGGTGACACATTAACTGCAAGCCCTGGGTGACACACTGACTACAAGCCCTGGGTGACACATTGACTGCAAGCCCTGGGTGACGCATTGCCTGCAAGCCCAGGTCGACGCATTGACTGCAAGCCCTGGTCGAAGCATTTCCTGCCAGCCCTGGTCAAAGCATTTCCTGCAAGCCCTGGGTGAAGCATTACCTGCAAGCCCTGGGTGACACATTGACTGCAAGCCCTGGGTGACACATTTCCTGCAAGCTCTTGGTGACACATTGACTGCAAGCCCTTGGTGACACATTGACTGCAAGCCCTGGGTGACACATTGACTGCAAGCCCTGGGTGACACATTGACTACAATCCCTGGGTGACACATTGACTGCATGCCCTGGGTGACACATTGACTGCAAGCCCTGGGTGACAAATTGACTGCAAGCCCTGGGTGACACATTTCCTGCAAGCCCTGGGTGACACATTGACTGCAAGCCCTGGGTGACACATTGACTGCAAGCCCTGGTTGAAGCATTTCCTGCAAGCCCTGGTCGATGCATTTCCTGCCAGCCCTGGTCAAAGCATTTCCTGCAAGCCCAGGGTGACGCAATGACTGCAAGCCCTGGGTGACACATTGACTGCAAGCCCAGGGTGACACATTAACTGCAAGCCCTGGGTGACACATTGACTACAAGCCCTGGGTGACACATTGACTGCAAGCCCTGGGTGACGCATAGACTGCAAGCCCAGGTCGACGCATTCACTGCAAGCCCTGATCGAAACATTTCCTGCAAGCCCTGGTCGAAGCATTTCCTGCAAGCCCTGGGTGAAGCATTTCCTGCAAGCCCTGGGTGACACATTAACTGCAAGCCCTGGGTGACACATTGACTACAATCCCTGGGTGACGCATTGACTGCAAGCCCTGGATGACACATTTCCTGCAAGCCCTGGGTGACACATTGACTACAAGCCCTGGGTGACACATTGACTGCAAGCCCTGGGTGACACATTTCCTGCAAGCTCTTGGTGACACATTGACTGCAAGCCCTTGGTGACACATTGACTGCAAGCCCTGGGTGACACATTGACTGCAAGCCCTGGGTGACACATTTCCTGCAAGCCCTGGGTGACACATTGACTGCAAGCCCTGGGTGACACACTGACTACAAGCCCTGGGTGACACATTGACTGCAAGCCCTGGTTGAAGCATTTCCTGCAAGCCCTGGTCGATGCATTTCCTGCCAGCCCTGGTCAAAGCATTTCCTGCAAGCCCTGGGTGACACATTGACTGCAAGCCCTGGGTGACACATTGACTGCAAGCCCAGGGTGACACATTAACTGCAAGCCCTGGGTGACACATTGACTACAATCCCTGGGTGACGCATTGACTGCAAGCCCTGGATGACACATTTCCTGCAAGCCCTGGGTGACACATTGACTACAAGCCCTGGGTGACGCATTGACTGCAAGCCCAGGTCGACGCATTGACTGCAAGCCCTGATCGAAGCATTTCCTGCCAGCCCTGGTCGAAGCATTTCCTGCAAGCCCTGGGTGACACATTGACTGCAAGCCCTGGGTGAAGCATTTCCTGCAAGCCCTGTGTGACACATTGACTGCAAGCCCAGGGTGACACATTTCCTGCAAGCTCTTGGTGACACATTGACTGCAAGCCCTTGGTGACACATTGACTGCAAGCCCTGGGTGACACATTGACTGCAAGCCCTGGGTGACACATTGACTGCAAGCCCTGGGTGACGCATTGACTGCAAGCCCAGGTCGACGCATTGACTGCAAGCCCTGATCGAAGCATTTCCTGCCAGCCCTGGTCGAAGCATTTCCTGCAAGCCCAGGGTGACACATTGACTGCAAGCCCTGGGTGAAGCATTTCCTGCAAGCCCTGTGTGACACATTGACTGCAAGCCCTGGGTGACACATTTCCTGCAAGCTCTTGGTGACACATTGACTGCAAGCCCTTGGTGACACATTGACTGCAAACCCTGGGTGACACATTGACTGCAAGCCCTGGGTGACACATTGACTACAAGCCAATTAGTGCCCTATTCCATACTTATCATGCTTATATATTCAGTGTGGTGTCTCGGTAGTGGGTAGCCTTGAGGTGTTGAAGGTCTGGGTTTAATTCTCCACATGGGTACAATGTGTGAAGCCCATTTCTGTTGTTCCCTGCAGTGATATTGCTGGAATATTGCTAAAAGAGGCATAAAACCATGCTTACTTACTGGATGGTGGGGTAGCCTCGTGGTCATCACATGAAAGGACTCAGGTCAATTCACATGTTGGTGATGCCAAGCCCATTTCCCCCCCCCCCCCTGCCATGGAATATTCTTAAAAGCCTCAAAGAAATAGTAACTGACTCATTAACAGGTCTAACTCATTCATTTAGAAACCAAATTCTGCATTTTGAGTTCGATGTGTGATGCAGCAGCATCGCAACACTTAATCATCAGTAAGATCATTCAAACAGACTCAGACTTTTGTCCATTTAAACTAATGCTTGCCGTAAAAGGCGACTAACAGGATCGGGTGGTCAGGCTCGCTGACTTGGTTGATACATGTCATCGGTCCCAATTCCATGGATCGATGCTCATGATCGGGTGGTCAGGCTCGCTGACTTGTTTGATACATGTCAACGGGCCCAATTCCATGGAGTGACACGATTATTTACAGACAGCCGTCATATAGCTGGAATATTGCTGAGTGTGGCGTTAAACAACAAACCAACCAACCGACCATTTAAACTAGGCTTAAACTCTGTAAATTGACAAGCTTATTAACTTAAAGACTTTAAAAATTACTTCACTCGTATGAATGAAGCTTGCATCTAAGATTGTATCGGTAGCTTCTTGTGGAATTGTGTTCATTCCTAGGGTGAAACTATTGCTTTGATTATCGGCAAATTACATCAGGAGACAGGTGGAAAAATATGAATTTGCAGGATCTCGTACTGAAGACAGCTTGACTTCTGATGTCTGCTGTCTGTTGTGGTTCAGTGAGCGGGGGCCACCTCCCACTCACAGTTGTAGGTGTGTAGTCACATGGCTGTGACACAGCAGCAATAGTGCTGACTAACACACACAACATACACTCACCAAGGATTTATCTATGACTCCTAACTAAGTGCCCATGGCACGCAAAATTGGAAAAACATCAGGTATTTGGAAATTTGAAAATTAAATTGGGTATTTTTACTGTCATTTGCGGCAGACTCAGGGCCAAAAGCCTCCCTCTGAGCAGGTCTAGATGAATCCCTGGGTGCCCTGGTTGTACGAAACAGCTTCGGGGTACGACTGTCGTAGGTCGATGTTATAGTATGGGAGTTACAATCACCTTAGCACTAAGATAGCTTTGTACAACAGCACCCTGGTAACAGCCTAAGAATAATAAATTCTCACTCATCTACTTGCCCAAAGACAAGTAAAAATGATGAAAAGTAGTGACTGACGACACGGTCATATCTTCCTGTTGAGTCAGCTGACAGTTTTCACTTCTATTCATTTGAGTGTGTTGATGAGGGAAGGGAGGTAACTAGGGTAGCATTGTTAAGGAAGCGTGGACAAATGTTTCTTTTAGGGGGCATTTCTACTGCCAGAGATAACTAAAATATTTTTAAGTTTAGTTCACTTCCAATTCGGAGTAGAGTAGGTCTTCAGCAACCCATGCTTGCCTTCAAAGGTGACTATGCTTGTCGTTAGAGGCGTGGTCAGACTCACTGACTTGGTTGATGCATGTTACGGTATAATAGTATCCCAAATGCGTGATCGATGCTCATGATGTAAATCACTGGATTGTCTGGTCCAGACTTGATTATTTACAAACTGCCGTCATATGGCTGGAATATTGCTGAGTGTGACGTTACACAACAAACAAACAAACAAACAAACAAACAAACAAAATCACTTCCAAATCACTCCTCAACGTGGCCAAATCAGATAACGAAAAAGGAGATGAATTCTTTACATTTCTTCATAACAACAAATTTTCGAATGAATGTTGGCTTAGCTGAAAGTTATTACTGTGGGAACTTTATAGGGGTATAAAAAATTCCATCATAATGTGCTATTGTGATAGCTGGCAGTTCTCTATCAGAATGGGGCGGTGTAGTTAAGCCTACTAGTTAAAGCATTCACTCTCACACTGAAATCCAGGTGTTTGATTCCCACATGGGTATAATGTTTGAAGCCCATTGGTGTGTCAAGCAATGATATTGCTTGAATATTGCTTAAACAGGTTAAACTGTTTTCATTTTTTACCTGGGCCCCCACAATTAAAGTCTTGGAGTCCTCTGGACCACCATGGTAAACAACCCAGGTAAATCCCAGCTGTAGATGTAGATTTGTGAAAGTCGAACAATGGACCATGTTCACAACGATTCGCATTGTTACGCAGTGCTTTTTTTCATTAGTGGATATTCTTCCTGTTTGCAGATGAATCACAACCCTGAATCATTTGTTCTTAAATTTCAATCGCCTCGATTATGTTTCTAGGTTTGTCAGCACCATACCCGTGGTCGCGGGTTTCACCGAAGTGGTAAACATCCGATACCTGCATCACTTTGGGCTTTCCCCCCACATTAAGCTGACACGACATGATATAACTGGAATACTGTTAAACGCAACCCTCTCACTCACCATGCTCACTCACTCTTAAATTTCAGAGATTGAAGATAGGATATTGTAATCCCGAAACATATAGGCACAGTGAATGTTATGCTATTTATTGCCAGCTGGTAAATACCAGAGAATCTGCACACACTGGTGTTTAACAGTTTCTGTTATTAGCCATGTATTTTACACCAATATAATTTGTAATGTATCACAGTACATTTGTTTTTAATCCCTTTATTGTATCATGGGCTTTTGACCGGGATGCAATATTGAGTCATTACACCAGTGTTGCCTAGTGGTTAAGCATTCTCTCATCACGTCGAAGGCTTGGGTTGATTCCCCACATGGGTACTTTTAGTGAAGCCCATTTCTGGTGTCCCTAGCCATGATATTGCTGGAATATTGCTAAAAGCGGCGTTAATCAAATCACTCACTCCATCACATGAACAAGTTCAAGCTTTTACTGTTGTAACCATGGTAATGCATTCTTGTGTCTGTTCCAGGCATCAGCCATGTACAAGATAACCCAAGGTTTGACGTCACTGGACCCGATTACGTCAAAGAAGGAGATGAGATTAACTTGTCCTGCACGACAGATGCAGACGTGCAGTTCATGGCATCAAAACAGCTGGCTATTGTCCACAAGAACCTGGTAACCGAAACCGAGACGATCATTTCAGAGCAACAACGTCTTCTTGTTTCCCCAGCAGATAATTATGTGATCAAGTTTGAAATGATACCTATTGTTCGTGTCATCCTCAAAATAAAGTCAGGTAAGTACAGCGGCTGTACAGTGTAATCAGGGCAAGAACTTAACTTTACTCCATAAAGAATCTATAAGGTATTACTGATATTGCACAATATAAATACTACAGAATATGTATGCCAATGTGTTTGGAAAATACCTGTAAATTGCGTATTCAAAGTCGTGGATATCTTCATCTTGTTGACAAACTTTACAAAAGTGACACGGCGAATTGTGATTATGAAATGCAGAAATTAGCATCTTATTCGTGCGACAACAAATTGAAACCATTTGTGAACAGGTTCCTGTCTAATATGTGTATTACGCGTACATTGTGACCATAGCAACATCCCAACATAACGGCAGCCACCGACAAAGTTGTGAAAAATTGTGAGTGGGGAGGCAGTTGTGTAGATTCTTATATATTCAGGTTTGTAACAAATTGCAGATGAAAGTACAGGAAGAACTTATTCAGTATATTGTAATACGTATCGCAATCTACAAATCATTATTGCAATAATTACATTAAGTAATACGTTACCACTGTTATACCGAGGCTGTTGTCTCCCACAACTGCTGCTATAGCGAAATCTACCACAGAGATCTCAATTACCTCATGCAGCACGTGCGTAGCCACCTAGCTGCCATGTGACACCCTTCACTCTTGTCTCCTTCGTCTGCGTAGCAAGACGTGTATACCTACTGCTGAAGCGTTCCTTGAATATTTGGTGATATTTATTATAGTTTATTCTCTAATAAACTGTGCTTTTATGGGGCGTTGCGGTAGCTACGCTTGGTTATAATTTTCCCGCCAAACGGAAAAATTTTCTCGCCCTTTTTTCTGTATACTTGCGTGGTTCGCGTATGCACGTTGTGTTTTACGTTTCCCCTGTTCTTGTATGTTTTGGGGGTTAAAATCACTTATTTCTTTAATAAAAGTTATATGTGTATGTTATATGTTCACATTGCTCGTTTATTTTCTTGTGAAAATGCTCGTTTGTGAATCATTGTGGTGCGTGCGTTCTAACCATGTTTTGTTCTTTGTTTATAGAATACAAACAATGTCTGACATGGAATTGTCCCCAGTCTCCACCCCCCTCAACCCCTGCTCCTCGGAGTTGCGGGGTGTGCCGAAAATTTTTGTCGTCCCGGGATCCCCACGATCGTTGCCCACGGTGCAGGGTTCCTTGCGGGGACACCCAGTGCACCCTGTGCGAAGGTCTAGGGCCTGCGGAGTTTGAGCGTTACCGACTGTATGTCCAGTCCGTCTCCACCCCTGTGGTCGCCGGTTCGTCCGGTCGGGGTCCCCGTGCGAGTACAAACTCCTTGGCTGCGGCGGATCCCTTTGCGGCCCTCGGGCTGTCTGGGGATTCCATCGCCGTATTGTTGTCGAAACTCGTGGACTCCAAGCTGGCAGCCTTATCCCAAGATAGGCCGACGGCTGTTCCGTCCCCGGCCTCTTCGGTGCCCGCGGGTTCGGACGCGGGGTCCACCGGTACAGCGGCGGCTGCCGTTGTTACCGGTCCTTCCCCCGAACCGTTGCTTCCGCTATCGGTTAAGGACCGCGTGGCCATGGTTTATGATCTCTTCGAGGACATGCCAAAGCCCCTGCCGATACCGCGGGGAATCCAAGGTTCCGTGGGTTCCTCCGAGGTGTACGACGAGACGTCCGACATGGCTTTCCCGGCATCAACCTTGCTGCGCGGGATTAAGCCTTCTTTGGATAAGGCCTTCGCGGCTGCGGCGATGAAATACCTATCCAGTGGGGCCGTTTGGAGTCACCAATCGTTTTGGCAATGACGATTGAGCCTTACGGTATGCGCTTGACAGTGCTTTGGTATTCCTATTGACCTTTTTCACACTTTCGCCATCTTGGATCGAAAACGAGGCTTGGAGAGCATAGCTCCATGCAGTGAGAGTCGCATCAGCCCATAGGGAATAGACAGCATGTTGTGCATTTCACTGATGGACATTTCAAACAAACAAAAAATGGTATCCTCTGTATATAATACAGAAGATATTTCACATTAAATCATGAGGTCCAACTAAAATATGCCTGTTATACACTGGAATTAGCATTTTGCTGTTAGGATCCCGGAAGTGAATCGAAAGGTGCATTTCGAGATACATATTTCAGAAATAGATTGTTTTATCATAACCTCGTCGGAATATAGGTACAATGTGACAGTACATTCAATGACAGAAGTTTTCTATGGTAAATAAACCGCATAACATGAAACACGTCAGTGTACTTTTGCAAAATTGCTCAGTCCATGCGTGGCTTGGCGAACTCTAGATCAAGATTGAGATCATGTTTATTTCACGTTTCATAGTGGTGTTTGCTGCACAACGCACTATCGTTTTGCCATGAGTCCAGTTGACAAAAGACACTTTTTCTGCTATGATTTTCATTTTAACATATTACAATGTTAATTATGAAAATAATTCGTGTGTCAAAATAAATATTCAGAAGGGGCAATAACCCTATTCAGTGTGTACAATGACAGATGATACTTTACTTGTTCTTCAAACATCACTTACTTAACTGATTATTGCCGATTGAGATTGCACCGTGCACTACAAAAGTAATAATGTGTGAACTGTTTAAAATAAGTTAAAAGGAAACTAAAAATTGATAAATATAAATAATGCATGAAATTGAAGAAATATAAGAATTGATACAACTACCAACTTCTTGAACACCCTCACCTAATCCTGTATGATGAAAGGTAATTTTATATCAAAAGGAAGCTACTAATACATTTATCCTGAATAGTTTGAAAATGTCTTGATCAGATATGAGTACAGATAAAATAACAAAAGATAAAAAGGAATCCACTTCAATTGGTAATCAAACCAAGATAAAATATATGTATCGGTACAAATTATGTTGATGGAACAATCTGTATTTCTCATATTTGACAAAGAAAAACAAACCAAAATTTTCATATCTTTATTTCTCACAATATAAGTTTTCAAAACTCAACATGGACTGGGTGTCTTTGTCAGTCAAAAGCACCTAATTAAATTCCAGGAGAAAATAAATTTCTTGCTTGTAAACAAATGGTACAATGTGCTTTTTCAGTGTCAGATAAATATTGGCCATGCTGATTTGTGAGTGAATAAGGCTTTTCAGTTCCTCGTCCTATTTAAGAGAAATGTGACAGGAACCACATTTGTTGATTGAATGAATACGGCTTTTCACTTCCTCGTCCTTTGACAGGACGCACATTGTAACCATTGTGTTACTGTCAGCAGAAAGCTCCTCCAGACATCCATCACCGGATACTAGTACTTCATTGTGTTGACTAGCTGGCCTGAAATGAATAATTCTATTATATTGTAATAATATTCCTACTTCAATAACATTTTTTATAAACAATGCATATTCACCTTCTCTCAAAATATTGCTTATTTAGAAAACAACATTCATCTGAAATAGAGAAGTTTAAGGAAAATTAATCACAGTGTGTAACATTACATGCTACATGTACTTTAGAACAATCTTGAAGGCATCAATTCATCTGATATGTCGAAAACTCAAACAGTATATTCTGTGTAAAGGGTAAACTCAACAGATGCATCAATTTAATGACAGTGTACTACAGCTCTTTATATCAATGTCACACAGAAATTCCCTTTCGTTTTAATGAAACACGTTTTGATATTTGTATTACCGGTATGTATTTAATCATGACCATGCTGAAAACAAACTTTCGCTAGAGTGAAAAAAATAAGATTTGTATTAAAATCAGGTGAAATATCACGTTTTGTCACACCTACAATCAGTCTGCCTCATTGACACTATGGTTTTCTGAGTAAGGTCATGAAGATCACAAAGAAAATATAAGACTTGAATTTATTTTGTCAAATGCAATATTTATATCTTCATGTGGTTTACTAAAGTTGATATTCTGACTTGAAAATATTAACTTTGTCAGATCACAAGATGAAATATTATTAAACATATTTTATTGTCCAAAAAGACAAAGGGCAGCACTTATTACCGCCTTCTCCCTATATACAGTTAAACATAATATTGCATAATGAAAATGAACAGTTTACAGTTGAAGCTTCACATTGTGGAAACATAGTGCGCAATATATATATACAGTGCTCATATGAAGGATATGTACAATGTGCTGGAAAGTGAAGACAGTGTGTATCTCATACATATTCTAATATTATACATTTTAGTGTTGAATATAGATTTAACAATATTAATGATTAACAGTTTGGAAACAATAATATGCTAGCTACTGAATCTGTTAGTCGTTTCTATAAATTTGTGTACAGACAAGAATATTTTTGTATTCAGGAAAACATCTAAGTTTGAATCACCAAAAAGAAAACTATGTAGAGTATTTTGTCCTCCAAGATTATCGATAGCTGTCAGTAATGTCTGCCTAAAATCATCATATAAGGTACATTCGAAGAAGAAATGGAATGAATTTTTACAAGGAGCATGCTATACAAGGAGCATGAGATAAATTCATGCTATCATCGTTATTTGACAAGAAAAACAAATTTCTTCTATGTATTTATATTTTTTTATTTTTCACGTTTTGATTGAATTATAAAAAAATATCAAAATGATCACACCACTTGACGTGATTGAAATAAACTAAAGTTCTAAAGATTGTTAACAATAGTAAAATATTACATCATAACAATATAATTATTGCAAAATGACACAGTAAGCACAACTATATTCTTATATATAAATTGATATGATTAATAATCAATAATACATGGCAATTGCTTGCACCCAAAAATATCCTTTTGTTTTAAAAGTTTCAAAACATGTTTGTGGACATAAAACCAGATGGGTTTCACAATTAAACAAAGGGAATAAATGAGTTATGATTGCAATACGCATTGGAATTAAAAATAATTCTTTTTATACTTTAAGTTTTTAGTAATGTCAATATCAATTTATGCATTTGAAATATTTGAATACAAACTGTTAAAGAGTTATCTGTTTCTGTAAATTATATAAAGATCACATGTAGATTGAACATTTACTGGACATTATATTAGTTGGGTTTTTGTTCATTTCATGACATGATTAAATTGGTACAGTAAAGTAAATATCATTTTGGTAGAAATATTAATTGTTACCAAAATTGCAGATCAAACTGTACTTTACTTTAAATATTTACCCACCCTTTATGTAATAATTCAGTTGAAATATTACACCTCATGCTATCTAATCTGTCAACATTGACAATCAAAATAACAACTGTTTACAATCCCAACAGCACAAGTAGATCTAGAGGTCTAATATTTTATTGGAATGCATTTGAGTCCATTACAATTTACATCAAATACACAACTGATGCAAACTTCTGATTTGTTACGATTTTAAATTCTCAGTAGGTTACAATTTGATACATTATATCAACATATCAATTTAGTTAGTTTCTGACATATATCTAGATATGGTCAAAAGGTCAATATTTCGACTTCAAATACAACCCGCAAAGTTATTTAAACTCACAATAAATAGTTTGGCTTAATGGTGTGTAAACAATGAAATTTTTTTTTTACAAGATTTCAGTAGAATTTGTATTAAGTCTGTTCAGCTACCATAAACTGCAGTGGGAGTTACCAGGTGGTCATGGATATTTTAAATTGAAATCACAACAGAACGGCCAGACTCAAATTTATATCGGTAAGGAGACCAGATAACAGTAGAATAGTTTGTCAATAAGAATAATGTTCAATACTTAC
Organism: Haliotis rufescens; assembly: GCF_023055435.1. Taxonomy (NCBI): domain Eukaryota; kingdom Metazoa; phylum Mollusca; class Gastropoda; order Lepetellida; family Haliotidae; genus Haliotis; species Haliotis rufescens. The sequence continues at coordinate 39,076,196 of NW_025963780.1, read as the reverse complement.
GATAAATGTACCGGGATGGTTAAATTGTCACAGTTTGTCCCGATTGCATGCCTTGTTGACATCTCCATGTGTTTCATGTGCTATCCAGCCTTCACCTTCTGCTCTCCAAGCCTCGCTTTCAAACCGGAAGTAGCGAAGTGTGAAAAAGGTCAATATAGGGTAACGCCTATTGAAAAGCGGAACAAGTGCAGCGACACCAAGCGGAGGATCCGGGAACCAGTCTAGGTAACGCCTAGCTAGGTGCATGCGCATCGAGTGCTTCCGCCTTGGTGTTTACTTCCACTGGTCGGAAGGAACGCTAGCAGTCAGGATTCGGCTTGTAGGTGCTCCCCACCGCCTTCTGTGGTAGTCAGCCTCGGTATAACAGTGGTAACGTATTACTTAATGTAATTTGTAGAATTTTCCTTTTCGGAATATTCTATAAGTAATACGTTACCACTGGGCTGCTGCCCGCCCGTCCGTCCCCCGAGCACTTGCTCTCGCAAGAGACAAGAGTGAAGGGTGTCACATGGCAGCTAGGTGGCTACGCACGTGCTGCATGAGGTAATTGAGATCTCTGTGGTAGATTTCGCTATAGCAGCAGTTGTGGGAGACAACAGCCTCGGTATAACAGTGGTAACGTATTACTTATAGAATATTCCGAATAGGAAAATTCTACAAAATTGCACTATGAAAGTCGGGCCAATACCCATCATAGTTATGAGCCAGTGTCCGTCTTGTAAGTCGGATATCATGACATCATACTGTTTGATTTGACATCACGTTTTTCAGACCCATACTGAGTACCAATACTTGAGTCTGGCATCTTCCCGAGGCAAGAGAGTAAACTGACTATAAAAGTCCAGTTTCCACCCTTGCCGAACTAGGCTGGTATTATGGAGTTACATTTTGTCTAGACTAACGAGTCTATGCATAGTCCAATCAAAATGGCGCACCGAAATCAAAATCCGGTTCGTAAACGGTCGTGCAGGTTTCGATCGATTGCAGGATTTGCAAAGCATGTGCCCCGCAAACTCGTGATTTGATGCATTTCGCGATGTAAGACCTGTTTTATCACAATATAGATCTTGATTATCGAGCAGATCGTCCTGCCTGAGCGCCACCATTTTGTGTGAAGCAAACGTAAGTGATACGAGAGGTGGAATCTGATTGGTCCATAGGAGAGGCTTAGAAGGGACATAATTGGTAATAGCCACTGGTGGCGCAACGATCGAGCCCAGTCATTCCAGCCTAGTTCGGCAAGGGTGGAAACTGGACTTTAAAAGTCAGTTAACTCCCTTGCTTCGGGAAGATGGAGTCTGGTGACTGTTACATGGTCACAAGATAGATCAAATTGTAGAAAATAATTGTTTTTACTTTTGACTTCACAATGAAAATTTTGTTACATTTGTCCCTGATTATGAGCTGAATGTCGGTATTGAGTAGAAATATTTATAGATAATATCACATCCGTGAAGATCTGGGTTAGAATAGGTCTTCAACAACCCATGCTTGCCGTAAGAGGCAACTAATGGGATTGGGTGGTTAGGCACGTTGATTTGGTTGATGCATGTCGTTCTATCCCAATTGCGTAAATCAATACCCATGATATTGATCACTGGATTGTCTGGTCCAGATCGAACATTTATGGTGCACCATCATATAGCTGGAATAGTGCTAAGTGCGGAGTTAAACAACAAACAAACATCCCATGGTCGTATATTCAGCTCAGTGTATTCAGCTTGTGGTTAAAGTGTTCGATCTTCATGCCAAAGACCCAGGTTTCGGTTTCCCAGATGGGTACAATGTGTGAAACCCATTTCTGGTGTCTCCCACCATGATATTGCTAAAGGGGTAAGAACCATACTCTCTCACTTACTCATTCAGCTCAGTGGACCGTTTTCCTGCTTACTATGAACACTGTTTTGAACCTTGTGTTTTTGCTTTATGTAAGAAAATCGGTAGGAAGTCAGCTACCAAGGATATAGTCGACCGTTCTTTGGCCTCTAGTCCGAAGCCCTAGTAAGCTCAGCTAATAATAGGCCATATATGAACATTAAATCTTCTGAAAATAAGAAGAACCATGTTCGGGCGAGTAAAAAGTCACAAGTCTTTGTCAAAGTCTGTTTAATACCGGATTTTGAGATCTTGTAAAATTGTGTGATTGAATTGTTTCTAGCTACTGCTGCTGCTGACGGGGAATACACATGTCGCACACAGAAGAGAGGGACCAGTGATGCTCTAGAGTCAGCAACCAAGACGGTGGTTTTCCTCGGTAAGTGAGTCTGGGATAGCATAAGGAGTTTTCAACCAAGCAACTTGATGTCTTAGTTGTGCAAAGCATGTTTTAGTTCAAGATAAAGAAACAATGTTATATTTCAAATGACTAGTAAAGCCCTTAAAGGACTTCCCTGTACCTGCTCAGAGGCCGATATTCTGCAGCAAAAGTTTCCTAAATTTCCTGTCGAACAAGAGACCATGTTCACAACGATTCGCATTGTTACGCAGTGCTTTTTTTCATTAGTGGATATTCTTCCTGTTTGCAGATGAATCACAACCTTGAATCATTTGTTCTTAGATTTCAATCGCCTCGATTATGTTTCTAGGTTTGTCAGCACCATACCCGTGCTCGCGGGTTTCACCGAAGTGGTAAACATCCGATACCTGCATCACTTTGGGCTTTCCTCCCACATTAAGCTGACACGACGTGATATAACTTGAATACTGTTAAACGCAACTCACTCACTCACTCACTCTTAAATTTCAGAGATTGAAGATAGGATATTGTAATCCCGAAACATATAGGCACAGTGAATGTTATGCTATTTATTGCCAGCTGGTAAATACCAGAGAATCTGCACACACTGGTGTTTAACAGTTTCTGTTATTAGCCATGTATTTTACACCAATATAATTTGTAATGTATCACAGTACATTTGTTTTTAATCCCTATATTGTATCATGGGCTTTTGACCGGGATGCAATATTGAGTCGTTACACCAGTGTTGCCTAGTGGTTAAGCATTCTCTCATCACGTCGAAGGCTTGGGTTGATTCCCCACATGGGTACATTTAGTGAAGCCCATTTCTGGTGTCCCTAGCCATGATATTGCTGGAATATTGCTAAAAGCGGCGTTAATCAAATCACTCACTCCATCACATGAACAAGTTCAAGCTTTTACTGTTGTAACCATGGTAATGCATTCTTGTGTCTGTTCCAGGCATCAGCCATGCACAAGATAACCCAAGGTTTGACGTCACTGGACCCGATTACGTCAAAGAAGGAGAGGAGATTAACTTGTCCTGCACGACAGATGCAGACGTGCAGTTCATGGCATCAAAACAGCTGGCTATTGTCCACAGGAACCTGGTAACCGAAACCGAGACGATCATTTCAGAGCAACAGAGTCTTCTTGTTTCCCCAGCAGATAATTATGTGATCAAGTTTGAAATGATACCTATTGTTCGTGTCATCCTCAAAATAAAGTCAGGTAAGTACAGCGACTGTACAGTGTAATCAGGGCAAGAACTTAACTTTACTCCATAAAGAATCTATAAGGTATTACTGATATTGCACAATATAAATACTATAGAATATGTATGCCAATGTGTTTGGAAAATACCTGTAAATTGCGTATTCAAAGTCGTGGATATCTTCATCTTGTTGACAAACTTTACAAAAGTGACACGTCGACTTGTGATTATGAAATGCAGAAATTAGCATCTTATTCGTGCGACAACAAATTGAAACCATTTGTGAACAGGTTCCTGTCTAATATGTGTATTACGCGTACATTGTGACCATAGCAACATCCCATCATAACGGCAGCCACCGACAAAGTTGTGAAAAATTGTGAGTGGGGAGGCAGTTGTGTAGATTCTTATATATTCAGGTTTGTAACAAATTGCAGATGGAAGAACTCATTCAGTACATTGTAATACGTATCGCAATCTAAAAATCATTATTGCAATAAATTGCACTATGAAAGTCGGGCCAATACTCATCATAGTTATGAGCCAGTGTCCGTCTTGTAAGTCGGATATCATGACATCATACTGTTTGATTTGACATCACGTTTTTCAGACCCATACTGAGTACCAATACTTGAGTCTGGCATCTTCCCGAGGCAAGAGAGTAAACTGACTATAAAAGTCCAGTTTCCACCCTTGCCGAACTAGGCTGGTATTATGGAGTTACATTTTGTCTGGACTAACGAGTCTATGCAAAGTCGAAATCAAAATCCGGTTCGTAAACTGTCGAGCAGGTTTCGATCGATTGCAGGATTTGCAAAGCATGTGCACCGCAAACTCGTGATTTGATGCATTTCGCGATGTAAGACCTGTTTTATCACAATATAGATCTTGATTATGGAGCAGATCGTCCTGCCTGAGCGCCACCATTTTGTGTGAAGCAAACGTAAGTGATACGAGAGGTGGAATCTGATTGGTCCATAGGAGAGGCTTAGAAGGGACATAATTGGTAATAGCCACTGGTGGCGCAACGATCGAGCCCAGTCATTCCAGCCTAGTTCGGCAAGGGTGGAAACTGGACTTTAAAAGTCAGTTAACTCCCTTGCTTCGAGAAGATGGAGTCTGGTGACTGTTACCATGGTCACAAGATAGATCAAATTGTAGAAAATAATTGTTTTTACTTTTGACTTCACAATGAAAAATTTGTTACATTTGTCCCTGATTATAAGCTGAATGTCGGTTTTGAGTACAAACATTTATAGATAATATCACACCCGTGAAGATCTGGGTTAGAATAGGTCTTCAACAACCCATGCTTGCCGTAAGAGGCAACTAATGGGATTGGGTGGTTAGGCACGTTGATTTGGTTGATGCATGTCGTTCTATCCCAATTGCGTAAATCAATACCCATGATATTGATCACTGGATTGTCTGGTCCAGATCGAACATTTATGGTGCACCATCATATAGCTGGAATAGTGCTAAGTGCGGAGTTAAACAACAAACAAACATCCCATGGTCGTATATTCAGCTCAGTGTATTCAGCTTGTGGTTAAAGTGTTCGATCTTCATGCCAATGACCCAGGTTTCGGTTTCCCAGATGGGTACAATGTGTGAAACCCATTTCTGGTGTCTCTCACCATGATATTGCTAAAGGGGTAAGAACCATACTCTCTCACTTACTCATTCAGCTCAGTGGACCATTTTCCTGCTTACTATGAACATTGTTTTGAACCTTGTGTTTTTGCTTTATGTAAGAAAATCGGTAGGAAGTCAGCTACCAAGGATATAGTCGACCGTTCTTTCGCCTCTAGTCCAAAGCCCTAGTAAGCTCAGCTAAAAATAGGCCATATATGAACATTAAATCTTCTGAAAATAATAAGAAGAACCATGTTCGGGCCAGTAAAAAAGTCACAAGTCTTTGTCAAAGTCTGTTTAATACCGGATTTTGAGATCTTGTAAAATTGTGTGATTGAATTGTTTCTAGCTACTGCTGCTGCTGACGGGGAATACACATGTCGCACACAGAAGAGAGGGACCAGTGATGCTCTAGATTCAGCAACCAAGACGGTGGTTTTCCTCGGTAAGTGAGTCTGGGATAGCATAAGGAGTTTTCAACCAAGCAACTTGATGTTTTAGTTGTGCAAAGCATGTTTTAGTTCAAGATAAAGAAACAATGTTATATTTCAAATGACTAGTAAAGCCCTTAAAGGACTTCCCTGTACCTGCTCAGAGGCCGATATTCTGCAGCAAAAGTTTCCTAAATTTCCTGTCGAACAAGAGACCATGTTCACAACGATTCGCATTGTTACGCAGTGCTTTTTTTCATTAGTGGATATTCTTCCTGTTTGCAGATGAATCACAACCTTGAATCATTTGTTCTTAGATTTCAATCGCCTCGATTATGTTTCTAGGTTTGTCAGCACCATACCCGTGCTCGCGGGTTTCACCGAAGTGGTAAACATCCGATACCTGCATCACTTTGGGCTTTCCTCCCACATTAAGCTGACACGACGTGATATAACTTGAATACTGTTAAACGCAACTCACTCACTCACTCACTCTTAAATTTCAGAGATTGAAGATAGGATATTGTAATCCCGAAACATATAGGCACAGTGAATGTTATGCTATTTATTGCCAGCTGGTAAATACCAGAGAATCTGCACACACTGGTGTTTAACAGTTTCTGTTATTAGCCATGTATTTTACACCAATATAATTTGTAATGTATCACAGTACATTTGTTTTTAATCCCTATATTGTATCATGGGCTTTTGACCGGGATGCAATATTGAGTCGTTACACCAGTGTTGCCTAGTGGTTAAGCATTCTCTCATCACGTCGAAGGCTTGGGTTGATTCCCCACATGGGTACATTTAGTGAAGCCCATTTCTGGTGTCCCTAGCCATGATATTGCTGGAATATTGCTAAAAGCGGCGTTAATCAAATCACTCACTCCATCACATGAACAAGTTCAAGCTTTTACTGTTGTAACCATGGTAATGCATTCTTGTGTCTGTTCCAGGCATCAGCCATGCACAAGATAACCCAAGGTTTGACGTCACTGGACCCGATTACGTCAAAGAAGGAGAGGAGATTAACTTGTCCTGCACGACAGATGCAGACGTGCAGTTCATGGCATCAAAACAGCTGGCTATTGTCCACAGGAACCTGGTAACCGAAACCGAGACGATCATTTCAGAGCAACAGAGTCTTCTTGTTTCCCCAGCAGATAATTATGTGATCAAGTTTGAAATGATACCTATTGTTCGTGTCATCCTCAAAATAAAGTCAGGTAAGTACAGCGACTGTACAGTGTAATCAGGGCAAGAACTTAACTTTACTCCATAAAGAATCTATAAGGTATTACTGATATTGCACAATATAAATACTACAGAATATGTATGCCAATGTGTTTGGAAAATACCTGTAAATTGCGTATTCAAAGTCGTGGATATCTTCATCTTGTTGACAAACTTTACAAAAGTGACACGTCGACTTGTGATTCTGAAATGCAGAAATTAGCATCTTATTCGTGCGACAACAAATTGAAACCATTTGTGAACAGGTTCCTGTCTAATATGTGTATTACGCGTACATTGTGACCATAGCAACATCCCATCATAACGGCAGCCACCGACAAAGTTGTGAAAAATTGTGAGTGGGGAGGCAGTTGTGTAGATTCTTATATATTCAGGTTTGTAACAAATTGCAGACGGAAGAACTCATTCAGTACATTGTAATACGTATCGCAATCTAAAAATCATTATTGCAATAAATTGCACTATGAAAGTCGGGCCAATACTTATCATAGTTATGAGCCAGTGTCCGTCTTGTAAGTCGGATATCATGACATCATACTGTTTGATTTGACATCACGTTTTTCAGACCCATACTGAGTACCAATACTTGAGTCTGGCATCTTCCCGAGGCAAGAGAGTAAACTGACTATAAAAGTCCAGTTTCCACCCTTGCCGAACTAGGCTGGTATTATGGAGTTACATTTTGTCTGGACTAACGAGTCTATGCAAAGTCGAAATCAAAATCCGGTTCGTAAACTGTCGAGCAGGTTTCGATCGATTGCAGGATTTGCAAAGCATGTGCACCGCAAACTCGTGATTTGATGCATTTCGCGATGTAAGACCTGTTTTATCACAATATAGATCTTGATTATGGAGCAGATCGTCCTGCCTGAGCGCCACCATTTTGTGTGAAGCAAACGTAAGTGATACGAGAGGTGGAATCTGATTGGTCCATAGGAGAGGCTTAGAAGGGACATAATTGGTAATAGCCACTGGTGGCGCAACGATCGAGCCCAGTCATTCCAGCCTAGTTCGGCAAGGGTGGAAACTGGACTTTAAAAGTCAGTTAACTCCCTTGCTTCGAGAAGATGGAGTCTGGTGACTGTTACCATGGTCACAAGATAGATCAAATTGTAGAAAATAATTGTTTTTACTTTTGACTTCACAATGAAAAATTTGTTACATTTGTCCCTGATTATAAGCTGAATGTCGGTTTTGAGTACAAACATTTATAGATAATATCACACCCGTGAAGATCTGGGTTAGAATAGGTCTTCAACAACCCATGCTTGCCGTAAGAGGCAACTAATGGGATTGGGTGGTTAGGCACGTTGATTTGGTTGATGCATGTCGTTCTATCCCAATTGCGTAAATCAATACCCATGATATTGATCACTGGATTGTCTGGTCCAGATCGAACATTTATGGTGCACCATCATATAGCTGGAATAGTGCTAAGTGCGGAGTTAAACAACAAACAAACATCCCATGGTCGTATATTCAGCTCAGTGTATTCAGCTTGTGGTTAAGGTGTTCGATCTTCATGCCAATGACCCAGGTTTCGGTTTCCCAGATGGGTACAATGTGTGAAACCCATTTCTGGTGTCTCTCACCATGATATTGCTAAAGGGGTAAGAACCATACTCTCTCACTTACTCATTCAGCTCAGTGGACCATTTTCCTGCTTACTATGAACATTGTTTTGAACCTTGTGTTTTTGCTTTATGTAAGAAAATCGGTAGGAAGTCAGCTACCAAGGATATAGTCGACCGTTCTTTCGCCTCTAGTCCAAAGCCCTAGTAAGCTCAGCTAAAAATAGGCCATATATGAACATTAAATCTTCTGAAAATAAGAAGAAGAACCATGTTCGGGCCAGTAAAAAAGTCACAAGTCTTTGTCAAAGTCTGTTTAATACCGGATTTTGAGATCTTGTAAAATTGTGTGATTGAATTGTTTCTAGCTACTGCTGCTGCTGACGGGGAATACACATGTCGCACACAGAAGAGAGGGACCAGTGATGCTCTAGAGTCAGCAACCAAGACGGTGGTTTTCCTCGGTAAGTGAGTCTGGGATAGCATAAGGAGTTTTCAACCAAGCAACTTGATGTTTTAGTTGTGCAAAGCATGTTTTAGTTCAAGATAAAGAAACAATGTTATATTTCAAATGACTAGTAAAGCCCTTAAAGGACTTCCCTGTACCTGCTCAGAGGCCGATATTCTGCAGCAAAAGTTTCCTAAATTTCCTGTCGAACAAGAGACCATGTTCACAACGATTCGCATTGTTACGCAGTGCTTTTTTTCATTAGTGGATATTCTTCCTGTTTGCAGATGAATCACAACCTTGAATCATTTGTTCTTAGATTTCAATCGCCTCGATTATGTTTCTAGGTTTGTCAGCACCATACCCGTGCTCGCGGGTTTCACCGAAGTGGTAAACATCCGATACCTGCATCACTTTGGGCTTTCCTCCCACATTAAGCTGACACGACGTGATATAACTTGAATACTGTTAAACGCAACTCACTCACTCACTCACTCTTAAATTTCAGAGATTGAAGATAGGATATTGTAATCCCGAAACATATAGGCACAGTGAATGTTATGCTATTTATTGCCAGCTGGTAAATACCAGAGAATCTGCACACACTGGTGTTTAACAGTTTCTGTTATTAGCCATGTATTTTACACCAATATAATTTGTAATGTATCACAGTACATTTGTTTTTAATCCCTATATTGTATCATGGGCTTTTGACCGGGATGCAATATTGAGTCGTTACACCAGTGTTGCCTAGTGGTTAAGCATTCTCTCATCACGTCGAAGGCTTGGGTTGATTCCCCACATGGGTACATTTAGTGAAGCCCATTTCTGGTGTCCCTAGCCATGATATTGCTGGAATATTGCTAAAAGCGGCGTTAATCAAATCACTCACTCCATCACATGAACAAGTTCAAGCTTTTACTGTTGTAACCATGGTAATGCATTCTTGTGTCTGTTCCAGGCATCAGCCATGCACAAGATAACCCAAGGTTTGACGTCACTGGACCCGATTACGTCAAAGAAGGAGAGGAGATTAACTTGTCCTGCACGACAGATGCAGACGTGCAGTTCATGGCATCAAAACAGCTGGCTATTGTCCACAGGAACCTGGTAACCGAAACCGAGACGACCATTTCAGAGCAACAGAGTCTTCTTGTTTCCCCAGCAGATAATTATGTGATCAAGTTTGAAATGATACCTATTGTTCGTGTCATCCTCAAAATAAAGTCAGGTAAGTACAGCGACTGTACAGTGTAATCAGGGCAAGAACTTAACTTTACTCCATAAAGAATCTATAAGGTATTACTGATATTGCACAATATAAATACTATAGAATATGTATGCCAATGTGTTTGGAAAATACCTGTAAATTGCGTATTCAAAGTCGTGGATATCTTCATCTTGTTGACAAACTTTACAAAAGTGACACGTCGACTTGTGATTATGAAATGCAGAAATTAGCATCTTATTCGTGCGACAACAAATTGAAACCATTTGTGAACAGGTTCCTGTCTAATATGTGTATTACGCGTACATTGTGACCATAGCAACATCCCATCATAACGGCAGCCACCGACAAAGTTGTGAAAAATTGTGAGTGGGGAGGCAGTTGTGTAGATTCTTATATATTCAGGTTTGTAACAAATTGCAGATGGAAGAACTCATTCAGTACATTGTAATACGTATCGCAATCTAAAAATCATTATTGCAATAAATTGCACTATGAAAGTCGGGCCAATACTTATCATAGTTATGAGCCAGTGTCCGTCTTGTAAGTCGGATATCATGACATCATACTGTTTGATTTGACATCACGTTTTTCAGACCCATACTGAGTACCAATACTTGAGTCTGGCATCTTCCCGAGGCAAGAGAGTAAACTGACTATAAAAGTCCAGTTTCCACCCTTGCCGAACTAGGCTGGTATTATGGAGTTACATTTTGTCTGGAATAACGAGTCTATGCAAAGTCGAAATCAAAATCCGGTTCGTAAACTGTCGAGCAGGTTTCGATCGATTGCAGGATTTGCAAAGCATGTGCACCGCAAACTCGTGATTTGATGCATTTCGCGATGTAAGACCTGTTTTATCACAATATAGATCTTGATTATGGAGCAGATCGTCCTGCCTGAGCGCCACCATTTTGTGTGAAGCAAACGTAAGTGATACGAGAGGTGGAATCTGATTGGTCCATAGGAGAGGCTTAGAAGGGACATAATTGGTAATAGCCACTGGTGGCGCAACGATCGAGCCCAGTCATTCCAGCCTAGTTCGGCAAGGGTGGAAACTGGACTTTAAAAGTCAGTTAACTCCCTTGCTTCGAGAAGATGGAGTCTGGTGACTGTTACCATGGTCACAAGATAGATCAAATTGTAGAAAATAATTGTTTTTACTTTTGACTTCACAATGAAAAATTTGTTACATTTGTCCCTGATTATAAGCTGAATGTCGGTTTTGAGTACAAACATTTATAGATAATATCACACCCGTGAAGATCTGGGTTAGAATAGGTCTTCAACAACCCATGCTTGCCGTAAGAGGCAACTAATGGGATTGGGTGGTTAGGCACGTTGATTTGGTTGATGCATGTCGTTCTATCCCAATTGCGTAAATCAATACCCATGATATTGATCACTGGATTGTCTGGTCCAGATCGAACATTTATGGTGCACCATCATATAGCTGGAATAGTGCTAAGTGCGGAGTTAAACAACAAACAAACATCCCATGGTCGTATATTCAGCTCAGTGTATTCAGCTTGTGGTTAAAGTGTTCGATCTTCATGCCAATGACCCAGGTTTCGGTTTCCCAGATGGGTACAATGTGTGAAACCCATTTCTGGTGTCTCTCACCATGATATTGCTAAAGGGGTAAGAACCATACTCTCTCACTTACTCATTCAGCTCAGTGGACCATTTTCCTGCTTACTATGAACATTGTTTTGAACCTTGTGTTTTTGCTTTATGTAAGAAAATCGGTAGGAAGTCAGCTACCAAGGATATAGTCGACCGTTCTTTCGCCTCTAGTCCAAAGCCCTAGTAAGCTCAGCTAAAAATAGGCCATATATGAACATTAAATCTTCTGAAAATAAGAAGAAGAACCATGTTCGGGCCAGTAAAAAAGTCACAAGTCTTTGTCAAAGTCTGTTTAATACCGGATTTTGAGATCTTGTAAAATTGTGTGATTGAATTGTTTCTAGCTACTGCTGCTGCTGACGGGGAATACACATGTCGCACACAGAAGAGAGGGACCAGTGATGCTCTAGAGTCAGCAACCAAGACGGTGGTTTTCCTCGGTAAGTGAGTCTGGGATAGCATAAGGAGTTTTCAACCAAGCAACTTGATGTTTTAGTTGTGCAAAGCATGTTTTAGTTCAAGATAAAGAAACAATGTTATATTTCAAATGACTAGTAAAGCCCTTAAAGGACTTCCCTGTACCTGCTCAGAGGCCGATATTCTGCAGCAAAAGTTTCCTAAATTTCCTGTCGAACAAGAGACCATGTTCACAACGATTCGCATTGTTACGCAGTGCTTTTTTTCATTAGTGGATATTCTTCCTGTTTGCAGATGAATCACAACCTTGAATCATTTGTTCTTAGATTTCAATCGCCTCGATTATGTTTCTAGGTTTGTCAGCACCATACCCGTGCTCGCGGGTTTCACCGAAGTGGTAAACATCCGATACCTGCATCACTTTGGGCTTTCCTCCCACATTAAGCTGACACGACGTGATATAACTTGAATACTGTTAAACGCAACTCACTCACTCACTCACTCTTAAATTTCAGAGATTGAAGATAGGATATTGTAATCCCGAAACATATAGGCACAGTGAATGTTATGCTATTTATTGCCAGCTGGTAAATACCAGAGAATCTGCACACACTGGTGTTTAACAGTTTCTGTTATTAGCCATGTATTTTACACCAATATAATTTGTAATGTATCACAGTACATTTGTTTTTAATCCCTATATTGTATCATGGGCTTTTGACCGGGATGCAATATTGAGTCGTTACACCAGTGTTGCCTAGTGGTTAAGCATTCTCTCATCACGTCGAAGGCTTGGGTTGATTCCCCACATGGGTACATTTAGTGAAGCCCATTTCTGGTGTCCCTAGCCATGATATTGCTGGAATATTGCTAAAAGCGGCGTTAATCAAATCACTCACTCCATCACATGAACAAGTTCAAGCTTTTACTGTTGTAACCATGGTAATGCATTCTTGTGTCTGTTCCAGGCATCAGCCATGCACAAGATAACCCAAGGTTTGACGTCACTGGACCCGATTACGTCAAAGAAGGAGAGGAGATTAACTTGTCCTGCACGACAGATGCAGACGTGCAGTTCATGGCATCAAAACAGCTGGCTATTGTCCACAGGAACCTGGTAACCGAAACCGAGACGATCATTTCAGAGCAACAGAGTCTTCTTGTTTCCCCAGCAGATAATTATGTGATCAAGTTTGAAATGATACCTATTGTTCGTGTCATCCTCAAAATAAAGTCAGGTAAGTACAGCGACTGTACAGTGTAATCAGGGCAAGAACTTAACTTTACTCCATAAAGAATCTATAAGGTATTACTGATATTGCACAATATAAATACTATAGAATATGTATGCCAATGTGTTTGGAAAATACCTGTAAATTGCGTATTCAAAGTCGTGGATATCTTCATCTTGTTGACAAACTTTACAAAAGTGACACGTCGACTTGTGATTATGAAATGCAGAAATTAGCATCTTATTCGTGCGACAACAAATTGAAACCATTTGTGAACAGGTTCCTGTCTAATATGTGTATTACGCGTACATTGTGACCATAGCAACATCCCATCATAACGGCAGCCACCGACAAAGTTGTGAAAAATTGTGAGTGGGGAGGCAGTTGTGTAGATTCTTATATATTCAGGTTTGTAACAAATTGCAGACGGAAGAACTCATTCAGTACATTGTAATACGTATCGCAATCTAAAAATCATTATTGCAATAAATTGCACTATGAAAGTCGGGCCAATACTTATCATAGTTATGAGCCAGTGTCCGTCTTGTAAGTCGGATATCATGACATCATACTGTTTGATTTGACATCACGTTTTTCAGACCCATACTGAGTACCAATACTTGAGTCTGGCATCTTCCCGAGGCAAGAGAGTAAACTGACTATAAAAGTCCAGTTTCCACCCTTGCCGAACTAGGCTGGTATTATGGAGTTACATTTTGTCTGGAATAACGAGTCTATGCAAAGTCGAAATCAAAATCCGGTTCGTAAACTGTCGAGCAGGTTTCGATCGATTGCAGGATTTGCAAAGCATGTGCACCGCAAACTCGTGATTTGATGCATTTCGCGATGTAAGACCTGTTTTATCACAATATAGATCTTGATTATGGAGCAGATCGTCCTGCCTGAGCGCCACCATTTTGTGTGAAGCAAACGTAAGTGATACGAGAGGTGGAATCTGATTGGTCCATAGGAGAGGCTTAGAAGGGACATAATTGGTAATAGCCACTGGTGGCGCAACGATCGAGCCCAGTCATTCCAGCCTAGTTCGGCAAGGGTGGAAACTGGACTTTAAAAGTCAGTTAACTCCCTTGCTTCGAGAAGATGGAGTCTGGTGACTGTTACCATGGTCACAAGATAGATCAAATTGTAGAAAATAATTGTTTTTACTTTTGACTTCACAATGAAAAATTTGTTACATTTGTCCCTGATTATAAGCTGAATGTCGGTTTTGAGTACAAACATTTATAGATAATATCACACCCGTGAAGATCTGGGTTAGAATAGGTCTTCAACAACCCATGCTTGCCGTAAGAGGCAACTAATGGGATTGGGTGGTTAGGCACGTTGATTTGGTTGATGCATGTCGTTCTATCCCAATTGCGTAAATCAATACCCATGATATTGATCACTGGATTGTCTGGTCCAGATCGAACATTTATGGTGCACCATCATATAGCTGGAATAGTGCTAAGTGCGGAGTTAAACAACAAACAAACATCCCATGGTCGTATATTCAGCTCAGTGTATTCAGCTTGTGGTTAAAGTGTTCGATCTTCATGCCAATGACCCAGGTTTCGGTTTCCCAGATGGGTACAATGTGTGAAACCCATTTCTGGTGTCTCTCACCATGATATTGCTAAAGGGGTAAGAACCATACTCTCTCACTTACTCATTCAGCTCAGTGGACCATTTTCCTGCTTACTATGAACATTGTTTTGAACCTTGTGTTTTTGCTTTATGTAAGAAAATCGGTAGGAAGTCAGCTACCAAGGATATAGTCGACCGTTCTTTCGCCTCTAGTCCAAAGCCCTAGTAAGCTCAGCTAAAAATAGGCCATATATGAACATTAAATCTTCTGAAAATAAGAAGAAGAACCATGTTCGGGCCAGTAAAAAAGTCACAAGTCTTTGTCAAAGTCTGTTTAATACCGGATTTTGAGATCTTGTAAAATTGTGTGATTGAATTGTTTCTAGCTACTGCTGCTGCTGACGGGGAATACACATGTCGCACACAGAAGAGAGGGACCAGTGATGCTCTAGAGTCAGCAACCAAGACGGTGGTTTTCCTCGGTAAGTGAGTCTGGGATAGCATAAGGAGTTTTCAACCAAGCAACTTGATGTTTTAGTTGTGCAAAGCATGTTTTAGTTCAAGATAAAGAAACAATGTTATATTTCAAATGACTAGTAAAGCCCTTAAAGGACTTCCCTGTACCTGCTCAGAGGCCGATATTCTGCAGCAAAAGTTTCCTAAATTTCCTGTCGAACAAGAGACCATGTTCACAACGATTCGCATTGTTACGCAGTGCTTTTTTTCATTAGTGGATATTCTTCCTGTTTGCAGATGAATCACAACCTTGAATCATTTGTTCTTAGATTTCAATCGCCTCGATTATGTTTCTAGGTTTGTCAGCACCATACCCGTGCTCGCGGGTTTCACCGAAGTGGTAAACATCCGATACCTGCATCACTTTGGGCTTTCCTCCCACATTAAGCTGACACGACGTGATATAACTTGAATACTGTTAAACGCAACTCACTCACTCACTCACTCTTAAATTTCAGAGATTGAAGATAGGATATTGTAATCCCGAAACATATAGGCACAGTGAATGTTATGCTATTTATTGCCAGCTGGTAAATACCAGAGAATCTGCACACACTGGTGTTTAACAGTTTCTGTTATTAGCCATGTATTTTACACCAATATAATTTGTAATGTATCACAGTACATTTGTTTTTAATCCCTATATTGTATCATGGGCTTTTGACCGGGATGCAATATTGAGTCGTTACACCAGTGTTGCCTAGTGGTTAAGCATTCTCTCATCACGTCGAAGGCTTGGGTTGATTCCCCACATGGGTACATTTAGTGAAGCCCATTTCTGGTGTCCCTAGCCATGATATTGCTGGAATATTGCTAAAAGCGGCGTTAATCAAATCACTCACTCCATCACATGAACAAGTTCAAGCTTTTACTGTTGTAACCATGGTAATGCATTCTTGTGTCTGTTCCAGGCATCAGCCATGCACAAGATAACCCAAGGTTTGACGTCACTGGACCCGATTACGTCAAAGAAGGAGAGGAGATTAACTTGTCCTGCACGACAGATGCAGACGTGCAGTTCATGGCATCAAAACAGCTGGCTATTGTCCACAGGAACCTGGTAACCGAAACCGAGACGATCATTTCAGAGCAACAGAGTCTTCTTGTTTCCCCAGCAGATAATTATGTGATCAAGTTTGAAATGATACCTATTGTTCGTGTCATCCTCAAAATAAAGTCAGGTAAGTACAGCGACTGTACAGTGTAATCAGGGCAAGAACTTAACTTTACTCCATAAAGAATCTATAAGGTATTACTGATATTGCACAATATAAATACTATAGAATATGTATGCCAATGTGTTTGGAAAATACCTGTAAATTGCGTATTCAAAGTCGTGGATATCTTCATCTTGTTGACAAACTTTACAAAAGTGACACGTCGACTTGTGATTATGAAATGCAGAAATTAGCATCTTATTCGTGCGACAACAAATTGAAACCATTTGTGAACAGGTTCCTGTCTAATATGTGTATTACGCGTACATTGTGACCATAGCAACATCCCATCATAACGGCAGCCACCGACAAAGTTGTGAAAAATTGTGAGTGGGGAGGCAGTTGTGTAGATTCTTATATATTCAGGTTTGTAACAAATTGCAGACGGAAGAACTCATTCAGTACATTGTAATACGTATCGCAATCTAAAAATCATTATTGCAATAAATTGCACTATGAAAGTCGGGCCAATACTTATCATAGTTATGAGCCAGTGTCCGTCTTGTAAGTCGGATATCATGACATCATACTGTTTGATTTGACATCACGTTTTTCAGACCCATACTGAGTACCAATACTTGAGTCTGGCATCTTCCCGAGGCAAGAGAGTAAACTGACTATAAAAGTCCAGTTTCCACCCTTGCCGAACTAGGCTGGTATTATGGAGTTACATTTTGTCTGGAATAACGAGTCTATGCAAAGTCGAAATCAAAATCCGGTTCGTAAACTGTCGAGCAGGTTTCGATCGATTGCAGGATTTGCAAAGCATGTGCACCGCAAACTCGTGATTTGATGCATTTCGCGATGTAAGACCTGTTTTATCACAATATAGATCTTGATTATGGAGCAGATCGTCCTGCCTGAGCGCCACCATTTTGTGTGAAGCAAACGTAAGTGATACGAGAGGTGGAATCTGATTGGTCCATAGGAGAGGCTTAGAAGGGACATAATTGGTAATAGCCACTGGTGGCGCAACGATCGAGCCCAGTCATTCCAGCCTAGTTCGGCAAGGGTGGAAACTGGACTTTAAAAGTCAGTTAACTCCCTTGCTTCGAGAAGATGGAGTCTGGTGACTGTTACCATGGTCACAAGATAGATCAAATTGTAGAAAATAATTGTTTTTACTTTTGACTTCACAATGAAAAATTTGTTACATTTGTCCCTGATTATAAGCTGAAGGTCGGTTTTGAGTACAAACATTTATAGATAATATCACACCCGTGAAGATCTGGGTTAGAATAGGTCTTCAACAACCCATGCTTGCCGTAAGAGGCAACTAATGGGATTGGGTGGTTAGGCACGTTGATTTGGTTGATGCATGTCGTTCTATCCCAATTGCGTAAATCAATACCCATGATATTGATCACTGGATTGTCTGGTCCAGATCGAACATTTATGGTGCACCATCATATAGCTGGAATAGTGCTAAGTGCGGAGTTAAACAACAAACAAACATCCCATGGTCGTATATTCAGCTCAGTGTATTCAGCTTGTGGTTAAGGTGTTCGATCTTCATGCCAATGACCCAGGTTTCGGTTTCCCAGATGGGTACAATGTGTGAAACCCATTTCTGGTGTCTCTCACCATGATATTGCTAAAGGGGTAAGAACCATACTCTCTCACTTACTCATTCAGCTCAGTGGACCATTTTCCTGCTTACTATGAACATTGTTTTGAACCTTGTGTTTTTGCTTTATGTAAGAAAATCGGTAGGAAGTCAGCTACCAAGGATATAGTCGACCGTTCTTTCGCCTCTAGTCCAAAGCCCTAGTAAGCTCAGCTAAAAATAGGCCATATATGAACATTAAATCTTCTGAAAATAAGAAGAAGAACCATGTTCGGGCCAGTAAAAAAGTCACAAGTCTTTGTCAAAGTCTGTTTAATACCGGATTTTGAGATCTTGTAAAATTGTGTGATTGAATTGTTTCTAGCTACTGCTGCTGCTGACGGGGAATACACATGTCGCACACAGAAGAGAGGGACCAGTGATGCTCTAGAGTCAGCAACCAAGACGGTGGTTTTCCTCGGTAAGTGAGTCTGGGATAGCATAAGGAGTTTTCAACCAAGCAACTTGATGTTTTAGTTGTGCAAAGCATGTTTTAGTTCAAGATAAAGAAACAATGTTATATTTCAAATGACTAGTAAAGCCCTTAAAGGACTTCCCTGTACCTGCTCAGAGGCCGATATTCTGCAGCAAAAGTTTCCTAAATTTCCTGTCGAACAAGAGACCATGTTCACAACGATTCGCATTGTTACGCAGTGCTTTTTTTCATTAGTGGATATTCTTCCTGTTTGCAGATGAATCACAACCTTGAATCATTTGTTCTTAGATTTCAATCGCCTCGA
Organism: Haliotis rufescens; assembly: GCF_023055435.1. Taxonomy (NCBI): domain Eukaryota; kingdom Metazoa; phylum Mollusca; class Gastropoda; order Lepetellida; family Haliotidae; genus Haliotis; species Haliotis rufescens. The sequence goes on along the minus strand of NW_025963780.1, from coordinate 39,057,233 downwards.
TTATGTTTCTAGGTTTGTCAGCACCATACCCGTGCTCGCGGGTTTCACCGAAGTGGTAAACATCCGATACCTGCATCACTTTGGGCTTTCCTCCCACATTAAGCTGACACGACGTGATATAACTTGAATACTGTTAAACGCAACTCACTCACTCACTCACTCTTAAATTTCAGAGATTGAAGATAGGATATTGTAATCCCGAAACATATAGGCACAGTGAATGTTATGCTATTTATTGCCAGCTGGTAAATACCAGAGAATCTGCACACACTGGTGTTTAACAGTTTCTGTTATTAGCCATGTATTTTACACCAATATAATTTGTAATGTATCACAGTACATTTGTTTTTAATCCCTATATTGTATCATGGGCTTTTGACCGGGATGCAATATTGAGTCGTTACACCAGTGTTGCCTAGTGGTTAAGCATTCTCTCATCACGTCGAAGGCTTGGGTTGATTCCCCACATGGGTACATTTAGTGAAGCCCATTTCTGGTGTCCCTAGCCATGATATTGCTGGAATATTGCTAAAAGCGGCGTTAATCAAATCACTCACTCCATCACATGAACAAGTTCAAGCTTTTACTGTTGTAACCATGGTAATGCATTCTTGTGTCTGTTCCAGGCATCAGCCATGCACAAGATAACCCAAGGTTTGACGTCACTGGACCCGATTACGTCAAAGAAGGAGAGGAGATTAACTTGTCCTGCACGACAGATGCAGACGTGCAGTTCATGGCATCAAAACAGCTGGCTATTGTCCACAGGAACCTGGTAACCGAAACCGAGACGACCATTTCAGAGCAACAGAGTCTTCTTGTTTCCCCAGCAGATAATTATGTGATCAAGTTTGAAATGATACCTATTGTTCGTGTCATCCTCAAAATAAAGTCAGGTAAGTACAGCGACTGTACAGTGTAATCAGGGCAAGAACTTAACTTTACTCCATAAAGAATCTATAAGGTATTACTGATATTGCACAATATAAATACTATAGAATATGTATGCCAATGTGTTTGGAAAATACCTGTAAATTGCGTATTCAAAGTCGTGGATATCTTCATCTTGTTGACAAACTTTACAAAAGTGACACGTCGACTTGTGATTATGAAATGCAGAAATTAGCATCTTATTCGTGCGACAACAAATTGAAACCATTTGTGAACAGGTTCCTGTCTAATATGTGTATTACGCGTACATTGTGACCATAGCAACATCCCATCATAACGGCAGCCACCGACAAAGTTGTGAAAAATTGTGAGTGGGGAGGCAGTTGTGTAGATTCTTATATATTCAGGTTTGTAACAAATTGCAGATGGAAGAACTCATTCAGTACATTGTAATACGTATCGCAATCTAAAAATCATTATTGCAATAAATTGCACTATGAAAGTCGGGCCAATACTTATCATAGTTATGAGCCAGTGTCCGTCTTGTAAGTCGGATATCATGACATCATACTGTTTGATTTGACATCACGTTTTTCAGACCCATACTGAGTACCAATACTTGAGTCTGGCATCTTCCCGAGGCAAGAGAGTAAACTGACTATAAAAGTCCAGTTTCCACCCTTGCCGAACTAGGCTGGTATTATGGAGTTACATTTTGTCTGGACTAACGAGTCTATGCAAAGTCGAAATCAAAATCCGGTTCGTAAACTGTCGAGCAGGTTTCGATCGATTGCAGGATTTGCAAAGCATGTGCACCGCAAACTCGTGATTTGATGCATTTCGCGATGTAAGACCTGTTTTATCACAATATAGATCTTGATTATGGAGCAGATCGTCCTGCCTGAGCGCCACCATTTTGTGTGAAGCAAACGTAAGTGATACGAGAGGTGGAATCTGATTGGTCCATAGGAGAGGCTTAGAAGGGACATAATTGGTAATAGCCACTGGTGGCGCAACGATCGAGCCCAGTCATTCCAGCCTAGTTCGGCAAGGGTGGAAACTGGACTTTAAAAGTCAGTTAACTCCCTTGCTTCGAGAAGATGGAGTCTGGTGACTGTTACCATGGTCACAAGATAGATCAAATTGTAGAAAATAATTGTTTTTACTTTTGACTTCACAATGAAAAATTTGTTACATTTGTCCCTGATTATAAGCTGAATGTCGGTTTTGAGTACAAACATTTATAGATAATATCACACCCGTGAAGATCTGGGTTAGAATAGGTCTTCAACAACCCATGCTTGCCGTAAGAGGCAACTAATGGGATTGGGTGGTTAGGCACGTTGATTTGGTTGATGCATGTCGTTCTATCCCAATTGCGTAAATCAATACCCATGATATTGATCACTGGATTGTCTGGTCCAGATCGAACATTTATGGTGCACCATCATATAGCTGGAATAGTGCTAAGTGCGGAGTTAAACAACAAACAAACATCCCATGGTCGTATATTCAGCTCAGTGTATTCAGCTTGTGGTTAAAGTGTTCGATCTTCATGCCAAAGACCCAGGTTTCGGTTTCCCAGATGGGTACAATGCGTGAAACCCATTTCTGGTGTCTCCCACCATGATATTGCTAAAGGGGTAAGAACCCTACTCTCTCACTTACTCATTCAGCTCAGTGGACCATTTACCTGCTTACTATGAACATTGTTTTGAACCTTGTGTTTTTGCTTTATGTAAGAAAATCGGTAGGAAGTCAGCTACCAAGGATATAGTCGACCGTTCTTTGGCCTCTAGTCCGAAGCCCTAGTAAGCTCAGCTAATAATAGTCCATATATGAACATTAAATCTTCTGAAAATAAGAAGAAAAACCATGTTCGGGCCAGTAGAAAGTCACAAGTCTTTGTCAAAGTCTGTTTAATACCGGATTTTGAGATCTTGTAAAATTGTGTGATTGAATTGTTTCCAGCTACTGCTGCTGCTGACGGGGAATACACATGTCGCACACAGAAGAGAGGGACCAGTGATGCTCTAGAGTCAGCAACCAAGACGGTGGTTTTCCTCGGTAAGTGAGTCTGGGATAGCATAAGGAGTTTTCAACCAAGCAACTTGATGTTTTAGTTGTGCAAAGCATGTTTTAGTTCAAGATAAAGAAACAAGCCCTGGTTGAAGCATTGACTACAAGCCCTAGTTGAAGCATTGACTACAAGCCCTGGTTGAAGCATTTCCTGCAAGCCCTGGGTGACACATTGACTGCAAGCCCTGGTTGAAGCATTAACTGCAAACCCCTGGTGACACATTGACTGCAAGCCCTGGTTGACACATTTACTGCAAGCCCTGGTTGAAGCATTGACTGCAAGCCCTGGTTGAAGCATTTGCTGCAAGCCCTGGTTGACACATTGACTGCAAGCCCTGGTTGAAGCATTTCCTGCAAGCCCTGGGTGACACATTGACTGCAAGCCCTCGTTGAAGCATTTGCTGCAAGCCCTGGTTGAAGCATTTCCTGCAAGCTCTTGGTGACACATTGACTGCAAGCCCTGGTTGAAGCATTTACTGCAAGCCCTGCTTGAAGCATTTGCTGCAAGCGCTGGGTGACACATTGACTGCAAGCCCTGGGTGACACATTGACTGCAAGCCCTGGTTGAAGCATTTACTGCAAGCCCTTGGTGACACATTGACTGCAAGCCCTGGGTGACACATTGACTGCAAGCCCTGGTTGAAGCATTTTCTGCAAACCCTGGGTGACACATTGACTGCAAGCCCTGGTTGAAGCATTGACTACAAGCCCTGGTTGAAGCATTTTCTGCAAGCCCTGGTTGAAGCATTTACTGCAAGCCCTGGGTGACACATTGACTGCAAGCCCTGGTTGAAGCATTTACTGCAAGCCCTGGTTGAAGCATTTGCTGCAAGCGCTGGGTGACACATTGACTGCAAGCCCTGGGTGACACATTGACTGCAAGCCCTGGTTGAAGCATTTACTGCAAGCCCTGGGTGACACATTGACTGCAATCCCTGGGTGACACATTGACTGCAAGCTCTGGTTGAAGCATTTTCTGCAAGCCCTGGGTGACACATTGACTGCAAGCCCTGGTTGAAGCATTGACTACAAGCCCTGCTTGAAGCATTTTCTGCAAGCCCTGGTTGAAGCATTTACTGCAAGCTCTGGGTGACACATTGACTGCAAGCCCTGGTTGAAGCATTTAATGCAAGCCCTGGTTGAAGCATTTGCTGCAAGCGCTGGGTGACACATTGACTGCAAGCCCTGGGTGACACATTGAACCAGTTCCACTAAGTGTCCAAATCGTTAAGGTGATTGTAAGTCACATACTTTAAATTTGGTTTATGATATTTGTAGCGCTAAGTTCAGATTGTGGAACAGGGTACTGGTTCATGCACTGCAAGTTCTCATTGACACACACTGACTAAGAGCCTGGGTAGACCCATTGACTGCAAAGCCCTGCTTGAAGCAATGTCTGCATGACAGAGTTCAGAAGCCATCTTATCTGCAAGCCTCAGTTATTCTGAGAACTACGCAATTTAGTGGCAGCTGTACATGATACATCACTTTACATTTGGATTTTTTAACACTTGCATGTTTGACAATGTTATGAAGGTTCCTTTGTCTGCGTTTGCATGACTTCCCATTAACAACTGACCCTAACATCTATGGGGAGAAGGGAAGCCACGGGTTCCGTGTTCATGACATTAGGAGAGGTGCACACCTTGAGATAGAGCTGTTGGCTGCAAGATACCCATGTCGTGGGTTGTGGGCATGGGATGCAGGATATTGTTTACACCACAGCAGCCATAGGGCATCATCTGAATTGCTTGGCAGAAGCTAGTCATCATTCATCATAATATATTTAAAATTCTGTTTCGTCATTTCAGTTTCTGCTGCTCAAGGTTAAGATTTTTTTAATATCTCCCTGCTTGATCATATAGCTTTAACTTGATGTAATCAAATTGCAAGCTGGCGCTTTCAATCAATTTTCACATAGATGTATGTGTTTTATATGCTAGTAACTATGTCATGTCATCAGAGCAATGCTATTTCCATCCAGGAGTCTTGATCTATTTCCAGGACTACATACAAAACCAGATACACACTAGTTCTACCCTCCATATCTACCTATCTCATGCTACCACACCTGCACAACAACTACACCACCACCCAACTCCATAAGAAATGCCTCCATCCAATCCAATACCCACACAGCCACCTACCTTGCTGACCCTACTCCACATGAAGTGGCTTTCTCATCTCCTTACCTTCCCCCAATATTATATGACCATTTCCACGGTCTGGTCTTGAAGAGCTGGGATAGAATAGGTCTTCAGCAACACATGCTTGCCGTAAAATGCAACTATGCTTGTCATAAGAGGCGACTAACGGGATCGGGTGGTCAGGCTCGCTGACTTAGTTGATGCATGTCATCGATCCTAACTGCTCATGATATCAATCACTGGATTGTCTGGTCCAGACTCAATTATTTACTGGCCACCATCATATAGCTGGAATATTGCTGAGTGCGGCGTTAAACAACAAACTAACCAACCAACCATGGTCTGATGGGAGAACGGAAGGGCAAGGGTTCAATCCACAGCCATGTTATACCAAAAGACGTGAAATGATTGTAGTTGTTGATACCCTCCCTGGCGCTCAGCATTAAGGGGCTCAAACAAGGACTGGTTGGCTCGTAGTTGACTTGTCTGAGTGGGCTATTCATGTTAAATGCAACATGGTATCTCAGTGGGCTAGCACTATGAAATTGGCATCAGTATGGACTTAGACAAGCAGTCACAACATTCTCCCTCACTCTCCGTTAAAAGATGGTACTTGTTGTTACCCTGTCTGGCATTAAAGGGATAAAACAAGGACTGGTCGGCTTGGAGTCAGTATACTGTGTCTGAGTGGGGTATTCAAGTTAAACTGTGGCATGGTATCTCAGTCAGTGAGCTAGCACTATAAATTGGCATCAGTCCGGACTAGTACAAGCAGCCACACATACACATGCATGCATGTCGCTATATAAGTGCAATAATCTTGGACGCGGGGTTAAACCCCACCTCTCTCTCTCTCTCTCATATGAATCCTTATGGCATTACCATTATGTGCGTCACATGCTTCGTCACCTCTCTCACAACATACACTTTCTTATATAAGTGCAGTGATTTCACCTTGCCACTTCACTTGCTCTTCCATCTTCCTATCTCAACAATGGTTACACGAAAAAGAGTCTGACTACAAATTTCGAACCCGTACCTGTTAATTTATTTCACCTACTTAGCTCAATAACAGGCTTCCTATGTATGTAAGATGTAAAATAATGTTGGCCTGTAGTCTGGCAATATTTCAGCCATCTGGATACAGATAGACAGGAGGCCTCAGGACGCCTGAGTGCACTGCCAGTGTTTTCATGGATGGCAGTGATGCAGGGTGTTTCAATTTATCCCAGTTTACACAGTACCGATAAGGATGTATGAATTTAAGCATTTTGATTAACTAAGGGACAGTCAGGTAGCCTAGTGGTTAAAGTGTTTACTCGTCACGCCGGAGACCCGGGTTCCATTCCCAACATGGGTACAATGAGTGGAGCCAATTTCAGGTGTCCCCGGGTGTCATATTGCTGGAATATTGCTAAACGCGACGTAAAACCATACTCGCTCACTCTAAATTAACTCGAGTGTTAACTGCACATTTCCGAGGTGGAAATAATTTGGGTTGCTGATTTGCTTACCTGTTTCTTATCATGCAGGTGCAAAGAAATTCATGGTGTGGGCCCTATGTACAGGGCAAGTTAACAGTTCTCTTGTTATGTCCTGCAGGTAGTGGTTGTGTGATTCTGTCACTTAATGTCTGATTTGTACAATTAACGCCTTGACACGTGTGAACAGTAGTTTGTAATTCAGAGTGCAATGTGTCCTGAGACTTGTATGGTATTCAATGACATGAATAGTTGTTTCAAAGTAGTCATAAATTCCTTAATTGTATTCAATTATTGTAACTCTATGATTTTCATGGAGCGGTTGCGTAGCCTAGTGGTTAAAGTTTCGATCGTGACGCCGAAGACCCGGGTTCGATTCCCGACATGGGTACAATGTGTGAAGTCCATTTGCGGTGTCCCCCGCCGTGATATTGCTGGAATATTGCTAAAAGCGGCGTAAAACCATACTCACTCACTCACTATGATTTTCTTAATGCAGTCGGCTCATGTCTATCTGCACTTACTGTTGCATATACACTGACACACCATGAAGATGTGTTTTTGTCCAATTTGAAGCACTTCAAATAAGGATCCAAACGCAAATGACGGCATTGTTGTGTTTGATTACCTCATGACTGAAAACACAAAACAACTTAATTTGATTTTTTAGGCATGTTGACAAATATTTCAAAATGTCAGTACATGTTTGCACATAATGACACTTTCTGGAGTCAGTACTTATATTGTGTGCTTTGTGTTTCAGATTTGAATGGTGCAACTTCCCTGACAGGGACCACAACTCTGTCCATTGTGTGCCTGCTCGCTGGAGTGCTACAGAAAGTGTGATGAGCTTCTGAGATTATACAACAATAAGAGTAGGGAAATATGAAGCTGCAAGTGCTGAAGAGGCAACAGCAAGTCCAGATTAACTTGACCTCCCCACCACTCAAGCCTGCAGACAGCTGACAATATTACTTGGCTGTATGATATATCAAAAGTAACACATCCTTAACTCTATCATCAATTCCTGTTTAGGAAGTTCGTCCCTCCGGACCCCAACGCATTCCTAGTTAACACTAACACATTTTTATTTAACCCCACGCAACGCCCTCCCTAAACACCACATATTTTAAGTGCTAGGACAGTTGCGAATTTATATTTCTACGTGTGTCTACCCCATACATCCCCAGACTGTCTTCACACCCATCCTCAGCCCTCGCCCAAACCTAAATATATACTCAACTACATTCAAAAGGGCACACTTGCACTTCGTTGTTGTGTTATGTGTACGTTTAAGAAGGATGCTGTATTTATATACACTATTTTGTCTGAAAGGAAATTGTTTTGTATAATCGTGTACGGCCTCCACCTCAGACAAGTGCTATTATAGAATTAGAGAATACAAACAGCCCCACACTTGCAACCTACCTCAGATTCGATGGGGTGGGGGAGTGTGGCCTGTGTTACAGCAGTGGGATACCATGTATATTCGCGTGCATGTTGGTCTGGCGTAATGCTCAGTGTACCTGTAGATAGGTTGTCATTGTAACCGTGTAATGCAAGAAAAGCTATCTCCCTTTCACTGAGGTCAAAATATGTCTTATTTTGTTATGTAAACTATACTTTTATGCAACATTCATACATTCCATTCCTCCAGGACTGAAGGAGTTATAAGTCCACAGTTGGATTGCAGTGGAAGGGAGGTAACTCTCTGGGTGTAGCAACAACATTCGCTGATGTGTATGAGACTATTTTGAAAGCAGCCAGTTGAACAACCCTAACCCTGGCAGTCAGTGGGCCTCACACATTATATGGGAGTTTATTGTCTGCTTTTTATAGTGTTAAGAATTAAAAGTTTTTTCAACAATGATGTATACTATATGTGTGACTCATGGATAAATAGAAACAATATCTATCTACCTGGCTTTGTAGTGATTTTTTTAGAAAAAACACACTAGTTTTCCTTCTGGCTTCAATCTTACACGCGTCTTAAAGGGTAAATGCTTCCAACCTCTTTCCCATGTTCAGCTGTGTGGAGCAGTGATAAAATTGATTAAAATACTCAAAAAAAGAGGACTCTGGTCCAGGATATATTGACTGAAAAAAAATAATTTCTCTTTTGGTAAAAAAATATAGGAGTACAAAATGAAAGCGCAAAGTCTTTAATTGCTGGATGGCAGATAATATTTTGTATCCTTTTGGACAACGGGCTGGGCTGTCCTTGACTCTGCAGTATGATATGCTCTTCCAGACCCCTCTATGCTGGGGGGGGGGGGGGGATATGGGTGCATGCACACGCTCACTGTATTCTCGGACAGGTACGTGCAAGACAGGATGTGATGCTTAGAGGTTGTGGCAGGTTTGAACCATCCATTGTAAATTTTACAACGACTGTGATTGGCCAAACCCTAACTTGTAGAATCATCTAGACTGTTGCTGTCTTCTGTTGTCATAGACACATCATGTTGTAATAAAGATTTTTACAGCTTCCATCATCGACTTATGTTATAGATTGTTTGTTGTTTAACACTGCGTTCAGCAATATTTCAGCTATGTGATGGCAGTCTGGTCCAGATAATCCAGTGATTGACATCATGAGCATCGATCCATGCAATTTGGATATGATGACATGCATTAACAGAGTCAGCGAGGCTGACCACCCAAACAAGCATAGTCGCCTTTTACGGCAAGCATGGGTTACTGAAGACCTATTCTAGCCCGGATCTTCACGGGTCTTGTGTTATGTTACATGGATGATCGGCAGTCAAGTCGGTGAAGCTCGTGCATATAATAGTTGCCCTTGCACTCTGAACAGAACATGGGATCACTAGAACTCCTATATTCATGTGTTACTAAGTGGAGGGGACACGGGCATTGTGTCAATAACTCCTATATTCCATGTGTTACTAAGTGGAGGGGGCAGGGGCATTGTGTCAATAACTCCTATATCCCATGCGTTACGAAGTGGAGGGGGCACGGGCATTGTGTCAGTAACTCCTATATTCCATGTGTTACTAAGTGGAGGGGGCACGGGCATTGTGTCAATAACTCCTATATTCCATGTGTTACTAAGTGGAGGGGGCACGGGCATTGTGTCAATAACTCCTATATTCCATGTGTTACCAAGTGGAGGGGGCACGGGCATTGTGTCAATAACTCCTATATTCTATGCGTTACCAAGTGGAGGGGGCACGGGCATTTATTTATGTCAAACGGAGTAAGCCCAAAGTGCTTGGAGCCTATATGGAACAAAAAGGGTTAGAGATCATGAAGCTTGCAGGATAAGATCCCTAACTTTTCTTGTTCACCACATATGGCACCCGAACCAATATCAATTAGGATATCTTGCTCAGCAAAGGATAAGTGTTTTATTCCTCCACTTTGTTGTGAGTTGGGTTTAACACCGCTTTTAAGATTATTCCAGTTATATCAGGGCATGTCAGCTTAATGTGGGAGGAAATCTCGAAGTGATGCAGGTATCGGACGTTTACCACTTCGGTGAAACCTACGAGCAGGGGTAGGGTGCTGACAAGCCTAGAAACATAATCGGGATGAACCGGGATTCAAACCCATAATTATAGGTTTCTGCGAATTGCGGTGCCTTAGACGCCTGGGCCACCCGTGCCCAGCATATTGTTTAAGGACAGACGGATGGGCAGGAGATAAATGCCGACATTGTTGTGAGTCCGACGTTGATAACTACTTATATATTCTTTATGGGATTGGGTGCTGGCTGGAAATGGGTATCGAGATAAGGTATTATTTTTCAGCCACAGCTGCAAAACCAGATGTATTTTTTAAAATTTAAAACCATCAGCTTGATTTTTAAGAAGATAAAGCAATGTCATTTTTGTGGTAGGCATTTTTTGTTATCAGTTTGAAACATAGTTGTTTTATTTCAAGCATTTTAGGGAATGATTTATTTTTTTCGATAAAATTCAAGTTTACATGGACTTTCTCCGTGTGACCAATGAACGTTTCAGTGAGTGAGTATGGTTTTTACGCCGCTTTTAGCAATATTCCAGCAATATCACGCCGGGGGTCACCACAAATGGGCTTGTATCAATGTCGGGAATCGAACCCGGGTCTTCTGCATGACGAGCGAACGCTTTAACCACTAGGCTACCCGACCGCCCCGAATGTTTCAGTGAGTTGGTGGAACGCGTTGAACCTCATATACCGAAGAAGGATACCTTTTGGCGCATGTCCCGAGACCAAGGTATTCGGATTGCAATAAGTCTGCTCGACAGGGCAACGGGGGATTCATATAAAAGCCTCCCGTATGGGTTTCGGTGGCGCAATACACAATAAGTAAAATCCTCCCTGAAACCAGTCATGCCATTACCCTGGAATGAGTGAGTGAGTTGGGTTTAACGCCGCTGTTAACAGTATTCCAGTTATATCGCGGCGTGTCAGATTGATGTGGGAGGAAAGCCCGAAGTGATGCAGGTCTCAGACGTTTACCACTTCGGTGAAACCCACGAGCACGGGTAGGGTACTGACAAGCCTAGAAACATAATCGGGTTGAACCAGGATTCGAACCCATAATTATAGGTTTCTGGCGTGCCCAAGGGACGCAACTCTGCACAGCAAATCGCGGCGCCTTAGACGACTTGGCCACCCGTGGCCCCCTTTCCCTTGAAATGTGCGATGAAGTTATGCAGTGTCCAAGCATCCCGGAGTAATGGAAGGAGCTTTCCAAAAGACGGAACTTCCACAACACCGTAGGAGCCATCGAAGGGAAGCATGTTGCCTTCCGCTGTCCACCTTTGGCAGGATCCCTGCATTACAGCTCTAAGGGGTTTTCTACCAACGTACTCCTCGCTCTTGTCTTGCAGAGTACGGGTTCCTCTTTGTGGGCGTTGGGACAAATGGAACATGCTCAGATACTGCCGTTTTAAAGATTCTGGATTATATGTGGCTCTGGAACAACGTACTGATGCGCTTCCGGAAGATGAACCACTCCCAAATGATGACCAGCCCATGCCCTACGCTTTAGGAGGAGATGACGCTTTGTACCGTCGAACGTAGCTCATGAAACTCTACCCCACCCGCTGCATGACGAAAGAATATTAAACTACCATCTGTCGGGGGCACACAGAATGGCTGAAAACAAATTTGGTATTTTGGCTCACCGGTTCAGATGCCCCCTGACTACAATGCAGCAACACATGCAGCAACACATGCATAGAGCGGAAAGCATTGTGATGGTCTGTTGTGTGAGGCACAACCTCCTGGCAGTGAGATACCCACGTCAAGCTGCACGGATAATAGACATCGAAGACCCCAACACCCATGACATGCTCCATGGTAATACTGTGTAATAAAGAATTTTCCCTCTCCACCTTGTCAAAATGGTTCACACGATAATTAAATCCAGAAACAATTAAAAACTGATGCCCTAACACTTCAGAAATAATGTGAAGTAAAAACCAGCACAAATGTTTTCTTTTTCAAATTTGGCACGACAGCTTGTTAATTTAACTTTCCGACGATCAAACAAGAGTCACGGGATGCAAAAATACGTTCTTGGTGGCGTCTTGATCAAGTCGTGATTGATCGTACCACCATCGCAGTGTCGTCGTATCAGCACCGTAGCGATGTCTTGGCTTGCTGTAGGTGTTGTGGCCACTACGAATGAATACGAATGAACAAGACGGCGTCACGACATACCACGACAGCGTTACGACTCTCTTCCGATGCTGCTGCGCTGGACCACGATTATTTTCACAGTTATCACATTTATTTCAATGTTTCACGTATCTTCACTTTTTCAATCTGATTACCCCCCACCATCCTGCTCCCCCGAGCGTCACAAGAAGGTCCCCGTTGTTGCTTATTACCCCCTTCTGGTACTACGGTAGAGCAAAATGTTTTTGAACATTCCTAAAAATTGTGCTCCTTCACGGCGGCATCTGGTTCCCCTACGGTGCGCTACGGTGGACCGCGATTGACCACGAACATGTGTACGCCGCCGTTGCTCTAGTGATTAATTGAAAAATCGTGTTCTACCATAGCATCATCGTGTATATGGGAAAAGGGTATTAGCCACTGACAACAAATCACGCTGACTTCCAATCATATTTATTAACATGTGATGTGATATGGCCATCGAAAGACGGTTCGTTTCGAGATGTGACGAAAATTTCAGACATGTGTCTTCACGCTTTCCGCTGGGGTACACCGATGACATTGCCTGACCTCAATGACTCCTGGCACAACTGCACAAGCTCCAGGCTCTGAAGGCACTCCTCCGCCGACACTCCGCACTCCTCTCGCCCTGCAGCATCGACATCATTAGTGAGTAAGTGAGTTTTGTTTTAACGCCGGTTCCGACAGTACTCAAGTTATATCACGGCGTGTCGGCTTAATGTGGGAGAAAAGCCCGAAGTGATGCACGCCTCAGACTTTTACCACTTTGATGAAACCAACGAGCTCGTGTATAGTGCTGACAAACCTAGAAACATAATTGGAGCGAACTAGGATTCGAACCCACAATCATGTTTCTGGCATGCCTAAGGGACGGAACTCTTGGTCTTGCACAGCGACTTTCAGACGACTGGGCCAGCGAAACACTCACCGTGAACAACCTTGATGAAGTGCTGTACAATCCTTGTATAGCTGGAGCGCCACCTCTCAATGAAAGACTCCAGCAAGTCGTCTTCCAAACTGCCATTTGCATCCCAGACTTCCACTTCCGACTTCCTGTAGTTTTTGGACACTGCCATCTTCTTTGAACCGAGAACCTGATACAAAGACACACATAGAAATAGATTTGTTCATACACAGATACACAGATATTCACTCTCCTTGTATCAAAACACGAGTTGTGTTCTTTTTCAGCTTAGCCTTTCCTTACATGTCTAGAAGCTTCTCTTACCCGTGAAGATCCGGGGTAGAATATGTCTTCAGCAACCCATGCTTGCCGTAAAAGGCGACTATGCTTGTCGTAAGAGGCGACCTACGGGATGGGGTGGTCAGACTCGCTGACGTGCTTGATGCTCGTCATCGTATCCCAATTGCGTGGATCGATGCTCATGACATCAATCACTGGATTGTCTCGTCCAGACTCGAGTATTTACAGACTGCCGTCATAGAACTGGAATCTTGCTGAGTACGAACGAATAGCAGCTACTCAAAAACATTTCCCACTTGAACTTCTCAATTTTCTCATTTTCACCCTAACTGTTCAATAGGTCCACTGTTTTAGGAACTTTTCTTTAAGGTCCCTATCAATTCATATTCTTGGAAGGGGGATTGGGATTCTGTTAAAAGTTTGTGACAGTAAATACTAAGAACAATCATTTTGCTTCAGATTCATCACACAATGATACCCGGAACCTGGAATTGACTGTACCCAGAACAAGGTATTTACTTAACCCGCAATCTGGTATAAACTCAACCGGAACCTGGTATTTACTTAACCCAGAACCTGGTATTTACTGCACCCAGAACGTGGTATTTACTACTCAGAACCTGGTATGAACCCTACCCAGAACCTGGTATGAACCCTACCCAGAACCTGGTATTTACTGCACCCAAAACCTGGTATGAAGCTTACCGAGAACTTGGTATTTAGTGCACCCAGAATCTGGTATTAACTGCGCCCAGAACCTGGTATGACCCCTACCAAGAACCTGGTATTAACCGTACCCAGAACCTGGTATTTACTGCACTGAGAACCTGGTATTTACTGCACCCAGAACCTGGTATGACCCCCACCCAGAACCTGGTATTAACCGTACCCAGAACCTTGTATTTAGTGCACTGAGAACCTGGTATTTACTGCACCCAGAACATGGTATTTACTGCACCCAGAACCTGGAATGAACCTTAGCCAAAACCTGGTATTTACTGCACCCAAAACCTGGTATTAACCTTTACCCAGAACCTGGTATGAACCTTACCCAGACCTTGGTATTTACTTCACCAAGAACCTGGTATTAACCTTACCCTGAACCTGGTATTTACTTTACCCAGAACCTGGAATGAACCTTACCCAGTACCTGGTATTTACTGCACCCAAAACCTGGTATTAACCTTCACACAGAACCTGGTGTTTACTTTACCCGGAACCTGGTATTAACCTTACCCAGAACCTGATATTTACTGCACCCAGAACCTGGTATTAACCTTACCCAGTACCTGGTATTTACTGCACCCAAAACCTGGTATTAACCTTTACACAGAACCTGGAATGAACCTTTACGCAGAACTTGGTATTTACTTTACCCAGAGCCTGGTATTTACTTTACCGAGAGCCTGGTATTTACTTTACCCAGAACCTGATGTGAACCTTACCAAGAACCTGATATTTACTGCCCGCAGAACCTGGTATTAACCTTACCCAGAACCTTGTATTAACTGTACCCAGAACCTGGTATTAACCTTTACCTAGATGCTTTGAAAAACCTTACCCAGAACCTGGTATTTACTTTACCCGGAGCCTGTTATTAACCTTACCCATAACCTGGTATTTACTTTACCCGGAGCCTGGTATTTACTGCACACAGAACCTTGTATTAACTGTACCCAGAACCTGGTATTAACCTTTACCTAGATGCTTGTACAAACCTTACTCAGAACCTGTTATGAACCTTACCCAGTACCTTGTATTTACTGCACCCAAAACCTGGTATTAACCTTTATGCAGAACCTGGAATGAACCTTTACGCAGAACCTGGAATGAACCTTTACGCAGAACCTGGTATTTACTTCACCCTGAACCTGGTATTTACTTTACCCAGAACCTGGAATCAACCTTACCCAGAACCTGATATTTACTGCACCCAGAACCTGGAATCAACCTTACCCAGAACCTGATATTTACTGCACCCAGAACCTGGTATTAACCTTACCCAGAACCTGGTGTTTACTTTACCCGGAACCTAGTATTAACCTTACCCAGAACCTGGTATTTACTTTACCCGGAGCCTGGTATTTACTGCACACAGAACCTTGTATTAACTGAACCCAGAACCTGGTATTAACCTTTGCCTAGATGCTTGTACAGACCTTACCCAGAACCTGGTATTAGCCTTTACCCGGAGCCTGGTATTAACCTTACCCAGAACCTGGTATTTACTTTACCCGGAACCTGGAATGAACCTTACCCAGAACCTGGTGTGAACCTTGCCCAGAACCTAGTATTTACTGCACAAAGAACCTGGTATTAACTGTACCCAAAACCTTGTATGAACCCTACCCAGAACCTGGTATTAACCTTTACCCAGAACCTGGTATTAACTGTACCCAGAACCTGGTGTGAACCTTACCCAGAACCTGGCATTTACTGCTCGCAGAACCTGGTATTAACCTTACCCAGAACCTTGTATTAACTGTACCCAGAACCTGGTATTAACCTTTACCTAGATGCTTGGAAAAACCTTACCCAGAACCTGGTATTTACTTTACCCGGAGCCTGGTATTAACCTTACCCAGAACCTGGTATTTACTTTACCCGGAGCCTGGTATTTACTGCACACAGAACCTTGTATTAACTGTACCCAGAACCTGGTATTAACCTTTACGCAGAACCTGGAATGAACCTTTACGCAGAACCTGGAATGAACCTTTACGCAGAACCTGGTATATTCCTTCACCTTGAACCTGGTATTTACTTTACCCAGAACCTGGAATGAACCTTACCCAGAACCTGATATTTACTGCACCCAGAACCTGGAATGAACCTTACCCAGAACCTGATATTTACTGCACCCAGAACCTGGTATAAACCTTACCAGAACCTGGTGTTTACTTTACCCGGAACCTAGTATTAACCTTACCCAGAACCTGGTATTTACTTTACCCGGAGCCTGGTATTTACTGCACACAGAACCTTGTATTAACTGAACCCAGAACCTGGTATTAACCTTTGCCTAGATGCTTGTACAAACCTTACCCAGAACCTGGTATTAGCCTTTACCCGGAGCCTGGTATTAACCTTACCCAGAACCTGGTATTTACTTTACCCGGAACCTGGAATGAACCTTACCCAGAACCTGGTGTGAACCTTGCCCAGAACCTGGTATTGACTGCACAAAGAACCTGGTATTAACTGTACCCAAAACCTGGTATGAACCCTACCCAGAACCTGGTATTAACCTTTACCCAGAACCTGGTATTAACTGTACCCAGAACCTGGTGTGAACCTTACCCAGAACCTGACATTTACTGCTCGCAGAACCTGGTATTAACCTTACCCAGAACCTTGTATTAACTGTACCCAGAACCTGGTATTAACCTTTACCTAGATGCTTGGAAAAACCTTACCCAGAACCTGGTATTTACTTTACCCGGAGCCTGGTATTAACCTTACCCAGAACCTGGTATTTACTTTACCCGGAGCCTGGTATTTACTGCACACAGAACCTTGTATTAACTGTACCCAGAACCTGGTATTAACCTTTACGCAGAACCTGCAATGAACCTTTACGCAGAACCTGGAATGAACTTACCCAGAACCTGGTGTGAACCTTGCCCAGAACCTGGTATTTACTGCACAAAGAACCTGGTATTCACTGTACCCAAAACCTGGTATGAACCCTACCCAAAACCTGGTATTAACCTTTACCCAGAACCTGGTATTTACTGCACAAAGAACCTGGTATTAACTGCACCCAGAACCTGGTAGTAGCTTTATTGGAACCTGTTATTTAATGTACCCAGAACCTGGTATGAGCCTTACCCAGAACCTGGTAGTAGCTTTATTGGAACCTGTTATTTAATGTACCCAGAACCTGGTATGAGCCTTACCCAGAACCTGGTAGTAGCTTTATTGGAACCTGTTATTTAATGTACCCAGAACCTGGTATTTACTTTACCCGGAGCCTGGTATTTACTGCACACAGAACCTTGTATTAACTGTACCCAGAACCTGGTATTAACCTTACCCAGAACCTGATATTTACTGCACCCAGAACCTGGTATTAACCTTACCCAGTACCTGGTATTTACTGCACCCAAAACCCGGTATTAACCTTTACACAGAACCTGGAATGAACCTTTACGCAGAACTTGGTATTTACTTTACCCAGAGCCTGGTATTTACTTTACCCAGAGCCTGGTATTTACTTTACCCAGAACCTGGTTTGAACCTTACCCAGAACCTGATATTTACTGCCCGCAGAACCTGGTATTAACCTTACCCAGAACCTTGTATTAACTGTACACAGAATCTGGTATTAACCTTTACCTAGATGCTTGGAAAAACCTTACCCAGAACCTGGTATTTACTTTACCCGGAGCCTGGTATTAACCTTACGAAGAACCTGGTATTTACTTTACCCGGAGCTTGGTATTTACTGCACACAGAACCTTGTATTAACTGTACCCAGAACCTGGTATTAACCTTTACCTAGATGCTTGTACAAACCTTACTCAGAACCTGTTATGAACCTTACCCAGTACCTTATATTTACTGCACCCAAAACCTGGTATTAACCTTTATGCAGAACCTGGGTATGAACCTTTACGCAGAACCTGGAATGAACCTTTACGCAGAACCTGGTATTTACTTCACCCTGAACCTGGTATTTACTTTACCCAGAACCTGGAATGAACCTTACCCAGAACCTGATATTTACTGCACCCAGAACCTGGAATCAACCTTACCCAGAACCTGATATTTACTGCACCCAGAAACTGGTATTAACCTTACCAGAACCTGGTGTTTACTTTACAAGGAACCTGGTATTAACCTTACCCAGAACCTGGTATTTACTTTACCCGGAGCCTGGTATTTACTGCACACAGAACCTTGTATTAACTGAACCCAGAACCTGGTATTAACCTTTACCTAGATGCTTGTACAAACCTTACCCAGAACCTGGTATTAGCCTTTACCCGGAGCCTGGTATTAACCTTACCCAGAACCTGGTATTTACTTTACCCGGAACCTGGAATGAACCTTACCCAGAACCTGGTGTGAACCTTGCCCAGAACCTGGTATTTACTGCACAAAGAACCTGGTATTAACTGTACCCAAAACCTGGTATGAACCCTACCCAAAACCTGGTATTTACCTTTACCCAGAACCTGGTATTTACTGCACAAAGAACCTGGTATTAACTGCACCCAGAACCTGGTAGTAGCTTTATTGGAACCTGTTATTTAATGTACCCAGAACCTGGTATGAGCCTTACCCAGAACCTGGTAGTAGCTTTATTGGAACCTGTTATTTAATGTACCCAGAACCTGGTATGAGCCTTACCCAGAACCTGGTAGTAGCTTTATTGGAACCTGTTATTTAATGTACCCAGAACCCGGTATTTACTTTACCCGGAGCCTGGTATTTACTGCACACAGAACCTTGTATTAACTGTACCCAGAACCTGGTATGAACCTTACCCAGAACCTGGTAGTAGCTTTATTGGAACTTGTTATTTAATGTACCCAGAACCTGGTATGAGCCTTACCCAGAACCTGGTAGTAGCTTTATTGGAACCTGTTATTTAATGTTCCTATAACCTTGTATTTACTGCACCTGGAAGTGTTGATCGTATCCATAAGGGACTTCCCTACCCGCCGTCAGGTTAGCTAACACCCCGCTCGGGAAGGTGAGTACGATGTTTGCGATGTCGTGGTCGTCACACGCCTGGTAGTCCTCAGCGTACGCCGAGGTGTTGCTGCCACATACATACACGGTCTGCGGACGCTCCCCAACAAACCAACACACATAGTCCAGCATGTGGATAACACTGTCCACCAAAATACCCCCTGTGTACAAACAGAACATATCATAACTGTTCGCAAATAGACCTCATGTGAACAAATAGAATATGTCGTAACTATTCACAAATATACCCACTTTGTGCAAACAGAATGTGTAGTAACTATTCACAAATATACCCACTTTGTGTAAATAGAATATGTAGTAACTATTCACAAATATACCCACTTTGTGCAAATAGAATATGTAGTAACTATTCACAAATATACCCACTTTGTGCAAATAGAATATGTAGTAACTATTCACAAATATACCCACTTTGTGCAAATAGAATATGTAGTACCTATTCACAAATATAGCCACTTTGTGCAAATAGAATATGTAGTAACTATTCACAAATATACCCCTATGTGCAAATAGATTGTCTAGTAACTATTCACAAATATACCCACTTTGTGCAAATAGAATATGTAGTAACTATTCACAAATATACCCACTTTGTGCAAATAGAATATGTCGTAACTATTCACAAATATACCCCTATGTGCAAATAGAATGTGTAGTAACTATTCACAAATATACCCACTTTGCGCAAATAGAATATGTAGTAACTATTCACAAATATACCCACTTTGTGCAAATAGAATATGTAGTAACTATTCAAAAATATACCCACTTTGTGCAAATAGAATATGTGGTAACTATTCACAAATATACCCACTTTGTGCAAATAGAATATGTCGTAACTATTCCCAAATTACCCCCTATGTGCAAATAGAATATGTAGTAACTGTTCACAAATTACCCCCTATGTGCAAATAGAATATGTGGTAACTGTTCACAAATAACCCCCGTTGTGCGAATAGAATATGTGGTAACTATTCACAAATTACCCCCTATGTGCAAATAGAATATGTCGTAACTATTCACAAATATACCCACTTTGTGCAAATAGAAGATGTGGTAACTGTTCACAAATTACCCCCTATGTGCAAATAGAATATGTGGTAACTATTCACAAATATACCAACTTTGTGCAAATAGAATATGTCGTAACTATTCACAAATATACCCCCATGCGCAAATAGAATATGTGGTAACTATTCACAAATATACCCACTTTGTGCAAATAGAATATGTGGTAACTATTCACAAATATACCCCCTATGTGCAAATAGAATATGTAGTAACTATTCACAAATATACCCCCATGCGCAAATAGAATATGTGGTAACTATTCACAAATGTACCCACTTTGTGCAAATAGAATATGTGGTAACTATTCACAAATATACCCACTTTGTGCAAATAGAATATATCGAAACTGTTCACAAACTGCCATTTTGATTTCATTTTAGTTCCTTTTAACTATACTACTCAAAGTGTGCTAAGGACTTCGTTGTCATGTACCACGTTGTCATGTGCAACATAATGCAAACAAACAACGCGTGGCCAAGAGTCAGTCACATCACCCGTTAAAATGAGAGTATCTGACCAAAACTGAAACGTCAACAATCACGAAATTAAGAAAATCATTGTAAAAAAAACAACTCTCAGTTGCGCATACGTGATCCACCTGATGCGATCACAGCGTGGCACCGTCGTCGAATGCTCCCAATGAGAGTCTGGATGATCGCCAAGGGGAGATTATTCCACTCTCCAGTAAGAGTGAGTGAGTGAGTTAAGATTTAACGTCACATCGGCAGTATTACAGCCATATCGTGACGAGAAGTACATTAATAATAGTATTACATAGATTTAGACTAAGTAAAAAGCTGTCAACGACGGACAGTACAAGAACTAGAATATCACAGATTCGATTTAAAACTAGTTGAGAAATATATTAAAGCCATAAGTATCAGTGAACAACACAATATAAAAATGGGCTAGAGATCGTCAGTCGCTGAACTCTCCAGTAAGAACATTGCCGAGTTCGCGGAGATTACTTTTTACAAATAGTTGCGGGTATGAGTGATGGTTAAATTAAATTTAACAACAGTTCTTTCAATGTTCAAACTCGTTATACTTTGACTCATCAGTTTATGTGGTTTAAATATTACCTTGAGAATCTCTCACACACATTAACTATACTGTATGTAGTGTATATCACATAGAGTGTGTTGCCGATCGTCATTGTAATACATGTGTGTAAAATCCTCACCAATATTGCAGAATACAATGAATGGTATAAATCACTGCGCATGTACTATTTACTTTTGTACCATTTAGATATTCAAAATAGTGAACGTTGAAAGTTGTAAGCGCAATGGGTCTTGGTTATGTTCATGCTCGTTCGTAGTTTGAATAAATGTGCATGTTTTGTTGTTCTCAATGTGTTCGTACTCGACTGTGTTTTGAATAACCGTGTATGTGAGGTGAGGTGAGGTGAGGTGAAATGGGGTTTAACGTCGCGTCCAAGATCATTGCACTTATATAGCGACGTGCATGCACATGTGTGTGTGTGTGGCTGCTTGTACTAGTCCGGACTGATGCCGATTAATAGTGCTAGCCCACTGAGATACCATGCCGCAGTTTAACATGAATACCCCACTCAGACACAGCATACTGACTCCGAGCCGACAAGGCCTTGTTTTAGCCCCTTAATGCCGAGCGCCAGACAGGGTAACACCAAGTACCATCTTTTAACGTCTTTTGGAATGACGCGGCCGGGGATCGAACCCCGTAACTTCCGTTCTCCGGGCGGACGCTCTACCTCTAGGCCACGAAGGCGGCCAACCGTGTACATAAATAGCTACTTGAGTGTGCTCGTCAGTATGTTGAACAACTCATGAACTATGTCGTATTCAAGCTTATTGTAAGTTGAATGGTAACGTGCACGGGGATGCACACATAGGATTATGCTCACAAAGGAACCCACTCGTCCAATGGTCGATGACCAGATTGGGGAGAGACGAATACGTACATACACCCGAAACACAAGAGAAAAAACGTTTGGTGTCACCCTGGACAAGTGCCTCTGTTCAACCAGCAGGGAATGGGTACCCGACATGTGAGGTGGATGTAAAACCTTCTACCGCCCGTAGGTTGTATACTCCCCAGGGAGTTGAGAATGAGAGCTGGGGTCCACTGGTCGGGGAACAAATAAAACCGCATTTGAGCAGATGCTAGTACCTGGACACTTGCGGTTTTATGTAATAGTAATAAAACAAAATTGGCACAAACACAGTATCTTAAGCGACATGATGAAGTGGCTCGATCATTTTATTACCGTCTTCGCCATGCTTGTGGTTTTGACACAGAGGTCCACCCACGCTACGACCCGGAATCTGTAGAGGGCGTCATGGAAAATGATAAATACACAATTCTTTGGTATAGGCCCATATACAGCCTCATACGTAACCAGGCCAACAAACCTGATCTTGTCCTTTTTGATAAATTCAATGAAATCATTCACATCATTGAATTATCTGTCCCTTTTGACACTAATGTGATTGACAAGATTGAGGAAAAACATGGCAAATATGCGGATGTCGCTTTCGAAGTACCAAGTTGTCCGACTCCCCATTGTTCTCGGTGCCTTAGGTTTGGTACCTCCCAATCCGTTGACTGACACTGGGAGAGTATCCGAGTCTGCTACCAGGAATACAGCCCTTCTGACAATCTGGGAAATGCAGAAGGCTGCAGTGTTGGGGAGTCTTCACATTCTCCGATGAGTTCAGGGTTGGTTCGGCAGCGCTTGCTGGGAGAAGTCCCATTCGCAGGCTGGGCTTCGTGTAGAAGGGGCAAACAGTGAGGTACACCATTATTGAATGCCATGTGAGTATTCACCACTACGTTTCATTACATGATCTTGAATATTGATATACAGTGACATACAACATTACTGTCACCGTGTATACTAATTCATCACTATCCAGCTGTATATTTTATTACATTATGTTTAATATTATGGATATTCAGTGACCTACCCTTAAAAGATGGTACTTGTTGTTACCCTGTCTGGCGCTCGACATTAAGGGGCTAAAACAAGGACTGGTCGGCTCGGAGTCAGTATACTGTGTCTGAGTGGGGTATTCATGTTAAACTGCGGCATGGTATCTCAGTGAGCTAGCACTATAAATCGGCATCAGTCCGGACTAGTACAAGCAGCCACACACACACATACACGTGCATGCACGTCGCTATATAAGTGCAATAATCTTGGACGCGACGTAAAACCCAATTTCACCTCACCTCACCTCAGTGACCTACAACAGTGTTGTCTCTCTCAGTAGTATAGGTAATAGGGGTTCTGGCTCACTTCCACTGGAGCCGGATTTATATACCTATACTGCCACTACAGGTGGCATTTTTTATGCCAAAATGATTATGCGATTCAACGATAGTCATGAGATTAAGTTAAATTGACTCTAGCTCACCACCACCTGATATAAATTTCTCTATTATTTTACAAGTAGGCCAGATTATATACTCTTCTTGGTAATTGATGATCGTATTTGTTTGGTTTACTGATATAATATATACCTTGTGGTAATTCTTTCAATTTGATAATTTTGTCTATGAACATAAATGTTTTGTGTTCTTTATTTGTTGGTTTGACATTACTGATATAATAATTTTGTCCATGAACATAAATGTTGTAATTCTCCATTATTATATATTTATGTAAGCATTTGTCTAAATGTGATCTAACGATAGTAAGCAATCTATTTTTAATCTCCAACCAGTTCTTTGGTTTTGGCACGGAATAATTGACGCACTTGTTGCCTCCCCTATTCTATGAACTTTTTTTTCTCGTCTTCGCTAATACCACTGGTCTTACGAGAATTTGATCGAATGTCCTGCTTCATTACGTTGTATTTGGTGAGTTCTGACAACACTAAACGAAACTCCTCCTCGGATATCTTACAATCAGCCATTGCTGTTGAAATTTGATCCTCAATGCTGTTCAACTTTGCTTCGGCGAGTATCCGAATCTTATCGTGTTTTAATGCTTTCTTTTGCCACCTACGAGAAATGCATTTTATCGTTATTCCTGCCAGTCCCGAGACTCCAGCCGCTATTTCCATGCCGAGCACGATAGGCGCGGCAATTATAGTTGATAATAAACTAACACCTGCTACACCGAGTCCCATGCCAGCTGCTACAAGCGCGGTGTCAACTCCGTTCAGAGCATTCACGGCTCTGCGATACTTTTTATACAATCCAAGTCTCAACTCCCTATCCTTCTCTATTCCAAGTTTATGACCAGTTCCACCAGGCACTGCATCAGCCTCTCGGTTCCCTGCTGGAGCTGGTCTCTTGGGCACCTAATGCCATTTTCCAGTTCTTTAGACACGCTTATGGCTAGGTGCTGCTGCACCAGAGTCGAGTTGTGCCAGTTTTGCCATGTCTGCAGCCTTCGTGTAGCGGCCTTCGACACGCACGCGCTTGAGTCGCTTACCAGGAAGGCCTATTGTCAGTGTTTGGAAAGCGCAGATAAGGGTGTTCATTCAAAATTGTTATCGTTCACAGGCTTTCTACATGCCATCTTCTAATATAAACAAGCAAAGCGAATATTTAGAAAGCGCTACAAACAATGTGAACGAAAGCTTAAAGATAATATACAAGTTATCAGTCTATCAGTGAAACTATGAGACTACCAAGACTCGGTGTATGGAAGAAAACTTTTCTCCTCCGACTGATTCTCTTTCCTACAACTTTTCCTGTATCAAAACTACTCAGGAAGATAATGGATACAATATACTAGTATGGTATTGTTATTTAACACTGTTATTACAAACGAATATATTCCAAAGATATATAATGTCTGTCAAATCCCCCCTGTATACAAAGGTCATGGAAAATGTAAATGTGACCCTTCATCCGCTGGGGTGTAACTAACTCCCGTCTTAAGTAACTTATTGAAATATGTCCACGTGAAAGAATAGAAAAGTGGACTAATGACAATGTCACATTTCCCTGTGCTTTTCAGTGTGGATTAAGAAAAGGCGCTGGCGCTCCGATAGCAGTCCTTACCGTAATGAAATATTTTGCCTACTATAACGAGAGAGACTTACCCGTATACTTCGCTTTCCTCGATAATGAGAAATCATTCTACCGGGTATAGCTTGACTGTCTCTTTTACATTTTGTATAAATTTGAAATTACTGGAACACTATGGAGAGTTCTGCGTTTATCATACAACTCAATGGTATCATGTGATAGGTGAGCTGGCTTAAAGTCTGATGTATTTCATGTCAAACAAGGCGTTGGCCAGGGTCGAGTCATATCTGTATGACTCTTTACGCTCTATATTTTTGGTTGGTTGGTTTGTTGTTTAACGCCGCACTCAGCAATATTCCAGCTATATGACGGCGGTCTGTAAATAATCGAGTTTGGACCAGACAATCCAGTGATTAATATCATGAGCATCGATCCTTGCAATTGGGATCGATGACATGCATCAACCAAGTCAGCGAACCTGACCACCCGATCCCGTTAGTCGCCTCTTATGACAAGCAAAGTCGCCTTTTACAGCAAGCATGGGTTGCTGAAGACCTATTCTACCCTCGATCTTCACGGGTCGTTTACGCTCTATATTAATTACTTATTGTATCAACTGGACAACATCCTTGCACCACTCGTGTAGCCATTTGTACAACGTTTCATCTTAAAGATGATAATGCACGTGCTCATCGTGCCGGTGTTGTGACCCAATTTCTCCAACAGCAAAACATCCATGTCATGCCATGGCCAGTACTGACTTTTCCCCATTGAACACGTCTGGGACGTCATTTGCAGACGTGTACGTCACAGTCAAAATCCACTACAACTCTCAATGAACACGGTGTTGCTCTCACTGAGGAGATGTCCGTTTGGGGTTTTATCCACAAGGGTTTTAGTCTGTACCCCGAGTGAATATCCGAAACAGTGACTTTCTATAATATACCAGTGTGTGGTGTATTCTTTAATGCATAAGATACATGATCTTATATGTATTGATAGTGATATGATGACTTTGAATAGGCTGACTACCCTTGAAGATCCGGGGTAGAATTTATCTTCAGCAACCCATGCTTGCAGTAGAAGACCTGTCGCCAGAGGAGACTAACGGGATCGGGTGGTCAGGCTCGCTGACTTGGTTGAAGCATGCCATCGTATCCCTATTGTGTAGATCGCTGCTCATGTCAGTCACAGGATTATCTAGTCCAGATTCGATGGTTAATGCTGTAATATTGCTGAGTGTGGCGTTAAACAACAAACAAATAAACGACGTGGCTAACTGGTACATGCACAGTGACATGTAATACGTACCTGATGTTTTGACGTAGCTGAGCGGGACATGTTTGTCCAGGCTGTATATATTGACGCTGCGGAGACGGCCCAGCTCACCACCTTCCTTCATCTTGTAGATGCGGGTGAGGTCCGGGTCAAACCGCCTTACGAGAAAGATACGGTCAGCGTCATGGTCAGGATCAGTTGATAGACATGTCTGTTTAGCATCGTCTATATACGTCTATTTACCTCTATGGAGGAACGATGTGAAAGTGACAAAAACATTGATGAAAGGAGTTTTTAGTTAGGGTGCCTGCATACCTCTTATCCTCTCTCCTCTCTCTCTTCCTCTCTCCCTGTTTCTCTTCCTCTCTCTCACTCTTCCTCTCTTTCTTTCCCTGTCTCTCTATCTCTCATTCTTCACCTCTCTTTCTCTCATTCCCTCTCTCTTCATCTTTCTCTATCTCCTTTTCTCTCTTCCTCTCGAGCCCTCTATTCCTCCCTCTCTCTCCTTCTCTCTCTCTCTTCCCGTCTCTTTTTCTCCCTCTCTTCCTCACTATGTTCCCCTTTCTCTCCCTCTTCCTCTAACTCCCTCTCTTTCTTCCCCTGTCTCTTCCTCTCTGTCGAGGGGGCACGGGTAGCCCAGTCGTCCAAGGCGCCGGGATTGTGGGTTCGAATCCCGGTTCGCCCCGATTATGTTTCTAGGTTTGTCAGCACCATACCCGTGCTCGTGGGTTTCACAGAAGTGGTACACATCTGAGACCTGCATCACTTCGGGCTTTCCTCCCACATTAAGCTGACACGCCGTGATATGACTGGAAAACTGTTAAAAGCGGCGTTAAACCCAACTCACTCACTCACTCACTCACTCCTCTCTGTCGCGCTAACGACTCACCTGTTGAAGGCACATAGGAGCCTCTTGCCGCTCTTCTCAGCAATATCATAGCATGACCGAACACCGCGGTTGGTCAGTGCAAGCGGCTTCTCGCAGAACACGTGCTTCCCTGCAGCGCAACAGGACACTCACGGTGCTTCATTATCCGAATATATTTACACATTTAAATTGCTGACAGATGCAGATTTTAAGCATGATCGCGATATAATGTATTTTTTTATGTGACCGGTACTTGTTGGGATAAAAGATCAGACCTCATGTCTGAGTTGTTTTTTTATGGCGCTTTTTAACATATTCCAGCAATACCACTGCTGGCGACACCAGAAATGCGCTTCACACATTGTGCCTATGTGAGGAAGCGAACGCCTTAATCACTAGGCTACCACACTACTCCTCCGCAACATGGCATAAATATTAAGGAAAGCTGCATTTAACCCGTTTGATGAACACATACCTGCTTGGAGAGCCTTTTTCGTTGTTTCTTCGTGAAATGCAGACGGCGAACATATAAATACAGCATGTATTCTGAGAGACAAAAACAAATTCGTTTTTTACATGAAATGTAAACAATCCGTACCAGGGTTTTACCGGACGCAAAGAATTGTATCCTGTACGTATAAAAATTAACAAAATGGACAGAAATATTAGACCCTGCGAGTCCCAGCGGATGCTGTGGAGTATGGAGTCGGAATGATGAAATCCAAGCATGTACTTAAGGTCTCTGTTATCTTTATGTTCCGATGGCATATACTGTTCATGTTTAGACAGACTATGTCAAATGTTTTCACTCAAGTACTATTTTCAGACTCAAACAAGGAAATCTCCACATATAATACGTATTAAGCACCGCCGTACTTGTAAATGGACCCGTGAAGATCCGGGGTAGAATAGGTCTTCAGCAACCCATGCTTGCCGTAAAAGGTGACTCTGCTTGTCGTAAAAGGCGACTAACGGGATCGGGTGGTCAGGCTCGCTGACTTGGTTGATGCATGTCATCGATCCCAATTGCAAGGATCGATGCTCATGATATTAATCACTGGATTGTCTGGTCCAGACTCGATTATTTACAGACCGCCGTCATATAGCTGGAATATTGCTGAGTGCGGCGTTAAACAACAAACCAACCAACCAAAAATATAGAGCGTAAACAGTCATGCAGATATGACTCGACCCTGGCCAACGCCTTGTTTGACATGAAATACATCAGACTTTAAGCCAGCTCACCTATCACATGATACCATTGATACCATACTGATTTCTGGTTAGTATAATGGACTCGCTGGGACTCCCTTTGCAATGTCTGGGACTCATACAATGTCCTACTCTGAGTCATCGGGACTCACATATATATATACTGCCGGGTATACACTTGAAAATTGGATTTGATAAACAAAATTGAAAATGTTATCAAAACGTTACAAGGCTGAAAGCACTCGCCGAAACACCGCAAACTTAAGGTCCAGGGACCCGTTCCACAAAGCGATCTTAGGCTAAGTTGATTTGAACACACTAAGTATGCGATCTTAATTTTTTGTTACGATCAGCCGCCCGTTCCACAAAGCAAACTTAACTAAGAGAGTTGTAAGTTAAGATGAAAATGCTAAGTTGCTCCGGACCAACTTAGGATCGCTAAAATCGATCTTAAATATTGTACCATAACAACAAAGATGGCGACTTTTATTATGATGTGCAAGGAAATGCGTCGTCTGCTAAACATGATCAAGGGAGGCCACTCTAAGGGAAACTTTTGTATCTTCATGGCTGAAGATTCCGATCTTTGTTAAGATCGGCTACTTAAGAACTTGTAAAGTTACAATCGCCCTAAGATCGCTTTGTGGAACGATTGTAAACTTTAGCTAAGACAATTTTAAAATCGACGTAAGTCTCTAAGATTGATTGTAGTTACGATCGCTTTGTGGAACGGGGCCAAGAGCACAACTGTTGTGCCCTTATCGAATACATCACCATCGAGTAACCATTTCTTGTGCGTTTCACTCTAGGCCGCTATCAAACATGGGTGTATACTTTCTTTTGCCCGACAGTTTAGATAAAGGTAAATGTTTTTTGTGAACAATGTTAATACCTTTCCTGTATCACATAAAGAATATTTCTTACAAGTATGTGCACACAGTATATGCATAAACGTCTACGTGGTCATAGACCAGTTTCCTGGGTGATGTATTTCCCAATCTTCTGCGTGAATCTCTGCTCATCCTATCAACCACTAGTTTCCCCGGTCCAGCTTCGATTATTCACAAACCGCCGTGATATAGCAATGATATTGCTGACTGGTATAAAACAACATTCACTCATATTTCACAAGAAGCAATGAGGAATAATCTTACCGGGGGTCATCGAAGACGATGTCTGCCTCCTCTGTGCTTAACACTGTTGTGTCCGCTAAACGATGCTTCCTGACCAGCTGACGCAGTTCCCCCTGTGACGGCATGACGTCCACGAGGTAGAGGATACAGACATCCTCTTGGTCCACCAGGCTCCGTAGATGTACCCGACCAATACGGCCCAGGCCAAACAGGGCCACATTGACAATTTCACCATGGTGATTCTCCTGAAGCGATACCGGTAGAAACGTCAACGCCAGAGAATAATAATTAGTCTCAATTTTCTGCCGAAACAGATTCCATTAAGTGTAGAGGGCAAAATAGACAACATGTCTGTTCTGTATTCAAGCTACAAAAATGTTTTTGTAGATTGGAGGTGAATTGAGGATGAAATGGGTTTAACATTACATTTCAAGCCTCCTTCACTCATGTAACGACGTGCATTCACGTGTGTGTGTGTGTGTGTGTGTGTGTGTGTGTGTGTGTGTGTGTGTGTGTGTGTGTGGTTAATGCTGATCAGTCCTTGTTTTATGGCCTTAATGCAGGGAAGCAACAAATTTTTAACCTTTTTTATGTGGTACGGCCAGGGAATCGAACCACTGATCCTCTGTTTCTCAGGACAGACGCTTTATCCTCTAGACCAGGGATGCGGTTGGTAGAGTAGGGCACAGGTCTCTTATGTTTCAGGCATAAACAATATCAGCAGTGCTCAGGTCTCTTATGTTTCAGTCATAAACAATATCAGTAGACCACAGGTCTCTTATGTTTCAGTCATAAACAATATCAGTAGGCCACAGGTCTCTTATGTTTCAGTCATAAACAATATCAGTAGGGCACAGGTCTCTTATGTTTCAGTCATAAACAATATCAGTAGGGTACAGGTCTCATATGTTTCAATCATAAACAATATCAGTAGACCACAGGTCTCTTATTTTTCAGTCATAAACAATATCAGTAGGGCACAGGTCTCTTATGTTTCAGTCATAAACAAGATCAGTAGACCACAGGCCTCTTATGTTTCAGTCATAAACAATATCAGTAGACCACAGGTCTCTTATGTTTCAGTCATAAACAATATCAGTAGACCACAGGCCTCTTATGTTTCAGTCATAAACAATATCAGTAGGGCAAGGTCTCATATGTTTCAATCATAAACAACATAAGTAAAGTACAGCATATACAATGTGTATGTATTTAATCATAAAAACGATACTGGTTTAGTGGATCATTTCTTTCTATGTATTCCATCTCAAAACAATACATACTGATCAGGCTTTTGCGTCTACTGCATTCGGTAATAAAATACTACCGATGGAGTACAGCATGTTTGCAAACGTAAGAAAGCAACAGCTGAATGGGGTATAGGCATAGGTATTGAATCCCAACACCTAGAAATTATTTAAGAATTGACCTTCACTTTGTGTGAGTTTATTGAAGTATGAACCTTCATAGAGTGAGGGCCAAACTGTATGAACGTCGGAGCTCACTCAAAGTGAAGGTCAGTTCTTATAATTTTTATTTTAAAGTGTTACGGTACACATACCCCTTATTGCAACAATCTATCAACATTGTTTTACGTTCATACGAGGACACGGCCGACATCTAGCGACTTCCTGTTTACATATCCATCCACCTTTCAAAAGTAGTTCCATTAAAATAGATTCAATAAATAAACAGAACACTATTTTTGTCTTTAAGAAAGTTTAATTCATAAACTGCAGTCAACAAAACTTAAAGAACATTTTTTTAACAAACATTGGTGAAACTGTAAAGCAGTTTGGCGGTGAAATCGTGCACTAATACAGTGTAGCAAGTTCAGTTATGAATAAATCATCGTTCATTCAGACGTCTTGTTGCTTGATGTTCCTCCCGAGTTAGGTGCGGGTCGTACATGTACCTGAGCATGATGTACAGTCTTACAAATACACTACATGGTCATTACATCTTTTTTATCTGATGTGATTTTATCTTAAGAAGTTATATGTTTTGTTTTATTGTGGATGCTGAATGCCTTTATACCTCAATGTCATACAGTGTTTCTTCACTAATTTGGGGGAATCTCCCATCACTCTCAGTGGGCGTGTCGTCCACGGGTTCTTCTTTAACTTGCGTAATGGGGACTGCAGATGTGGTCTCATTTTCTTGACCCATTGACAATAATATGGTATCGAGATCATCACTATCGATCCAGTGTACGTCGAATGAACCGTAGTCAAACTTTGGTGCCATGACGTCTAGCAGACGATAACACAAAACAAAACAAATTTATCCATGTATTATGTTTATATTTCAAACACGACAGAACACTTTTCTTACCGATGGTTAAGAAAAACAGTTTTGTAATTAAATTACACAGAATAATGTTTACATGACGTGAGCAAGATATAAATAGAATACACGGAAGGAAAAGAAATTTCCATGAAGGGTTTTCCCAGGAATGTATTCGAAAGTCGTCCCGGCCTGGAGTGACGCCTCGCGCTGAACGTCAAATTGTGTCGTCATGTGACCAGCTTCTCGTCCAATGGAAAAGCCGTATATCGTGTAAACTTCAAATTTAAAAAAATAATTCATATCTCAGTTTCGCCCATGCTACATATTCAATCACAAAGCAATTCGAGCTGAATACAACTATCTCAGTCTCGAACCTCTCACAAATTAATGTCAGCAATCATCCATATTTGTACGGAGACCTGTGAATAATTGAATCTTGCCAAGACGTTGATGTTTGAAACACCATCCCACGCCGTCGGGGTACGATGAAACGCAGTCAGTCGAGCAGCCGAGTCTGACCCCCCGATCCTCTTCTCTTGGCCCGTATACGACAGGTTTGTTTGCCGCGCTCAGCAATATTCCAGCTATATGGCGGCGGCCTGTAAATAATCGAGTCTGGACCAGACAAACCCCTGATTGCCATCGTGTGCATCGATCCTTGCAATTGGGCTACGATGACATGCATCAAGCATCCGATCCCGTTAGTCGTCTCTTACTACAAGCATTGTCGCCTTTTACGGTAAGCATGGGTTGCTGAAGTGAATGAGGGAGAGTGAGTTCGGTTTAACGCCGCTTTTAACAGTACAGTAAACTACGGTTATAACGAACTCAAATGGACCACTTATTTTAGTTCGTTATAACCGTAGTTCGTTATAAGCATATATACAGCATATATACAACAAATGGCCGGGACTGAAAAATAAGTTCGTTATATCAGTCAGTTCGTTATAAGCGTGTTCGTTATAACCGTAGTTTACTAAATTATAGTTGTACCGCGTATTGCACCACGTAGTGTACCGCGTATTGTACCACGTACTGCACCACGCATTGCTCGTGCCCACCGTGCACACACACACACACGCACGCACGCACGCACGCACGTGCATGCACGTCGCTATATTAGTGCAATAATCTTGGACGCGATGTTAAACCCCATTTCACCTCACCTCATATTTTGAAAACACCCCCTGTCGTCTTTCTTGGTTGTTTGCACACTTTACATCACAAACGTGTTCTGTTGATGTTCATGTTACACCCAGTCCTTTTTCTTATTCACCAATAAACATCACTCGATACCCCTCTGTAATTATCTGATATTTTCGAATATCCCCTACATTCTGGGGGAGTATATTTACACGGCTATGTCGAAGCTGTTAAAACCTGTATATTCAAATTCCAGTCAGCAAATCGAAAGTCACACATGCATAACAATATAGCCTCCACTACATATGAAACCTGCACAAACTTTGAATATTATGAACTGAATTCCATTAAGTATTTTCTATGCGCTAGTTTTTCAGAAAAGAATATAAGTGTTAATAAATTTACTGCAGCTACAATGCATATGTCAATACGCACACATGAATGCCTTATAATACCTTATAACGTGAATCGCCTTTAATATGGGTGTATATATTTATGAGCACATAATTGATTTTTGTGATTTTATCTTTAGAGTGAGTGAGTGAGTGAGTTAGTTGTCTTTCACATTTCTTTTAGACATATTCCAAAATTATATCACACTTTAGGAATATGCATTTTACAAGATCTCAATATCAGCTGTGAAAGTTTCATCATATCCTGGGCAGCTACCTTCGAACTTATATTTGCTACGTCACCAAAATCAACACAAGGGATCAAAACACTATTCATAGTAAGTCGGGAAAGGGTACACTGAGCTGAATGAGTGAGTGGATGAATATGGCTTTAACGACCCTTTTACCAGCATTATATTAGCAGGTGATACCAAAAATATTATACTCATGTTGGGAATCGAACCCGGACCTTCGGTGTAACGCGAGAAGCCCAGTGCCCCTTTCTTAGAAATCGTATAACGTAATCACTCAAGGCGAGTGGATAGATGTTGTGTTCCATCACAGACCGAGAGAATTGCGGTTAACTAAAAATAATAATTTAATGCTCTTATACAACGCCATATTTTTGTAGACGGATTATTTCGTGTGTTAGTTTTGTGTTTTATCTTTCCTCATTAAGCTTATATATATTTTGTAACAGGCTATAGTTAAGTATTTATTGGCCTAATCTTCCCTTCAATACCTGACAGTGACGACAGTGACGAAGAATAAGGCACCCTCTGCAACCAAAATGTATCCATACACTTGCATATTCCTTTAAACATGACAGAAGAACACCGATGCTTAATCCTGCAAAATAAAGCTGACCAAGCTCGGTTTTGTTACACTTTTATGTCTGCATTAGTAACAAGGACAACGCTGCGGTCTGTACCAAAATACAGACTGAAGTCCTTCGGTGCTCGATCCTTCGTCCGTGCAGGTTCCTAATTATGGAACCCCAAAATGCACTTAGTATCACTGTCTTTAAATCAGTCCTCAATATCAACTCAACTGAATCATATAGGAATAGAATCCGTTGCCCTGAGGCTTTTGTGAAATTTGTGGTCATAGCGACCCACAAACACATTACAAGTCGAATGCCTGATATAAATTTGTCCATACAAGCCCTGGTTACTGTCTGCCCCCTCTATATGTCCGCTATATGTGAATATTTGTACTATCGTACCATCCCCTCTCTGTGATATATGTTAAGCTGTGATGCGCATTGAGCATGTCCGTCAGCGATGTGGAATTTCGCACTATGTAACTTTTTAATGGTAGAAAACGCTGTGTGAGGACATGCCTACTGAATGCACATCACACCCTTCACGTAACAAATAAAGTAGGATTTGGGCATCAACGAATGAAATTCGACACCTGGCTATGTATATTTATTATGCAAATTGTTTCAGAAAGATCCATGATGATTATATATATTGTTACAAATATAACATGCTGACTGCCCACGTGAATAAAGAAATAGCCTTATTGTCATTCATATAATAGATAGGAACCATCCACACATACACATACACAACCAATACACTACACACGCTACCATCTCAATCCAACTGTCGCCTAAACACTAAAGTACAAATCTAAATATTTAGGTACTAATGTCCCATTCTCCAAAATATGTTCAGATACCACAGATACTACTTATGTCCCATTCTCCAAAATATGTTCAAATACCACAGATACTCTACCAGATCACCTGTATGTTCAAATACCACAGATACTCTAACAGATCACCTGTATGTTTAAATACCACATTTACTCTAACAGATCACTTATATGTTCAAATACCACACATACTCTACCAGATCACTTATATGTTCAAATACCACATATACTCTACCAGATCACATATATGTTCAAATACCACATATACTCTACCAGATCACCTATATGTTCAAATACCACATATACTCTTACAGATCACATATATGTTGAAATACCACACATACTCGAACAGATCACCTATATGTTCAAATACCAGAGATACTCTTACAGATCACCTATATGTTCAAATACCACATATACTCTACCAGATCACCAATATGTTCAAATACCACGTATACTCTAACAGATCACCTATATATTCAGATACCACATTTACTCTAACAGATCACCTATATCTTCAAATACCACAAATGCTCTACCAGATCACCTATATGTTCAAATACCACAGATACTCTAACAGATCACCTATATGTTCAAATACCACATATACTCTAACAGGTCACCTATATGTTCAAATACCACAGTTACTCTAACATATCATCTATATGTTCAAATACCATATATACTCTAACAGATCACATGTATGTTCAAATACCACATATACTCTAACAGATCACCTATATGTTCAAAAACCACATAAACTCTAACAGATCACCTATATGTTCAAATACCACATATACCCTAACAGATCACCTATATGTTCAAATACCACATATACTCTAACAGATCACCTATATGTTCAGATACCACAGATACTCTAACAGATCACCTATATGTTCAAATACCACAGATACTCTAACAGATCACCTATATGTTCAAATACCACAGATACTCTAACAGATCACCTATATGTTCAAATACCACAGATACTCGAACAGATCACCTATATGTTCAAATACCACAGATACTCGAACAGATCACCTATATGTTCAAATACCACAGATACGCTAACAGATCACCTATGCAACATAAGCGAGGACATGGTATTACGTGCGTGTTCAGACATATTTCTATCATACATTTATATGATACAGATTCTCTGAGACGCCCACTAACACAGGCGAGAGCGCACGAGTACAGACATATCTTATATCTCTATACATGCCACGGACCCTCTGACAAGTCCACAATCTAACACATGCGAGGATTCACGCTACAGACAATGATTCTACATTTATATGTCACGGACTCTCCGACAGGTCCAACATCTAACAATAGCGAGGACAAACGTGTATACTCACGGCCGACATGGCGCCTCGTATCCTTCCAATAAATGAGTATAACTTGGCAGCCGGAGAGCGTGTGCGACCTGTTAATCAAGAGATAAACAGATGCAAATGACAAGTTGTAACACGTGTTTCCTCCTCGGACTACTTACATGTTATAATGTAACCAGTAAAGCAGGGACAATTTATTGACAACAACTTCTTTATCTCCTGTAAAGTCGATGCTTCGGCATAAATCCTTATGCCTTATTCCGCCAATG
Organism: Haliotis rufescens; assembly: GCF_023055435.1. Classification (NCBI taxonomy): domain Eukaryota; kingdom Metazoa; phylum Mollusca; class Gastropoda; order Lepetellida; family Haliotidae; genus Haliotis; species Haliotis rufescens. The sequence goes on along the minus strand of NW_025963780.1, from coordinate 39,020,436 downwards.
CCTATCAAACAAGTCAGTTTGCAATTGGTTATCCGATAACCAACGCATGAAGAAATTAAATTTATTATAGATCCCATCCCGCGTGACGTATCGCCTCATACGCAACAGCAATGATTGTGGCAAATGCAAAATACTATCTGTTACAGAATGCACGTCCTCTGAATAAGAGCAGGGCCCCGTTCCTCAAAGCGATCTTAGCGCTAAGATGACCGTAAGCCTATGTTAAAGTATGGGACTTACGATCACCTTAGCGCTAAGATCGCTTTGAGGAACGGGGCCCTGGTAGGTAGAAGCAGGATGATCTCCCACTCTCCCCTCACTTATTCATAAGCACCACTCAGAGACATGCCTTTGCGTGTGTTTGTGCCGGGTGCCACCGTTGAGGCAGGATACACTCACTTTTTCGCGATCACCTTGTATCATTACTATTTAATAGTGTTTTATAAACACCTACCCATGATAAAGTTGGAATCGTAAGGTCGAGGGGTTTTGTCGCGTTATTTCACACTTATCACTATTGAAGTAAGTAAGTGGGTAGGTGCCATGCGGGTATATGTGCCGATTCCTTTCTGATAAAGGACATTTCATACCAAAATTATGCCGTGTTAGTTTGTTTGATTGTTTATGTGTTTGTTTGTTGTTTAACGCCTCACTCAGCGTTATTGTTTACTCCACCTATATCTCTGTAAATAATCGAGTCAGAATCAAACAGTCAGTGATTCACATCATAAGCATCGATGTACGCAATTGGTATACAATGGCATGCATCACCCAAGTAAGCGAGATTGACCACCCTATCCCGTTAGTCGCCTCTTACGGCAAGTATACTCGTGTCCAAGGGTAGATTTCGGCCCTCGGATGGTAGCTCAGGGTGATGACGGAAGACAAAACTCAGGGGTGAAGTTTAGACGACAGCAGCCATATTTATTGTTGATGGTTGAAATGAGTCGAAAAGGTACATGTTGATAATAACGTGACAGAACGCACACCGGGACCTAGTGGCCAATGTTCCCGGGTGGGAGCACCGTTCTGTCACTTACCTTCTGCAGAGACCATATATCTATTATATGGTCTCTGCCTTCTGGCTGTCTCTCTCCCTGACTGACCATGTCAGTCGCGTTTTGTAGAGCGAGGAATTACGTAACGTGTGGCAAGGTCATTGTCCCACGTGTATGTATATACGTAAGATCCGGCGACGTTAGGAGGTGTTAATTGAAATTTATAGATAGCGCTGGAGATAAAGGGTCCTGCCCGGAGGGGCTTATGATAAGAGGGGATACGCCGAATGTTTGCTGAATATATTAAACAGACAAAGGGCATAGAATTTCGGTGCACTTGGAAACATATTGAACCAGTTAGGTATTTAGATAAATGAAATGTTAAATAAAAGTATTGAAATGGTTTGCACAATTATAGATAAAAATATTGAAATGGTTTCGACTATAACACTCGCATGGGTTGCTGAAGACCAATTCTTACCCATATCGTCACGGGTCAGGATAATCCCTTAATTTTGATTATAACACATATAACGTTCATATAATTATTATGCTCTGAATTTGATTATATAAATACTAATTCTGTAGTTACTTTTGATCCAATGGCGCCATTGTGCTGTATGCCCACATTAAGCTGACACGCCGTGATATAACTGGAATACTGTTAAAAGCGGCGTTTAACCCAACTCACTCACTACTGAACATACATATGCAGAGTTACGTCCCTTGGGCACGATAGGAATCTATGTTTCTAGGTTTGTCAGCACCATTCCCGTGCTCATTGGTTTCACCAAAGTGGTAAACATCTGAGACCTGCAGCACTTCGGGCTTTCCTTCCACATTAAGCTGACACGCTGTCATTTTACTGGAACACTGTTCAAAAAGGCTTTTTACCCTACTCACACACTGACTATTTAAATGCATCCATGCATGCACAAACGCAGTCATCTGCTGCCTCTGCATAATGTTATATAATACGAGAATGTACTGACGTTAATGGTGAATTTCGATCAATGTTATCTGAGATATTCAAATGAATGTCAAGGCGAACTTCCGTTACAATCAATGAAAATATGAAACGATTTTTAGCTTAGGGCAGGAATATACGGCAGGACATTATACAGGGTATATATGACAGGACATATATGGCAGGGATATGCGGCAGGATATTAGACAGGGTATATATGACAGGACATATAGGGCAGGGATATACGGCAGGACATTATACAGGATATATATGACAGGAGATGTAGGGCAGGGATATACGGCAGGATATTATACAGGGTATATATGGCAGACCATATAGGGCAGGGATATACGGCAGGACATTATACAGGGTATATATGACAGGACATATAGGGCAGGGATATACGGCAGGAGATTATACAGGGTATATATGACTGAATACATAGGGCAGGGATATACGGCAGGACATTATACAGCGTATATATGACAGGAGATATAGGGCAGGGATATACGGCAGGATATTATACAGGGTATATATGACAGGAGATATAGGGCAGGGATATACGGCAGGATATTATACAGGGTATATATGACAGGACATATAGAGCTGGGATATACGGCAGGATATTATACAGGGTATATATGACAGGACATATAGGGCAGGGATATACGGCAGGACATTATACAGCGTATATTTGACAGGACATATAGGATACAATATATACGACAGTTCATATATGACACGGTATACAAAGCAGGATATATGGGACTGGGCATATACGACAGGACATGAAAGCAATGTAACCTCTGCTCATACATAGCTAGGAAATAGGGATACTTACGGGTGTTTGCTAAAGGTGAGCGTATCCGGAGGACTGGGCATATTACGGCATATAGCGGCATATGTTTACATGTTCTGTCGGTGCACACCAACCGCCAAATACATGTACAACCAAACTATACAATGATTGCCAGTGTAAACAATCTGCAGTGACCTTGGTATCTGTACCCAGAGATAACCAACTGGGGACTGACGCTACCGCTCACACAGCGAGCAGTCTCGTCTCGCCGGCAGATATCGCTTCAAGTCACGATTCACGGCATGCTGTATAAAATTTGCATAACAAGCAATTGGCCGTCAACCGATCTAGAATCAAAATAGCTGTGAATAAACTGCGGACTGTTGCTAACGTGCGAAATGAAAGGGCTATTCAAACTTAAACCTATCACTACACGAACAAGCAAACTATTTTTGAAATAGTGTTGTTAATGTAAATACGCTATTTCTTGCAGTATTTGTTGGTTATCCTGCCAAATCATAGCCATTCGTTTTCCCGTGTTGCGATATATAAACTGAGGTGCAAAGGAAAATATACGAGTTGGTTTTAATGTGATTGAAAATTAAAAGAACTGTTGTTTAATTTCATTGTCTCTGTGGAAGTAGCATTTTCATGGTATTCTAAAACCTAATTTGGTTTCTTTGTACATATCTATTTTACAATTATTTGATGTAACATGGTGTTTTATATTTTATGGTTTAAAGGTAAAATACGAATAAAAATAATATATAAGTCATAAAAAGGTTGTTGCAAATGAAACAGAGTTAGTTTTTACACTAAAACTGATCAAAACCTAGAATTCTTTCGGGGAATTAGCCACGGGATCAACACACCTTCAAAGACAAACAGAGAGAGGTTCTCAGGCAAAGCAGGAATCTTTATTAAATGTTTTCATCATCATCAAGCATATAGACATGGTCAGAACAAAGACATAATCAGACAAATAATTAAGCAGTGATACCAAAACTGTTAAGATATTCTTTGTTATATAATAGGCATGAGTTAATAAACAATGTGATCTCACTTTGAGAACAATGCATTAACTTCAGAGACGTATCAGCACCTATTCAAGTTACAGCCTAATATAACATTGCATGAGATTACGTAACACATTTATAATTAAAATACCATTTGTAAAATAATAACAAAGTGTAAAGTGTAAGCTCAACTCATTGGATATTCATTTATATCATAGCAGTGAACATTTGATATAATGCAGACATTGTAATCAATTCACATTAAATTACTCATTGATAACTACTCATGATGTTTGGTCTATATATTTAAGGTGCTCATAAATAACATCTGAACAATGTTTACAAAAAGCATTCATATGAAAGATTATAACAACACCTTTCTTGAACAAAGACATGTCTGATAACTTATTTTACATTAAATACGGTACATGTGACGTCATGAACTATAGCTGATTCAGGTGTACACTTCAGAGATAATAGCGAATACAAGATTTAATACGGTAAATAATACTGGGACCTGCATTCAATGACTGAATACACTATACTAAACTCAGATAACAGCTATGCGCAAACATGATTCAATACGGTACGTGACGTCACTGCCGGGCGCTGGTGAGTGTGCCGTTATATAACAATGCCGCCTGTGCATGCCGCGCTATGCAGGCCGAGCTTATACAAATCACACATGAATGAATACCGTATTTGAAACTTGAAATATATATGAATTAAAACTGATTATTAGTGAACGTATATTCTATTGTGAATGTTTATGAACCTTATTGGAGATTTCGCCAAACAGAGAATTGCTTGTGAACTGTAATTTAGAAATGGATATAAACACTGCTATAGGAAAGCCTGTTTCATTATAACTATTCTACAACATAAAACTACTACGTTATCTGTAGCGTCCAAATTATGCTAAAAGTATAGTATCTGAGATATTCTATACAGCGTCCATTCATCTTACCGAATGAAAATAATATGCATAAATTGGAAAACATAAATTTATCAGGCATTGCTTAAATTGCGTGCATTTATCTAGAACAAAAGTTACGTTCGAGTATTGTGGTCTAGTGCCATGCCCTCACAAAGTAGTTACCTAATAAGAAATATATTTTGGGCTACAGATAAGAATAATATACTTTGCTGTACTTGCACTGATCTGGTTTTGTATATAAAGAATATATTTGATGCATGAACATCGGATATAAGTTATATTCGTGAACCGTATTTATCAGGCATAAGAACACAAACAAATATACATAACGTAAATTATATCGAGTAACTGGATCATGTTAATGCATATTGACGCATTTAACGTTGTTGCATTATAAAACCACTCTACTAACGATACAGCATACAATAAGGTAAATAACACGACACACATATGAATAGTGGTCCTACCGATACATCAACAAATAATTCATACATTATTATAATGCACGCTATTCCCATTAAAACATGATAATTATGAAGCATCCACGACACCTGTGATTAATAATTACAAATGTATTTGCCTAGTAGTTTTAACCCGATAAATAAACATGTGGGATACGAACGCTGATTGTGGAATAGTAATATTTCTACATGCGACGCACGCATATAAATTACTGTAGTTAATTTGTGTCAGTAAAACTTGAATAATATGCAGCTTAGATTCGCTCGGGATTTCGAATACATAGAGTATAAGTTCATTGTTCAAGCAAGATATTCATACAAAATTAAAGACAAATTTAAAAGACAATTTTAAGCAAAGTTCAACCTAAATGCCAAAGTAACAAGTAAAAGTGACTTAACTTCAAAGACAAACAGAGAGAGGTTCTCAGGCAAAGCAGGAATGACTAACAGTCGATTTCCCCCTATATTTATACCTGAGACCTCCTTTGTTAATCTGAAGGCAAATCTACACGTGCATGTCCAGTTTGAAATTTGAGACTTTGGACTAATAAAGACTGGACAGGTTATACAAGTTTATATGATGGGTTTGGTCTGTTAATAGCCAAAGCAGACGGTCAGTTTGGAAAGTTGAGTAATAGAAGATTATAAATGCAGATAGAACCACTCAGCTCGTGTTTGGTTTCGCGTTTTCAATTTTCTAGTTTGGTCAGTTGCCGCTAAATAGCTGATAACGGTACACTGGTAAGTGCCGAACGCGCTGACCACTACCAGTTGTTATTCAACATGTATTAAAGTCTTGCCCACCGACCTGATTGTGGCGGCGTAAATCTGAAGTGCCAGATGTTGTTATGCAATTTCTTATCGCTAGTATGTACCAACAGGTCTTAAATGGTTAACCGACAACTTATGAACTGAAGGCGAATTTGGACAGGTGATGAATTGTTTGTTCTAAAATTTCTGGTGCTACCAGCAATGGTGATAACTTATTTTTAGCTAAGTCTAAGATTCCTAACTTTAGTTCTTCCAACTGGTGTTCTATAATGGAAGCATGTTTGATTTGATCAATCAATAGGCCTGTAAGAGCAGTAAATGTAGACTGGATTGTTTTGACATTGTTTTCCATAGCAATAGATGTAAATGTAATTGCATCATGATTAGCTTTGACACCTTTAAGTGCATTCTTAAATCTAGAGTCGACAAGCTTCATAAACGAGGAGAGATGGGCAGAGTGTTGTTGGATGGTGTTTGCAAGGTTGATATCATGTCTTGTGAGAGCATTAATATGTTTGGCGAGAAGGTTAACATCACTGGTAGTAGCAGTACCAAACAATGTTTTAGAGAGAGACCCGACAAAACTAAGAATAGCGTGTTTTGATCTCGATGATGAAGGTATCTTTGATGCTGGAATTAGCTTAATAATTTGCTGTCTAGTTTCATTTAGCTGGGCAACGCATCTAGTTTTAATTACATTTAGATGCATTTGAATTTGGTGAAGTAGGACACAGGTTCTGTTACTGTGAAGACATCCACTCATGGTTGGGATGCCTGGTACATGTGGAAGCTTCATCTCGTATGTGTGAATTTTGTGGCAAAATTGATTTGAGATGACGGTTGAAACAAAACCCCATAGTTAAGACGTTGAACTGGACCGGAAGCGAGGACAGAAGGGGCGCTAAACGAGAGTAGCCACAGGATAATCAGACTCCATGATGAACCTTAGAGAAACGAAAGAGAACATGGGACCATTAGATGAGATGACCTGGTTGAGCATGATGTTCTGGCCAGCAACATCTGAACAACCTAGCACTATGAGATACAGAAACGACGTAACTGTAAGAAGGGGTGGTCATTCAACATCTAAGGCAACAGTTAGAAACTTCTCAAAGATAGGTGGGAGCTGATGAAACCTTGGTGTATTATTTAAAGTATTTTCGCCCATTTTTGCGCCTTTTACCGGACATGGTTCTAGATCTATGGAAGTGTTGGATTAGGTCCTGACTGAGATTGCGGGATGGTTCCCAAGTGGTTTTGGCGTTACCTAACCATTTGAGTGTTTGGTGCCGTTGACAACTTTGCATTCGAAAATCTTGTCAACAGTATATGTTTGGTCATCTTGAGATGTGGTGTCTGGCTGCTGTGAGAAGCCGGTATCTGACTGAGATGTAGATGGTGTACTGCCTTGATCAGAGATATATGGCTGTGACTGGACCATCTGTGTGTCAGGATGTGTGTCAACATCATTGCTTGGAACTGGAGTTTGACATCTCGGGTTTTAGACATGATCTGGGAGTCTATTGTTGGGATGTGTGCGGGCAATGTGAGGTTTCAATCTGTTTGCATGGATGAAGGCTTTGTGTGGTTTGTTCGTTTCTGTGTTTTGACTTTTGTATGTGTGATTTGGACCTAATTCTAGGATAGTGTAGGGACCTAACCATTTCACTGCAAGTTTTGGGGACTGGCCTGGGAGAACATGTGAATTCTGCAATAATACAAGATCACCTACAGCATATGATGGTTCTTTTGCTTTGAGGTCCGTGCGTTCTTTGTTGACATCCTGAGAAATTTCCATGTTATCTTTGGCAATTGCTTTTGCTATCTTTAGATTCTCAAGAAGACATTTAAGATGACTTTCTGCAGTTTTGCCAAGAGTTGGTTTGGGTAGAAGGGCAGTGTCAATGGGGAGATGCATCTCTCTGCCAAAGATGAGGTAAAATGGTGTGTACCCTGTGGAGGCACATGGTGTGCTTCGCATTGCCATCATTACACATGGAATGAGGTCTGCCCAGTTGGACTGATCTTGAGGACAATATGCTCTAAGGGCTTGTTCAATAGTCCTGTTGCGTCTCTCACACATGCCATTTGTCTCAGGGTGATATGAGGAGGTCAGATGATGCTTAATTTCAAGTAGTTCACAAAGAGCATTGACAAGCTTTGAAGTGAACTGACGACCTCTGTCGGAAAGAAGGGTTTTTGGAGCACCAAAGCGCGTAATGACCTGATTAAAGACAACATTAGCAACCTCCGTGGCATCCTGAGTTTTTATTGCGAAGCCTTCAGTCCACCGAGTAAAGGAATCAACTACAAGTAGAACATATTTGAAACCATCTTTAGTTTCAGGCAGGGGACCTAAGATGTCTATGTGGAGACGAGAGAATGTATCTCCAATTGGCATGGGAACCATAGGAGCATGTCTACCATGGGACTGGGACTTAATCTTCTGACACACTTCACAGGACTTCACTGTAGTTTTCAATGTCTTGGTACATGCCAGGCCAGTGATATTTGGAAATGAGAGCCTGAAAAGTGGAATCTCTACCAAGATGACAGCCACCTACTTTGAAATCATGATAAGCATAAAGCAGGTCCTTACGTTTGCTAAGGGGGACAACAACTTGAGTGATTTGTGGAGGTCTGTGGGTCTTTGAACCCCTAAATTTGGGCTGATACAAATGATAGATAATGTTGTCTTTAATGACATATTCCTGGGAACGACCAACAAGACCTTTGACTTGGGCATCAGTGTAACTGGGAGGGATTTCACTATTTGAAAAGTAATCAATGATTGGTCGTAGGTCTGGAGAATTGTATTGCTGTACATCAAAGTGCTCATCATCAATGTCATAGCCTGCAAGCATTACAGCAGGACACGATGCCACAGTTTCATTAGCATAGTAGAAATCGTCAGCTAATGGAACTGGAGGGTCTGGAGACAGGTCTGAATCAGATGAGGGGTCAGATGGTAGAGGGGATGATGTGGATGTGACATGAGAGGTCAGAGGCCTTTTGCTATACACATCCTGATAAGTCTCCCTCGGGGGTGGCCTGGAGGAGAAGTTTGGGGTGGGTATAGTTTTGTTTATAGGAAGGGCAGGACATGCAACTACTTGTGCATATGTTTGTCGAGATGGTAAGGGTGGTGAAGGTATGTCATCTGTAACTGGTGCAGTTTTGGGTTCAGGGTATTTAGTTCGAGATAAGGCATCTGCATTTGTATTGGCTTTCCCAGGTTTGTGCACAATTTCGAAATCATAATCTTGGAGCATAATAGACCATCGTCCAAGACGACCAGTTTCATGTGTAACACCATGTGAGAGCTTTGTGGTCTGTGTAAACTTGGAATTTGTTCCCAGCCAAATACACTCTAAATACCTTGATCCCTTCTACAACTGCCAAACATTCTAGTTGTGTAACACCCCAAGTTCTTTCTCTGGAATGAAGTGACCTGCCGCCATAACAGATGACATGCTCTTTACCATCTGAGCCTTTGTGACCTAGAATATAGCCTAGTGATGTTTGTGAAGCATCTGTTGTGAGAATAAAAGGTTTTGTAGGGTCTGGATATGCAAGGACTTGAGCAGATGTTAAAGCTTGTTTTAGTGTAGTAAAGGCTTTTTGACAATTGTCAGTCCAAGAAAACTTTACATCTTTCTTTAGAGTTTCATAGAGAGGTGATGCTATGCCTGAGAAATTTGGAACAAATTTCCTGTAATAGCTGCAAAGACCGAGAAAGTGGCGAACATCATGGACATTCTTTGGTTGGGGAATTTGCATGACTGCTTCTATTTTAGATTTGTCCACTTCAATGCCATTTGTATTGAAGATGTGCCCTAGATACTGAACTTGTTTTGCTGCAAACTTGCATTTGCTGGGTTTGAGGGTCAAGCCTGCTTGTTTGATCTTTTCGAAAACTCATTTCAAATGTGTTAAATGTTCAGAAAATGATTTAGAGAAGACGATAATATCGTCAACATATATTAGGATATATTTCCAATTCTTTTAGGGCTTCAGAAATTGTGTTTTCGAATGCCATTGGAGCGTTTTTTAAGCCAAAAGGGAGACGATTCCATTAAAAAACACCATCGGGCGTAATGAACGCTGATTTATGTTTTGTAGCTGCATGCAGTGGAATCTGCCAAAATCCACTAGCACAATCAAGGACACTAAAGACTTTAGCATGACTTTCACCAACTGCATCAATAACATCTTAAAACCGAATTGATCAAAACCTAGAATGCTTTCGGGGAATTAGCCACGGGATCAACACACCTTCAAAGACAAACAGAGAGAGGTTCTCAGGCAAAGCAGGAATCTTTATTAAATGTTTTCATCATCATCAAGCATATAGACATAGTCAGACAATCTCCTTCATCATCAAACACAAAGACATAATCAGACAAATAATTAAGCAGTGATACCAAAACTGTTAAGATATTCTTTGTTATATAATAGGCATGAGTTAATAAACAATGTGATCTCACTTTGAGAACAATGAATTAACTTCAGAGACGTATCAGTACCTATTCAAGTTACAGCCTAATATAACATTGCATAAGATTACGTAACACATTTATAATTAAAATACCATTTGTAAAATAATAACAAAGTGTAAAGTGTAAGCTCAACTCATTGGATATTCATTTATATCATAGCAGTGAACATTTGATATAATGCAGACATTATAATCAATTCACATTAAATTACTCATTGATAACTACTCATAATGTTTGGTCTATATATTTAAGGTGCTCATAAATAACATCTGAACAATGTTTACAAAAAGCATTCATATGAAAGATTATAACAACACCTTTCTTGAACAAAGACATGTCTGATAACTTATTTTACATTAAATACGGTACATGTGACGTCATGAACTATAGCTGATTCAGGTGTACACTTCAGAGATAATAGCGAATACAAGATTTAATACGGTAAATAATACTGGGACCTGCATTCAATGACTGAATACACTATACTAAACTCAGATAACAGCTATGCGCAAAAATGATTAAATATGGTACGTGACGTCACTGCCGGGCGCTGGTGAGTGTGCCGTTATATAACAATGAGCGGTGCCGCCTGTGCATGCCGCGCTATGCAGGCCGAGCTTATACAAATCACACATGAATGAATACCGTATTTGAAACTTGAAATATATATGAATTAAAACTGATTATTAGTGAACGTATATTCTATTGTGAATGTTTATGAACCTTATTGGAGATTTCGCCAAACAGAGAATTGCTTGTGAACTGTAATTTAGAAATGGATATAAACACTGCTATAGGAAAGCCTGTTTCATTATAACTATTCTACAACATAAAACTACTACGTTATCTGTAGCGTCCAAATTATGCTATAAGTATAGTATCTGAGATATTCTATACAGCGTCCATTCATCTTACCGAATGAAAATAATATGCATAAATTGGAAAACATAAATTTATCAGGCATTGCTTAAATTGCGTGCATTTATCTAGAACAAAAGTTACGTTCGAGTATTGTGGTCTAGTGCTATGCCCTCAGAAAGTATTTACCTAATAAGAAATATATTTTGGGCTACAGATAAGAATAATATACGTTGCTGTACTTGCACTGATCTGGTTTTGTATATAAAGAATATATTTGATGCATGAACATCGGATATAAGTTATATTCTTGAACCGTATTTATCAGGCATAAGAACGCAAACAAATATACATAACGTAAATTATATCGAGTAACTGGATCATGTTAATGCATATTGACGCATTTAACGTTATTGAATTATAAAACCACTCTACTAACGATACAGCATACAATAAGGTAAATAACACGACACACATATGAATAGTGGTCCTACCGATACATCAACAAATAATTCATACATTATTATAATGCACGCTATTCCCATTAAAACATGATAATTATGAAGCATCCACGACACCTGTGATTAATAATTACAAATGTATTTGCCTAGTAGTTTTAACCCGATAAATAAACATGTGGGATACGAACACTGATTGTGGAATAGTAATAATTCTACATGCGACGCACGCATATAAATTACTGTAGTTAATTTGTGTCAGTAAAACTTGAATAATATGCAGCTTAGATTCGCACGGCATTTCGAATACATAGAGTATAAGTTCATTGTTCAAGCAAGATATTCATACAAAATTAAAGACAATTTTAAAAGACAATTTTAAACAAACTTCAACCTAAATGCCAAAGTAACAAGTAAAAGTGACTAACCTTCAAAGACAAACAGAGAGAGGTTCTCAGGCAAAGCAGGAATTCCCCCTATATTTATACCTGAGACCTCCTTTGTTAATCTGAAGGCAAATCTACACGTGCATGTCCAGTTTGAAATTTGAGACTTTGGACTAATAAAGACTGGACATGTTATACAAGTTTGTATGATGGGTTTGGTCTGTTAATAGCCAAAGCAGACGGTCAGTTTGGAAAGTTGAGTAATAGAAGATTATAAATGCAGATAGAACCACTCAGCTCGTGTTTGGTTTCGCGTTTTCAATTTTCTAGTTTGGTCAGTTGCCGCTAAATAGCTGATAACGGTACACTGGTAAGTGCCGAACGCGCTGACCACTACCAGTTGTTATTCAACATGTAATTAAAGTCTCGCCCACCGACCTGATTGTGGCGGCGTAAATCTGAAGTGCCAGATGTTGTTATGCAATTTCTTATCGCTAGTATGTACCAACAGGTCTTAAATGGTTAACCGACAACTTATGAATTGAAGGCGAATTTCACAAAAAAAGTTCAAAAAATATAGCAATTTTAGCACTGTTACAATAATATTGATGGTTGGTGGCAGTATTCTAACGTTTGTGGTTTTAAGCGAATGTCAATTAGACTGTTAAATAAAAACAACTGTTTTTGGTTAAACGATTGTATGTTTGCGTTGTCGAATTTGATTATAAGGATTGACTGTGCATTCTTTTCGGTTAATTCAGGTATGAATCGAAAAAATCGATGTGCAAATTTCTGTACGAATCCGCACATATACCAGCGCTGGTCGTCCCCTCGACTGCATAAAGGATGGTGTTGGTGAGGTTAGTTTAGATGAACTGATGCTGATTTTTAATTAACTCAAGACTTAAACGTCCTACTTATCTGGTAATGAATTTGGAAACGATGATTTGATGTCGATGGTAACACATCAAATGTGATATGTGAGTGATTAAGTGTGTCTGTTAAATGCCACTTTTAACAGTATTCCAGTTATATCACGGTGTGTCAGTTTAATGTGGGTGGAGAGCCCGAAGTGATGCAGGTCTCAGACGTTTACCACTTCGGTGAACCCACGAGTACGGATATGGTGCTGACAAACCTAGAAACATAATCGGGGCGAACCGGATTCGAACCCACAATCATAGTTTTCTGGCGTGCCCAATGGACGCAACTCTTAGATGACTTGGCCACCCGTGCCCCCAAATGTGACATATCATGTTACGGGAAAGGAAACAGAGTCATTAAACATCTAACATTCTGTACAACTTGGGAGTGAATTAAACCTTTCAGCTATAATTGGCCGGGCTTCTTCGGGACAAACAGTAACGAATAAATTCTTATTTTACAGTTTAAGGGATTTCAGATGATTTTATTGGTTAACTTGCTGATAACATAACCCGTTCATCTTTCAACAAACCTCAAAAAGTGACGTTTACAAAGTACAAACTTCACCTTTTGACGTTTACTCGACTTTTGACAGGAACTACTTTTCAACAAGTGCATCAATTCTCTATTACCTCCCTTGCTTACAACGATCGTGAGGATCGGCAATATCGGACAATAAATAAACGTTTCTTTTTCATTCAAGGTATTATTAAACACTTATTTACATATTCGCATTACCCCCTGGATGCAACAGGGACAATTATACTGAATCCCAAAAGAAACGTCACCATGGATAGATATATGAGAAACCTTATTTGTCCAAACACTGTAAACATACCTTGAGACATATTAAAAAGATGAAACTTGGCAAAACTGATCATCAAGGTTGAAATAAAAGTGTCAAATGTTCTTAAAGTAAAACACAACACCAATCCCTGAGAAAATGGCATCACAAGTCAGTATCTCGCGTGTCCGCCATGTGCATTGATGACTGCCGTGCAACGTCGAAACATGGAGTGGATGAGGCAGTTGATGAAGGCCATAGGCACTCGTCCCCACACGCTGAAGAACGCCTGACTCAGTTCAGCTGCAGTTGTCGGCCTTGGTCTGTCGTCATTCAGCCGTCTTTGAATCTCATCCCACAGGTGCTCAACGGGATTTAAATCGGGACTGAGGGCAGGCCACTGCATGGTTCTGATGCCATTCTGCTGGAGGAAGTCTCTTGTTGCTCTCGCAGTGTGGGCATGGGCGTTATCATGCTGAAACGCGTGGTTGAGGCGACGTGCCAAATGAGGTATGGCGTATGGTCTCAAGACTTGATCAAAATACCGAGCTGCTGTGACATCATTGCCTCTCCCTGGACCGATGTTCTGGAAGACCACAGGGCCGACGCTCTGTGCAAGACCAATTCCACCCCACACCATGATGCTCGGACCACCCCACGAGTCTCTCTCAACACCACAAGCATCCGAATAACGTTCCCCACGGCCTCTGCCATCTGCTGTTGAAATACAGTAACGGGTCTCGTCTGAGAAGAGGACTCTTCTCCACTGCTGGTGGCGCCAATGCTGAAGTTGTGTTGCCCACTGCAGACGGTCCCGGCGATGACGTGGTGTCAAAATGGGTCCTCGGTGTGGCCTGTGACAGTGGAGGTGTCTGCTCGTCAATCGTCGACGCACGGTGTCCGCACTAATGTGTCGCTGGTGTGTCCCCATAGTCTGTCGAGCAGTTTCCGCAGCAGTAACAAAGCGATCTTGAAGATGCTGTCGCATAATCTGACGATTCTGACGTCGGGTGGTGACCCTTGGTCTTCCACTACGTGGTCGGTCATCTCTAGTGTTGGTGGTCTGGTACCGTTGCTGGAGCCGGTTTATGAGCCTTACGTGGATTTGAAATGCATTGGCTACTTTCCGGGCGGTTTGTCCAGCTTGCAATCGTCCAAGGGCTTGGTGTCGCTGATTTCTTGTCAATCTTGGCGTGTGGTAGCAATTCAATAACGAATGAATGTTATCCGATCAGGGTGGATTTTTAAAGGAAAAGAAACGGGGGATTTCAATTTGCACGGAACTCACGTGCATCGGGTTCCCATGGCCGTTGCCATGATGCGTTTGGGCCATCGCTTTTATTGTCATCTGCTTTGTTTTTTTAAACATACAATTTCATTTTTCCGGACAAGGTTATGTTAAATTTGAGAAAATTACCCAGATATTTAAATGACATCTTTTGATGCAACGTTACTTGGGGTGACGTTTCTTTTGCGGTTCAGTTTATATACCTATTCTTCTGCCTTCACTTTGAAGTCGAATGCAATTCAAAATACATTATGCAAGGATTTCAATTCTGTTGGGAATGTCCTGGTCTGTGACCTCATCCAATCTCATTTCAGGCAAAGACAAATGACTGAAAATGACCTCTGAAAATTAGGAACATCGTTAATCTTACCATTTGTGACACATTACTGAATCACCATTGACGGTGTTATTTAGTGTACGTTTTGAAATCAAAATATTGGATAATTACTCGAAGAATTGAATTTCAAAAATAGCATATCAGTGATCTGGTTATATTGTTCAGAAAATGAAACGCAAAGCAGATTTGTTTAAGGTGGGAAAATACACTTATACGAGGAACTGCACAATGTTGTGGAGAGAACACTTGGCACGTGATTGTAGTCATCTCAGTTATCGGTACACAGGAAAAGCCCAAGGTGAAGGTCAGCTACCATCATCAACCCGCAGGTGCACTTTCGGGTTCAAATCCGTGGATCTGGAGGGCTAGGGAAGAACATCAACGTTGTTGTTGTGTTGACAGGCTCTTGTGTTCCGTGTAATATGCGGCCGAGCGTTGTCCTGTTGGAATATACCGTTGCCGTTGGCTGCAATTGGGAGGACGTGTGGTAGGAGAATTTTGTTGATGCATCGTTGAGCCGTAAGATTGCCCTGGATATGGACCAAACCTGCCATGCTATGAAGAGAGATACCCGCCCATATCATAACGCTACCCCCACCAAACCTGTCCACGTCCTAAACGCAGTTTCAGGGGTAACGTTCTCCCCGACGTCTGTGGACTCGTGCTGTTCCATCCCCTCGACGGAGGAGAAATCTTTATTCGTCGCTGAACCAGACATCTCTCCATCGCAGTTGAGGCCATACCCTTTGTTGACGACACCAATGCAGTCGTTTTTGACGATGTTGTCGTCTTAATATGACGCGTCGAACATGACGTCTTGCTCGTGGACCTCCTGCTCTTAAACGGTTTCGTACGGTCTGGTTGGTGATTCTGCGCACTCTGGGTATTTGGGATGCGGTTGAGGTGGCTGTGGTCGTCCTTTCACGTAGGTGGCGCGGTCGGATGTAGCGATCTTGGCCGGGGATGGTTACTCTTGGTAGACCCGACCTTGGCCGATCACGTGTTGACCCATGCTGTTGAAACCGATCCAATTGCCTTGTGATGGTGCTGGGCGCAACATGAAAACCCTGGCTACAGCTGATGGGGATTCCTCTGCCTGCAAGCGGCCTGTGACGTTGTTTCTTTGCACGTCTGTTAATCTTGGCATTTTGTTGAACTGTCACTGTTCTATTGACGCAGATGCCAGGCAATCAAAAACCCTGCACTTCAATACCGTTCATAGTGCTGCTGCACGTGCAGTACGAGCAGCTCCGTGGCCCTTTTGTTTATGGACTTGGTGCGTTTTTCCGAATCGTACGTGTTTCCCGACTAATGGTTTGCATGTCCTTGTTGTGATCATTTTGATGCACCTCTTGGTCGGCTATTTTTGCTTTTATGGCCAAAAATATCCGCATTGCAGTTTTTTTAAGAGTATAATTAATTCACCAATGATCATTATGAAACTTCGCCAATAACCATACAATCGTTTAGGAAAATGCGCAAACACGTAACGAGATATAATTGGACAATTTTAATACTTGAACTTGAAAGCTCAATAAGTGTGGAGGAGGCTATATTGAATACAAGGAAACGATAGGCTAACCTTCGCAGGTGGAAGAAGGAAATATTATTGTATTTACAGTACAACTATAAGTAATTTTAAGATTAAGTGAAAGAGAAATATACGACAATATCACCTTGATTAAATTATTGTTAAAAAACATTTTCTTTCATATTTACTTTTTCATAAATGCGACTTTGGAATTGTATTTACACCTTGGTGTACATGTATATGTGAAGACATACGTGATGGTTTATTCCAAGTACAGTTGCCATTTCATCCCATTCTACAAAAGGAAAAGTTTGAAATAGATAATGATCAAAGATAAATGAAACTTGTGAAAATATTTGTCATAAAAAGGAAAAGCAGAAAATGAAAAGCACATGTCACCATAGCAAAATTAGAAAACTGCGCTAAATTCTAACTGTGTTTGCCAAGCGTTCTCATTTACTCGTTGGTGGCTGTGGAAATCTTCCCAATTGGGATGTACTAGAGCTACGTTCCTGTTCAGATCAGTTCTGTAAAATAGAATAGTATTATATACTTCGGTGTGGAAGAGTTTCTGAAATTGAGAAAAGTGACATTTTTATTGCGGTGAACATAACCCTACAAGTTACCTCCCCTCAATTTGTCTCCCTTTATTGTAGGTGTCTACTCCGTACACAAACTGTTGACGTCCTGTTTACGTTAGTTCCACATTGGTCATTATGGAGTAAATATGGCTTCTTCTCGTTTGTTATTATCTCGAAAATGTTTCGTTATAAACTGTAAATTTCCGATTTAACTCGTCAATCGTGACTTCGTTTCGCAAAGCGCCATATTTGTCACTTGCCCAGGCTGTATTCTTTCGCTTCCAAAAGCTGTCTCGTAGTTTTCAAGAATATAGTTTTGTTAAAGTTGATTTTGTGTATAATCACATCTAAATGTATGATAAATAATCTTCCTCACCCTTAATACTTTTTTAATACTTTTGTTTATATTTTTTAAAGATTTTGCAATCACGAAACTACTTTTTAAGTCGCAAATACAAGGGTATGTGAATCGTCCCTGTGTGTTAGTTTAGAAGAATTTATGTTTCAAGGTTTTACATTTGAAATGATATAATTTAATTTTCCGAAAAACAAGAACACAAAAAAGCATATGATAAATAGGATATTCCATGTGTCGAGTGCAATATCATGTCTCTCTCACCTCGTGACGGGGATAAAGGACGCCACTCGTGAAAATATCTCCTTTCTCACCCTCACTCGATGAGCACATGAACACAAGACACACGGACAATACTATTTTCAGCAAACTAATCATAGCGCCATTATCAGTTTCAATGAAAGGAAACACAATTCGTGAAAATGTCTTCACCGATTGACGATCGAGTTAAATGAGAAATGTACAACTTATATCAATTTTTTTTAAAGAGAATAACAAACGGCAAGAAGCGACATTAACTCCAATACTGGCTATCTATCATTATTTTGCCTAGTCAATGTGGAACTAATGTGAAAAGGAAGTCAATAGTTTGTGTACAGGCCAGACATTTACGATAAAGGGAGACAATTTGAGGGGAGGTAACTCTTGTATGATATTAGTTCCGGCCAAGTGTTATGTTCACTGCAGTTACATATCAAGTGTTATGTTCACTGAAATGAAAATATCACTTTTTTTCAACTTCGGAAAACTCCGTCTTTAACACTGAAGTATATAATAAATCCTTCCTTTCACATCAAAACGACCGCCTCCGTGGTCTAATGGCAGAGCGCCCGGAGAGGGGAAGGTCCGGGGTTCGATCCCCGGCCGTGTCATACCACAAGACGAGAAAATGATTGTTCAGAGTCTGTGTACTGTGTCCGATCGGGGTATTTATTTATTAAAGTGAAACATGGTATCTCAGTGGGCTGGCCCTATAAATCGGCACCAGTCCGGAAGAGTGCAAGCAGCCACGAACACACACGCACGCACGCGCGCATTGCTATATAAGACCAGTTATCTTGGACGCGACGTTAAACCCCATTCCACATCACCTCACCTTCTTATCAAAACTGTATCGATCATTAATCATGTACTCTAGTATATAGATTCATATTCCGTTTCCATTTCCACAATCCTAAATCATCAAGATTTTCGTTTCAGCGTAATGCAACTTTTAGTATTTCCCGGGAACTCTTCAAGGAGAAGATTGGAAATCGTGAGGTAAGGTGATGCATCCAAATAGAAGCTACATTTTCTCACGTATGTTGCTCTTTCATGAAGTGAATTCATATAAAATAATCAGATCATTTGGCACACGATGCATTTAGACGCGGAACGTGCGTATTGTACATTTGATGTTAAATGGGCGCCTGTAGTTACTCGCTTCATGGCTTCGCCGGTTACTGCGTCACCTGTTTTCGCGTGGGTAACGAATATTGGCAGCCTGGCCTTCGGCAATATGATCTAGGCGACGAATAATACTAGTTATACAACAACAACATATTTAGAAATATGAAAACGACACTTGCGTACTTCAAACATCAATACATATTTTTGTGTGTTTGGTATGTTCGAGAACTAGTGGTTGAACAAAAAGCGTTTCATTGTCACCAGTAAGCCAAACTCGACGTATAATCCTGTTCGTTGGGGCCACGCCCTGTCTCTGTGTGGCTGCCCCAGATTCATCCCATGTAATATTCGCGTTTGCTGGTGAAGAATATTCAGACGTTTTGCTGTGCCACAGATCTGGGGTATCCACAAACATGTCCGAAGACAGCATTTGCACAATTATACTTTCATGTTCGTAGATAGCATTATATTTTTCATATTGGGGGGGGGGGGGGGGGGATTAGTCCCTTCCACTATTACTGATCAACTGAGGTATGTAATTGATCAGTTTCAATGTGCTGTGCATAGCATTAAATAAAGTACATAGATATGCTGTACACCTACATGAGTACAGATTAACCTGTAACATCTGCAAGCCCAAATAATGATACATGTACCATTAGAATACCCCCAGGCCATAAACAGGTGATAAAAGAAATTCTGCTGTGGGATACTGTTACATTGGACATACAGCCTTAGGAAAGTGCCAACACTTGGCAATGGAAATTGTAGCCAGAGTCTAGTAAAAGCTGTTTGGACGAGTAAACCTAGCTAATGAAGTCTGTGTAATAACGATAACACTAAAATCTACTGAAAATGATCCTAAGAGCAATATGCAGGCAATTTTGGTTTGTTTGTTGTTTAACTTCACACTCAGCATTTTCCAGCTATATGAGCATGATGAGGGTGGCCTGTAAATAATCAAGTCTTGACCAGCCAATCCTAGTAATTGAGCATCGATAGCCTTCTATGTTTTAGGCACAGACTGAAATTGATCCTCAAAAAGCCTCATGGTCAAGAAGTCACCATGACTGTACACAGTTACATTTTCATATGTATTACATTTTGTATGTCACCTGACAGCAAATCAGCCCAATGGCAAACACTTCCTAAACCATCAATTTCAGTTTGACAAAGTCCCAACCCTTTCAACAGAAATCGCTTTTCATTTGATCACTTGCTTTCTGAACATGACATTAGCAAGCTTCTCACAACCAAATCTCTCAGCCTCAGACTAAAAAATGCCCCGCTGTGATCGATGTAATGTTATAATCAGTCTACCACCTACCCTCAGTCTGAAAATGTCCCGTATGTGACTTTGAAAATATATTTTCCAAGATTGACTTTTGGAAATGTTCCTTCACTCTTTACAGTTGATGTGATATATTAATATTTTGATGAAGTAGAATCTGAATGTTGTGTGGAGGTGGAGTTTTCATTGATGAAAGTTTTAGGCCAGTTTTTCCATTTATACCAGAATATGATAATGAACAACTTAAGCATTGTTTAAGGTGAATCTAATTATAAGATATGTTGATGAGGCAGTCACTCTGAAAAACAGTAACAATGATAACTCTTAAGACATACTGGATTGTCTGTTTAAATACATTTGACAAAATATTAGGTCTTTCAAAACTGGTATCACAAACTGTTATAAGAACTTACAACATAAAGATTTAAGAAAATATCTTGTATCCTTTTTTATTTTATGCATTTCCCACAAAAGAACTACATTGGTATGTCCTCCCCTTTAACTGAATCAGTTGAACTTCTGTACCATGGTACACACCAGTGTTAGAAGTCCTTGCCAAACTGCCCAATAGTTAAGGTATTTGGACTAGTAGAAATTTGTTATTTTTAAGGGTTTTGCTATATGTTATCATAATAAGGACTAGTGGACTAAAATGTTAGTTTCTACCCTTGAAATACTCAAAGTAAATACCCAGTGTATCTGAGGTATTTCCAGTTGCCTAATACTGGGGTTGGCATCTCTGTAATAAACATGCCCCCACCTGCCCACAAGCTTTAGTGATCCTTGAGGATCCTTGCTCCCTGGACACAACATGTATATGATGTATGCATTTCCTTACTTTCAGATATGTTGACCATGTCTAGGAAAGGGCTACTGATTCTGGTGTTCCTGTCCTCTGTTGTGGCACTGTGTGTTGCTAGGCAGCCCCACGATGCTGATATCGATGATAATGAATTTGCAGAGTTTGAAGAATTTGAAGATGAAGGTACCATTGTATTTCTGACTTCCCACCTCCACCTCCTGTAAATATAACTTACGTCATTAAAGCTCAGTTCACACATTCTATAGTTTGTCCGTACTAGTGTCTTGTATGACATATTAAAACGTCTTGACTGTGATTTTGCTAGAGATAAGATGGATTGGGATATTTTAATTGTTTGTCAACTTTTGATTGGACTTCAATGTTATTACCATATTTGAAGATAGCTTTAGAATATTTTGGATAATCTATACACAGTGTCCGAAATTACTGCCTGTTTTCTGTTGGGCTGCATGAATTTACAGCCTGACTAACTAGCAGATAATATTTTGATTACTTACGTATTCAGTTTTACCAGAACTCATTGTAGATTCTCAAGTGATTGTTTGCATTATTTCAACTGAATCAAAACCCTATTTATATCTTATGTTTTGTTTTTTTAATATTTATAATATCTGAATGTGGACAGTTAACTTTGAAGATGGGCAGGCAACACTTATGGGTCACCTGCCCGACTGTCTTGTTGGGGTTTAATATTATTTCAAATACTGTCTACACATGTTCTATAGAAGAAGAGGCTGTAATAGAGGAAGAACCTATAGTAGAAAAGAAAGTGCAACCACGGGACATCGCTGGGGAGGAAGTTGAAGAAGAGGATGATGAAGTTGTTGTAGAGGTGCGTATCAATATTTATGTGTGCATGGTAAGGGCCATATGGGCTAGAAATGTTTGATAGGCAATACTTAGAAGTTGACGGATGACAAAGTAGACACAATTAATAGATAACAACTTCTTTAATTACTGTAATTTGTTATCCATAAATTGTGTCTACTTTGTCACATAGAGACGTATTGGTAAGTGTAGAGACAGTAGTATGCTTTGTACATGGTAAGGACCAGTTTTATAGACATGTGCCACATAGGGAAGGGTAAGTGTACTAGTCAGGCTCGGTCGGAAACGATTGAGACCTTTGGTTTTCACCCACGTTCCCAAAATTGTTTTGAAGATTTTATAGCTATTAAATATATGATTATTTATTATTACATACACGTCTTGTGTGTAAAAACTATGTTTATTGAGGGTATAAGATTAAATGTTTCATCATATTATTTAACAGTTGTAGTTAGCTCCAGTGATCTGCTCAAAGAGTATGGTGATCTACTGGCGCTTACGTCATCAATATATTTGGTGTATTGCTTGCAGTTAGTTCATGTATGTAATGAAATTGTAACTGTAAGTAAGAATTTCAGTTGACTTTTATTATTTGTTATAGTTTTCTTTTACATTCTTTTTAACAATATCTCTTTGAAACTGACAGTTGGGATGGGACAGAAAATATCTAGACGACCACGTCCCCCACCCACAACCCCTTAAAATAAGTATAGAGATAGTAATGTGGTTTGTACATGGTAAAGGCCAGCTGACTTTGGTATGTCCATAAAGTCCTTTTGCTGTTGCAGACAGAAGATGATGAGTTTGAACATCTTCAGGATGAAGAAGAGTTTGAAGGTTTTGACAAGGAGAGAGGTTCTACCAAGGGGAAGTCCCAGGACAAGCTACCTGATCTGGAGATGGCCAAGGTGAGATACATGCATTTAGCTGTACATATGCAGTAATGATCTGGCTGAGATGGTAACAATTAGCAATACAAAGCTCCTAGGTTTCCAGGGTAGAATAAGTCCCCAGCAACCTATGCTGGTTGTGTGGGAGGTGGCTTAGTGGGTTGGATGGCCAGGTGTGGTGACTTGGTTGAGTGTTATACAATCAATCACTTCTTATCATATTAATCACTAGGTTGTCTGATCCAGTTGGTTGGTTTGTTGTTTAGCGCCGCACTAAGCAATATTTCAGCTATATGACGGCGGTCTGTAAATAATCAATTCGCGACCAGACAATCCAGTGATTGATATCATGAGCATCGATCCACGCAGTTGGGATCAATGACATGCATCAACCAAGTCAGCAGGCCTGAACACCCAATCCTGTTAGTCGCCTCTTACGACAAGCGTAGTTGCCTTTCACGGTAAGCATGTGTTGCTGAAGACCTATTCTACCCCGGATCTTCACGGGTTCGTCTGATCCAGAGTTGATAGATTCAGTTACCGGTAGCTATACTGGGGGCAGTTGTCACGAGCTAGGGGGATAGATTCAGTTAGCAATACCAAGGGTAGTTGTCATGAGCTAGGGGGATAGATTCAGTTAGCTATATCGAGGGCAGTTGTCACGAGGTAGGGGGATAGATCCAGTTAGCTATACCGAGGGCAGTTGTCACGAGCTAGGGGGATAGATAAGGTTAGCTATACCATGTATACCGAGGGCAGTTGTCACGAGCTAGGGGATAGATTCAGTTGCCGGTAGCTATACCGAGGGCAGTTGTCACGAGCTAGGGGGATAGATTCAGTTAGCAAGGTGAACGTTGCACCATGAGCATTTTGAGCATTGATTGAAACATTTCACTTGCCAGGTGCCTCTTCATCTCCGCACCAACTGGGACAGCTTCTACCTGGAGATGCTGATGATAGCAGGCCTCGGCGTGTACTTCCTTAATTTCCTGGCAGGCAAGACCAAGAATGGAAAACTGGCTCAGTGTTGGCTGGGGTCACACAGAGAGATATTGGAGTCCAACTTTGCCATCGTAGGTAAGTGTCGTAGACCATGTCGATGTCGCACAGAGAGATATTGGAGTCCAACTTTGCCATCGTGGGTAAGTGTCGTAGACCATGTCGATGTTGCACAGAGAGATATTGGAGTCCAACTTAGCCATCATGGGTAAGTGTCGTAGACCAAGTCGGTGTTGGCTGGGGTCACTCAGAGAGGTATTGGAGTCCAACTTTGCCATCATGGGTAAGTGTCGTAGACCAAGTCGGTGTTGGACAAGGGAAGTAGTGTTGGTTATTATCCGATCCTGTGGTTCCAGGAGATGATGGCTCGGCCAAAGAAGTGACATCTGGCATCCTGATGAAGGACTCTGAGAATGTGTATGCGCTGTGGTGCAGCGGCCGGACCTGTGTGGAGGGGATGCTGGTGGAGCTGAAGCTGCTGAAGCGCCAGGACCTCATCAACTGCCTCCTGCGTCTCTTCAAGCCTGCATCGGACCAGGTGGTAAGTCTCCAGGTGCCAGGAGTTACAACTAACATTCAAGTTCAACATTTGCACAGCAAAATGTGGTCTTGTGGTTTGTTCAACTTTGTGAGATTAAGGATTGATACAGTCAAGTCCTTTCAAATTTTCACTTTTCTTTGGGCTAATGTCTGTATCTAACCCTAGTCATAGCACTTGCGTGTGTATACAGTTCTGAAAATTTTATGTGGAATTCCATGGATTTTGTTTTGTCAAGGTTCATTTTCTTATTCATGTCATTACAGTATATGCTTTAATCATATAATATCCCCTGACCCCCGGCTATTTTTCAATGTGTTTTTTTAGAAAACCCATTCCCGTCCCTGTATATCATCATAGTATATACCACAGTATGACCCTCAAACTCAAGCCAGCTGTATGCACCAGAGCTGTCATTGGGAGAGCAATATTTATAGAATACCATGAAGCCATGCGATCATTGATCAGGGACTTGAAGCATTTAGTCTTGAGGCGAAGATTAACCATCTGGGATCTCAAGTACAAAGTGTCGTCCCTGGGACGTGTATCTACCTTTTATTATTTCTCTTTTCCTGAAGATATGTTGCACTGTCTGAAAGCTACTTTCTCTTCGAAGAGCAGGTGTACCGCGTAGGCTTATATCTAACTGCTGTGTGCTAGAAATGGAGGTCTGTGGAGACTGTCTCTGTAGCATGTTGACTGGTGTTGTTAGTGAGTGGTTGTTGTGTTGTAGGTTGTCACTGTGGACATGGAAAAGGCCATCATGGACAAGTTTGTGTTCTGCATTGCACACAAGAAAGTTGCAACCAAACTACACAAGGATATGCAGGACTTGGTGAGTTGTTTACTCTGCACATAGTCAAAACCTCTCGGGGATATGAAATATACAAACATGATGAGTTCTGAGGATTTATCGACGACACAAACATGATGGATCTCAGTAATTCAGCAACTACACAAACATGATGGATCTCAGGGATTTATCGACTACACAAACATGATGAATCTCAGGGATTTATCAACTACACAAACATGATGGATGTCAGGCATTTATCAAGAACACGAACATGACGGATCTCTGGGATTTATCAATTCACAAACATGATGAGTTCTGAGGATTTATCGACTACACAAACATGATGGATCTCAGGGATTTATCGACTACACAAACATGATGGATCTCAGGGATTTATCGACCACACAAACATGACGGATCTCTGGGATTTATCAATTCACAAACATGATGAGTTCTGAGGATTTATCGACTACACAAACATGATGGATCTCAGGGATTTATCGACTACACAAACATGATGGATCTCAGGGATTTATCAACTACACAAACATGATGGATCTCTGTGATTTATCAACTACACAAACATGATGGATCTCTGGGATTTATCAACTACACAAACATGATGGATCTCAGGGATTTATCAACTACACAAACATGATGGATCTCTGTGATTTATCAACTACACAAACATGATGGATCTCAGGGATTTATCAACTACACAAACATGATGGATCTCAGGGATTTATCAACTACACAAACATGATGGATCTCGGGGATTTATCAACTACACAAACATGATGGATCTCTGTGATTTATCAACTACACGAACATGACGGATCTCTGGGATTTATCAATTCACAAACATGATGGATTTATCAACTCAAAAACAAGGTAGATCTGAATGATTTATCAACCACACAAACTCGATGGATCTCTGTGATTTATCAACCAAAGATGGATCTCAGTGTTTTATCTATTCACAAACATGATGGATCTCAGGCATTTATCGACCACACAAACATGGTGATTCACTGTTATCAGGTAATCATGAGTTACGGTGAGTGAGAAATAGAGCAAGTATGTTGAGGTGTGTATGTAACCATGGTAACCTGTGTGTTGACAGAGTCAGTTCACGGAGAGGAAGAATGTGGACCGCTACGACCTACCTGCATCTTACCAAGTGCTGTCAGAAGTTGGGGAAGCCACATCCGCCATCCTCGACAAGAAGGCAAGTAGCTGTAGCTGTAGACTTCTGTTGATGTTCAAAGTGTTCATTCATGATGACTGTCTTATTCTTGAGACATTGTGTATGACATGGCATTAGAAACACAATACTGATTTCAACACGTCTTATTGTGAAAAATCAGATGGTTTGGGCACAAGTGACACTTTTCGAGACCCAAGACTACTAACTGAGGACAAGTAAGACTCCATTGATGGTACTGTTCATGGTACCGGTGAAGATCTGGGGTGGAATAGGTCTTCAGCAACCCATGCTCTTCTTGAGAGGTGACTATGCTTGTTGCAAGAGGCGACTAATGGGATCAGGTGGTCAGACTCGCTGACTTGGTTGATGCCTGTCATCCTATCCAAATTGCATAGATCGATGCTCATGATGTCAGTCACTTGATTGTTTGGTCCATGCTCGATTATTTACAGACTGCCCTCATATGTCTGGAATATTGCTGAGTGCAAACACACAAACAAAACTCCTCAAGGATCAGAAGCATTTGACGGTATCATTCTTATCAAGTCTAAATGCTTCAATTTTTCTTCAAATTTGAACTGAATAGAACTGACAGGAAATGTTGGCATGTTTAACATTTTAATCTTGTTCAAGTACGACCAGCTTCAGACTCTGATGACCAGTGTATTAATGTTTACACTAGACGAGTCTAAAGAAAATATAGTTCTATGTTGATGAACTGCTGCTAAAGACTAGTGTATGACACATTTGCTGCTGTTTCAGGTGTGTCAGGTGCTGACGAAGTTCGAGGGTCTGGTGGATTTCATGCATTTCTCTGATCAGTACTCGGGACCTAAAAACCAGGAGTAAGTTCAAATTATTATTCCACCAGTAGTAAGTCTTTATGCCAGCATATTGCTGCATTTGTTTGGCGCAACTTTTCATAAATTGGCCTTGAGTATTGAAACAGATTTATCACGATGTGTGTTTTTGAATTTCTTTAACAATACTTGAAATTGCACATGGTGGACTGTTGGTACTTGATCCTGTGTACAGCGCTCAGGTCACAAACCTGTGAGTAGCTGGATGGATGCATGGTGATTGGCAGGTGACTCCTGTGTTTTTCTGGGGCATCTGGAGTGGTGGGGTAGCCTTGCGATAAAAGCGTTTGTTCGTAAGCCGAAGGCCTGTGTTTGATTCCCCACATGAGTGCAATTTATGAAGCCCATTTCTGGTGTCCCCCACCATGATATTGCTGGAATTAGAGAATACTCACTCACTCTTGGGCTCTGTACACCCAGCAGTTAATGGGTACCTGGTAGTTTGGATTCTATACTCCCCAGGGAGATGAGAACAAAAATTCAGTGCACACTGATCCATCAATTCCAAGTAATAGTAATGTTCTGCCATAGAATCTGGTGCATTAGATAATTATTATTATTTTTATCATTATTATTATTATATATTTGCATTTTTATTTCCAGTGAGTCACAGCCTACCAAAATGCCCACAACTAAATCGGTGCTAATCTTTAGTTTTAATGGTAAGTGTCTTCACCAAGTTCTCTCACCCAAGGAGAAATATTGTGCAAAGAATCGTGTTAAATGTGGCAAATATGAAAGCAAAATGACTCAACTTTTCAGTTTGTAAACATTAACGCAACCGATGCAACGTGATTGAAGCGATATTTCCAAGGAGACATCATTGATCTCACCCAAACGATGTCTCGTGTTAAAGTCGGTTTTGAATGATAAATCATTTTATGAACCCCTGGCAAAAATGAAATCAGAATACCAAATATTGATGGTCAAGATCATTTATAATAAAGCATCATGTTGCTTGTGCTGATAACACATCCTCTATCATGTCTATGTAAGGAATTTTGATTAAATTTGGGGGATGATTTCTCCATTTGATAAGATATTTGCTGACCTCAGCAAAATGTCAAGGTCACCTACAGGCAGAACGTGACCTCCAGAGACCACAGTGTACAATATGTAACAAACCTTTGTCAGACAGGAATTTAGTCCATCATATTCATGAGAAAATGAATAATATTTCAGTGATGATAAGTAATGAATACCTTTATCAAAGTCATATCAGCTGTCAAGGTCATTTATTTGTCTTCTTTGTGTCAAATGTCAAGGTTAAAATTGATTTAGGATGTGTTTCATCGGTGTGTTCAACTGATGTGTTCAACTGATGTGTTCCAATGGCTTACGTTGTGTGTTTTGGTTGGTTTCTGAGACTCGAAGACAAAATTGTTTGTTACATTCAGGAAACATGGGGAAATGGCTATGTGTTTTCTGTGTCAGCCTAGTATGTAAAAGTTAACCCTTATTTTGGCAGTTCCTGGACGAGGAAAGACAAAGACTTCTGACATGGAGGTGATCCGACCCTTGCTGCAGCTTGTGTTTTATTGTATGGACAAGATTGGTCGTCTGCAGCTGAGTCGGGAAGTAAGTAACTGCCTTTCCTCAGCTTTATCAAAGTTTGCCTCCCTGGTGTAGAGGATAGACATCTGTCCGGAGAGCGGAAGGTCGGTGTTTTTTCGATCACTAAGTGTGGCATACCAAAAGACATGGTCCTTTTGTTACCTGGTCTGGAGCTTGGCATTGATAAGATATAACGTACTGTGTCTGAGTGGGGTATCCATCTTCATCTGGTGCATGGTATTTCAGTGGGCTAGCAATAAAAAGGCATTAGTCCAGACTAGTTCATACAGGCACTCACCCGCACATACACATCGGTCTATAGGTGCAATAGTATTTCGCCTCACCTGAACAGGATCCAGGTTCCTCCTTATATGATGTTTTGTTATTGTGCAGGCTAAGAACAAATCTGAAAAGAATCGACAGAAGGCCGAAGAAGTGTTTCTGAAGCAGGCCCACGCCCAGAGACAAGAAGCAGCTCAAGCTCGCCGGGAGGAGAAGAAACGAGCGGAGAAGGAGCGACTTCTGTCAGAAGAAGATCCTGACAAGGCCCGCAAGTTGGAGGTGAGCTGAACTGTTAGACGTGAATTTATTCATC
Source organism: Haliotis rufescens (assembly GCF_023055435.1). Taxonomy (NCBI): domain Eukaryota; kingdom Metazoa; phylum Mollusca; class Gastropoda; order Lepetellida; family Haliotidae; genus Haliotis; species Haliotis rufescens. Next base: position 38,990,716 of record NW_025963780.1, on the reverse strand, counting down.
TTTGCACCTTGAATTAATATTATTGATTAAAGTAGGATTCATATGTGCAATAAGGTCCAGCTATGTTTGATCTTTAAGCTCCATGTAGAAGACAGACAGTAAAAATGATTTCTTTTTGCAACAAACCCAGCAATTCCACACACACACCCGATATGATTGTCAGTCCTTCAGCTTTTAGTGAGAAAATATAATCTCAAGTCCTCTGCTCTTATTTTTTATTGAATGTGTAGCTGCTTCAATGTGTGTTCCTGTGTTGAATGTGTTCCTGTGTTGAATGTGTTCCTGTGTTGAATGTGTTCTGGTGTTGAATGTGTTCCTGTGTTCAGTGTGTTGCTGTGGTGAATGTGTCTTTTCATTGAATATCTGTTCCTGTGTTGAATGTCTGTTCCTGTGTTGAATGTCTGTTCCTGTATTGAATGTGTGTTCCTATGTTGAATGTGTGTTCTTGGATTGAATGTCTGTTCCTGTGGTGAATGTGTTTTTGGATTGAATGTCTGTTCCTGTGGTGAATGTGTTTTTGGATTGAATGTGTGTTCCTGTGTTGAATGTCTTCTTGGATTGAATGTGTGTTCCTGTGGTTCATGTGTGTTCCTGTGGTGAATGTGTTTTAGGATTGAATGTCTGTTCCTGTGGTGAATGTGTCTTTTGATTGAATATCTGTTCCTGTGTTGAATGTGTGTTACTGTGTTGAATGTGTGTTCTTGGATTGAATGTCTGTTCCTGTGGTGAATGTGTTTTTGGGTTGAATGTCTGTTCCTGTGGTGAATGTGTTTTAGGATTGAATGTCTGTTCCTGTGGTGAATGTGTCTTTTGATTGAATATCTGTTCCTGTGTTGAATGTGTGTTCCTGTGTTGAATGTGTGTTCTTGGATTGAATGTCTGTTCCTGTGGTGAATGTGTTTTTGGATTGAATGTCTGTTCCTGTGGTGAATGTCTTCTTGGATTGAATGTGTGTTCCTGTGGTTAATGTGTTTTTGGATTGAATGTGTGTTCCTGTGTTGAATGTCTTCTTGGATTGAATGTGTGTTCCTGTGGTTCATGTGTGTTCCTGTGGTGAATGTGTTTTAGGATTCAATGTCTGTTCCTGTGGTGAATGTGTCTTTTGATTGAATATCTGTTCCTGTGTTGAATGTGTGTTCCTGTGTTGAATGTGTGTTCTTGGATTTAATGTCTGTTCCTGTGGTGAATGTGTTTTTGGGTTGAATGTCTGTTCCTGTGTTGAATGTCAGTTCCTGTGGTGAAAGTGTTGCTGTGTTGATTGCTTGTTGCTGTGTTGAATGCATGTTTTTGGATTGAATGTGTGTTCCTGTGGTGGATGTGTTTTTGGATCGAATGTCTGTTCCTGTGGTGAATGTGTTTTTGGATTGAATGTCTGTTCCTGTGGTGAATGTGTTGCTGTGTTGAATGCGTGTTCTTGGATTGAATGTCTGTTCCTGAGGTGAATGTGTTTTTGGATTGAATGTCTGTTCCTGTGTTGAATGTGTTTTGGATTGAATGTGTGTTCCTGTGTTGAATGGGTTGCTGTGTTGAATGTCTGTTGCTGTGTTGAATGTGTGTTCTTGGATTGAATGTCTGTTCCTGTGTTGAATCTGTGTTCCTATGTTCTGAAATTGACCGTATGTTCCATTCTTGAATGTATGTTTCTGTGTTCTGAAGTTGAATGTGTGTTACTAACATTTCAAATTTAAATACCAAACAAAACATCACTTACTTCTCTTACTGGTCTCATTTATAGGCAGTCTGTATTACATTTTGTTCATAAGCAAGGCATATGTTCAGATACCAAGTTACTGATATAATATGTGTAGAGTGATCCAATGTGAACATCTGAGACCTGTTTCACTTTAAACTTTCCTTCCACATCAAGCCGACATGTGATGATACAACTGGAATACTGTTAAAAGCAGCACTAAGACCTGCTAAACTCACTCACTGTATTGAGGTTTTGGCACATGTATTTTTTGTTTTACAGGAACGTGAGAGTCGCCGTGAAATGAAGAGAAAACAGCCGAAGATGAAGATGATGAAGATGAAGGCAATGTAGACCATGTAGACCATGATGAATTTGACAGTGTGTTTAGGCAGGTGGCCACAGACTCTAGACAACTCAACCAAGTGTGATTATATTATACCAGAAATGGAACAAGTTCCACATTGTCATTGCATGCAGACATGATTGTTAAGCGGTTGCAACCATATCACCATTTCATTTTACCTCTCGACTTTTTTCTAGGCCAAATACACCACCTGCTGGCGGAGCTTATCATGTAATAGCTGACGTAGGCACTGTCCATCATCAGTAGAGGTCTTTTACTTTTGCTTCTTTTACTTCTCATGATCATTTCTCTTCAGTTCTTCTTGGATGAGACCATAATTGTCATTGTACGTAAATGCTCAAGGGCTGCAGCTATGGGGGAATTTGACCATGATATGGTTGTTGACTAAAGCCTTGGGCAGGAGAGGTATTTTATTACGTCCATACATGACCAGCTATCTGTGACTAGTAGTAATACCTTTCTACAAATGTGTTATGGACTTAATAAAGAAACAGAACAGAATCGTGATTGAAAGATGCTGTGAAGGTGATGAAATTTGAAAACAGGCTTTTAGCTTTAGTTTCTTATGTTATTTGCTAAATAGGGCAGAAATACAGATATTTCGTCATATTAATGAGAATACATATGAACCAGAACTATGCCTTTTACAAAGATATGTATCATAGATTTAGATTGATTTAACATGTTTAATACTTAGGGATCAAGTAACATATGGTCCTCATTGGCCTGTTTAACTCATTGCCTTCTGTCTGTAAGGTTCTGTTGAAGCATTTTCAGAGAGTTCTTGACCCAGGTTGTCTGTGTGTGAAGCATTGCCTGTTACTATCAGGTTAAATTGTCTGCTCGTAAAAAGCCTGTTTGAGAATATCTGTCAAAGGCACGGATAGTATATGGTCACAGATGGATTAACACACATCTATGATGAGAACCATGTTTGTGAACAATAGTCACAGAGGGTCATGGATATATCCTTTTATTACCTATAGGGTTAGTCATAACCAAGTTCATAAAACATGTATGTGTACTATTGCAAATATCAATTCATGGTCACCATTGTGTGCGTCATCCAGTCTTCATGGTTGACCTCGTTCAAATCTTATTGTGACGTAAGGTTGGAATGACGTCACACTATAAATGACTTCACAGCTGAAGATTGTTGACGCCGTTCCACAATTGTGGTTTTCTTAGACGGCGGTCATGATCAGTGCATTTTTATTAGGGAGAGCTAAAAAAGATTAAGAAATAATAGGTAATAAAGAAATTATTACACTCGCATGTGTGCCATAATGACTTCACGAAACTTGCTCGGGAAATACAAGAATTCTCACACTCATTTCCTAAAATCAGTATAACGAACATGCTCGTATGAAAATCTCTATTTATTTTTAAATTGTCATACTTTTGTGTTGCATATAATATATAATGTGTGTGATGGCAGCCTGATGAATGGTGTTGTTCACTGCCAGTGTTTATTTTATCCCAGACACAAAAGAAGGAATGGTGAAAATGTACACAGTTTTAACATTTGTATTTCATTTCCATTTTCAAATTCATTTGTTTATAGATGAGAATGCCTGGACATGAAAGTACAGGATGTAATTTTTGGTCTTCCAATAGTGTAGCCATTTCATTAACTTTCTTTGCCATTTGTACACTTTTCTCTGAACTTTGGCCTTTCTATGTCAATAGTCAAGATATTTAATGTAACATACCTGTAATACCAGCTCATCATGTCAGTGAAACATGAGAGTGTAATGGAGTTCTCATACGATCAATTATTGTGCGGTGTGAGTGAGTGTGGTTTAAGGTACAAGATGGGTGTATGTCAGGCTACATGGTTACACACACCAGCTATTTATTGTACAGGGGTTTCATGGATATCAGCACATACTACAGTATAAATCAGGGTTGTAACATTACAAAGCAATAGTTTCACTGGCGATGGAATTTTAATGGGTTTTAGTTGAGTCATAGGTTAAAGGAATTAGATTTGGAATATGCCTTTCGTGTATTCTGATCACATTGAGGATGTGACATTACATGGAACAACTGGTACCTGACTTTCACCCCACTGTATTTGGCAGATACTAAACTAATCAGATCATTTGGACCTCATTTTACCCTGATCCTGTATGTTGTTTGACCATGTATGTTGTTTGTCTTCTTCTGTTTGTGTACAAAGTGAATCCAATAAAATGTCTGTGTTTGTACCATATGCAAAGTTTGGTTTCCTTTGAATGTCAAGAGAAACAGCCTCAGAAGCAAACAGAATTAACATATTGTTTGCATAGTAGGGTTGAATCTTTGTATATATCATCTGAACCCGTGAATATCTGGGGTAGAACAGGTCTTCAACAACCCATGTTTGACGTAAAAGGCGATTATGCTTGTAAGAGACAAATGGTATCGAGTGATCAGGCTCACTGACTTGGTTGATGCATGTCATTGTATCCCAATTGTGTGGATCGATGCTCATGATGTCACTTACTGGATTGTCAGGTCCAGACGTCATATAGCTGGAATGTTGCTTCGTGAGGCATTAAACAACAAATAAATAAATATGTTCGTGAAAAGCTGAGCATATCCTGCACCACTGGAGGCACCAACCACAATCAGATGCAAAGACAAGTTCATTGTTTGCCTGAAAAAAAAAACAGGAAGTCAAAAAAGGAATTGCATTGGACATCATTTATGTCACTGATGTGTCAAAAATGGAAATGTCCTCCACATCTCTACCATAAAACTTGTTGATAGCTTTAGTGAGGCCTTAAATGATGTAACCTTGATCAAACATCTGAGCAATAGCTTCTATGGCGCTCGTGTCACTCGGAATCTTTATGCACAGATGAAAACGGTCTCACAGATCTTCTTTATTTCCAGTTCAAGTGGAAAGATCAGCTGAAGCTACAAAAAAGTAATAGTCTATTTGATGGTTATTGAACGAAATCTGTTCATCAAATAACCTTAAGCTCAAGTAAAACTTCATGGCCAAATTACCTTCTTTTCATTTTGCCATTCCGAGCAGAAAGTTTGATACATATGCGTTAAGAAACAAATCAGCAAGAAGTGGAGTGCAGTTGGTGCCCATGTGGATGCCTACTTCCTGCCTAAATGTCTAACCAGCAAATTCTACATAGATGTTATCAGTAAGGAAGTCCAGCATTTCACATATTGTTTTCTCAGTAAATTTCAGATGGCATTTGCCTTCATTTTGGACAACCTGAGCTGAAGATAGATATATAACTATATCTAAGGTCACCACGGTTTGTAACAAATGCCAAATGGATCAAGGAATAAAGTTCTTCCTGAAGTTTGTCATGTGGGAAAGTGGTGTACAAAGTTAAAAAATCAAATGTTTTGACAGAACTGAACTTAATTATTTTCCGAGACTTTAAAATGTCACGTAAATCGTTGGAACTTCCGAGAATCAACATGGTATTAATCCCTGTTGTCTCAAATACTTTCTATGAATATATAGAAAGTCCCTCCTTGATTGTATTAAGGATTATGGATAATTCCACTTGTCTCAAATACTTTCTATGAATATATAGAAAGTCCTTCCTTGATTGTATTAAGGATTATGGATAATCTTTGCGAGGGGGGGTTAGTGGTACATTTGCTGTACCAAGCAATATATCTCTCTTTGTTCGGATTTTTATGATGCTTTGCAATCCAGTACAAGAGAGGAAAGGACATGTCTTCAGGTTTGGGAGTTGAGAGTACTGATGCTTGGTTTGGGCAGAATTCTTCCTCAGTTAACATACTGGCCTTATGTGTGGCGTTATTTGATATGCCACTTATACCAAGTTCCTTAATAAAACAGTTAATGTAGTGATGTTGACATACAATGGTTATTTGAGGCCTTGTAAGTGGGAACAACTACAAACATTTCATGTAGGACAGACAGACTTTGTTCCTATTTTCAGTTTTTGAATTCTACCATTGACAACATCATGCACTGACTTTAAACACTCCGAAAGACGTTCAACATATTCTTCTCCTTTGGCCGATTTATTGGCATATGTTTTGGCAGCATCCATAATTATCTTAAAAGTTATGATCCCAATTGATAGGAGGCTGTTCACGACGGTTTGGTCCATATTTGAATAACTGACGAAGGTTGTTATTGTCAATAATAGAGAAGCTACCTGTGATTATATCAGCTTAACGTTGGTAGCAGTATGGTGACTCTTGGCAGTCACAAGCAGTAGGAATTTACATCAAAATAAAATTTACACTTTCCTATAATTGAACAATCTGTATGAAAATGTGTTCGTATAGGAAAATGATAGTGTTAGTGGTTCCTGAAATTTGAAATAGTGATGCACTTTGGGGAAAAGAATTTTTCTTAAATTTAAGGCATCAATTTACTTGTCTGCAAATTTCAAATTTAAGAACATGCGTCTTTGTCTGATATACTGGAGTCTGTTTCTGGTTTGGCCAAACCTTTCAAAGCAGTATCAAGAGCTAAACTCTCTAGGCGATATTGTGGGCTCTTACTGACCCACCCATCGGCACAAGTTCTGGAGTGGTTTAGTTTCTTGCAATGACACAGAGTAGTCTTGTTTTTACTTTGTGCAGACCCAATGGTTCCTGAAGGAGAGGCAACAAATCTTTCAAATGGATAGTTTCATTACTATCATTCTATCATAGTATCATTGCTCAACCGGCAACTCCTGCCACCCGCCAACTTTGCATAACAGGGTAATTGTTTGTTTGTTGACTGACGCCACCTTGCGGTAATCCTGTCATGCGACGGCAGTGTGTAAACAAACCAGGCAATAAATTGATGGACATGCATACAATCAGAGACACCATAGCGTGTCGATTTACTTTTTTTTGGAAACTAAAAAACGATACATGTGTATGTTTAATACTTAATTACGTCTGCTGTGTGCAGACATATGTCTGGAACATTTCTATATCGACACACTATTGTTTTTGCCATAAGTAAATATATGTGTCGGCTGTACTTGTCAGCTTCCGGTTCGTCGAGACAAATTATTCATTTGTTGTTACTTTTGAATACTCTTGTCTTGTCGGGGGGCACGGGGGGCCCAGTCGTCTAAGGCGCCGCGATTCGCTGTGCAGAGTTGCGTCCCTTGGGCACGCCAGAAACCTATGATTGTGGGTTCGAATCCCGGTTCGCCCCGATTATGTTTCTAGGTTTGTCAGCACCATACCCGTGCTCGTGGGTTTCACCGAAGTGGTAAACGTCTGAGACCTGCATCACTTCGGGCTTTCCTCCCACATTAAGCTGACACGCCGCGATATAACTGGAATAGTGTTAAAAGCGGCGTTAAACCCAACTCACTCACTCTTGTCTTGTCGTACTGAAGCGTCCGCATTTTGTGGTGTAAGTTACAAGCATTAATTTTGTGTTTGTTATTTAACGCCGCAATCATCAATATGGCAGTCTGTATACGGCAGTCTGTAAATAATCGAATCTGGACCAGACATTCCAGTGATTGATATGAACATCGATCCACACAAATAGGACACGATGGCATGCATCAACGATATAAGCGAGTCTGACCACTAGATTTCGTTATTTTTATATACCCGAACCCAAAGAGTTATACGAAACTTTACGTGTTTTGTGGTTTAAGATAGGAACATTATTTGTGCACAAAGAGATACACTACTCTAATTCAGCGTGGAACATACTTTATACAGATGATGTATCTCGCAGCATGTCATATTTCTTTCCCAAGAAAGGAGACAGATGTTATACCAATCCAAGAGAAAAAACAAATGAAGAAATCTTTTAGAGTGAGTGAGTTTGGTTTTACGCCGCTTTTAGCAATATTCCAGCAATATCACGGCGGGGGACACCAGAAATGGGCTTCACACATTGTACCCATGTCGGGAATCGAACCCGGTTCTTCGGCGTGACGAGCGAACGCTTTAACCACTAGGCTACCCGACCGCCCCAAATCTTTTAGAGATGACAGTAACAATATCCGGTGTTTGTGGTAGTCTGTTTTGTACAAACAGCCAAAGTTGACACGAGTTTTTTCCAAGAGGCAAGACATGCAGCCTGTGCACTTGTGCATACGTCATGGAGCGAAATAACACTGGAACATAATTGGGTTATTATTTTCAGATGCGTCCCCCTGTGAGGATATCGTAAGTCCCCGTCATTCAAAGAATATTTATATCTACTACGTTTTTAACCGTAGAATTTTTGTCATTTTAATTGTGGCTAATCTTCCATTACATTCGCCAGCGACTGACAGGATGGTGTAAATCCTGCTAGGGTCCATGCAGGTAGCAAAGGTACTGTAAGTCCCCATGGACTCCAGTGTGGTGATCTACCTTCTGTGGCTGGCGATCTATAGCTCATTTTTATCTTGTATTGTTACGTATGAAGTTCTATTTAAATGATTATCAGCTATTTTAAAAAAAGAATTTGTGATAAATCTAGTTATTTTACTGTCCTTCGAAGACAGGTTTTTATGGTCTGAATATATGTATTTTGAATATAGTACTTTTTCTCGTCACGATATGGCTGAAATAATGCCGATGTGACGGTAAATTTTAACTCACTCACACTATTTTCAGATGCATCCAGACTAAAACAACTGGAAACATAAACATGCCTCCTTATGTTACTTGAATATATTTAATCAGCCATATATACAAATGGATAGAAAAATACATATTTAAACTTCAAACCAAATTCATTCAAAGGGACAGCGCTCGTGTTTTTGTTTTTTATTTACGAAAACATCTTGGAAAGTTAACAAGAGTTAATAAAGTGTAAACAAAGCGTGTCAGATAGCAAAACAAACATAACGGAAAATGCACCCTACTGGAAACAGAAAAGGAGGATTCACCAATAACTTAGGTATTTAGATTCAATGGATTGATGGTATTCCGTATGATATACCGGAAGGTTGACCTTAAACACTTTCCAGACCTCGAGATAAGCTGTGTAACTAAACTAACTAAATTACCATACCTAATTAATTTTGATTTGATTTGGAACCGCCATTTCATATCCTAGCGACAAAAAGACTTATCACAGAACATGCTTGAAAGAAATAATTATACTTCACGCTCTTGAAAAACATAGTTGCAAGCTGTTTTCTAAAATATGATATAAAGGCATATATTTTTAATTAAACGTACGTCTCGTTTTGCAACCTTAGCTGAAACAAATATCTATTCGCCATACAAAATGTCAGGACCTCTCCAGAATATAAAACGGTACAAATACGCATGAAGAAATTCGATAGACAAATAGTATAAAAAAAGCAACACTATGGATAACTGCCCAATGTAGCTCTTTCAGCTTGAGTACACGTATGTCTGTTCATATCTTTTCATACTAACTGTACCCGTAAAGATCTTTTAGTGAAACCTTCCCGCTATTCCCTTCTCCTAATATATTGTTTATCCGACCCTTCTCTACAATGGAATAGTGTTTACATATTGAGTCATGGCATGATACTAACTACAAATAGCCTAACGGTATCAGTTGAAAATCAAATGTTGTGGTTTTGTTTGTTTTTTAACACTGCAGTCAGCATTATTTGTCATTATAACCCAGTTGTCAAATCTGACCCCCGGGTCCGCTTGGTCGCCTCTTCCGACATGCATACGGTGCTCGGGACAGAACCCCCACGGGTCAATTTCCAAAGTATTCTTATTATTCGCTCAACGTAGAGCATTCTTGGTTGGCTGACTTTGAGGGTCAAGGTGACTGCACATGAACCTAGCATTCTAGCTGCTTCTAACCACACCCCGTAAAGATCCGGGTTGAAACTGGTCTTCATCAACCAATGCTTATCGTAAGAGGAGACTTACGGGTTATCCGCCGAAAGAGATTCCGTTGGGTCTTTGAGAGGCATTTAGAAGTGATACACATAAGGAAGAGAATATATTGATGTCAACTTCCTTTTTATGATAAAGAAGTTGACATCCATTTATTCTCTTCCTTATATTCCACTGGGTGTAAAAGGCAAATTAACGGTGACAAATATATGCATAGATCACTGAAAATCACTGATGACACAGGGTGTTCGCGAAAAGGGAAAGCATGCCCTGCACTGGCCCTGGCATATTTGGTAAGCTGTAGAAAATGCAGTTAGTTGGTCCTTATTGATCCATTTACCATTGTGTTCCAGGTGGAATGGCAATATGAATTGCCAATGCAAGAGAATAACCAGTCTTGATTATCCGCCGAAACAGATTCCATTTGACCTAAAGGACAAAATATCTGTGAACGTTATATGAATGGACCATTGGAAATCAGTGATGACACCAGGTTTTTGCGAAAAGAGTAAGGATATCCTGCCATTCTGGCAGAACTAGCCGTCCACACAATTTGCATTAAAACAGTAAGTATTCATAGCCCGACGAACGAAATGTCCTTGTGTACATGATTACTCCTACTTTTGCTGTGTCTGAAACATAATGTCACAACTTCAAAGGCAGGAAATACGTGTTCATTTCAACTGTGTCCCCGAAGAAATTGCCAGATGTACCCTATCCTGTCAGCCACATGACTTGATGCCCGCTTTTTTTCTATATTCTGCTGCAAACCCGTTTGTCCCTTGTATGCAGTTTGCCACAGTGAATCTGTATATAAATGCTTCTGACATCCTGAAGCAAACATTTGTCATGAAAAGTTTTATTTATAAATAAACATCCAAATTTGTCATGCCATTGAATGCTCTTTTGTGAAGTCCTTGGTATTGTCACTGTCATAAAAATGAGAAACTCAAACTGTCCCGCATTGATCTGCTCAGGTGAACTACTGATTCCTTATGGCTGAACTTTTCATTGGCAAGATTGTGCTTGTTAAATTTATCTTTAAGTAGTTTGATTTCATTTTCAATCTTAACTTTGAAATTTACTATGTGATACTGACACATGTGGTACTGTCAGCGTTAACATCATTGTCACAAGCTACTTTTTAAGATCAGGTAACCTGACAAACAGTTCAAACTGATATTAGTTTGATTCGAACGTAAAAGTTTTAGTGTGATTTACAGTTTCTTCTCCCCTTTCCATCAACCTTTGTAATGGGGAGTATAAAAATAAAAAGTTATAGTGACTTCAGCTGAAATACCAAACCTGAAATACAATATTCCATTTTGAAATGTTAACATGGCATATTGATCCACATTAAGTGGAATTCCTTTTCTTAATTCCCATCAGTTTGAAATGTGGCCATTAAAGTATTCATGAAGGCATTGATTCTGATCTTTAAACCTTTTTGCAGTTCAACCCATAACGCACTTACATAGAAATACTGAATATTATTCCGAGTGGTTAATAGTTAAGAAACGACCATAGTTTCCAAAGGATTACAAATGTAGAAACGAATATTGTTTCAAAGTGGTTACACGTTTAGCAACCATACTTGTTTCCAAATGGTTATAAGTTTAGAAACAAGCAGTTTCAAGTGGTTACAACATTAGAAACTACTCTAGTTTTAAAGTGGTTACAAGTTAAGAAACAATCTTAGAGCTTCCAAATGGACAGAAGTTTAGATACAACCACAGTTTCCGCATGGTTAATTTTTTTGAAAAGACCATCGTCCAACCAACCAACCAACCAACCAACCAACCAATCATCTTACCAACTTCTTAATGCGACTTAAAGAACGGGGTTACAAGTTTAGAAACGGTCATGGTTTCCAACAGTTTACAAAACGTTTTAATTTGTTTGTTTGTTTGTTGTTTAACGCCGCACTAAGCAATATTCCAGCTGTGCGACGGCGTTCTGTAAATAATCGAGTCTGGACCAGACAATCGAGTGGTTGCTATCATGAGCATGCATCAACCAAGTCAGCGTTAGTCGTCTCTTATGACAAGCATAGACGCCTTTTAAGGCAAGCATGGGTTACTGAAGAACTATTCTACCCCGGATCTTCACGGGTTCAAAACGTTTTCATATTTGGAAACGACATGTACTTCAAGGTTACAACATTCAGGAAAGCTTTCAAAAATGTCTTGGTAGACATTGCTGTTTTCAGGTGAACATTAGTGAGTGAGTTGGGTTTAACGCCGCATTTAACAGTATTCCAGTTATATCACGGCGTGTCAGCTTAATGTTGGAGGAAAGCCCGAAGTGATGCAGGTCGCATACGTTTACCACTTCGGTGAAACCCATGAGCACGGTTATGGTGCTGACAAACCTAGAAACATAATCGGGGCGAACCGGGATTCGAACCCACAATCATAGGTTTCTGGCGTGCCAAAGGGACGCAACTCTGCACAGCGAATCGCGGCGCCTTAGACGACTGGGCCCCCCGTGCCCCCCGTTGAACATTAGCCTTTGGTGTGTTTGTGACGGTATGCTCACCTTTTTCGCGAACATCTGGTATCATCAATATTTAGTGATTCATAAACACAAGCTAGTGATACGTTTACGTGAGAGATCACAAAATTTGTCTCCATGATTCAAGCATCAACTATAATATAAACTGCAGATGACTTAGGAATAATTACAATGATTTACAGCAGTTAATTCAATACATTAAACCATGAGTGAGTGAGTATGGTTTTACGCCGCTTTTAGCAATATTCCAGCAATATTACGGCGGGGGACACCAGAAATGGGCTTCACGTTGTACCCATGTCTGGAATCGAACCCGGGTCTTCGGCGTGACGAGCGAACGCTTTAACCACCAGGCTACCCGACCGCCCTGCCGCATCGGAGGTAGCACTTGAATAATCTATGAAAGTGTAGTGTAAAGTTGTTGGTCAACTTGAGAGGGATTTGTAAGACCATGTCATTCAAAATATTTTGATATCTACCACTGCTTAATCATAAAATATGTATGGTCGGTTTTGGTGTCAGGTTTGGTAGCTTACTTGATTGCATGTCATCGTATCCCAATTGCGATGCTCAGAATGTCAGTCGTCGGATTGACTGGACTCGATTGATGATACAAATCACGGCGTCTTGTAGCTAGAATATTATTGCGTGCGGTCTGAAACAAAATCAAATCAGATGATGAGTCATCTGCGATATATCATGTTACCACATCAATAAATCAATATCTTCTGCTGTGTACTGTGGAATTATGCAATTATGCAAGATGCAATTTTAATACGACCCGTCTTCGTTGTGCAAGAGCGGCGAGCTCGTGTCATTCATTACGAAACAAAGGATCTGAATCAGGACTGAAGTATTTCAAGTCACCAAGATTGAGGTATGTCGCTTTTGCTGGATTTGCATGTTTTATAGTGCCTTGTGAGTATTTATCATGTTTAATATAATTTGTTATATTACCAAACAATCGTTATATACCAAACTGCATTAATTTTGTTGTTTCTACATGTAACTATTCACTTTTCTGAATGTCTGTACTGATTGTAGAAATTTTCAAAGAAAAACTCATCTTGCATTGCTCTACAACATATAGCTCAATTTGTACAAGAAATTTAAACCGAAACGGTCAAGCCATCTCCGCTGTTTATCACACTTGAGTCTTGCTTGTTGGTCGATAAGACATTCTTAAATAACAAAATCTTTAAAAATCATCCACAAAACAAAGCACATGTCATTTTGTCGAACATGTCGTGAGGCACGGTGTTCTTAAATTACAAAATCTTTAAAAATCATCTAAGAAACAAAGCACATGTCATTTTGTCGAACATGTCGTGAGGCACGGTGTTCTTAAATAACAAAATCTTTAAAAATCATCTAAGAAACAAAGCACATGTCATTTTGTCGAACATGTCGTGAGGCACGGTGTTCTTAAATAACAAAATCTTTAAAAATCATCCACAAAACAAAGCACATGTCATTTTGTCGAACATGTCGTGAGGCACGGTGTTCTTAAATTACAAAATCTTTAAAAATCATCTAAGAAACAAAGCACATGTCATTTTGTCGAACATGTCGTGAGGCACGGTGTTCTTAAATTACAAAATCTTTAAAAATCATCTAAGAAACAAAGCACATGTCATTTTGTCGAACATGTCGTGAGGCACGGTGTTCTTAAATTACAAAATCTTTAAAAATCATCTAAGAAACAAAGCACATGTCATTTTGTCGAACATGTCGTGAGGCACGGTGTTCTTAAATTACAAAATCTTTAAAAATCATCTAAGAAACAAAGCACATGCCATTTTGTCGAACATGTCGTGAGGTACGGTGTTCTTAAATTATAATTGCTTTGAAAATCATCTAAAAACAAAGCACATGCCATTTTGTCGAACATGTTGTGAGGCAAGGGTGTGCTTTTTCTACGGGATATCGCAAAAAACGGCACGACCCTTTACGTAATCATAAGAAATCTCTTCCAAATGCAATTTTGCACGTTCCTCGACATGTACAAAGGGCCACACATAACAATACATAATCAGGGCGAAATATCTCTTTCTATAACTTGAACCATATGTTTATGTATATGTGTTGTCAATGTGGAGCTGTAGATTTGAATTTGGAACCGAACACTCTAAATTGGTAAAAGAATCTTTATCATCATTCCACTATGACAAAATTGAAAAACAAGAGCCAACGAAGACATAAAGCGATATGTGCTTATTCCAATGTTTCGAATTGGTTAGGGGCGGTCGGGTAGCCTAGTGGTTAAAGCGTTCGCTCGTCACGCCGAAGACCCGGGTTCGATTCCCGACATGGGTACGATGTGTGAAGCCCATTTCTGGTGTCCCCCGCCGTGATATTGCTGGAATATTGCTAAAAGCGGCGTAAAACCATACTCACTCACTCACTCACTCACTCACTCGAATGGGTTACCACCCTGAATGTAATATAAACAGAATGGGGCACAACTTACACTCCCCTCAGTCAATTTCTATCTTGTTTCCTCAAACTACATTGCCACACATACTATAACTACTGCAGTAACAGTAACAGTAACAGTAACTCTGCTACCAATATTGATACATATCGGAACTAACCCGTGAAGATCCGGGATAGAATAGGTCTTCAGCAACCGATGCTTGCCGTAAAAGGCGGCTATGCTTGTCGTAAGAGGCGACTAACGGGATCGGGTGGTCAGGCTCCCTGACTTGGTTGATGCATGTCATCGATCCCAATTCCGTGGGTCGATGCTCATACTATCAACCACTCGATTTTTTGGTCCAGACTCGATTATTTCCAGACCGCCGTCATATAGCTGGACTAATGCTGAGTGCGGCGTAAAACAACAAACAAACAAACCATATGGGAACTTCAATAAGAAAACCACTTTTTAATCAATTGCTTATTTTGGTTTGAAACCTTCCACGTTTTGTCTTCGTGGTGGCATCTTGTGTGTATTTGGCTCTGAGTAATATCTGATCATGCATCACCGAGCTTACACATTTCTAGTGCCCACATGGTTACCATGTTGTCAGGAAGTTAAAGGTGATAAATCAAATTACATGTGTATGCTTTCATCAGGAATTAATCTTATCTGGCTGGTGACATATCCTTTCCACAGTATCAATATAATTCTAAATTGTAAAAAGATGTCATGTACTGTTACTTTCCACACCGTTACCATCATGTGATGTTACTTTCCACACCGTCACCATCTTGAACTGTTACTTTCCACACCGTCACCGCCTTGTACTGTTTACTTTCCACACCATCACACCTTGTACTGTTTACTTTCCACACCATCACCACCTTGTACTCTTACTTTTTCAAACCGTCACCTTCTTGTACTGTTACATTCCAAACCGTCACCATCTTGTACTGTTACTTTCCACACCGTCACCATCTTGTACTGTAACTTTCCACACCGTCACCATCTTGTACTGTTACTTTCCACACCATCACCACCTTGTACTGTTACTTTCCACACCGTCACCATCTTGTACCTTTACTTTCTACACAGTTACCATTTTCTGCTGTTATTTTCCACGACGTTACCATCTTGTACTGTTATTTTCCACGACGTTACCATCTTGTACTGTTACTTTCCACACCGTCACCATCTTGTACTGTAACTTTCCACACCGTCACCATCTTGTACTGTTACTTTCCACACCGTCACCATCTTGTACTGTTACTTTCCACATCGTCACCACCTTTTACTGTTACTTTCCACACCGTCACCATCTTGTACTGTTACTTTCCACACCACCACCATCTTGTACTGTTACTTTCCACACCGTCACCATCTTGTACTGTTACTTTCCACACCGTCACCATCTTGTACTGTAACTTTCCACACCGTCACCATCTTGTCCTGTTACTTTCCACACCGTCACCATCTTGTACTGTTACTTTCCACACCGTCACCATCTTGTACTGTAACTTTCCACACCGTCACCATCTTGTACTTTTACTTTCTACACAGTTACCATTTTCTGCTGTTATTTTCCACGACGTTACCATCTTGTACTGTTACTTTCCACACCGTCACCATCTTGTACTATTACTTTCCACACCGACACCATCTTGTACTGCAACTTTCCACACCGTCACCATCTTGTACTGTTACTTTCCACACCGTCACCATCTTGTACTGTTACTTTCCACACCGTCACCATCTTGTACTGTAACTTTCCACACCGTCACCATCTTGTACTGTTACTTTCCACACCATCACCACCTTGTACTGTTACTTTCCACACCGTCACCATCTTGTACCTTTACTTTCTACACAGTTACCATTTTCTGCTGTTATTTTCCACGACGTTACCATCTTGTACTGTTATTTTCCACGACGTTACCATCTTGTACTGTTACTTTCCACACCGTCACCATCTTGTACTGTAACTTTCCACACCGTCACCATCTTGTACTGTTACTTTCCACACCGTCACCATCTTGTACTGTTACTTTCCACACCGTCACCATCTTGTACTGTAACTTTCCACACCGTCATCATCTTGTACTGTTACTTTCCACACCATCACCATCTTGTACTGTTACTTTCCACACCGTCACCATCTTGTACTGTTATTTTCCACACCGTCACCATCTTGTACTGTTACTTTCCACACCGTTACCATCTTATGCCGTTACTTTCCACACCGTCACCATCTTGTACTGTTACTTTCCACATCGTCACCACCTTTTACTGTTACTTTCCACACCGTCACCATCTTGTACTGTTACTTTCCACACCACCACCATCTTGTACTGTTACTTTCCACACCGTCACCATCTTGTACTGTTACTTTCCACACCGTCACCATCTTGTACTGTTTCTTTCCACACCGTCACCATCTTGTACTTTTACTTTCTACACAGTCACCATTTTCTGCTGTTATTTTCCACGACGTTACAATCTTGTACTGTTACTTTCCACACCGTCACCATCTTGTACTGTTACTTTCCACATCGTCACCACCTTTTACTGTTACTTTCCACACCGTCACCATCTTGTACTGTTACTTTCCACACCATTACCATCTTGTACTGTTACTTTCCACACCGTCACCATCTTGTACTTTTACTTTCTACACAGTCACCATTTTCTGCTGTTACTTTCCACACCGTTACCATCTTATGCCGTTACTTTCCACACCGTCACCATCTTGTACTGTTACTTTCCACATCGTCACCACCTTTTACTGTTACTTTCCACACCGTCACCATCTTGTACTGTTACTTTCCACACCACCACCATCTTGTACTGTTACTTTCCACACCGTCACCATCTTGTACTGTTACTTTCCACACCGTCACCATCTTGTACTGTAACTTTCCACACCGTCACCATCTTGTACTGTAACTTTCCACACCGTCACCATCTTGTCCTGTTACTTTCCACACCGTCACCATCTTGTACTGTTACTTTCCACACCGTCACCATCTTGTACTGTAACTTTCCACACCGTCACCATCTTGTACTTTTACTTTCTACACAGTTACCATTTTCTGCTGTTATTTTCCACGACGTTACCATCTTGTACCTTTACTTTCCACACCGTCACCATCTTGTACTATTACTTTCCACACCGACACCATCTTGTACTGCAACTTTCCACACCGTCACCATCTTCTACTGTTACTTTCCACACCGTCACCATCTTGTACTGTAACTTTCCACACCGTCACCATCTTGTACTGTTACTTTCCACACCGTCACCATCTTGTACTGTTACTTTCCACACCGTCACCATCTTCTACTGTAACTTTCCACACCGTCACCATCTTGTACCGTTACTTTCCACACCGTCACCATCTTGTACTGTTACTTTCCACACCACCACCATCTTGTACTGTTACTTTCCACACCGTCACCATCTTGTACTGTTACTTTCCACACCGTCACCATCTTGTACTGTTACTTTCCACACCGTCACCATCTTGTACTGTAACTTTCCACACCGTCACCATCTTGTACTGTTACTTTCCACACCGTCACCATCTTGTACTGTTACTTTCCACACCGTCACCATCTTGTACTGTAACTTTCCACACCGTCACCATCTTGTACTGTAACTTTCCACCCGTCACCATCTTGTACTGTTACTTTCCACACCGTCACCATCTTGTACTGTTACTTTCCACACCACCACAATCTTATACTGTTACTGTCCAAACCGTCACCATCTTGTACTGTTATTTTCCACACCGTCACCATCTTGCACTGTTACTTTCCACACCGTTACCATCTTATGCCGTTACTTTCCACACCGTCACCATCTTGTACTGTTACTTTCCACACCGTCACCACCATTTACTGTTACTTTCCACACCGTCACCATCTTGTACTGTTACTTTCCACACCACCACCATCTTGTACTGTTATTTTCCACACCGTCACCATCTTGTACTGTTTCTTTCCACACCGTCACCATCTTGTACTTTTACTTTCTACACAGTTACCATTTTCTGCTGTTATTTTCCACGACGTTACCATCTTGTACTGTTACTTTCCACACCATCACCATCTTGAACTGTTACTTTCCACACCATCACCATCTTGTACTGTTACTTTCCACACCGTCACCATCTTGTACTGTTACTTTCCACACCGTCACCATCTTGTACTGTAACTTTCCACACCGTCACCATCTTGTACTGTTACTTTCCACACCGTCACCATCTTGTACTGTTACTTTCCACATCGTCACCACCTTTTACTGTTACTTTCCACACCGTCACCATCTTGTACTGTTACTTTCCACACCACCACCATCTTGTACTGTTACTTTCCACACCGTCACCATCTTGTACTGTTACTTTCCACACCGTCACCATCTTGTACTGTTTCTTTCCACACCGTCACCATCTTGTACTTTTACTTTCTACACAGTTACCATTTTCTGCTGTTATTTTCCACGACATTACAATCTTGTACTGTTACTTTCCACACCATCACCATCTTGAACTGTTACTTTCCACACCGTCACCATCTTGTACTGTTACTTTCCACACCGTCACCATCTTGTACTGTTACTTTCCACACCGTCACCATCTTGTACTGTAACTTTCCACACCGTCACCATCTTGTCCTGTTACTTTCCACACCGTCACCATCTTGTACTGTTACTTTCCACACCGTCACCATCTTGTACTGTAACTTTCCACACCGTCACCATCTTGTACTTTTACTTTCTACACAGTTACCATTTTCTGCTGTTATTTTCCACGACGTTACCATCTTGTACTGTTACTTTCCACACCGTCACCATCTTGTACTATTACTTTCCACACCGACACCATCTTGTACTGCAACTTTCCACACCGTCACCATCTTCTACTGTTACTTTCCACACCGTCACCATCTTGTACTGTAACTTTCCACACCGTCACCATCTTGTACTGTTACTTTCCACACCGTCACCATCTTGTACTGTTACTTTCCACACCGTCACCATCTTCTACTGTAACTTTCCACACCGTCACCATCTTGTACCGTTACTTTCCACACCGTCACCATCTTGTACTGTTACTTTCCACACCACCACCATCTTGTACTGTTACTTTCCACACCGTCACCATCTTGTACTGTTACTTTCCACACCGTCACCATCTTGTACTGTTACTTTCCACACCG
This sequence comes from Haliotis rufescens, assembly GCF_023055435.1. NCBI lineage: Eukaryota > Metazoa > Mollusca > Gastropoda > Lepetellida > Haliotidae > Haliotis > Haliotis rufescens. Next base: position 38,970,727 of record NW_025963780.1, on the reverse strand, counting down.
TCACCATCTTGTACTGTAACTTTCCACACCGTCACCATCTTGTACTGTTACTTTCCACACCGTCACCATCTTGTACTGTTACTTTCCACACCGTCACCATCTTGTACTGTAACTTTCCACACCGTCACCATCTTGTACTGTAACTTTCCACCCGTCACCATCTTGTACTGTTACTTTCCACACCGTCACCATCTTGTACTGTTACTTTCCACACCACCACAATCTTGTACTGTTACTGTCCAAACCGTCACCATCTTGTACTGTTATTTTCCACACCGTCACCATCTTGCACTGTTACTTTCCACACCGTTACCATCTTATGCCGTTACTTTCCACACCGTCACCATCTTGTACTGTTACTTTCCACACCGTCACCACCATTTACTGTTACTTTCCACACCGTCACCATCTTGTACTGTTACTTTCCACACCACCACCATCTTGTACTGTTATTTTCCACACCGTCACCATCTTGTACTGTTTCTTTCCACACCGTCACCATCTTGTACTTTTACTTTCTACACAGTTACCATTTTCTGCTGTTATTTTCCACGACGTTACCATCTTGTACTGTTACTTTCCACACCATCACCATCTTGAACTGTTACTTTCCACACCATCACCATCTTGTACTGTTAATTTCCACACCGTCACCATCTTGTACTGTTACTTTCCACACCGTCACCATCTTGTACTGTAACTTTCCACACCGTCACCATCTTGTACTGTTACTTTCCACACCGTCACCATCTTGTACTGTAACTTTCCACACCGTCACCATCTTGTACTTTTACTTTGTACACAGTTACCATTTTCTGCTGTTATTTTCCACGACGTTACCATCTTGTACTGTTACTTTCCACACCGTCACCATCTTGTACTGTTACTTTCCACACCGTCACCATCTTGTACTGTTACTTTCCACACCGTTACCATCTTGTACTGTTACTTTCCACACCGTCGTCACCTTGTACTTTTACTTTCCACACCGTTACCGTCTTGTACTGTTACTTTCCACACCGTCACCATCTTGTACTGTTACTTTCCATACCGTCACCATCTTGTACTGTTACTTTCCACACCGTCATCACCTTGTACTGTTACTTTCCACACCGTTACCGTCTTGTACTGTTACTTTCCACACCATCACCATCTTGAACTGTTACTTTCCACACCGTCACCATCTTGTACTGTTACTTTCCACACCGTCACCATCTTGTACTGTTACTTTCCACACCGTCACCATCTTGTACTGTAACTTTCCACACCGTCACCATCTTGTCCTGTTACTTTCCACACCGTCACCATCTTGTACTGTTACTTTCCACACCGTCACCATCTTGTACTGTAACTTTCCACACCGTCACCATCTTGTACTTTTACTTTCTACACAGTTACCATTTTCTGCTGTTATTTTCCACGACGTTACCATCTTGTACTGTTACTTTCCACACCGTCACCATCTTGTACTGTTACTTTCCACACCGACACCATCTTGTACTGTTACTTTCCACACCACCATCATCTTGTACTGTTACTTTCCACACCGTCACCATCTTGTACTGTAACTTTCCACACCGTCACCATCTTGTACCGTTACTTTTCACACCGTCACCATCTTGTACTGTTACTTTCCACACCACCACCATCTTGTACTGTTACTTTCCACACCGTCACCATCTTGTACTGTTACTTTCCACACCGTCACCATCTTGTACTGTTACTTTCCACACAGTCACCATCTTGTACTGTAACTTTCCACACCGTCACCATCTTGTACTGTTACTTTCCACACCGTCACCATCTTGTACTGTTACTTTCCACACCGTCACCATCTTGTACTGTAACTTTCCACACCGTCACCATCTTGTACTGTAACTTTCCACACCGTCACCATCTTGTACTGTTACTTTCCACACCACCACCATCTTGTACTGTTACTTTCCACACCGTCACCATCTTCTACTGTTATTTTCCACACCGTCACCATCTTGCACTGTTACTTTCCACACCGTTACCATCTTATGCCGTTACTTTCCACACCGTCACCATCTTGTACTGTTACTTTCCACACCGTCACCACCTTTTACTGTTACTTACCACACCGTCACCATCTTGTACTGTTACTTTCCACACCACCACCAGCTTGTACTGTTACTTTCCACACCGTCACCATCTTGTACTGTTTCTTTCCACACCGTCACCATCTTGTACTTTTACTTTCTACACAGTTACCATTTTCTGCTGTTATTTTCCACGACGTTACCATCTTGTACTGTTACTTTCCACACCATCACCATCTTGAACTGTTACTTTCCACACCGTCACCATCTTGTACCTTTACTTTCTACACAGTTACCATTTTCTGCTGTTATTTTCCACGACGTTACCATCTTATGCCGTTACTTTCCACACCGTCACCATCTTGTACTGTTACTTTCCACATCGTCACCACCTTTTACTGTTACTTTCCACACCGTCACCATCTTGTACTGTTACTTTCCACACCGTCACCATCTTGTACTGTAACTTTCCACACCGTCACCATCTTGTCCTGTTACTTTCCACACCGTCACCATCTTGTACTGTTACTTTCCACACCGTCACCATCTTGTACTGTAACTTTCCACACCGTCACCATCTTGTACTTTTACTTTCTACACAGTTACCATTTTCTGCTGTTATTTTCCACGACGTTACCATCTTGTACTGTTACTTTCCAAACCGTCACCATCTTGTACTATTACTTTCCACACCGACACCATCTTGTACTGCAACTTTCCACACCGTCACCATCTTGTACTGTTACTTTCCACACCGTCACCATCTTGTACTGTTACTTTCCACACCGTCACCATCTTGTACTGTAACTTTCCACACCGTCAACATCTTGTACTGTTACTTTCCACACCATCACCACCTTGTACTGTTACTTTCCACACCGTCACCATCTTGTACCTTTACTTTCTACACAGTTACCATTTTCTGCTGTTATTTTCCACGACGTTACCATCTTGTACTGTTATTTTCCACGACGTTACCATCTTGTACTGTTACTTTCCACACCGTCACCATCTTGTACTGTAACTTTCCACACCGTCACCATCTTGTACTGTTACTTTCCACACCGTCACCATCTTGTACTGTTACTTTCCACACCGTCACCATCTTGTACTGTAACTTTCCACACCGTCATCATCTTGTACTGTTACTTTCCACACCATCACCATCTTGTACTGTTACTTTCCACACCGTCACCATCTTGTACTGTTATTTTCCACACCGTCACCATCTTGTACTGTTACTTTCCACACCGTTACCATCTTATGCCGTTACTTTCCACACCGTCACCATCTTGTACTGCTACTTTCCACATCGTCACCACCTTTTACTGTTACTTTCCACACCGTCACCATCTTGTACTGTTACTTTCCACACCACCACCATCTTGTACTGTTACTTTCCACACCGTCACCATCTTGTACTGTTACTTTCCACACCGTCACCATCTTGTACTGTTTCTTTCCACACCGTCACCATCTTGTACTTTTACTTTCTACACAGTTACCATTTTCTGCTGTTATTTTCCACGACGTTACAATCTTGTACTGTTACTTTCCACACCATCACCATCTTGAACTGTTACTTTCCACACCGTCACCATCTTGTACTGTTACTTTCCACACCGTCACCATGTTGTACTGTTACTTTCCACACCGTCACCATCTTGTACTGTAACTTTCCACACCGTCACCATCTTGTCCTGTTACTTTCCACACCGTCACCATCTTGTACTGTTACTTTCCACACCGTCACCATCTTGTACTGTAACTTTCCACACCGTCACCATCTTGTACTTTTACTTTCTACACAGTTACCATTTTCTGCTGTTATTTTCCACGACGTTACCATCTTGTACTGTTACTTTCCACACCGTCACCATCTTGTACTATTACTTTCCACACAGACACCATCTTGTACTGCAACTTTCCACACCGTCACCATCTTGTACTGTTACTTTCCACACCGTCACCATCTTGTACTGTAACTTTCCACACCGTCACCATCTTGTACTGTTACTTTCCACACCGTCACCATCTTGTACTGTTACTTTCCACACCGTCACCATCTTCTACTGTAACTTTCCACACCGTCACCATCTTGTACCGTTACTTTCCACACCGTCACCATCTTGTACTGTTACTTTCCACACCGTCACCATCTTGTACTGTTACTTTCCACACCGTCACCATCTTGTACTGTTACTTTCCACACCGTCACCATCTTGTACTGTTACTTTCCACACCGTCACCATCTTGTACTGTAACTTTCCACACCGTCATCATCTTGTACTGTTACTTTCCACACCGTCACCATCTTGTACTGTTACTTTCCACACCGTCACCATCTTGTACTGTAACTTTCCACACCGTCACCATCTTGTACTGTAACTTTCCACCCGTCACCATCTTGTACTGTTACTTTCCACACCGTCACCATCTTGTACTGTTACTTTCCACACCACCACAATCTTGTACTGTTACTGTCCAAACCGTCACCATCTTGTACTGTTATTTTCCACACCGTCACCATCTTGCACTGTTACTTTCCACACCGTTACCATCTTATGCCGTTACTTTCCACACCGTCACCATCTTGTACTGTTACTTTCCACACCGTCACCACCATTTACTGTTACTTTCCACACCGTCACCATCTTGTACTGTTACTTTCCACACCACCACCATCTTGTACTGTTATTTTCCACACCGTCACCATCTTGTACTGTTTCTTTCCACACCGTCACCATCTTGTACTTTTACTTTCTACACAGTTACCATTTTCTGCTGTTATTTTCCACGACGTTACCATCTTGTACTGTTACTTTCCACACCATCACCATCTTGAACTGTTACTTTCCACACCATCACCATCTTGTACTGTTACTTTCCACACCGTCACCATCTTGTACTGTTACTTTCCAAACCGTCACCATCTTGTACTGTAACTTTCCACACCGTCACCATCTTGTACTGTTACTTTCCACACCGTCACCATCTTGTACTGTAACTTTCCACACCGTCACCATCTTGTACTGTAACTTTCCACACCGTCACCATCTTGTACTTTTACTTTCTACACAGTTACCATTTTCTGCTGTTATTTTCCACGACGTTACCATCTTGTACTGTTACTTTCCACACCGTCACCATCTTGTACTGTTACTTTCCACACCGTCACCATCTTGTACTGTAACTTTCCACACCATCACCATCTTGAACTGTTACTTTCCACACCGTCACCATCTTGTACTGTTACTTTCCACACCGTCACCATCTTGTACTGTTACTTTCCACACCGTCACCATCTTGTACTGTAACTTTCCACACCGTCACCATCTTGTCCTGTTACTTTCCACACCGTCACCATCTTGTACTGTTACTTTCCACACCGTCACCATCTTGTACTGTAACTTTCCACACCGTCACCATCTTGTACTTTTACTTTCTACACAGTTACCATTTTCTGCTGTTATTTCCCACGACGTTACCATCTTGTACTGTTACTTTCCACACCGTCACCATCTTGTACTGTTACTTTCCACCCCGACACCATCTTGTACTGTTACTTTCCACACCACCATCATCTTGTACTGTTACTTTCCACACCGTCACCATCTTGTACTGTAACTTTCCACACCGTCACCATCTTGTACCGTTACTTTTCACACCGTCACCATCTTGTACTGTTACTTTCCACACCGTCACCATCTTGTACTGTTACTTTCCACACCGTCACCATCTTGTACTGTTACTTTCCACACCGTCACCATCTTGTACTGTTACTTTCCACACAGTCACCATCTTGTACTGTAACTTTCCACACCGTCACCATCTTGTACTGTTACTTTCCACACCGTCACCATCTTGTACTGTTACTTTCCACACCGTCACCATCTTGTACTGTAACTTTCCACACCGTCACCATCTTGTACTGTAACTTTCCACACCGTCACCATCTTGTACTGTTACTTTCCACACCACCACCATCTTGTACTGTTACTTTCCACACCGTCACCATCTTCTACTGTTATTTTCCACACCGTCACCATCTTGCACTGTTACTTTCCACACCGTTACCATCTTATGCCGTTACTTTCCACACCGTCACCATCTTGTACTGTTACTTTCCACACCGTCACCACCTTTTACTGTTACTTACCACACCGTCACCATCTTGTACTGTTACTTTCCACACCACCACCAGCTTGTACTGTTACTTTCCACACCGTCACCATCTTGTACTGTTTCTTTCCACACCGTCACCATCTTGTACTTTTACTTTCTACACAGTTACCATTTTCTGCTGTTATTTTCCACGACGTTACCATCTTGTACTGTTACTTTCCACACCATCACCATCTTGAACTGTTACTTTCCACACCGTCACCATCTTGTACTGTTACTTTCCACACCGTCACCATCTTGTACTGTTACTTTCCACACCGTCACCATCTTGTACTGTAACTTTCCACACCGTCACCATCTTGTACTGTTACTTTCCACACCGTCACCATCTTGTACTGTAACTTTCCACACCGTCACCATCTTGTACTGTAACTTTCCACACCGTCACCATCTTGTACTTTTACTTTCTACACAGTTACCATTTTCTGCTGTTATTTTCCACGACGTTACCATCTTGTACTGTTACTTTCCACACCGTCACCATCTTGTACTGTTACTTTCCACACCGTCACCATCTTGTACTGTAACTTTCCACACAGTCACCATCTTGTACTGTTACTTGCCACACCGTCACCATCTTGTACTGTTACTTTCCACACCGTCACCATCTTGTACTGTAACTTTCCACACTGTCACCATCTTGTACTGTTACTTTCCACACCGTCACCATCTTGTACTGTTACTTTGCACATCGTCACCATCTTGTACTTTTACTTTCCACACCGTCACCATCTTGTACTGTAACTTTCCACACCGTCACCATCTTGTACCGTTACTTTCCACACCGTCACCATCTTGTACTGTTACTTTCCACACCACCACCATCTTGTAATGTTACTTTCCACACCGTTACCATCTTGTACTGTTACTTTCCACACCGTCACCATCTTGTACGGTTTTTTTCACACCGTCACCATCTTGTACTGTTACTTTCCACACCGTTACCATCTTATGCCGTTACTTTCCACACCATCACCATCTTGTACTGTTACTTTCCACACCGTCACCACCTTTTACTGTTACTTTTCACACCGTCACCATCTTGTACTGTTACTTTCCACACCACCACCATCTTGTACTGTTACTTTCCACACCGTCACCATCTTGTACTGTTACTTTCCACACCGTCACCATCTTGTACTGTTTCTTTCCACACCGTCACCATCTTGTACTTTTACTTTCTACACAGTTGCCATTTTCTGCTGTTATTTTCCACGACGTTACCATCTTGTACTGTTACTTTCCACACCATCACCATCTTGAACTGTTACTTTCCACACCGTCACCATCTTGTACTGTTACTTTCCACACCGTCACCATCTTGTACTGTTACTTTCCACACCGTCACCATCTTGTACTATTACTTTCCACACCGTTACCGTCTTGTACTGTTACTTTCCACACCGTCACCATCTTGTACTGTTACTTTCCATACCGTCACCATCTTGTACTGTAACTTTCCACACCGTCACCATCTTGTACTGTAACTTTCCACACCGTCACCATCTTGTACTGTTACTTTCCACACCACCACCATCTTGTGCTGTAACTTTCCACACCACCACCATCTTGTACTGTTACTTTCCACACCGTCACCATCTTGTACTGTTATTTTCCACACCGTCACCATCTTGTACTGTTACTTGCCACACCTTCACCGTCTTGTACTGTTACTTTCCACACCGTCATCATCTTGTACTGTTACTTTCCACACCGTCACCACCTTTTACTGTTACTTTCCACACCGTCACCATCTTGTACTGTTACTTTCCACACCACCATCATCTTGTACTGTTACTTTCCACACCGTCACCATCTTGTACTGTTACTTTCCACACCGTCACCATCTTGTACTGTTTCTTTCCACACCGTTACCATCTTGTACTGTTAATTTCCACACCGTCACCATCTTGTACTGTTACTTTCCACACCGTCACCATCTTGTACTGTTACTTTCTACACCGTTACCATCTTGTACTGTTACTTTCCGCACCGTCACCATCTTGTACTGTTTCTTTCCACACCGTTACCATCTTGTACTGTTACTTTCCACACCGTCACTATCTTGTACTGTTACTTTCCACACCGTTACCATCTTGTACTGTTACTTTCCACACCGTTACCATCTTGTACTGTTACTTTCCACACCGTCGTCACCTTGTACTTTTACTTTCCACACCGTTACCGTCTTGTACTGTTACTTTCCACACCGTCACCATCTTGTACTGTTACTTTCCATACCGTCACCATCTTGTACTGTTACTTTCCACACCGTCATCACCTTGTACTGTTACTTTCCACACCGTTACCGTCTTGTACTGTTACTTTCCACACCGTCACCATCATGGACTGTTACTTTCCACACCGTCACCATCATGTACTGTTACTTTCCACACCGTCACCATCTTGTACTGTTACTTTCCACACCATTACCATCTTGTACTGTTACTTTCCACACCGTCACCATCATGTACTGTTCCTTTTCACACCGTCACCATCATGTACTGTTACTTTCCACACCATCACCATCTTGTACTGTTACTTTCCTCACCATTACCATCTTGTACTGTTACTTTCCACACCGTCACCATCTTGTACTGTTACTTTCGACACCGTTACCATCTTGTCCTGTTACTTTCCACACCGTCACCATCTTGTACTTTTATTTTCCACACCGTTACCATCTTGTCCTGTTACTTTCCACAGCGTCACCATCTTGTACTGTTACTTGCCACACCTTCACCGTCTTGTACTGTTACTTTCCACACCGTCATCATCTTGTACTGTTACTTTCCACACCGTCACCATCTTGTATTGTTACTTTCCACACCGTCACCACCGTGTACTGTTACTTTCCACAACGTCATCATCTTGTACTGTTACCTTCCACACCGTCATCGTCTTGTACTGTTAATTTCCACACATTTATCATCTTGTACTGTTACTTTCCACACCGTCATCATCTTGTCCTGTTACTTTCCACACCGTTACCGTCTTGTCCTGTTACTTTCGACACCGTTACCATCTTATATTGTTACTTTCCACACCGTTCCCGTCATATAATGTTACTTTCCACACCGTCACCATGATATATTGTTACCTTCCGCACTGTTACCATCATATAATGTTACTTTCCTCAATGTCAATACTGTTATAACAACTTTCACATTGTGTTACTTTTTCGTCAATTTGCAGATGTTTCATTGATGCTATAGTCTGACAGAATGTGTTAAGCTGAATCAGATTCTTTCATTCATTCAGGGCGATATATCAATGAACAGTTAGTTATGTGCACCAAGGTCCATAGTCCATAGATAGTTCATGGATATACAACTTCTTTATTACAATGAACGCGACGTTTCAGGGCATATACCAACACAGTTATCTAGCAAGTGATGCACGGTAATGGGCAGTTGGAAGTTTAAATACATGTGGATAATTGATGTTCGTACAAGACTGAATGATGATAGTTTGATGTGTACACAACAGATAAGGTTGAAATATGAAGCCTGTTTACATGTCAGAATAAATACGATTAACAATCTATTTGCATATTTAGACGGCAGCTGTAATATGGACATTTACCTATTGCCGTGTCAAAGAGGTTTATTTCGCATTTTATTACCAATAAGTAAACAATTGCCGTTGTGTATGCACATTCATTAAGTTCATATATTTCATATATTCACATAATCCATTATCAATAATAATTAAGCTTTGATTTTTGTCAGTTAAATTCAATGTTCATGCAATGCTCATACAGAGAATATTATCAATGACTATCAAATTTATTTTTCTAGTTTCTTCCTATGAAAATGTCACTCTTCATAAAAGTGACTCAAGTGTGAGATGCTTCTTTCGTTTGAAATTTGAAATAAACAAACACTCTTAAAACAAACAACCACAGTTTTAGAGTGTTCAATTAAATGTGCATATTTAATTTAATTTGATTGACAAAAGGATGAAACTTAGCAGGGTGATCGTGACATGTTCTATCGACATAATGGCAATACTGGTTGTCCTGTCACCTGGCGTGACACCGTGTGTTCTCTACACCTCCTTGACACAGGTGGGCACTCGTGGCCAAGTCGTCTAAGGCGCCGCGATTCGCTGTGCAGTGTTGCGTCCCTTTGTCAAGCCAGAAACCTATGATTGTGGGTTCGAGTCCCTGTTCGCCCCGATTATGTTTCTAGGTTTGTCAGCACCATACCCGTGCTCGTGGGTTTCACCGAAGTGGTAAACGTCTGAGACCTGCATCACTTCGGGCTTTTCTCCCACATTAAGCTGACACGCCGTGATATAACTGGAATACTGTTAAAAGCGGCGTTAAACCCAACTCACTCACTCACTCACTCCTTGACACAGACTGAAAACCTCCACGAAATTGTACTGTGGAATTTTCTTCCATTCTTCTTGCAACCGTGGCGTATTTTGATGTTGACGTACCCGTCTATCGAGTTCATCCCACAGATGCTCTATTGGTTTCAGATCCGGAGATCTGGAAAGCCATGGCAAGACATATATATTTTTTTATTTATATACTGAACAACAAAAGTTCCTGTGACATTGAATAAGATTTAATGCAAAATTATGTTTTTTACCAAATCTGAAACAATTTCGGTTTGCAACAGATAAAAGACTCCTGTAAGTGTTCAAATGGTTTAATTTGCCATACTGACTTCAGAAAATGCGTGATTTCATAAAAAAAACACGAACATGCCAAAATGTCAATTTACACATCAATAGCGTGTGTGTCCACCTCTGGTTGCGATGCGAGCAACACATCTTCGTCTCATGGAATGGAACAGGCGTCCACATCTGCTGGAGCATGTTTCGAAGTTCCTGGAATGTCTGTGGAACACGTGGTTGACGTAGAAGGCGCCGATCCATCTCATCCCACATGTGCTCGATTGGTGAGAGATCAGGGGAGCGAGCCGGCCAGGGGATGACATTCACGTTGTTTTGTTGAAGAGAATACTGAACAAGTCGAGCAATATGAGGCCGGGCGTTGTCATGTTGAAAGGTAATGCCTGGGCCATGACGACGCAAAAGCGGTATAACAACAGGGCCGATGATCTCGTCGCGGTAGCGCTGTCCATTGAGATTTCCCTCTACCACTATCAAACGGTTCCTTTCTCTTGCTGTAATCCCACCCCATACCATAACGCTGCCGCCCCCGAACCGATCTTCTTCCATGACACAATGATTGACGTAACATTCACCTCGACGTCGGTACACTCGAATCCGTACATCGCTGTGGCTGATGTGAAAACGAGACTCGTCAGTGAATAGAACTTTTCCCCACTGCATGGCCGTCCAGAGTAGACCCTGTCTGCATCACTGTAGACGTGCTTGGCGTGGTTTCCTGTCAAAATGGGACGTCTGGCGGGTCTTCTGGCGAGAATCCCTGCACATCTGAGGCGACGACGTACAGTTTGTGAAGATATTCGTCGAAGGCCAGGGATGCTTCTTGCAGTCACTGTTGCTGGCTGGATTCGATTTCGTAGGTGTGTTGTTCGAATCCAGTTGTCTTGTCGATTATTGGTTACGCGTGGCCTGCCACTCCGAGGATGGTCTCTGACTGCATTCGTCTGTTGCCAACGTTGCCATAAACACCAAATGGTGTTTCTGTGGACGTTAAATTGTCTTGCAACATCACGTTGACTCGATGTTGCTTCAAGCACACCAATGGCTCGCAGACGTTCATTTTCGGACAGGCGTGACATTTCGAAATGTTGAATAATTGCGAAATTTTTGTTGTTTTTCTGAGTGGTTGTTGTCAGCAAGATGCTAAACAATGCATATGGAATCCCGTAAACGCACATGCTTTTATACCCATTCTTGGGTAGTGAAATGCATGGGGCTTGCATAAAAGTCAACTTTTGCATGGAATGCATGCTTTTCCGTAGCAGTTGCGTTTTTGTGACTTGATTCCATACATGTACTACAATATTGAAAAACAAACTTTACTTGTTTGAAAAATACACTAAAATATTGGTGTCACAGGAACTTTTGTTGTTGAGTATATAATGAAGGAGCTCTCTCTGTCGGTTAATAAGGGGAAGAAGATGACGAAGAAGGGGAAGAAATTGGTCGATGTACCGATTTGTTATCAGATTCCCCTGTTGCGATCTCCGTTTGTAGAATATGGTTCCCCACACCATCACCGAATCTGTCGACCTGTCGAAAGCAGTTCGGTGCAAAACGTTCATTTCGACGTCGATAGACACGCTGTCTTCCATCTCGGCGGTGGAGAAGAATTGTCATTCATCAGTGAACAAGACTCGCCGTCAGTTCCGCAGAGTCCATGCCTGTACGGTGTTATACGTTGTCGTCAATGCAAACGTCTAAATACAGGAACAAGTGCCAATCTTCTGGGACTAATTCCCACCTCGCGCAGAAGATTCCTGATTGTTTTGTCCGAAGCCATCCTCAAAGCAGGCACATGTCCTGTAGTCTCGGCGGCAGTAACATGTCGATGACGTAGGTGTAAGACAGGGACGTAGCGATCTTGTGCAGGGGTGGTAACTCTTGGTCTACCACTTCGCGAATGATCTTGGCTTGAACTGACGCGGGTATACCGATCCCATCAACGAGACATGGAGCGCTGGTGTTCGTTGAAATGACGTGCAACTGCAGACTGGGACTCTCCAGCTTCAGGACGTCCTATGGTGATGTTGCGATTGGCAGCATTCAGTCTCGGCATTTTCCCACTTCCATTAACCCGACAAACGTAGGAGAAAAGGTTAACTGACGTCTTTTATAGTCATTGTAATTGCACATGGTTGTCACAACGGGCACGTGTATTCACCTTTTAATTTCTTTTACGTGACACTTTCGTCCAGTCTTATAAAAATCTCTTTATAAGGCGACAAAGGTTTAAAACGGTTGCATTTGTGCACTACACCAGTTAACCAACATCGTTCAATAAAAATTGCATTTGTATTGAATGTTTCATGGATAAACAAAATCAAGATTATCATTATGGCCTAAGCGTTCCTTTCTTTGAAGAGTGTATTTTATATCTTTTGTCAAGTCTGTGATGTTTGGTTGTAGCATTTGATCTTGCACTTGAGTGGAATAAATATCTATATGAACTCACATAGATTTTCCCATTGCTCGCCTGGTTGATTTAAATAATGTTTCAACCATCAACAGAATCGTTTAATAGGTCGGTAGTAATTTGGTTCTCTGACCTGTTTGCATCTACAGAAGGTCGGAGTGAGCTTACCTGAATCTCGGTGTAAATTAAAAAGTGATCCCTCCCTAAATAAAGCATTAGAATACATGTAAGTTATACAAATATGCAAAGGAGGAGTATATCATTGCAAGGGTCTAAGGTATTTCTGGCATTTAGTTGGATGACTGAACAATATTACATAAGAGGGTCTATGATGTATCAATGCTCTTGATCGCTGTTACTAATAACCTCTATTTTCAGCCTCCATACACAGATGTGGACCATAATTGCGGCCACTGCCTGTCTGTGTGCCCTGTCTCTGACACAACAGGCGAGTGATGATGGTTGTGTTCATTCTCCAGTCCATGAAGTTGTTCCTGGCAAGGATCATGATTACATCCGGTCTGTTGGTGCGCCCTCTATGTACGACTGCGCAGCTGAATGCAAATTGTTGCCGCCGTGCCTGTCCTTCATCTTTGACCCAGAGAAACGCGCATGTCAACTCTTAGAGAAGACTAACCCCAGCTTCACTGTCGGCAGTGGCATCTTCTTTAGTAACATTCAAGACTGGACAATGGTTTGTATGAAGGGTTACGTGTACTTCTGATGCGACACGGGACACTTACGTCACGTCCTCCTTGCTTGTTTCTGTATGAAGGCTTACTGCTCTGTTGACAGGAGGCACAGGTTTATAGGCAAACATTTACGATAAAAAGTGTCGCCCCAGTATTTCCGATGGAAATATTTTACGAAATACTGATATATTCTGCGAAAAAATGGAATCACGAGTGACAATAACTTTTTTCTTTGAGTACATTTCTGATTTGACATAGAAACACTGACGTCTAATAAAATCACATCAATCTTATCAAACGAAACAAAGAGGAATGGGGGTGAAGGAGGCGGCTACTTCAATAATACAAATTCCGGAACCAAGGCTTACTATCCCATGAAATCGAATCGCCCAGCCTCGGCACGTGTGCACAGAGTGTTTACAAAGAAAACCGCCCTGCTGTAACACGTACCCAAGTGGTGTAAATAGACATAACACCTACGTCTGGGGGAAATTCATCTCTACCAGTTAGGGTTGATATTATTTTACTTATAATCTGTAAATATGTAAACGCAATGAAGCCGTATTTAAATTGTTTCTTTATCCAGCCACTGACGGGAGCGTGTGGTGACGCTTCCTGTGGCCCAAATTCGCGGTGCACTGTGGGAAGGTATGGCCAACCGCTGTGTGTAAGCTATGCTGGTAAGTATACATTGTAAAGAAAATGTATGTGCATAATTTGTGTGTTACGTCGTCATGAAACGAATACACGCGTGTTGTTACCCCTGTTTTTCATCTCTCAACTGATCATGTTCATATCCATCATATCCATATCAAGTTAATTGCTATTTACGACGATCACGCTCCTGTAAGTCTCCACGCTCGTGCTACTTATGGCAATGACTCTCACGTAAGTCTCCACGCAGATTCTATTTAATACAATGACCTCATGTAAGTCTCCACGCACGTGCTATTTAATACATTGACTCCCATGTGAGTCTCCACGCACGTGCTATTTAATACAATGACTCCCACGTAAGTCTCCACGCACATGCTATTCAATACAATGACTCCCACGTAAGTCTCCACGCACGTGCTATTTAATACAATGACACCCACGTAAGTCTCCACGCACATGCTATTCAATACAATGACTCCCACGTAAGTCTCCACGCACGTGCTATTTAATACAATGACACCCACGTAACTCTCCACGCACGTGCTATTTACTGCAATGACTCCCACGTAAGTCTCCACGCACGTGCTATTTAATACAATGACTCCCACGTAAGTCTCCACGTACGTGCTATTTAATACAATGACTCCCATGTAAGTCTCCACGCACATGCTATTTAATACAATGACTCCCATGTAAGTCTCAACGCACGTGCTATGTAATACAATGACTCTAACGTAACTCACCAAGTGTTTGATAAAGGTGTTAGAATCTACCCATAAACGTCGCCTCAATTGTAATAAAGAAGTTGTTTATCCATTATAACATGCACGGTTAATCACACCTACGTATGCATGCCATGAAATAAATAAATAGATGCCATACTTGTGTGTACCTCCAGCTTCATATGTTTATATGTCATCTTATGAATCATACACATTATTTGAAATTTAGTCTTCTAACCTTCTTAATTCAAGTCATCGGCATGAACTGTACTCGTGATGCTGACTGTCACGTGACTATGACGTCATGCTTTCTGGGACAATGTCTGTGTCACCCTGGATACAGCCACAACATCCGACGTAACTCCTGTGACAGAGGTGAGCGTCTTAGCGGAAGCGGGTTATAAACAGTTTAAATATTCCTCAGGGAGTTGAGAATGATAACTGGTATGCGAACGGATCCACTGGTCGGGGGAAAATTAAATCACATTTGACTAGTCACTAGTACCTGGATACGTGCGATATATAATAATAATAATAATAATAATAATAATAATAATAATAATAATAATAATAATAATTATTATTATTATTATTTAATAATAATAATAATAATAATAATAATAATAATAATAATAGCGTCACCAGTCAAAAAAAAATTCCAAGGCTGCAAGTGCACAGGTGGTTCAGTGGTCGAAGCTGCGTCACTCGCTACAGAATTCCCAAAACCAGTATCTGATGGTCGTGAGTCGAATCCTAGACACGTCCGGATCATTACCCTTGATGTGTCAGCCCCATACCCTGGCTATAGGTTTCCCCACAGTAGCAAATGTCAGTCACTGAAAACACGTTTGTCCTTCCTCCAACAAGAGTGAGTTAGTGAGTTTGGTTTTACGCCGCTTTTAGCAATATTCCAGCAATATCACGGCGGGGGACACCAGGAATGGGCTTCACACATTGTTCCCATGTCGGGAATCGAACCCGGGCCTTCGGCGTGACGAGCGAACGCTTTAACCACTAGACGACCCCACCGGTCCCCTCCCACAAGAACCTGACATACAATGATGTCACAGAAATTTTGCTCAAAGCAGCGTTAAAACCAACTCACTCACGTTTCAGACTGCAAGAGTTATGGAGACACCATGACGCCGTATAAGGGACTGGGCATAAGAGGCCATAACAGGAAGAGACTTAAGGTCGTTGGAGGGCTGGAAGATGCGATGAAGATGTGCATGTCGGCATGTGTGGAAGAAACCTCCTTCGTATGCAAAACTGTAGATTTCGGACGTCGGTACGAGTTTTGTCTCCTCACCAGTGAAGGCTACTTGGACGTCGCCGCTGAGAAAAGACAACGGGATCTGTCTGGATGGTGGATGGCAGTACGGGGATGTCAATGATGTTATAGAGATGATACTATTTGTCCCTCTGCAAATTCAGCATAATAACAAGGCCCCTTTGTAACAACCTGTTTTACATATAGGATTTTTCAAAACCACATGGTCGGTGGATACAAAAACCCATTAAACTCAAATGAAACACATATATCTTTTCAAATTGTCGGTTTAAATAATATATATGGCACTGTATGTCGCTTTATCATGCTTCAAAGTGAGATTGACCAATCAGAGAGCAGAACTACTGACCACGCATGAGCCCGTATACCGTCAGTAAAGATCCAAGATGTTTTTTACTGACATATACCGTATAGACGTATACCGTCAGAAACAGCCATCTTGGATTTTTCAACACCCACCTCACATATTTCATATGAAAATTCTGGTACAGAAATTCGTTATTCGACACTGTTTTGTGTTTTAATATCATTAATTTTTATGTGCAAGGACGCCCATGTTTTTTGGATCACGTTCGTGACTTTAATATGATTATATAAAGTTGAAAATTATCAACAAGGTTTGGCATTTGAGGTTTGAAGAGAAGTCTCCCTTTTGACCCTTAACGTCTTAGGTTGTAAGTGTTTAGTTTTGGGTTTTGCGTTTTGACATGACATGTGCGACAACGATACCAAATAAACTTTTCGGCATAATACATTCGTTATTGTGTCTTTACGGTGTCATATTAGGTTAGCCGAAAAATATTGGGCGAGGCTCGCCTAACCTAATATGACACCGTGTACGGCAACTAAAAACATCATAACTAATAGTGTCAGAGTCATATATTGAGACCAATTTATGGTGTACTGCACAATAACTTGTTCATATTTCTAATCCACCCGTTGTAGCTAGTGCCTTGTGTGAACTTTAGACATGCCTTGTAATTAGCTGAATATTCGGCCATGAAAACTGCGGATAGAAAATATTTTTATTCAACTTGTCCGCAAACGAAGTATTATGCATGCATGTCATAGGCGGCGGATGCGGGAAGCGCCCCTTGGAGTTCGTGTAAAAGAAGAACGGTGTGTTTTGTTCACTCTCTTTGCTACAGTCACTTTTGTCTGTGTTTTCGTACATGTAAGCAGACCCGTGAAGATCCGGGTAGAATAGGTCTTCAACAAACCCATACTTGCCGTAAAATGCGACTGTGCTTGTCATAAGAGGCGAATAACGGGATTGGGTGGACAGGCACGTCGAAAATGGAAATTATTATGAATCTAATGATGCATTTCAGAACTTGCTTTTGGGTTGTGCAAAAGACTTTAAAAACAGCAGCTTCGTTATAAAATCACAACAAAGTGACATAAATGGGACGATCGTGAATGTTTCGATGCATGGTCTTCAGCGAGACAGCGATCGCGTGCATTCCATGTCAATACTCATATATCTGTGCATTGAAATAAATAAACAACTTTTTCAACAAAAACAATCACTTTATAACAAAAACTTCAGGTGTCAGGAAGTTGAGGAACAATGTTACAACATGGCGACGACCACTCTAGGTGACAATCACGTCATCTTTTTCAAAGATAAACTACGACAACATGCCTGCAGATAACAGATGCGTGCACTAAAGCTTTGAACTAGTCAAATGTCAAACTGTTACAATTCTAAAGTACATCATGAGAAGATCTTCAGGTTTACTGCAAGTGAATTTAGTACACTACTTTAAAATGTATAAATATGTGGACAGATGTGTTGTTCTCATTCATACACTATGACATGGGCCCTATAACGTGTTTCACTGATACATACACTTCACACATAAACTTGTCTCTACACATTAGCAATGATAATCTATAATTCAGTTATCCAGATATAGCAGTTAGCTATATCAAACTGCTCACAGAAATAGACTAAATTCTCAAAGTAAATTCATCTCCTTATAAACAAGGTGACAAGACAGATTTACTATTACTTCATTTCAAATGTAAAACCTTGAAACGTAAATTCTCCCTACCTAACACACAGAGACGGTCCACCATCCCTTGTATTTGCGACTAAAACGAAGTATCGTGTTTGCAAAGTCAAGAGTCACGAAAATTCTTATGATACATTTGGATATGATTATATACAAAATCAACTATAAACAAAAATATTCTTGAACTGATACACGCTGGACAAGTAGGAAATTTGTGGCTTTGCGAAACGAACAGTCTCGAATGACGTATTAAATGAGAAACTTACAGTTTATAATGAAACATTTTCGAGAGAATAACAAACGGCAAGAAGTGATATCAATTAAAAAAATAACCCTCTGTCATTATTTTGCCTTGTGAATGAGGAACTAACGTAAAAAGAACGTCAACAGTTACGACCTGGACACTTACGATAAAGGGAGATAATGTGAGGGGAAGTAACTCTTGTAATCAAAGTGTTATGTTCAATGCACAGAAAATATCACTTTTCGCAATCAGTCTTTCACGCTGAAGTATATAATAAATGACATAAATGTGTCTCTGTGACCATGATCCCGAGTCGGGATTATCTGTTTGCTTAACCGAATCACTTGAACCTGAAGCTGGTTAACTGGAGTCTTCAGATATATTGAGTTCAGTGTGACCATCAGCTGGACACAGGACGTCTTACTACTGTTAGCATGACCAGACACACGTGACATCAGAAATGAATGATTTAAAACAGCAAAGTTAGCAAGTATGAAACATCTACAGAAAGAGATCTTGATCAGTAGCATCGAGTACTTTGACAGGCACCTTGTTATCAAAAGGACATGCCTACAATCTTGCACAATATAAGACCGTTATTCAAAATGAAACCTGTTTATTTCACTTATATACTTTGTGTACCCTAAAGCATTTGGGGGAGGTACATTACCCTTCGACACCAGGAAGATAATGTTATTCTGCAGCAAATATATTCTTATCTATGCAGTTTAGCAAAACGCGGTTGTGACTACTGAGCAATGCGTTTTCGAACTTTTTTACCTAAAATTAGCTTTGGCCATGCACGGGTTAACCATTATGTAGGCTGTAAACAGGCATTTGTGCATAGATTGAACGAAACACTTGTAGCAACTGATCAGTAAGAATGGTTTAAAAATATTTAGCCTTTCCCGAAACGTGAATCGTACACTCTGCAGGTATTTTTTTAAGTTTCCTGCTTCATTTAAATATCAACAGTTGATATCGTCATATTTGTTGAAAAACTGTTTCGCAAAATATGTTTTCATTGGTATGAAAACTCTCGTTTCAAGATGTATCTAAATAATTGTGCAGAGATCCTCATGTTGAACCTTATTGCGTCACTGTTCTGTAGTATGGCCCTTCACTGAAATAAACTCACTCACTCAGATATATTGATTATTATTATTCAAACTCGCTGAAGAGAACGGGCATTGGTAACTTACGCCTTTACATTTAACTTAGGCGCGTATTTAGGAGATAAACATACTGCGCGTTCGGTTCCAAATTCAATTTAGCGGGGTTAAATCTACAGGTAACCTAGCTCTACATTGAAAATACAGATTGTTTATCTCCCACCATGACTAAATAAAACGCGAACTCTTTGGTGTTAGCAAATATACTGAGTGAAGCGGCATGGGTTGAGTTCAGTGTTTTGAGTGGGTTATCGATCTGAATTACGGAATCACCGAACAAAATATGGTGCCGTATATACTCACGCAGTTTGTTTACACCGTAATACTTCACTCGAACATATGACAGGCATTGAAAGCATATAAGCACGTCAACTTGGTAAGCTAACATGAGGTGGGCATCCCGAAAGAAAACAAAGCAAGTTTTGCAAGGCTTTCGCTCTACATCGCTCGTCACCATTATGACATCATATCGCTGATTGTGACGCAAAAAATATGACGTCACAGTCGTGTATAGAAAAGCGCCAAAATTCCAAGCTCTCTGTTGTCTCAAAAACGTAAATACATTCCCTTTGTTGATTTCTATCATGTTTTTCTGCACGAAATGTATTGCCACACATCCTTTGAATATTGTAGTAACCGCATCTGGGCATTTTGTAACCTGTAATTGTAGATATAGTTATTTAAATATGCCTACCGACAATGACTGAAAATAGTACTATTCTATGAATATTAGCTTCCGCGGTGATGCGGCCGTCAAACCATCTGTTTCAATCAGAGGGGGTTTATTGTGATTTAATAGCCTCTGATTGACCACTCAGAATCGAGTAAATTCCAAATTCATGGTAGAATTATGAATGAAATGTTGCTCTTTTTGAAACAATGTAGGTTCATGATCAAAATTGAGCTTATATATATATATATATATCAAAGGCGATATGATTCCGACATGTATGTAGAATAGCCACCGCCCCAGCATCCCCCCGTTAGTCTCAACTACCCAAAATAAACCTAAGACATGTTCGTAGTTTGGGGGTTTGAAAATATTACGTTTACCCGACTTCTAACTGAATTAATGAAGTAAACCGTTACTTTGTGTTGGTTCGACCTTTTAACTCGTTAGCGTTACCTGGAAAATTCTAGCAACCAGCATTTGTCGTTACGTGGCGTTTGGTATACATGCTGAGAGGAGGCCGAAAGGGCGTAAAAAGAATGGAGAGACTGAAATCCATGCAAACATAGTCTTCATTAGCATTACATGAAACATTTATTTTGAGGTCAAGTGTTGCAATGTTGTTCCTTGAGTATGAAACTTCTCGAAAGTAATTTCTGAACTAATCTTCTCAACTGCGAGACAGTGAAGGCTCTGGGCACATATACTCACCCCAAAAGAAGCGCACACTCTAGCATATATATATATTACATTTTCGTTTTCGGACATTTCATACTTTAAGGTGTGCGATTCTTTCGAGGTGACTCTACATGATGGCATGGTTTACAACACATACGTGATTTAAGAAAAGTACGCGATTGCATTCCAAGGGCAGATGGATCATGTCCTGATCTTTGGGTAAAGACTATGCTCCATTTTTTCTGATCTACTGCCTCGATCCAGACATTGTAATTAATATCAAGTCGGAACTTAGACAATGCCTCTGTGTAATTAGGGTTTTAGTTAACTGCCGAATTATATACAATTTACATTTTTATAAATCTGATGATTCAAATATATCACTTGAATTGTCACTATTGAGAGGTCCTGGCTACTGGAAATTCAACACCTCACTATCAGATAACACTCATTACATGACACTTGTTAAAGGTACTGTTAATTATACTATAAATGAATTTAGTGTATCAAGCGATAGGAACGAGTTGGCCAGTGTGAAGTTCTTAAATTATGACCAACATCACTTTGAGCTTTTAAAACTTAAAACAAAAAGTGAAACTGTTTCATACTCAATTAAAACAACAAAAGAACGAAAAAAGAAAGAAAAAGAACTGGAAAGAGATATAATTATCTTGAAACAAAATATCACATCTTACATGATGCTAAAATAGTAAACATGAATAACAACAAAAAAAACATGAAAATATTAGAACAAATAAAAGGTATTATATTCAGAAGCAAGGCACAGTGGAATGAGAAAGAGGAAAATAATACAGAGTAGTTTTTAAATCTGGAAACAAAATTGTAATTAAAAATACGTGTGACATAGATGAAACAAATACAAAATTAGTAGATAGTCCTGAAGAAATAATTAACGGAAACTGTCAGCCGATAACATGCAAACATGTGAATGTCAAATTTCTTAGGCATTAAAACATACGAAAAATAGGAAAAGTCCAGGATCAGATGGCTTCTTTGTAGTGTTTTATATGTTTTTTCGGGAAAGATATTGGCATTGTTTATGGAGATCCATAAAATACGCTTATGAAAATGAAACCCTTTCAAACTTTCAAAGGCGGGGTATAAGTACATGTATACCCGAACAAGGCGTCCCATCAGCGTTGAATAGAATTTTATTGACAAGGCTTTAGAAAGTTTTGATTTCGGACCTTCTTTCACATATTGGGTCAAACTTTTTCAATGAAACAGTATTAGTGCTACTATTAATGCAGGCCATAATTCAAACTTCTTTAACCTTGAATTCAACAATAACAATTCCTAACAAATGTAATAAAACTATTGAAGGAATTAATATAAATGGCGTGATATATACTATATTTCAATATGCAGATGGCGCAAATTTTACACTAGATGGATCGGAAACTTAAGGAACTCATTTCACTTCTTTAAACGTTTGCAATATGCTCAGGCCTTAAAATAAATTGTGAAAAAGTATGGCGATATGGTAAAGTTCGAGGAAAGGTAGTAATGAAAAGCTCTGCTCTCATATACCCCTACGGCTGTCAAAAGAGCCTTTTAAGATTCTTGGGGTAATTTTCAATACACATCTGAAAGATATGACAGCGGTAAACTATGGGAAAACATTTGAAAAGGCAGGAAAAGTAGTATTTTCATGGACGAATAGATCTATAACTCTTAGAGGAAAAATAACTTTACACAAATCCCAAATAGTACCACTGTTTACTCATTTGTTTATGGCACTTCCCAGTCCCAATGGAGACTTTCAAACACTTAAATCCTATATTTTAGAAGTTTGTTTGGTCGGGGATGCATTATAAAATACAGAAAAAACTTATAATCAATGAATATGAAAAAGGTGATCTTAAGATGATTGATATGGTAAATTTGGATATATATATATGAAGATAAAATTGATTAAGAGACTTTTATCATCAAGCGGCCTATAAAAGAACGTTTTAATCTGACTGGGACACACTTATTTTTACATTTTAAAAACACTTCCAAAAGAATTTATTAACTTACCTAAAAATGATCAATTTGTCTCAATCAAAAACGAATTGACTAACAGTGATGTTATTGCACGTTTTGTATGGTTGAATGACAGCACTATTATGTATCAAATGTTGTGTGATAAGACGTGTGAACCATTAAACAAATTAGCCACGAAATAGGCGTCTAAATTGAGTGTTCCGCTATCAAAAGAACACCTCTCCATGTGGTTTAAAAATGTCAATCAATGCAGCACTGACAATAAAACTAGTAACTATTAAATATTACATCGCATTATAATAACACAATCGGTTTTTTTATACAAAATACGAATATCTACAGACTTTAAATGTTACTTCTGCAATGACGAATATTAGACGTTGGAGCATATCTTCTATGATTGTCATAAAAATAGAAATTTGATTGATCAATTACAAACTTGGTATGAAACAAATAGATACTAGTGTAGAAGTTACAAAACAGTCTTTACTTCTTGGAGACCCTTACCAGAACTTTCTACGTAATCACTTATTTGTAATTATAAAGCATTACAAATATGCAATCAAATATAAGGAAACTAACTTAAATATCATTCAGCTGCAGAAAATGATAAAACAAAACTATAACATTGAAAAATTCATACATGGGTGTGATAACGCATAATTTCAAAACAAACGATCTGGCATTGCTATATATACTGAACCGCAAAAGAAACGTCACCCCAAGTTACATTGCATGAAAAGTTGTCATTTCAATATCTGGGTAATCTTTGTCAAAGTTTCTAAAATTTAACATTACCTTGTCGGGAAAAATGAAATTTGACGATAAAAAAACAAAGCAGATGACAATAGAACCGATCGCCCAAACGCATCCCGGCAACGGCCATAGTAACCCGATGCACGTGAGTTCCGTGTAAATTGAAATGCACATGCGTTCCCCCATTTCTTGCCCTATAGAAATCCACCCAGATCGGATAAGATTCATTCGTTATTGAATTGCTACCACACGCCAAGATTGACAAGAAATCAGCAACACCATGCCCTTGGACGATTGCAAGCTTGACAAACCGCCCGGCAAGTGGTCAATGCATTTCAAGTCCACGTAAGGACCATATACAGGCTCCGGCA
This sequence comes from Haliotis rufescens, assembly GCF_023055435.1. Classification (NCBI taxonomy): domain Eukaryota; kingdom Metazoa; phylum Mollusca; class Gastropoda; order Lepetellida; family Haliotidae; genus Haliotis; species Haliotis rufescens. Next base: position 38,946,135 of record NW_025963780.1, on the reverse strand, counting down.
ACGGTACCAGACCACCAACACTAGAGATGACCGACTGCGCAGTGGAAGACCAAGGGTCACCACCCGACGTCAGAATCGTCAGATTGTGCGACAGCATCTTCAAGATCGCTTTGTTACTGCCGCGGAGACTGCTCGACAAACCCCATTATGGGGACACACCAGCGACACATTAGTGCGGACACCGTGCGTCGACGATTGACGAGCAGACACCTCGACTGTCACAGGCCACACCGAGGATCCATTCTGACACCACGTCATCGCCGGGACCGTCTTCAGTGGGCAACACAGCACCAGCATTGGCGCCACCAGTAGTGGAGAAGAGTCCTGTTCTCAGACGAGAGCCGTTACTGTATCTCAACAGCAGATGGCAGAAAGAGAGAGTCTGGCGTCGCCGTGGGAAACGTTATTCGGATGCTTGTGTTGTTGAGAGAGACTCGTGGGGTGGTCCGAGCACCATGGTGTGGGGTGGAATTGGTCTTGCACAGAGGGTCGGCCCTGTGATTTTCCCGAACATCGGTCCAGGGAGAGGCAATGGTGTCACAGCAGCTCGGTACAATGATCAAGTCTTGAGACCACACGCCATACCTCATTTGGCACGTCGCCGCAACCACGAGTTTCAGCATGATAACGCTTGTGCCCACACTGTGAGAGCAACAAGAGACTTCCTCCAGCAGAATGGCATCACAACCATGCAGTGACCTGCCCTCAGTCCCGATTTAACTCCCATTGAGCACCTGTTGGACGAGATTCAAAGAAAGCTGAATGACGTCCGACCAAGGCCGACAACTGCAGCTGAACTGCGTCAGGCGTTCCTCAGAGTGTGGGCTCAAGTGCCTATGGCCTTCATCAACCGCCTCATCCATTCCATATATCGACGTTGCACGGCAATCATCAATGCACATGGCGGACACACGAGATACTGACTTGTGATGCCATTTTCTCTGAGACGAGTGTTTCACTTTTAAGAACATTTGACCCTTTAATTTCAACCATGATGATCAGTTTTGCCAAGTTTCATCTTTTTGTTATGTCTCAAAGTATGTTTACAGTGTTTGGAAAAATAAGGCTTCTCACAGATCTATCCATGGTGACATTTCTTTTGCGGTTCAGTATATTTAGAAACATAAAAATACCCTATCTTCTACATATATATATCTCCCCCTCTCCCATCCACTTTCTCATCTATCTAACGTATCTTCTCTTAACTTTTTTATACTCTATAATTTCGCTTCTTCTATTTCAAATGATTGAAAATGTCCCACAATCCCATGGCCACGTGGGGATGTAGGGGTTACATGTATACTCAACAACAAAAGTTCCTGTGACACCAATATTTTAGTGTATTTTTCAAACAAGTTAAGTTCGGTTTTCAATATTGTAGTACATACTAGTATATGGAATCAAGTCACAAAAACGCAACTGCTATAGAAAAGCATGCATTCCATGCACAAGTTGACTTTTATGCAAGCCCCATACATTTCACTACCCAAGAATGGGTATTAAAACATGTGCGTTAACGGGATTCTATATGCATTGTTTAGCATCGTGCTGACAACAACCACTCAGAAAAACAACAAAATTTCGCAATTATTCAACATTACGAAATGCCACGCCTGTCCGAAAAGGAGCGTCTGCGAGCCATTGGAATGCCTGAATCAGGATCGAGTCAACGTGATGTTGCAAGACAATTTAACGTCCACAGAAATACCATTTGGTGTTTATGGCAACGTTGACAACAGACGAATGCAGTCAGAGACCATCCTCGGAGTGGCAGACCAAGCGCTTTAACCACTAGGCTACCCGACCGCCCCCCAGAAACTAAAAGACCTAAATGCAGCGTTGCATTATATAAATTACATATGTCACACTGAGGCAGTCATGTCCTGACCAACCTTCCTTCCTGAAGAAGCAGATGTGTCTGGATCAACTTGGATTAGATACTTTAAACAATGTTTTATGGTTTGTCAATAACACACAAACACACTTTCTTTCTTTTGGGTCATTTGGAAAACTTTGCTAATAAAGTTATTCGAACATACTTGATCCTTATTTTGTTCGGTGATACTTCCATTGCCTTTTTATCTCACGATCGTATATCCAAGCTTAATCCCGCGGTCGGGTTTTACCTTGCATCATTCGCTCGGGCCATATCCTTTTCTTTTACTAAGCAAGTGTTATCCCAAATATCACATTTGCTACGTCTGAGCACTTTCTAAAAGGCATTGTGCATACACAGCTTTCGGCCATGGGAGCCATGCCAATCAACACTTATCAGAGGGTACACAAAGTACTGACCTTCACTACCAGTTGTCAGATTTTCATTTTGTGGAGTGGGTTAGATCGCTGACTTTGTGCTGGCGATTAGGTGCCTTACTATGAGTGTGTGTGTTCAAAGGTCGGATAGGATCCCGAAACTAATGGAATTTGTTCTTTACTTAGAAAGTGTTATCCCAAACATACAGTCTAAAGAGAACTTGATCGGAATTGTAACTTTACGATGAAGTTGATGATAAGTATATGCCGGGTGCCCATTCCCTGCTGGGCGAAAGGGGATATTTCGAACAAAGTCCGTTAAGAACACACCACTTGTGACATGTGCTTCAGAGTGGGGTAGGACTGAAGTCCTAAAACTGAACTCGAGGTTATTAGACTCATTAGAGATGGTCGGATTGTTTCTCTACTCCTGGGATCGAGTTCATGAATGCTTTTCGCTATACTGTACTCTGCAAAAAACAAAGACGCGTAAAGGCGATGTTAGATGTATATTTTATATACAATATAAATATCAACAGATGGTAATCGATGGTTCAAGATTGGCACACATCATTGTCATCGAGCCAGGTTCCATATGGCACACATGGAACAGTAGATTTTCAAGATGCAGATCATCTGTTCTCAATATCATGTATGGCCAAACCTGCCAGACATCGTCGTTCCATGGTAGAAATCAGATCCCGAGATGTGGCCTGGGTAATGTTCGCCCACTCTGCCTGTAGTAGTTGTATCTACAGTTGGAGGTTCTGTGGTTGTTGCTGACGTGCTCGTAGTCATTTATCCAGTGCATCCTATACATGTTCGATAGGGCTGAAAGCTAGATACCTGGAGGACCATGGCAGGACCTGTATGTTGTGATTCCTGAAAAGAGGCTTTGAACAGTCTTGCAGTGTGAGGTCGGGCGTTGTCTTGTTGGAAAATGACGTTCGCTTGTTGCATAATGGGAAGGACTTGTGGCTGAAGAAATGTCACCCGTGTAACGTTAAATTCCCAAGAACTTGCACCAAATCTGTTCCCCCAGTGTAGGAGGTGGCTGTCCACGCCATCACACTACCACGACCAAACCTTTCCACATACTGTATGCGGTTTCGTGCATTACGTTCCGCTAGACGCCTGTAAAGACGAGGTCTACCATCCGCACGGCGAAGCATGAATCGTCACGAAACCGAAATTGTCTCCCTCGCAGTTGTGGCCATAATCTGTGACTCTGACATCATTGACGTAGTGCTCAGTCGAAAATGCAGGTCCGTCAAAATGACACCTCGAAATAGTCGTCTATCTCAGCGCGTAAACGGTTCCTCGTTGTCTTGGCTGATATCCTACGCAATCCTGGTATTGCCGTAGTTTTAGAGGTTACCGTGGTGGTTCTTTCACATAAGTGAGGTGGCTGTATGAATCTGTCCCATGCTCTTGTGGTGATACATGTTAGATCGGATCTGGGAAGGTCTCGCGTTGTCCCGTGTCTGAAAACGGTTCTCCAGTCTTGTAATGGTGTTTCGTGCTACATGGAAAAACCTGGCTACATCTGAAGATGATTCTCCTGTTTGCAGTCGGCCGATGGCGTTGTTGCATTGGGCTTTAGTCAGTTGTGGCATGTTTCCACTGTTTACTTGCTGTAAGATTGTGATGGCATGCTAATGAAAACCCAATGTTTTGGAGCCCAACAAGTGATGTTACACGTGCATGTCATGTTGGTGTGTTTCGGCGCCAGGCTCTCATGTGGTTGTGTTTTGGGGAGCTTTCCATCTTTTCAACATATTTCTGCTATACCTCATTCTTTCCACACGAATCAATCCCAATCCCTGCAGAAATAATCAAGCCATTTTTGGTATGAACTGTGTATGGATGTCACCTGTCAGATATTAATGATTTTACTACTTTTGCGTTTCTTTTTTTGCAGAGAATATTATTGGTTTCTTCTTGGTGTTTCTGCATTGATTCCTAAAAAGGTGAATGTTTTGTCTACAAGTTTATTTTACCAATAATGCACAGCCTTTCCGAGGAAACACGTGTTTTACCCATGAAAAAGTTGAACCGCTATTAATAATTTCAAAACAGGATCACGATGATCACTATTTCAAAAAATATTGGTTACCACTAGGAGTCCAAAAGCTTCTCCAGCTGCTCTATCTAGATATAATTTTCTTCATAAAACCTGCACCAGGGCATGTTCAGATAAAAAACACATCACACCCTTCGCTTACCTGTGCATTTTCACAATTCTTTAGGGTACACTACCACAAAATATGGAGTGTATCATGCATGCTTGCACAATGGAATGCACGTGCAAAAACGATCAATTGGTTGCATCTGCGCGATTTCGTTTCGTCGCCCACTGTTAATTAAGAACATAATACACTTCATAAGAAAACCCTATTCGTGATGAGTAGACTCACTGTTTGATCAAATACTACTAATAACTTTAGAATTAACGAAGCCAAATGTTTACCATTACAGAGTAGGGGAAACCGAAGGTGCAGAAGGTAACCCCGGAAAGAGGATACTTTTTCGACCACTGCTTCAAAACACATAACTATTTTCTGTGAAAGGAAATGTTGAAAAGTTAATTTCACAAGACTTTAATTATTGGGTGAAGCTTGAGGACAACGCATTTTTGTTGTTTTTACGTGAGCGTCATCATTGTTAATTGCATGTGCGTGGAGGAATACGTAAGCAGCGTCGTTGTAAATATCCTGTGCATGGAAGAACTTGATCTGGATATGATGGACAGGGTCATGATCATGAGCTCAAGGGCTTGGAAAACAGGGGTTATCAACACACGCGTATTGGTTTCAGCAGAGACCATATAATGGATATGGTCTCTGGTTTCAGGTCGACGTAGCACAAAAACGTATACACTGAAAGTTTCCTTTCGTTGAATATTGCCAGCACAGCTTACACACATCGGTTGGTCATACCTTCCCACAGTGCACCGCGTGGTGTTAATAGGTTAGCTCCGCCCACCCCCATCACGTGTCACTTGTCCTTCGTCACCGACCCGATGGCACCACACATGTCTACAGGTGAACGTTAGGTCACACAATGTGTTCCTGAAGGACTCAAATGATTGTGATTGATGGGAATTTGTATGATGTGAGATACGAGGATGAGACTTTTACAAAAGTGGACCTGGAGTGACACTGCAGCAACGTAACGCCTTATCACATATTGCTTGAGTTGTGCAGCGGTGTCTGACTCTGAGAAAGTGAGTATGGCTTTACGCCTCTTTAAGCAATATTCCAGCAATGTCACGGCGGGAATCGAACCTGTATCTTCGGCGTGACGGGCGAACGCTTTAACCACTGGGTTACCCAACTGCCCCTGTCTGACTCTGAAGACTGTTGATGTGTTACCCTGGCCTTTAAGAACCCCTGGTCTGTCACCAATTGGACGATCTTCAGATTAAATGGATCGATGTCTTCCAAATCCTCAAACAACGTTTAGTGGTCTCAGTGAGGCGACGGTGGCTGAATCAATGCACAAGGCAGACACACACGCTACTGACTTTGATCATTATTCTGAACCAATCGTGTGACATGACTCATTTGTATGTGTTAAAGAGCTCTTCACATGGACTGTCGCTCTCGTAACCATACCTTTCCATGTGACATTATTCCATCCACATCTGTAAAACATGTTGACCGATTCTCATTCTTTCTTGAACGTCACAATAGCTTTACATTTGAATACCTTAAGAATATAATCCTTTGAAGAATTCAAATATGATTAATTCATCTCATTTTGCAAAATATTGCACAGTCGGGTAAAACTGGCAATCAGAACCGTATTAATAAGAATATATTTGCTGCAGAATAATATTATCTTCCCGGTGTAATAGAGTAAGCTATCTTCCCAAATGCTTTATGGTATACAAGGCATAGAAGTGAAATAAACAGTTCTGTTTTTTAATAAGGGTCTTATGTTGTGCAAGTGTTGTAGTGGCATGTCCTTTTGATCACAAGGTGTCTGTCAAAGTACTCGATGCTACTGATCAAGATCTCTTTGTGTAGGGGGCGGTCGGGTAGCCTGGTGGTTAAAGCGTTCGCTCGTCACGCTGAAGACCCGGGTTCGATTCCCGACATGGGTACAATGTGTGAAGCCCATTTCTGGAGTCCCCCGCCGTGATATTGCTGGAATATTGCTAAAAGCGGCGTAAAACCATATTCACTCACTCTTTGTGTAGATGTTCCATACTTGCTAACTTTACTGTGTTAAATTATTCATTTCTGATGTCACGTGTGTCTGGTCATGCTAACAGCGGTAAAACTTCCTGCAACGCATGATTGCCGTAAGAGACGACTTTGCTTGTCATAAGAGGCGACTAACAGGATTGGATGGTGCATGTCATCGTATCCCAATTACGTAGATCAATGCTCACGATATCAATCACTGTGTGGTCCATACTCGATTATTTACAGACCATCGTCATATAGCTGGAATTTTGCTGTGTGCGGCATTAAACAACTAACAAACAAAACCTCAATACTGAAGAGAAATCTGACTGAGTGTGTGTTTGAATGACTAAAGGGATTTATTCGTTACCAAAGAGAGACCTAGTTTTTTAAAAAAACAAATATTTTTTTTATTAATTTTTTTACCAAGGCAAATATGTTAATTTAATATACAGTGTATGATACATGTACGGCTTTTTAACAAATAAAAACAGCTTAAAACGGACAAGGGACATTAGATCCTTGACATGGACAATAGACAATAGATGGGAAAGACTGACTTGGTAGAACGCAAGATCAGTCTTCAACCTAATGCAATATCTAAACAAAAGAGGCCATACAGGCTTCCCCCAGGCAAACGTGAAGTATTGCGTCAGTTTGAAGATTTATTACCTCAGAGTAGTATAACAGTAGTAGATGAAGGAGAGGATTTACCATCAGTCGTTGTTCTTGTAACTAAACTAAATAAGCCTAAAGCTGGTCTTAAACCTGGAACTAGAGAGGCTTGACTTTCACTTTGCAGATTTTGTTGTAACTTTAGACATCTCAACTCGGAAACTCAGGAATTCAGATATTCTATCCCGGATATTCAAGAGTTGTCAGAATAGTTTTCAGAAACGGTACCTCGATCTCGACTACTTTGGTTATACCGTCTGGGTTCTTCCAAATGGAGATTACGCCTGAGTCTCAAGGAAGCAGCCTTTAGAACCTGCTTGGTACTTACAGGTTCTTAAGATAACTTCACTGGGAAAACTACTTCGTCCTTCATTCCAAATGCGATGCACGCTGAACAGTCTCACAAGTGGACTCAAACCTCTCTAAAAATGACTCGAACTCTCACGCAAGTTTTCATTGCAAAGCGTTGAAATGTGAACGACCCCCCAGAGCAAGAAAGAATCCTCAGCGATTATGTGACTCCGACCATGTTGATCCGAGTGAAGGACTCTGGTTAAATTCTGTTGACAGTGGGATGAATGGCTATCACAAGACAAAATGGGTCTTGGGACAGTGCCAAATTGATGGTCTGTCTGAATACTTGGTACATTTATCTGGAAATCCTGCCCATCAGTCCCTATGGGTGAAGAAAGACGAACTTATGAAAAAAGCTCTTAGAAATGTTGAAAAGTGGCCACTCCCCCTAGTTTATTAGTTTTTAAAGGTTATGATACAAACGTACGAGGGGTGTTCATTAAAGATTTCCCCTAAACCACTTAGGGTTATCATATTTGGTTGAAATTTCACATGTGTAATGTCACATGTATCTATGGGTTATGTCTGAATTTGCGGCATCGAACTATTAATCTTACCACTTTTACAGGTGTTATGATCGAGTAAGGTGTGACAATGGAGTCAGAAGAATACCGAGCAGTGATTAGGTTTTTATATTTGAAAGGTCGCACACCAAAAGAAACTTTCGATGAAATGAAAGCAACTTATGGGGAAGATGCCCCATCATATGACGTTGTTAAACACTGGCATCGCCAGTTCAAGTGTGGTCGGACATCTGTGGAAACAGCTGCCATTCCTGGTCGCCCCCATTCAGCCATTGATGAGGACACTATCCATCAAGTGGAGACCGCCATTTTGGCAAACCGACGTATAACTGTTCGCCAGTTAGCACAAGATGTCAAGATCAGTGTAGGGTATGTGGAAAAAAATCATCCATGACAATTTGAACATGCATAAGGTGTCTACACGATGGATTCCCAGGTTGCTCACACCTTTCCAAAAGCAGGAACGAGTCAATTGCTCAAAGAATCTTTTGGACATGTGCCAGAAAAAAACAGGCAAACTTTTTTGACAGACTTATCACACAGGATGACAATGGGTCCATCATTATGATCCTAAGACTAAAGTTCAGTCGATGCAATAGAAGCATGTGGAGTCACCACCCCCAAAGAAGGAATGTGTCCAACCCTCTGCAGGCAAGGTCATGCTCACGGTGTTTTGGGACCAGCGCGGAGTAGTGATGATGGATTTCTTGGCAAAGGGTACCACAATTACAGGAGCTTATTATGCTTCACTGCTGCGGAAATTGCGGGACGCCATTAAGCTTAAGAGGCGTGGCATGCTGACCAAGGGTGTCCGTCTCCTGCAAGATAATGCTCCAGTACACAACTCTCATGTTGCCCAGACAGAAGCGCGGTCCTGTGTCTATGAAATCCTTCCACATCCTCCATACTCTCCTGACCTTGCACCATCTGACTTCCACCTCTTTCCAACCATGAAGTCATGAAGATGATGAAACACTGATATCTGAAGTCAAGTCCTGGTTTGAGACGCAAAATGAGGGCTTTTACAAGCGAGGTCTCAATAGTTGCATAAAACGATGGGAGAAGTGTGTAACTCTTAGTGGTTCCTATGTGGAGAAAGACTAATACCTATGCCAAGTTTCATTCCACTAGGTCCATCGGAAGTTGGACAGGGGAAATCTTTAATGAACACCCCTCGTAGGTGTAGGAAGATGTATGTAATTGTTGGCCATAATCACAAAAAGTATTTCTTTGTGTTTTAATTGTTTACATTTTTATAAACTTCACTGACACATTTTCAAACTATCTTGTCTCAACAAAGCCATTTCCCTACATAACCCAATGCAAACCTGTGCATTTTAGGCCAGCTTGCAGTTCTAGGGGGATAACTGTGTCACCCCTGTTAGCAGTTTGCGTTCCACGATCATGATGCAAGGGAGTCTGAAATGAGTCAATCCTATTAGCTGTTTGTGTTCCACAATTAGGAAACAAGGGGGATAACTGTGTCACCCCTGTTAGCAGGTCATGATGCAAGGGAGTCTGAAATGTGTCAATCCTATTAGCTGTTTGTATTCCACAATTATGATACAAGGGGAATAACGCAGTCCATTATGTTACCATGACATCACTTTATTTGACATTATTTTTCTCATTATTTTTAATTACTTAATGAAACATTTTACATACTAGAATTTACTTTCCCTGAAGTAGACTTGGACTATCGAATTGTAATTATCATCTCCTACCTATGCTGGTGCATTTCCAAACTCTGTCTTGTCACCTTGTTTATAAGGACATGAATTTACTTATAGAATTTAGTCTATTTCTGTGAGCAGTTTAATATAGCTAACTGCTATATCTGGATAACTGAATTATAGATTTTTATTGCTGATGTATTGGGACAAGTTTATGTGTGAGGTGTATGTATCAGTGAAACGCGTTATAGGGCCCATGTCATAGTGTATGAATGGGAACAACACATCTGTCAACATATTTATACATTTTAAAGTAGTGTACTAACTTCACTTGCAGTAAACCTGAAGATCTTCTCATGATGTACTTTAGAATTGTAACAATTTGACATTTGACTAGTTCAAAGCTTTAGTGCTCCCATATGTTATCTGCAGGCATGTTGTCGTAGTTTATCTTTGAAAAAGATGACGTGATTGTCACCTAGAGTGGTCGTCGCCATGTTGTAACATTGTTCCTCAACTTCCTGACACCTGAAGTTTTTGTTATAAAGTGATTGTTTTTGTTGAAAAAGTTGTTTATTTATTTCAATGCACAGATATATGAGTATTGACATGGAATGCACGCGATCGCTGTCTCGCTGAAGACCATGCATCGAAACATTCACGATCGTCCCATTTATGTTATCTGCAGGCATGTTTTCGAAGTTTATCTTTAGAATTGTAACAATTTGACATTTGATGCTCGCATCTGTTATCTGCAGACATGTTGTCGTGTTGTAACATGATTGTTCCTCATTTTCCTGACACCTAAAGTTATTGTTATAAAGTGATAGTTTTTGTTGACAAAGTTGTTTATTTATTTCAATGCACAGATATATGAGTGTCATCCACACTGGTATTGACATGGAATGCACGTGATCGCTGTCTCGCTTGAAGCCCACACATCGGCGGTTTCACGATCGTCCCCTTTATGTCACTTTGTTGTGATTTTACGAAGCTTATGTTTTTAAAGTCTTCCGCACAACCCAAAAGCAATATCTGAAATGCAACATAAGATTCACAAACATTACCATTTTCAACGAGATTGGAACATTTATTTCTACTAACCCGTGAAACATTATTCCACTGAGAATTATCAGCAAATGTAGACCTTTATTTCAAACGTGTTTTTGGTAAGTGTTTCGATTTTGAGAAAGGGGCGTCAGTGATAAAAAGTGTCAGTTGAATATGAAATAGGCAGACGGGAGGATTGCACTTCATTACACACATGAAAACTGTGAAATAGGCAAAATGTTGTTTTTTCTGCACACAAAACCTAATCAACAACGCTTTGACCTTTGAATGCGACATACGTAATTTTACGTGTTCCCGAGTCTTCAAACAAACCTCCTATTACATATTCACTAGTCTGTTTTCTCACACCAATAGAGAAGTTTACAGCCACGATTATTCACTATTTTATCCTCAGACCCAAGAGGGAGAATAGCGTCCGATAGATAATTGAGTTCTTCGTCGACTGGTAGGTACGTATCATCATTGTCAATAAAAAGATTATTTTTTTATGTGATACAACTTATCCCTGGTCAGTGACATGTACCCCATTTTGAAAATGTTGACAGTAATTTCCAACATGTACGAAAACACAGACAACAGTGACTGTAGCATAGAGAGCGAGCACAACAAACCCTTCCTCTTTTACACGAACCCAAAGGACGCTTCATGCATCAACAACATATGACTTGCATCCACAATACATCGTTTTCAGACAAGTTGAATAATATTACGTTCTATCCGCGGTTTTCATTGCCGAATTTTCAGCTAAGTACAAGGTTCACTGTGTAAAATTCAAACAAGGCACAAGGGGGTTAGGAAACATGAACACTTTACTGTGCAGCAATATCCTTTTTAACACCACATATGAGTCACAACCTGGGACAGTATAGCATCCTGAGACAGCGCCACACTTTAACGGACAATAATGAAACGATATATATTTTACATATGAGTTTAATGGGTTTTTGTATCCAACGATTCTGTGGTTTTAAGATATCTTATCTGTGAAACAGATTGTAACAAAGGGGCCTTGATAACATGCTTGATTCGCAGAGCTATCAATAGTATCATGTCCTGAACATTATTGACATCCCCTTACGGCCATCCACCATCCAAACTGACCCCGTTCTCTTTCCCGAACAGTGACGTCCAAGTAGCCTTCACTGCTTAGAAGACAAAGCCTGTGCCGACGTCCGAAATCTACTGTTTTACATACGAAGGAAGTTTCTTCCACACATGCTGACACGCACATCTTCATCGCATCTTCCAGCCCTCCAACGACCTTAATTCTCTTCCTGTTATGGCCCTTTGTGGTCAGTTCCTTATACGGCGTCATGGTGTGTCCATAACGCTTGCATTCTGAAAAGTGAGTGTGAGATGGCTTAAACGCAGCATTGAGCACAATTTCTATATCAGTGCAAGGCTCTTGTGGAAGGAAGGCGAACGTCTTGTGGGTCACTAGCGATTGCTATTTTGGGGAAACATACAGCCACGCTGCTGAAAAACTAAGCTTCATAATCGGAGGAACCTAGGATCCCGACTCATGATCATCAGATGTCTCTTGGCATCTCAGGGTCACGTACCTCAACCATTAAAGTGAGTGAGTGAGTTAATAGTTAACGTCACATCGGCAGTATTTCAGCCATATCGTCAACCATTAAAACATATCTAACCCCTCAATCTGAGAACGACACTAACTATTGTGAGAATGGCGACTCTAACTAACGTTTGGAAATGAACATGCAGGTTTTAATGTTCCAAACCAAACCCTCTTCCGCTAAGACGCTCACCTCTGTCGCAGGAGTTACGTCGGATGTTGTGGCTGTATCCAGGGTGACACAGACACTGTCCCAGGAAGCATAACGTCATAGTCACGTGACAGTCAGCATCACGAGTGCAGTTCATGCCGATGGCTTGAGTTAAAAATGATAAAAATTCACATTTGAAATAGTATTTAGTCACATAATGACATTTTACTATGAAACTAAGTTAAACCCAAGCATGGAGACTTCCGGAATGCATTGGGCAACATAGGCGTGAATGTTCATATTAATATGTGTAAGAAGTGTAACAAGAGTGAGTGAGTTGGATTCCATGTCACTTTAAAAGTATTGCAGTTATGTCAAGGTGTGTCAGGTCTTAGACGTTTACAACTTTAGTGAAAGCCACGATGGTGCTGACAAACCTAGCCACACAATCGGGGCGAACCTGGATTCGAACCCACGATCATACGTTTCAGGCGTGCCTAAGGGACGTAACTGTGGCGCCTTAGACGACGTGTAACAAGAGGGATTAGATTAGAATGTGCGTGGAGAGTAACAGGAGAGTTGTCTTTCAATTTCATAAAACATAATGTTCTGATCTTTGTGTAGCATTAGCTAAAGTGAGTGAGTGAATATGGTTTTACGCCGCTTTTAGCAATATTCCAGCAATATCAAGGCGGGGGACACCAGAAATGGGCTTCACACATTGTACCCATGTCGGGAATCGAACCCGGGTCTTCGGCGTGACGAGCGAACGCTTTAACCACTAGGCTACCCGACCGCCCCCATTAGCTAGAGATACAACCTGATTTTAATGAGATTGGTTATCGTTGAAAATGTGCTTGTGCGAGCCATCGATAAGAAGGGCATGCATGTATAAATTGAAATAACCGCTTATAAAAACAACACACAAACTTTAATGCCTACGTAGATCAATGAGGTCAAGCAATATGTCCCTTACAACTTAAATTTCATTGAAATAATAGCGATTCAACACTTTCCATAATCATAAGAAATCAGTCCTTCACACGATTCCGACTTTATCATCAATAAATGTTTCTGAATCACTATCCACAAAGTCCATGTTTCTTCTCTTCTTAAAATTTATTAAAGCTTTGCAGGGGTGAGGGTTTTGGTTGTCGTTATTGTCGTAAATATTTTAGCAAGCAGGGATGAGGATATGTGTCTCGTTATTGTCGTAAATAGCAAGCAGGGATGAGGATATGTGTGTCATTATTGTCGTAAATAGCAAGAAGGGATGAGGATATGTGTGTCGTTATTGTCGTAAATAGCAAGCAGGGGTGAGGATATGTGTGTCATTATTGTCGTAAATAGCAAGCAGGGATGAGGATATGTGTGTCGTTATTGTCGTAAATAGCAAGCAGGGGTGAGGATATGTGTGTCGTTATTGTCGTAAATAGCAAGCAGGGGTGAGGATATGTGTGTCGTTATTGTCGTAAATATCATGCACGTGGAGACTCACGTGGGCGTCATCGTTATATATACATAGCACAGACAGAGAGGAACATGATCATGAGCCTGAGTTTGGAAAACATGGATTGTCATCACTCGTGATTGGAACACACAAATTATACAAATATGTTTTCTTTTCATTGAATACTTACCAGCATAGCTTACACACAGCGGTTGGCCATATCTTCCCACCGTGCACTGCGAATTTGGGCCACAGGAAGCGTCAGCACAAGCTCCGGTCAGTGGCTGAAAATAGAAACAATTTTTATACGGTTTTATAGATATACTGATTCACAAAAATACACCACAAGTAAACTAATATTATCTCTATTAAAACTCGAGTGGCGAAACTGATTTCCCTTTAGATGTGGATGGTATATCTAATTACGCCACTGGTGTCGGTTATGTCAGTTGATGGAGCAGGTTTGTTTTCTGCCATGTGCACTGGCCGAGGTTTGGACGATTCGATTTATGAGAAGATTGAGCCTTGGCATTTTGTGTCTTCGTAGCCTGCTCCTCCAACCCCCACTTGCAGAGGAGATCACTCCAGTGAAGCGTCCTCTTCACGTAAACGTTACGTCATGCCATGTGTTCTTCAAAGACTCAAATGATTGTGTTTGAAGGGAATATGTATGATACCAGGATCAGACGTTTTACAAACGTCCGTTGCTACAGAGCTGACCTGGAGTGACACTCATCACATATTGCTGGAGTTGTGCAGCAGTGTCAGACTCTGTTGATGTGTTACCCTGGCCTGCAAGAACCCCTGATCTGTCACCAATTGGACATTCTTGGGATGAAATGGAACGACGTTTGTGACGTCTTCCAAATCCTCAAACAACGTTTAGGTGTCTCAGTGTGGCGAGGGTGCCTGAATCAATGCACAAGGCAGACACACACGCTACTGTCTGCAAACTTAATTTTGAACCAATCGTGTGACATGACTCATTTGCATGTGTTAAACAGCTCTTCACATAGACTGTCGCTCGTAACCATTCTAATTCCATCCCGACTGTAAAATATTTCGACCGATTCTCCTTGTTTCTGGAACGTCAAATAGCTTTTACATTTGAATATTTTAAGAATACAATCCATTGAAAAATTCAATTATGATTAATTCATCTCATTTTGCAAAATATTGCAAAATATTGTAAAATATTTTTGAGTGCACAGTCGGATGAACTGGGGGCGTTCGTAAAAAAATACAGTTTGCCGTAAATCTACATATATTGCTGCGCCTCAGATCACAGACAAACCCGTGCCTCCTGTCAACAAAGCATATAAAGAAGATCAAGACAAGGTGTGAGTGACGTAATTGTCCCCCGTTGCATCAGAAGTTCATAAAATCCTTCATACAAACCATTTTCCAGTCTTGAATGTTACTAAAGAAGATGCCACTGCGGACAGTGAAGCTGGGGGTAGTTTTCTTCAAGAGTTGACATGCGCGTTTCTCTGGGTCAAAGGTGAAGGACAGGCATGGCGGCAACAGTTTGCATTCAGCTGCGCAGTCGTACATAGAGGGCGCACCAACAGAGTCTATGTAATCATGATCCTTGCCAGGAACAACTTCATGGACTGGAGGATGAACACAACCATCATCACTCGCCTGTTCAGTCAGAGAGGGGGCACACAGACAGGCAGTGACCGCAATTATGGTCCACATCTGTGTTTGGAGGCTGAAAATAGACATGTAAGTGACAGTGATTAAGGGCATTAACACATCATAGATCCAAGACCCTATTAGGTAATATTATTCTGTCACCAAAATTAGTATATTGAGTTTAAATATATTCATTTCAAATAGTGAAATGTGCTTAAATTTAAAAATCCTTGTATCACAGATGAAATACTCAAGTACCATACTGTTACTAGTTTTGTTGATTTGAAAATAGAGATAGAATTGAATTGTATTTTGTTATGTATGCTGATACAATTCGTATTTGTGGCTAGTATTTGATATCAGCAAAATATGATTGTATTGTTTTTATTCATGCTTTGATGTATATTATGTGTTTTCATATTTTTCCATGAGTATCATATAAAAGAAATAACAGTGATTCGTGATAAGATGTATATAAGTATTGAGACAATTTAAATGCTATTAAGAAGTTTTCCATATTTTGTGATAATGTAAAACATTCTTTTTTTGAGGGACTTGTTATGTGTGCTAAGTATGTTTCGAAATGTGGTGTAAACTTGTATAAGTTGATCAGTATATTAGGTGCAATTAGACTTGACTTGCTGTATGGGGTTTTTATACCCCTTTACTTCATCCTCACTGGTGACAATTTCCGGGATCGGGTGGTCAGGCTCGCTGACTTGGTTGATGCATGTCATCGATGCCAATTGTGCGCATCGATGTTCATGATATTAGTCACTGGATTGTCTGGTCCTGACTCGATTATTTACAGACCGCCGTCATAGAACTGAAATATTGCTGAGTGCGGCGTAAAACAACAAACCAACCAACCAACCCAAGAGAGCGGAAGTGCGAAGACGTTCATACAATGTTTGGCCCCCTATCTATTAAGGTTCATACCCAAATGTGGGGCGGTCGGGTAGCCATACAACAACCAGCTGTATCGCAGAAAAAAATAGTTCATCAAAAAGAGAGGCGACATGAGCGTATGTATGCAGAGCAACTTACTCTTTAGAAACAGAAACACCTGACACAACATATGTATTTAAATAATATCACCATTAGATAAGAAAGGTCTGTTAAGAACTACCTCAGTAAGTCAGTCACAATGACAGCGCGTCGCAATACATTCACATCAAGTACAAGACGTCAAAATGGCCGACACGATAAATGTGACGGCAGAGATTTCAGAAGTGGCGCTACATGTTTTAGTCATCATTGATCAGTTGGCAGATCACTGAAAGGGGATTAAAGATGTGTCAAAGTTAAACTCATAAATTGCTGTAAACTGGTACTGTCAGCCTCGACACGGATCTAGTCGATACTACCATAGTTTGGATATGCACTTTTTCGTTTTGTTTACTTGGATGTTCAGCGAGGATATTCGTAAACGATCAAACTCTCTGACGTTTCTCAACGTATACTAAAACGCCGAGTTCAATAATAAAGGGTCGAAATGTTCAGAAAGAACACTTCTGTATGTATTCATGCTAAGGAATTCCCAGGGGCTCCCCAGGAATGTGGAAGTACTCCGTCAGTGTTTACATGTACGTCATTTCAAGAACACGGTCTCGTGAAAAACGTATGAACGTCAAATTGTGTCGTTCATACACTTATGAACGTCACATTCGCGGTCATGTGACCGACCTCTCGTCCAATGGAAAAGCCGTGTATCGTGGAAAGTTCAAATTAAAATATTATTTAGTCTTTACTTGATGTTAGGGTTTTTTACACCCCTTACTTCATCTTCACTGGCGACAATTTCCATGCCCCAAAAGAGCAGAAGGTCCAGGGTACGGTCCCTGGCCGCGTCCCAAAATAGCACTTGTTGTTACTCTGCTTGGTACTCGACATGAAGGGGCTAAAACAAGGACGGTCGGCTCGGTATCAGTATACTTTGTCTGAGTGGGGCATTCCTGTTATTCTGCGGCATGGTATCTCAGTTGGTTAGCACTATAAATCAGCATTCGTCCAGACTAGTACAAGCAGCCACACACACACACACACACACACACACACGCACACGCATACACGCACACACGCACGTGCATGCACGTCGCTATATAAGTCCAACAATCCTTGACGCGATGTTATACCCAATTGACGTCACCTCACCTCCATGTCTCAAAGATACGTCCATACTATTTATCATGTCTTTGAAAGTCATTTAGAAGTGATACACATAAGGAAGAGAATTTATGGATGTCAACTACTTGATTATGAGGAACACAACGTTTCGGAGTACATGCTTATTCCTTCATCGGGTTAACGTTTCAGAGTATATGCTAGCTCCTTCATCAGGTGAATTCACCTGATGAAGGAGTAAACATATACTCTGAAACGTTGTGTTCCTCATAACCAGCTACAGCTCCAAGACATCTACCCTCTCCATTTTGTTGTATCTTAATCAAAAGAAAAGGCCTCTCGACATAGCTCCGGCCAAGTCTAAGCCTCAGCAGGTTCCCCCTGCCCCAGTACCAGCTCCCACTGCTCCACAGAGCAAAACCGAGGAAGAAGACGACTTCAATCTCCACGATGGAGGAAGTCCTTTCTCCTGCCACTCATCCCCGAGTCGCAGCCAAGTAAAGAACAGGAACACATCCCCTCTCCCGAAGCCTTCTCCCGCCCGACCCCTCCCAAGTCCTTTTTATGCGTCAAGCGTTAGGTTTTATTCCACGAGCCGGAGGCGAGTGGTATAAAACCTAACGAGGGACCGCCACCTCGGCACCTCCCACTCTTAACGACAACTACGCCCTGACAACTCCTACCAAGGAGCACAGCTCTGGAGTGGCGCTAGAGAGGGAGCCTCGTCCCAGAGGATCCTGGACCACCACAAGGATCCCCCCACCCATTGTATGCACCGGGAATCAAACGGGCGCATGTACCTCAGTGCAAACCCCGGTCCAACTATGGTCATGGTACAATACTTGGGGGGGAGAAGAGATTCGAGCACGTGTTGAGCTCGTTCCAGGATCTCTCGGAACACCTCTCAAATTGTGACATGGCAGCGTCCCCTGGATTCATAGGAAACGCTGCTGCCCAGCTCACAATGAAGAAATTCCAGGGATCGGGCACTATCGAGGAACGCATCACCAGGAGGCTCCTGGCCGGCCAACTCTCCTAGTTGCTCCCACCAAAGGACTTGCCTACTCCGCGCCTGCCACTCCTGACCTCCCATCCACTCCAACCCAAGCCCAACTTCTTCCACCTATTATGATATATGTCCCTTAAAATTGTTTGATTGACACTACTTAGAAGTTGACGGATGATAAAGTAGACACAATTCATGGATAACAACTTCTTTCATACTATAAAGCGACGTTTCGGTATAGATCCTTATACCGTTGTCAAGCAAGACTGAATGAGGAACATTGTACAGAATATACATAGTAGGTGGGGTATTAACGCCAAAGAAATATCACCAATGGAGGTGTCCATCCCTCTGTAAATCCAGTGGAAGATAACATTATTATAGGCAAACCGCTACGATATGATAGTAAGAAATCGGAACTCTATTTCCATAATATCAACATTGAAACTATTGCACGCCTCACTGAGTGCACACAGTGTGCTCGCGAAAGCGACGCTGACCCACATATGGTGAACGAGCTGGCTCCTGACATAGTGCACGTGCTGGTGGACGCTGCAGGCACACCTTTTGGCGTAAGGAGCATTCGGGCGAATCGTCCCAAACAGAATAAGAAGAAAAAATCTAAACCGTGGTTTATGGCGTCAAAAGGCGACAGAGAGGTTACACACGTACAAAGAAAAGGGGGCATAACTCCGCCATGCTTAGCACTAGTTTATTGTAACTCAGGTCACTTGGTGAGATATAGCTGTGGGTAAGGACAATATATTTTCGTGGTGATTTGTTCACTAGGAACCAAACTATTCCAACACAAATAACGATATTGAAACTGTATACGTTTAGTTATAAACATGATAAAATCGTAGTTCATAAAAAAGGTAATTGGGAATAGAGATGGCCCTATCTAACCTATAACGTAGTCCTTACATTCTCTTGAATGTGTAGGTGTAATGTGACTAATATTGCACCATTATTAATGGAGCACTAGCCTTATCATCAAATGTAATGAAATTCCCCCAAAATAACACCATTCTATTTGACGTCATGGTTTTCTGTCTTTGATAACGTCAGAGAAGACGACACCGGTATTTTATTTTTATACTTTTTAAAAATTCCTGGAGAAATAAAGTAAACAGTTTCATAGCCTGTGATCACAATATTGAAAAGAGAATGAACCCATTGATAACATAATGCAAAACGAGATGAATAATTAGTAAATTGTTTGTGAATAACGCGCACCTGGCGATTAATTAGATATCACAGTTATGTGTATCAAAGACATAAAAAACAATTCTAAAACCAAGACAATTCTTTCAGAGATGTGTGCATATTATTTTAACGAAAAATATTATCCATTTTGTTAAAAGTAATACATTTAGTTTTAGTTATAAAATAAAATGAAACTTCTATTCTGGACATTGGTTATATGAACTATATTGACTATTACACATCCCAAGAAATACGTACATGCTGCAGTTACATTTACGTAATACCGTATTCGACACTATATACCTATCAATTGTTATGCAAACAATGTTCAAACAAACAGGAGATTATGAAAGGTTCGTTCGTACATGTTATGGCCTATATTTACGTATATCATTTTGAACATTGACGAATATCCAAAGTGAAATTAATTGTGTGAAACAATGTATAAAAGATATGCAAAATCTACATAATAACTAAAACTGTAAACAACATGGTTACAATGATCGTGTGCACTCTCATTCAAGGACCTTCACCTCAAAGAAATGACCAAATATGTACAACAATGTTGACGTATCACTACTAAATGGCGTGTTTACTGTCAACAGTACGCGAGATTTTACAAGGGGACTTTCGTTGATTCAGGGATCGTATATACATACATGTAACATGTAAGTAATCAGAAAAACTCTGACAAACTACGTACTGTTATTTGTTGTTATAATTTTCATTTAAACCAACGGAAATAGTCAGAAATTCCGATAAATACCGTTGTCGTTGTGCTTAATTTTGCGTCGGTCATGGCGTCACACAGGACGGTAACTGACAATTTATGTTGAAAATATCAAAGCATTGCAATGTATTCCCTAATTCTTCCTACGATTCTCTTCCCATGCTTATTCTGTTAAATACATGTTGAGCCAATATCTTAAACGAATAGACGAAAGGATAGCTCAAAATAGGAGAAAATGCTACACTCTGTAAAATCTGAATTTTGCTTTGTTTACATTTCAAACAAGTGCAGTTTTCGAGCACAGCGTTCGTTTTCACACCTAACATTTTTTGCTTGATTTCATCTAGGCACTTTGTATTGGTGACAAAGACCATTAGTTATTTGCTTCTAAAATGTATGAGGAATTCAAGGATGTATGTATCGCAGCTACGTTTGAAATATACGTGATGTTACAGGCGTCTCATAACCAGTGTACGTGAAATGTTTGGCCTAAAATCCCAGTGGATGATATCACAGAACAGGGAATTCCCACCTTATTCAAAACTGTTTGGGTGATGTATTTTGAAAGTAGGGGTTGAAAAGGAGGGAGATATATGTCCCTCTTGCATCCAGGGGGTGAACCTTAAAAGAAATAAAGCTGCTGGGTTAGATTGTGTTGAAAACGATTATTTTATTGATTCTACAATTCATCTAATACCACTCCTAACTGATTTCTTTAACTTGATACTTCTGGATTTGTACCAGATTGCGGGCTGAAGGGAATAATAAAACCGATACATAAGACACCTAGATCCAAACTCATATAGACCAATAACAATTCTCAGCTGTTTCGGAAAACTCTTCACAAGTATTCTTAATGCGAGGCTCACTGAGTTTGTAGAAACTAATAATATTGTAACTCCAGCCCTAGCAGGATTCAGAAAAGGTTTCTCCACAAGAGACAATGTATTTGCTGTACATGCAATCAGGGAAAATTTAAAACAAGCAAAACGAAAACTCTAATGCGTCTTTATTGATTTTACAAAAGCATTCGACACTGTTTGGAGGGCTGGTCTATGGTATAAATTGCTAACTTAGGGTATACATGGTAAATTTCTTAACTTAGTAAAGAATATAAGATAAGAATAACATATAATCCCCTGTTATGCTAAATAATCAAATATCCCCATTCTTCCCATGCAACATTAAGACAAGGCGAGATCTTTCGCCACTTTTGTTTTCACTTTTTATTAATGATTTTGAGCCCTCCCTACTTGAACGAGGAAGTAAATGTGTGATTAAGATTACCAAAGCGAAACCAATCTAATATTTTGGCTACAGTTTATTGTTTTGTTATATGCAGATGATGCTGTACTTATTCAGTGAAGACCCCGCAGACCTACAACAATCATAGTTATTGTTCACGATGGAAACTAAATGTAAACTTATCCAAAACCAAAATCATAGTGTTTGGAACCAGGCCTGCTAGAAACAGCAATCTGTAAAAATCAATCACCTTTGGCAATCAAACTTAAGAAATTGTCGATAATTATATTTACCTTGGAATAAAGTTTCACAGAAACAGGAAATTTGTAAAAGCAATCAATGCCTTAGTAGAAAATGCAACAAAGGCTTTGTTCTCATTACTAAAAAAAGGACGTGATATTAATCTGCCTTTTGGGATTGTTTAATATCCGCAATTGATTCTTTGATTTCCCCGATCCTAATGTACTGTTGTGGAATCTCGGCATTTGAAAACATAAGGAAAATAGAAAAGGTTCACTTAAAAATTCTTAAACTTACAGCAGGTCTTCGAAATGCAACACCAAACTTATATGATCTATAGGGAGATCGAAGGGAACCCCTCAGTATCAAAATTTACAAACGTGTTATTCTATTCTGGCATAAAATGGTAATCTATAATCAAACTCCAAAATTAACAAATATGCTCTATAATTTTATCACTCTTGACTACGCTTGCATCTCTGAAAAACTTCCATGGACAACACTTGTCAAGAAAATATTAAACAACTGTGGTCTCGGTGAAATATTTGACAACCCGCTAATGTATTCTTCTCCATGGCTAGCTTTAAAAGTTGAAGAAATATTGGATACATCTGAATGGCCTAATATGTAAAAAATTTAAAAAAATGTTTATCCAGCATTAGAGTAAAAGCTATGAAAAGCTTGTCAAAATTCTTCAATACCATATTTAGAAATGTTGAAGCTGTTCGAAAACGTGTATGAGATTCTGGTTACTCATATTTCATTGTAACCTTAGACCACGAAATGTATCTGCACAATTCACCTGTCATCTTGATACTGATATTTTTATTATATTATGAATTTATATTATAATCTTTCTCATGTACCACCGTTGGTGAGTTTTTATGAGAATAAACTGAACTGAACAGTAGAGGATTAACAGTAACAACAGTTGCATTCATGACCGGGACAACATGAGTACGTAATGACAACAGAAGGATAATACTGTCAAAACATGACAGTCATGTTGTGACAATATTATCCTTCTGTCGCCGCACACAATTCCAGCTATAATTATGACGGCCGTATGTAAATATTTATTAATCTTTTCGAGAAGTTCACAAGAGTCAGGAAGTGAATGGCGAAGAACACCGAACTGAGCAGAATGCCAGTAAAGACTCTGGATCCCGGTAAACCAGTGTCTGAAACCATATCTCACCTTTCCACTGGCAAGGGTTGGTTGGTTTGTTGTTTAACGCTACACTCAGCAATATTCCAGCTATATGACGGCAGTCTGTAAATAATCGAGTCTGGACCAGACAATCCCGTAATTGACATCATGAGCATCGATCCACGCAATTTGGACACGATGACATGCATCAACCAAGTCAGCGAGCCTGACCACCCGATCCCGTTAAGTCGCATCTTGCGACAAGGATAGTCGCCTTTTACGGCAAGCATGGGTTGTGGAAGACCTATTCTAACCCGGATCTTCACGGGTCGAAAACATATTAGACAAAATGACAAATGCATAGTTTTTTAGAAGCATCGTTCTGCAAGGTATTGTAAGTTAATACTATTACCTTATCGACCGACAAACAAAACTAGAGTGTGTGATTTAACGTAGATGTCTTTTACGTTTTTATGCAAATTGTGTGAGTGGGGGTTGCTACCGGTAGGGCAGGACATGTTTATCCTTTTCATCAACCAAGTCAGCGAGCCTGACCACCCGATCCCGTTAATCGCCTCTTGCGACAAGCATAGTCGCCTTTTACGGCAAGCATGCGTTGCGGAAGACCTATTCTAACCTGGATCTTCACGGGTCGAAAACACATAATGAACAACAAAAGTTCATGTGACATTGAATAAGATTTAATGAAAAGTTATGTTTTTCACTAAAACTGAAACAATTTCGGTTTGCAGATAAAAGACTCCTGAAAGTGTTCAAATGGTTTAATTTGCCATACTGACCTCAGAAAATGCGTGATTTCATAAAAAATGTCAATTAACAAATCAATAGTGTGTGTCCACCTCTGTTTGCGATGCAAGCAACACATCTTCGTCTCATGGAATGGACCAGGCGTCGCACAAAGTCCTGTGGGATATCTGTCCATATCTGCTGGAGCATGTTTTATAGTTCCTGGAGTGTCTGTGGAACACGTGGTTGACGTCGAAGGCGCCGATCCATCTCATCCCACATGTGCTCGATTGGTGAGAGATCAGGGTAGCGAGCCGGCCAGGGGATGACATTCACGTTGTTTTGTTGAAGAGAATCCTGAACAAGTGGAGCAATATGAAGCCGGCCGTTGTCATGTTGAAAGGTAATGCCTGGGCCATGACGACGCAAAAACAGTAGAACGACAGGGCCGATGATTTCGTCGCGGTAGCGCTGTCCATTGAGATTTCCCCCTACCACTATCAAACAGGTCCTCTGTCTTGCTGTAATCCCACCCCATACCATAACGTTGCCGCCCCCGAAACGATCTTCTTCCATGGCACAATGATTGACGTAACGTTCACCTCGACGTCGGTACACTCGAATCTGTCCATCGCTGTGGCTGAGTTTAAAACGAGACTCGTCAGTAAATAGAACGTTACCGCGTCCTCACTGCCGTCCAGCGTAGAAGCTGTCTGCACCACTGTAGACGTGCTTGACGGTGGTTTCCTGTCACAATGGGACGTCTGGCGGGTCTTCTGGTGACAATCCCTGCACATCTGAGGCGGCGACGTACGGTTTGTGAAGATATTCGTCGAAGGCCAGGGATGCTTCTTGCAGTCACTGTTGCTGGCTGGAATCGATTTCGTAGGTGTGCTGTTCGAATCCAGCTGTCTTGTCGATTATTGGTTACGCGAGGCCTTCCACTCCGAGGATGGTCTCTGACTGCATTCGTCTGTTGCCAACGTTGCCATAAACACCAAATGGTGTTTCTGTGAACGTTAAATTGTCTTGCAACATCACGTTGACTCGATCCTGCTTCAAGCATACCAATGGCTCGCAGACGCTCATTTTCGGACAGGCGTGGCATTTCGTAATGTTGAATAATTGCGTAATTGCTACCGGTAGGGAAGGAAATGTTTATCCTCTTCGTGGTCACCTGTTGTCATCACTGATTTTCTGTGACCGATTCATACATTTTGCTATTTTGCCTTTTACACCAAAAGGAAATTCCATATGTTTGGGCGGAAAAGTGAACAGTTAGAATCATTAACAATACAGTTTGGTGTATAATGGTTATGGAATATAGCGAATTATATTAAACAGGATAAACTCTCACAAGGCACTATGAAACATTCGATACAGGTAATGGCGACTTACCACAAGCTTGGTGACATGAAAAACTTCAGTTCCTATTCCAACCCTTACATTCTGACTGAATATCACGAATCTCGTTTCTTTGGGAAAACGAAGAGGGTCGTACTGAAATCTCAGGAACAATTAATTTCAATAAATAAATCATCGGTACAGAGTAGGAAATATTGATTTTAGTTTCCAGTACCCGCACGGCCAACGTTACAGCCAGTCAGAAACATTCCAGGTTTATGACGGCGGTATATTATTTATCGTGGTTGCGCAAGTCAGTTCTGTGATCGACGTCATGGGTATCGATCCACGCATTTGGGATACAATCACATGCAATCAACTAAGTCACCCGATCCGACCACACATATTTAACGTTTAAACAGTGATGGATATACTTTGAATGACATGGTCCACAATACCCAATCATGCCGACAATAATTTAACACTATGTTTTAACGTTCGTCGATGACACAGCCACTAACAATCTCAGTTAATAATAACACAAAAAACAATTGTACATGAAAATGCATCATACAATCCTGTCATATATGTTTTGTTGACATTACCAGCTGTAATTTAATGTGTCACTGTCGAACGGGCACAATTATATAAATAAGCATTTGTTGGAACAATAGTTGTTTTCTGGTAAAACGTTTAACAGATATAATGCCTTGATGTTAAAGTTATGACACAATATCGTCTTCTGAAATGTCCGACAGGCAACGTGTCCTTTCATGGACAATGCCACGACAAGAGTTCAGAATGCTATGCTCAGATATAGCAACCTCAACATTGGTAAACTGACTGATTGATAATTGATTGAGAGTTTGCTGTTTCCAGCAGACAGACAGTATGCTCTCGGGTTACGCTTTGTTACCTCTTCACAGTATCACATAACATTATATGACATTTTATTTGAAACTAAAAGGCTACTGAAGCAAGGTTTATCTGCCTTCAAAAAGCATTCGATACAGTTTCCAAGCGAGTAATAACGTTGTTGAGAACTAAATTTGAATTTTGTAAAAATATTCAAAAGTGTGTCAATGTACTGATGTCAAATGCCACCTCTTGAGTTATACAAAATGGACATGTACACCTGTCATATATTTTTGAAAACGAAAAGGGCTGTGGACAAGGATATCCACTTTCACCCTATTTATTTGTAGTTGTGTATATTAGGTATATTAGTTATTAAGATCAGACAAATTATATTTACAAGGGATTACCTCAAATGACACAAAACATAAATTAGGACAGTATTCAGATGATACTGCATTATCCCTAGACGACTCTGATGCCTCCCTCAACGAAGCCATAAACACAATAACCAATGTTTACAGAATGTCTGGACTACAAAAGAGGCAGGATCAATGACACAACGTCAAAGAAATATCAATCAAGACTTAGATTGAGACTGGAATAAAGGAGATTTTAATATAATAATAATTATGCTAAAACCCCATTTAACAGATCTTTGGGTGATAAACACCAGAAATAGAATTGAAATAATCAAGAGAACTCTTTCAAATAGGAGAAAACGAAACCTTACTTTAATTGGAAAAATTACTGTAATTAAGACATTGTCATTCTCAGCATTAGTACATATAATAACATATTTCCCAAGTCAGCTTAAAGAATTTATTAATGATATAAATTAGGTATTTTATTCCAATTTATATTGAACGATAAGAACATTCAAGGTTGACAATCTTTCCTGGAAAGACACACTGGATGCTTGGTAAAAATACTTGAAGAATTCTACTTCAAACGATAAGAAACGTAAACGAAATGTTTACACAATCACTGTGGCTTAACCATCAACTCAAATATCCAGATTTCATAATCAAAAATTGGTATAAGTAGGGAATGTCTTACCCATAGGGTTAGGAATAACCGAGTTTTGTAACAATCGTATGTGCACTGGTGCATATATCCCTTTACCCCGACCAGTGTATTGTTTACGTCATCTAGACGGCATTGTTGAGGTCATTCAAATCTTAGTGTGACGTGAGGTCGGAATGATGCACCCTAGAAACGACGTCATAGTTGTAAATTATTGACTTCATTCGACAATTATGGTTTTCTAAAACGGCATTTTTGTAAAGCGGAGATTAACCCTCTGGATACCGAGTTTTTGTCTTAAACACATTTTCCTAAGATCGGAAAAGTGAAGGTTGTGCGAGAATTGCGCTCACGCGGCACTGGATCTACCTCTGGCTATAAAATTACGCAGAGATGGAGAATGTTAAATTTCCTATCTGATGCTGTGAATTTAACTGCAAATATTAAACCAGTTTTAAAAAATACACTTCTAAGTGTTGTCCGAGAATTTATTCTGCGTTGAAAAACAGTAAATTTCTCCGCTTTTTATGGTACGACGATAAAAGTACTGTGCGACGAGGTTTTTTATTCAGACGTTTTACGGAAACTGCGAGCGAACAAAAATACTGCTAATATCTGAACGACATAACTATATATCAAATGGAGTTATACGCGTATGTATAACGACATACATTCAATGCCAAAAATAGCCTGCCGTAAATGACGTCAAAAGGCGTCAAAGAGGTTACACACGTTCAAAGAAAAGGGGACATAACTCCGCTATGCTTAGCACCAGTTTATTGTAACTCAGGCCACTTTGAGAGAAGTTGCGGGTAAGGACAATATATTGGTGTTCTGTTCTCTAGGAACCAAACTATTCCAACACAAATATCGATATTCAAACTGTAAACGTTCAGGTATAAAAAGACCCATGAGAAATGATGAAATCGTACTTCATCAAAAAGAGGTAATAGAGAAATGGATGGCCCTATCTAACCTATAACTTAGTCCTTAGATTCCACATTCTCCTGAATGTGTAAGTGTAATTTGACTAATGTTACGCCATTATTAATGAAGCACTAGCCTTATCATCAAATGTCAATATGAAATATGAAATGAAATACCTAAAGAATAACACAATTCTATTTGACGTCATGGCTGGTTTTATGTCTTTGATAACGTTGCAGAAAGACGACATTGGTATTTTGATAAATATATATCTCCCCTAATTTTCGTTCATGGTATGGAAAATCTCGATGTGTAAAACGGAATTTGACGCTTTTCCGACACAATATAAAATGACTGCTTTCACCATGCAAATAATGTCTTGAATATATAAACAATAGTTATCGTGAATCTTGATAATTTATCGTGTATCTTAACTGGACAAGACATGCACCTGTTTGGCATCAATTTACGTAATGAAATACCAAAAAGAATATTTCAAAACAACCAAAATCATATTCAATATTGGACATATATTTGTTTATTATTATCTGACGATTTCTCTTAATCTCGTCTCAGAATTACACAATACAAGATGTGAAGAAAGCTCTATTGGTATAGAATTATCAGGGCAATCGTTTAAAGTTGAACCAACGAGGTACCTGGAATTGGTTTTGTTTTTATATTTTTTGCAATTCCTGGAGAAATAAAGTAAATACTTCAATATCCTGTGATCACAATATTGAAAAAAAAAGAATGAACCAATTGATTATACGAGGGGTGTTCATTAAAAATTTCCCTTGACCCACTTCCGATGGACCGAGTGGAATGAAACTTGGCATAGGAATTAGTCTATCTCAACATAGGAACCACCAAGAGTTACACACTTCTCCCATCGTTTTATGCAACTATGGAGACCTCGCTTGTAAAAGCCCTCATTTTGCGTGTTTCATCATCTGTGAAACGTTTTCCCTTCAAAAATGACTTCATGGTTGGAAAGAGGTGGAAGTCAGATGGTGCAAGGTCAGGAGAGTAAGGAGGATGTGGAAGGATTTCATAGCCACAGGACCGCGCTTCTGTCTGGGCAACATGAGAGTTGTGTACTGGAGCATTGTCTTGCAGGAGACGGACACCCTTGGTCAGCATGTCACGCCTCTTAAGCTTAATAGCGTCCCGCAATTTCAGCAGTAGTGAAGCATAATAAGCTCCTGTAATCGTGGTACCCTTTGCCAAGAAATCCATCATCACTACTCGTGCTGGTCCCAAAACACCGTGAGCATGACCTTGCCTGCAGAGGGATGGACACGTTTCTTCTTTGGGGGTGGTGACTCCACATGCTTCCATTGCATCGACTGAACTTTAGTCTCAGGATCATAGTGATGGACCCATGTTTCATCCTGTGTGATAAGACTGTCAAAAACGTTTGCCTGAGGGGGGGGGGGGGGGGGGGCGACCAGGAATGGCAGCTGTTTCCACAGATGTCCGACCACACTTGAACTGGCGATGCCAGTGTTTAACAACGTCATCCCCATAAGTTGCTTTCATTTCATCGAAAGTTTCTTTTGGTGTGCGACCTTTCAAATATAAAAACCTAATCACTGCTCGGTATTCTACTGGCTCCATTGTCACACCCTACTCGATCATAACACCTGTAGGGGCGGTCGGGTAGCGCACCTGGCGAAACGTAAGATATAACTGTTCTGTGTATCAAACGACAAAAACAATTCCAAGACCAATACAATTCTTCCAGAAATGTGTGCATACATTTTAACGAAAAATATTATCCATTTTGTTAAATTAATCTATTCAGTTTTAGTTATAAAATGAAATGAAACGGCTGTTCATGGACATTGGTTATATGAACTTATAATATTGACTATTACACATCCCAAGAAATACGTTTATGCTGCAGTTACATTTACACTTCATCTTGTAACACTTGTCCAAAGGAAATACATATCGTATTCGACACTATAAACCTATCAATTCTTATGCCAATAATGTTCAAACAAACAGGAGATTATCAAAGGTTCGTTCATACATGTTGTGGCCTATACCTACGTATATCTTTTTGAACACTGACAAATATCCAAAGTGAAATAAATTATGTGAAAAATGTATAAAAAATATGCAAATTCTACATCATCACCAAAAACGGATCTTATCTGGCAAATTCTTTACTGTTTCTGGGCGGTCGGGTAGCCTGGTGGTTAAAGCGTTCGCTCGTCACGCCGAAGACCCGGGTTCGATTCCCGACATGGGTACAATGTGTAAAGCCCATTTCTGGTGTTCCCCGCCGTGATATTGCTGGAATATTGCTAAAAGCGGCGTAAAACCATACTCACTCACTCACTTTACTGTTTCTCGTCGGTTATTCTCATTTTATTTTCACAGTCATTAGTTTTGTTCATCGGTATAGTTTTTTATGTCTTTGTTTTCAGAGCCATTTGAACTGAAAGTCATTTTTTTCTATCTACCAATTGTTTATTATACAAAGACCAAATTTCAATATCCAACACGGCAGTAGCTACAACGTCAGGACAGTAAACATGACAAATTTACTATGTAGCACGGTCAATTTTACACAAAGTGAAAAGCGACTCAGACATTTATCATAAATATTTATCATTAATAATAAGCATTGAAGCCCAGAGCAACGGTATGAAGATGACGAAACAGTAATTAGAATCAGCCATAACATAGGATCTCTGTAACATTACTGACATCCCCGTACTGCCATCCACCATGCTTGTCGTAAAAGGTGAGTATGCTTGCCGTAAAAGGTGAGTATGCTTGTCGTAAAAGGTGAGTATGCTTGTCGTAAAAGGTGAGTATGCTTGTCGTAAAAGGTGAGTATGCTTGTCGTAAAAGGTGAGTATGCTTGTCGTAAAAGGTGAGTATGCTTGTCGTAAAAGGCGACTAACGGGATCGGGTGGTCAGGGTCGCTGACTTGGTTGATGCATGTCATCGATCCCAATTGCGTGGATCGATGCTCATGATATTAATCACTGGATTGTCTGGTCCAGACTCGATTATTTACAGACCGCCGTCATATAGCTGGAATATTGCTGAGTGTAGCGTTAAACAACAAACCAACCAACCAACCAACCAAGCCATCCACCAGTTACGAGAATCTCTAACTCTTTCCCGCATAGTGACCTCTAACTGCTGAGAAGACAACTGATATCTACAGTCTTGCATACGAAGGAAGTTCCTTCCACGCGTGCTGACATGCACATCTTCATCGCATCTTCCATCTCTCCAACGTCTCATCTTATTACGGCCGGTTTATGCCCAGTCTCTTATACGCGTCAAGGCTGTATCCAGGGTGACACAGACACTTTTAAAGAAAGCATAGCGTCTTTGTCACGTGCTAGGCCGCATCACGAGTACAGTTCATGCCGATGCCTTGAGTTAAAATGTTGAAAGTGTAAATTTGCAATAATATAACTTCAGTTACAAAACGACGTGTTACTATGACACGAAGTTGAACACAAACATGGAGAGTGCCACGAACGCATTTGGCAACGTTGGGGTGAATAATATGTGTGAGAACAAGAATATGTATAACAAGAGTGAGTAAGTTGGATTCAGTGCCGCTTTATTTGTTTGTTCTTTAAAGTTGCACTCTGCAACATCCCAGTTATAAATGACGGGGGGGCGGTCGGGTAGCCTAGTGGTTAAAGCGTTCGCTCGTCACGCCGAAGACCCGGGTTCGATTCCCGACATTGGTACAATGTGTGAAGCCCATTTCTGGTTTCCCCCGCCGTGATATTGCTGGAATATTGCTAAAAGCGGCGTAAAACCATACTCACTCACTCACTTATAAATGACGGCGAAATAATCGAATCTGGACCAGACAATACAGTGATTGACATCATGAGCATCGATCCACGCAATTGGGATAGGATGACATGCTTAAACCAAGTCAGCGAGTCTTACCACCCGATCCCATTAGTCGCATCTTACGAAAGCAAAGTCAACTTTTATGGATAGGTTACTGGAGACATATTCTACCCCGGATCTTCACGGCTTGTAAGCCTGATGTGGCAGGAAATTCCAGAGTGGTTCAGACGTTTACAACTTTGGTAAAACCCACGAGCACGGGTATAGTGCTGACGAACTTAAAAACATAATCGGGGCGAACCGGGATTCGACCCCGATCATACGTTCCTTCGCGCCTAAGGTACGTAACTCTGAACAGCTACATGTAGCTGCGACGCCGTGGACGACGTGTAAGAAGAGGGATGAGAATAGCATGTGCGTGGAGACTAACAGGAAAGTTCTGACGTTACAAGTAATGAAATATCCCCAGGTCTTTGTGTAACGGTAGCGAGAGATACGACTTGATTTTAATGAGATTGGTAATCGTTAAGCATAGCATGTGCGTAGAGAGAACAGGCGAGTTATGGTTAAAAATAGCATGTATGCATAAATTAACATAACAGCTCATATACACAACACAGAAGATTTATTTCAACAGTATATTGATGAGGTAAAACAATATTCATTGAAATAAAAAGCTTATAAACACACACATATATATACATGTCATCCTGCTTGTTAATAACATACAAATGGGGATTTTCATGTCCATCACAAGGTTTATTGTGACATCTGTTCCCCACATCACATAATTCATTGAAGCCTTTTGTATCCTTTTTTAAGCAAAAATAACAAACAAAATCCCTGTCAAAACAGTGATAAGGACGTGCATCTATTTATAAATTGATTTGAGTGGCATGAAGAGGTTGATGTGATACACAAGGACACGTTCTTATACAATAAACAACTTCTTTATTCAAACTGAGGCGAAATTTCGATGTAGATTCTAAGACCTATATCAAGCAATTGCAAGTGATCATGATAGTGAAAAGCCTGGCATAAGATATGCCATGTCGTGTTCCTAGCAGGCACGCAACGTTGGATCAACGTTTATTATTGGTTGCGTTTAGGTTGTGACGTTGATCAACCAGAATGCAACGTTGTGTCAACGTTAAATCTTAAACGTTGAGCCATGGTTGTGATACTGACGTCACAACAACGTTGAATTAAAGACGTACGTACATCATTTCAATTTAAAGTATGCCTATTGGAAAATCGACAAATCACCATACTTTTCCACCCCGTTTCACCTGTTTAAACATTGCGTTGAAACCCAAGCATGATCAGTTATCCTGCCAATATTCAAAATTCAAATTTGAACAAGCTAGGTATATTAAAGTATATATGTATATTTTTATATATATACGTGAACATATGTAAAGAAATTCACAAAATAATTACACAACACGGATGATTTTCCGACATGTTTCAGTGTTATTTTCAGGGAGAAGTTGAAAACAAAGTTGATAGGGTTTAACCTGAACAACAAATATCTTGACACGTGGATTTGAACTCGGTACTTGCAGCTGATTATAGTTGGATATTTAGCATTTGCGACTGCGCAGACAATTCAAAACTTGGCGGATACTCGATGGAGAAGGTAAGTTCAAGTAACATTTGACATTCTTTGCATGTTTGTTTCCATTCTTATGTTGAAAATGAGTTGTAGTTCAATGGTCATTTAGTTATGACACTTAGATCTCTAAAGGCGAACATGGGGGCACGGGTGGCCCATTCGTCTAAGGCGCCGCGATTCGCACTGCAGAGTTGCGTCCCTTGGGCACGCCAGAAACCTATGATTGTGGGGTCGAATCCCGGTTCGCCCCGATTATGTTTCTAGGTTTGTCAGCACCATACCCGTGCTCTAGGGTTTCACCGAAGTGGTAAACGTCTGAGACCTGCATCACTTCGGGCTTTCCTCACACATTAAGCTGACACGCCGTGATATAACTGGAATACTGTTAAAAGCGGCGTTAAACCCAACTCACTCACTCACTCGACGAACATATTAAAAATAACCCACCCAATCGGTCCATTGAAAGGCTGGGCAGGCTGTGTAAGCACGCGCGAATATATGAACTGACTTTTACTAACGTGTAGTTATTTTTTTTATATCCGAATATGTTTGAGTCAAGTTACTGAAAAAAATGCCAGGGCCGTTGTTCAGAACCCGGTTATTTTAACGTCAGGTCAACTCCTAAAATATTTAACCACACGTTAGTTAACCAGCCGTTAAATTACTAATAGATAACCATTAGGTTAGCTAACCACTCGGTTAAATTTTAACATCTTTGTTAAAGCACTGATTAGGTTAAATATTATCTAAGAATTCCAAGCGTTAGTACTTCCGTCACTGTGTCGTATCGAATAATGGCCGAAACAGCGTCGATGACTGAGGAAACTAAGAAAGAAAAGAAACAGGAATTTTTCTGTGGATGAAGAAAATATCATCCAGTTAATGGTAGAGAGTAATTCACAAGTAATTCATGAAAAACTGAGCAGTGAAGTTACCAATAAGAAGAAGTCTGCTATTAGGATGGCTATCACCAAGGCAGTTAACATGAAGGGCCTAGCGCTTCGATCTGTTGATGAGATGGAGGAGAAATGGAGCAACATGACAAGAAAGGCCACGAAAACCTTCACGGACTACAGGCTGCAACAGAGGAAGACCGGAGGGGGCCCCCAACCATCCGAATCGAGTCAGGCTACTTCTCGAATTATTGAGATAATGCAAGATTCAGCAAGTTTCAGCGGGATATCAGGGGGCTTAGAATCGGAAATTCTTCCAAGTAAGTGCTTGTAACATTTAGTAACATATTTTAAATAAGCTGACAATCTGTGTTGAAATAAGTGAACATCTATGGAATTTTACTGACCCGCCTACTCACTTTAATACGTTCGAAAGTCTGTTTATGTTAACATTGAGTATGCCTTTTCTTTATTTAGACATGACCTTGAACGTTTTCGTAAGAATGTGTTTGTCTTCCATCTCTACATTTTCTGAACAATTCAGCCAACATTGTATGAACTTATACTATTCATGTGAGATTCACGAGTATTATTATCATATCAACCCAGCCCACGATGCTGTAAACCGTAGAAACGAATATAAGATTGTTGAACACAATATCGTGAACCTCCATCAGGCGACTGAATGTGACGCAGTTTCTCTTCTGTAGTGTCAACATCGAGTCCAAAGCCTGTTATTTTAGCAAGAGCCGATATCTGCTGTAACAGTGGATACGTAAAGTAATGCTATTCCAAAAACTTATGACAAACCTGACTTGATCACGTTTATATTTCACAAATTCATCTGTAAGCAAAGATAATTTATGAGCACGCTTCCGCTCCTCTATATGTAGAGGTCAAGGTAAGTAAGGTCAATTATTGGAAAGCGGTAGTATAATAATAAAAATATAATAAAAAGAATAATTCAGTTACCCACATTAAGACGAAACGAATAGTTAGAACCAGTCAAGATAATTTCGGTCTCCAGAATTTGCAATGA
This sequence comes from Haliotis rufescens, assembly GCF_023055435.1. Lineage (NCBI taxonomy): Eukaryota > Metazoa > Mollusca > Gastropoda > Lepetellida > Haliotidae > Haliotis > Haliotis rufescens. The sequence goes on along the minus strand of NW_025963780.1, from coordinate 38,910,587 downwards.
AGTGAATATTCTGTTGATGTTAGTCAACACATTAATAGCCAATTACATCCATAGTATATTGTCTTTCTCTGAATCATAAATGATTAAAACAAGAGTAGATCCGTATAGAAGTATTCTTAAGCCGTAATTCATAATAGAAACACAGACAAAACCATAAATATTTATATTGATTCTTGTTTATTCCTCCAGGTTGTGCTGAACTTTCATCAGTGGCTGAACCCGGGTTGCCAACTGGTGCCACAGATCCTACTCCAGCACCTACTACCTCAATCTCAACATCACAAAATTCTGAAGTCAGAGAATCTCAAGAAACAGAGCACAGTGAAGCAGCACCTAGACTTGATGACGGACGTCCTGCCAGGCAACTCAAGTACAGAAAAGAAAGTACAAATTTTTTTAAAACTCAGTTCTTCAGAAAGAGTCTATCAATTACAGAAAAGAGTTCTGTCAGGAGAGCTAGAAAAACAGGAACTGGAAAAAAAAGAAACTTAAGCTACAAATTCAACTCCTAAAGCAAATACTGCAACGTGATGATATTGACAATTTCAGTCCATCTCAACTGTTACTTTCTATGATGCAATAAACCTGCAGTTTCATTATCACTATATTAAATTCTTGTGTCCTCTGTTTGTAGTTTATTAGCTGGAGAAGAAGGTATTGGCAGTGTGATCTCTAATGCCTCGTCCATCATGCCTTCCGCCATATGTGTCCACTGTTGGCTGTTCATCTGGGTTGTCATCTTGTAATGGCTCATTCAGTGATATGGATATATTGTGGAGGACAGCACAGGCAAGGACAATCTGACACTCACGGCGTGGACTCATCCTTATCTGTTTAATAAACAAGAAATGTTTGTGTCAAATACATAAATACAGAATGTCACATTAAAATCTACATTTTAGAAGCAACTTGTTTGCTTCTTTGAATTATTAATATAATTACTGGTAATTGGATATGTTAGATAGGATTCTTGGAAAATTATTTGTTTCTGCTATGTGATCGATGTAAAACGTGAAGCATTGGAACACACAACACCATGACTCCAAACCTTAAAGTGATGGTAAACATCAAGATTAGATGTAGAAAAGTAAAACATTGGTCAAATTAAGTACACAAATATACTATGCATATTTATCTCAGAATGAAGTACATGAAACCGTCTTTTCCATCGACCAAATGTTCTTTCTATTGTAACTCTTGTAGCACACAAGCTGTCATTGCATCTCTGCTGAGCATTGCCTTGTGGAGTCATGTATGGGGTTTGGAGAAAAGGCCTGCAAGGTTATCCACTGTCTCCCAATAGAAAGCCATCTGATATTGAAGTGTGCGATCTCTCTAAGTATTCACACGAAGTGGAGGTTCTAAATATTTGGCTATCATGAGTTGATCCCGGCCATTTAGCACACACATTCGTAAATTTACCTAAAAATTAGACAAATAATTAAAAAAAATAAGCAAGGCATATATATTATATATTGCAAACTTCTTACAGCTATATTTTCTACAGTCTCTTGACACAACTAAGAGCGGAAAAGAACTTTAAAAACATCTCTTGTTAGCTGACTAGAATATCCCATTTGTACTTATTAAAAGTAATGAGAGCATTTACGCAAACCTTTTATTATTTATCTTATTCCGAATCTTTTTAATGCGGACTATAATAGACCTTGGAAGGGAAGCTACTCTAATTGCAAAAAGGGACAGTACTCTAATCTCACAAGACGTACCTTCGTGGTCACACACTACCTGTACTTTGATACTGTGGTATCCTTTCTCATTAACGTAAGCCGGTTCATCTCTGGTAAGTGCCTGAATACGTATGTGAGTACCACCAATGCAACCTATGATACTTGGAAAACCACCAAGGGCGAAAGATCCATCTTGAACCTGACGTATGTAGCATTCTTGTGTTGGCCATTTTATGAATTCGTTTTTCCTTTTAACCAAGGCATCAGTCACATCTACTATGACACGTGAAACTGTACTTTTGTCCACCCCCATCGTATCACCAATCACTTGAAGGAAACTACCACTGCGTAAAAACAGAAAGCTATCATCAGTTGTTGATCGACGTTTAGAGCATGGCACCGTTGTGTAGGGCGCTCCAAATCTTCCCTCAGTATAATGGCGATGTAGTTGATAGATTCCCGCCCAGATCTGTACCTCTCACGAAGTTCACTGTCTGTGTAGTTCATTAATGCAAAATTTACAGCTCGGAATCGCTTCTGTCTCGCATTAACCTCTGGAACCATGAAAGCGGCGCTAGGCCTAATCATGAACGCCATTTTGTTTCAAAGATAACCAAGGTGTTAAGTATTTAACGGAGGTCGGGAGGTGTGTTAACTTTGACGGGTGTTTAACCAGTCGTTAAAGATAACCATGCTTTGAGAAACAACATAACCATTAGGTTAGTGAGTGAGTGAGTTGGGGTTAACGCCGCTTTTAACAGTATTCCAGTTATATCGCGGCTAACCATTTGGTTAAAATTAACGGAGAGTTAACACTGACTTAACGGCTGGTTAACAGTTAACCGGGTGTGGAACAACCAGGCCCAGATCTACACGGGCCTAATTGTTGAAAAGTGGACCCGATGCACGTAGCAGGTGTAGCCATGACGATCGAGGTTGCTGCGCGCCATTATCGAATTTCTGTGTAAGGTATTTCAGAGCAAATCTTCAATCAGTATGTTGCATGAAGTAGATTTTCGATGTTTAATGCCTTGCTTTGAATGCAATGTACCGGACACCTACCATTTTTCGGCAAGGTATGTGCACGAGCTCATTCCTTACCAATGGTTTCCAAGTTTTTCAGACGCCATTTTTTGTGGCCTCGCCAAAATGACATGGGTTTCGCGCCATTTGTGCACGAGCTCATTCCTCAGTGACGGTTTCTAAGTTCGTTAGACGCCATTTATTTCGCCTTGCTAAATTGACAGGGGCCCCCACACACAACGGTTTGAATTAACTCCTTTCGTAAGTAAATGTATAATTACCAATGTACATACAAAATACAACGTGTTTTGAAATGTCACTCCGACAGATGTCACTAATGAGTTTGGTGCACGCCATCATTTACCTTCTATTTTTGAGTACTTTTTCGGTGTTGATTTCAAAGTTATATCATATTCAACCATAGAAATGCAGGCGGGGTAATACTTTCTGCTTATTTTGACCTTTATCGCCCTATGTGTTCAAGTATTGATGCTGTCATGTCATTAGTAGCATCGAACAAACATGGCGGATAGGTGTCCGGGGTGTAATGCATGTGTAACGTCAAATTAATAACTTGGCATCTCTACAAGAAGAAATTATGAAACTGTTCCATTAGACATTATAAATGAGTACAGTGCCAATACTTAGGTCTTAAAAAATTGGGTGGGTTGTCAGATTTGGTTGATTGGCTGTCAATGTGGAAACTGTATTTGATATTCGGTATTTGTGACTCAAATTATGTTGCAATTAATGTTACTAGATTATATAGATATATCCTCCGATAGTTTTGAACATTATTATTTCACTGTGAATATTTTAAAATATTAGCAATAGTGTCCAAATATAATGCATTAGTGGATTTCTATTTATATATATGTTCATTATTGACTTGAGGACAATTAATTGCAAGGTCAATTATAGATCGTTCAGGATGCATGTCTACCACCATCAGCTGTTCATTTCAATGGCATGCAGGAGGCAAGAATCTGCAGTTATCCAATTTCTAGATCCTCAACAATGTGTGTTTAAGTCGTAATATAAAATATTCAAAATCATAAGACATGAAACAGCGACTGTTGTAAATGGCGTTTCAGTTTGTTGGCAAAAAAGATTAATTCTTTACATTCCAACAGGCCTCAAAGTTGCGACCAAAATAGTCACCAATACAACCTATAATTCAATTTGTCTACTTCTAAAATTCAGAGCTAGCCAAATGACTACCTTGAAAAATATCTTGTGGCGACTAAATTCTATTGCTTCACACTTGAATACACAAAAATAAATAACAGTTGATTGTGGAAAACATGTCTGCTTATAATTGTAATCGCGTATAATACCTCCTTTAGTCGACAATGTACAGAAAAACATAAATATTAATGTAATTATTATTTTATTTCAGTTGATAGTGCTTATTGGATAAGCAAAGTATACCTAAATAATAAAGTAACATAAATTGCATCACTGTTTGAGTCACAAATAACAAAAATCAAGTAGTTTCCACTAATTTTCAATTTCAACACTAGTGCTATTATCATAGTTATTTGATTAAAGATAATTTCAAATGCTTTTGGCTAGCTACAATATTGGCTTGACTTCTTGATTTTACCACTGGCTACCTGGAAAAAAATACTTGTAGCCATACGGCTACTTTGTGAAAATTTAAACTTTGAGGCCTGTCCAATGCGTTCGTCAATTTCACTGTCATATTTCCGTCTGTTGTGTGTAGTGTATCAAATAAAATCACAATAGTTATTGCATAATTAACTGTCACTTCTAATTAATTGAAAAGTCCATATTATCAATATATATACAATAATTATTGCTCCAGGTTCACCCTTTTGTCCAATTAGCAACAATTAATTCATTTACTTCCCACAGAAGCAGCGTTAGGAATTGGCACTAGTCCCGCAGTCCTTGCCAAACTGGCCAATGGTTAAGGTATCATAAGTTTGTTTGTTTGTTTGTTTGTTTGTTTGTTTGTTGTTTAACGCCACACTCAGCAATATTCCAGCTATATGACGGCGGTCTGTAAATAATCTAGTCTGGACCAGACAATCCAGTGATTAATATCATGAGCATCGATCCACGCAATTGGGATCGATGACATGTATCAACCAAGTCAGCGAGCCTGACCACCCGATCCCGTTAGTCGCCTTTTACGACAAGCATAGTCGCCTTTTACGGCAAGTATGGGTTGCTGAAAACCTATTCTACCCCGGAATCTTCACGGGTCAGGTATCATAAGGACTAGTAGGAATTTGACATTTTAAAGGGTTTTGCTATATGTTATCATTATAAGGACTAGTGGACTGTATCGTATCGTATCACTCGTATCGTGCATACCACATGCACCCCCAGTTTGAGGTTGGACCGTCCAGGTCAGCGCACCTAGCGGGTTAGTGAAGGTAAGATCAATTGAAAAAAGAGTGAGTGAGTGAGTTTGGTTTAACGCCGCTTTTAACATTATTCCAGTTATATCACGGCGTGTCAGCTTAATGTGGGAGGAAAGCCCCAAGTGTTGCAGGTCTTAGACGTTTACCACTTCGGTGAAACCCACGAGCACGAGTATGTTGCTGACAAACCTAGAAACATAATCTGGGTAAACCGGGATTCGAATCCAGAACCATAGGTTTCTGGCGTGTCCAGGGGACGCAACTCTGCACAGCGAATCGCGGCGCCTTAGACGACTGGGCCACCCGTGCCCCCAATTGAAAAAAGATCGCCCATTATCTCCGGTAGATTATTTTATTCAAGAAATACATTTTTTATGTTTGTAGGTGAAAATGAGTGTCAATACAGATAAAACTATTGAAAGATGTACAAGATTTTCAATCGCGCTGACTGAATGTTGATGCGATATCTATGACGACTATGCGGAATCGCGGCCTAAGTCAATCCCTGAAACATATTGTATGTTATATGTACTCTGCCATTATGAACTAAAGCTATTTAACCATTGAAATGCCTTGAAATGTACAAAAACTATTGAAATTTTCATAACATTTCTGTTCATTTCAATGTTAATATATTATATATTGTGTTGCATGTAGTTAACATTGACTGATACACTTCCAGTTTTTTTGCATTGTCAATTGTTGAATATTTTTCCAAAGAGATGTCATTTCTGGTTGGTTTGTTGTTTAACGCCGCACTCAGCAATATTCCAGCTATATGACGGCGGTCTGTAAATAATCGAGTCTGGACCAGACAATCCAGTGATTGATATCATGAGCATCGATCCACGCAATTGGGATCGATGACATGTATCAACCAAGTCAGCAAGCCTGACCACCCGATCCCGTTAGTCTTCTTTTACGACAAGCACAGTCGCCTTTTACGGCAAGTATGGGTTGCTGAAGACCTATTCTAACCCGGAATCTTCACGGGTCGGGCATTTCTGAGGCGTTGGCGAATGTACCATGCAAAGGTGGATGCCCTTGCTTTACCTACTAGTAGTAGTGAGGAAGAAGATGAACATCATGAGGTGAAATTCAAGCTGATCCCATTCTGAATGACTCAGAGAATGCTGACAGTGTCAGTTCTGAGGAGGAAGAAAACATGCAACATTTTGTGTCGGGAAGTGATAGTGACACATCTGTTGAGTGCAAGAATGAATTGGGAGATGGAGTAGAAAATAACTTGGCGGGACAGCTTGCTGGTTGGGCTAATTATAATAAATGCACACGTTCATCACTAAATGAACTTCTGGATATACTTAGGAAGCAAGGCCTACGTTGGTTGGTTTGTTGTTCAATGAATTTGAAAAATCCAACTGCCAGCCCTACAAGAGATCCTTGTCATCATACATAACTACCAAGAAGAAGAATGGTTGTTTGCTCTTGAAAGACCAGTCATACGCATTTGTCAAGGAGAAGAGAGAAAACGATGTATATGTTTGCAAAATATTAAGTAACCGCAGAATAGAAAGCTATTTTGGGAGACCGTGTGATTCCAAACTTCTGAATATCGGTGTCTTGAAGGTTGGTTTGTTGGTTTGTTGTTTAACGCCCCACTCGGCAATATTCCAGCTATATGACGAAGGTCTGTATATAATCGAGTCTGGACCAGACAATCCAGTGATTAATATCATGAGCATCGATCCTCGCAATTGGGATCGATGACATGCATTAACCACGTCAGCGAGTCTGACCACTCGATCCCATTAGTCGCCTTTTACGACAAGCATAGTCACCTTTTACGGCAAGCATGGGTTGCTGAAGACCTATTCTACCCCGGAATCTTCACGGGTTGTGTCTTAAAGGACCTGTACATTGGCTATGAAAGACTTGTCACAAGAGAGGACATTGAGAGGAAAGTGGCCCGTCTGCCATTAGACAACAGAAGTCACCTTCTCTTACCACTTTTGCATGAAGTCGAGAGATCAAAAATGGTATTTCATTATTTTATATAACTTGTCGTAAAAGGCGACTAACGGGATCGGGTGGTCAGGCTCGCTGACTTGGTTGATGCATGTCATCGATCCCAATTGCGTGGATCGATGCTCATGATATTAATTATCACTGGATCGTCTGGTCCAGACTCGATTATTTACAGACTGCCGTCATATAACATAGCTGGAATATTGCTCAGTGCGGCGTAAAACAACAAACGACAATCATTATGTTATATACTAATAGTTAATTTATTAATCATATTAATTGCATGAACATAATTATGTATTAGTATGTAGAACATAATGAAAAGTTTCATAGTATTAACCATGTTTACAGTTAATATGGCGATTGAGAAAATGGCGTCGCAAATACCAATCAAATTATTTATGTTTGTGTCTAGGTATGTGAAGCAATGGAGTTTAGTCGCCACAATTTAGCGACCACTGAATTTTAGTCAGTAGATAAATTGAAATTTAGATCGTATTGGCGACCGTTTTAGTCGCAACTTTGAGGCCTGGACAAATGTAAATATTTTGTTTTTATTACTATTTTATACAACAAGATGAAGTCATGGGCAAGAGCGGTATGGATGGAGGCAGACGAGGAGATGGGGGAGAACATACCGTCTGTGTGGATACAGGAGAAGACTGCGCTGGTCCAACACCAGTAATGCTGTGCCAGCCATAATTGGTTCGTTTGTTGTTTAACGCCGCACTCAGCAATATTCAAGCTATATGACGGCGGTCTGTAAATAATCGAGTCTGGACCAGACAATCCAGTGATTGATATCATGCGCATCGATCCACGTAATTTGTTGGTTGGTTTGTTGTTTAACGCCCAACTCAGCAATATTCCAGCTATATGACGGCGGTCTGTAAATAATCGAGTCTGGACCAGACAATCCAGTGAATAATAGAATGAGCATCGATCCACGTAATTGGGATCGATGACATGCATTAACCATGTCAGCGAGCCGGACCACCCGATCCCATTAGTCGCCTTTTACGGCAAGCGTGGGTTGCTGAAGACCTATTCTACCCCAGACCTAAATTCACGGGTCTGTGCCAGCCATGAAGGAGATGCGATGTCCGACAGGGAAATGGCTTACATTCAACCTAGTAAAGGTCAAATGTTCATCTGTTTGGCATATATCTGTTTAATTATTCCTTAATCATTAGGGATGCACTATACAGGAAGGCAATGGTATGATACATATCGCCCTGCACTCAAGTGAATGGCTGAAGTATGTCAATACGTATAATGTGATCAAACATTATATCTTCCATCATAATGAATCAATGTATCTCACATCATACATTGCAGCTGTTATATGTTATTGTTATTTTTGACGTATTGGATGTGTGCTTTTTACATAGACTCAAAGACTTTGATTTCACAACTACAGTGGAGACCTCTTCAGACGATGATAGCTAGGTCATCCACCTGTAAAAAGATTGCCCAAGAAAAAAGTGATGTTGGATTTTGTCTGCGTTATGCATGTACAGATCTCAGTGAAGAGACTAATTATTTGTTGATATGCATCTTTACACTCATTATAAATTTTAGCACTTCTTAGGGGTGTTTTTTTTGTATTGATCTTCAGTTTAAGTCGACATTAAAGAAGTATGAAATGCATACAATGTAATTTTAGTGGAATTCCTTATATTTATTTGGAAGTAGATCCAGGTGAAGACTCCTGTGTCAACGCTGGAGCAGCAGCTGTGGCTGTCAACAAATCGACGGTGTCAAAACACGCAAGGCCAAGTTGTGGTTTAGGTATGACTAAGTAATATATATTTTATTGATACAGTTTTATATCTCTAATCAAATTGTAAAAATAAAGTAATTGGTTTGCAGGATTTGGTTTGCAGTATGGATTTGCTCCAAGAAACAGCAATGTAAAATTAGTACTTCAGCATTAGAAATTGGCATTAGTCCAATAGTCCTTGCCAAATTGCCAAATAGTTAGAGTATCATAAGGTCTAGTGGACTAACAATGTTTTTCTCTAACATAGTATTTTTAGGACGTAGCTTGTATTTGAACATGTGTCTGTAAAAATACCATAATTGTGCTAGCGTATTTCAAACTAGCATATCATGTATGGTATTTAACATTAAGATAAGTTTACTTTGAGGGTTTTATATACTAAACATTTGTATTTTGCAAATTTACAAGATTATGTATTTCAATTACAGGCACCCAGAAGTTCTGATAAAGAAAGGGCACCCAGTACATATCTTTGGGAATGTTTGAGAAGATCGCCCTTTCCCGAGCTGAAAACATCCCCGAGAAGAGGTGCAGAAAGGAGAAAACCAAAAACAGTTTTTCCCATGTCCGAAGAAAGTAAGATTTAATTTACCCATAGGTATTATCATTTCGAGTTTGTTCTGTTAGCACCTGAAATGTGATGTGTTTTTGTTTTCATTAAGTTGCTTGATTGTTTAATTATACATTTTCAGAACTGTTGTCAATGCAACTTTGATGTTAAAACCATGCGCCTACAGACATACTCGCTCAGATTAAGTTATAATAATTAGGGTGTTTATGGCTTTGCAATTTGCTTTAAATATTGTGCTTTAAATATTGTGCTACCATCTGAGTTACACTAAAGGAATATATACCTGTTACAATCTATGTCTACAACAAACTATCTTTTATTGTTATGTATTTTTTTTTAACAGGATTCCAGAGAATGGTTCTCTATCTTTTGACGGAAATTAGGGACCTAATTAAACAGAATCAGGACTCAGTGGCAGACACAGTATCAGTTAGCTCTATTGAGCAACTCAATCCTCTGGATGAGTTGGATACTCTCGAGGGGAGGCTGGGAGAGAACGAATATTAAGCCAGCTTGGTAAGTCAAGTTGAAGTTATGGTACTGTTATAACATTGTAAGATTAGAATGTTGTTTGTTATGAATTGCTTGGAAACAAAAGTAAACAGTAAGATGCCATCAGTTTTGGTTGAATTAATATACCTATATAATGATTTTCATACCACATGTTCTTTTTACAGCAAAATTACCTAAGAAGGATTGGCGGGGCGAATGCCAATGACCACGTGAAAAAGGCTATGCTAAGGTAAAATAGAATGACATTGGTGAAAGGTTACAGTAGCTCAGTAGGTAGAACTCCGGTCCATGGATCCATATAGACTGGTACAAGTAGTGGTAGTGATCAAGTGTTTTGAGTCCTGAAAATGTTGCAAGGTATATGCTTTTATTGCCTCATTGTAAGATAAGTGGAATGTTTATAATAAGGAAGTGGTGTTAATCAACACACAAATAATTAATCAGTTGGTCAATGAGTATATAAACTGACGTCCAAAAGAAACTTTACAAACTGAAAATATAAATTTCAGACAAAGTATAATTTTTTTTCGATGAAGTCTATCTAAAACACATAACCTAAATACAACAATAGCGTATGCAGAAAATGTTAATCGTCTGTTACATGTTTGCGAGATAACACGCGAAAAAGTGAAAAACACGTGCACCAGGACAACTGCAAATGCACGTGCGGGTAAGGGTATTAAACGATTGCAACGGCAAGTCAGACATCCACAGTGGTAAAAAAACACAAAAGAAATGCCACGACTCACAGTCGAACAACGTGAACGAGACTTGGGTATGGTAAAGATGAGAGCCACCCACGCCCATATTGCACGAATCTTCGGTTGCTCCCGTGTTGCCGTTACCAACTTGATGCAATGTTACAGACAGACAAGGCGGACTGCTGACAGGCCAAGAACAGGCAGACCCAGGGTGACCACGCTCCATGATGACCGGTACTTGCGTACCTTGCATCCTCCGAAAACGCTTCCTGACAGTTACGTCATCGGCGACAAATGCCTTAGGTCACAGGGTTAGTCGACAGACAGCGGCCAGGAGACTCAGGGCTCATGGAATCAGGGCTTTTAGACAATACAGAGGACAGCTATTGACAGCGCAACATCGTCGTCTGCGATTGAGATGGGCCCGGACTGTAAGGCGTTGGCAACGACGTGACTGGCAGAGGGTTGTCTTCACTGACGAAAGTCGATTCTGTATGTTTAGGGCTGATGGAAGACAACGTGTAATGCCTAAGCACTAGAACCTCATTGCCACCCAGAAAAAATCAGAGCATATGTTGTATATAGCTGAAATTAAGTTTGGAAAAAAATGTATCTTTGTTGTTCATTCGTCAGCTGTATCAGACATAAGTATTTAACATTGGTTGGTTGGTTGGTTTGTTGTTTAACGCAGCACTAAGCAAAATTCCAGCTATATGACGGCGGTTTATAAATAATCGAGTCTGGACCAGACGATCCAGTGATTAATATCATGAGCATCGATCCACGCAATTGGGATCGATGACATCCAATTCTACCCCGGAATTACACAATGGGCAGCCGGTGAGTTATCACTGCTGAGGTCAAGTGGCAGGCTTCTTGACGCCTCCGCACACCAATCAGTGAACTTGGCATTGATATTGAGTCGCATTTCTGGTTAGGGGTCAGCAGTCGTATTAATTTGGAGACTCATCAATTTCCAGATTTACAGTATTAGTTTTTCCCCCACTTTTTTGAGGTCAGTGAAATTGGTTAACACCCTAATTAAGCTAGCTATATAGCTCAGCATATTTATTGTTTAACTAAAACAAAATGGTTCGTTTTTTGTTGTGTATTATGACCGTCTAGAATATTTTGCTGATCTCAAATATCAGGGAGGCCACCACTTCTTGAGCTGATGCTGAACTGAAAAAAAATAATTTTCAAGGTTGAAACAACGTTGACACAACGTTGAAGCAACGTTTAAATAACGTTGACAACTGACGTTGAAACAACGTTGTAGTGTCGACGTCAGTTCAATTTTCATATGAAACCATTTTCCAACGTTGTTTCAACGTTGTAGTGCCTGCTGGGTTCCATTTCACGAGGTATCATCAATTATAGCAGCCTGTTATCTCCATGATGGAGGGCGCACAGAAAAATATTTACCTCAGATATTATCTTCACTTTTATGACTTTAGAATTTAAACAAATGCCTTTTCAAAGAGAAAATGGGACAACAATTATACTCTAAGAATCTTCCTTTCAGAAACCAGAAGACCTATAGTCAGTCTGAAGTATATATCTCACACTGGGGAGGTCATGTCCTAACCTGTTTTCACCCCTCCATCGTGAGGATTACGATTTCAGTCAACGTGTTAAGGCAGGTTGTGAACAAACATTTTTTTTCTGGCCATTTGGAAAACTTGGCAAATGAAGCTCTATGACAACTAATTCCATAACATGTTTTAGCCCACTGTTAATGAAGTGCATATAACATCATTTAATACAACATTTGTTTTGATGAACAGAAGCATATGTTTGGTTTCATGATTTTCTTGCTTTATTATTACCATGGAGACAACGTCATATGTAAATGAAATGATGTGCATGACGACGTACGTGAGAGTCATCAATTTAATAGCATATGCGTGGAGGCTTTCGTGACCCTCATGGTCGTAAATAGCATGCCAGGGTGAGGATATGGTTGTCGTTATTGTCGTAGATAACATGCAGGGGCCCCGTGAAGATTCCGGGGTAGAATAGGTCTTCAGCAACCCATGCTTGCCGTAAAAGGCGACTGTGTTTGTCGTAAAAGGCGACTAACGGGATCGGGTCAGGCTCGCTGACTTGGTTGATTGCATGTCATCGATCCCAATTGCGAGGATCGATGCTCATGATATCAATCACTGGATTGTCTGGTCCAGACTTGATTATTTACAGACCGCCGTCATATAGCTGGAATATTGCGGACTACGGTGTTAAACAACAAACCAACCAACCAACCAACCCCATGGTCCCTGGTATGGTGATCTACTTTCAGTTGCTGGCGAACTATAGCCCTTTTAATAAGGTATTGTTGGGTTCAGTAATGTCTTTTTATGGTTTTTATTTATGTCCTTTGTCGAACGGTACTAAATAGTCTAAACTGATGTTTACTTAATGTATAAATTAGTTTAGTCACGATATGGCTGAAATAAAGCCGATGGGACTATAAATCATAACTCTCTCACTCATTATAAAAAGCGAGGGATGTTGTGAGTTTTCAATATTTGTCAGTGAAACGTGTTCCCTTAGTACACAAACACGCGCTTTGGTATTACACAATGTGTTACACAGCTTTATTTTACGGGAGATCTCTTCACAGACGAGTAATAAAATATAGAACGGCGTCACAAACAAGAAACGTAACGCCAATGAAGTAAAAAAACAATAGAACAAACCGCAGCATGTCGTTATTGAAATGCGGTTAAGGCCAAATGGAATCGGTTTCAGGGGTCAATGGCTTTGAAGTTTTATGTTCACAGACAATATGTTCTCCTCTGATTGTTTGGAAAACATTTTGTTTAGATCTGTTTATGTACAAGTTCACTATGAAAAAAGAAAAGTGAATTCAACTAACTTAATTAGTAACAGCGGCCAGAAGGTTAGTAAACAGCGAACTTACTATCCTGTCTGGTAGATGCCATGCCACAGCGGTGGAGACAAGGCGCCAAGACCATTTGACATTGCTCACTCCCCCCTTGGTCAGCTTCATCATTTCGCTATTTTGAGAAAACAAGAAGAAGATTATGAGTCAGAGTATTACCCATATAATGCCTTGTAACGTTCGGGATGTTATTTGTTTCATAACTGACAAAAAATATTTTTATAGGATGTACTCAGTGACGATGGGAGATCAGTTATTTTTGCCAGTGACTTGTTTTATGTTATTCTTTGCATTGTACGTACGTGCAGGTGCTTTCACAGCTTTTCGTTTCAAAGACACGAACAGATAGAAAAGAAATTCATCTTATCATGATTAGGAATACTTTTGCTCATATAAAGCCCATCAACATGGGCAAATAATATTTAGGTGATTAATAAATGTGTGTTTGTCTTATATGAATTGAAAACTTGCCTGCGGACATGCATTTCATAACCCGAGTCGCCACAGAGCGAGGTGCGCGTGCGAAAGCTCGGCGAACTTATTTCAGGTGAATCTCGTATGACCGACTCAAACCTTTAGGGTTCGAGAATTCTTGATGTACTAGGGTTCCTAGAATGTATGTTAGCCATTGTTTAAATAGTTCAGACCACGCGGATTTCTGTGTTTAATCGCTGATGCGCTCGGAGATTTAACTGACCATTTCACGATTAAACATCGGATCCGAGTGATCTAACTCGACACTTGCCACTGCTTTCACCATTATTTTTTATGTAATCTGTTATTTTTTGTGCTTTTGTCGCTAATTGTATTCAGCAGCTGTCAACCTGACCAAGAAACGAGCATTTAATCAAGTGTAGTAAAACTAACAAGCTTAGTTACATACTATTACAGCTATGAGAAGAAGATTAGAACATATTAATTATTTAATAATTAACTTCATGAAGCTGGTAGTTCTTTGAACGAGGGATAGTAATCTTTACTAACTTATTAGTAAATCCTAGAAAGACCACCTACTAATCTAATAAGCAAACATTTACTAACTGCTTACTCAAGTCTACTAATAGATTAGTGTCTGAGTAGTCAGTGCAATTCACTAAGTTGGTAAACTTCGCTATTTCTGTCAGTGTTGATATTAAGGCGACTGTGTGTTTAGAACAATTCAAAATAAGTGTTTCTTTGAAAATAATTCAAATCAGGACAAGCAGTCTGAAGAGTTTTTTGTTAGAATCAATATCAAATGCTGTTTGGAATATAATGATTTGGGGGATGTAGCAAATTACGTAAAGCACGGTAAACTCGCACAAAACACTGTATAACATACGATGCCGGCAATGGCGACTTACCTCAAACTTGTCGACATAAAATACTTCAGTTCTGCCTTATCAAACCCTTTGTTTCCCACTGCATATCACGAAGCTCGTTGCTATTAGACAACGGAGAAGAGTCGTGCGAAAATGATAGGAACGGGTTGAATTCAATAAATAACTCAACGGAACAAAGAAGGAAATATTGATTTTTCCTTCAAAGGTATCTATAAATATATGTAACAATATATACTCACCTTCGGAAGCCTTTTAGGGCCATTAATGTTTTTAGTTCATTCTTGAAATTTTAAGATAATATGTTGAAATGTCAAGTTAATGTAATGTAGGCTTCTGGCTTCTCTTCGTGCGTGCTTGACAAGTGACACACTTGGTAATGTAATTGTATAATCCTTTATACAGGTTGGGCCATTAGTATTTAGTTTTGATAGCCTCAAACGTTTTATCGATGTCTGTATCGCCATGTTAGTGCGACGCTACCATTCGCTGTAATTGTACAGGTACATACAACCTTGGAACTGGTTCATCATCATCATCATCATCACTTACAACGCAGAGTAAGTCATCCATGAGTAGGAACTTTTTGAGTGATGTTCATCTCCCAAACCCTTGGCTAACTGATCTTTTATATCAGTGATGGCCTCGTCCTTTGACTGTCCATCTACCATGTCCAATCCGATACTGCAGGACTTGGGTATATCTGGAACTTCATCCTCCTTGGATTCGCAACTCGCGAAGACTTTTGTCAAGAAATAAGTGAAATCAAAGACGTTAATTTCGGTCGTTGTCTGGGCCATCTAATTCCAGATTCTGTGATGCGTAATGTTAGATTCCTTTTCAATGGTGGTCTAACATGTACCCAAAACGAGTGTCAACTGAGTTTCACACAGCTTATGCGACAGGAAGTGAATCGGCTTCTCGACTTTTTTTATGATGGAGTTGCGCTGGGCAGGCACTGACACAGCTGTCACTTGCATCTGTGTACAATAAAACGCAAAGTCATTATTGAGGGGTCACACTCATAATAAGAGATTAAACGAGAGTGTAGTTTAGTTGCTTCTAGAATGAACCATTTTATTGCCACATGGACTGTTACTTGTCAGGTATTGCACGTGCATTGGCTAAACCAATGGTTGCGTTCAGGCGTGTGGTTTGGGTAGCTTTTTACATCACCTTCAATCGTGCACTTTCATTGTTTTTAACAAACATTTTTTTCCGGTTTTATAAAAAAACAGGTATGAACAACATGTTCTTCAACCATTACTCATTTTGTCAACATACTCAGACCTATTGACGCTTGTTGGCATATGTTCATGTGTGACAGGCTACATTCCTAGGCGCTCCTTCAATAATGAAGTGGGGCGGTCGGGTAGCCTAGTGGTTAAAGCGTTCGCTCGTCACGCCGAAAACCCGGGTTCGATTCCCGACATGGGTACAATGTGTGAAGCCCATTTCTGGTGTCCCCCTCCGTGAAATTGCTGGAATATTGCTAATATCGGCGTAAAACCATCTCACTCACTCACTCACTCACTCACTCAATAACGAAGTATATGTGGCTGATTTGGGTCTAGGTATGTCAGCAAGGGTATGACAGTGGGACTTCCTTTCAGGAACGTGAAAGCTTGCTGGCATTCTTCAGTCCAGAAAAACCTTGAGTATTTCTTTGTTAACCGCACAAGCGGTTCCACGATCATAGAGAGGTGTTGTGAGGTGTAATGAGGTTATATAGCGACGTGCATGCACGTACGTGTGTGTGTGTGTGTGTGTGGCTGCGTGTACTAGTCCGTACTGGTGCCGATTTTATAGTGCTAGCCCACTGAGATACCATGCCGCAGTTTAACATGAATACCCCAAGCAGACACAGTAATACTGACTCCGAGTCGACCAGTCCTTGTTTTAGCCCCTTTAGACCACCAGAGGCAGTCCGATCTTAGAGAACATGGGCCATTAATCTACAGTAGTAACTGCACATACCAATGAAACGTCTTTCATCTACCCCCCACAGAGGCGGCGAGATGGAACGGGTTGCCTTGTTCAAAGTCCACGCAAAATGTCTTATCTGCACCATTTGTATCCATTGTTGGCGATGTGTACAAGCATGACCGGGACATTCCTGTGTTTGTTCATCTCTTTGACAGGGTTGCTTATGAGAATATCAGGTTCGCTGTTCAAATAATACTTGCCTAAAGCTATCATTTGATACACCCTGTCAACCTCAAATCTTTGTCTATTCTTACATGACCGCCTCCGTGGTCTAGTGGTAGAGCGTCCGCCCGGAGAGCGGAAGGTCCGGGGTTCGATCCCCGACCGCGTCATACCAAAAGACGTTAAAAGATGGTACTTGTTGTTACCCTGTCTGGCGCTCGGCATTGAGGGGCTAAAACAAGGACTGGTCGGCTCGGAGTCAGTATACTGTGTCTAAGTGGGGCATTCATGTTAAACTGCGGCATGGTATCCCAGTGGGGTAGCACTATAAATCGGCATCAGTCCGGACTAGTACAAGCAGCCACACAAACACACACACGTACATGCACGTCGCTATATAAGTGCAATAATCTTGGACGCGACGTTAAACCCCATTTCACCTCACCTCACCTATTCTTACCTGTTGGGGGGCATGGGTGGCCCAGTCGTCTAAGGCGCCGCGTTTCGCTGTGCAGAGTTGCGTCCCTTAAGCACGCCAGAAACCTACTATTGTGGGTTCGAATCCCGGTTCGCCCCGATTATGTTTCTAGGTTTGTCAGCACCATACCCGTGCTCGTGGGTTTCACCGAAGTGGTAAACGTCTGAGACCTGCATCACTTCGGGCTTTCCTCCCACATCAAGCTGACACGCCGCGATATGACTGGAATACTGTTAAAAGCGGCGTTAAACCAAACTCACTCACTCACTCACTCACTTACCTGTTGCTCTGAGTACATTTTCGTTTTGTGGCCTAATTGTGATGTCAGCAGCCAACCTTACCAAACCTTAATGAACAGCCTGGATATTTTGATCATTTGTTGCTGAGATAACCGCACCAGTTAGTTTGGGTGGATTCCCCCTCATTACCTTTTCTTCGGGTAACCAGGCCAACCCATCTATAAAGATAAATCCTACCAGTTGCCTTTCTACCACCATGCCATTTCCTTCTCTCCCATGCCAGCATGCACTTTTTCATAAAACAAATAGCGATCATTCTGCATACATTTGAACACTCTCCAACGTTAGAGACCTTAGCAACATTAATGCATGCTGTGGGTCTGTGATTTCTGTGAATCTTCAAGTCAGTCCTACTTTTACTCCTCCAATGTAACTTGATCATGCTCATTCATGTAACTCTGGATACAATCACTTATGTCCCTGAGCTACTTTGATAGCTATAAGTCTCTTTTGGTTGGGACTGGCTTTCGTAAGAATAGCATATGTCTCAATGCTTGTTACCCACTACTTGTATGTTTTGGGATCCCCCTAAAAAGTCTGGACTATGTTTGAGATTGCTTGTGCCCCTAATGCCATAGACAGATTATTCATATTGTCCCGTAATTAGGTTGGGTAATCCTTGTAAAGGTATGCCAGATCCTGGTTAGCCTTTTTGAGTGGAGTACTAATCACCCTTACTTACTCGCCCTTATCATGTTGGCTTGGGAGGTGGGACAGCCTTGTGGTTAAAGTGTTCGCTCATCGCACCAAAGGCCGGGGTAGATTCCCCACATGAGCGCATTGTGTGAAACCTATTTCTGGTGTCCCCCAGAAATTCTGGAATATTGCTTTAAGTGGCGTAAAACCCTACTGACCCAGTATGTGCTGGCCAGAGTCCACCAGTCCGCACAATATTTCCACTTCCATGTCCTATTGTGATGGAGGACCCTGGTCTCGGGAAGAGGACAACACAAAGCACAAGGTGAGTTCATAATGTTTTAACCTGCTGTTGAGATACAGGAGACCAGTTGCCGCCAATGTTAGATCGAGTCTCTGATCCCGTCCTCCTTGCAGTCTTTACGTCTGTCCTTTCTACCTTAGCCGTGAGCTTGAACTTTCGGGAGTAACAGCGGCTAACTATCAGCTATCAATTTCTGGACATGATTTACTGGACTTGCTTATCTTGGATTTCGGCGAATTTATTTAGACCACATGCGGAGGCTAAGGGCTATTGTGTAACACTGGTTGCATGACACATCGCACATCCTGCCCACTCCACGCCGAACAATTGACAGTGAACTCAGGGATGTGAGCAGGTTTTCCCGAAAAAAAGGAAAAGTCTAGGGGGGATGTGGGGGCATGCCCCCCAGAAATAGTTTAAACATTTGATTGCATTTTAAGCAATTTCGTGCATGGACAACATTCACACCAAGAAATGTAATAAGTCAATGGCAAAAGTCAATAAGTCAAATAAACAAGATGGCAGATGCAGTAAAATTTCGAAGTTAAATCAGTACTTTTAAAAAATCGGGCATAGCTTCAGCACACCTGGCTACCCGCCAGGTCTGGGAGCAATACTGCCATAAACTTCAACCCCCATCCCCCAGACACAAGGACAACTGTCACAAGCGTGTAATGTCTGACCCTTTCCCCATGTTGAAGCATATTGAAAAAAACTTACCTTGTACTTACTTACCTTTTGTTGAAAAAAACAAAACTCCATTTCAAACATAAGACATTAATACAACATATATTCCCATGTTATGGGTTTTGGGACGTTGAAGAAACATTCATAGTTTTCTCGCTAATCACATGAACAACTGTAAAACATCTCATTCACTTACAGGCTAAAAGACAACTTTATCTTAAAAACAAGCCATCATCTGACTCTTGAGTATTTACAATTTCTGTGTGACGCCACACCCCACGTTGTAGTGCAAGTATTCGGGATAGAAAACGTATGATGTCCGAAAACCTATGCTGCTGAAAGCTCTGATCGAAAACAGGACAATCCGCTACGGTTGTCCGGTTTTCGATCATATTTTTCGGAGTGTTTTTTTTTTAATCTTTGATTATATTTTTACGTGGAAGATGATTTTTTCCGAGGACTACTGTTTTAAAAAACGCGATTTTCCGCGTTTCCGAGGAGATTTCACATCACAATTATTGTAAAGCCATCCTTTCAATCTATGACGGCGTCTGTGATTCAAAGAGTGTGAACCAGATTTTCCCGTTATTGCCATCACGAGTGTCGATCCACACAATCATGGGATCATGGTAAAACGTTAAATCGATATAACGCCTTGGTTTTAAAGTTGCGTCCAGGGATTTATCAAGACCTGGTCATAGGCTGATATTCGGCCTCAAGCCGAATAAAAATCCCTAATTTGGAACTAAACATTTCCCAATTCATGTTACAAAGTATTAACATGCATAACTGATAACTAATTTTATGGCTTTGTAGAAGTAACCTGTATTCACTAATAGCAAGACCAACAAATGAGAACAGGTTTTAATGCTTAGTTTTATCTTATTGCATTGAATGCAGTCTCTATATACCTCTGAATTTAAGAAAACGTGAACTTTTAGAAATCCCTTTTTTGAACGACATAACTATTTTTCACAGTTTGCCTGCCATGGGTACTTAGTTAAGAATCCTAGACAAATCCCAGTATGCCACAATCACTTCTGACGTGTCCCGTCATCGACACTGTCCTGGCAAGAGTTAAGTGTTATATACTCGGAAACAGCAACCTCAACATTGGCTACTTGACTGATAATAGATTTCCGGGGACAAAGTACAAGAGGAGATCCGGTACGAAGTCGGTTGCATGTTTCATCTCTCCACCGTATACATGTATTGCCTTTAAATATAGCAAAATGATTCATCTTAACGGGAGTCAAACTGTAGCTTCAATCACGTGAAATCGAGCCCAGAAATCCATCTTTGTATCAACATCATCAGATGAATTTCTATTCTCTTGAAATGTCATCCTTTCGAACCAGAATGATCATGAGCCATGATAAAAGAAATACAATTCAGCAACCACGCTTCCCACCCACCATGGAGTGTCAACAAGGACAGTGTTAAACTAGATTGGTTATCCAAGACGCAAACTAGATACAGCAGTGTTATACTTCAGCTAATACGACAGTTACGTTTGTATATAACAAAAATGCCATGCTGATACGGTCCATGACACAACATTTGATATATTCAGAAAAAATGGGTCAACATCACCAGATTGGCCCATGACCCTCCACCTTCTGGCATGGGTGAGTGAATTGAGTGAGTTGGGTTTAACGCCGCTTCTAACAGTATTCCAGTTATATCACGGCTTGTCAGCTTGATGTGGGAGGAAAGCCCGAAGTGATGCAGGTCTCAGACGTTTACCACTTCGGTGAAACCCACGAGCACGGGTATGTTGCTGACAAACCTAGAAACATTATCTGGGCGAACCGGGATTCGAACCCACAATCATAGGTTTCTGGCGTGTCCAAGGGACGCAACTCCGCACAGCGAATCGCGGCGCCTTAGACGACTGGGCCACCCGTGCCCCCTCTGGCATGGGAAATGAGTGAATTCAAACACGTTATTCATGGCCAAGACAAAACAATACGCTTGTAGAATTTAAATATGTTCAAAAATAATTTTATGCACAGGGTGTGACCAGCAGACTGATAAGGCCAGTCCTATCACCCGCCTCGGTGAAGAGAACTTGTGTGTGAGTGCAAAGAAACATATTGTTTATGAGAAGAAAGACGATGATATATCACCATAACCATGTGACATTGTTGTCAATCTGTCTACAACAGTTTCAGCTGGGGTAACGCATCGTTATCCAAAGCAGCTAAGATTCAGTGTCGATCACATTGCAAAGGTTTTTATTATAATGATCTGTTCACATATTGACTCCTGTCAATTAAAACCGTGGTTCGTTATATACGTAATAGTTTTGTTCTAAAAGTACATTTTTAACTTGGTTTGCAAAGTCCATTACTGTTCAAACAATAATGTATGTTCTTGTCCAAATTCGTCGGAGCAGGTGTCCCAATGCGCCTTGCTTGGTAGTGGACAAAAAAACAATTTAATAGAGAATATCTAACATTGTCTTCTGTTTGTTTCCATACTCCTTTGTTCAAATACTTGTTTTCAAATGCTCAAATAATATCGCGTCTGGAGCAGACAATCCAGTGATTGACATCATGATCATCGATCCACGCAAATAGGATACGATGACATGCATCAACCAAGTCAGCGAGTCTGACCACCCGATCCCGTTAGTCCTCTTACAAGCACAGTCGCCTTTTACGGCAAGAATGGGTTGCTGAATACATATTCTACACCGGACCTTAGACACCATCGGGGCTTCAAGAGTCAAATATGAGTTCACAAATGAGTCCAGGTGGCATCACAACTCATGGAAGAACACAACTCATCATTGTTAATGGCAATTTGAATGGCGTACGCTACCATGTTCTACCCTTTATGCAAATGCAGACACGTAACGCCACGTTACAGCAAGATAATGCCCACGTGCAACGTGTTTAATAAGAGATTTTTTAGGTAGCAAAACAGTGCTATACTGTCTGTTTCTGCAGACCTCTCCCCCATAGAACATGTATTGGGTGAGATAGAATGAGGCCTAAGGCAGGACCGAACCAGCTGGTAATGCCAGCTCAGTTGGGCCAATCTTTGATTGACACTTGGAACATCTCTCGGGTTGTTTTCAGTCATCAGGTGACATTATTACTGGTGTTGTGATACCACCCTCTTCCAGGTCGTCACTCGATCTCCTGTTACCAGGTATTGGTATTTGTCAATGGAATTGTTATGATAAACCATTGATCAGTGAGTGAGTGAGTGAGTGAGTGAGTGAGTGAGTGAGTGAGTGAGTTGTTATACCACCCTCTTCCAGGTCGTCACTCGATCTCCTGTTACCAGGTATTGGTATTTGTCAATGGAATTGTTATGATAAACCATTGATCAGTGAGTGAGTGAGTGAGTGAGTGAGTGAGTGAGTGAGTGAGTGAGTTGTTATACCACCCTCTTCCAGGTCGTCACTCGATCTCCTGTTACCAGGTATTGGTATTTGTCAATGGAATTGTTATGATAAACCAGTGAGTGAGTGAGTGAGTGTGAGTGAGTGAGTGAGTGAGTGAGTGAGTGAGTGAGTGAGTGAGTGAGTGAGTGAGTGAGTGAGTGAGTGAGTGAGTGAGTGAGTGAGTGAGTGAGTGAGTGAGTGAGTGAGTGAGTGAGTGAGTGAGTTGTTATACCACCCTCTTCCAGGTCGTCACTCGATCTCCTGTTACCAGGTATTGGTATTTGTCAATGGAATTGTTATGATAAACCATTGATCAGTGAGTGAGTGAGTGGGTGGGTGGGTGGGTGGGTGAGTGAGTGAGTGAGTGAGTGAGTGAGTGAGTGAGTGAGTGAGTGAGTGAGTGAGTGAGTGAGTGAGTGAGTGAGTGAGTGAGTGAGTGAGTGAGTGAGTGAGTGAGTGAGTGAGTGAGTGAGTGAGTGAGTGAGTGAGTGAGTGAGTGAGTGAGTGAGTGAGTGAGTGAGTGAGTGAGTGAGTGAGTGAGTGAGTGAGTGAGTGAGTGAGTGAGTGAGTGAGTGAGTGAGTGAGTGAGTGAGTGAGTGAGTGAGTGAGTGAGTGAGTGAGTGAGTGAGTGAGTGAGTGAGTGAGTGAGTGAGTGAGTGAGTGAGTGAGTGCGTGCGTGCGTGCGTGCGTGCGTGCGTGCGTGCGTGCGTGAGTTGAGTTGAGTTTAACGCCGCTTTTTTCCAGTGATATCACAGCACCATTGATTAGACAAATGACCAACTATTATGTTGTTGTTTACAATAACATAACATGGACACCAGACCCTGCAGATCCGGGGAAGAATAGGTCTTCTGCAACCCGTGCTTGCCGTAAAAGGCGACTATGCTTGTCGTAAGAGGCGACTAACGTTATCGGGTGGTCAGACTCGCTGACTTGGTTGATGCATGTCATCGATGCCAATTGTGTGGATCGATGCTCATGAGGTCAATCACTGGATTATCTGGTCCAGACTCGATTACTTACAGACCGCCGTCATATAGCTGGAATATTGCTGAGTGCGGCGATAAACAACAAACAAACAAACAAACAAACAAACATGTACACCTCTTTACATGAAGCACAGTTACTTCTTTCCGTTAGTGTACGTAAACAGTTGTCCACAGAATCATCAGCTTCTGTTCAATCCATTCACCTTACCCGTTGGGTCTTAATTTCCCTTTTCATTCTATCCTTCTAACTTATTATCTATTATCAATAACACAGTCCCACAAGAAGCCTCTTCCCAAGCATAATATCAATTACTTACAGGCCTACTGGAATATTACTGATTGCAGCCAAAGCAACCAACAACACACTGGGTAATGATTTGTAGTTCTCCACGATCGATGCCAGGATAACCAACAAACCGCAGAAGAGCATGGTTGTTGCACAACATTAAAGTTTTGCCACATTGATTTACACTGCCATCTCTGTTTGATCAGGCCAAGAAAAGAACACTTAAAGAAAACAACTGCAGGTTTAATAATTATTTCAAGGCACTTCATTACATGGTATCATTAAAATATGACAATAAAGCAAACATTTGTGTACACTATTGTAAGAATACATGACAAATGGCAATGATGACAGTAAAAGGAATGCATAATGCAAACATACAGAAAAGATATCAAAGGTTTACATCGTATATTCAGAAAAGCTGATATGTATAAAGGTAACTTGTTTTGGTAAGACACTTCAACATCTTTCTTTCAGTTGTACAAATGATTATTACAGACAGAATATTTGTTTCTGGGTTTTCTCCAATACATTCAATTTTTTTATCCACATCTTATAATACTTCAGGACATCACTTAAATATATCCCAGACTTTCCCAGACTTTCTAAAAGGTGAAATGGCGTTTAACGTCATGTCCAAGATTATTGCACTTATATATTGACGAACATGCATGTGTGTGTGGCTGCTTGTACTAGTCCGGATCAATGCCGATTTTATAGTGCTAGTCCACAGGTTAAATGAATACCCCACTCAGACACAGTATACTGACTGCCAGCCGACCACTCCTTGTTTTAGCCCCTTAATGCTGAGCACCAGGCAGGGTAACAACAAATACCACATTTTAACATCTCTTGCTATGACGTGGTCAGGGATCAAACCCCAGACCTTCCACTCACCGGGCAGATCCTCTACAACTGGACCAGGGAGGCGTTCTAAATGTAGATATATATATATATATAAAAATGCAATACTATCTAATTACATACACTGACTCACAATGGCATGTCTATGTCAACTAAATTCACTCTCAGAAAAACAATATAATTTTATTCTCCTTTCATTTTCGATGGCAAATTGTTATCTTAATGAAGCTGATTCCAGCCAAAGGTATCCAGATGGTATTGAGGATGTCAACAATAACAAACTGGCAATATTCTATGAAGTTTATCATACCAAATATCTACCAAAATGAAACATCTAGACTAACATCTAGTCTCTGAAATGAACATATCGTACATAAAAAAACAGTTGTTCAGTTATCTTAATAAAAATATAATAAAAAGGAGCCCAGTGACTCTCTTCATTTCCTGATACTGCAGGATCTAGACTTGCCAAACATTATAGACTTGCATGAGCTGTATTTGATATATATTTGTATCAGGGTCTGTAAGACAGACTATGAAACATCTTAAACACTTTTTCTTATTACGTTTTGCTCATAAGGTATCATTATGCTGCAAAGACGTAACCAGAAATTTGCGTTAACAAAGTGTGTCAGAATATGAATAAAGCATATTAAAACAGCTATGTATAAAATATTAATAACGAATTGTGTATTGTCACAAAAAAATGGTGTAATGTCATGGAATAAGTAGTTCCCATATCAACATCTCAACAGCATATATGCTACTCAACATTTGATAAGGAATAGCAAGATATTCAATACTGTTATAAAACTGGATGTGTTTCAGTGTATTTTATATTTTTATAACTTAAGGATGTACTTTATAATGTCTGTTTTTATGTCTGTTTTAAAAGTATTTAACTTTTCCTAAGATGTGTATTTCTAAAACCAATGCTATTCAATCTAACTGTCCAATAACAAAGAGTGAGTGAGTTGGGTTTAACGCCGCTTTTAACACTATTCCAGTTATATCGCGGCGTGTCAGCTTAATGTGGGAGGAAAGCCCGAAGTGATGCACGTCTCAGAAGTTTACCACGGTGAAACCCACGAGTACGGAAATGGTGCTAACAAACCTAGAAACAAAATCGGGGCGAACCGGGATTCGAACCCACAATCATTGGTTTCTGGCGTGCCCAAGGGATGCAACTCTGCACAGCAAATCGCGGCGCCTTAGACGACTGGGCCACCCGTGCCCCCCAATAATAAAGAAGCATGGGGATTAGTGTGCATTTTTTTAATTTTTTTTGTATAAGCCCCACCAAATTCACACTTTACCATAGAGGCATACAGAGCAAACACTGACTGTTTCATGCATAAAAGTATCAACAATTGTATTTAAGTTTTCAAAATATTTTAACAACATATGGCCATAACATTCATCTGTAACAAAACATCACAGTTTCTCTTTTAGTTCACACATTTAGTATTTCCCTCAATTGCAGGACATTCCATTGATGACATCCCATTGATGACATCCCATTGATGACATCCCATTGATGACATCCTGTAACAAGGTTACAACATAGTGATGTCATAGTTGAAAGGCCGTTTCAGCATACTCTCGTTCACCTCCATGGCAATTCGTGACCTGTCCTAATATGGACTTAATCCCCTTTTCGTATGGTATATTACGTCAGTTATTCTTCGTTTTGGTTTTTGGCTTCATCGCTTCATACATACTGGTGAGGTGAGGTGGGGTTTAACATCATGTTCAAGATCATTGTACCGGTACTTATATAGTGATGTGCATGCCTGTGTGTGTGGCTGCTTGTACTAGTCGGGACTAATGCCAATTATATAGTGCTAGCCTACTGAGATACCTTCTGAATACTCCATACAGTACACTGACTCCAAGCCAACCAGTCCTTGTTTTAGCCCCTTAAGCACCAGTCAGGGTAACAACAAGTACCATCTTTTAACGTTGCTTGGTGTGACGCAGCCGGGGATTGAACCCCCGAACTTCGGCTCTCCAGGCGGACACTCAAACCACGGCTCATACCATCTTCCCGAGGCAAGTGAGTTAACTCACTGTAAAAGTCCAGTTTCCACCCTTGCCAAACTAGGCTGGTATTATGGAGTTACATTTTGGCTGGACTAACGAGTCTATGCATAGTCCAATCAAAATCGCGCACCAAAATCGAAATCTGGTTCGTAAAGTGTCATGCATAGTTCGGTCGACTGCAGGATGTGCAAAGCATGTGCACCGCTAACACGTTGTCGACAAATATTTTCTATATCTTTTCATGTTTTTGATCACGGTGCTCACGTGATTTGATGCACTTCGCGATGTAAGACTCGTTTGATCACAATATAGATCTTGATTATCAATCAGATCGTCTTGACTGGGCGCCACCGTTTTGTTTGAAGCAAATGCTAGTGATACGAGAGGTTGAATCTGATTGGTCAATAGGAGAGGCATAGAAAGGACATTACTCATAATAGCCACTGGTGGCGCTACGATCGAGCCCAGGAATTCCAGCCTAGTTCGGCAAGGGTGGAAACTGGACTTTTAAAGTCAGCTAACTCTCTTGCCTCAGGAAGATGGTCTCATACATACTGGAGATAGATTGACTAATATTATGTCATTACAGGACACAGATATGTAATAGTTTGAGACACGCAGTGAATACATAACCATACAAGCAGCCTTGACCTGAGGCTGAACAGGCTTAAGTCCCTTAGACGTATTGACTACTATTGGCATGACAATCTCTCCAAGCAATCTGTCACATTCAGTCCCCAGCTAACACTCAGTATATCCCTATCGTAAGTTGAGAAGTATATATATCGTTGGATCATTGGTTTTCGGACATCCTACGTTTTCGGACGGCAATGTTTAAAGTGACTAGCGATACAACAGGACTTCTAGCATCACACAGACATTGTAATTACTCAGATGATTGCCTGTTTTTTAGAGAAAGCTGCCTTTAAAAAGTGAATGTCATGTTTTAGAGTTGTTCATATGATTCTTAAAAAACACATAACATTGGGATATATATACATAAAAGGTTATAAACATCTGCACAGTACTTTCACTATGTAACTGGGATGACATATTAAATATCTCAAGACTTCTGACTTCATTAACCTCAAATTAATCATTTGCAGTCACAAGTAGAAAATTCACAATAAATTAGGCCGTTTTTGTTTGTTTGTTTGTTTGTTGTTTACACTGCATTCAGCAACATTCCAGCTATATGATGCAGTCGAGCAAATAATCAAGTCTGAACCAGCCAATCCAGTGATTGATATCATGAGCATCAATCCATGCAATTGGGATACGATGACATGCATCAACTAAATCAGCGAGCCTGACCACCCCATTCCGTTAGTCGCCTTTTACATCAAGCATAGTCACCTATGGCAGGCATGGGTTTCTGAAGACCAATTCTACCCTGGATCTTCACGGGTCACCAACAGAGCACATCTAACAAGTGTACTTCCTTGTTTTCCTAACACCACTTTCTGACAATGATGCAGTGGCATTACACACAAGTGTGGCATAATGGTGCTTACAACAATCTTCAAGTTATACCACCGCACGTCCCCTTAATGTGGGAGGATGGCCGATGCGACATGGCCGGAAACAACTATCACTTTGGTGAAACAAACACTAGTGTAGAACTCACAGGCCAAGGGCAGATACAGCATTTTTAAAACAGAGGGGTCCAAAATATCAATATCCTCTCTCGGTCAATTTTACTGCCTTCAACATACTACCAAATTTGGTTTTCACAAGGGGATTCTCCTCTGCAGACCAAGGATCATGAGCAAGGAAATCTGACATTTCCCTCCTACAATCAGCGATTGTCACCAATGGATGCAAGCCACTTCGCCCCCTTTGGCTTTAGGTCAGTAGAGGTCATCCAGTGATGACAGAAATCACCATTCATTTTGGCATCATTAACAACACTCATAGTACCAATATTACAATAAAATATACAATAATTAAACAGTTTCATACAATTGTTCGATGTCGGAAATACCTAATCTGGGTATGACAATAAATCGAGATACAAAAATAAAATTCCTCCACTAAAACTTGGATAACAAGTATAATAATTATAAAACATATGAATATAATATTTACAAAAATACTCACACCATGGCATCACTGAGTTCATTCTTAGAGTGTGAAAAAAAACAGTCAATAACTCTGACGCCAAGTGATTTCAATTTTCCTTCAGTGATGGAGCTGGAGAATCGACAGTCGATGTTGTTATTGCAAGTCCTGATTTGTCACGATTCAGCAGTATGAAATTTCCTGCGGCAGTCACCCATGAGTGAGTGAGTGAGTGAGTTGGGTTTAACGCCACTTTTAACATTATTCCAGTTATATCACGGCGTGTCAGCTTAATGTGGGAGGAAAGCCCGAAGTGATGCAGGTCTCTGACGTTTACCACTTCGGTGAAACCCACGAGCACGGGTATGGCGCTGACAAGCCTAGACACACAATCGGGGCGAACCGGGATTCTAACCCACAATCATAGGTTTCTGGCGTGCCAAAGGGACACAACTCTGCACAGCGAATCGCGGCACCTTAGACGACTGGGACACCCATGCCCCGGTCACCCATGACATAACAAGCTCAGGCATGTGGACACTGAGTGAAGGATGGATATACAGTGGCAAGCACTGGACAATATAAGGGAAAATGATTGGCTCCGTCATGTACGAGATGTTCATATATTGACAACCATATTGATCAATGCGTGTAAATGGTGTGATGGGAATTACAACTAAACTTGCAAGCAACTATTTTTTATATTAATATTTACATTTATGTTAAGGCTTTGACCCAGTGTGTAATCTCCTTTTGCTCCTGTCAAGACTTCACCTCACAGAAAAACAACAGAGTTTTTGAGTGTGCGTTATACACAGATAACACTGTTTCACAAAACGTGTACCCCTCTATATATTATAACCTTAATAATTATTTGCTAGTCATAAAGACTGGTTGGACCAGTAGACAAATAAAACATAACCAAAGTAAAATTACTTCAATTACTGAAAAAAATATGTATCTTTTGATGCAAACTATTAAAGTGAACTCAGTTTGCGAACGATGAAAAATATATCTTCTCACTGATGCAAGAAGTCAGTAACTTTGAGATGTGAGTGTTTTAGATGACATTCTATAACCAGAGGGACAATTGTAATGTTGTAATCTTGACCAAAACCTTTTTAAAGCAGGGACCCATACTGGAAAGGTATATACCAAGTTTAATGATAATCACACTCACTTTTTTAAAACATGCATGAAAGACAGTTTATTCAATCTCATGACCTTGACCTTGTCAATTGACATTTTCATGTCATATACCACAAGAATTCCCCAGGGTCCATTAGCAGAAGTCCATGGAAGAATAATCTCTTATGTCAGTAATATTCCATAGTAGTCATGGGATGATAAATAAAATTTTAATAAAATGACTTAAAATATGAGACTAATGTCGAATGAGTATTATTTTATGCCTCTCAAAGCAATATCTTAGCAAGATCACGGAGCCCCCGGAAGAGGATGCCAGAAAGGGCTTCACACATTGTACTGTGTGTGTGTGGACCAGCAACCAAGGCGCCGTTGTACAAAACAACCTTACTTCTACGACTGTCGTAAGTCTATGTTAAGGTATGGGCGTTACGATATCACCTTAGCGCTAAGATCGCTTTGTACAATGGCACCCTGGTCTTCAGCATGCTCCCCCACCTCCCCACCTAAAGACACCAAGCTACAAATGTACTTAAGTGCTGCCGACAAATCCAGAAAATAATCTTTGAGGAGAGAACACATTTTTGTAACAGTTTGAGTTTTGAGACATTTATCAGGATTATGTGAGTATTCAGTGTGAGTGATTTAACTATACACTAGGGCTGGGAGGGGTAATGCGGGTACCTGGGTCGGGTGGGTAATGGGCAGGACCCGGGTACCCACAGGACTACCCTGACACATGGTTAGTCACATGATGTATTGATTAATGACACAAGTTATCTCGAACTCGCCCATTGTACCATGACGTCATACGAGCATTCCATAGCATACCCGTAGCATTCCAGAGTGATGTCATGTCTGTCTTACAAATGTGAGACTCTACATCGTGCTTCAGGAAAGGAATGATATCTTTTGCATTTTACAATGTCAATAAACATGTATGAACACACAATGCCATTTCGAAAGTGCTCAAATGTAACAAATGTTATATTTGGAATAAAACTTTCTCAGGAAAGTACAGTTTCTCGTACACTTTTGGGTTGAGTCCCGTTCGGAATAAGGCACCTAATCGCCAGCACACAAAGTCTAGATCACGTACTTTGTGTACCCCTCTGTCAAGAACCCCTCTTTGTTATCCCAAATATAATATCCTGACCATCGGTCACATATTAAGGAGATAAACATGCAGAGCTACAGATAAGTATTTTTGCGTAAAGGTATTTCCGTAAAATATCCCCCCCAAAATATTCAAAACCCAATTACTTTCAATTCACTTGAGTACAGAAACGCATGCATTAAATGAAAAACTCACATGTATCAA
This sequence comes from Haliotis rufescens, assembly GCF_023055435.1. Lineage (NCBI taxonomy): Eukaryota > Metazoa > Mollusca > Gastropoda > Lepetellida > Haliotidae > Haliotis > Haliotis rufescens. The sequence continues at coordinate 38,879,046 of NW_025963780.1, read as the reverse complement.
AACAGCACACTTAAATACCCAGTGAAGCTTTTTCAGCATGCATACAATGGAGCTAATTTATGAAACACAATTACAAGCTAATTTACTTTCCGAGTCAAACCTTTAGTTAGAACCCTTACACACATCTAAAACATTATTTATTTATTTTTTAAATCTCAAAATGTTTACACATTTTGGGAAAAACCCAATAGAGTGATGAATAGATGAGTGAAAAAATATTGGTTCCCCATTGAAAAATGTAATAACCCAATAAAAAACCTTTGAGTAAAACCTCAATTGCTCAAAAACTTATCTGTAGCTCTGAACATGTGTCTTCAGATTTGTGGGTGTGTTTGAGAAATAACGCCGGTGGTTTCCAGTAAAAGTTCCGGGCATCAAACACTTAAAACTCATGTTCCTTAATATGTGACTGATGGTCAGCAACATACTGTTCAAGGCACAATGAACTTAATTGTTTTACTCCCATAAATATATAGAGACCAAATAAAGTATATTCCTATAAAAATATGTTTGATATCACAAATATGGTTATTCTGACAAGCTCTTATATGATAATGGTTGCATGGACCCGTTTGGGGAAACGGCTGCAGGGGTCATCTCGGTTTGCTGATCACCGTCAGCGCTGTTTTGCTGTAAGAGACTTCTGCTGCGCGGGATGATGGTGTGGCCACAGATCTAGTGACATAAAATGGCAAAATGAACATGACTTCATTCCGCCTGATCTGATAATATGTGAACTTTCTATTTAATAAACAACTTGACATGGTGTACCAGATGATACCGTGGGAGAGGGCAATAACTAGAGGTTATCATATGGCAGTTTTCTTATTATAGCCCATATCAGCCCGAGACCCCAATATCAGCCCGAGATCTCCATATCAACCCGGAACCCCCATATCATCCCGAGTCCCCCATATCAGCCCGAGACCCCCATATCAACCAGAGACCCCCATATCAAGCCAAAGTCCCCACATCAACCCGAGACCCCCATATTAATCTGAGACCTCCATATCAACCCAAGACCCTCATATCAACCCCAGACCCCCATATCAGCTACAGACCCCAATATCAACCTGAGACCTCCATATCAACCTGAGACCCCCATATCAGCACCAGGCCCCAATATCAACCTGAGACCTCAATATCAACCTGAGACCACTTTTCAGCCCCAGACCCCAATATCAACCCCAGACCCCCATATCAACCCCAGACCCCCACATCAACCCCAGACCCCCATATCAACCCCAGACCCCCATATCAACCCCAGACGCCCACATCAACCCCAGACCCCCATATCAACCCCAGACGCCCACATCAACCCCAGACCCCCATATCAACCCCAGACCCCTACATCAACCCCAGACGCCCACATCAACCCCAGACCCCCATATCAACCCCAGACCCCCATATCAACCCCAGACCTCCATATCAACCTGAGACCCCCATATCAACCCCAGATCCCCACATCAACCCCAGACCCCAAAATCAACCCCAGACCCCCACATCAACCCCAGACCCCCACATCAACCCCTGACCCCCATATCAACCTGAGACCCCTTTTCAGCCCAAGACCCCCGTATCAACCCAAGGTCCTCACATCAACCCAAGGTCCCCACATCAGCCCCAGACCCCCATATCAACCGCAACCCCCATATCAACCCCAGACCCCCATATCAACCCCAGACCCCTACATCAACCCCAGACTCCCACATCAACCCCAGACCCCCACATCAACCCCAGACCCCCACATCAACCCCAGACCCCCACATCAACCCCAGACCCCCACATCAACCCCAGACCCCCATATAACCCCCATATCAACCCGAGTCCCCCATATTAGCCCGAGGCTGAAAATATTACGAATCTTACCACAATTTTCTTAAGAAATTCTGCTCCCATCATTGCCAGGCAGTGTAGAGACTGAAACATGCAACCAGACAGTTGTAACTACAGATGAAATAACGCGAAACTGATATTGATACACGATTCAAGAACCATGATGATACAATGCACATAACTTAACTTTCTTAGCAAAAGAATAACCCGATTGGAACAGGAATAAATGTGAGCTGTAAAGGCCACCTGTGTCCTACAAATCAGCTGTTTGGGATCACATTGGTTTCCATGACTTTGTAATGGACTCAGTCAACAAGGAACAAACTGTTCATTTCTTTGGGTTGTTTTTCAAGCATATCGAGATATGCAACATATCGTGACCAGTGAATGGAGATACATATTGTATCATGGCCTTCTGTATCGTTGTACCGTTGGACGGTGGGGTATCCTGGTGGGGTAGCCTAGTGGTCAAAGTGTTCACTTGTAACACTGAAGACCCAGGTTCGATTCCTCACATGTGCAGACCCTTCAATGTGTAAAGCCCATTTCTGGTCCCTTGTGATATTGCTGGAATATTGCTAAAAGCCGCGTAAAACAATAGTCACTCAGTCATGTTGCATGGTAGGCACTGTTGGAAGTGTATTTATCACGTTTAGAAAGTATTTACAGAACCTGTTTCAAAAGATGAGAAAGAAGCGACCAGTCACATCTGTCTAATTATTGACCGGTCGTCATTTCATCCCTAAATTTATCTTTAAAAAATAATGTATTGACCCTGTCAAATCCATGTAATCCGACATGGTTGGTTGCATATGATTATGTCGGATTAATGAGTATGTCGGATAAAAGAAATTAAGTAGTATGAATGCTTGTGGTCGAAAATCGGACAACAACCCAATAGATAACGATACAAACACGTAATAAAAAAAGGGAAAATGAAATATTCATATTGTTGTGTTAGATTGTTGGCAGAATGTTTTCTAATCATGCAACCTCTAAAGCTTAACACAAAACTACTGTTACGGGCTGTATGACCGATTCAAAATACTTTGTCTGGAATGAAAGTCGCCAGTTTGAAACTAGTTGAACAAGAGCTTGTTTCTAATTGGCTAATGTCGATTCATGTAAGTCATTTCATTGGTTCGCGAAAGGTCATTCTGACATGCCCTGTAATGGGATATCCTCAGCAGTAGCGAGAACTTGCATTGGATTTTAATGAGATTGAGATAATCTAAGCATGTGATTAATCCTGTTTTGTTTATTTAAAGCAGTAATTGTTTATTGTTAAGCAAGTTTATCTCTGCACCCGTTGTAATATGTAGCTACTAGCAGACTCATCTCATATCAAAACATGGTCTGTATACTGGCGGGCAGTTGACTACAGAGTACACTGATCACCGTGTCGGATTAACGAGACTGATTAATGAGTGATTTCAGTAATTTGTTTCAAATTAGGTGTGTCGGAGTCGGAGGGCGAGAATGTCAGATTAACAGGTTTAAATTGCATTGATCTAATCGGTTCCCATCATTAGTGTCGGATAAAGCCGATTGTCGGATTAACGAGACTTGACTGTATTTCAATAGCCATCTGGGCCAAGGAAATATGAAAGCAGTGGTCTAGGTCAAATTTCACTGGCACTTGTCAAGCTGGCCAGCATATTTGTCAAGCCAGCACTAGAAATTGGCACTGTAGTCCTTGCCAAACTGCCCAATAGTGAAAGTATCATAACAACTAGTAAACATTTGCCATTTTAAAGGGTTTTGCTACATGTTATCATCATAAGGATTGTGGACTGAAAATGTAGCCCTCTCTACTTACCAAATAGACAACAAAACAGATGTAGAAGCAGACAGCGATGGCCACAGCCAGGTAGATGGCCCAGTGAGCAGGTGCTTGATGGATGTAGACGACGACGAAGAACAAGTTTATGATGATGACTCCCACAGCCAGGAGGCCTGACAAAATCTTCATCACCCTGCAAAGAGAGATGTGGGTACTTTATAATCTTGTGTATAATGTGCACTTGAGCATCATTCACACACCCAATTCTTGGGTACAATTTCAAGAAAAATTGCAGAATCGTATATCGTAAGTGTAGCATCGTAGGTCACAGAGAATCCTTGGATGGGTGACCACATTTCAGCAGCTTGACTCCTGAGAGTTAGTAGGGCTTTGGTCCTGTCCCCCATTGAAGCACATGCAGCACATGTGCTGTCTTCTTGGGCAATGGACTCTGTTCGAAATGTGCCTCTGTTAACCAAGCAGTGACTGGGTACCCTGTAGGATCAGATGGTAATGTGGTTGTTAACCTTCTAGCTACTCACAGGCAGCTTGGGTTGTATACTCCCTAGGGAGCTGAGAATGATGTTCGAGTGTACACTGATCCATTGACCGTGGTAATAATAGTGAAGCGCTATGAGCATGAACCTGGTGTGGATATAGCGCAATATAAATAGGCCTATTATTATAATTATTATTATTATTATTATTATCATGAAGACAAAAACTACCTTGTGTCACTTCAGATGAACAAACATGATGTGACAGGTGAGATGAAATGGAGTTTAATGTCACTTTCAAGATTACTGCACTTATATAGTGACATGCACACATATGCTTGCAGAACCAGGCAGGGTAACAATAAGTACCATCTTTTAATGTCTTTTGGAATGATGGGGCCAGGGATCGAACCCTCGACCTTCCGCTCTGCGGGCAGATGCACTATCAACTACACCATGAAATAAGGGACCTTCGGAGTGAATATCACATGTTGACTTTTCATTATATTTTAAAACTACAGTATCTTCGAAAAACAGAAATACACTTAACAAGCTTCCATTCACATTTAGTGAGTGAGTGAGTGAGTGAGTATGGTTTTACGCCGCTTTTAGCAATATTCCAGCAATATCACGGCAGGGGGACACCAGAAATGGGCTTCACACATTGTACCCATGTCGGGAATCGAACCCAGGTCTTCGGCGTGACGAGCGAACGCTTTAACCACTAGGCTACCCGACCACCCCCATTCACATTTAGTACAGAGAAACATGGGATCAAACATTTGGACTTCTTTTGCGACTTATAACTGTTTATGTGATAACTGCAGTTTTTAGCCTGACATAATGTCTGAAGAACAAAAAGTAGACTTGTACATGATGTATGCTGAAAGGTTTTGAAATAATGTTTTTATTACATTACAAACTAACAGGAGAAAACAAGATATTTTTGTAGTCTGCACACATTGCCGATCTTCACTCAAGCTAAGTAAGTTAACGTCAAACGTCGCTCTTTCTTGAGTTCCTTGCACAATTGTATCCTAGCACCCTTAAGGTCCCTTTTCTCCTGGTGGCTCACATTTGTTGATACAATGTATTACATATGACTACAGATTAGAAATGCACCAACACAATTTTCAAGTTACATGGTTCCAAGAAATTTTCCTCCACTACATGAGAGTCCTACAATTTCACCTCAAGATCAATAATGATGACTGGTCAAGTACTTACATGCCATTGGTGAAGTCCTCCATGATGTCGGGTGAGCTTGTGAACGTAAGGATGGGGATGAGGGCAAAGGGCAGCTGCAGACTCATCAGCACGTTGAGCAGGTCATTCATCACAGTCAGGTGGTCGATGCCTTGGAATATGGCCACAAAGACAGTTGGCAGGATGGCGATACTCCGGGTCAGCAATACACGCTGCCATCTCTTCCACGTCAAGTTCAAGAAACCCTGGAGTTGGTGAACATCATAATTTGTAATTAATTCAGGACATAATTAAATCCTACATAGGCATTTACTCATCAACATGAATGACTTAAGCAGTGCCTCTTTACAAGGTGGGACAGTCGGGTAGTCCAGTGGTTAAAGCGTTTGCTCGTCACGCCGAAGACCCGGGTTCGATTCCCGACATGGGTACAATGTGTGAAGCCCATTTCTGGTGTCCCCCCGTCGTGATATTGCTGGAATATTGCTAAAAGCGGCGTAAAACCATACTCACTCACTCACTCACTTTACAGGGATTGTCTCCTTTTGATATATTTGTGATTCAGTATATTTGTTTGTTTTTTCACACCACATATTTCAGCTATATCATAGCAGTCTGTTAAATAATCAAGTCTGGGCCAGATTTTCTACTGTCCACTAATCTCTTCTCTTTTCTCCCACCTTATATTTCAGTTCTTGTTATATTACTATTTAATCTACCACTAAACGGGGTCATCTGTTTCTGTTTTACTATATATCAGGGGGGCACGGGTGGCCCAGTCGTCTAAGGCGCCGCGATTCGCTGTGCAGAGTTGTGTCCCTTGGGCACGCCAGAAACCTATGATTGTGGATTCGAATACCAGTTCACCCCGATTATGTTTCTAGGTTTGTCAGCACCATTCCCGTGCTTGTGTGTTTCACCGAAGTGGTAAACGTCTGAGACCTGCATCACTTCGGACTTTCCTCCCACATTAAGCTGACACGCCGCAATTTAACTGTGTTACTGTTAAAAGCGGCGTTAAACCCAACTCACTCACTCACTGGCTTCAAGATCACACAAGTTCTGAGAAACAAACTCTGGTCTAGAGCATAAAAAGACTAAACACTACCTGCTAGGCTACTCCCCTTAAAGGTATCGCTCAACACTTCACTAAACATATTAAACAATGTTGTCAGTTGTCAAATGGCAATAATTATCAACCACCATCAACAGATAATAGTCATATTTCAATAAGTTGTTTCTTACCTAAATAAATCTAAAATCTTACCAAAAAAAATCAGATTAAATTCTAATTAGAGAAGGCCAAATTCCAACAAGAAGCAACACTTTACTATTTACCAGTCTCCATGAAAAGATGTAAATATGAACCACAGTGTATCCACTTCAGCTCAATCAGTGCAATGCTTCAAAGCAACGCTGTGTTTGAAGAGAAATAGGTGGCTCTGGCACAATTTTTCTATACTACTGGACTTGTACAAAATTTCAGCTGGGCCAGACAGTCAAGTGACTGTAAGCATGGATGAATATAGTCTACACAATAAGGGTATAATACCATGATTACACGAAATAAGACCACAGAGACCATGGGGCCTCTTCACCTTAACCAAAGTCGAGTCAAATTTGCCAGAACATATGGATTCTTCATGTACTGAACAACCATCAACATATCTTATATAACAATTTTATAAAGAAATTGGTCAAACAATGTAAAAAACGTCTCAATATTCAATATTCTCACCTCCATCACAAACTGTCCAGTATATGTGCCGGTCATGGTTGAACTTTGACCAGCAGCCAGGATCCCCACTGCCCAAATGTACATAGCAGCGACCCCAAACTGACATCCCAGAAACACCCCCTGGAGAAGGAAGGAAGCATTCCTATAATGCCAATCTCGCAGACATGTACTAAAATAATGTACGTTTAAGGGAATATGTGCTTCTTTCATAGGACGAAAACATTAAATGAATCCTGTTACTACATATAGTTTTTTAAGGGAGGAGGTATTCTATCAATTCAAACACACACTGTAACCAATAGTAAGTAATAAAAGTTGTTTTTTTAATTATATTTCTTTTCAAATTTGTAGATTAATTTTTAGCACCTATCCCTTTCGCTACATAAGTGCAATAATCTTGAACACGATATTAAGCCCCATTTCACCTCACCTCACCTCACCTCACCTCTCATCATTCTCGCAATGTTGACACTAGTCCTAAGCATGAACCACCAACTCACCATCACCACTGTTCCCAAGCATCACCTGCAAGATCAACTCACCCCTCTGTAGATGTCCACTTCAACCAGCCCATCGGTTTCATTCACCTGTTGAAGGAAACATGCAGGATTTGAATACACAGGCAGTCTCCTCCACTAATCAGGTCTACCTCAGACTATCTATTCTATTCATGTTAAGGGGAGTCTCGAGGAATACATCATGGGGTCCAAGGCTGAGCAGGGGGCAACAGCCTGACATCTTCCCGAGGCAAGACAGTTAACTGACTATAAAAGTCCAGTTTCCACCCTTGCAGAACTAGGCTGGTATTATGGAGTTACAGTTTGGCTGGACTAACGAGTCTATGCATAGTCCAATCAAAATCTCGTAACAAAATAAAAAAAACAGTTCGTAAACTGTCGTGCAGATTTCAGTCGATTGCAGGATTTGCAAAGCATGTTCACCGCCAACTAGTTGTCAACAGATATTTTCCAAATCTTTTCATTTTTTTAATCAAGGTACTCACGTGATTTGATGCACTTTGCAATGTAAGACCTGTTTTATCACAACATAGATCTTGATTATCGATCAGATCGTCTTGACTGGGCGCCGCCATTTTGTTTGAAACAAATGCAAGTGATAGGAGGGTGGAATCTGATTGGTCCATACGAGAGGCATAGAAGGGACATAACTCGTTATAGCCAATGGTGGCGCTACAATCAGGCCCGGAAATTCCAGCTTAGTTCGGCAAGGGTGGAACTTGACTTTTTAAGGCAGTTAACTCTCTTGCCTCGGGAAGATGCAGGCTGACGACATGTGGCCTTTCTTAATTTCATTTTTAAGAAGGTCTTAAAGGAAATTAACGTCAAAGTAGTCCTGTCAAATATGTAAATCAACACATAACATTTGCCCGGATCGTCACCAAACATACAGGTAAATTTGGTGATAATTTAAGGAACTTAACTTAACTTTCACCAGGTGCATGATGACATGAAAACCTAGTTGCACTAGACCCACCTGATTGCACCCTGGTCCCATATATTTATTAAAGTGGATACATAGATGCATAAACTAATCTAAATAAGTGCAGTCTCAGATCTCCGTGCCCTCTGTCATGAATTACACATAACACAGCGACTAGTGATATTGTATGGTAAATAAAGTTTAGAGGTATTGAGTGTGTTCAACGATCATAGTTGTGTGGACAGATAAGTGTTGTTCAGACACAAATTTGAATTGTTTTACTTGCACTTGGTGCATGAAGACATAAATATGAAGCTGCTTCACGAGCAGCGATCAACACCATTGGGATACGATAACATGCATCAACCAAGTCAGCAAGCCTGACCACCCGATCACGTTAGTCAAGCTTTTACTTCGATAACCATAAGTTCAACACATCAATGTTTGACACAACAGTGTTTGACTGTATGTTATCATTATTCGGGCCAGTACACAGTCTTGGTTAATTTCAACCTCTGCATGTATTGCTAAAATACATCCTCAACAACATCAGATCTTCACTGCAACATGATACCTATCTTCATGAAGATTTGACAGTGACAACCCCTTACAGAGAGGACCCTTACTGTGCAATCTAAATGAAGGATGCATCCGTGTTTGAGACAAACATGTCAGGTTTCTAAAACAATTACCGGTAGGTTAATTTTTTTCATCTTCCCGAGACAAGGGAGTTAAATGACTATAAAGTCAAGTTTCCACCCTTGCCAAACAAGGCTGGTGTTCCCGAGCTACATTTGTAACTGAACTGACGATCTATGCATTGTCCAATCAAAAAAATCACGTGACAAACTAGACATCTGGTTCGCAAACAATTGATTTCAACATGCAGATTTGGGTCGACTGCAGGGTTTGCAAAGCCAACTGGGCATCAACAGATATTTTGCAAATCTTTTCATGTGTTTAATCAAGGTGCTCAAGTGATTTGATGCACATGGCTTGGTAAGATCAGATCTTCTTGACTGGGCGCCGCCATTTTGTTTGAAAGAAATGCAAGTAATATCAGAGGTGGTATCTGATTGGTCAGTAGTAGGGACATAGAAGGGACATAACTCCTAATAGCCACTGGTGGCGCTGTGATCGAGCCACGGAATTCCAGCCTAGTTCGGCAAGGGTGGAAACTGGACTTTTATATATAGCCAGTTAACACCATTGCCACGAGAAGATGCCATGGCACTCAGAACAAGCATATTCAACAGCCACAACAATATTATGGCGCAGCCCTTATTATTTTGCTCACTCGAACCAAACATTTAGAAGCCTCGAGACTGAATGGCTGATTAGATAGTTCATTGACGTGACCTCCCATGTAGGGGTCCAACCTTCATGCAGAGAGGTATCACACTGGGGCAAAAGACCCTGATATCAACAAGATTGTGCTTGAAAACAATTCATGTGCATCAAAATTACTTACATCAAAGACATACGCATGAGGGTTACCAGCGGCAACACAGCTGTTGTACTGAAAAATGAGCAAAACATAGAATCAGGTTGGTCAGAACATGTCTGCATATGCAGTGGAAATTCTAGAAGTTTTTGAGCTACAAATCCAATTTAAAAACCTTTTAAATCAACACGTGGGACACAAGCAAGTTCCTTTATCATTGCTTTGTTGTTTGTTTGTTGTTTAACGCCTCACTCAGCAAATTCCAGCTATGTGATCGCAGTCTGTTAATAAAAGAGTCTGGACCAGAAAATCCAGTGATTGATATCATGAGCATTGATCAATGCAATTGGGATATGATGACATGCATCAACCAAGTCAGAGAGCCTGACCACCCAATCCCGTTAGTCGCCTCATTCGACAAGCACAGTCGTCTCTTACAGGGTAGGATGCTGACAAACCTAGAAACCTAATTGGGGTGAACTAGGATTCATACCCATGATCGTAGGTTTCTGGTGTGCCCAAGGGTGCATATGCAACTCTGCAGAGTAAATTGTGGCACGGTAGACACCGAGGCCACCCCTGCCCCTAACCAGGTTTGAAAAGCATGTGCAAATACAGAACTCATTCATGTTAAAGGGACATTACTAAACACAGAAATTATTCCTGATTCTGTTTGCAAAATAATTTTTGTTTAACCACTGGCTTGACAGGCCAAGAGTTACAGGCCGTCATGATATAGCAAGAATATTGCTAACTGCTAAACAAGTAACAAACAAACAAGCTTTGATCTGCTTACAATCTCCTTTGTGGTTCTGGAGTAAAGCCCTTCAGCAAACACTGACACCACAAACAGGTTGATGACAAAGGACACAAACAAGGCAATCACAGCCTCGATAAAGAAGTAGAAGTTGGCCTCACGAACTTCTGCCTTCTTACTCCGGTCTACTTCTCTTGACTGAAAAAATACATGAAATGGTAACAGCGCCAGGTTGTTCTTTCGATATTTTGGAGCTTTGAGTTAACAAGATCTTTTTATCTACGATTCCCAGCCCCCAGCCCATGCCACAGTTTAACTTGGAAATCTCACTCAGACACAGAATACTGACTCCCAGTCATCCAGTCCTTGTTTTATCCTCTTAATGCCAAGTTATGGGCAGGGTAACAACAAGTACCATCTTTCCACGTCTTTGGTATGACACGGGATCAAACCACCGACCTTCCGCCCCAAAGGTTGAAACTCTATCCACTAGACCACGGAAGTGGTTCAATAAAGATTTGACAAAACTATGACCTCTCATTTCTTAATTCAAGAATTAATAGTCATTTGAACTCTTGAAATCGTTAAATGAGCAACAGCTGACCTCAAAATCATTGTTACCTCAAACAATCAAATCTGCTGAAAAAAACAAACAAACAAACAGGTTTTGATCTGCTCACAATAAAAGACTTTGATACCAAGTGTCAGTAATGAATTTCATTGCTTGTTTGAATGTCACAGTTCAAAGAAAGTTCTTAAAAAAATAATACTTCATAAACCTAACTTCCATCAGTTCCATTTCTCAATGTTTACCATAAGCACAACTTTGAAACCAATATGTGTTGCTTCTGAAAAGAGCAAGAAGGCTCACCTTGACGAGAGCTGAATGTAGGTAGATGTTGTGGGGCATGATGATGGCGCCCACCATGGCTATGCCCTGCATCAGCTGTGTAGGGCCACAGCCCTCACAGTAGGGCACAAACAGCCCCTTCATCACCTCGACCTGGTCTGGGGCCACCACCACATACTGCAAGAGAACAAATCATTCAAACAGGGAAACGACAGACATTGGCCAGCCACCAGAAGACATCACTCAAACAAGGCAACCACCAGAACACATGACTCAAACAGGGAAACTACAGACAATTGCCAGCCACCAGAACACATCACTTATACAGGGAAACTACAGACAATTGCCAGCCACCAGAACACATCACTCAAACAAGGCAACCACCAGAACACATCACTTATACAGGGAAACTACAGACAATGGCCCACCACCAGAACACATCACTCAAACAAGGCAACCACCAGAACACATCACTCAAACAAGGCAACCACCAGAACACATCACTTATACAGGGAAACTACAGACAATGGCCCACCACCAGAACACATCATTTGTACAGGGAAACTATACACAATTGCCCACCACCAGAACACATCACTCAAACAAGGCAACCACCAGAACACATCACTCAAACAGGGAAACTACAGACAATTGCCAACCACATCACTCAAACAAGGCAACCACCAGAACACATCACTTATACAGGGAAACTAGACAATGGCCCACCACCAGAACACATCACTTGTACAGGGAAACTATACACAATTGCCCACCACCAGAACACATCACTCAAACAAGGCAACCACCAGAACACATCACTCAAACAGGGAAACTACAGACAATTGCCAACCACCAGAACACATCACTCAAACAAGGCAACCACCAGAACACATCACTCAAACAGGGAAACTACAGACAATGGCCCACCACCAGAACACATCACTTATACAGGGAAACTACAGACAATGGCCCACCACCAGAACACATCACTCAAACAAGGCAACCACCAGAACACATCACTCAAACAGGGAAACTACAGACAATTGCCAACCACCAGAACACATCACTCAAACAGGGAAACTACAGACAATTGCCAACCACCAGAACACATCACTCAAACAGGGAAACTACAGACAATGGCCCACCACCAGAACACATCACTTATACAGGGAAACTACAGACAATGGCCCACCACCAGAACACATCACTCAAACAAGGCAACCACCAGAACACATCACTCAAACAGGGAAACTTCAGACAATTGCCAACCACCAGAACACATCACTCAAACAGGGAAACTACAGACAATTGCCAACCACCAGAACACATCACTCAAACAGGGAAACTACAGACAATGGCCCACCACCAGAACACATCACTTATACAGGGAAACTACAGACAATGGCCCACCACCAGAACACATCACTCAAACAAGGCAACCACCAGAACACATCACTCAAACAGGGAAACTACAGACAATTGCCAACCACCAGAACACATCACTCAAACAAGGCAACCACCAGAACACATCACTCAAACAAGGCAACCACCAGAACACATCACTCAAACAAGGCAACCACCAGAACACATCACTCAAACAAGGCAACCACCAGAACACATCACTCAAACAGGGAAACTACAGACCAAGGCCCACCACTGCATATAACAGAACACACTACGCGAAACAGTAGTATCATCCAGATTTGTGTTTTCATTTATCAATCATAATGACCAAACCTCTGTTAAATGTTCCCCACAACAAATATTATGTAATAGCCACATATATATGAATATACATAACTATATTTTACAATTTTCAATAAATATTACTTCGGGGTGAATCATTTTGAAAGACACACTCCATTCATTTCACAATGTACAGACGAACACACAGCTGGAAATAGATTTTCAACACACCTCATAGCCAAATGTTACAGCCATAGCAAAGATGAGGAAGGCAAAGAAAGCCTCCAGCTTCCGCAACCCATATTTGTCCAGCAGCAGGAAGGTGAAGGTGTCTGCTATAGTGAGGATTACTCCGCCATAGAGAGGGATTCTTAAACAATAAACGGTCCTCTTAGAAAATTGCAGTGTGGTATTAAAGTTAGCTCACCTGGTACATGAATACCTGCAGTGTTACATGTTGACAGTTAGGGCTGGGACGGGTAACTCGGGTACCTGGGTCGAGTAGGTACCCACAGGACTACCCGGACCCGTGGTTAGTCACGTGATACATTGTTTAATGACAAAAAATATCTGGAAGTCTATGGTTACACTACAAGTCACTGATGTTCACAATTTTTTCTGACCATGCACCCATTCCTTCTGACTTTTCATATGGTTGAATAAAGATATAACTGAAGTCAACTTCAGTGTATGCATGACCAGATTGTTTAATACATGTAACTAAATATGTTTGCAAGTGCAATTCTCAATCAGACATTTTGTATCTCTTGAGACCTACAGCAAGTACCCGGGTAGGGTCGGGTAATAGGGGGTGGGTACCCGGGTAGGGTCGGGTAATAGGGGGTGGGTACCCGGGTAGGGTTGGGTAAAAGGGGGTGGTTACCCGGGTAGGGTCGGGTAATAGGGGGCTGGGTACCCGGGTAGGGTCAGGTAATAGGGGGTGGGTACCTGGGTAGGGTCGGGTAATAGGGGGTGGGTACCCGGGTAGGGTCGGGTAATATGGGGCTGGGTACCCGGGTGGGGTTAGGTAATAGGGGGGGGCTACCCAGGTAGGGTCTAGTAATAGGGGGCTGGGTACACGGGTAGGGTCGTGTAATAGGGGGTGGGTACCCGGGTAAGGTCGGGTAATAGGGGGTGGGTACCTGGGTAGGGTCTAGTAATAGGGGGCTGGGTAGCCGGGTAGGGTTGGGTAATAGGGGTGGCTACCCGGGTAGGGTCTAGTAATAGGGGATGGGTACCCGGGTAGGGTCGGGTAATAGGGGGTGGGTACCTGGGTAGGGTCGGGTAATAGGGGGTGGGTACCCAGGTAGGGTCGGGTAATAGGGGGTGGTTACCCGGGTAGGGTCGGGTAATAGGGGGCTGGGTACCCGGGTAGGGTCGGGTAATAGGGGTGGCTACCCGGGTAGGGTCTAGTAATAGGGGATGGGTACCCGGGTAGGGTCGGGTAATAGGGGGTGGGTACCTGGGTAGGGTCGGGTAATAGGGGGTGGGTACCCAGGTAGGGTCGGGTAATAGGGGGTGGTTACCCGGGTAGGGTCGGGTAATAGGGGGCTGGGTACCCGGGTAGGGTCGGGTAATAGGGGGTGGGTACCCGGGTAGGGTCGGGTAATAGGGGGTGGGTACCCGGGTAGGGTCGGGTAATAGGGGGCTGGGTACCCGGGTGGGGTTAGGTAATAGGGGGTGGCTACCCAGGTAGGGTCTAGTAATAGGGGGCTGGGTACACGGGTAGGGTCGTGTAATAGGGGGTGGGTACCCGGGTAGGGTCGGGTAATAGGGGGTGGTTACCTGGGTAGGGTCTAGTAATAGGGGGCTGGGTAGGAGGGTATGGTTGGGTAATAGGGGGAGGGTACCTGGGTAGGGTTTAGTAATAGGGGGCTGGGTAGCCGGGTAGGGTTGGGTAATAGGGGTGGCTACCCGGGTAGGGTCTAGTAATAGGGGATGGGTACCCGGTTAGGGTCGGGAAATAGGGGGTGGGTACCCGGGTAGGGTCGGGTAATAGGGGGTGGGTACCCGGGTAGTAAATTTGGACTTGTCCCAGCCCTATTGACAGTACATATAGCTGCAGTGGGAGTTGGAAACTGTTAAACATGTAAAACAATGTTCCTAAGCAAGCGACAAATCTTAGAGACAAAAAACTGCAATCCACAAATAGTTTGTAGTAATCAATTATATTATCTTCAACATGCTGACTTGTTTAGTAATAATCTGTTACAAGAACACCATTAGGACTGCCTACTCATCAACATGATAAAATGTATATTATCATATTTTTAAAAACATATGAAGGATAATGAATGAAATTCTGATCAGAAGAACGAAATTGGGAGGATTATCCATGCAAACATTAGGTTTCATTGGTTTAGTGATTTTGGTTCTGATGTATCAGGTGTGAAAAGTGCATAGAGAAATTCACAATTCATCTTTCCATGCTTCCACAATTAGTATTGGAAAAGAAATCGAAGAGAGAGTTTGAACTGTTCATCTTTTCATCTTTCAAAATGCTGGAATACAAGATTGATGCTGACCTCTAGGGCTTCCATCTGTTAGCAACATGGTCAGTGATTATGATGGAAAGCTTATTCATGCTTACATATCCAGTGTTCAAAATTACAGGGGCTTCTTGATAGACCGGCAGCCCAGAGCACTTTGGTCAAACGAACAAGGTACCAATATCCGAACACAGGAACATTTACTGTGTAACCCAACATATTCATATATAGATGTCTGCCGGGGAGCCCCTGCTGCGTGTGGCCCCTGGCCCCCCAAAAGAAGGGGCCATTCAAGGGCTGGATCAAACATTGGAGGTACCACATGAAAGTAAGTGTAAATGAACTGGTACATCCCACAGAGTACAGAATGGGCCACGCCAGACAAATCTTCCTCTGCAAAAGGCCTGCCAGACACTCCCAAAGAGGGTCCCAAAATTTGGGCTGGGTTAAACATTGGAGGTACCACATGAAATCAACATAAAATGAACTATTTCACTCTACTAAGAATAAAAACCCCATTGCCAGACAAATCATCTGCTGCATAAGGCCCGCCAGACACCCCCAAATGTTGACCCTTAATGCACTCAGTGGACACTCTGGTAAAATTTGACCAGAGTATACATTCAAAGTACCAGATGAAAGTAAGTTTAGATCAACAGGTACATGTTACTGAGTACAACACGGCCCATACCTGACAAATTGTCCTCTGCAAAAGGTCGGCCAATCCCCCAGAGAGGGTCCCAAAATTTGGGCTGGGTTAAACATTGGAGGTACCACACTGGGGGGTCGCGCCTTCTGATTATAACAATTGCAATACAAACCAGGGGGATCCAAGAAACAGGTTCTCATGACCTGCAAGTATGATCATGTTAATTCTAGTTCAAGTGGGAAATCACGCCATTAAGATAATAGGGCCCGTAAGTCTCGCGAAGCGCTACTTCCGTTGCCAGCATTTCCGGTGACATGCCTATCCGCGTGAACTAGTGCTGCTTTCGAAATGCGCAGCCACCAAAGCTAACTCTGTAGACGGTACCAAGTGAACTACCACGCTTGGTTGTCACCGCTGTTGACAGTCGTAAAAGTTTACTTATTTCACAATAATATGATCGGTTATTTGTCAATACTGTCAGGTTTATCGGTTCCTGAATGACAACTGACAACCATGGGACCGTTCGTAAAGGTATGTGTTCTTTTCTTTACCTTTAAAATAATTCTGACAACCAGTGCTGTACTATCGTTCAGACGTGTATTTATAGTCTCAGTGGACAGTGTTTTATGATTACGGAGGATGTGTTACATGTTTCTGTGATGTAATATTATTTATGAAGATGTAACTACTAATAGGTAGGCCACTTTCCCCAACTTACCACGTTATTCTGGTATCTGACGGCATGAGCAGTGTCATGGAAGCCGTGCCTTTGACAGTTTGAATAGGCATTAAATTAGGCAAGATTTGGAGGATGAAATTTGGAAAATCTATGCTATGAATATATTTTTAAACGTGAAATTTATTTATTTATTTTTTTAGTAATTATAGTACTTAATAACCCAGTCACGTGTTTGGAACTTAAAATTTAATATGCACTATATTTGGTCATAATTACCATGTTTACTCTGTCACACACCTTTAATTAAGTAAATAATATTCCATTAAGAAATTTGTTAGTTTGGAGAAGAAACTTACTTATAAATATTTTTTTATGAAGGAGACAATTAAAATGCAATGTAGAAAGCCTGTGCATAAATTGATGTGTAATTATGAAAATTAAATGTGAATAGATATAATAATGCAGATGTACTATTTCTTGCACTTTGGTAGTTTGCACCATAAGTTTACTCTCACCTACATGTACTTAATGACTGTATGGAAGTGCGGATGTCAGAAATTAACAAGAAAGATTCAAAAGACCCCCACCCCACCCCACCCCATAAAAAAATAAAATAAAAAAAAAGATAATAATAAAAAAAATGTTTTTGTGAAATAATTAAAAGTTGAGAGAAAATGAATAACTTCCTCTACTTTGGATGAATGACAGTCATTACTGCATGCCAAATAGATTTTCTTAGCCCTGCCTGTAAATATATTGATCCCAAAAGTAATTATCCAAATTGAATAAAATAAAGCTTTTCTCATCAACATGCACCAAAAAAGAATATATGGGAGAATAAACATAATAACCTATAGTGTCACAAATCACTCAACAGTTAATCAAATAACCATGAAGGCAAGTCAATACATTATATTGATAACTATAATCTAGTATTTGAAATAAATATATCAAACCCTATCCTGTAAAACCCACATACCCCTTAATTTCGAACTACATTTGAATATGTATTATCATAGTTATATTAAAAGTATGTAAGTTAAATTGTTTTATTTTACACGCATATTTCAATCAAAGACCTCTTAGTCTCAGGTGGTTTCAGGTTTGTGCAACAAGTAACTGCTGTTAGTATTCCATATGTCAAAATACAAATAAGGACAAAACACACAAAAAGCCGCCTCACCTGTGGTGTGAGTGCGCTGGTTTGCAGGACCCCCACTCCTGTACCCACGGCGTGGGAACATTGGAGACGACCCAGATTGACCACCGTGCAAGGACTGACGACTGCGGAGTTTGGAATTGCGCTGGACACACCCCCTAGATGACCGCTTGTGCTGCGATCAGCGGCCCAAGACGGTGCACCCCCTCCACGTCTTCATCAGAAACCTTTCTGAGGTAATGATTGGCAAAAACCGAGTCAGAACGCCAGTAACAACCTCGTAATATTCTGTGAACAGAGATATTCGAGTGTAGGGCAAATGTTGCCGCTAGCGCCCTGATCTCGTGCGGGTTTGACCCCGCTACCGGTAACCCCCGAGACCGGTACGCCAGATTGATGACAGAACGAAGCCACAACGCAATCGAGTTGCGAGTTATGTCAACCGTGCGATTAGGGTTACACGATATGAACAGACGGTCACGCCCTTGTCTACGTTCATTCGAAGCCTTAAGATAATACTTAAGGGCCCTAACCGGACACAGCGCTCTGTCCTCAGTATCAGCAGGATGTAAGATTTCTTTGAGGGATCTTACAGTGAATTCTCTCTCCGTTTGCCCGACTCTCTGATTCTTGGCGACGAAGCCCATGAGCAGGCCCAGGCGGACCGCACCTTCGTCACCCCTATCGAATCGTACCTTGGCGACATCGAGTGCATGAATTTCCGATACACGTGCCGCCGTGGCAAAGGAGAGGAGAAATGCTATTTTCCAAGTCACATGCCGGAACGAAGCACTATGCAAGGGTTCATACGGAGCTTCCGTAAGTGATTGCAACACTAGGGAAAGATCCCAGGCCGGTGCCCTAAGGCGGCCCTTCTTAAGATCGTGCTGTTTGAAACCATTGATAATACCCCGTATCACCGGCTCTTTGGAGAGACTGGTACCCATAGCAACGTCCCGTACCGTAGCAACGGACGAGACATAGTTAGCAATGGAACCCCCGGAGAGTTTCCGGGTCTCTCGCAAGTGAGACATGAAACGAGCAATATCCTGCACAGATACCTTATCTGGCGAATGAATGTGATGTTTACAACACCAGTTCGTGAAAATAACCCAACGTGCATTATACACCTTCTGGGTAGAATCACGATGCATACTAACGTATGCCCGAGACGCCCGGCGAGAAAAACCTTTACTCCTCAGACGCTCGGTGACAACATCCACGCGTGCAGATTGAACTGCCCTGCGTTTGGATGAAGCTGACGGGTGTGAGGGTGGATCAAGAGATCCGGTCTCACAGGCAGTGGGAGTGGCGACTGCGTGACCTGGGTCAGCAAGTCGGGGTACCACGATCTGTTCGGCCACATGGGCGCGATCAGTAACATTCGACAGCGAACTCCTCGAAGCCGGCTTAGAATGTGTGGTATCAACGCTGTCGGCGGGTAAGCATAAGCGTCCAAGCCCGTCCAGTCTAACGCGAGAGCATCGTGATCGATGGCCCTCGGGTCCGGGACTGGTGATACAAACAACGGGAGTTGATTGTTGAACCGTGTTGCGAACAGGTCGACCATTGGACGACCCAAACGTTCGCACAGCCACTGAAACACTACTGGGTTCAGCATCCACTCTGTGGGGCTCGGATCCTGAGGCCTCGATAGAGCATCGGCCAGTACGTTCCGCACACCTGGGCTTTGACGGGCGCGTATCTGGCACGGGACACTGTCCACCAGAGCGTAAAACTCAAACGTGAGATCGAGTAGCGATTGACTGTGGGTTCCCCCCAGTTTGTTCACATAGGACACTACCGTCGTGTTGTCGGTCCCCAGCATGAGCCGGGCGTCGACGAGACGATGCTTCCAGTGATTGACTGCGTTGATCACTGCCTTGAACTCGAGACAATTGATGTGAAGACCTAGTTCGTCTACGCACCACAGCCCCGAGCTCACCTCCCCCTCTAGATGGGCGCCCCAGCCCACTAGAGAGGCGTCTGTATACAGGTTCAACGTGGCCCGGTAGGGCCGCATAGAGACTCCTGATAAGACATTGTAAGGGAGCGTCCACCACTCCAGATGCGGTCGGAGCCGATCCGGGAGGGCGACGGTCGCACTGTTCACCTCCGTTGCTAACAACTGGATTAAAAACCGTTGCAGCGGGCGGAGTTGGAGACGACCCCGTTCGGTGCAGTCCTGGGCTGATACAAGTAGCCCTAACAGCTGTTCCCAAAAGTGAACAGTCTGTTGCACCGCTAAGACTTAGGCAATCATCGCCTGAATTTTGTGCCACCGGTCTGGGGGGACAAAGAGGCGATGGGACACTGTGTTGAACCGACCTCCGATGAACTGCAAGTTCTGAGAAGGGGTTAACTCGCTCTTGGGGAGATTGACAATCCACCCCAATTGCTCCAAGAGCCGACGTGCGAAAACGAGATGGCGTGACAGGGTGTCTGTCATTCGATTTGCTACTAGCGAGTCGTCCAGGTACGCGAAGTACCGGACACCCCTCCGGTGGAGGAACCCCACTATGGGGGTGGTTAACCGGGTGAACAGCCAGGGAGCGGATGAAAGACCGAATGGGAGTACAACCCACTCATAGTGCCTGCCTTGAAAGACAAACCTGAGATACTTGTGATGATCCGAGTGAATCGGAACATGCAGATAAGCATCCTTCAGGTCGATCGAAGCTAGCCAGTCGGCCGGCTTGATCAGTGCTTTCAGGTCTGTCAAGCTCAACATTCTGAACTTGGGCGGTTTGCGCAGGTAGAACTCGTTGAACGATTTCAAGTTGTGAATCATTCTGAGTTCGGCACTGTCCTTCTTGGGAACGAGAAATATCCTGGAGTAAAACCCCGGTGTTATTTCTGGTAGAGCTAACTCCCGAACTGCCCTCTTCTCCACCAACCTGCCGATGGCATCGGCGAGGAAGGGAAGATCGGTTTCCGAATAGAAACCTGCCGACGGGGCAACGGTGAGCGGCGGATTCGCTTTGAGATCGAGCCGATAGCCGTACCGAATCGTGTTGACCACCCACGGGTCGTCGAACACTTGTTCCCAATTCTCCCAGTAAGTCTGGAGTCTGGCTCCCACTGGGGAAAGAGAGGGGGGCCGGACGGGCTGCGGCAGGCGCAACTGTCCAGGGCCAAGTGACTCGGGTTCGCCTACGGGCCAACCGAAGTTAGCAAGTCGGCATACGAACCCCTCCAATGAGAGTCACCTGGAGGGGCCCTTGCCGTCCTTAGACGACTTGGGCTTCCCCCAGTTCCCCTTCTTCCCGCGAAAGGGCTGCTGAGAACCCTTACCGGAGCCCTCAGAGCGGGGCTTCTTCCCGGAGGAAGAAGGACCCGACCCCTTAGGCCTGCCGGACGCAGCATCCTGGGGCGCGCTCCGCTTCGGAGCCGCACCCAGGCGCCTATGCAAGGACCCCACAAGATCCAGTGTGTGCCGAGAGGCCTCGGCAGACACAGCGGCCTGTTGTTCCTTCAGAACCCCAGGGATCTTGTTATTAAACAGGGTCCGAGCAGACCAAGGCTGCGAAAGGAGCACCTCCTGATTAGCAGCGTCCAACCCTGAAGCAACCAGATACGACTGGCGCCGAAGAAAATGGCACATGCCGGAAACAAAGGCCGAAGCCCCGGCAACGTACTCCAGGGAAGCATTCAAACCGAGCAAGCAGTTGTAAATGCCCTGGTCTCGGTCCGTGGGAGAACATTCGACCAGACTGGCCGCTGCAGCCAGGTATGTGTCTCCGTGAGACATTGCCAGCATGGAGTGTCGAGCGAGGGTGTCCAGCTGTTGCAAGGTACCTTGTGGTACCGTGGCAACCGGTGGGGCACGGACCCCCAAACGCTCCACATGGGCTTCCGCAGAAGGACCAGCCTCGGGAAAGGCAAGGTCATGTACTGGGAAAGACCCTTTTCTCCACGACGGGGGAGGTAACGGGAGACCCCGACCGGAGGCAGCCGTGAAGGCCTTCTCCAAAGAAGGCTTAATCCCGCGCAGCAAGGTTGATGCCGGGAAAGCCTTGTCGGACGTCTCGTCGTATACCTCGGAGGAACCCACGGAACCGTGGATTCCCCGCGGTATCGACAGGGGCTTTGGCATGTCCTCGAAGAGGTCATACACCATGGCAACGCGGTCCTTAACCGATAGCTGAAGCAACGGTTCGGGGGAAGGACCGGTAACCACGGCAGCCGCCGCCGTACCGGTGGACCCCGCGTCCGAACCCGCGGCCACCGAAGAGGCCGGGGACGGAACAGCCAGCGGCCTATCTTGCGATAAGGCCGCCAGCTTGGAGTCCACAAGTTTCGACAACAATGCGGCGACGGAATCCCCAGACAGCCCGAGGGCCGCAAGGGGATCCGCCGCAGCCGAGGAGGTGGTACCCGCACGGGGACCCCGACCGGACGAACCGGCCACCACAGGGGTGGAGACGGACTGTACGTACAGCCGGTACCGCTCAAACTCCGCAGGCCCCAGACCTTCGCACAGGGTGCACCGGGTGTCCCCGCAAGGAACCCTGCACCGCGGGCAACGATCGTGGGGATCCCGGGACGACAAAAACTTTCTGCACACCCCACAACTCCGAGGAGCAGGGGTAGAGGGGGTGGATACTGGGGACATATCCATGTCAGACATTGATTGTTTGCTATAAACAAAGAACAAAACATGGTTAGAACGCACGCACCACAATGATTCACAAACAAGCATTTTCACAAGAAAATAAACGAGCAATGTGAACATATAACATACACATATAACTTTTATTAAAGAAATAAGTTATGTTAACCCCCAAAACATACAAGAACAGGGGAAACGTAAAACACAACGTGCATACGCGAACCCCGCAAGTATATAGAAAAAAGGGCGGGAAAATTATAACCAAGCATAGCTACCGCAACGCCCCATAAAAGCACAGTTTATTAGAGAATAAACTATAATAAATATCACCAAATCTTCAAGGAACGCTTCAGCAGGAGAAAACACGTCTTGCTAAACAGACGAAGGAGACAAGAGTGAAGGGTGTCACATGGCAGCTAGGTGGCTACGCACGTGCTGCATGAGGTAATTGAGATCTCTGTGGTAGATTTCGCTATAGCAGCAGTTGTGGGAGACAACAGCCTCGGTATGACAGTGGTAACGTATTACTTAATGTAATTTACACTGTGTATGTACTTTATGTCTAGTTCTATGTTGTTGCAGAACATGAATGGTTTTTTTCTTGGTCATACAGGAATGAATTTCTGCTGTACAGCAACCAAAAGATGAATCATCATCCAGCACGCAGCAACTTCAAGTCAGAAGTGGCCAAAATGCAAGACAAATACACTGAATTATGGAGGCGATCACCAATGACATGTCCTACATTAAGAAAGATACTTACTAATAAATGAAGTGTAATGTTTTTCTGAGGGAAGAAATAAAAGTGTTACACCTCGTCAGCAATATAATTGTTATAACACTGCAGACTGATTGAGAGCAGGGGCAAGATTAAAAGATTAATTGTGATAAACAGTAGGGGTTTTTAAATTAATATTTCTGGTTGTGAGGCTCAATTGAACCAAGTAAAAAAATTGCCACAAGTCCAAAACATTAATAGATTCAACTTATCACTCAGTCAACACTGATGAACACAATGTAGTGCAACCATACTGACTTGATGCAGAGATAGAAACAATTGCACCTATTTTTCATATATTTGTGTATTTTAAATATTCTGCCAATAAATCCAAGTCAAACAAATGAGGTAACTGTCATTTCACATTTTCCGCTATCCATTTGGACCAATCTGTTTTAAGATTACTGGTCAAGAAATGTTAATGTTTATTGGCTATTGTTCTATGAATCAGTGTAATTTGTATGCTGGACCCTAAAACAGCGATGCAAAAACAAGACATGTTGATATTTCAACAAAGAATTCATTTCACAAAGCAACAACTGCTATGCCATTGGTTAAGTTAAATTTTCATTGGTAAGCATCTGTTGTATTTTCTTGGAAAATTTTGACCCATAAACTGGAAATCTATTTTCACACATTCCATGTGCATTGTTATGATATTATATTCAGTATCAATTCAGTATCATGGCTGATACCAGAAATATTAAAAAACTTTTTTTGTATGGCAATATCCCAGACAAAAAACAATAAATAAGCTTCAGATCTATTCAGTAATTTTATTCCAAGGTCATGAGTATTAAACATTCATGGCAAATATTCCCAAATGCCAAGCCTGAACAAATAAATGTGCCAGCATGCACTGTTACTGGTGTCAGTATCTAGATTCACACTGGACTTTATGAGAGAGTCCCAAGATGTTCTGCAACACCATGTTGATGACAAGTAGGTCCTGTTCCAGCAAGTGTCCAGTGTATATATGGTGTAATCTGATGGTCACAGACATCATTTACAGAGCCAATACTTCAGCAAAATGTTCAGATAGAACTTTAATATGTTTATACCTGTATACACAACAAGAGTTGTTCTTTCATAGGCAATGTAATGCTTGACCACAAAATATTCCAAGAAATCTAAGGATATGTTATAATCTGAGATGCTCTTGAGGTGCAGTTATGCTTGGCATCAAGGTAATTCTGGTGATCCATATGCATCTACCCGTGAGTAAGATGAGGAAATCTTTCTCCCCTCAAACATGGAAATATGGTCCAACTGCAAAAGATAAATAACACTTATGAGATCATATAATATATACTTCTAAAATACCAACCATTTCTTAAAATGCCTACATCAAGATATAATTAATAAATTAAGCATGTACATTGTACCTTCAACTGAATATGCTTAACAAATGCTAAATGGGGTTGTAATGGTCAAGTCTATTCACATCATACAGAATACATTTAAGTGAGGTCACTTTTCAGAGATCTTTATAACAAACACCGCAAGGATTTAATCATCATTATTTACAAATTAGATTAATATTTTTGTGTGTGAATAAAACCTGATTTTTCAGTGCACATAAAATTATCATCGTGATAATGGCACATATCCTTATTTATTAACACAGGCACCCCCATAAGTCTCCTTGCACAACATTAAGTATTGACAAAATTTGCGTTGCCAACATGCACTCGATAGGCCTTCTTTAAATATGACTATAGTTTGTGTCATCTCCCCTGGACCTACAAATATAATTCTGTGACGTTCCCTATCAGAGCCGATCATTTATTATTGGAAAAGGCTCAGGATAGATGTAATGGAAATTTGCCATGACATTGTATGGTGCACAAACCGAGAGCATATTGCAAATACCTTCAGAAAGAATGTTTTATGCTCATTTTTCAACGCCATCACCATTGTACGTGTGATGATGAACCGATCATTATTGACTTATCAACACTGACAATTATACCAAATTATCAAAAGTGTCCAAAAAGTGAAAACTTACCTCAATATTTATGAATGGGTAGCGGCCAGTTTGACATCGACCATAGGACGTCTTGACAACACTGCAACT
This sequence comes from Haliotis rufescens, assembly GCF_023055435.1. NCBI lineage: Eukaryota > Metazoa > Mollusca > Gastropoda > Lepetellida > Haliotidae > Haliotis > Haliotis rufescens. The sequence continues at coordinate 38,853,366 of NW_025963780.1, read as the reverse complement.
GCTTTGACAAGCCAACACTTGCTATTCATGTTCCCCATCTCGAGTGTTTTAATGACTGTGACAGTGTCATGTTTTTCTAAGTTACACCTGCGTTTTCCAAATATGATTCGCCGGGCCCTGCCCGAAGTGACACTGCTGTCGCCATTGCCGCGAGACGTTGTTTGTCACCGGACGTACTAAATAAAGTTAGGTCTCGCGTAGTCCCGTGACCTACTTACACCCCCTATTACAATGCCAATACAAACCAGGGTGTGTCAAAGGAAGGTTTCTCACGACCTTCATGTATGATCATGTTTATTCAGTTCAAAGTGTTTTATGATTTGATAAATGCTTCAAGTTATATTGTGATTATAACGTCTGTAGCACTATTATTAAGATTTCATATTTGCATTCAGAGGTTGGCAGAAAAGAAAAGGCTAGGTGTGGTTTGCAAACGGCTTTTCTTTTAACAAAAGAATTCACATTTGCTTGAAAACAAAGCTCTATGGTAACAATGATATGGGAATTTATACAAAATTCAGTCAATCGTGACAGATCAACAATTGCTTGTTTAGAATTTTGTGTTGTGGAAAACACCCTGAATGGATCAGGTTAATGCAACCTTTCTTGGCATTTTACCGGGAGGTAAGAAAATTTTTCCCAGGAAGCTTGATGTCGATTTCTCGAGAGAAGTGACGTGCTCGTCACACACCTCAGAAAAAAAGAAGTTAAATTTATTGTGTATGGCTTTCCCTTCTTTATTGAGGGTATTCAAAAACAGATATATATATATATATATATACACACATATGTACACTGGGTCATCCTGGGATAGAAGTCTAAACACATTTAACCGTGGCACAGCTCACGCGCCAATATCATGACTCTCTGTCTAGTGTAAGACGTTTATTCAAACAGATAGATGGCAAATCTGAGACGTAAGGCCTTGTGAAAATTTAGATATATAGTGGAGGTTTCATAACAGATATTTGAGTATTGAAATCAAAACGATGTCACATTATGAACATACATTTACATTTAACAACAAGAACAAAATCATAAAACATGATGGGTAATTACATTTCACATTTGGTGGTGCGATAGTTTTGACGAGGTGAATATCAGTAACGGCCCTTCTCTTTTGAACAGAAAAATATTTTTGTATCCAACCGTGACACTCCGAGAAAAGTTGTGAAGATCAGGACGAAAATACATCAAGAATAGAACATTCATCTTTTCGTGTCACCAAACCCTGTTCATCTCTTTCCGTGACCTGACAAACTTGATATTTTCACACAGGTCTGTGCCACGATTTTGTTAGGTTTCTCGATACGATAAACTTTTCGGGACCGACCATAAATATGGAAATATTTGGCCGGAATTCAGCTTTTTAGATGATAAAACTTGCTAAATAAACGGAGATCATAGGTTTTTAAACACAATTATCACCAAAAGATTTCCAAATGGTATTAGGGACTGTCATTTACCATTCTTATAGCAGGCTTTGAGGACTACCTAAGCATGTTTGGGTTTGTAGGAATCCATAGCCAAGCTATCAGGCTATAGCAGGCTTTGAGGACTTCATAGCTGATCAGATATATATTCACAAGAATCAGATTCATGCCTTTTTTTTTATTACATTTCAACGATAGGCCTAATCTATGATATCAATACTAGTATTCAGAGACCTGATTTTATAAATACGTGATTTTAATCTCAATAAAATCCTTCCATCTTTAAGAACAAAACATAAATTTGACCATCTGTTGACTCTCAGAGCTGATGTCCAATGTTTCATTATGCACACTCGGATTACAGAGGGTCAACTGTGTGGGGTGGGGTGAGGGTCTGTCTAGCGGGCCTTATGCAGAAGAGGATTTGTTTGGCAATGGGTATTTTGTAATAAGTAGAGTGTAATAGTTCATTTTATGTTGGTTCCATGTGATACCTCCAATGTTTAAGCCTTATGCAGAGGAAGATTTATCTGGTGTGGCCCATTCTGTACGCTGTGATATGAACCTGTTCATTCAAACGTACCTTAATGTGGTACAATCGATATATATTCCAGACCAATTTTACCCGTGTATACCTGAAGGGTCAACTTTTTGTGGGTGTCTGGCGGGCCTTATGCAGAAGATGATTTGTCTGGCAATGGGTATTGTGCAATAAGTAGAGTGCAATTGTTCATTTTATGTTGGTTTCATGTGGTACCTCCAATGTTTAACCCAGCCCAAATTTTGGGACCCTCTTTGGGGGTGTCTGGCAGGCCTTTTGCAGAGGAAGATTTGTCTGGCGTGGCCCATTCTGTACTCTGTGAGATGTACCAGTTCATTTACACTTACTTGATGTGGTACCTCCAATGTTTGATCCAGCCCTTGAATGGCCCCTTCTTTTGGGGGGCCAGGGGCCACACGCAGCAGGGGCTCCCCGGCAGACATCTATATATGAATATGTTGGGTTACACAGTAAATGTTCCTGTGTTCGGATATTGGTACCTTGTTCGTTTGACCAAAGTGCTCTGGGCTGCCGCTCTATGAGTCCTAAAGGATTACTGCTACAGTGTTGTTTGTTTATTTGTTGTTGTTTAATGTCGCACTGAGCAATATATGAGCTATATGACAGCAGTCTGTAAATAAATGTCTCTGCACAAGACAGTGATTGACATCAAGAGCATAGATCCACACCATTGGGATACGATAACATGCATAAACCAAGTCAGCGAGCCTGACCACCCGATCCCGTTAGATGCCTCTTACGACAGGCTTGGTCGCCTTGTATGGCATACTCCTATAGTACCTATATCAATATAGGGACCCACTAAATCGTTCAACTTCCAACATTAGGGTTATGACAAGAACCCTTGACTTTCAAGTTCAATGTCAAAAACTGTCCATCATCTGGGTTAGAGTAGGTTTTCAGCAACCTCTGCTTGCCCTAAAACACGGCTTTTCTTGTCGTAAGAGACAACTAACAGGATCTGGCGGTCATGATCACTGACATGGTTGATGCATGTCATCATATCCCAATTACGTGGATTGATGCTAATGATGTCAATCACTGGATTGCCTGGTCCACACTTATTATTTACAGACTGCCATCATATAGCTGGAAAATTGCTGAGTGCGGCATTAAACAAACAACAACTTTTGAAGTCCTGGTAAATTACATTCAAAGTTATGCCAAGTGCCCAAGGCACATATTTTGCCATCATATGGGCTACACAATGGCTGTATCACTTTGTAATGAGACATTTACAGTTGTCAGTTTTACTTACTTTCCACTTGACAAAATATATAATGCAATGGATGTTCCGATGACCTCTTGCATGTCAGAGCCAATGATGGCGATCTCTACCATGATCCACAAGATGAGGCGGGATGCTTTAGGGTACTGCCGGTAACAGACCTCGGCTAGATGCATCCCTGTGACCACCCCGAGGCGTGCTGCTAGTCGCTGCAGCATCAGCCCCAACAAAGTAGAGGCCAGTAGAACCCATAGCAGCTGAAACAAACACAGGACAGGTGACTGATACGTTTGTGCGGCTTGTCACTGCAGCATCAGCCCCAACAAAGAAGAGGCTAGTAGAACCCATAGCAGCTGAAACAAACACAGAACAGATGACTGATATGTTTGTGCGGCTAGTCACTGCAGCATCAGCCCCAACAAAGTAGAGGCTAGTAGAACCCATAGCAGCTGAAACAAACACAGGACAGGTGACTGATAAGGTTGTGCGGCTAGTCACTGCAGCATCAGCCCCAACAAAGAAGAGACCAGTAGAACACATAGCAGCTGAAACAAACACAGGACAGGTGACTGATATGTTTGTTCGGCTAGTCACTGCAGCATCAGTCCCAACAAAGAAGAGGCCAGTAGAACCCATAGCAGCTGAAACAAACAGAACAGATGACTGATATGTTTGTTCGGCTGGTCACTGCAGCATCAGTCCCAACAAAGAAGAGGCCAGTAGAACCCATAGCAACTGAAACAAACAGAACAGATGACTGATATGTTTGTGCGGCTAGTCACTGCAGCATCAGCCCCATCAAAGAGACCAGTAGAACCCATAGCAGCTGAAACAACCACAGGACAGGTGACTGATAAGGTTGTGCGGCTAGTCACTGCAGCATCAGCCCCAACAAAGTAGAGGCCAGTAGAACCCATAGCAGCTGAAACAAACAGAACAGATGACTGATACGTTTGTGCGGCTTGTCGCTGCAGCATCAGTCTCAACAAAGAAGAGGCTAGTAGAACCCATAGCAACTGAAACAAACACAGAACAGATGACTGATATGTTTGTGCGGCTAGTCACTGCAGCATCAGCCACAACAAAGAAGAGACCAGTAGAACACATAGCAGCTGAAACAAACACAGGACAGGAGACTGAGTGAGTTTGGGAGTCAGGTATTTATTTCAAGCTCTGGATTTGATACATTTGGTCCTGAAAAATGGGCACAGGGCAATCATGAGGTGGATAATTGTGGGCAGTGTTGCACACCCCCTCTCATGTGTCACATGGTGAACCTATGTGTTTTCATTCACTTTCTTGTTGAATAATTGATGGAACAGAGTCAAACATAGTGGACTCTACAACTTGTAAAAGCCCTCATATGTCCGCCCAGACCGAAATAAAGTTTACCAGGGCTCAATTGAGCAATATAAAATATGCACTAGACTAACATATAGTCTATGACACCTTACATTACACAACACTCTTCTCTCCTCTAAAATTAATACAAATATAAGTCCTGATGCAATCTCATTAAAATCAGATCTTAGTTCTTGCTACCGCTAAACAAAGTTGGTAGCGAGAACTAAGATCTGATTTTAATGAGATTGGTCCTGATGCTGATAGAGCTAGCTAGAGCTGGCTAGACATGCTCTTGTATATATATCTAGATTGTTTTGTTTTTTCATAAAATAAATATATTCCACAGTCATGGTGCAGGACTATATATCTATTATTGAAAAATGCAACTTAATGGTTACATCTAACTGCACCAAGTGCATGTCACAATCTCAAACATGTTAGCTTTGGTTATGACCAGAATTCAACATTAGCATATTGAGACACGGTCATCTTGGAGCAGTGATGACATTGAGTTGTGATCAAATACTGGGCCCACTCGCACAAAACGATCATAGCGCTATGACTGTTGTAAGCCTATGTCAAAGTATGGGAGTTACAATCATCTTAGTGCTAAGATCGCTTTGTGCAAGTGGGCCCTGGACTGCAGCTTCATCTATCACTGAAGTTGAACACTGTGTCACGTTATGTTGGTTAGATTATCCAACGAATGATTGTGACAGAAGTACTATAACAGTAACGACTAACAGTAATAAATATCATGACACTCATCACATCTGAGATTGTACTTATCTAGTCCATCTTTTACATCCATGTTTCAACGTTGAACAATTTAAGGGAGAAGGGTGCAACCAGGTTTTGTCTTGTGCTTCTAGGTTTTCATGTCAACATGCACCTGGTATAAGCTAATAGATCAAGTTCCTTAAATCTAGCCCTGAGTTACTTTGTCCAGCTTGTGACAAGTGGTGGACTTGATGCCTGATGTTTTGGTTCTCAATGCCAGTGTCATACCACTATTTGTGTCAGAGTACCATGTACCAGTCCCTGATGTATTCCGGGATTCCGCTGAAAATGTGTTCCAGAAATGTCCACTTGGTGCAGAAATGATCCAATCTTGCAGAAAATCACATTTTGTGCAGAACCTGCACAGAATTTTGCATATTTGTAGCAGAATTTGTCACATACACTGCAGAATTTTAACTTTCGATTCAAAAGCTTGTTTAAAATGTGTAAACGAATGTTTAAGTTGACTATTGTGTTACTGTTTACCAAAAGTGAAGGTCTGCAAGTTTACACCAGTGATCTCCAGATCCACTTCAATATGCTTTCGACCCGTGGATAGGTTTGTCATAAAAACACCTGCCACAAGCATGACAAGTCAAACAGATGCAAAACTATGAATTTCATGAAAACTAAACTTAAAAGTTTACAAAATTGTGAGCAGACTTATCAAAATTTGGTTGCAGAATTTACAAAAATTTACCACAGAATTTAAAATTTGTTTTGGCAGTGGAATACAGTGGTGACTGAGTTACCCAATCCAAGCAGGTACCCAAGCTACTGATAGTGTAGGCCACATGCTTCCAGTATAATACCGTGGAGCCCTGTGACATAGCAGGTGTATTTGTACAGCAGCCATAAAATATCTGACTCCCATGATGGGATTCAAACCATGGACCTTATGATCCGAGGTCTGATGCATTGTCAACTTACCTACTAGGTACACCCTGTCAGCTAACTGATTACTAACCTTGAACTGAGCGACGGCACCAGATTGCAGATCAGACTCTACGTTCCCAGGATCCAGGTATGCAATGCTCATCAGAAAACCTGGCCCAGTGAACGCCCATAACTTCCGGAAACTAAACCGAGGCTGTAAAGATATGATTTGTTTGATTCTTAAGACAGAATATGTGAGCATGGTAAATATTGCGACTTACTTTAGTGAAGTGAGTTTGTCAATAATGTGAGTGTCTCCTGGCGGACGCCCTACCACTAGACCACGAAGACAGTCTAGGGCTGGGACGATACACAAATTGCGTGATCCAATATGTATTACGATACTTAGCTCAATATCCCCCGCATCATAGGGATAGAACTAAACTGAAAGCTTTACTAGCCAGGGTAAAGATAAAATGCCCATATAATGTTAAAACAATGGGGAAATTTGGAAATATGTACTAGCCCACAAAAAATTGTACTAGCCCCTGGGTAGCGTTAATTTCTAAACCTGGCGTCACTATATGGCTAAAATAATGTTGATGCAATGTTAAATTTGAACTCACTCACTCTAAACCTGGCATTTATGGTGAGGAATAAAAAAGACCCCCTACAAAAGACCTATGACTCTCTGTTGTCCTGCTAGGGATCATGATGACCCTCCAGGCCAGGGCAAACCCTGTACTCACATTCCCAGCATCAGGGATGGGAATCCTTTCATTGAAATACGTAGACGCTGCAGTGGAGTTGGCAGCAGCTTGGGTGCCGTCATCACCATGGGTTCTCCCTGAATCTTCCCCTCCCAGGGCAGACATGGCAGTCTGGCCATCTTTCCCTGCCATGGCTGTTGTATGTCCAATTATATCAGGAAAATGTCCCTATCATGCCACCCCTCATTGTCTGAAACAAAGCATGATAACACTGTTAAAAAGTCGATGATTGCATGCATGATAGTACTTGACAAGTGTTTGTCATGTTTCTACATGAGTACTCTGCTGACCCAGATGACATGTTGCATAATCACGATAACATACATGTATGCCATTGTTGTCAGAAACATCTTGACCTGGGGCTGATAATCACTTTGCGTAGTACCGGAAGCAGATAAAGTTGGGACTGATGGTAAACAACCCAAATTTCACAACTGTGATATATTAAGTTCTGTTGTGTTATTTCACAAGGACTCATAATGTTGTGGGTAAAGGGTCATTTGCAAGACTCATAAAAGGTATAAAAACAAGGATGTCTGTTACCTGGTTACCGTATCTTTCCACTCTGTTTTTTCTCTCAACAAAATTATATTCTAATAAGATCCCCCTATTTCTAATGTTGAGAGCGCCCTGGGCACTTATCACGTCAAATATGGTTTATATTTATAATTGTTACTGTTGCATAATCATTGATAATGGCTTTGGAATTATTCCCTTTACAATTGACAAAACTGGTCATATATTTACTTTGTTTGGGCTACTACACTCTTAAAAAAGTAGAGATCAGGAAATTTATCATATAATGGGTAGGCTTCTCGGCAGGATAAAGCCAATTATATAATCATCGAATTCGGCCCTACCGGGATACCCGCTGTAGGACTCAAGAGTTGGGTACAAAATGTCCGAAAGCGAATTGTCTTACTGCAGCCCTGCCAAAAACTATTTAGATACATGATCATGTATACACTGCGGTTGATAGATGCTTTATCCCCACTCGAGGATATAAAAGTCAGAACGAATACCTGCATAGTGAGAAAGAAATATGAACATTAGCTAAAATTCTTGTAGTGTAACCATTGAGTTTTATTGTTATTGTTATTAAACAGTATGTCACGTGACAAACCACGGGCCTGGGTAGTCATGTGGGTACCCGGGTCCTACTCAGGACCCACCCGGCCCGAGTAACCCGTCCTGGCCCTAGTAGCCATGGACAAAACAAGCGTCCAGAGACTGCGAACTAACATTCATTTCCAAATTAGTACCATCAAAACCACCAATAACACAGCCATGAAAATATGGTATATTTAAGTCATAAAATTAATAATAACTTTTACAACTGAAAAGGTGAGATTGATCATGTGCAGATACTGTTTATACAATGGCAATAACTAGTACAGGTCTTTGAGTGAGTGAGTGAGTTAAAGTTTAACGTCACATCGGCAATATTTCAGCCATATCGTTACGAAACAAAATTTGATATGAACAATAGATATTAAACTCTATAAAATTCTGCTGACAAAGAGCAGTATAATAACTAGAACATCACAGGCATTCGTAAAACTAGTTTGAGAACAAGTAAAAATAGATAACTAACTAATCATTTAACAACACATTATAAAAACAGGCTATAGATCGCCACCAGCTGAAGGTTGATCACCGTGCTGGGGACCATGGGGACTTACAGTACTTTTGCTACCTGCATGGACCCCAGTCGGATTTACATCATCGCTTCAGTTGTTGGCGATGGCTGACAAATTTAGCCAAACATTAAAATAACACATATACTACTATTAAAAACGTGGAAGAAATAAATATACTTTGAAAGACGTGGTCTTACATACCCTCTCAGACATGTCTTTGAAAGGCATTTAGACATGTTAGAAGTGATTCACATAAGGAAGAGAATATATGAATGTCAACTTCTTTATTATGAGGAACACATTATAAAGAATGTTGACATCCATATATTCTCTTCCTTAATAAATAGTACAGGTAGTCCGTAGGAAAGTTCTATATCCACTGAGTTGATTCCTCTCTTCACAGTGAAACAAAAATCATTTAGTTTCCACTAATACTTGATGAAAGTATTATGGGTCTGTTCTGATGTTGAAAACCTTCCAAATGGAGTGCTCGTTTTCTTGGGGGAATTAGTCAGCAAAGAGCCAGAGTCACAGGAGACTAATTACAATTTTATTTACAAGAGCAGTGAGTTATCATGATTTAACGTTCACACTATGTTCTCATATAATAATTTGATCCACAGCAAGGGTTTTTATAAGTTATCATTGTGTAACATTTATACAAAATTTCATATAACTCTAGTTAGCAAGTAATACATTACTCAAGGTAAAATGCAGATACAAAATATCAGTAGTTTCAGTTATAGCTTTTTAGATAGATGCTACATTGCTAGCCTAAGGTAACAAGATCCCATCTCCCAGACATACTAATCAATAAGACAAAAGTTATGTCTACATAGTTTTTTTGATTGCCTTGAACTATTTTATTCAAGTAAATCTGTCATCACCCATCTTAGAATAACATTCATCAAATACTTCAATTTATCATTTAACTAAAGCATTTATCCATGACATAAGCATATGACATAAAAACATGTATGTCATACCCCAATGACATAAGTATGCAAATTAGATATGCAAATTAGATAACCGGAAGTGGGACTTTATTCGCCGGTGCACGTGAGTAGGTGTTTACAAACAACATGGATACCTTTGATGTTGGAGACATTATTTCAATTATTCTGCAAAAGTCTGTTCAAGTATTTTGTTTAAAATAATCCGAGGAACTTTTTTTCTCAGCGAAGGAATATGCCATAAAGGAGTTAAGAGGTTGTTTATTTTGGTTTACACGGCTATGGAAAACATGTATCACTACGCACGATCTATACGTAAGATTTCGACAAGTTGCTGATGTTAATGTTTAATGCAATTATTCCTTAATTGGGAAGCAAAAATGTGAAAATGATAAATAGAATTCATCACTCGTGTTTTTTAATATGGGAAATATCAACCTTGTCCCGTTAATCGGTATTTGCCTCGCCAAAGGCTCGGCAAATACCGATTAACTAAGACTCGGTTGATATTTCCCATATTAAAAAACACTCGTGATGAATCCTCTATTTAGATTCATTAAGGATTAGCCCCTATACAAGCTCGTCTAAAGTGATACAATAATCTCTTTCCAAGCACCCAGTAAATATGTCATCAAGATTAGTGCCAGTCCAACAGGATTAACAGGATTAAGTATTCCCCTCTGTCTAGCCATTCATATACCATAGGGCACACCTCATGGTGTATCAACCAATCATATTCATTTTTATTGTTCTAATTTTTGTTAAATACATGCAGAAGCAAAATGTTAAGCAGAAGGGGTTTGACGCTCATACCAAGCAGATCTCTCTCCCACAGCCCAGAGGGTTGTACCGACTCTCTGTGGCACCCTCAGCTATTTTCTAAGATATTGTAAACTGTTCATTATTAATTGTTCTTGTAAATAAAATTGTGATTAGTCTCCTGTGACTCCGGCTCTTTGCAGACTAATTCCCCCAAGAAAACCAGAGCGCCATTTGGAAGGTTTTGTTCATCCGAACAGATTACCATAATAGAACAATGAACAATAATAGAACAATGAACAATATCTTAAATATAGCTACAGAGCGCCGGTATAACCCTGGGTAAGAGGTCTCCTTGGTTTGAGCATCAAACCCCTCCCGCCTAACATCTGAGAAAGAGAGAGAGTTGGCGTTTTTAATGAGTCTAAATTGACGTATTTGCTCAATGAATAATTCTATTCCTGAGTGTGGTGATGACATATTTACTTAAAAATAGTTTAAGGCAATCCATAAAACTATGTCGACATGACTTTTATCTTATTGAATACCGTATATGACCACAGATAAGCCGACCCCATAGATAAGCTGAGGTATTAACTTGACCATTGAAATACGAAAGAAAATGATATGACCCATAGATAAGCCGAAGCAGGAAGTGATAGGAAAAAAAAAACACTGCAAAGTTGGACTGCAAGACATGTGCTGGTACTTGCAGATATTCAATAATATAAGATGAAAAAGGTTTTAATTATATTGAAAAAGTCATTATTATTTCTAGTAAAGATTTAACAAACTAGTCATCCACTCTCATAATGCTCGTCTTTTTTAATCTCATAATGATTGTTATATCTTGCCATCAACAACGAAGCGCCATTTTGTGAATCGGTGTATATAGAATTATGAACCCGTGAGAAATTACAGCTAGAGCGAAGACTTGCAGTTTGAATGCATCACTGTATAAGCATGGCGTTTTCGTTTCAAACTCATGATGAGAATGTCAGTCAGTAAAAATATACCAACTTTTATACCCCACTTTATACCACTATTGTATGTTAATCCAATTGAATTAAATAAACTTAAATAAGCCGACCCCTTGCTACAGAATCTTTTTTCTGGTCCTCAAAATCCGGCTTATCTGCGGACATATACGGTGGTATGTCTGGCAGACGGGTTCTCGTTATCTTAGGGTAGAATCAATCTAAAAATCTATAACTGAAACTACTGATATTTGGTATCTGCATTTTTCCTGGATCCTAATATATATTACATGCTGTTCTATAACTATATGAAATTTTGCATAAATGTTACACCATTACAACCTATGAAAGTCCTTGCTGTGGATCTAATTATTATATGAAAACTTAGTATAACTGTTATATCATGATAATAGTCTAACAATTATTAAAGCTAAAAATACAGCATGGAATAGTAAACTCTAATGAAGATTGTTTTTACAAAGATTACATCAATAAACATGTGCACAGAAAAGATGCCACAGAAAAGTGGATCAGTATATATCATGATATATATATATATTTATCTTCCAAAACTGGCTCCCACAGGAGATATCACAGGTGATAACACTCATTGAGAGATTTGATATCAAAAGACACTCGGGTGAGATTCTCTCTATATATATATATGGAAATATTGCTTTGCAAATACATATGCTTGTTTGTAGTTAACGCCACACTCAGTAATATTCTAGCTATGGAAATGAATGTGGCAATATATAGCCATTTTAGGTGAACTATCAGTTTCTGCTGCTCATTGGCATCATATGGCAAATTCAATTATCCTACAGTTACACTACAAAATAGTATTGATTTCATATTACTTGTTTACAGACTATTTGCTACGGCGTATAAAGAGGTTATCACGCGAGTGTGTTTGGGGATGGTAAATATCCTGCATTAGGAATAAACATTGTATTCAGCGAGCCTTGGCGAGCTAAATACATAGTGTTTATTCCTAATACATGATATTTACCATTCACAAACACACAAGCGTGATAACCTCTTTATCATATAATGTCATTCTTTAATTCTGTGCTTGAAAATCGCTTTCCCTCTCTCACAAACATTACCCAATCATTGTGAATTTTCCTGTAATGTGAGCATTAATATTTATTACGTCACAGGGTAAGTGATGTGTCAGTCGGACAGTGACAGTAGCCAATATAGTTCCAACTGAAATCTGTTTCTTATACAGTGGCGAAGCAACATATATGCAAAACAACAATTGTTTTTACTTGCCTTTCATGGCAATCCATCAGTCTGTCCGCTACAGTAACTGCCCTTTGTCAAAGGGGAGCTACTCTAACCCTAGTCTATGAGACGTCACGGCCACGTTTAGACGTTGTTGACAGTCGGCCTGTCCTGTCATAAGGTTAAGAAGTGCAGTCAGATGTACACACAGCGACAAAACGAAACAAGGTAACAATTCAAACATATTTCGGCCAAAACCAACTATTTTAATTTGTGGAAAAGGTTTCAAGCCGCAGAGGTCTACAAGCACAGATATGGCTACTGATCCCGCTTGGCTAGGCCTAGTGTCCTCACAAAATTGTTTTGAAATTTATATCTCCAAAACTTATAAAATGCCGTAGCTACGTCACAGTTAGACACTGATTTTCAGTATATTAGACTGTTCTTTTGATAATGATAGCAGTTATCCCTGTAGTTTATCCATATTCCCAAAGGTTAATTCTGACTCGGTTGCCGAATGACAAGGGCAACGCCATGTTTGTTTATAAACACTGAAAGTAGTCCCTACTTGACCTTTGATATTTGCATCTCAATCCGCATATGACCCAAACGGATATCGTTTTTATCCGTTGGCTTTATCCTGCCGAGAAACCTACCCATTATATGATAATACAAGTTATCACATCATACTCTATGTACTCCAATACATGAATCTTACTACACATTTGAAGCATCCATATTTTTCATCTCCATGCAAACAAGAGTGGAATAGAAGGCTCACTAAATACAATGTTTATTCCTAATGCAGGATATTTACCATTGTAACACTATCAGTGTTTGCCTAATACGACTGACACCGTGGATATGTCAAGTACATATCATAACACTATCAGTGTTTGCCAGATACGACTGATGTAACACTATCAGTGTTTGCCAAATACGACTGACCCCTTAGAGACCCCGTGGATATGTCAAGTACACATCAAGTGGACCAGTGAGTGGTGGTTTCATGTCACCTTAGGGGGAACAATTTTAAGTGCCTCGTCATGGACACCACTTGATGGTCAATTTAATCTCAAGTTGACCACACCAAATTTTAGTACCTGTGCAAAACAACATGCTTCGCATTTCATCATTACTATATATACAGGGCGACTTCCAAATACCGACAAACTTGGTCTAAGCACTTCAAGGTACAGGCGAGGATCTAGAGGGAGGAAGGAAGGATGGCACACTTCCTTTGACTTGTACATATGCCATTGTGATTAAAACTACGTAATCCTCAAACCGCCTTCTTGTGTTGTGTTACAAGAAGGGGCAGGGTTACGTAAACTGGTGCCGTGACTCGGATCACCTTAAGGAGCGAAGGAGAGGGACCCCAGGAAACAACTAGGATCGAGGGAATTGGTCCCGGGACTCGCAAAAAGGTGATTCTTTGGGTTTTTGCAAGTACTCACGTGAGCAAAATGGCAGAATATGCACAATTCTTACAAGGGTTAGCGGGAGAAATAACAGGGCAGTTATCAGCAGTAACTTCAACATCAGGGGCAGTTAGCGATGTTATCCATAGGTATCTACAAGACCATGATCAAGCAACAAGGCAGATTGTAACCTTGGCAATAGTCGTAGGTGCTCAAGGTATCGCTAATTTATTCCGTTCATTTGAAGGGGATCCAGCCATGTGTTAAGCGTTGGCAAAGACTGCGTAATGTTTGGTCTAGATAAAGTAAAACTAGTTGTGGAAGTGATCAAACGCGTACAGAGGTATGCTTAAGTTTATACCGGATTATTAGGGAAGTTATCATGGTTATTGGCAGCATAAAAGAAACTGAAAGTCGATTTTGTTAAATAGGCTAAACAAATTATAGGGATGAGGGAAACCTTAAAACGCGAGAACAAGGTTCATATCAAGAACAGAATAGGGACACTGTGAACACAACAGGAAATTCATTAATGCTAAGACATACATGTGGCCCAGGTCCGGTCAAAAGTATGCTAATATAGTTAGGGATTGTAAAAACATAAAGGATCTAGTTATGAGCTCGAGGATCAGTTCTTGATCGCGGGTTGCGTCAAGGGTGTACTGACATGATAACAGTGATGATCAGTATTTGGTCGCGGATAGCGACAAGAGAATACTGATATGATTAAAGAGATTGCCTAAACAGTCAGAACTTATGGGACAAACTATGGGGCACACAGGGGAACACATAACAGAGGTTTAAACACCGAACACTCCTTCTCATGATGACACTGATTTGAAGGAGGAGGAGGGGACAACATTCCGTATAAATTAAGCTGGTAGCCCGAGCAGTGGTAGCTGGTACAGTTAAGATAGGAAAGCAAGTCATCCGAAACTTACAGAAAGCATGACAAACAAGTAGAGTCCCATGGTTCAGTTGTGGAAAGTGGGTCATTGCGACCGCTGAACAACTAGACTTTACTATAGTATGTAAAAATGTATATCCGCAGGTAATAACTATTTACCCACCAATAGGTATGTTACGATTAAACGTCTCTTGTACAGCTTCAAACAATCATTTGACATTACTTCCATTTTATCATAATGAAAGCAGTTTTGAATTAAATAAGGTCTGGGCTCAGCTACCTCATATGCCAAACGTTTCCGATATGCTGTTATGGAAACTCTTTAAGGAAAAATTCAGAAATGTGACGATGTCGAAAGTTCCAAACCACCTCCAGAATATAGAAACGGTATCCATGAGTCATTTAATTGATGAATTACATAGTGTTAATACTGAAATTAGTTGGGAAAAGAAATTAACTGGAAATGGTGGTTAGTTGGGGGTATCATGTTACTAGTCATAATATTATTGATAATGGTTTTAAGATATAGAAAATTTTGGCTATCCAAAACGCTCACTTTGGGAAAGCACACCCGGGAAACACCCGAATTCGAGTTGGTGGGATCTGGGCCCACTTGCACAAAGCGATCTTAGCGCTAAGATGATCGTAACTCCCATACTTTAACATAGGCTTACAATAGTCGTAGTGCTAAGATCGCTTTGTGCAAGTGGGCCCAGATGTGATCCAGGTCGCGAGTACCGACTCCAGGGGGGGCTTAGCTTCTACACCACTGATGACGGGGGATCAGACTTCGACGCCGACAACGACGTCATCAATACGACGCCTGTACCCTGGCCTGGATGCCCACTACTAAACAGTACAGTGTTGCAGTATGTTGCTGCATGAACTAAGATGAACAGGCTGGTGACGAAGATGGACGGCGGCCATATTGGAACTTGTGGTGACGACCATAAAGTTGAACTAAGTTGAAAAGAAGAACACAACGCAGAACTGACGATCACAGATGACCATGATGGTGTGTCTGTAGCCGGTCGAGGGCCAAGATTGTGACGAAGTGACATTTTAAAAGCGATTAAGTCCGGTCACGGACAGCATGATCGTTGTAAAATATTTACACTCTTTCTTGTATATGTATATATGGAACTGTGTATATTTTTAAGTAGAAAAGGGCGGATGTAACACTATCAGTGTTTGCCAGATACGACTGACACCGTGGATATGTCAAGTACATATCAAGTGGACCAGTGAGTGGTGGTTTCATGTCACCTTAGGGGGAACAATTTTAAGTGCCTCGTCATGGACATGCACATGTGTAAATACACCCCCAATTCATGTTAAACATGTAACATAATCATACCTGCATATTGTAATATTCATTCAATTGGAGGAAATAAAGAATATCTATTTATCATATGCCATTGTGATTAAAACTACGTAATCCTCAAACCGCCTTCTTGTGATGTGTTACACCTTCCCCAAACACACTCGCGTGATAACCTCTATTTATCATATAATGGGTAGGTTTCTCGGCAGGATAAAGCCAACGGATAAAAACGATATCCGTTGGGGTCATATGCGGATAGAGATGCAAATATCAAAGGTCAAGTAGGGACTACTTTCAGTGTTTATAAACAAACATGGCGTCGCCCTCGTCATTCGGCGATCGAGTCAGAATTAGTGAGTGAGTGAGTGAATATTGCTTAACGCCGCATCAGCAATTTTGCAGCTATTCGCGGCGAGAGTCAGAATTAACCATCGGGAATCTGGATAAACTACAGAGATCATTGCTATCATTATCAAAAGTACAGTCTAATATACTGAAAATCAGTGTCTAACTGTGACGTAGTGAAGACATTTTATAAGTTTTGGCAACTTTCGAGAAACAATTTTGTAAGGGCACGAGGCGCTAGGCAGAAACAGTAGCCATATCTGTGCTTGTAGATCTCTGCGGCTTGAAACCTTCTCCACAAATTAAAATAGTTGGATTAGGCCCAAATATGTTTGAATTGTTACCTTGTTTCGTTTTGTCGCTGTGTGTACATCTGACTAAAGTCTAAAGTCTAAACGTGGCCGTGACGTCTCATAGACTAGGGTTAGAGTAGCTTCCCTTTGAAAAAGGGCAGTTACTCTAGCGGACAGACCGATGGATTGCCGCGAAAGGCAAGTAAAAACAATTGTTGTTTTGCGTATATGTTGCTTTGCCACTGTACACCTGTATAAGAAACAGATTTCAGTTGGAACTATATTGGCTACTGTCACTGTCCGACTGACACATCACTTACCCTGTGACGTAATAAATAATAATGCGCACATTCCAGGAAAACTCGCAATGTTTCGGTAATGTTTATGAGAGAGGGAAAGCGATTTTGAAGCACAGAATTAAAGAATGACATTATATGATAAAGAGGTTATCACGCTCGTGTATTTGGGGATGGTAAATATCATGTATTAGGAATAAACACTATGTATTTAGCTCGCCAAGGCTCGCTAAATACAATGTTTATTCCTAATGCAGGATATTTACCATCCCCAAACACACTCGCATGATAACCTCTATTTATCATCCCAAACAGGCCCCCACAGGAGATATGCCTGGGTGAGATCAAGCTATATCTACATTGTAGATATTGCTGCAATGAAATTGCATCACAATGCTTTGCAGACCTTTGTGACCTCATTGGTTAGCATGATATCACAATCAAATGACATCATGAATGGCTCTACTACTGAAGCTGTTAGCAGTACTTTTTACACTGCTTATTACGGTCTACAAACTGAAAAAGTTGGAAGAATGATGTTGGATGATAAATAAAATCTCACCCTCGTGTCTTTTCATATCAAACATATCAACACGAGTTGATAAAAGTGGAAAAACTCTGAGGCTTGTCGAGGAGTTTTTCAAATTTTGTTAACGAGTGTTGATATATTTATTAATATATTCTATGACATGCAATATATACCGGTATATAAATTTAATAAAAATGATATATAAATAAAATCTCACCCTTGTGTCTTTTCCACTTTTATCAACTCGTGTTGATATATTTCATATCAAAAGACCATGAAGACACTCGGGTAAGATTCTCTATATATTGTTTGTATAGACCTACTGTCGTAAATAACCTAAAGCAAATATGATGAATATACAAAGTCAGTTAACACAAGAACGCCATCATTAACCAGCTGTTACCATGACATTGGTCATTGTCAATAACCTGCACACTAAAACATGAAATGTATGACAGTGAATAACGAAATATATACTACACTAGTACTCACTAGGGTCTACTGCGTTCTGGGGATAAGATATGCACAGGAACTCAATGATAGCGTATATACACTGTATAGCATAAATAAATTTGTATAGAAATAAAATCACATTCCTCTATAGATCTATTGAGGGGTGTGATTTTTGTCTATACGAATATATATATGCTACACACGCTATCATCGAATTCCTGTCAGGAAATGTTTTCAAACCAAAACAGCTGTTGAACACGTACATTGACCGCAAATTACTTTTTTAATTAGGCCTGAAAATAATGTTAAATATTACCTTAGTGTTTGAGAAATCACATGTATATCAGCAGAAATTTGAGGTTAGACAACCAGCTTGAAAATGATATCTTGTCAGCTGATGCGCACTTGCAAAACGATCTCGTACCGAGTGTTATTTTATCCTTCAACCGTGTTCTCAAGCCGGATATTTACATTTGCCGTATTTACTCTTTCTTGACAGAGGGCAACTTCTGTCTGAAACAATTTATACAAACCTTTGCTTGTTGCTTAACCTCCTTCGCTTATCATACAGTCTTGTTCAAATATGTGTCGTTCCTAAATACATTTTGACTTGCTTCGTCTATTATTGGCAAACGGAAGACTCGGTGGTGCTTTGTCTAAGGGAGTTAACTCTATATGAACTCGACTCCCTTAATAACTAGGACTATATAGAGTTAGCTCCCTTATATCCCGTCGAGCCCAAGCTCCTTCCCAGCGCGTGACACCTTCGTTACACTCTCGGTAACATCGCTGCCACCAGTGTGGGCGCGGCCATTTCAAGAATCTTGAAATTTGCCCTCCAACCCCATATGTAGTAACGTTTATACTTTTGTTTATGTCTTTGGGAATGCCATCATATTTCAATTTGAAAAGGTTTACGACTGACCATGTTTTCCAGATGAATTTACTTTGTTGTTTTGATAATCAGATTGGTTCGAGATTGCAGACTAACGGAAAATCAACCAACTTCTCCCTTACATTCTTACTATATCAATAACACGATAGTTTTAATGAAACAGAAATTCAAATTGACAAACGAAGAAAGTAATTTAGCAGCGAAAAGTGTATTCGGCGTCACGACAGCCGTCACTTGTTTGTAAACATAACGGTCATTCGATTGCGAGTTCAACTCCAAGCATGGTTGTGACCACCTATTCACAGTGGGGAGTTTTGACTGGTGGCAGCGATAGTATAGAGAGCTCCGGGAACGTACTATCGCTGTGAGGAGCTTGCCGTCGAGCCCTGTTAAGTCGTATTTCATTTCATTTCATATGTATATATATATTATACAAAACTTTATCAGACAATGCTCTTAATAAACTAGAATATAGGGCTTGGGTTACCTTGACTGACGAAGTTTTGTTTCAGTTTGGTATGAGTGGCTCTCACATAAAGTAATAAATAAGATATTTTGTTTTCAATGAATGCAAACAACGGATAATATATGTACTCACTCAAATATGACGAGACCAGTTCATGTCGCTCATTGAAACAAGGCTGTATTTAGAAATTGAATATTCCCTTAATATTAAACAATAGTTATCATTAATTGCATGTAATAGAATATACAATAGCTTTAACTCGTATAGAACGGGTCCCCAGAAGGTAGTTTTGGTTGATCCGGTTGATCCAGGCGGATGCGAAGGTGATTGGCTGATCCAAGTCACGTGATCGGATAGGATGACTCATGCATCAACAGCGCGTCGGGAAAGGGTGGGGAATGAAAGGTGTGTGTTTATAAGACAGAAAAGAATTCGTAAGTAAACAAAAGTAAAGGGTATTCAATAGAGCTATGTGTATGGTGTGCTGCCCTGAATAGACAAGCAGCCCAGTTTGAATTGAGCGCGCTTGACAACTCACGTGACCACGTCGTTTCAAATTGTTTATTGGTCGTAATAGTTTCGTTTATTTCAGGCGTTAGTAGAAATTACAATTAGCGTACAACTAACGTAGTCGTTTCAAATTGACCGCGCTCGCTAGAGCGTGCGACCTGGTTTGATGAATGCAGGGTGTGTGTTGAAAGTACAAGTACCGCCATAGAGACGGGTTGTGTGAACATGATAACCCGGGTAATGTAAGAAAAAAAAATGTACGTCTAGCTGGATCAAATTCATCTTGTACGGTCTACACGTTGTACACCATGAACGTTAGACAACCTGTATAGAAAAAAAAAATATAGACAAAATAGATAAGACTACGCAATCAGCAAGCAGTGCAGTTTACGTTTAGCACGCAAGAACGAGCTAATGAATAGCAGAGAGACTAAGCGACCGGCCGCCCATAACAATGTCAACATACCCCGGCCTTACAATTAATGTTAACATAACAGCCTCGCCTGAAGCTTCCCATTCATAAATTGTGTGACCAGTGTCCCATATTTATGATACGTTAGGGAACATGTGTTGTACATTTGTTATTTTAAAAGGGAGTTATTTCAGAGAGGATATATATGGGTATTCCCCCTCATTAAACCTTTCTTTCGTTGGTGTCTATTAAACGTATCCGGTATTTAATACATTTGAATGATGTAGGAAAGTATGTGCGTGTAGATGTTGTACCTATATCCGAACACGAATGTATGACACCTTTCAATAGATCAATTACGGTTCTAACCACGACACGCAACATGACTATGAGCGTGGTTAGCAGTTCATATTTATAAACACATGGTAAATGACAGATTTATGATGAATGAACTCGCCCGCACACATGCCTATAGGGTTATGTTCGCCCGAACTGTAAACAGCGACACATTTGATAACAGGAAGGGTGTGTGGAATGCACTCGTCCTTGTAAGGGTAAAATACGCCTTTAAACTCACCATTTAAATGATGACATTACTTTTTAGATGTATTGGTATCAGTGAGTGAGTGAATTTAGTTTTACGCCACACTCGGCATTATTCCAGCTCTAGGACGGTGGTCTGTCAATAAACGAGCTTGGACCAGACAATCAAGTGATCAACAGCATGAGCAGCGATCTGTGCAACTAGGAAGCGATGGCACGTGTCATTCGAGTCGGCGAGACTGACCAACCGATCCCCGGCGTCAGTCCCCGATAAGCATGGGTTACTGAAGGTTGATTCTATAACCCGGACCTTCACGGGTGTAGTATGACGAAGACTATATACTAGCATGCAAAAACTGAGAAAAAACAAACAATTCATTCGTATCATTTATTGATTCGAGTCAATCGGTTCCATACAAAGCCGTGATATACGAATGGACAATAGTATTCACTCTGGAACATTATTTAGTCACTCATATACACATGCTGCTGCTGCTCGAAGGCCCTATTGTTTAAACAGCAAGTCCATGTTTTGAAACACATTTCGCACAGTTGAATGTTTCCTTGTCTACGCTGTTTTAAGGTTGAATGGTTGTCTATAGTCTATGCTTTATCCATTGCTTGTAACGATTTCCGTCCAGGAGGTCCCAGTTTCACAATTCCTCTCACGTAGAGGGAAATTCGGCGTTTCTTATCGTTCAAACGCCTCAGTTTACGAGGTGTTTTCAAAATATGAATCACACTAGACGCGTGGCGTTGACTCGGCATTCTCTTCTGACTATTAGACGGATATAGTAGTGATGGGTATTTATGCCTAATCGTTCTGCTCACGATCATCCTCCTCCTCGTCATCACCGTTGTTATCCTCTGCAACGCTATCAGATTCAGTCTCTCTTTCTATTTCCGGCATATCCATCAAAGGCAGGATCTCTTTCATCTTGGGTTTATGAGGAGTTTGATTTTATTTTTGAGAACGGATTGTTCCGTGGAAGGATTCATGTCTCCCAGGTTGTATAGCATGTTTTGAAACAGAGGTGCCTCTTTAAAGTACGTGGTATATTCCATCGCATAGTTGAGAGTACTACGCACTAGATCCTCCCACCTCAGTTTCAATCTTCTCTCAATCCATTCATGCATTCGTCCCTGTCGCTTGTACTGTTTTTTCTGCAGTTTCATCTTGTCATGAAACGTATCGTACACCTGCTTCCAGATGCGTTGTAAGCCTACATTTTGCCACTCCTCGGCTTCCATATTAGTGAATGTTGACTTCCCACGTGGAGGTTTGACGGCAAGACCACTGCCTTTCTGGGAAGAGGCTAGGTCGTCAAAGTCACTGTCATCGTCATCACTCTCGAGTCTGGCACGCTTTCTCTTAGGTTGAAGGCTATTGGCCGGACACCAGTGATTGATATGTCGCTGTAGATCGTGCATGTAATCTATCAGCACCCCGCAATCTGCGCAAGCCGTGGCCATAGTCAATGATGTCTCACTACTCATGTCTGAATCGGTTTCAATTGGAGTGAGCTGATGTTGGGGCAATCTCTCTTCTTGTGACAGAGGACTATCCAAGGATTGTGTTGTAGTCAACTTCTCCCTACGCAGATCAGGTTCAGACTGTGCTGTTGTTCTCCTGTTTTCCTCATTTATGAGGTTAACATGCAGTCGATCCTTATCTTTGGTGGTAGGTTTTAGATCGATGGTGAGTTGTCCATAGGGGATTTCAGCAACCTTTTCATACATAGCCATAAAGTGATCCATATGTTCGGGGAAAATTCTACGAGTGAAGAGTTTGATTTGCTGTTTATCTATGGGGGAATGAAACAGGGTGACATAATGCGCGTTCAAAGCAATGTCTCTCGATTCCTTACCTCTCTGAAACAGATTTTGTATCAAGAGAAAGATCAATACATTCTTGTGATGTGAGGTTTGAGTAAACAGCTGCGAAATACGCTTGTCGTGCTTTCCTTCGGCGAGGAAATCATCCAGGACCAACACGTTCTGTTGACAAGCATCAAAGTAATCCTCGTCCAAGATATCGTAGGGAATTCCTTTGACGAAGGTCAGCTGAGGCAGCTGCTCACCGAGGTCCTGATATAATGGCTGCCATAGAGTATAACACCAAACGATGCGGGTAGGTTGGGGTTGGATCAGGCCATGCCGGAGTACATGAGAGGTAAACACAGACTTTCCACAACCACTGGGTCCCACAACGAGCGCATTTGAGGGAATCAGGAACTTGAACTGTTCTCGAAGATCAGATATACAAGGTAAAATAGGCAGCCACGAGTGGACTTGCGATGGCGACGACGACGGCGGATGTGCTTGTAACGGCGGGTTGGCTTGATGCAGCGGCGGCGGTGGGTGGACTTGCGGCGGCGGCGGCGTTAGCGGGTGGGCTTGTAATGGCGAATGGACTTGCGGCGGCGGGTGGGCTTGTAACGGTGGCGGTATGCTATGTTTATTTCTCCTGTGTCGTAACATGACATCTCTCCTTGAAAACATTTTTTCACAGTCCGGACAGGTGGCAACCCCCATGGTGATCCAATACGGTGTGCGATTAGAGGGTATGAAGCTTTCTTTTGACGCTTCAAGGCAGCAAGTGCCCGTTCCACCACAGCCTTCACCTCCGACACATGTTGTATTTTCACGGGTTGGGGTGTTGTCTTCGATCCCTGTTTGGTTGTCATCGTTTTCATTTTAGGTGTTACCTGTCTCTTCTTTGTCTTCAGCGTCGACTTCTTGGCTGCTTGTGGTTTCTTTCTCTGTTGTGATTTTCTCAACGTAGTCTTCCTAAATATATCTCTAGGGTCAAGTCTAATCTCTGATGCTTTCTTCATGTTGTTCACGTCCAATCCGTTTGCTGGCGAGAGTAAAACTGTTTGTCGGGCTACACTACTGTAGAGTTTATACTGTCTTATACGTGCAGGGATTCTTGGAAGACATTCTTTTCTTCACAGCACACTTGTGAGTATGTTAAAAAAGCGATCATATTCGTATATAGTCTTCGTCATACTACACCCGTGAAGGTCCCGGGTTATAGAATGGACCTTCAGTAACCCATGCTTATCGGCGACTGACGCCGGGGATCGGTTGGTCAGTCTCGCTGACTCGGCTGACACGTGCCATCGGTTCCTAGTTGCACAGATCGCTGCTCATGCTGTTGATCACTGGATTGTCTGGTCCAAGCTCGTTTATTGACAGACCACCGTCCTAGAGCTGGAATAATGCCGAGTGTGGCGTAAAACTAAATTCACTCACTCACTGATACCAATACATCTAAAAAGTAATGTCATCATTTAAATGGTGAGTTTAAAGGCGTATTTTACCCTTACAAGGACGAGTGCATTCCACACACCCTTCCTGTTATCAAATGTGTCGCTGTTTAAAGTTCGGGCGAACATAACCCTATAGACATGTGTGCGGGCGAGTTCATTCATCAGAAATCTGTCATTTACCATGTGTTTATAAATATGAACTGCTAACCACGCTCATAGTCATGTTGCGTGTCGTGGTTAGAACCGTAATTGATCTATTGAAAGGTGTCATACATTCGTGTTCGGATATAGGTACAACATCTACACGCACATACTTTCCTACATCATTCAAATGTATTAAATACCGGATACGTTTAATAGACACCAACGAAAGAAAGGTTTAATGAGGGGGAATACCCATATATATCCTCTCTGAAATAACTCCCTTTTAAAATAACAAATGTACAACACATGTTCCCTAACGTATCATAAATATGGGACACTGGTCACACAATTTATGAATGGGAAGCTTCAGGCGAGGCTGTTATGTTAACATTAATTGTAAGGCCGGGGTATGTTGACATTGTTATGGGCGGCCGGTCGCTTAGTCTCTCTGCTATTCATTAGCTCGTTCTTGCGTGCTAAACGTAAACTGCACTGCTTGCTGATTGCGTAGTCTATCTATTTTGTCTATATTTTTTTTTTCTATACAGGTTGTCTAACGTTCATGGTGTACAACGTGTAGACCGTACAAGATGAATTTGATCCAGCTAGACGTACATTTTTTTTTTCTTACATTACCCGGCGTATATCATGTTCACACAACCCGTCTCTATGGCGGTACTTGTACTTTCAACACACACCCTGCATTCATCAAACCAGGTCGCACGCTCTAGCGAGCGCGGTCAATTTGAAACGACTACGTTAGTTGTACACTAATTGTAATTCCCACTAACGCCTGAAATAAACGAAACTATTACGACCAATAAACAATTTGAAACGACGTGGTCACGTGAGTTGTCAAGCGCGCTCAATTCAAACTGGGCTGCTTGTCTATTCAGGGCAGCACACCATACACATAGCTCTATTGAATACCCTTTACTTTTGTTTACTTACGAATTCTTTTCTGTCTTATAAACACACACCTTTCATTCCCCGCCCTTTCCCGACGCACTGTTGATGCATGAGTCATCCTATCCGATCACGTGACTTGGATCAGCCAATCACCTTCACATCCGCCTGGATCAACCGGATCAACCAAAACTACCTTCTGGCGACCCGTTCTATACTACTAGGGTGGGTTCTCGTAATTTAGTGATTGAAGAGGACAGGTGGGGAAATTCTTAGAAAAGTTGGGAAAATCGTATTTCCCCTTTTTGTATTTATGAATTTGAAGACGAATACCATGCTGTTATGGTGTGCATATCCTTTTTTCAATATTTGGAGACGACGATATATACAAGGATATTTATGTAGATTTCTAAGTGTGTAATGTGTTGCAAGACGAGCGTCCCAATATAATTCATAATCTATCTACATGCATATTTCATATGCGGAACGTAAGAGATAACTATTATTTCACACGACCAAAAATTAACCTGCGCTCGCGTGCGCGTGTGTGTGTGGAGAGCTGAAGTGGGGGCCGTAATCTCCGGGGGTCGGTCGAGGGCCATGTCTTTGGGTGGGTTGGGGAAGGGGGTTAAAGTAATAATCTGTACATGCTTCATTTATGTGTTCGGTGAATTTTTGTCATTATTATTTGTATTTTGGCCTTTGGCTTATATGGAATAAACTACTACTACTACTACTACTACTACTACTACTACTACTACTACTACCACTACTGCTGCTGCACTGTCCTTATGCATCGAGCGGCGTAGGCCGAGTAATCCTAATTGTTGATGATGAAATTCTCTGAAGATTAAATTGTCTAGTGCAATGGTATTGGGAAATATGACGTGTGATTATATGTATCTACAATTCTCGGATTTGAACAGTTACAGGTATGATAAGTGGTAACGCCACTTTGTCACTTATATTTACCTTACAAAGACTATAGCAGTGATTTGAGTGAAACACAATCAGAAGCTCCAGCTGCTCAGAGCCATTGGGAGAAAAACGGATACACCGACGTGTAGGAATAAGGACAGCTCCTTGCTGTATCCCGGACACTGTATCGTTTGGCGGGACAGTGTGATGGCCTGGGATGCCCAACAAAGAACACAGATGGTTGTCATTGTTGAAAGTCATAACACTCAGCGTTACACTGACCTCGTGTTACCTCCTGTCGTGTCACCGTTCTTGACGCACAACCCCACGATCTTGTCCCCACAGGACAATGCAAGACCTCACACAGCTCGTGTTTCTGTCCACGAACAACGTCTATGTTCGCCTTGGCCACCCATTTCACGGGACGTCACCCAAAGAACACCTTTGAGATCATCTTGACAAGTACACCATCCCAATCCTCCAATAAACAGAAAGCAGATTTCATAAGCACTGAGAGAGGAATTGAGAGCAGTATCCGATGACGTCATTAGACTCTGTTCGACGTCGTGAGCACGCCTTTACGTTTGCCCATGGCGGACAAACACAGTGTTGACGTACGAAAAGGTAGGAAGATCCTGTTGAAAAAAATAATTATAAACACTTTCAAAATTGTTGGTTTTGTTTATTAAGTTTAGAACCTTTTCACCAGCCCTAGTACTGACATTCGGGGTGGTCGTTTAGCCTAGTGGTTAAAGCGTTCGCTCGTCACGCCGAAGACCCGGGTTTGATTCCCTACATGGGTACAATGTGTGAAGCCCATTTCTGGTGTCCCCCGCCGTGATATTGCTGGAATATTGCTAGAAGCGGCGTAAAACCATACTCACTGACTCACTCGTGCTGACATTCATTAGTGACAGTAATCATGCTAATTCACACGTGGTTCTGAGTGTAATCTGTAATCGCCTATGCGCTGTGTGGGATCTGTGGTACTGACATTTGTTGTGTTTATCAGAGTTTATATCTCATCAAATGATTATACTTTCGTAATACAACATATGCGTTTTGGTTGGGTTTTTTTTAAAATGATCGATATTCTTTTTTATGATCGTCTGTTCAGATTAAACTCTATCTCCTTTTACGGGAGATTGTGATTAAGGTGGAAATATCCAAATCGATAGTATCCAACATTTTCCATGGAATCTGCAGACCGTGCAGTGATATCGCATTAGCTAAGTAACGTACAAGGACCTAACAATGTCCACCGATTTCCACTATCGCGATGACGTCTTTGTAGACCGTAATCGCTCTATGTCGGAAAATGGGGATCCGATTTCAGAATAGGATCCGAGATCGATGTGTTTTGTATCGATTTATTGGGAAAAAACTGAAAGCGCAATTGGCTCTTTAGACCGTTCCTGTTAGAGAGTAAGATTAGTGATCGATGTCAGTGTGTGTGTGTGTGTGTGTGTGTGTGTGTGTGTGTGTGTGTGTGTGTGTGTGTGTGTGTGTTGCGAGTATTGTTCATTCAAACCGCTCATCCCATAAACATATTGGCGCTCAATCTATGCCATAGCTGTTTTCAGTTTAAAAGTAGTTGCAATATAATACATTCTGATATTTAGGATAAGCTAGGTGTCGCACTGATCAAACTGTTGCAACACTGTCCGGTCAAAAAACACTTTGGAGTACTGCTGGCTGAGGGGGGGGGTAACCTTTTCTTCCAAAATATAACTTGCACCCTTTTGTTTAACATATAAGCCATCTGTATGATTGGAAATTTACGTCAACACTGACAATCTTTCACTGAATTGGACACGATTCTATTTTCACACAGCGTTTCTCGACAGTTTCCTGAATTGCGATGTAGGGTGTGTTCTCAAAGGGTATATTTTCCGATAAGAAACGTTTAAAGTTTTAGATGTATCACCGAGTTGTTTTTAATGTCATGAACTTGACAAGGCCACGATTATTTTCATTGATTTAAGAGAAACGAATCAAAGTAATGAGGTAGATAAACCTCCTGATAGAGTCTCCGTGTGGACGGCGGACTAGTTTGTGTTAAGACAGCCAGAATCAAATCGGACCTAGATGGTATGAGGTGAAATGGAGGTTGACGTTGCGTTGAAAATAATTGTACTTGTACCTGTGGCCTGTGTGTGTGTGTGTGTGTGTGTGTGTGTGTGTGTGTGTGTGTGTGTGTGTGTGTGTGTGTGTGTGTGTGTGTGTGTGTGTGTGTGTGTGTGTGTGTGTGTGTGTTGTCTGTGTCTGTGTCTGTGACTGCTTGTACTAGTCCTGACCTAATCCTGGTTATATAGAACAAGCCCACTGAGATACCATGCCACAATTTACATGGATACCCCACTCAGACACAGCGTGTGCCGCATGATGACGCGCATGTATAGCATACACATATATTCCCCTTCTCTCTCTGCATTTGGGCAGTTGTTAAGTGGACATTGTGCATCCCAAATTCTTAATTTAATGTAATTAATTATGCATTACATTCAATGATATAAATGATTTCATTGGATTTATCAAAAAGGACAAGATCAGGTTTGTTGGCCTGGATATGTCTGAGGCTGTAAACGGGCCTATTTCAAAGGATTTTGTATTTATCATTTTCCATGACGCCCTCTACATATTCCGGGTCGTACCATGGGTGGACCTCGGTGTCAAAACCACAAGCATGGCGAAGACGGTAATAAAATGATCGAGCCACCCCATCATGTCGCTTAAGATACTCTGCCTGTGCCAAAGCTGGGCATCCACTCACAATGTGTTGGACAGTCTCATTAAATTCATTACATAATCTACATATCATATTCACATTTTGATGCAAAATCACACATTGACGGTTTTGAGTTTCGGAAGCCTTCTGTTTCACTTTTCAGGCCAGACGACTTCATCCAAGTGAAGGACTCTGCAGGATTGCTGATCTCCTCAACACACTGCATATAAACTCGTTCAGATAGCCTCTCCTTTAAAAACAGGGCCCACTTGATATGGCACTTCGCTTTGTTGACACTCATTTCTGTACATTCCAGCAGTTCAGAATCATCAACAAAATCAACACCGACATTGAGATTATGTCCCACATCCTTGGCTCGTTTAAGAAAACTGTGGAATGCCTTGTTTTCATCATGAGTCTTGACATGCTTCACAAGAGGATCATCAGACAAATAAATGTGTGCAAAAGTTCACAAAACAATTCTATCATGAAGAGCCTCCACATTAATCGAACTGAGCCCTCCCATCATAATTGGTAAATATATGCTATTGAGGGAAGAGCGAGGGTGGTGGGATCTATTATTTACGAGATTTTAATACTGTCCGCAGGCTTCTGGGACGGCTCGTCCTGGAATCAGATGGTGAAATGGTGTTTACCATCGCTTTCAAGATTATTGGTCCCATACAGCTGCGTACATGTTGGGGAGAGGAAGAGGGAAGCTGGAAAGGACGAATCTCTGAGTCTTTGTCATACGGCGTTCGTCTGACTTCTTAAACAGCGTATTACCCCTTAGTTTAACGTCGATCAGTGTCCAGTATTAATTATTACAATAGTCATAGTTGTATTCATCATCACCGTCGACCCTTTAGGGATACATCATAGTCATCTCCATCACTGACAACAGCATACCCTTGCCTGCTGGAATTGACGCTTATTGTCTCGAGTCTCAGATTTGACCCGATTTTTATCCTTGGTGTATAAATACATTCACGTGCTCATGGCTTCCACCGACATTGTGAACAGTGCTCGTGGCTTCCATGGTCATTTTGATCAGCGCCATTTAGAGCGTCCTCCTAACATAAAGCTGGCACGCCGAGATATAATTTGAGATTGAGATAGACTAGATGTTAGTCTAAACATTATGCAAACCCTCTTGCTGGGAAATTAAATCGGAATTTTCGCAGCAGTACCTACTGTAGCATAATTCCAATTTTAACAATTTTGACAGAATATTATCCTGTTGAAAGTTCGATTTCCAAATTAATCACTTACATTCTCTTACATGACCATGACTCTGCCACGGCCCTGTTTTCACTAAGAGTGGATGAGTGTGTTGGGTTTGAGGCCGCTTTGAACATTATTATAGCCATATCGCGATCGTCAGCTTTTTGTTAGAAGACAACACTAAGTGATGCAGGTTTAAGACGTTTACCACTTTGGTGAAACACGCGGCGTGACAAACCTGGAAACATGATCGGGTACCACCGGGATTCGAACCCACGGTCATTGGTTTCTGGCGTGCTAAGGGACGCATGTCTACACAGCGATTTGTGACGCCTTAGACGACTGACCACCCGTGCCCCTCTTTCACTGAGAATGCCAGTAATACATGTATGATGTCTAAGCCGACAGATACCGCTCTACCAGATATAACCAACATGACTTTAAGCGGACTGTAAGTTTCTATCGGTTGTATAATTTCCGTTACTAAAGAACGTGTCAGCTTATATTACTCCAATGAAACACCCTTTTGGCACGTGGTGATAAATTTTACCACTTTCAACTTCTAGTTATTTGTTTCGGAAATAGAGGGACATAGAACTATCTTAACATGTTGGTCGTAGCCCTCACACCTGTCGGGTGAAACACGCGTTGTCCATTTCATCCTATCTTCATGACTTGATGAGTGCAGAGGCGACTTATGTGATGTCTATAGCTGTCAACTCTTAAACTGACAACGATAAGACGGATGGCAGTGTATTTGATTCACGTGTTGTACGTCAGAAATGGTTGAGTCATCTACAGTGGAAGGTGGGATTGTTGTGATGATGTACTGTTATTGCTCGTCAGTGAACATTTACTGTTATATGGGACTTGAAATGTACATCTGGGATGAAGTGGTCTCTTTCATGTGAGTTAAGAGATGATCTTATTGTGTTTTAAATTTAGAGGTTTCGAAAGTAGACTGAAGGGGTTTGTGTCTATGTATTTTGTTTGTTTGCTTGTTTGTTGTTTTCCAGGCGCCCTCAAGAATATTTCAGCCATATGACGAAGGTCTGTTAATAATTGAGTTTGGACGAGACAATCCAGTGATTGACATCATAAGCATTGATCTACGCAATTGGGATACCATGACATGCATCAACCAAGTCAACGAGCCTGACTACCTGATCCCGTTAGTCGCCTCTTACGACAAGCATAGTCACCTTAACGGCAAGCATGGGTTGCTGAAGACCTATTCTACCCCAGACCTTCACGGGTTGTGTCAGTTTGTGACCACTCAGACAAAGTAACGAAATAAATTATGTGGCAATAGTGGAATTCGAAGTTATGAAAGATTGTACTTGTTTGTTTCTTGTTTTACGCCACAACCAGCAATACTCGGCGATATGTCGACGGTCTGTAAATAATAGTCTGCAAGAGACAATCCAGTGATTGACGAGCATCGATTCACACAATTGGGATACGGAGACATGCATCAACTAAGTCAGCGACCCTAACCACCCTATCTTTTAGTCGCCTCTTACGACAAGAATCGTTCCTGAAGACCAATTCTAACAGTGATACCGTGATATAACTGTAATAAGGTTCTGAAGAGTGTTAACCCCAACCACACACTCATCATGGAATGGTGGACAACGCATTTCCTGAGTGCTTAATTAGCCTAATCTTGTCAAGGCTGTTAGGCTCGGGCAGTAACGGCGCGAGTGTCCCTTAAGCAGTGGGAAATAGTTATTTTTCTTTCTTTGTGATGTATTATAGTTTTTGTTGTGTAATGCCGGAAGAACATACATGAATATGGCGCAACGCCTTTTTTATAATTGGGCAGAAACAAAAGACCAGTGAATTAATTGGGTCATCAATGAATGTTAAAGGCGATATAGGGACGTGAAACTGGAGCTTCGCTGAAAAGGGCTTCATAAAGTAGGATATTACCAGTGCTCGGCTATTATTGAACTTTACATATTGCGGGGAGAAAGTAATGTTTTTTCCTTTATTGGAATGTGTAACTCTAGACTAGAAGAAACAGGGTTCAGTTATTATTTTGACATTTCTTAATTTTTTTCGAAATAGTTTTCATTTCCTCTGCGGAAATTATGAAACGAGTTCGCCTTGTGCGTTGAGTGATAGTGTTTTGCTCCGATTATCAAACAAAACAATATGGACGATGTGCAAATCGAAATAATACTATGCCAACTCGATATTCATGTTTGTGAAAGTGTTTAAATACACTGCGTTTAATGATGTACCATAGTTGCATGATCCAATCCAGTCTATAGTCTCTACAAATTATAAAAATGGTCACTCACTGATTGTTTTATCAATGATATAATTGATCGCTTGATTTTATTAATGATGAACGTACGTGTATCTACTTTGTGTCTGTGTGACTGCGTATGTGCCGCACGTGTGTCTGTTTCTCTGTGTGCGTGTATTCATACATTCTCATCCCAGAGACAAAAATGGGAGGAACAAAATATCACAATATACCACCAGTTAAATACGACACTCTTATTGGGATAGAGACGGTAAAACATATTAAATTTACCTGAATAGAAAGGAAATTGGTGCGTGTCCGTCATGTTATCCCCTGTCTCTGCGTCATTGAAGACACACCAGGATGAAGAAACGTTTACATCGAAACACCATCCCTCACCCAGCATGGCCTTATTGATCTGCAGTCTGGATTTTTAAAGCAATGTATTCTCATTTAAACCACCAACGTGGTGTCTAGCAGTTACGTTCACTGACAGAATCCACTGCGTTATATTGTTAATGCTATTTATCTGAGCCGACATGAGAATCCTTCGTCTAAGAGTTGACGTTAGGTAACAGGCACTGTTTCCTTTTATTAAGCAAATGACTTCAATTTGATTTTCAAACGCAGCCGCCGTGAACAAATTTTGAGATTGACATCACAGCATAATGCGAAGATAAATGAGTGAAGGTGTCGTTATTGAGGCAGAGTGTTTTCACAACGAAACCCTCTTACCCTTCCACCGGAAAGTGCCAATTATGGTTCTCGTTTAACGGGATTAACGTGACTATTTATTACATGCAGGGGGTAAACATACCCTACGCAACGATGTCACGTTAGTTTTAGTTAGATCAACTAAACTGCCAGGCAAATTGTTTGATGGTGGCTTAAATTGAAACAAACAGGAAATGGTTACTCGATGGTAATGTATTTGCTGTGGGCATTATAGTTTTGCTTTCAACCTTAAGTATGCTTTATTTTAGGAACTCTATTCAGCATAGTTTCGCACCCGTCACAAACACATGCACATCACAAATCACATTTCAAAATAGGATGTTAGACTGATGTGTCCTGTATCGATTTATTGGAAAAACGTTGAGTTCAATTAATTCTTAAGTGTTATGCGATCAGTGCTTGTGTTTGCTTTTTTTTAATGTTATTATGATTATGATTATGATTATGATTATTATTATTATTTTCCAGATTTTGGGACGGCTCGTCCTGGAGATCAGGTGGTGAAATGGTGTTTACCATCGCCCACAAGTATTGGTCTTATACAGCTGCGTACATGTCAGGGAGAGGAAGAGGGAAGCTGGAAAGGGCGAATCTGTGAGTCCTTGTCATATGGCGTTCGTCTGACTTCTTAAACAGCGTATTACCCCTTAGTTTAACGTCGATCAGTGTCCAGTATTAATTATTACAATAGTCATCATTGTATTCATCATCACCGTCGACCCTTTAGGGGTACATCCTAGTCATCTCCGTCACTGGCAACAGCATCCCCTTGCCTGCTGGAACTGACGCTTATTGTCTCGAGTCTCAGATTTGACCCGTTATTTATCCTTGGTGTATAAAAACTTCACGTGCTCATGGCTTCCAAGTTAACAGCCAGTATGAACGCCATTTAGAGCGTCCTTCTAACATAAAGCTGGCACGCCGAGACATAATTTGAGATTGAGATAGACTAGATGTTAGTCTAAACATTATGCAAACCCTCTTGCTGGGAAATGAAATCGGAATTTTCGCAGCAGTACCTACTGTAGCATAGTTCCTACTGGACAATTTTGTCAGAATATTATCCTGGTGAAAGTTCGGTTTGCCAAATTAAACACTTACATTCTCTTACATGACCATGACTCTGCCACGGCCCTGTTTTCACCAAGAGTGGGTGAGTGTGTTGGGTTTGACGCCGCTTTGAACAGTATTATCTATTAGTCATATCGCAATGTGTCAGCTTTTTGTGAGAAGACAACACTAAGTGATTCAGGTTTTAGACGTTTACCACTTTGGTTGGTTGGTTTGGTTGGTTTGTTGTTTAACGCCGCACTCAGCAATATTCCAGCTATATGACGGCGGTCTGTAAATAATCGAGTCTGGACCAGACAATCCAGCGATTAATATCATGAGCAAAGATCCATGCAATTGGGGTTACCACTTTGATGAAACACACGAGGCGTGACAAACCTGGAAACATGATCGGGTATCACCGGGATTCGAACCCACGGTCATTGGTTTCTGGCGTGCCAAGGGACGCAAGTCTACACAGCTAAAATAGGATGTAAACCCCAAATGGCTACAGGTCTAAACGTTTACCACATTGGTAAAACCCCCGAGGGGGACAAACCTCGACACATAATCGGGTACCACTGGGATGCGAACCCATGCTTATAGGTTTCTGGCGTGCTAAGGGACGCAAGTCTACACAGCGATTTGTGACGCCTTAAACGACTGGGCCATCCGTGCCCACCTTTCACTGAGAATGCCAGTAATACATGTATGATGTCTAAGCCGACAGATACCACTCTACCAGACATAACCAACATGACGTTAAGCGGACTGTAAGATTCTATCGGTTGTATAATTTCCGTTACTCAAGAACGTGTCAGCTTGTATTACTCCAATAAAACACCCTTTTGGCACGTGATGATAACATTTACCACTTTCAACTTCTAGTTATTTGTTTCGGAAATAAAAGGACATAGAATTATCTTAACATGTTGGTCGTTACCCTCACACCTGTTGGGTGAAACACGCGTCGTCCATTTCATCCTATCTTCATGACTTGATGAGTGCAGGGGCGACTTATGTGATGTCTATAGCTGTCAACTCTTAAACTAACAACGATAAGACGGATGGCGGTGTATTTGATTCACGTGTTTTACGTCAGAAATGGTTGAGTTATCTCCAGGGGAAGGTGGGATTATTGTGATGATGTACTGTTATTGTTCTTCAGTGAACATTTACTGTTATATGGGACTTGAAATGTACATCTGGGATGAAGTGGTCTCTTTCATGTGAGTTAAGAGATGATCTTATTGTGTTTTAAATTTAGAGGTTTCGAAAGTAGACTGAAGGGGTTTGTGTCTATGTATTTTGTTTGTTTGTTTATTTGCTGTTTAACGCCTCACTCAGCAATATTCCAGCTATTTGACGACTGTCTGGACCAGACAATCCAGTGATTGACATCATGAGCATTGATCTACGCAATTGGGTTACCATGACATGCATCAACCAAGTAAGCGAGCTTGACTACCTGATCCCGTTAGTCGCCTCTTCCGACAAGCATAGTCACCTTTACGGCAAGCATGGGTTGCTGAAGACCAATTCTACCCCAGACCTTTACGGGTTGTGTCAGTTTGTGACCACTCAGACAAAGTAACGAAATAAATTATGTGGCAATAGTGGAATTCTAAGTTATGAAAGATTGTACTTGTTTGTTTCTTGTTTTACGCCACAACCAGCAATACTCAGCGATATGACGACGGTCTGTAAATAATAGTCTGCACGAGACAATCCAGTGATTGACGAGCATCGATTCTCACAATTGGGATACGGAGACATGCATCAACCAAGTCAGCGATCCTGACCACTCTATCTTTTAGTCGCCTCTTATGACAAGAATGGTTGCCGAAGACCAATTCTAACAGTGATACCGTGATATAACTGTTATAAGGTTCTGAACAGTGTTAACCCCAACCACACACTCATCATGGAATGGTGGACAACGCATTTCTTAAGTCCTTAATTAGCCTGATAGTGTCAAGGCTGTTAGGCTCGGGCAGTAACGGCGCTTGTGTCCCTTCAGCAGTGGAAAATAGTTATTTTCTGTGTGATGTATAGTTTTTGTTGTGTAATGCCGGAAGAACATACGTGAATATGGCGCAACGCCTTTTTATAATTGGGCTGAAACAAAAGACCAGTGAATTAATTGGGTCATCAGTGTGTGTTAAAGGCGATATAGGGACATGAAACTAGAGCTTCGCTGGCAAGGGCTTCATAAAGTAGGATATTACCAGTGCTCGGCTATTATTGAACTTTACTTATTGCGTGGAGAAAGTAATGTTTTTTTCCTTTATTGGAATGTATAACTCTAGACTAGAAGAAAAAGGGTTCAGTTATTATTTTGACATTTCTTAATTTTTTTCGAAATAGTTTTCATTTCCTCTGCGGAAATTATGAAACGAGTTCGCCTTGTGCGTTGAGTGATAGAGTTTTGCTTAGATTGTCAAACAAAACAATATGGACGATGTGCAAATCGAAATAATATCTTGCCAACTCGATATTCATGTTTGTGAAAGTGTTTAAATACACTGCGTTTAATGAAGTACCATAGTTGCACGATCCAATCCAGTCTATAGTCTCTACAAATTATAAAAATGGTCATTCACTGATTGTTAGATCAATGATATAATTGATCGCTTGATTTTATTAATGATGAACGTACGTGTATCTACTTTGTGTCTGTGTGACTGCGTATGTGCCGCACGTGTGTCTGTTTCTTTGTGTGCGTGTATTCATAAATTCTCATCCCAGAGACAAAAATGGGAGGAACAAAATATCACAATATACCACCAGTTAAATACGACACTCTTATTGGGATAGAGACGGTAAAACATATTAGATTTACCTGAATAGAAAGGAAATGGGTGCGTGTCCGTCATGTTATCCCCTGTCTCTGCGTCATTGAAGACACACCAGGATGAAGAAACATTTACATCGAAACACCATCCCTCACCCAGCATGGCCTTATTGATCTGCAGTCTGGATTTTTAAAGCAATGTATTCTCATTTAAACCACCAACGTGGTGTCTAGCACTTACGTTCACTGACAGAATCCACTGCATTATATTGTTAATGCTATTTATCTGAGCCGACATGAGAATCCTTCGTCTAAGTGTTGACGACAGGTAACAGGCACTGTTTCCTTGTATTAAGCAAATGACTTCAATTTGATTTTCAAACGCAGCCGCCGTGAACGAATTGTGAGATTGACATCATAGTATAATGCGAAGATAAATGAGTGAAGGTGTGGTTATTGAGGCAGAGTGTTTTCACAACAAAACCCTCTTACCCTTCCACCGGAATGTGCCAATTATGGTTCTCGTTTAACGGGATTAACGTGACTATTTATTACATGCAGGGGGTAAACATACCCTACACAACGATGTCACGTATTGAAACAAACAGGAAATGGTTACTCGATGGTAATGTATTTGCTGTGGGCATTATAGTTTTGCTTTCAACCTTAAGTATGCTATGTTTTGGCAACTCTATTCAGCATAGTTTCGCACCTGTCACAAACTCATGCACATCACAAATCACATTTCAAAATAGGATGTTAGACCGATGTGTCCTGTATCGATTTATTGGAAAAACGTTGAGTTCAATTAATTCTTAAGTGTTATGGGATCAGTGGTGGTGTTTGTTTCCTTTTTGTCTGTTTTATGTTCATTGTTCTCGGCAGGTTTTCTTTCTTACATCCAGATTGAACGAAGTTTTGTTCATCGTTGGACGCTTCATTCAATCTACTCAACATATTGCCGCTGACTCTGCTAGCTATTTCTTTTTTGACATTCCAAATAAACCAGTTGTCGAACTGATCAAAATGTTGTGGCACTGATCGGTTAAAATATTAAAATAATGCTTAGGGGGATTAAACTTTCTCCAAAGACAAACCTACAAACTTTGTGTAATATCTAACCCATCTGTATGAAAGGAAAATAGATGCAATGTTGATGATAACACAATCTTTCCTCAAAATAAAACTTCAATCTTGTGTTTAATATATATAACCTATCTGTATGATTGGAAAATGGATGCAGACCCCTGGAATGTTAAAACAACAAATATTTTGCAAACAAATTTTAATCAGCAATGAAGTCCTCTCATTGAATTGCACAATACCTTCATTGTGTATGAAGGTTCAATGTGCGTTCAGTACCACTAGAGTCGAGTTCTTCTGCTCCTCACATAATACCACTGACACTTCGCGTAGAGATAGCAAACATTTTTTTCCTGCAGTTCTTGTTCCGACACATACCACTGCATATAGTTCACACAATGCAGTGACTGTTCGAAAATAGTTTAGTGTACCTAAAAAGAAGAAGGAAAACAGTTTGGCTTAAAGAAACTATCATTAATTTTATATCCGGTACTGCGGAAATGACGTGTTCTTTTTTGTGGCTGAAATAGTTTAATTATGGATTCCTCCCAATGCTGGCTGAAATGGACATATGGCAGGAAAAGGATCAGTATCCAGGAAAATGCAAATAATATCAAGCTGAAAGTGTCTTCCTGCCTCTTTGGTGCTGGATACATGTTTTGTTTTGTACATGTTTTGTTTGGATTTGCGGTATTGACTTTATTGTTGAAGGACTAACCCATCTGTATGAAAGGAAAATCGGACACCGGACACCAGTGTTATGGTACTTACATTCCTACAAGGTATGACGACTCTTCAGATTACATGTCTCCCTATCTGATCTTTTGGAATGTACTTTGTCTCATCAAAATCACATCTTTGACTCTGATTTGTATCTCCTACTTTGATCACTTGAAGAACGTAAAAGCGACGTAAAGCGGTACTATCATATTGTGTTCGATGATCACGTGTACAATACATCCAGTTCCTTTTAACATTTTCATGAAAAAGGTCAAAACTATCAGTTCATCTTAATCATTAATTAAGGACAACGGAGAACCATTACCCAAGCAGCCCAGTTCACTTCGTCTACGGTGTCGGGTCGCCTCCTACACGCAACCCGGCCAGCATATTGGATTGAACAGGATTGAACGGGAAAACATTAACTGGCTCCTACTTTGTATCGCAGACATTAGAAAATGAATAAAAAAATGAATCCACCTCATATCGAGAATGATTTGGCAAGTCTAGATTGTCTCAGCTCTGACATAATGGATAGTTTAAGGGACGAAATGTCAGTCTAGCATCTAGTCTCCTCATCTTTACTGCGTTGTAGATGTTGTCGGCGATAGGGAAGGAATCACGATCACCTAACAATGGATGTAAGTGCTCAACACCACGTTGGTGGCTTAAATGAGAATACATTACTTTAAAAATCCAGACTGCAGATCAATGAGGCCATGCTGGGTGAGGGATGGTGCTTCCATGTAACGTTTCTTCATCCTGGTGTGTCTTCACTGACACAGAGACAGGGGATAACATGACGGACACGCACCCATTTCCTTTCTATTCAGGTCCCTTAATATGTTTTACCGTCTCTATCCAAATAAGAGTATCGTATCTCACTGATTGTATATCGTCTCTGAGGTGACAATGTATGAATACACACACACATATAAAACAGTCACACGTGCGGCACATACGCAGTCACACAGACACAAAGTAGATACACGTACGTTCATCATTTATAAAATCAAGCGATCAATTATATCATTGATATAACAATCAGTTAATGACCATTATTATAATTTGTAGAGACTATAGATTGGATTGGATCGTGAAACTATGTTACATCATTAAACGCAAGTGTATTTAGACACTTTCACAAACATGAATATCGAGCTGGCAAGATATTATTTCGAATTTCACATCGTCCGTATTGTTTTTGTTTGACAATCTACGCAAAAACATTATCACTCAACGCACGAGGCGAACTCGTGTCATAATTTCCGCAGAGGAAATGAAAATTATTTTGGAAAACATGAATAAATGTCAAAATAATAACTTAACCTTTTTTTCTTCTAGTCTAGAGTTACACATTCCAATAAAGGAAAAAACATTACCTTCTCCCCGCAATATGTAAAGTTCAATAATAGCTGAGCACTAGTAAAATCCTACTTTATGAAGCCCTTGTCAGAGAAGTTCTAGTTTCACGTTCCAATATCGCCTTTAACACACACTGATGACCCAAACAAATCACTGGTCTTTTGTTTCTGCCCAATTATAAAAAGGCGTTGAGCCATATTCACGTATTCACGTTCAGGGAGCTTAGAATGAAATATTAAGTGCATACTGATCCATTGGCCTGAGTAGTATTACTGTCGGGGTGCTGGGATTTTGTCTGGAAAGTGGATATTTTTGTTAATTAAAGGCATGAGCCTGAATATATTTTCAAGAAGATAGACAAGATGTTGCTTGTATCTTGTCTGGAAAGTAGATATTTTGTTGGCTACAACAGCAAAACCAGATATTCTTGCGAATTAGAGCTATGAGACTGAATTAACAGCTTTTTGACACGAGAGTTTCTTGGTTGTATGCTTAGCTTACCAAGACTCCTTGATTCAGGCTGTAACGGCGCGTGTCACCTCAGCTGGAGAAAAATGTTTTTATTCTTTCTGTGTGATGTATAGTTTTTGTTGTGTAATGCCGGAAGAACATACATGAATTTGGCCCAACGCCTTTTTATAATTGGGCAGAAACAAAAGACCAGTGATTTAATTGGGTCATCAGTGTGTGTTAAAGGCGATATAGGGACGTGAAAATAGAACTTCGCTGACAAGGGCTTCATAAAGTAGGATATTACCAGTGCTCGGCTATTATTGAACTTTACATATTGCTGGGAGAAGGTAATGTTTTTTCCTTTATTGGGATGTGTAACAAGAGACGAGAAGAAAAAAGGTTAAATTATTATTTATTTATTAGTCTGGACCAGACAATCCAGTGATTAATATCATGAGCATCGATCCACGCAATTGGGATCGATGACATGCATCAACCAAGTCAGCGAGTCTGACCATCCGATCACGTTAGTCGCCTCTTACGACAAGCATAGTCGCCTTTTACAGCAAGCATGGGTTGCTGAAAACCCATTCTACCCCGCATCTTCAAGGGACACATACACATGTACATGTACATACTTTTATTTTTTTAATTTGAAGTTTACACGATATACGGTTTTTCCATTGGACGAGAGGTCGGTCACATGTTCGCGAAATTGACGTTCATAAGTGTATGAACGACACAATTTGACGTTCATACGTTTTTCACGAGACTGTGTTCTTGAAATGTCGTAAACACTGACGGACTACTTCCACATTCCTGGGGAAACCCCTTGGAATCCCCTAGCACGAAAACATACATAAGCGTTCTTTCTGATCTTTTAGATCAGCGTTTCAGTATGCATTGAGAAAAGTCAGAGAGCTTGATTGCATGATTGTTCACAAACATTCTTGCTACGGCTCATCCTAATGAGCAAACGAAGAAATGCACGGTCATCCAAACTATCGTAGTATCGACTCGATCCGTGTCCAGGCTGACAGTGACCGTCTTCAGCAATCTACGAATTTACCGTAGTGTCTGTTTGACGCATCTTTAATCACCTTTCAATGATCGGCCAGTTGATCAATGATGACTAACACATGTAACCGCCACAACTAATTAACAACTTCGGAAATCTCTCCCGTCATGTTTATCGTGTCGGTCATTTTGACGTCTTGTACTTGATGTAAATGTATTACGACGCGCTGTCATTGTGACTGACTTATTGAGGTAGTTCTTTACAGACATTTCTCATCTAATGGTAATATTATTTGAACACATATGTTGTGTAAGATGTTTCTGAAGAGAAAGTTATGCATCCATACGCTAATGTCACCTCTATTTTTGAGGAACTATTTTATTCCGCGATATAGCTGGTTGTTGTATGACTGTCAGCGTAAACATGAAGCCACACGTATTAAATAAAACTGTGTTTAGATCTTGGCCTACATCCTCTAAGGTACGAAATTGTGATAAAAAAATATAAAAATTGACTTTCACTTTGTGTGAAGGTCAATTCTTAAGTACACACACGTCGCTATATACATGAAACAATCTCAAACACGACGTTGAACCTAATTGTAACTCAGCCAACATTGATTTGTGAGTTTTGGCATTAGAAAATGAATTAGAAAATGAATCCACCTCATATCGAGAATGATTTGGCAAATCTAGATTGTCTCAGCTCTGACATAATGGATAGTTTAAGGGACGAAATGTCAGTCTAGGTCCTACCCAGAACTGACACCTTCAGCATCTTCATTCTCCTCATCTTTACTGCGCTGTAGATGTTGTCGGCGAGAGGGAAGTAATCACGATCTATTTCTAAGAAATAATCGATAGTTTTGTAACATTTATGCACAGTTTGATACTTCGTGATGAAAGGAAATCTGAAAAGTCAAAATCTGACACAAGATCCAATCATAAGATATCTCTTGCGCCTTCACAAATTATAACAAATTTAAGTCTGCTCTGACATTTGACGTTATAAATCTATCCTGATCCGGAATTCCCTCGGCGAAAGTAATTTGGATATGAGTTGATTAACCTAACAACACAAAACAAGCCTTGTTGGCTTAAAATATCAACATTTTCCAGACGCCGCTCCCATGGCCAGGTGATATAAATGAATCGACGCCCTTAACAACACGACCTTGCCATCAAATCAAGTCTTTTAAGATGGGGAATTGGAGCTGGAGAACTTTGGTTCTCCCCAGGGAGCTGAGAATGAAACATTAAGTGCACACAGATCGATTGGCCTGAGTAATAATAATGTCGAGGGCTGCTTGGATTTTGTCTGGAAAGTAGATATTTATTTTGGCTACAACTGCAAAACCAGATGGTTTTGTTCATTAAAGCCATGGGCCTGAATATTTTTTTAAAGAAAAACACCTTGCAACAATGTCATTTTAGTGGCAGGGACCCTTGAATATCAAGTGGTCGGTTCCTAAGATGCCACTGAATTGGAATTGATGGTCAAACTCTTGGGCTTGGTTGATTGCGTGTCATCGTACTCCGACGACGGTGGAGTTGCTGATAGCACAG
The DNA here is from genome assembly GCF_023055435.1 of Haliotis rufescens. Taxonomy (NCBI): domain Eukaryota; kingdom Metazoa; phylum Mollusca; class Gastropoda; order Lepetellida; family Haliotidae; genus Haliotis; species Haliotis rufescens. The sequence continues at coordinate 38,810,188 of NW_025963780.1, read as the reverse complement.
CTTCTGGTTTATCCCGTCCATGCTTGGTTATTTACAGGATCCCCGTGATGAAGCGCTTGAACTGTGTTATAGTGGTATACGTCCTGCATGAATAATACAGTGAATGGTTGTTTGTTTATTTATTTGTTTTCAAGGCACTCAGGAATATTTCAGCCATATGACGAAGGTCTGTTAATAATTGAGTTTGGACGAGACAATCCAGTGATTGCTATCAGGAGCATCGATCAACGCAACTGGGATACGATGACATGCATCAAACCAAGTCAGCGAGCCTGACCACCCTATCCCTTTAATCGTCTTTTACGACAAGCAAAAGACCTATACTAACCCGGATTTTCACGGAACCCGTGTAACTGCAAAATGGTGTCACGAATCCTAGATTGAGGCTGTAACGGCGCTGGAGAAGTTGATTTTTTCTGTGTGATTATAGTTTTTGTTGTGTAATGCCGGAAGAATATACATGAGCATGGCGAAACGCCTTTTTATAATTGGGCAGAAACAAAAGACCAGTGAATTAATTGGGTCATCAGTATGTGTTAAAGGCGATATAGGGACGTGAAAATAGAGCTTCTCTGACAAGGGCTTCATGAAGAAGGATATGACCAGTGCTCGGCTATAATTGAACTTTACATATTGCGGGGAGCAAGTAATGTTTTTTTCCTTTATTGGAATGTGTAACACTAAACAAGAAGAAAAAAGTTGAAGTTATTATTTTGACATTTGTTAATATTTATCGAAATAGTTTCATTTCCTCTGCGGAAAGTATGATACGAGTTCGCCTCGTGCGTTGAGTGATAGTGTTTTTGCGTAAATTGTAAAAGAAACCAAAATGGACGATGTGAAGTTCGAATAATATCGTGCCAGCTCGATATTCATGTTTGTGTAAGTGTATTAACACATGTCGTTGTTCGTTAATGATGTTCGTTCCTACTTAATTGTTATAACTTTGTGTGCTGTCGATTAGGTGCCTCAATCTGGTAGTGTGGGTTCGAATCCCGGATGGGATTCAACCCAAAAATTACTAGAATCTGTACTTTACTGAGAAAGTGTTATCCCAAATATACATGTGTTCCGATTGAACCATTTCTAAATGGCATTGTGTGTTCATGGTGTAATATAGTTTCACAAACCAATCCAATCTATAAAATTAATAATGTTGTTTCAAATGATGGTTAAATAAATACTATAAATGACCGCTTGCTTTTCTGAATGATAAACGTACGTGTGTCTCCTATGTGTCTGGGTGACTTCTTATGTGCCTACACGTGTGTGTCTGTTTCTTTGTGTGCGATGCTCATGATGTCAATCACTGGATTGTCTTGTCGATTATTTACAGACCGCCGTCATATAGCTGGAATATTGCTGAGTGCGGCGTTTAACAACATTTAAACTAACAAACTTCGTGCGCGTGTACATGTATTCACACATTCTTACCTCAGAGACAAAACAGGTGTAAACATAATACAAAAAGTAACATCAGTGCGATACGATACACTTATTGGGATAGAAACGGTAAAACATATTACAGGTGACTGAATATAGAATAAAAAGATGTTTCTCAGTCATGTTATCCCCTGTCTCTGCGTCAGTGAAAACACACCAGGATGAAGACCCGTTTACATGGAAACACCATCCCTCACCCAGCACGGCCTTATTGATCTGCAGTCTGGATTTTTAAAGCAATGTATTCTCATTTAAACCACCAACGTGGTGTCTAGCACTTACGTTCACTGACAGAATCCACTGCGTTATATTGTTAATGCTATTTATCTGAGCCGACATGAGAATCCTTCGTCTAAGTGTTGACGTTAGCTAACAGGCACTGTTTCCTTGTATTAAGCAAATGACTTCAATTTGATTTTCAAACGCAGCCGCCGTGAACGAATTGTGAGATTGACATCAGTGTATTATGCGACGATAAATGAGTGAAGTTGTGGCTATTGAGGCAGAGTATTTTCACAACAATGATATTCATTCTCGTTTAACGGGATTTTCAAGACAGAAGGTAAACATAATCTTATCCTCCACAATGACATCACGTTGACTTGAGATCAACTTAACTGCAGTGCAAAAGTAAGTATAAACCCATGTTTGATGGTGGCCAAAAAATAAACAAACAAGAAAAGATTATTCGATGGTTGTGCATTATAGTATTAAAGTTGTGTTAACATAGCACTCGGGAAAGCTTTCAAAAAGTTTTATGGTAGGACATTTTCAGATCTGACGCATCAGTGACAAAATAATGCCAGATGCAACTCCCTATTTTGACCATATGTGTCCGTGCTTTTTCCGTTGAATACTCAACTTGCCTTTGCGTGTGTTTGTGACGAGTGACACGGCAGGATACGCTCACCTTTCCGCGATCACCCGGTATCATCGCTATTTAATAGTGACTCATTAACACATTCTCATGATATAGTTAGAATCGTAAATCGACTATGCTTTTGGCAGAGATTTCTTATGGATATGGAAAGGAGTTTTCGCTTATATATACAATTTACAGTGTTTCGGCGACTGTTCGTAGTCGAGTGACGTTTTCATTAGGTTTGTAATGTTTTGGTCAAATCTATTTTTCAAATGTATACTTTCTTTCGGTTTAAAGAAAATAAGGTAGACGGTCACAGGCGAATTCGTTGTTTTATCTTGAACACGCAAGTTGAAAAAGTCCTCAAATAACAATCCAAACGAAATATTTAGGTATGATCAAAGCAAATATTATTCTCTCGTTTCTTAGTTATAGGGGAACCCCGTCAGCCAAACGTGTGCAAACAATCTTCAACAGATAGTCAATACACATCAGCTGATATGCTCCCCAAGACTGTCAGTTAATGATAAATCTGCTAAACTCTAAAAATCCTGATATGATCCATGCTGTTTCTTAATTCTGTATTTTTAAAACATGTCTTTATAATGAGGAATGTGTAACTTGATTTAAAATGCCATCATGTACATCACGTGACAAATGTTAATATCCAATCTGCATTGTACTGTGGGCCTTGATGCCTGAATTACTGAAGCAACTGTCTGAGACGTATTGTATAACAGAGAAGGAAACACTGACACACGGGCAACAGCTTTCCTTGTTCCTTGAGTCAAGGGGCGGTGGGGTAGCCTAGTGGTTGAAGCGTTCGATCGTCACGCCAAAGACCATGGTTCGATTCCTCTCATGAGAACAATGTTTAAACCCGAGTTCTGGTGTCCCCGCCGTGATATTGCTGGATTATTGCTAAAAGTGGCGTAAAACAATACTCGCTCACACAGATAATCAATACACATCTAGTGTGTAAAAGACACGGAAACAATCTAAACCCGGGCAGCAGGAAACTTGAGCTCGTTTTCCTTGTTCCGTATGGTTTTGGCACAAAGTTAACTGAAACTCTGTCTGCATGTAACACCAAGGAAATATCCGATATCCGATAAGCGTATTTCCTCAAATGAGCGCCATTTTTATATGTCGCCGGCCTCCCGTAAGCGCCGGGCAAGAAGAGGCGTACAAAACATTATGGGCAGAGTGGATTGTGCGTCCGCTCGCATCGGTGAAGGCTAGTGGCTTGATCCATTGACGCGTCATGCCAAAATACGTTAAAATGTGGTACTTGTTGTTGCCCTGCCTGCTCGTCATTAAGGGGATAAAACAAGGACTAGTCTGCTCGGAGTCAGTATACTGTATCTGAGTGGGGTATCCATTTTAAACTGCGGTATGATATCTCAGTGAGTTAGAGCTATATACCCATGAAGATCCGGGTTAAAATAGGTCTTCAGCAACCCATGGTTGTCTTTTGAGGCACTGACGAGATCGGGTGGTCAGGTTCGCTGACTTGGTTGATGCATGTCAGTAGCCCAACTGAGGGAATCGATGCTCATGATGTCAATCACTGGATTGTCCCAACTCGATTATTTACAGACCGCCGTCATATAGCTGGAATATTGTTAGTTGCGGCGTTAAACAACAAACAAACTAGAACTATTAAACCAGTATCAGTCGGGACTATAGAACAAGCAGACACACACACGCGCACACGCACACGCACACGCACACGCACACGTGAATGCACGTCGCTATATATGTGCAGTAATCTTTAATGCGGCGAGAAATCCCATCACCTCTCCTGACCTCAGTGATTGCTCTAATACAAGAAACTCCATCCATTACCTATACATATTCCTCAATATATAGTCTTAGCGCTGGGCTTATGTACTTATTGTAGATATACAATAGTCTTTGTGGTAGCCAACCAAAGACGTTTTCTAATCAATATGTAAAAGATATTACTGGTAAGCTTCGAATCTGTCACGGAAAATCTTCACATTTTCGAAGTGACGGTCCTTGCAAAAGTAACTAACACCACAGAATCCTAGTGACTACGGCTTGCGGTGGAAAGTTGGGGCACGTAGATTTCATACCATTGATTCAACTCCAACTTTATAGTGAGAAGTGATTGACATCATGAGCATCGATCTACGATGATATGCATCAACCAAGTCAGTAACCCTGACCACCTGATCCCGTTGGTCGTCTCTCCATGGCAATCTTCGTTTTGTTTTGTTTCATAACATACTTTTGATAGTAACTGTCACGACTACACAAGCAATTCTTGAGAAATAGTTCCAACAATATCAATAGGAAGAGATAAACGAATATGAGCGAGCAGAAAATATGAAAGAAAATTTCATGTGACATGCGCATTCTAATCCCAGAGCTGGGGAAAAGATGTCGGAAAAATTGTGGCAGATATTACAAGATACTGTGCTGGTAGAAGTAGGATTATCAAGATATACCGGATCCATAGGATTATTAGAGGAAGTCGTGAATATTACAAGCTTTGTATCTGTTAAATCGATACCCAGAGGCGCAATATGTCAATCATTCTAGTGTCAAAGTTTGTTGAACCCGGCTACTGAAATCGTCCAATGTTATCGTATAAAATCAGAATCCTCAGAAACACTAGACATCACATTAGGTCTGTAAGGGGAAATAACATACTGCTCACGAAGACGATGCTTTGCCTGACATTGTTTTCGTCGGCGACATCTGAACAAATCAATAATTCAAAGCCATAATCGTGTTCGAAGCTATGTTCGAATCCCTGATTCTAGGTTTGTCAGAACCACAGCCCTATTCGTGGGTTTCAACAAAGTGGTGCATGTCTAAGAACTGTGTTACTCAGTGATTTCATCAAGCTGACACACTGTGATTAACACTGTTCAAAGGTGCGTTGATGTGACAATTATCAAATAGGTAATATGTGTTGATCGGGTAATTGTCAAATAGGTAATATATGTTGATAAGATTATTGTCAAATAGAAAATATATGTTGATATGATATAATTGTCAAATAGGTAATATATGTTGATATGATAATTGTCAAATAGGTAATATATGTTGATATGATATAATTGTCAAATAGGTAATATATGTTGATATGTTAATTGTCAAATAGATAATATATGTTGATATGATATTTGTTAAATAGATAGGTTGTTCTGGTAATTTTCAAATAGATGATATATATTCGGTTCTTGCCAAAAGTAGGGGAATCCAATGTGGCAGCCACAGTCGCCATAGCATGTCATGAGCCCAGAAGGATGTTCTAGCCTGTAGCAATAGGCCTATGCACGAGTGAAATTAAACTTTAGAATACAGTAGTGGCAGTATTTGAAAAATGAACATTTTGACAATTTTGACAATGGTCTTACTTTTGTTTATGGGAATCTTTCACAAAAGGGAGGTCGTGTCAGCGAGAAATGTGCATCTTTGGAAAGTGATCAAATAAGCTATAAGATAAGTGTTTCACGAAACGGTTAGAGATGACAATCGGACGATTTATCACACATGATGAAGATTAATCGCTTGGAGTTTAAAGATTAATGTAATAGGTTTCCCATTATACAACGTTTCCAAATCTATTAAAATGATAAAGCTGAAATTGGCAGAATTCTCAGATTTTAAAAACAATATCGAAAACAACGGAGGCACAGGGTGACAAACGATCGACATCTAAACTATGTATTATCGTCTTTATGTCCCTCGTGTTAAAAAAACAGATCACAGGAAATCTATGCAAGTATAGGCCTTGGCTCCAGAGCATGCGTGTGGATCCAGCACGTTCAGACCTGTGAATATTTCCCCCCGAATGAGATCAAGTTTCCAATTAGCCTCCAGGAAATTGAAATAACAATTCCAAAAAAAATCAGTTTCTCTCAATTTCATCTAAATCAAGATCAAAGTCAATTATTTGTAAATAATTGATGAAGATGGAGGAAATGGGAGTGTTTGGAGGTGCGATTATATACTTCATCCCGGTGTTGCGACTCACAAATTGTTTCGGGCCTAGAAAATACCATGCAGAACATGAGCGGTGTGTCATATATCCTTCCTCAAAGTACAGATTACCGGATTGATATGGACACCAATCAGAGGGGGAGAAGAGTGATATTGTTTTGATTGAATAAATATCATGTGGTGTTATAGTGCCGTGGATGTATAATATAGAACACAATATTTCCCTTCCGCCACAAACACATTCACACCACCCCTATTCTCATCATAAAATGTTACGCCATCTCATCTACTCCCATCAGTAGGTCGAATATGTCAAAACTCACAAATCAAGGTTGGCCGAGTTGGAATTAGGTTACGTCTCGTTCGAGATTGTTTCACGTATATAGCGACGTGTGTGTACATGAATATGTACATGTGTATGTGACCCGTGAAGATCCGGGGTAGAATAGGCCTTCAGCAACCCATGCTTGCTGTAAAAGGTGACTATACTTGTCGCAAGAGGCGACTAAATGGATCGGGTGGTCAGGCTCGCTGACTTCGTTGATGCATATCATCGTATCCCAATTGTGTGGATCGATGCTCATGATGTCAATCACTGGATTGTCTGTTCCCGACTTTTTTATTTACAGACCGCTGTCATATAGGGGGACTATTAGTGAGGGCGGCGTTACACAACATGTGTTCCGATTGCACATGTACCATGGCCTGTCCGGACTGGTGGTATCCTATTGAGATACTAGCCACAGTTTAACGTGGATAGTAGTAGGTATACTGTATCCATGTTAAACTACGGCATGGTATCTCAGTGGGCTGGAACTATAAACCGGCATCAGTACGGACTAGTACAAGCAGCCACACAAACATACACACACACGCACCAACCCACCCTACAATGCACGCACGCACGCACATGGATGTTGAACGCGACGTTAAACCCCATTTCATGATAAGAATGATAATAATCATAATCATAGTCATCATCATCATCATAATATTAATAATAATAGTTCATTTATCTTGCGCATATTTCAACACCACTCAGCGACATGCTCAAAGCGCTCTTATTATCCCGGTCACTGGAACAGTGAGCACTCAACAATCATTCTCAGCGCCCTGGGGAGTATACTCAAGCTGCTTGTTAGGCGCTAGGAGGTTAACAACCACATAGCCATCTCTTCCTACCGGGTATCCATTCACTGTTGGGTGAAGAGAGGTACATTTTGAACAGTCACTTGCCTTAGGAGACGCCACATGTGTTACATGTGCCTCAGCGGGGGCAGTATCGAAGCCCTCTGGAGCTACGGGGGCGGTCGGGTAGCCTAGTGGTTAAAGCGTTCTAACTCAGGTCTAGTAGTCTCAGCAGTAGCCGTTAGTCTATCCTACCACCCTTCACACGTTCAGCTGACACTGAACCCCCCCCCCCCCCCCCCCTAAAAAAAGAAAGAAACAAAGAAGTGAGTGAATGACTTGATGTTTACGCAGCTTGAACATGCCCCTTGAAGAGGGTATTCAGCAACCCATGCCTGCTGTAAAAGGTGACTATGCTTTTTTGAACAGTCACTTGCCTTAGGAGACGCCACATGTGTTACATGTGCTTCAGTGTGGGGCAGAATCGAAGCCCTCTGGAGCTACGGGGGCGGTCGGGTAGCCTAGTGGTTAAAGCGTTCGCTCGTCAAACCAAAGACCCGGGTTCGATTCCCGACATGGGTGCAATGTGTGAAGCCCATTTCTGGTGTCCCCCGCCGTGATATTGCTGGAATATTGCTAAAAGCGGCGTAAAACCATACTCACTCACTCACTCTGGAGCTACGCTGCCGAAACGCGGTCATCCATCCAAGGACGCTCAGCTGATCTGTGCGCTATGAAGGACCAGGTGAATGATCTCCATTGTTTTAATGGCAAAGGACGAGGTACGGGAAAAATTTAGAAACTCTACTGCTTGCGAAGCCTTTAAAAGGTTTTCAAATGTCTTAAATATGTGCATTTGGGCAATTCTAGTTCTCGGTTGATCCTTATAACATATCATCCTTTAATTAGAACTGACTACAAGTGGTTAGGATGAGTGTGACTGCCAAACCCCAAGCTGAGAATCTTTTTTCCAGTTCTCTATGTTGTATTCATTCATGTTGGCAGTCAGTATGAAATATGACAACTTTCACGAGATATCCAACTTTTTCATCTTTTGTAGTGTGGAAACACAGACCAACTGATTCTGGCATGAATTCATATTTATATCCAGAGGGCGTCGAGCCATTTAAACTTTCTTTTAAGTCTCATAGGCTTGATTTATTTCCTGTAGAAAACTTCAAAGCACCCCATCCGCTATCCTGTCAAAGCAACAAATCACAGCCAAAATATTTTATGACTTAAATAATTGGGATGATTGTTACTACTATGATAATAACGTTGTTGTGTTGATAATCTTGGTGAGAGGAAATTAGGTAATCATTCCAAGTACTTCCCACAGTTGCTAAATTAAACTATTCTTCACTTTTTTTAAAAAAAAGTACTACCTTGTTGTGTTAATATTCTAACTTGTGGTTAACGTCTACAACAGAGATGGGATATCCTTTCAGCGTTTCTCCTTTTTTTCCCGACCCGTGGGAAGAGTCGAACTCAGGTCTACAGCAGTAGCCGTTTGTCTATCCTACCACCCTTCACACGTTCAGCTGACACTCAAGCCGCGTAAACACTCACTTTTTTACAACACGAGCCAGGCATGGTAGAATAGGTCTTCAGCAACCCATACTTGCCGTAAAAGGCGACTATGCTTGTCGTAAAAGGCGACTAACGGGATCGGGTGGTCAGGCTCGCTGACTTGGTTGATGCATATCATCGATCCCAATTGGGTGGATAGATGCTCGTGATATTAATCACTGGATTGTCTGGTCCAGACTCGATTATTTACAGACCGCCGTCATATAGCTGGAATATTGCTGAGTGCGACGTTAAACAACAAACAAACCAAACAATGTGACACAAGTGTATGTTTTACGTTATTGTGTGTGTTCTGATATAGATTTCATCATGTTTGGTAAGCTGCTGTGACCAATTTAAGTGCTTGTGCAGTGTACCGGTGAGTGATGATGTTCCGATATCGAAAGTATACACTTCTAATGGTTGTCGGCAACCATTTTCATATACATCGTAGGCTATCGGTAGATCGATGTATTCATCTGCAAGGTTTTATGTGAAAAGTTGGTTCATTTGAATGTATCTGATTGTTTTTAAGTCTTGATTTTAGTGTTATTTTGATATATTTCTCTGGTGTCATAGTAGAATATTCGTTTGACACTTACATGGCCAGTCTCTCTCACACACATGTACAGACACACACAGACACACACACCATAAATACACAAGCGCGCGCACGCACACACACGCAGACACGGTTTGAGGAACATGTACTGGTAGCTGAGGCTGATGATGTTAATATTTTTTGTATTGATTCAGAGGTGAGGAGAAAGGGGATTTAACGTCGCAATCAAGATAATTGCCCTTGTACAGCGACGTGCGTACGCGCCCCCTGTCCAAGTGCCGGTGTCAGAGAGTGGGATTTCCCCCCTAGCCCAAATTCCCCCCGGAAAAGGGGCTATATAGCCTAATTTCCCCCCGGAAAAAGGGCTATATAGCTAAATTTCCCCACGGGGAAAAATGACTACATAGCCATATTTCCGCTTTAGAGTCAGATTTCCCCCCTTAACACAAGGGGGAAGTATGGCTATATAGCAGAATTTCCCCTATATCCCTCAGATTTTTCAATGCAGTATTAAAAAACATAACCTACTGCACCATTTAACAAACATTGATCAAACAGCAATGGCAAAAGCGAACTTCTTGCATGCCATATTTGACAGAGAAATTGGAGTTAAACGTGTCTCAATTAAAAAACAAGCTTTTAGGAATCCTGTATAAAAAGTTAAGTGTTGAAAACATAGACGATTCCGACTTGCCACTTGTTATTCATGCCAGAGAACTTATTTATGAACTGTTGCTTGATACTAGTAAATACTTCACGTCAGTGATTTTCTACAATGCAATGATTAAGGGTGTGTTGGAATCAACAAACAGCAAAACAGTGGAAGACAGTTATATTTTAGAATTTCTGGACAAAGTTTTGTCCTGTGTTTCTGGCGCAATAGACCAGCTTGAACTCCAACTCCATTAGTATTCAGTAAAATGAATAAAATTATTTTTACATAGTTATTCTGTTAACCAATGTTATGGTTTTAATGGTGCTGAAAATTTCACTGTCGCCTTTATCATGCTGAAGAGCAAGAGGTCCAAGGTTCGAACCCCGTTAGTGTTATTTAGAATAAAGCTTTATTACCCCAAGGGGAATTTTGATTATATTTGAAGTGAAAAGAGTATACATACACTCATTACGAACAATACAATTACAGACCAACACATATATCTGCACTCATACATAGCACTCCATGCAAACTTACATAACACTCCATGCATACAAACATACACACAGAACATACATGCATAACATAAAGCAACAAAATATGCACTATTAAAGAAGATAAAATATGAATTAACACTAGCACATAAGAATTAAACAATGATTAAGAGACAGGTTGACTTGGTTTATCATTCAAAAATAAAATACTAACGGGAACAAATGAAGATTTGGCTCTATTTGATTTAACACAAGGTACACGGTATCTTTTTCCAGATGGTAAAACGTCATACAAGGGTATAAAAAGTGATTTGGTTGGTCTAAAATTCTATTTGCATGCTGTAAAACACGTTGATTGTAAAGAGAGTCCAGACTGTTGAATTTGCATCCTGAGATTTTGCTAGCCACTGTAGTTATTTTAGTTATTTACCTAAGGGCTGACATTAGTACAGGTCCTAAAAGTGTTGTCGCAAGCATAGCCTGCAGTTCACAACCCTGTGCACTAAACAGAATCCGCTCATCAGTTGGTAAATGAACAGATGACGGAAACAGTACTCACGTATATATCTTCCACTGAAACACGAGTTGAAAAACTTGCGGTGTCACCTTTGGAGAGTGATCTTGTTCATGCATGCCTCTGTCCACAAACAGTAAATGGGTACCAAGGAGTTAATGTGGTAATGGTAATGTGAATGGGTAATCTTCTAGCGCCTGACAGGCAGCTTTGGTTGCATATTTCACATGTAGCTGGGAAGTTCTGGAATGCAAAATATACGGGCCTCTGATCGGGGCAAGAAACGCCATGAGCACGCACAGATATATGCGCTATATACGTTGTAAATATACTTTATAATATACTTGGCAGTGAGCGACTGCGGATTCTCGATGACAGAAAAGTGATATGTCACTGCAACCATGATAAGAAGAACGACTGCCGTTCAAGTTTACAGTGCAGACCTGATAGAAATCAACTAGCAAAGTGTGTTTCAACTAGCAATGTGACGTATTGTTACTGAAGACATTTGGAAGATTTTAGATTCGCTTATTTACCTCAAATACACAAAAACTAGATCATAATAAAACAACAACAAATACCCTACTAAAAAAATATATAATAAATAAAACATTTCATTTCGTCAGTGACAAAAGGCTGATCTGATCTGTCGAGTGACAGATCCGCCATATCTCACTGTCGAAATGAACTATCCTCTATTTATTAAAGTTAAGAATGTATGGCGCCATAAAACACAAGATTTTAATCATGGTTTCTCTTGTAAAGTACTCCATCAGTCAACTGTACATCTAGGTACTTTTGATAATAGACATATATTATATTATGGGGGAAATCTGACTCCAAAGCGGAAAATTGGCTATATAGTGTATTTTCCGGGTGGGAAATATGGCCATATAGTGTGCTTTCCGTGGGAAGTATGGCTACATAGCCAGTTTTCCAGGGGATATTTTGCTATATAGCCCCTTTTCCGGGGGAAATTTGGCTATATAGCCCTTTTTCCGGGGGGAAATTAGGCTAGGGGGGAAATTCCACTCTCTGACACCGGAGGTATAATGCGAAGCCAATGAGATGTCTGCCGCAGTTTAACATGGATACTACACTCAGACGCATTAATTTAGACGGCTGAATTTTGTGTGGATTGGGAGCGAAAAATCATATCTGACCTAGATGGTGTGAGGTGAAATGGGGCTTATGTCGCGTTCAGGATTATTGCACTTATAAAGCGACGTGTGTGTGTGTGTGGCTGCTTGTCCGGGCTGATGCCGATGTATAGTGGTAGCTCACTGAGATACCATGCCACAGTTAAACATGAATACCCCCTCAGACACAGTATACTGACTCCGAGCTGACCAGTCCTTGTTTTAGCCCCTTAATGCCGAGCGCCAGACAGGGTAACAACAAGTACAATCTTTTGACGTCTTTTTGTATGACGCGGTCGGGGATCGAACCCCGGACCTTCTGCTCTCCGGGCGGACGCTCTACCACTAGACCACGGAGGCGGTCCCAGCATAACATGGATATCTCATTCAGGCACATTATATACTGACCAGGACTAGTTCCATGTCATGCCGAGCGTCAGGCAGGGTACCAACAAGTACTGTCTTTTAATATATATTGGCATGACGCCGCCATGGACCTCCCGCTCTCCCGACAGACGCTCCACTATTGACACAGAAGTGACTTAAAACCTTATGGTGATTATTACGCTTTGGGTAAAAAAAAAGAAACATAACCGGATAAAAACTGATCGTCAATGATTCATGAAATAGATAACCTGTTGAATATGTAAATTCAGCTAATAACACATCTTTGAAAACCTTCGAATTCCACAATTGCCAAATGACTTAATTGCCAAGTTATATATTTTGTCAGAGTGATCATACGCCGACACACAGCCCCTTCGGTTTCCAATGAAATGTTCACCGCTCAGAGTGAGTGAGTGAGTGAGTATGGTTTTACGCCGCTTTTAGCAATATTCCAGCAATATCACGGCGGGGGACACCAGAAATGGGCTTCACACATTGTACCCATGTCGGGAATCGAACCCGGGTCCTCGGCGTGACGAGCGAACGTTTTAACCACTAGGCTACCCGACCGCCCCTCACCGCTCAGAACCATATTGCAGTAATATATCACGGCCCCGTGATGATCCGGGTTACAATTGGTCTTCTTCAACCCATGGTTGTCGTAAGAGGCGACTAACGGGATCGGGTTGTCAGGCTCGCTGACTTGGTTGATGTATGTCGTCGTATCCCAATTGCGTGGATCGATGCTAATAATGTCAATCACTGGATTGTCTGGTCGAAACTTTATTTACAGACCGTCGTGATATAGCTGGAATATTGCCTGATGTGGCGTTAAAAAACAAAAATATTTCACAACTTTGACAACTACAACTTTGCCAAATAATTTGTTTCGTTATTTTGTCAGAGTGATCATACACCGACACTAATCCCTTTGGTTTCGACTGGAAAGTTCCGGAATTTAATCTACTTTTGAAACCACAAAATTAAAAACACAATAATTTTAAATCGTAACTCACGTGAAAGAGACCACTTCATCCCAGATGTACATTTCAAGTCCCACATAACAGTAAATGTTCACTGAAGAACAATAACAGTACATTATCGCAACAATCCCACCTTCCGCTGTAGATAACCATTTCTGACGTACAACACGTGAATCAAATACACCGCCATCCGTCTTATCGTTGTTAGTTTAAGAGTTGACAGCTATAGACATCACATAAGTCGCCCATGCACTGATCAAGTCATGAAGATAGGATGAAATAGACAAAGCGTGTTTCACCCAACAGGTGCGAGAGCTACGACCAACATGTTAAGATAATTCTATGTCCCTCTATTTCCGAAACAAATAACTAGAAGTTGAAAGTGGTAAATTTTATCACCAGGTGCCAAAAAGGTGTTTCATTGGAGTAATACAAGCTGACACGTTCTTGAGTAACGGAAATTATACAACCGATAGAAACTTACAGTCCGCTTAGCGTCATGTTGGTTATATCTGGTAGAGTGGTATCTCTCGGCTTAGACATCATACATGTATTACTGGCAATGTCAGTGAAAGGGGGGCACTGGTGGTCCGGTCTGTTAAAGCGTCACAAATTGCCGTGTAGAGTTGCGTCCCTTGGGCACGCCAGAAACCTATGAGCATGGGTTCGAATCCCGGTGGTACCCGATTATGTGTCTAGGTTTGTCCCCCTCGGGGGTTTTACCAATGTGGTAAAAGTTTAGACCTGTAGCCATTTGGGGTTTACATCCTATATTTAGCTGACACGCCCTGATATAACGTGAATACTGTTCAAAGTGGCGTTAAACTCAACTCACTCACTCACTGTTAGTGATGACATTGCCGTGGGATAGTCATGGACATTGAAGAGAACGTAATTGTTTGCTTTGGAAATTGAACATTAAACAGGATTATATTCTGATACAATTGTCACCGTAGAAACAATAATTGTAATTATGTTTCAGTAGGGATTGAGGGCTAGAGGGCTTGCATAATGTGTAGACTAACATCTAGTCACTCAAATGAAAATATTTAACAGAAACAAATAGTTCTTAAACAGTAATTTTCTAAACTGCAGTAATCTAGAACTGGCAACTATTATAGACTTGCACGGACTGTAGTATGATAATTCACTGAATTATGATAATTCACTGTAGTATGATAATTCACTGTAGTGTGATAATTCACTGTAGTATGATAATTCACTGTAGTGTGATAAATGTATGGTGTGCGATTATTCACTGCAGTTTGATACCAGTAATTCACTGTAGTGTGATAATTCACTGTAGTGTGATACATGTAATTCACTGTAGTATGAAAATTCACTGCAGTGTGATAATTCACTGTAGTATGAAAATTCACTGCAGTGTGATAATTCACTGTAGTATGATAATTCACTGTAGTGTGATAATTCACTGTAGTATGATAATTCGCTGTAGTGTGATAAATGTCTGGTGTGCGATTATTCACTGCAGTTTGATACTAGTATTTGACTGTAGTATGATAATTCACTGTAGTATGATAATTCACTGTAGTGTGATGAGTGTCTCCTCAACACTCCCTCAACAGCTGGTAGTCACAATGGACGAGAATACAGTCCCTAGTGTGTATTTCCTCCAGGAGAGCGCTGCTGATAGCATGATGTGCGCGTTTCGTGAACACTTGGTGTTACAAAACATTATTCGGTTTTAGCCTTTGACGTTATCATTTATCAGGCCGAAATCCAACTTACACAATACGTGTAAATATGCCAACACAATGTGCAAAGGCAATATTGGCCGATGAAACGTTCTGGCCTTAAAATGTTAACTGCAGAGAATGGGTACCAAAAAGTTCTTGGTATACATATGACAACTCAGGAGCCGAGAATGAAAAGCTATACTAATAATAAACATTATACATAGTGCACTGTTACTACTCGGTATGCTTCGAATAGCAACTTGGAACATACGAGGCATTATGCACGGTACACATCAGTTATGTACCAGACTAGACAGCACAGATCTATTCTTTGTGACTGAACATTGGTTAAGTGAACAAAATGCCTCCCTTATGAACACTATACATGATGATTTTGATGTTTACTATAAATGCAGCTGTACCAGTACTTCTCAGCGTGGGTCAGGTGGTATAGCAACCTTCATACGTAAAGGCGATTGGTGTAGGGTATCCGTAATCAATACATCACAAAGCCAAAATGTAATCGGAGTAAGTCTACAAATAGGTAGTAACACATTTTATGTGATAGGAACGAGATTACCTTCCACTAACATCTTAGACAGTGTATACTTTGAACAGCTGGATTATGTGATGGAATTGTATGACATATACTCGCAATATGGTCTTACTATCCTTACTGGAGATTTTAATGCAGATATACGACAATCTGCTGTCCAAAGAATGAGATCTCGCTGTCTTCAAAGGGTACTAAATGAACGAACCCTATATTCAGTTGTACCATTAGACGATATTACTAAGTATACGTTCTCAAACAAATGTAAAGATGTGAGAACAATGATAGACTATATGTTTGTGAGTGTTGATTATCTGAATAACGTTATTGGTTATACCATTGATACCGATATACCATATACTGTCTCAGACCATCTGCCTATCCTTCTGTGTATAACAAATGACTGTCCTAAAAAAACATATGGTGGATATAAGCTCAACTGGAAGAAAGCGTGTGATACTGATCTTATGCTGTATCGCTATGAAACTGAAAATTACTTTCGTGAAGACATATGCAAGTTGTCCCAATTCCCATCCCACAATGAATATATTGAAACGTATAATAAGTACATTACAGATGCCCTCCATGCATCTACTGCAGTAAGTATCCCATCAACAAAGTTTAAACCCTACCTCAAACCCTACTGGAAAAAAGACAACCTGAAGTTATTACATGATGAAATGCGCAGTAAAAGACGACATTGGCAAGAGAATGGCAGGTCACATACTAAGAACGATGAGAACTTTGTTAAATATAAAGAAGCAAAGCGTAGTTTTAGAAGACAGCATCGCAGATCCAAACAATCGCTCATAGATAGCAGACTGAAAGAACTTTATGAGGCAGCTGAAATAGATGTACATGAATACTTTAAAACTGCTAAACGATATCACAAAACTAAGGACCAAGTACACAAACTTCTTTATAAATGTAACCAAAGTAGTAACGCGGAAGGTATTTGTGGAATCTTTGGTAAATACTTTCGAGACTTGTCAATCCCAACCATGGAAAGTCATTTTGACTGCTCTTTTGCTGATGAAGTAATATGATCAGTCAAAAATATTGAAAACAACGAAACATCTGATGCTGATACCGATGTAACTGCTAACCATCCATTGAAGAGACCATTCACCATTGCAGAGGTATTAAGTACAGTTGAAGGACTGAAAAACAATAAATCTCCAGGACCTGATGGGCTCACAAACGAACATATTAAGTATGCGGGAAGATCTTTATTAAAGCATATTATGGTATTATTCAATGCTATTATTAAACATGAATATATACCCAAAATGTATCATATTGGCGAAATCTTACCAGTACATAAGGGACGAGGAAAAAGTAAAAGTGATCCATCTAACTACAGGGGCATAACACTAACCTCAGTCCTAAGTAAGCTTTTCGAAAGAATGCTTCTCAACAGAATCGAAAAATGGACAAGCGACGATGTAACCTTCCCTCACCCACTACAGTTTGGATTTAGAAAAAAATGCTGGTGCTGAAACGGCGGCTCTCACTCTTCTAGAAAGTATTTCATACTTTAACGAAAGAAACTCACCAGTTTATTGTGCCTTCCTCGATAACGAGAAAGCCTTCGATCGTGTTTGGCTTGACGGTCTCTTCTACAAATTACATAAATTTGGTATCAATGGTAAATTATGGAGAATTCTACGTTTGTCTTACAATTCTATGTACTCATGTGTTAGCTTTGCTGGCTTCAAATCTGATGTTTTCCCTGTTAAACAGGGTGTAGGTCAGGGTCGTGTCATATCAACATGGCTCTTTACTCTTTATATAAACGATTTGCTTCATGAACTAAGCAATTCCGGTTGTGGACTATGTCTCCCATGGGGACGATGCCCAGGAATACTGTTAGCAGACGACACGACCTTGATCAGCTGTAACACAACAGGTCTTCAAATGCTCCTAAACGTTGCAGAAAATTATGGTAACAAGTGGCAGTTAAAATACAATGTGTTCAAAAGTGCTGTCCTAACTTTTAGATGTAGTAAAAAAATAGTGTCGCCTGAACATCTTTACATTGGTAAGATAAAATTACCTGTTCAAAAGGCAATTGTCTATGCGGGAGTGTACATAAGTACTGCTAAAACTTCGGTAGAAAGAACGAGGTTAGCATGTGAAAAACTGAGAAAATTGATAAATGTAAACCATGATTCTGACCTGTACTTTGGTGGACTTAATCCTATAGCCGCAGTGCGCATCTGGCAACGAGTGGTATTACCCTGTGGCTTATATGGATGTAATGTGTGGGGTAAACTATCATTAAAGGAATATGAAATGCTAGAAATCACTCAACGCTATTTCTGTAAGAAAATCCAGGGTTTTAATAAGCGTATGCCTAAAGAAATTGAGAGAGACACAATTGGTGTTATATCAGTACAAGGATACATTGATCAACAAAAGCTTTTGCTCCTTGGTAAGCTATGTAATTCAAACCTAATGTATATTTTCAAACAAATGTTTCTAGCACGACTTGGACAGTTTAGATATAAAACAACACTAGTTAATAAGAACAAGTGGGACACGAAATCACCCATCTTTAGCATGCTACATCTTGTCTCCAAATATAATTTATCTGACGAGGTTAATGATTATATAATGTGTTCAAATTTCATCAAGAAACGATTATGGTCAAAACTGGTGAAAGAAAAGATTCACCTACACGAAAAACAATTACTGAACAATGCGTTTCTGAGCAGATTATCTCTGTCAAGATATCTAACAATACGATCTGGACGAGAACATAGATTATGGAAACTTGCTCTCGATAGACCAGAATATTTTACTTCCTTAGCTAGGCTAGTTCGCTTAGGTTCAATGCCAATGGAATCAAAGGAATGTATTTGTGGAACAGTTGCGAATGATATAGTGAAATACGTTTTCATGTCATGTCAAAAGAATTTAGAAGAAAGAAATATCATATTTGATAAAATCATTGATTTGCTTGATGTTAAAATATTTGTGAGAATCTGGGCAGACGATGACACCTTTCTGACGTTTTTGCTTGGCGGGTTACCTGAACAACTTGAAGTAGAATTAGACTACAATGTATGGGCAGAGAGCATGATAAATATTGGTGGTGCAGTAAAAAAGTGGGATGAAGTCATCCGAAGCTGCTTATACTAAACAATGTATGTATTGTAAACAAGTGTACATTTGTAAATAACACGTGCTAATTGTCCATCTAATAACACAAATAATCAATACGATACATATGTATATGAACTACTTCTGACATATATGTAATATATATATGTATGTGTGTGTGCACATTTATACTATAGATGTTGTCCTTTCACTGTATACCTTGTACTCTTCATGAAATGGAGGAAATAAAGAAGATCTTTCCTCCAGGAGAGCGCTGCTGATAGCATGATGTGCGCGTTTCGTGAACACTTGGTATTACAAAACATTATTCGGTTTTAGCCTTTGACGTTATCATTTATTTTATCTGGATTGGCATGCGTGTGTGGCAGGGAAATACTTATCATAGTATGTGTGGGCCAAGAAACATCAATGTCGCTACTATCGTAACTGAATATGTATGTACAGATATGGCGTTCAGGTCACTTCGCCCAAAGTGCCCGTGTTTTATCAACTAACCACTTTACAACTAGTCTGTCGCTCTTGGTTTCTTTTGAAGATCTTTGCAAATGAAGAAAACAAACCGATAACGAATGCTACGATTGTCAAAATGACTGCAAAGTTGAAAGACTTGATTATACATAATCGGGATTATATTTCCAATGACAGTCATGGAACGCATTTTGAAGTGTGTCTTCCTGGAGAGCAGGTCAGTGTTCCGATCCCCCGCCGCGTTACAACAAAAGACGTTAAAGGATGGTACTTGTTGTTACCCTGTCTGGTGTTCGGAATTAAAGGGATAAAACAATGGCTGGCTGGCTCGGAGTCAGTGTAATGTGTTTAAATAGGGTATAAAAAAACCAGCATAAATCTTGACTAGTAGAAGGAGCCACAAACACTCTATGAAAATTTACCTGACCGCCTCTGTGGTCAAGTGATAGAGCCTTGGCCCGGACAGCGGAAGGTCCAGTGTTCGATCCCCGGCAGCGTCATACCAAAAGACGTCACAAGATGGCACTTGTTGATACCCTGTCTGGCGCTCGGCATTAAGGGGCTAAAGCAAGGACTGGTCGGCTCGGAGTCAGTATACTGTGTCTGAGTGGGGTATTCATGTTAAACTGCGCGCGGCATGGTATCTCAGTGAGCTAGCACTATAAAATCGGCATCAGTCCGGACTAGTACACACAGCCTAACACACACACGTGCATGCACGTCGCAATAATTCTTGACGCGACATTAAACTCCATTTCACCTCTCCTGAACACCAACCTCGCCTCACCTCAGCCCCTCTCACCACAGCTCTCCACACCTCACCTCACCTCACCTCACCTCACCTCATCTCACCACAGCTCTCCACACATCACGTCACGTCACATCACATCACTGTGGTATGTTTTGCAGTTGCGATCAGTTAGCAGTTTGCAAGTGATTGCATCAGTGTTTAGGGCCACGGATGTCCCAGTCGTCTAAGGCACCGAAATTTGAAGTGCAGAGTTACGTCCTTTGGGGACGCTAAAAAGCATGTGACCGTTGTCTCGAATCCCAGTTGGCCCCGATAAAGTTTTCAAGTTGTCAGCACCATACCCGTGCTCGTGGGTTTCACCAAAGTGGTAGATGTCTAAGACCTACATCACCTCGGGCTTTCCTCCCACATTAACTGGCACGCCCTAGTATATCCGGGATACCATTCACAGCGAGGTTAAACAAAACTCACTCACTCACTCACTGTATCAGTGATTGCGTCAGGGGGTTTGCAGTAACAGCCTTGTTGGCTGGTGCTTTACCCCCTATTAGGATGTCGGTAACAAGGTTTGGAATATGACCTTTTCAGAGAATTCTTTGGTTACATTAGTAATCATATTAACCATCATTATCATTCGTTTATTTAGGAATTGACATTCACTTTGTGTGAGGTCATTAGCGTATAAACCTTCATAGAGTGAGGGCCAAATTGTCTGAACGTCGAAGCTTACACGTGCAGATGCGTGTCACTGTTACGTCTAAACAAGACTTTCCTATTTAGCTGCAGTGAAATGGGGTTTAACACTGCGCTCAAGATTATTGTTAAAAATAGTGTGTGTGGTTCTTTGTGCTTGTGCTAGCCTCATGAGATACAATGCTGCAATTAAACACGGATACCCCACTCAGACACAGTATACTGACTCTGAGATGACCAGTCCTTGCTTTAACCCCTTAATGCCGACATCAGGCAGTGTAACAACAAGTACCATCTGCTAACGTCTTTTGGTATGACGTGGCAAGGGAATCAAACCACAGACATTCCGCTCCCCGGGGACACGCTCTATCGACTTGACCACAGAGGTAGTACCATATTTTGTAAAATACACTCTTCAAAAACAGAAACGCACAGGTAGTATGTAGTTCATTGAACCTGACTACACCAAAAATCCGGTATGTAAATTGGAAAAGGTTGGTGGCCTGATATTCGGCAAACGGTGCGTCAAAACGCAGCCGTTGTCGATTTGCAAGTCCTAAACGGCATTGTTTTCACACTTGTTCAAAAAGTCATGAAGGAAAACAGTAAAGCAAAATGCACGTGCAAGTTATGGTATTCGTAACTCGTGGTAGTGGCTATAAAAAGGCAAGCATAAGCGAATAATTTGTCATGCAATTGTCAACATTTTTCAAGTTCGAAAATGCCGAGACTCGGAACATCGCCATAGGACGTATCAAGAGAGGGGAATGGCAGTCTTCTGTTTCACGACACTTCAACGTCTACCACAGCACCATATGCCGCCTTTGGGTCCGATACACACAGTTCAATTCCACTGCAGACCCCTGCACAGGATCGCTACACTCGACTGTTCCACCTACGTCATCGCAATACCGCAGCAACGGAGACTGCAGGACGCATCCTTGGTTTGAGGAGGATATCGGACCAGACTGTCAGGAACCATCTTCGCGAGGCTGAAATCCGACCCAGAAGAGCAGTTACGTCCCTGTTTTGCAACAGACCCATCGACAGCGACGCTTGCGTTGGTGCCATACCTTACAGCCGTGGAATTTGAGAAACTGGTTTAGCGATGAATCACGATATCTTCTTCACCGGCGAGAACACGTGTTTATCGTCGTGGAAATGAGCGTTTTGCCCCATATTGTGTACGTTAATTCGACAAATTCGGTGGCGGTAGTGTCATGGTGTGTGTGTTGGGGGGATATCCTACACCACGAGATCTGACTTGGTTGTGGTTCAGGAAAATTTGACAGCAAATCGCTACATGAAACAAAATCTTCAACCTCACCTTCTTCCAATCATAGACCGCCAGAGGGAGCTGTTTCAACAGGACATCGCTCCACCGCACACAGCTCGTGTCACGGTAGACTACCTGCATAATTCCAACATCAACGGCTTGCCCTGGCCGTCGAGATCTCTAGATCTCAACCCAATCGAACACCTCTGGGATGAGCACAATCGACGTGTACGTCAACGTCAGAACAGAATTCGTACACTTATCCAGTCAGTGCCGAGGAGATGCAGAGCCGTGATTGCTGCCCGAGGCGGTCACACGAGATACTGAGTTCAGCGCAACCTTGTGGCCTTGACTATGACAATGAACAGTTTTCAATGCCTTTGTGTAACGACAACATGTGACTATCAAGCTCCAAATTTTCATATTTGTATTTATGATATTGAATTAAATATATAAATATTAGGTACAATAAATTGACTAAAGATCTACCTGTGAGTTTCATTTTTTGAAGAGTTTATATAATGATATTAACCTATATGCGTACATTGTATAAAGGTGAAGTGTGTCATTTCAGGTGTCTCCGCCGTGATGTACCTGGAATATTGTCAAAAGCGGCGTTAAAACACCTCACTCACTCGTAATATACCCTTGTACGGCGTAACGTCCGATGGAGCTCTGCCATTCTGCATGGTACGTCATCTGCCCTCACAGGGGAAAAGGGAAGCGCGATGTCGGATGGAGGAGACACCTAAGGACGACCTCCGTAAGTAGTGATGAAACAAACCAGGATTAAAAAAACACAACGAAAGTATTTTACTTTGTTATTCAGCGTTGTTATTTAGCTTTAAATGGTTTCCGTGTGAAATGGATCCGTCTCGTAGTTAGCGATTTTGCCCCAGGTCAAAGACTCGTTAACGGACACATTTATTGCCTCGTTAGTTAAAGGTCGTTCCTGTTTAAGCTCCGTCACGAAAACATACCTAATATTAATTACAGGATGAACAAATTATCAAATAACAAATATCAGGATATATATATCCGTGCACAAGGCTGTGTATTGACTATAATCCCCGTGAGAACTCTCAAAATACGTATTTTAATTAGGACTCCCCACGCCCACACACACCCAATCACCCCCCCCCCCCCCCCCCCACAACACACACACCCAACCCCAACCCCCCCCCCCACACACACACACACACACTCACATACCCACCCTCCCGCCACACACACACACACACACACACACAGCACAGCTGTGTCCCAAACACCCCACTGTCAGTCGGAAGAGTTGACTGAATTGATTGATTCCGCGAGGATGATTTCTTGAAAGCAAGCTATGCTGTAAGCCACTAGATGAATGTCAATCACTCCATTGTCTACTCCTTACTCGATTCTTTTACAGGATACCCTTATATAATTGGAATATTGCTACAATGCTATTAAAATGTTGAACAACACATAACAAACAAACAAACGACACGGCAAGTTATCTCCCGGATCATTACTTCCAGCAGAGGAAGCGCCCACTCCTATAAACAGAATCAAATTTCCTCTCCATGTGTTATCGATGACAGTTCCTGCTGTGCGGGCAATCTGCCGACGTAGTGACAATAGACCGTAGTTGTCTGCCGGCTGTCGTCATACTGTTAGAGATTCAATAACTTGGCTCAAACACAATCTGTAAAACAGTTCTCCATCAAGCCAATGTATCATTTTGTTGCCGATCTTGAGGCAAATAATTTGTTTCTGACAGCACATATTTCTACACATTCCCTCTCCCACACACCATCTATCACAGGGAATAAGCACACCACACCCACACACCTTCTATCACCTGTGATCATCATACCACGCCCACACACCATCTATCACCTGTGATCATCATACCACGCCCACACACCATCATTCACCTGTGATCATCATACCACGCCCAGACACCATCTATCACCTGTGATCATCACACCACGCCCACACACCTTCTATCACCTGTGATCATCATACCACGCCCACACATCATCTATCGCCTGTGATCATCATACCACGCCCACACACCATCTATCACCTGTGATCATCATACCACGCCCACACACCATCATTCACCTGTGATCATCATACCACGCCCACACACCATCTATCACCTGTGATCATCACACCACGCCCACACACCATCTATCACCTGTGATCATCATACCACGCCCACACACCATCTTTCACCTGTGATCATCATACCACGCCCACACACGATCTATCACCTGTGATCATCATACCACGCCCACACAATATCTATCCCCAGTAATCATCATACCACGCCCACACACCATCTATCACCTGTGATCATCACACCACGCCCACACACCATCTATCACCTGTGATCATCATACCAAGCCCACACACCATCTTTCACCTGTGATCATCATACCACGCCTACACAATATCTATCACCAGTAGTCATCATACCACGCCCACACACTATCTATCCCCAGTTATAATCATACCACGCCCACACATCATTTCTCCCCAGTAATCATCATACCACGCCCACACATCATCTATCCCTAGTAATGATCACACCACGCCCACACACCATCTATCCCCAGTAATCATCATACCACGCCCACACATCATCTATCACCAGTAATCATCATACTACGCCCACACACCATCTATCACCTGTGATCATCATACCACGCCCACACACCATCTATCACCTGTGATCATCATACCACGCCCACACACCATCTATCACCTGTGATCATCACACCACGCCCACACACCATCTATCACCTGTGATCATCATACCACGCCCACACATCATCATTCACCTGTGATCATCATACCACGCCCACACACCATCTATCACCTGTGATCATCACACCACGCCCACACACCATCTATCACCTGTGATCATCATACCACGCCCACACACCATCTTTCACCTGTGATCATCATACCACGCCCACACACGATCCATCACCTGTGATCATCATACCACGCCCACACACCATATATCCCCAGTAATCATCCAACTCGCCCACACAATATCTATCACCAGTAATCATCATACAACGCCGACACACCATCTATCTCCAGTAATCATCATACCATCCCCCCACACCATCTATCTCTAGTGATCATCATACCACGCCCTCACACCGTCTATCACCAGTAATAATCATACCACGCCCACACACCATCTATCACCTGTGATCATCATACCACGCCCACACACCATCTATTCCCAGTAATCATCATACCACGCCCCCACACCCTCTTTCCCCAGTAATCATCATACCACGCCAACACACCATCTATCCCCGGTAATCATCATACCACGCCCTCACACCTTCTATCACCAGTAATCATCATTCCACGCCCACACACCATCTATCACCTGTGATCATCATACCTCGCCCACATACCATCTATCCCCAGTTATCATCATACCACGCCCACACATCATCTATCACCAGCTATCATCATACCACGCCCACACACCATCTATCCCCAGTAATCATCATACCACGCCCACACACCATCTTTCACCTGTGATCATCATACCACGCCTACAGAATATCTATCACCAGTAATCATCATACCACGCCCACACACCATCTATCCCCAGTAATCATCATACCACGCCCACACATCATTTATCCCAAGTAATCATCATACCACGCCCACACACCATCTATCCCCAGTAATCATCATACCACGCCCACACACCATCTATCCCAAGTTTCATCATACCACGCCCACACATCATCTTCCCCAGTTATCATCATACCACGCCCACACACCATATATCCCCAGTAATCATCATACCACGCCCACACATGATCTTTCCCCAGGAATCATCATACCACTCCCACAAGCCATATATCCCCAGTAATCATCCAACTCGCCCACACAATATCTATCACCAGTAATCATCATACAACGCCGACACACCGTCTATCACCAGTAATCATCATACCACGCCCTCACACCGTCTATCACCAGTAATCATCATACCACGCCCACACACCATCTATCACCTGTGATCATCATACCACGCCCACACACCATCTATCCCCAGTAATCATCATACCACGCCCACACACCATCTTTCACCTGTGATCATCATACCACGCCCTCACACCTTCTATCACCTGTAATCATCATACCACGCCCACACACCATCTATCCCCAGTAATCATCATACCACGCCCACACATCATTTATCCCCAGTAATCATCATACCACGCCCACACATCATCTATCCCTGTAATCATCACACCACGCCCACACACCATCTATCCCCAGTAATCATCATACCATGCCCACACATCATCTATCCCCAGTAATCATCATACCACGCCCACACACCATCTATCCCCAGTAATCATCATACCACGCCCACACACCATCTATCCCCAGTTTCATCATACCACGCCCACACATCATCTTCCCCAGTAATCATCATACCACGCCCACACACCATATATCCCGAGTAATCATCATACCACGCCCACACATCATCTTTCCCCAGTAATCATCATACCACTCCAAAACGCCATATATCCCCAGTAATCATCCAACTCGCCCACACAATATCTATCACCAGTAATCATCATACAACGCCGACACACCGTCTATCATCAGTAATCATCATACCACGCCCTCACACCGTCTATCACCAGTAATCATCATACCACGCCCACACACCATCTATCACCTGTGATCATCATACCTGCCCACACACCATCTATCCCCAGTAACCATCATACCACGCCCACACATCATCTATCACCAGTTATCATCATACCACGCCCTCACATCATCTATCACCAGTTATCATCATACCACGCCCACACACCATCTATCACCTGTGATCATCATACCACGCCCACACACCATCTATCCCCAGTTATCATCATACCACGCCCACACATCATCTATCACCAGTAATCATCATACCACGCCCACACACCATCTATCCCCAGTAATCATCATACCACGCCCACGCACCATCTATCACAGGTAATCATCATACCACGCCCACACACCATCTATCCCCAGTAATCATCATACCACGCCCACACATCATCTATCCCCAGTAATCATCATATCACGCGTACACACCATATATCCCCAGTAATCATCATACTACGCCCACACACCATCTATCCCCAGTAATCATCATACCACGCCCACACACCATATATCCCCAGTAATCATCATACCACGCCCACACATCATCTTTCCCCAGTAATCATCATACCACGCCCACACACCATCTATCACCTGTGATCATCATACCACGCCCCCACACCATCTATCCCCAGTTATCATCATACCACGCCCACACATCATCTATC
The DNA here is from genome assembly GCF_023055435.1 of Haliotis rufescens. NCBI lineage: Eukaryota > Metazoa > Mollusca > Gastropoda > Lepetellida > Haliotidae > Haliotis > Haliotis rufescens. The sequence goes on along the minus strand of NW_025963780.1, from coordinate 38,782,550 downwards.
ACCAGCTATCATCATACCACGCCCACACACCATCTATCCCCAGTAATCATCATACCACGCCCACACACCATCTTTCACCTGTGATCATCATACCACGCCTACACAATATCTATCACCAGTAATCATCATACCACGCCCACACACCATATATCCCCAGTAATCATCATACTACGCCAACACACCATCTATCCCCAGTAATCATCATACCACGCCCACACACCATCTATCCCCAGTAATCATCATACCACGCCCACACATTATCTATCCCCAGTAATCATCATACCACGCCCACACATCATCTATCCCCAGTAATCATCATGCCACGCCCACACATCATCTATCCCCAGTAATCATCACACCACGCCCACATACCATCTACCACCTGTAATCATCATACCACGCCCACACATCATCTATCCCCAGTAATCATCACACCACGCCCACACACTATCACCTGTGTCCATCAAACTACATCCGTAATCTTGTGTTTCAACAAAGCGGTAAAAGATTGAGATCACTCACTCACTCACTCACTCACTCACTCACTCACTCACTCACTCTTTGTTACTTCATCAATCATTGTACCTATTTCTATTTTTGGTTTTGTAATGTACAGGTTTACATGACACTGTGACTGGTGAACCTTGACCCCGTCAGTCTAGACTTCAGGCACATTGATCACTCACAAATTTGGCTCACTCACTCGACAAGGCACCTCATATTTCAAAGATTCACAGAATGTCAATTAAATACCTTTATGACAATTTCGGACAAGATCGGTGCCACATGCTTAGCTCAGGATCAACAGCCCTATTTTAGTATGCAACTGTCGTAAGTCCGCGAGTCTCAGAGTCGCCAAACCAGATACCTTGTACATCCGGTTCGAGGGGAGAATTGTGAAGACGAAACCGGAATATTTCTGCTTAACACATTTTACGGAGCTACGCAAAAATCTGCTTCGTGCTGTATTAATTATGTGCACAGTCACAGTCACAGTCACGTTGAATCTTCTGGGATGCACCGTCAGGACCTCGGTTTATGCACGTAAATTCATCATATAGACAATATTTAATGGATGACTCGTATTAATAACTCAAACCCATCCTCTCTGAATTTTGGAAACCCGCTCCGACAAGACTAGTACATGAAACCTGGATCTTCCAAACTAATGGCCACCTCATTACAATGGTTCATTAAGTTCTTAATGGTAGTGGCGGCAATAGAATTGTGTGGACAAAGCCTGACAATGTGTGACACAATCAAGTGCAATGCTGCAATGGAGGTTAGTGGCACGTTAATGTCTGGTTAAGTTTGATAAAACCGGGTCTTGGCCTTCCCACTCTCTCTCCATCTCTCGCCATCGCCGACTGCTGTTCTGTCACGTAAAGCACCTCTCTCAGTCGATGATTCCGTCTGTTCTGCCATGTAAACCTAAACCTGACGTCACATCTAAACATGATGATGAAGGAAAACTTAAACTACAGTAAACTACGTTTATAACGAACTCACGGATAAAACGAACTGTCTTTTTGGTCCCCTCAATTTGCTATATATATACTGCTTACATGCTTATTACGAACTTGGGTTATAACAAAATAGAATAGAGTTTTCTTTGAGTTCGTTATATCCGTAGTGTCCTGTATAACATATAACGTGGTCCAGGTGTCTGTATAATAACGGTCGGCCTTGGCATCTGAAGCATGTTCTATGGTGGGAACGTGCTTTTAACGTTTCTGAACTATATATGGTCGCTATGTCCACATGGTGAGAGGGTGAATACAATCGTTCTGTTACTGTATTAGGGTTTCGTTGACAACAAAGAGAATACTGATGTGGTGACTTGGTACCTTCATTGCTGGACAAGCCACAACGTTTCCGTGATGAGATTAAGCTCAAAATATAGTCTGTAACTCAATATTGATTCGCATCAAGACACTTGTTTAAGAAAGAACAAAAGCTTGACTCGATGCACCATATTACTGCATGTCACTCCAGTAGGTATGATCATTTTGTAACGGTTCAACACCTAGGGACCTGGCCGTTGTGGAACCCGACAAACTGCTGAATGAAGACGGTCACATTCCATCTTTGGAAACTCAGATGCTGCTTTCTAAATGTCAAAGTTCATCCAGGGAAATCCATACCATCATCCTCGTCTTCATCAGCGGAAGATGCACTGCTCCAAGCACCAAACACTCGCGTCTACTATGGAAAAGGGAGATGGATGTGACGCCGCTTTGAACAGCTTGTGAAAATCCGGGTATTCAAAATGAACATTGATGAAAATGTAGTATTACTTTGTGCACTATTACATAGCGTAGATGAGCGTTGGATGAAATTGAACAAGGAAGGGTCCCAGAAAGGTGACAGAAGCTCTCGGTTCTTGTCCGTGAACATCATATATACTAGTATTTATTATGGTAGTTTATCATTGTTGATGAGCTGTGGTACCAACTGAAAACCAGACAGATGGATGGTGGGTGGGTGGGTGTGTGAGTGAGTGAGTGGGTGAGTGAGTGAGTGAGTGAGTGAGTGAGTGAGTGAGTGAGTGAGTGAGTGAGTGGATGAGTGAGTGGGTGAGTGAGTGAGTGAGTGAGTGAGTGAGTGAGTGAGTGAGTGAGTGGGTGGGTGGGTGGGTGGGTGAGTGAGTGAGTGAGTGAGTGAGTGAGTGAGTGAGTGAGTGCGTGAGTGAGTGAGTGAGTAAAAACAGACCTTAAACTGTCCCCAAGCCACACGATTGATTGAGGGAATCGAGTTGAAAAGAAAATTATTAATCAAAATATCTCACAAAATATGTATTGTATTACAACAATATACGACAGACAAACCTTGTCTACTATATTCAACGTACACTAAACTCCGGAGCCAGAACAGTTGTGATAAATTATAGGTGAGGTGAATTTGCGTTTCACGTCGCGTCCAAGATTATTGCACTTATATAGCGACGTGCATGTACATGTGTGTGTTGCTGCTTGTACTAGTCCGGACTGATGCCGATTTAAAGTGCCAGCCCATTGAGATACCATGCCGCAGTTTAACATGACTACCCCACTCCTAGCCGACCAGTCCTTGTTTTAGCCCCTATATGCCGAGAGCCAGACAGGGTAACAACAAGTACCATCTTGTAACGTCTTTTGGTACGACGCGGCCGGGGATCGAACCCCGGACCTTCCGCTCTTCGGGCGGACGCTCTACCACTAGACCACGGAGGCGGTCTTCCATAATTTATAACTGCTGTTTATACATATATTATAATCACTAGTGGAGTGGCTATACTATTTGAAAACAAATTAGAATTTTAAACTACTACATAAAAAATAGACCCACTCTTCGGTCGTCAGTTAATACTGAACACCCAAAGATCAAAATACATACACGTAGTGCTGCTCAAGGTAGTTTGCTCGAGTCTCAAGATCTTTTGGAAAAAAAAATAATTAAGACTGAAAAATATTTATTGTCTAAAACGAAAAACAATCTGTAGACTAATACAAAATAATATAATAAAAAACATATTATCCTTAAGAAGATGTAGGCACAAACAAAATAGAGAACCTGTCTTTCATATTGATGAGCAGCCATTTGTCGAAAGTCTACTTCTCCATTTGGTAAAACCTTTAAATGTGCAAAGAAATAAATTTTAAAAATCTTGTCAAATCTATTTACGGTCTTGAAATGAACATCGATGAAACAGATATGAAAAAGAAAAGAGAGATTTTGGAAAACTAAATCAGACTAAACAATATCGAGAACAAAACGAAATCAACAGACAAATTATGGAGAATGGAGCCAAAACCTTGAAAATAACAGATGGATCTTTACATCAACCACAACTAGCACATATCAAAAAGATACCATGACAAATATAATTATGACATTTCAAAATGATCTTGTGTGTACAAATCACCTCTACTATTTCCCCAGTTTGTAACACTGTTCGTTTGTATACAAGCGCAGTGATGTCTGTCCAGTATTCTTCCCGTTCGTGTTCGTGAAACACTTTTATACAAGCACAGTGATGTCTGTCAAGTATTCCCCCCGTTCGTGTTCTTGAAACACTTTTATACAAGCACAGTGATGTCTGTCAAGTATTCCTCCCGTTCGTGTTCGTGAAACACTTTTATACAAGCACTGTGATGTCTGTCCAGTATTCCTACCGTTCGTGTTCGTGAAACACATTTATACAAGCACTGTGATGTCTGTCCAGTATTCCTACCGTTCGTGTTCGTGAAACACATTTATACAAGCACTGTGATGTCTGTCCAGTATTCCTACCGTTCGTGTTCGTGAAACACTTTTATACAAGCACTGTGATGTCTGTCCAGTATTCTTCCCGTTCGTGTTCGTGAAACACTTTTATACAAGCACAGTAATGTCTGTCAAGTATTCTTCCCGTTCGAGTTCGTGAAACACATTTATACAAGCACTGTGATGTCTGTCCAGTATTCCTACCGTTCGTGTTCGTGAAACACATTTATACAAGCACAGTGATGTCTGTCCAGTATTCCTCCCGTTCGTGTTCGTGAAACACTTTTATACAAGCACTGTGATGTCTGTCCAGTATTCCTACCGTTCGTGTTCGTGAAACACATTTATACAAGCACTGTCATGTCTGTCCAGTATTCCTATCGTTCGTGTTCGTGAAACACATTTATACAAGCACTGTGATGTCTGTCCAGTATTCCTACCGTTCGTGTTCGTGAAACACATTTATACAAGCACTGTGATGTCTGTCCAGTATTCCTACCGTTCGTGTTCGTGAAACACTTTTATACAAGCACAGTGATGTCTGTCAAGTATTCCTACCGTTCGTGTTCGTGAAACACTTGGATACAAGCACTGTGATGTCTGTCCAGTATTCCTACCGTTCGTGTTCGTGAAACACATTTATACAAGCACTGTGATGTCTGTCCAGTATTCCTACCGTTCGTGTTCGTGAAACACTTTTATACAAGCACTGTGATGTCTGTCCAGTATTCCTACCGTTCGTGTTCGTGAAACACTTGTATACAAGCGCAGTGATGTCTGTCAAGTATTCTTCCCGTTCGTGTTCGTGAAACACATTTATACAAGCACAGTGATGTCTGTCAAGTATTCTTCCCGTTCGTGTTCGTGAAACACTTTTATACAAGCACTGTGATGTCTGTCCTGTATTCCTACCGTTCGTGTTCGTGAAACACTTGTATACAAGCACATTGATGTCTGTCCAGTATTCTTCCTGTTCGTGTTCGTGAAACACTTTTATAAAAGCACGGTGATGTCTGTCCAGTATTCCTCCCCCTTCGTGTTCGTGAAACACATTTATACAAGGACAGTAATGTCTGTCCAGTATTCCTCCCGTTCCTCACTTCGGACTTTCCTCCGACATTAAGATGATACGCTGTGATATAACTGGAATACTGTTCCAACACACTCACTCACTCCCTCACTCACTCACTCACTCCAGTTTGGGAAATGTTAGTCTATCTGTAGGATCATGTCTGTAGTTGCTTGCCCTTGACTTCATGATTTCAAATCCGTGTTTGCTGCATGGACACTATTTCTATCGAGGTGTAATACGCGTTTCACCCCCTTCCTGAAATCGTCCATTCTGTAGGTGTAAATAAAAATGTTAAAACAAGTTCCAAATAGTAGAGACACAGACGTGATCAGGCTCAGAGGAACTGCTATTCCAAAAATAAACTTCATCATTATCAAACATACAATTGGACTCCAACACAGCCCGAACACAGCAGCAGACAATATGGCTGCCATTGCCTTGCTGTGTCTCACCCTCACGCCGTGCTCTAAGTCACGCGCAATGTGTCTCCTGGTGACGACATAGATCCGCGCGTAGAACACCACGACCACCACCAGCAGGGTTAATGCCAGCGGTGGTTCTACATACTTGAAGCTGATATACTCTCGTATGGTCGACGTAAACCCTGAGACGATCCATATTCCAACTGCGACTGCAATACATCGCGGGTATGTTACATGTGTAGTGTATCGATAGGGAAACTGAATTGCAATGAAACGTTCACATGCCACTGCAGAAATGTTGAAGAAGTTGAGGTAGGCCGACGTATAACGAAACCATCTTCTCGCCGTAATGAAGTCTGTGTTGCAAAGCAGTTCAGTGTAAAATAAAGGCATAACATCAAAACCACATGTAAAACAATAGAACAGATCCCCAACTACAATGTTAATAATCAACACGTTACATGTCTTTCGTAAATCCTTCACACGAGCAAATGCTGCGATGATGATGCTGTTACATGTTACACTAAAGACTTCAAGGGCGATGGCAGTTACCCCTAAACCATACCGCACTGGCTCCGAATACAAGCCTCCATGCGGGGACTGACATGTTGAATTCCCGTCGCTCATGGCGAGGTTGTGACATCTGACGCTGAGTATGAGCCTTGGTGCAGTTTTGTTGAGGCAAAAGCTACTCTCATTTATATATCAGGTGCACTTAACGGATACATCTCAGTCACAGATACACCCATCAGGGTTACAGACCATTGCAGGGTTGATCTGAACAACAGACACACGGGTCATCATCACACGACTATCACCGGAACATCATAGTAACAGTTACACAGGTCGGAGTCACCGGGTACATCTCAGTAGGAGATACATAGTTCGGGTTCACAGTACCATCAGAGGGTACATATCAGTCACAGATACACACCAGTGTCATAGTACCATCACAAGGTACATCACAACCACAGATACACAGATGCATCTCCGTCTTGGCACAGTGTGCCTGTCTTGTTGATTGTGACTAGAATATAAGGTTCTGAGTGTTAGTGTGGGTATCACACGAATAAATAATTAGACTGTCGCCTCTACGGTCCGCTAAAATATGAATCCGTGTCTTACAACAGCATGCAACACCAGTTGGGCATTGTCTCAAAGATAAAAAGACAATTTCACACCTATTCTTGGCATTATCTGCAGGACATACACGGAGGCTTATAATTGGCATAGGTGTTGCCGACGTAGTGTTGAAATGCTGAGAAAATAATGGCTTGCTATTAATGATGATGATGATGATGATGATGATAATACTAATAATACTAATACTACTACTACTAGTAATAATAATAATAATAATAGACCTTTGATATAGCGCTGTACTCCATACATAAGCTTGTTCTCAGCGTTAGACATTTATTACCCCTGTTAATGGATCAGTGTGCACTCAACAAGCATTCTCAGCTCCCTTGGGAGTATACAACCCAAGCTGCCTGTGCCATTCGTTGATAAAAGTGGTAAAACTCCTTGGCAAGCCTCGGAGTTTTTCCACTTTTGTCAACTCGTGTTGATATATTTGATATCAAAAGAAACGAGGTTGAGATTCACTATTTGACGTCCCGTTCACAGACCAGATAAAACCACCGATATGGTGTTTTACCTAAATTCATTTTTTTTTTCCAAAAATTGTTTTTATAGCATCTTCAAGCTGTTTGTTTTTCCATCTGAATCAAATGGCACAGGTACAGATACTATATTGCCGTAAGTGTAAACTGAAAGTACTGGCTACACGGGCGGTGGAACATGGTATGTGTCGTAAGCGACTGAAAGTACCTTTAGCGTGACTGAAGAAGTTACATCCAAGACATCGGCTAAAGGAATCATTATTTCATTAATTTGGACACGTTTCGTGTCTGGTCGCAGAAAATCTGTCGAAATTCCGAAACTTGATTTTTGAAATTGTTACATCCTTATAAAACAAACTGCAATCCGAATCAATAGTTCCTAATCCCATGACAAAACTCTTTTATATGTCGTTACAGTATCCACACGACTCGTCGTACATGAAAGTTATGCAGGTACCGATACATGTATATCTCCCGAAAATGTGTTAACGACTTTAGCTCACATATACGTAAACAGAATATCTTTATCTGTTACTATAGTTCGCTAGGAATCGGGCAATGGGATAGCCTAGTGGTTAAAGCGTTCGCTCGTCACGCCGAAGGCCCGAGTGCGATTCCCCACATGGGTACAATATGTGAAGCCAATTTCTGGTGTCCCCCACCAGATATTGCTGGAACATTGTTAAAAGCGGTGTAAAACCATACTCACTCACTCGCTAGGAATACATTCCAAATGCAATTCTGGCAAAGCAAACAGTTTTCTTCCGACTTATCATGCAGACTTGCTATTTTGAAACGGGGCAAACATGTAATTATAAAGCGGCGGCAATGTTGCGTCCGAAATCATTAAGCTTAATCTGAATCCACATGTATTTACTTCATAAGAAAGCCCTTGTGAATAAGGTTTCCGTATTGTAAGCATATTTAACTAAAACAGCATAGCATAGCATAGCATAGCATAGCATAGCATAGCATAGCATAGCAAAGCATATTTCGTCATAGGTTTTAGAAATTCCGACAATGTTGCAATAGTGCTGTACAAAATTATATCTTCTACCTCCTACTCAACGTTTGCTAAGGATCACCTCTTTTACAGACGGACATTGACTTCAGGGTGTTTTTCTTATGCATGTTCGGGTAAAGAGTAGTATGTGTTGTTTTTGTAACAGCGTCATTGTCCACACCACTAGAACTTGAAACCAAAACAGTCGAAAGCTCTGTTTAAAATCTGATAATCCAGTTCTACCATCACGTCTAGCAGCACCAAACAAGAGAAATCTGGTATTCAGCGTTGGAGAAAAACTCCGCTCTCTTGGTCTTGAGTATGTGTCTAACATTTCGAATAGTCTTTTAATTAAACAGACTGTATATTCTGTAAGAAATGCAGTTTATCATCTTTTATTAGAAATTTGGAAGACATCGATTTCTCGACCGGAGATTGCAAGATGAAATGGAGGAAACAAACTGCGTGTATATAACACACAGGCGTACGTTGGAAACAAAATCCTATATCACGAACTACATTCCAAGACCCCATAGAAGAGAGTCGCCCCTATCCATATTGAAACTGGTCGTTATTGTAACGCCGCTCTAGCAGAGAGAACATATGTTCACTGTCGAAATGTAATAGAAGATGAGCTGTACCTGTTGATAAACTGTCCTTTATATAACGACTTAAGGGAATATCTGTTCAAGAATTGTGTGGAATTCAGGGATGCTATTAGATATGCTACATATGAAGAGAAAGTGTGTTTTATTTTGTCATGCCCTACATTTTATAAAATTAGTGCCAAAACCTGCAAACTGAAATTGTATTTTAGAAACGATATCCTACAGTCACGCAGAGGTCCAGTCACCAGCCCTGTGATCTACTCAAAGAGACAAGCAAAGACAGTCATGCAGATGTCCAGTCACCAGCCCTGTTATCTACCCAAAGAGACAAGCAAAGACAGTCATGCAAATGTCCAGTCACCAGCCCTGTGATCTACTCAAAGAGACAAGCAAAGACAGTCATGCAGATGTCTAGTCACCAGCCCTGTGATCTACTCAAAGAGACAAGCAAAGACAGTCCGGCAGATGTCCAGTCACCAGCCCTGTGATCTACTCAAAGAGACAAGCAAAGACAGTCCGGCAGATGTCCAGTCACCAGCCCTGTGATCTACTCAAAGAGACAAGCAAAGACAGTCACGTAGAGGTCCAGTCACCAGCCCTGTGATCTACTCAAAGAGACAAGCAAGGACAGCCCGGCAGATGTCCAGTCACCAGCCCTGTGATCTACTCAAAGAGACAAGCAAGGACAGCCATGCAGATGTCCAGTCACCAGCCCTGTGATCTACTCAAAGAGACAAGCAAAGACAGGCATGCAGAGGTCCAGTCACCAGCCCTGTGATCTACTCAAAGAGACAAGCAAGGACAGCCCGGCAGATGTCCAGTCACCAGCCCTGTGATCTACTCAAAGAGACAAGCAAGGACAGCCCGGCAGATGTCCAGTCACCAGCCCTGTGATCTACTCAAAGAGACAAGCAAGGACAGCCCGGCAGATGTCCAGTCACCAGCCCTGTGATCTACTCAAAGAGACAAGCAAGGACAGCCATTCAGATGTCCAGTCACCAGCCCTGTGATCTACTCAAAGAGACAAGCAAAGACAGTCACGCAGAGGTCAAGTCACCAGCCCTGTGATCTACTCAAAGAGACAAGCAAGGACAGCCCGGCAGATGTCCAGTCACCAGCCCTGTGATCTACTCAAAGAGACAAGCAAGGACAGCCATGCAGATGTCCAGTCACCAGCCCTGTGATCTACTCAAAGAGACAAGCAAAGACAGGCATGCAGAGGTCCAGTCACCAGCCCTGTGATCTACTCAAAGAGACAAGCAAGGACAGCCCGGCAGATGTCCAGTCACCAGCCCTGTGATCTACTCAAAGAGACAAGCAAGGACAGCCCGGCAGATGTCCAGTCACCAGCCCTGTGATCTACTCAAAGAGACAAGCAAAGACAGCCCGGCAGATGTCCAGTCACCAGCCCTGTGATCTACTCAAAGAGACAAGCAAGGACAGCCATGCAGATGTCCAGTCACCAGCCCTGTGATCTACTCAAAGAGACAAGCAAAGACAGTCACGCAGAGGTCAAGTCACCAGCCCTGTGATCTACTCAAAGAGACAAGCAAGGACAGCCCGGCAGATGTCCAGTCACCAGCCCTGTGATCTACTCAAAGAGACAAGCAAGGACAGTAACGCAGAGGTCCAGTCACCAGCCCTGTGATCTACTCAAAGAGACAAGCAAAGACAGTCATGCAGATGTCCAGTCACCAGCCCTGTGATCTACTCAAAGAGACAAGCAAAGACAGTCATGCAGATGTCCAGTCACCAGCCCTGTGATCTACTCAAAGAGACAAGCAAAGACAGTCATGCAGATGTCCAGTCATCAGTCCTGTGATCATCACAAATAGACAAGCAAAGAGAGTCATGCAGAGGTCCAGTCACCAGCCCTGTGATCTACTCAAAGAGACAAGCAAGGGCAGCCCGGCAGATGTCCAGTCACAAGCCCTGTGATCTACTCAAAGAGACAAGCAAAGACAGTAACGCAGAGGTCCAGTCACCAGCCATGTGATCTACTCAAAGAGACAAGCAAGGACAGCCCGGCAGATGTCCAGTCACCAGCCCTGTGATCATCACAAAGAGACAAGCAAAGACAGTCATGCAGATGTCCAGTCACCAGCCCTGTGATCATCACAAAGAGACAAGCAAAGACAGTCATGCAGATGTCCAGTCACCAGCCCCGTGATCTACTCAAAGAGACAAGCAAAGATAGTCATGCAAGCCGCCAGTCACCAGCCCCGTGATCTACTCAAAGAGACAAGCAAAGACAGTCATGCAGATGTCCAGTCACCAGCCCCGTGATCATCACAAAGAGACAAGCAAGGACAGTCATGCAGATGTCCAGTCACCAGCCCTGTGATCATCACAAAGAGACAAGCAAAGACAGTCATGCAGATGTCCAGTCACCAGCCCTGTGATCTACTCAAAGAGACAAGCAAAGACAGTCATGCAGATGTCCAGTCACCAGCCCTGTGATCTACTCAAAGAGACAAGCAAAGACAGTCATGCAGATGTCCAGTCACCAGCCCTGTGATCTATTCAAAGAGACAAGCAAAGACAGTCATGCAGATGTCCAGTCACCAGCCCTGTGATCATCACAAAGAGACAAGCAAAGACAGTCATGCAGATGTCCAGTCACCAGCCCTGTGATCTACTCAAAGAGACAAGCAAGAACAGTCCGGCAGAGGTCCAGTCACCAGCCCTGTGATCGACTCAAAGAGACAAGCAAGAACAGTCATGCAGATGTCCAGTCACCAGCCCTGTGATCTACTCAAAGAGACAAGCAAAGACAGTAACGCAGAGGTCCAGTCACCAGCCATGTGATCTACTCAAAGAGACAAGCAAGGACAGCCCGGCAGATGTCCAGTCACCAGCCCTGTGATCATCACAAAGAGACAAGCATAGACAGTCATGCAGATGTCCAGTCACCAGCCCGGTGATCTACTCAAAGAGACAAGCAAAGACAGTCATGCAGATGTCCAGTCACCAGCCCTGTGATCATCACAAAGAGACAAGCAAAGACAGTCATGCAGATGTCCAGTCACCAGCCCCGTGATCTACTCAAAGAGACAAGCAAAGACAGTCATGCAGATGTCCAGTCACCAGCCCCGTGATCTACTCAAAGAGACAAGCAAAGACAGTCATGCAGATGTCCAGTCATCAGTCCTGTGATCATCACAAATAGACAAGCAAAGAGAGTCATGCAGAGGTCCAGTCACCAGCCCTGTGATCTAGTCAAAGAGACAAGCAAGGGCAGCCCGGCAGATGTCCAGTCACAAGCCCTGTGATCTACTCAAAGAGACAAGCAAAGACAGTAACGCAGAGGTCCAGTCACCAGCCATGTGATCTACTCAAAGAGACAAGCAAGGACAGCCCGGCAGATGTCCAGTCACCAGCCCTGTGATCTACTCAAAGAGACAAGCAAGGACAGCCATGCAGATGTCCAGTCACCAGCCCTGTGATCTACTCAAAGAGACAAGCAAAGACAGTCATGCAGATGTCCAGTCATCAGTCCTGTGATCATCACAAATAGACAAGCAAAGAGAGTCATGCAGAGGTCCAGTCACCAGCCCTGTGATCTACTCAAAGAGACAAGCAAGGACAGCCCGGCAGATGTCCAGTCACCAGCCCTGTGATCTACTCAAAGAGACAAGCAAAGACAGTCATGCAGATGTCCAGTCACCAGCCCTGTGATCTACTCAAAGAGACAAGCAAAGACAGTCATGCAGAGGTCCAGTCACCAGCCCTGTGATCTACTCAAAGAGACAAGCAAGGGCAGCCCGGCAGATGTCCAGTCACAAGCCCTGTGATCTACTCAAAGAGACAAGCAAAGACAGTAACGCAGAGGTCCAGTCACCAGCCATGTGATCTACTCAAAGAGACAAGCAAGGACAGCCCGGCAGATGTCCAGTCACCAGCCCTGTGATCATCACAAAGAGACAAGCAAAGACAGTCATGCAGATGTCCAGTCACCAGCCCTGTGATCATCACAAAGAGACAAGCAAAGACAGTCATGCAGATGTCCAGTCACCAGCCCCGTGATCTACTCAAAGAGACAAGCAAAGATAGTCATGCAAGCCGCCAGTCACCAGCCCCGTGATCTACTCAAAGAGACAAGCAAAGGCAGTCATGCAGATGTCCAGTCACCAGCCCCGTGATCATCACAAAGAGACAAGCAAGGACAGTCATGCAGATGTCCAGTCACCAGCCCTGTGATCATCACAAAGAGACAAGCAAGGACAGTCATGCAGATGTCCAGTCACCAGCCCTGTGATCTACTCAAAGAGACAAGCAAAGACAGTCATGCAGATGTCCAGTCACCAGCCCTGTGATCTACTCAAAGAGACAAGCAAAGACAGTCATGCAGATGTCCAGTCACCAGCCCTGTGATCTATTCAAAGAGACAAGCAAAGACAGTCATGCAGATGTCCAGTCACCAGCCCTGTGATCATCACAAAGAGACAAGCAAAGACAGTCATGCAGATGTCCAGTCACCAGCCCTGTGATCTACTCAAAGAGACAAGCAAGAACAGTCCGGCAGAGGTCCAGTCACCAGCCCTGTGATCTACTCAAAGAGACAAGCAAGAACAGTCCGGCAGATGTCCAGTCACCAGCCCTGTGATCTACTCAAAGAGACAAGCAAAGACAGTAACGCAGAGGTCCAGTCACCAGCCATGTGATCTACTCAAAGAGACAAGCAAGGACAGCCCGGCAGATGTCCAGTCACCAGCCCTGTGATCATCACAAAGAGACAAGCAAAGACAGTCATGCAGATGTCCAGTCACCAGCCCCGTGATCTACTCAAAGAGACAAGCAAAGACAGTCATGCAGATGTCCAGTCACCAGCCCTGTGATCATCACAAAGAGACAAGCAAAGACAGTCATGCAGATGTCCAGTCACCAGCCCCGTGATCTACTCAAAGAGACAAGCAAAGACAGTCATGCAGATGTCCAGTCACCAGCCCCGTGATCTACTCAATGAGACAAGCAAAGACAGTCATGCAGATGTCCAGTCATCAGTCCTGTGATCATCACAAATAGACAAGCAAAGAGAGTCATGCAGAGGTCCAGTCACCAGCCCTGTGATCTACTCAAAGAGACAAGCAAGGGCAGCCCGGCAGATGTCCAGTCACAAGCCCTGTGATCTACTCAAAGAGACAAGCAAAGACAGTAACGCAGAGGTCCAGTCACCAGCCATGTGATCTACTCAAAGAGACAAGCAAGGACAGCCCGGCAGATGTCCAGTCACCAGCCCTGTGATCATCACAAAGAGACAAGCAAAGACAATCATGCAGATGTCCAGTCACCAGCCCTGTGATCATCACAAAGAGACAAGCAAAGACAGTCATGCAGATGTCCAGTCACCAGCCCCGTGATCTACTCAAAGAGACAAGCAAAGATAGTCATGCAAGCCGCCAGTCACCAGCCCCGTGATCTACTCAAAGAGACAAGCAAAGACAGTCATGCAGATGTCCAGTCACCAGCCCCGTGATCATCACAAAGAGACAAGCAAGGACAGTCATGCAGATGTCCAGTCACCAGCCCTGTGATCATCACAAAGAGACAAGCAAGGACAGTCATGCAGATGTCCAGTCACCAGCCCTGTGATCTACTCAAAGAGACAAGCAAAGACAGTCATGCAGATGTCCAGTCACCAGCCCTGTGATCTACTCAAAGAGACAAGCAAAGACAGTCATGCAGATGTCCAGTCACCAGCCCTGTGATCTATTCAAAGAGACAAGCAAAGACAGTCATGCAGATGTCCAGTCACCAGCCCTGTGATCATCACAAAGAGACAAGCAAAGACAGTCATGCAGATGTCCAGTCACCAGCCCTGTGATCTACTCAAAGAGACAAGCAAGAACAGTCCGGCAGAGGTCCAGTCACCAGCCCTGTGATCTACTCAAAGAGACAAGCAAGAACAGTCCGGCAGATGTCCAGTCACCAGCCCTGTGATCTACTCAAAGAGACAAGCAAAGACAGTAACGCAGAGGTCCAGTCACCAGCCATGTGATCTACTCAAAGAGACAAGCAAGGACAGCCCGGCAGATGTCCAGTCACCAGCCCTGTGATCATCACAAAGAGACAAGCAAAGACAGTCATGCAGATGTCCAGTCACCAGCCCCGTGATCTACTCAAAGAGACAAGCAAAGACAGTCATGCAGATGTCCAGTCACCAGCCCTGTGATCATCACAAAGAGACAAGCAAAGACAGTCATGCAGATGTCCAGTCACCAGCCCCGTGATCTACTCAAAGAGACAAGCAAAGACAGTCATGCAGATGTCCAGTCACCAGCCCCGTGATCTACTCAATGAGACAAGCAAAGACAGTCATGCAGATGTCCAGTCATCAGTCCTGTGATCATCACAAATAGACAAGCAAAGAGAGTCATGCAGAGGTCCAGTCACCAGCCCTGTGATCTACTCAAAGAGACAAGCAAGGGCAGCCCGGCAGATGTCCAGTCACAAGCCCTGTGATCTACTCAAAGAGACAAGCAAAGACAGTAACGCAGAGGTCCAGTCACCAGCCATGTGATCTACTCAAAGAGACAAGCAAGGACAGCCCGGCAGATGTCCAGTCACCAGCCCTGTGATCATCACAAAGAGACAAGCAAAGACAATCATGCAGATGTCCAGTCACCAGCCCTGTGATCATCACAAAGAGACAAGCAAAGACAGTCATGCAGATGTCCAGTCACCAGCCCCGTGATCTACTCAAAGAGACAAGCAAAGATAGTCATGCAAGCCGCCAGTCACCAGCCCCGTGATCTACTCAAAGAGACAAGCAAAGACAGTCATGCAGATGTCCAGTCACCAGCCCCGTGATCATCACAAAGAGACAAGCAAGGACAGTCATGCAGATGTCCAGTCACCAGCCCTGTGATCATCACAAAGAGACAAGCAAGGACAGTCATGCAGATGTCCAGTCACCAGCCCTGTGATCTACTCAAAGAGACAAGCAAAGACAGTCATGCAGATGTCCAGTCACCAGCCCCGTGATCTACTCAAAGAGACAAGCAAAGACAGTCATGCAGATGTCCAGTCACCAGCCCTGTGATCTATTCAAAGAGACAAGCAAAGACAGTCATGCAGATGTCCAGTCACCAGCCCTGTGATCATCACAAAGAGACAAGCAAAGACAGTCATGCAGATGTCCAGTCACCAGCCCTGTGATCTACTCAAAGAGACAAGCAAGAACAGTCCGGCAGAGGTCCAATCACCAGCCCTGTGATCGACTCAAAGAGACAAGCAAGAACAGTCCGGCAGATGTCCAGTCACCCGCCCTGTGATCTACTCAAAGAGACAAGCAAAGACAGTAACGCAGAGGTCCAGTCACCAGCCATGTGATCTACCCAAAGAGACAAGCAAGGACAGCCCGGCAGATGTCCAGTCACCAGCCCTGTGATCTGACAAAGAGACAAGCAAAGACAGTCATGCAGATGTCCAGTCACCAGCCCCGTGATCTACTCAAAGAGACAAGCAAAGACAGTCATGCAGATGTCCAGTCACCAGCCCTGTGATCATCACAAAGAGACAAGCAAAGACAGTCATGCAGATGTCCAGTCACCAGCCCCGTGATCTACTCAAAGAGACAAGCAAAGACAGTCATGCAGATGTCCAGTCACCAGCCCCGTGATCTACTCAATGAGACAAGCAAAGACAGTCATGCAGATGTCCAGTCATCAGTCCTGTGATCATCACAAATAGACAAGCAAAGAGAGTCATGCAGATGTCCAGTCACCAGCCCTGTGATCTACTCAAAGAGACAAGCAAAGACAGTCATGCAGATGTCCAGTCACCAGCCCCGTGATCTACTCAAAGAGACAAGCAAAGACAGTCATGCAGATGTCCAGTCACCAGCCCTGTGATCTATTCAAAGAGACAAGCAAAGACAGTCATGCAGATGTCCAGTCACCAGCCCTGTGATCATCACAAAGAGACAAGCAAAGACAGTCATGCAGATGTCCAGTCACCAGCCCTGTGATCTACTCAAAGAGACAAGCAAGAACAGTCCGGCAGAGGTCCAATCACCAGCCCTGTGATCGACTCAAAGAGACAAGCAAGAACAGTCCGGCAGATGTCCAGTCACCCGCCCTGTGATCTACTCAAAGAGACAAGCAAAGACAGTAACGCAGAGGTCCAGTCACCAGCCATGTGATCTACCAAAAGAGACAAGCAAGGACAGCCCGGCAGATGTCCAGTCACCAGCCCTGTGATCTGACAAAGAGACAAGCAAAGACAGTCATGCAGATGTCCAGTCACCAGCCCCGTGATCTACTCAAAGAGACAAGCAAAGACAGTCATGCAGATGTCCAGTCACCAGCCCTGTGATCATCACAAAGAGACAAGCAAAGACAGTCATGCAGATGTCCAGTCACCAGCCCCGTGATCTACTCAAAGAGACAAGCAAAGACAGTCATGCAGATGTCCAGTCACCAGCCCCGTGATCTACTCAATGAGACAAGCAAAGACAGTCATGCAGATGTCCAGTCATCAGTCCTGTGATCATCACAAATAGACAAGCAAAGAGAGTCATGCAGAGGTCCAGTCACCAGCCCTGTGATCTACTCAAAGAGACAAGCAAGGGCAGCCCGGCAGATGTCCAGTCACCAGCCCTGTGATCTACTCAAAGAGACAAGCAAAGACAGTAACGCAGAGGTCCAGTCACCAGCCATGTGATCTACTCAAAGAGACAAGCAAGGACAGCCCGGCAGATGTCCAGTCACCAGCCCTGTGATCATCACAAAGAGACAAGCAAAGACAGTCATGCAGATGTCCAGTCACCAGCCCCGTGATCTACTCAAAGAGACAAGCAAAGACAGTCATGCAGATGTCCAGTCACCAGCCCTGTGATCTACTCAAAGAGACAAGCAAAGATAGTCATGCAAGCCGCCAGTCACCAGCCCCGTGATCTACTAAAAGAGACAAGCAAAGACAGTCATGCAGATGTCCAGTCACCAGCCCTGTGATCATCACAAAGAGACAAGCAAGAACAGTCCGGCAGAGGTCCAGTCACCAGCCCTGTGATCTACTCAAAGAGACAAGCAAGAACAGTCCGGCAGATGTCCAGTCACCAGCCCTGTGATCTACTCAAAGAGACAAGCAAGAACAGTCCGGCAGATGTCCAGTCACCAGCCCTGTGATCTACTCAAAGAGACAAGCAAAGACAGTCATGCAGATGTCCAGTCACCAGCCCTGTGATCTACTCAAAGAGACAAGCAAGAACAGTCATGCAGAGGTCCAGTCACCAGCCCTGTGATCTACTCAAAGAGACAAGCAAAGACAGTCATGCAGATGTCCAGTCACCAGCCCTGTTATCTACTCAAAGAGACAAGCAAAGACAGTCATGCAGAGGTCCAGTCACCAGCCCTGTGATCTACTCAAAGAGACAAGCAAGAACAGTCCGGCAGAGGTCCAGTCACCAGCCCTGTGATCTACTCAAAGAGACAAGCAAAGACAGTCATGCAGATGTCCAGTCACCAGCCCTGTTATCTACTCAAAGAGACAAGCAAAGACAGTCCTGCAGATGTCCAGTCGCCAGCCCCGTGGTCATCACAAAGAGACAAGCAAAGACAGTCATGCAGATGTCCAGTCATCAACCCTGTGATCTACTCAAAGAGACAAGCAAAGACAGTCATGCAGATGTCCAGTCACCAGCCCTGTGATCATCACAACGAGACAAGCAAAGACCGTCATGCAGATGTCCAGTCACCAGCCCTGTGATCTACTCAAAGAGACAAGCAAGGACAGCCCGGCAGATGTCCAGTCACCAGCCCTGTGATCTACTCAAAGAGACAAGCAAAGACAGTAACGCAGAGGTCCAGTCACCAGCCCTGTGATCTATTCAAAGAGACAAGCAAAGACAGTCATGCAGATGTCCAGTCACCAGCCCTGTGATCATCACAAAGAGACAAGCAAAGACAGTCATGCAGATGTCCAGTCACCAGCCCTGTGATCATCACAAAGAGACAAGCAAGAACAGTCCGGCAGAGGTCCAGTCACCAGCCCTGTGATCTATTCAAAGAGACAAGCAAGAACAGTCCGGCAGATGTCCAGTCACCAGCCCTGTGATCTACTCAAAGAGACAAGCAAGAACAGTCATGCAGATGTCCAGTCACCAGCCCTGTGATCTACTCAAAGAGACAAGCAAAGACAGTCATGCAGAGGTCCAGTCACCAGCCCTGTGATCTACTCAAAGAGACAAGCAAGAACAGTCCGGCAGAGGTCCAGTCACCAGCCCTGTGATCTACTCAAAGAGACAAGCAAAGACAGTCATGCAGATGTCCAGTCACCAGCCCTGTTATCTACTCAAAGAGACAAGCAAAGACAGTCATGCAGATGTCCAGTCGCCAGCCTCGTGGTCATCACAAAGAGACAAGCAAAGACAGTCATGCAGATGTCCAGTCGCCAGCCTCGTGGTCATCACAAAGAGACAAGCAAAGACAGTCATGCAGATGTCCAGTCACCAGCCCCGTGGTCATCACAACGAGACAAGCAAAGACAGTCATGCAGATGTCCAGTCAACAGCCCTGTGATCACACAACGAGACATGCAAAGACAGTCCGGCAGATGTCCAGTCACCAGCCCCGTGGTCATCACAACGAGACAAGCAGAGACAGTCATGCAGAGGTCCAGTCATCAGCCCTGTGATCATCACAAAGAGACAAGCAAAGACAGTCATGCAGATGTCCAGTCATCAACCCTGTGATCTACTCAAAGAGACAAGCAAAGACAGTCATGCAGATGTCCAGTCACCAGCCCTGTGATCATCACAACGAGACAAGCAAAGACAGTCATGCAGATGTCCAGTCACCAGCCCTGTGATCTACTCAAAGAGACAAGCAAAGACAGTCATGCAGATGTCCAGTCACCAGCCCTGTGATCTACTCAAAGAGACAAGCAAGGGCAGCCCGGCAGATGTCCAGTCACCAGCCCTGTGTTCTACTCAAAGAGACAAGCAAAGACAGTAACGCAGAGGTCCAGTCACCAGCCCTGTGATCTATTCAAAGAGACAAGCAAAGACAGTCATGCAGATGTCCAGTCACCAGCCCTGTGATCATCACAAAGAGACAAGCAAAGACAGTCATGCAGATGTCCAGTCACCAGCCCTGTGATCATCACAAAGAGACAAGCAAGAACAGTCCGGCAGAGGTCCAGTCACCAGCCCTGTGATCTATTCAAATAGACAAGCAAGAACAGTCCGGCAGATGTCCAGTCACCAGCCCTGTGATCTACTCAAAGAGACAAGCAAGAACAGTCATGCAGATGTCCAGTCACCAGCCCTGTGATCTACTCAAAGAGACAAGCAAAGACAATCATGCAGAGGTCCAGTCACCAGCCCTGTGATCTACTCAAAGAGACAAGCAAGAACAGTCCGGCAGAGGTCCAGTCACCAGCCCTGTGATCTACTCAAAGAGACAAGCAAAGACAGTCATGCAGATGTCCAGTCACCAGCCCTGTTATCTACTCAAAGAGACAAGCAAAGACAGTCATGCAGATGTCCAGTCGCCAGCCCCGTGGTCATCACAAAGAGACAAGCAAAGACAGTCATGCAGATGTCCAGTCACCAGCCCCGTGGTCATCACAACGAGACAAGCAAAGACAGTCATGCAGATGTCCAGTCAACAGCCCTGTGATCACACAACGAGACAAGCAAAGACAGTCCGGCAGATGTCCAGTCACCAGCCCCGTGGTCATCACAACGAGACAAGCAGAGACAGTCATGCAGAGGTCCAGTCATCAGCCCTGTGATCATCACAAAGAGACAAGCAAAGACAGTCATGCAGATGTCCAGTCATCAACCCTGTGATCTACTCAAAGAGACAAGCAAAGACAGTCATGCAGATGTCCAGTCACCAGCCCTGTGATCATCACAACGAGACAAGCAAAGACAGTCATGCAGATGTCCAGTCACCAGCCCTGTGATCTACTCAAAGAGACAAGCAAAGACAGTCATGCAGATGTCCAGTCACCAGCCCTGTGATCTACTCAAAGAGACAAGCAAAGACAGTCATGCAGATGTCCAGTCGCCAGCCCCGTGGTCATCACAAAGAGACAAGCAGAGACAGTCATGCAGATGTCCAGTCACCAGCCCCGTGGTCATCACAACGAGACAAGCAAAGACAGTCATGCAGATGTCCAGTCAACAGCCCCGTGATCACACAACGAGACAAGCAAAGACAGTCCGGCAGATGTCCAGTCACCAGCCCTGTGGTCATCACAACGAGACAAGCAGAGACAGTCATGCAGAGGTCCAGTCATCAGCCATGTGATCATCACAAAGAGACAAGCAAAGACAGTCATGCAGATGTCCAGTCATCAACCCTGTGATCTACTCAAAGAGACAAGCAAAGACAGTCATGCAGATGTCCAGTCACCAGCCCTTTGATCATCACAACGAGACAAGCAAAGACAGTCATGCAGATGTCCAGTCACCAGCCCTGTGATCTACTCAAAGAGACAAGCAAAGACAGTCATGCAGATGTCCAGTCAACAGCCCTGTGATCTACTCAAAGAGACAAGCAAAGACAGTCATGCAGATGTCCAGTCACCAGCCCCGTGATCTACTCAAAGAGACAAGCAAAGACAGTCATGCAGATGTCCAGTCACCAGCCCTGTGATCTACTCAAAGAGACAAGCAAAGACAGTCATGCAGATGTCCAGTCACCAGCCCTGTGATCATCACAAAGAGACAAGCAAAGACAGTCATGCAGATGTCCAGTCACCAGCCCTGTGGTCATCACAAAGAGACAAGCAAGGACAGCCCGGCAGATGTCCAGTCACCAGCCCTGTGATCTACTCAAAGAGACAAGCAAGGACAGCCCGGCAGATCCTTAGCAAACGTTGAGTAGTAGGTAGACGATATCGTTTTGTACAGCACTATTGCAACATTGTCGGAATTTCTAAAACCTATTACGAAATATGCTTTGCTATGCTATGCTATGCTATGCTATGCTATGCTATGCTATGCTTTGCTATGCTATGCTTACAATACGGAAACCTTATTCACAAGGGGTTTCTAATGAAGTAAATACATGTGGATTCAGATTAAGCTTAATGATTTCGGAAGCAACCGCTTTTAACAATGTTCCAGCAATATCTGGTGGGGGACACCAGAAATGGGCTTCACACATTGTACCAATGTGGGGCATCGAACTCGGGCCTTCGGCGTGACGAGCGAACGCTTTAACCACTAGGCTACCCCATTGCCCGATTCCTAGCATACTATAGTAATAGATATAGATATTCTTTTGACGTAAATGTGACTAAAGTCGTTAAAACATTTTTGGGAGATGTATCGGTACCCGCATCACTTTCATGTACGACGAGTCGTGTGGATACTGTAAGGCGACACTTTTTTTTATTTCTTGGTTTACGGATTTCAAACTCATTTCAAAAGTGAGGCAGGCCAATTAAAAAAAAAAAAAAAGAAAAGCCTCTCACATTTTTTTTACCAGAATTTTGTCCTAAAAAGTTAGGTAGGTATGAAAAAAAATATCCTGGCGTAATAAAAGTAAAATAACTCAATTTTTCAAGAACATATTTTTTATATCCCTGGCACTCAGCAAGGGTGGCAACATAACAATATTCATGTCATGGGTGGAAATGCATGAAAGACGCTGCTATTTTGGCAACATGGGCAACATTTATCTCTTTCAACACCAGCCAACCAGAAGATTACTGCTGTGACACCAAGTTCCCAGAGACTGTTGTGTGATAGATGAAACCAACATGTATCAAGGAATTATCTGCTGAAATTAACATCTTTGCTACTACATGTTTGGCCATACACTATTTGAAAGGTCTAATTAATCCTATTGTTTATAAAAATGAAAGTTATGTGTATTTCATTATTTAAATAATTCATGAACAGCTAAATAAAGTTCGTTTTAAATAAATAATAATGTAAGCTAAAACATTCATAACGTCGGAATTTAGCGCAAATCTAACGATTTTTTCGGCAAATGTAAGAATTCATAAAATCCACTTACCGGTACCTATTTCTTTTTAATTTTCATTTGTTTACGTTGTTGGAACATTATTTTAAAAAGAATTACAAATAATATCTGTCATCACCCATTTCCCGATGATAGTGGCTGTCCGCTCACTAACATGAGGAAATACCTCGGTTTTCAAAGCTTCGTATGAATAACACATACGTCCTGCCATGTCAGTATACATTAAAAAAACTTATATTGTTTCACCGACAAAATCTGCTACAAGGTTCGTGATTGGTCAAATTTAAGCACGTGACCTAAGGCAGCTAATCAAATTACAGCAACGATAATTTTCAGACTTTGGCGAAAGGTTTGGGTTAAATCATGTTATTCTGAACATTTTAGCATGAAATCGCGATCTATATTAAAAATATGGAACTTTATGGATGCATAGAGCTAGGTTACGAGCTGTGACAAAGATTTCTTATGCATATATTTTGGCATTAAGACATCGTGTCCGAGCCGAGAAATCGAGGCGACGAAAGCCGAGATGTCATTTGACTTACGATATGCGATCGCACGAAAAGTTGGAAATAATACTTTTATAGATATATTTTTGATGATTTTATTACTTTGTAAATAAAGACGTTTCAGCGCGTGAAACGTCTTTATTTTGCTATTTGACATGTTCGATGAGGACCCGTTGTCGAAGTGTGTCCGAGAATATTTTCAATAACATTGCGGGAAATCGTGTCAAGTGAATACATTTTTAATCTATAGATAAAAAAAATGATAAAATCAAATGGAATACGTATTTCAGACATTGTGAAATGTGATAGATTTAATAAATGAATGATATGACAAGTAGGTTAATATAATTATAAACTATTTTGACGTAACTTGGACGGTCTACCGTGCGGTGTGACTTGTGGCTTTGAACGGCCAACAGTGTTGAAATAGTTAAACTGGTCACCACTGCGCTTTGCTTTGACAAGCTTTGATGGTATTAGAGAAGGTTCCCAGCAAGAAATATCAGAGTGACTTACCTTTGCTTTACGCTTGACGAGGAAAAGAAATCTTTTTTTAATTTGTTTGAACTTTTTGTCGAAAAGATCGGCGGTAATAAAAAAAGGGTAATTTTCATTTTTATTTTTTTTTAACATTTGGACTTTGAAAGAGCGGCGCATCCGTAAACCAAGAAATAAAAAAAATGTCGCCTAACGACATATAAAAGAGTTTTGTCATGGGATAAGGAACTATTGATTCGGACTGCAGTTTGTTTAATAAGGATGTAACAATTTCAAAAATCAAATTTCGGAATTTGACAGATTTTCTGCGACCAGATACGAAACGTGTCAAATTTAATGAAATAATTATTCCTTTAGCCCGATGTCTTGAATATAACTGCTCCTGTCACGATAAAGGTACTTTCAGTGCGTTACGACACGTACAGGGTAATGTTCCACCACCCGTGTAGCCAGTACTTTGAGATTATTATTATGGCATTAAACAATATGTACCTATGCAATTTGATTAACAAACAGCTTGAAAATGCTATAAAAACAATTTTCGAAAAAAAGATGAATTTAGGTAAAACTCCATCTCGGTGGTTTTATCTGGTCTGTGAACGCGACGTTAAATAGAGAATCTCAGCCTCGTGTCTACTGATATCAAATATATCAACACGAGTTGATAAAAGTGGAAAAACTCCGAGGCTTGCCGGGGAGTTTTTCCCCTTTTATCAAAGAGTGTTGATATATTTGATATCAAAAGAAACGAAGGTGAGATTTTATTTATTATCAACTTTTTCAGTTTGTAGACAGTAATACGTAATGTCTAAAGTGTAAAAAAGTACTGCTAACAGCTTCAATAGCAGAGCCATTAGTGATGTCATTTGATTGTGACGTCATGGTAACAATTACATCACAATGGTCTGCAAAGCATTGTGATGCAATTTCATTGCAGCGATATCTACAATGTAGATATCGCTTGATCTCACCCGTGATAAGCCCATTTCACCTCACCTCACTACTGTTTAAAACATGGGGCTTGGGATTGTGTTTCAGTCTTGTCACTGGGGTGAGGTGGCATATGGAACAAGAAGCTGAAGCATTATTGATTAGCGATACGTAATAGGTCTGACACTTCTGTACGTATAATGATGTAGAATGGCTCTATGGATGACTTTAAAGTGATAACTTCGTCGGTAGCTTCAGTCGGTTGTCCCTGTCTCCCGTGTATTATTAACTTGTAGTGTGTTTTTTAAACGCAAAGACGACAAACGTTTGTATACAAATTAGTTTGTACTGTTACTGGAGCAAAATATCAATGGTCTCACTGACTGGACACTGACGCCGACGGCAGTTGTACTGCTTACTTGTAGGGACCCGACACTACTCATACCACTGCTTGAGATGATAAAAATTCTGTAATGTCCGAATATATAATGGCTTTGCATAAAGAAATAGATCAGTAACAAAATTAAAGGATAGATGTATGTAAGAAGGTGACCATCTCATCGAGATGTTTTTATTTTGAAGTTTATGAAGTTGTGGCACGTGGTCCTATGCACAGCGAACGGGTCACAAGTTGGTGAAGTTAAGTAACGTCGGTCGCGGAGAGCAGCTGGATGGATGACCGAGTTCAGCAGCTTGATTCCTGAGAGTTTCTAAGGCTTCGGTCCTGACTCCCAACGAAGCACATGCAGCACATGTGGTGTCTCCTTGGGCAAGTGATTTCGTTCAAATTGTGACTCGTTTCACCCAGCAGTGAATGGGTACCCGGTAGGATGAGATGGCAATATGGGTGTTAACCTTCTAGCATCTCACAGGCAGCTTGGGTTATATACTCCCAAGGGAGCTGAGAATGATTATTGAGTGCACACTGATCCATTAACAGGGGTAATAAATGTCTAACGCTGACAAGAAGCTTATGTATTGAGTACAGCGCCATATAAAAGGACTATTATTATTATGATTATTATTATTATTATTATTATCATTATTAGCAAGCCACTATTTTCTCAGTATTTCAACACTGCGTCGGCAACACCTTTGCCAATTATAAGCCTCCCTGTATGTCCTGCAGATAATGCCAAGATTAGGTGTGAAATTGTCTTTTGTCTTTGAGACAATGCCCAACTGGTGAGGTTCAGAGTTTCATACGCATGCTTTTGTAAGACACGGATTCATATTTTAGCGGACCGTAGAGGCGACAGTCTAATTATTTATTAGTGTGATACCCAAACTAACACTCAGAACCGTATATTCTAGTCACAATCAACAAGACAGGCACACTGTGCCAAGACGAATATGCATTTGTGTATCTGTGGCTGGTATGTACCTTGTGATGGTACTATGACACTGGTGTGTATCTGTGACTGAGATGTACCCTCTGATGGTACTGTGAACCCGAACTATGTATCTCCTACTGAGACGTACCCGGTGACTCCGACCTGTGTAACTGTTACTATGATGTACCGGTGATGGTCCTGTGATGATGACCCGTGTGTCTGTTGTTCAGATCAACCCTGCAATGGTCTGTAACCCTGATGGGTGTATCTGTGACTGAGATGTATCCGTTAAGTGCACCTGATATATAAATGAGAGTAGCTTTTGCCTCAACAAAACTGCACCAAGGCTCATACTCAGCGTCAGATGTCACAACCTCGCCATGAGCGACGGTAATTCAACATGTCAGTACCCGCATGGAGGCTTGTATTCGGAGCCAGTGCGGTATGGTTTAGGGGGAACTGCCATCGCCCTTGAAGTCTTTAGTGTTATATGTAACAGCATCATCATCGCAGCATTTGCTCGTGTGAAGGATTTACGAAAGACATGTAACGTGTTGATTATTAACATTGTAGTTGGGGATCTGTTCTATTGTTTTACATGTGGTTTTGAGGTAATGCCTTTATTTTACACTGAACTGCTTTGCAACACAGGCTTCATTACGGCGAGAAGATGGTTTCGTTATACGTCGGCCTACCTCAACGTCTTCAACATTTCTGCAGTGGCATGTGAACGTTTCATTGCAATTCAGTTTCCCTATCGATACACTACACATGTAACATACCCGCGATGTATTGCAGTCGCAGTTGGAATATGGATCGTCTCAGGGTTTACGTCGATCATACGAGAGTATATCAGCTTCATGTATGTAGAACCACCGCTGGCATTAACCCTGCTGGTGGTGGTCGTGGTGTTCTACGCGCGGATCTATGTCGTCACCAGGAGACACATTGCGCGTGACTTAGAGCACGGCGTGAGGGTGAGACACAGCAAGGCAATGGCATCTGTATTATCGGCTGTTGTGTTCGGGCTGTGTTGGAGTCCAATTGTATGTTTGATAATGATGAAGTTTATTTTGGGAATAGCAGTTCCTCTGAGCCTGATCACGTCTGTGTCTCAACTATTTGGAAGTTGTTTTAACATTTTTATTTACACCTACAGAATGGACGATTTCAGGAAGGGGGTGAAACACGTATTACACCTCGATAGAAATAGTGTCCATGCAGCAAACACGGATTTGAAATCATGAAGTCAAGGGCAAGCAACTACAGACATGATCCTACAGATAGACGAACATTTCCCAAACTGAGTAGGTGAGTGAGCTAGAACAGTATTCCAGTTACATCTCAGCGTGTCATCTTAATGTGGGAGGAAAGTCCGAAGTGAGGAACGGCAGCAGGAATGCGGGACAGACATTACTGTCCTTGTATAAAAGTCTTTCACGAACACGAACGGGAGGAATACTGGACAGACATCACAGTGCTTGTATAAAAGTGTTTCACGAACTCGAACGGTAGGAATACTGGACAGACATCACTGTCCTTGTATAAAAGTGTTTCACGAACACGAACGGTAGGAATACTTGACAGACATCACTGTGCTTGTATAAAAGTGTTTCACGAACACCAACGGGAGGAATACTGGACAGACATCACTGTGCTTGTATAAAAATGTTTCACGAACGGTAGGAATACTGGACAGACATCACTCTCCTTGTATCCAAGTGTTTCACGAACACGAACGGGAAGAATACTGGACAGACATCACTGTGCTTGTATACAAGTGTTACAAACGGGGGAAATAGTAGAGATGCTTTGTACAAACAAGATCATTTCAAATGTCATAATCATATTTGTCATGATATCTTTTTGATCTGTGCTAGTTGTAAAGATGTGAAGATTCATCTGTTATTTTTCAAGATTTTGGCTCCATTTTCCATTCTCCATAACTTGTCAAGTGTTTTCGTTTTGTTCTCGATATTGTTTAGTCTGTTTTAGTTTTCCAAAATTTCCATTTTTTATGTAGTAGTTTAAAATTCTAATTTGTTTTCAAATAGTATAGCCACTCCACTAGTGATTATAATATCTGTATCAACAGCAGATCACATCTGTTTTATTTTACATTCTGGTTCCGGAGTTTAGTGTACGTTGAATATAGTAGACAAGTTTTGTCTGTCATACATTGTTGTAATACAATAAATATTATGTGAGATATTTTGATTAATACATTTCTTTTCAACTCTATTCCCTCAATCAATCGTGTGGCTTGGGGACAGTTTAAGGTCTGTTTTAACACTCACTCACTCACTCATGTTCCATTCACGATCACAAAGGATGACATCGCTGAATATGAGAAGCGACGTTTAATAAGCTCACAAGATTCATCATGCAGTCATATGGATAGATGATGTCATCCCATCCATCTTACTGGATTTCAGTTGGTACCACAGCTCATTAACAATGATAAACTACAACAATAAATACTAGTATATTAGATCTTCACGGACAAGAACCGAGAGCTTCTGTCACCTTTCTGGGACCCTTCCTTGTTCAATTTCATCCAACCGCTCATCTACTCTATGTAATAGTGCACAAAGTAATACTACGTTTTCATCAATGTTCATTTTGAATACCCGGATTTTCACAAGCTGTTCAAAGCGACGTCACATCCATCTCCCTGTTCCATAGTAGACGCGAGTGTTTGGTGCTTGGAGCAGTGCATCTTCAGCTGATGAAGACGAGGATGATGGTATGGATGTCCGTGGAAGAACTTTGACATTTAAAATGCAGCATCTGAGTTTCCAAAAATGGAATGTGACCGTCTTCATTCAGCAGTTTGTCGGGTTCCACAACGGTGTTGAACCGTTACAAAATGATCATACCTACTGGAGTGACATGCAGTAGTATGGTGCATCGAGTCAAGCTTTTGTTCTTTCTAAAACAAGTGTCTTGAAACGAATCAATATTGAGTTACAGACTTTATTCTGAGCTTAATCTCATCACGGAAACGTTGTGGCTTGTCCAGCAATGAAAGTACCAAGACACCACATCAGAATTCTCTTTGTTGTCAACAAAACCCTAATACAGTAACAGAACGATTGTATTCACCCTCTCACCATGTGGACAGAGCGACCATATAGAGTTCAGAAACGTTAAAAGCACGTTCCCACCATAGAACATGCTTCAGATGCCAAGGCCGACCGTTATTATACAGACACCTGGACCACGGTATATGTTATACAGTACACTACGGATATAACGAACTCAAAGAAAGCTCTAATTCTATTTCGTTATCACCGAAGTTCGTAATAAGCATGTATGCAGTTTTTATACAGCAAATTGAGGGGACCAAAAAGACAGTTCGTTTTATCCGTGAGTTCGTTATAAACGTAGTTTACTGTAGTTTAGGTTTTCCTTTATCGTCATGTTTAGATGTGACGTCAGGTTTAGGTTTACATGGCAGAACAGACGGAATCATCGACTGAGAGAGGTGCTTCACATGACAGAACAGCAGTCGGCGATGGCGAGAGATGGAGAGAGAGTGGGAAGGCCAAGACCCAGTTTTATCAAACTTAACCAGACATTAACGTGCCACTAACCTCCATTGCCTAATGCACCATTGCACTTGATTGTGTCACACATTGTCAGGCTTTGTCCACACAATTCTATTGCCGCCACTACCATTAAGAACTTAATGAACCATTGTATTGAGGTGGCCATTAGTTAGGAAGATCCAGGTTTCATGTACCGGTCTTGTCGGAGCGGGTTTCCAAAATTCAGAGAGGATGGGTTTGAGTTATTAATACGAGTCATCCATTAAATATTGTCTATGTGATGAATTTACGTGCATAAATCGAGGTCCTGACGGTGAAAGTCCAGAAGATTCAACGTGACTGTGACTGTGACTGTGCACATAATTAATACAGCACGAAGCAGATTTTTGCGTAGCTCCGGAAAATGTGTTAAGCAGAAATAGTCCGGTTTCGTCTTCACAATTCTCCCCTCGAACCGGGTGTACAAGGTATCTGGTTTGATGACTCTGAGGTGAGGTGAGGTGAAATGGGGTCTAACGTCGCGTCCAAGATTATTGCACTTATATAGCGACGTGCATGTACGTGTGTGTGTTTGTGTTGCTGCTTGTACTAGTCCGGACTGATGCTAGCTCACTGAGATACCATGCCGCAGTTTAAGATGAATACCCCACTCAGACACAGTATACTGACTCCGAGCCGACCAGTCCTTGTTTTAGCCCCTATATGCCGAGAGCCAGACAGGGTAACAACAAGTACCATCTTGTAACGTCTTTTGGTATGACGCGGCCGGGGATCGAACCCCGGACCTTCCGCTCTTCGGGCGGACGTTCTACCACTAGACAACGGAGGCGGTCTTCCATAATTTATAACTGCTGTTGATACATATATTATAATCACTAGTGGAGTGGCTATACTATTTGAAAACAAATTAGAATTTTAAACTACTACATAAAAAATAGACCCACTCTTCGGTCGACAGTTAACACTGAACACCCAAAGATCCAAATACATACACGTAGTGCTGCTCAAGGTAGTTTGCTCGTAGTTTCCTAACGACGAGTCTCAAGATCTTTTGAAAAAAAAAATATTTAAGACTGAAAAAAATATATTGTCTTAAGCGAAAATTAATCTGTAGACTAATACAAAATAATACAATAAAAAACATATTATCCTTAAGAAGATGTAGGCACAAACAAAATAGAGAACCTATCTTTCATATTGATGAGCAGCCATTTGTCGAAAGTCTACTTATCAATTTGGTAAAACCTTTAAATGTGCAAAGAAATAAATTTAAAAAATCTTGTCAAATCTATTTACGGTCTTGAAATGAACATCGATGAAACAGATATGAAAAAGAAAAGAGAGATTTTGGAAAACCAAATCAGTCTATACTATATCGCGAACAAAACGAAATCAACGGACAAATCATCTCTACTATTTCCCCAGTTTGTAACACTTGTATACAAGCGCAGTGATGTCTGTCCGGTATTCCCCCCGTTCGTGTTCGTGAAACACTTGTATACAAGCACAGTGATGTCTGTCAAGTATTCCTACCGTTCGTGTTCGTGAAACACATTTATACAAGCGCAGTGATGTCTGTCCAGTATTCCTCCCGTTCGTGTTCGTGAAACACTTGTATACAAGGACAGTAATGTCTGTCCAGTATTCCTCCCGTTCCTCACTTCGGACTTTCCTCCGACATTAAGATGACACGCTGTGATATAACTGGAATACTGTTCTAACTCACTCACTCACTCACTCACTCACTCACTCACTCACTCCAGTTTGGGAAATGTTCGTCTATCTGTAGGATCATGTTTGTAGTTGCTTGCCCTTGACTTCATGACTTAAAATCCGTGTTTGCTGCATGGACACTATTTCTATCGATGTGTAATACGTGTTTCACCCCCTTCCTGAAATCGTCCATTCTGTAGGTGTAAATAAAAATGTAAAAACAAGTTCCAAATAGTTGAGACACAGACGTGATCAGGCTCAGAGGAACTTCTATTCCCAAAATAAACTTCATCATTATCAAACATACAATTGGACTCCAACACAGCCCGAACACAACAGCCGATAATATAGCTGCCATTGCCTTGCTGTGTCTCACCCTCACGCCGTGCTCTAAGTCACGCGCAATGTGTCTCCTGGTGACGACATAGATCCGCGCGTAGAACACCACGACCACCACCAGCAGGGTTAATGCCAGCGGTGGTTCTACATACATGAAGCTGATATACTCTCGTATGGTCGACGTAAACCCTGAGACGATCCATATTCCAACTGCGACTGCAATACATCGCGGGTATGTTACATGTGTAGTGTATCGATAGGGAAGCTGAATTGCAATGAAACGTTCACATGCCACTGCAGAAATGTTGAAGAAGTTGAGGTAGGCCGACGTATAACGAAACCATCTTCTCGCCGTAATGAAGTCTGTGTTGCAAAGCAGTTCAGTGTAAAATAAAGGCATAACATCAAAACCACATGTAAAACAATAGAACAGATCCCCAACTACAATGTTAATAATCAACACGTTACATGTCTTTCGTAAATCCTTCACACGAGCAAATGATGCGATGATGATGCTGTTACATGTTACACTAAAGACTTCAAGGGCGATGGCAGTTACCCCTAAACCATACCGCACTGGCTCCGAATACAAGCCTCCATGCGGGTACTGACATGTTGAATTACCGTCGCTCATGGCGAGGTTGTGACATCTGACGCTGAGTATGAGCCTTGGTGCAGTTTTGTTGATGCAAAAGCTACTCTCACTTATATATCAGGTGCACTTAACGGATACATCTCAGTCACAGATACACCCATCATGGTTACAGACTATTACAGGGTTGATCTGAACAACAGACACACGGGTCATCATCACAGGACCATCACCGGTACATCATAGTAACAGTTACACAGGTCGGAGTCACCGGGAACGTCTCTGTAGGAGATACATAGTTCGGGTTTACAGTACCATCAGAGGGTACATCTCAGTCACAGATACACACCAGTGTCATAGTACCATGACAAGGTACATACCAGCCACAGATACACAGATGCATCTTCGTCTTGGCACAGTGTGCCTGTCTTGTTGATTGTGACTAGAATATACGGTTCTGAGAGTTAGTGTGGGTATCACACGAATAAGTAATTAGACTGTCGCCTCTACGGTCCGCTTAAATATGAATCCATATCTTACAAAAGCATGCGTATGAAACTCTGAACCTCACCAGTTGGGCATTGTCTCAAATATATAAAGACAATTCACACCTCATCTTGGAATTATCTGCAGGACATACAGGGAGGCATATAATTGGCAAAGGTGTTGCCGACGTAGTGTTGAAATGCTGAGAAAATAGTGGCTTGCTATTAATGATGACGATAATAATAATAATAATAATAATAATAATAATAGTCCTTTTATATAGCGCTGTACTCCATACATAAGCGTTAGACATTTATTACCCCTGTTAATGGATCAATGTTCACTCAACAATCATTCTCAGCTCCTTTGGGAGTATACAACCTAAGCTGCCTGTGCCATTCGTTGATAAAAGTGGTAAAACTCCTTGGCAAGCCTCGGAGTTTTTCCACTTTTATCAACTCGTGTTGATATATTTGATATCAAAAGACACGAGGGTGAGATTCACTATTTAACGTCCCGTTCACAGACCAGATAAAACCACTGATATGGCGTTTTACCTAATTCAGTTTTTTCCCCAAAATGTTTTTAGCATTTTCAAGCTGTTTGTTTTGCCATCTTTATGAAATGGCATAGGTACATATTGTTTATTGCCGTAGGTATAAACTGAAAGTACTGGCTACACGGGCGGTGTAACACTGAGCTCTGTCACAGCAGGTTACCAATTGACAGCAATGAACATGGAACGGATTTCTCGTGTAATAGAGGCAACGAGAAAACCGTTCCATGTTCAATGCTGTCAATTAATGTCAACCTTATATATATATGTGTGTGTGAGTGTGTGTGTGTGTGTGTGTGTGTGTGTGTGTGTAATGTATATACGTATAATTGACGTAGAATGCGAAACCAAATGGCATTACCCTCTATGTGTTGTAAGCCACTGAAAGTACCGTTATCGTGATTGGAGCAGTTATATCCAAGACATCGGTTAAAGGAATCATTATTTCAAATCATTAAATTTGACACGTTTCGTGTCTGGTCGCAGAAAATCTGTCGAAATTCCGAAACTTGATTTTTGAAATTGTTACATCCTTATAAAACAAACTGCAAAACTCTTTTATACATCGTTACAGTATCCACACGACTCGTCACCATCATGGACATTCGCTCGTTCCTTCAAAACATGGAGTAAGCGGTCATAAGAATACAATCTTGGTTGTGATACTAGTATGGATGATCCATGACTGGCATTCTTTTGGCACAGAATACAAAGATTCCAATCTGTAGTGACTGATGTTGATATCTTCTGACTCACTTGCCCAATACAAGTTGGGGTAATGATATCATCATTTAGGTTGAAATTTTCCTGAAACAAACAATACAGATCATAAAGAAAAAAATAGAATAAAATAGAAATAGTATTTCTTTTTTGTTTTTATAATCAAACATCCTTTATTAAAAATATTTCTTTGTACATTGTTTGGCAAAAAACATTCAAATAAACACCTCTATTTAAAAAATTTCAAAATTTGGAAATATTACAATACTTCAATACAAATGTATATGAAACTTTTGTAAATCCAATAGAATACATTTTATTCACCAACAAGAATAATATTTAAGCATTGAAAATGCTTTCAAACGTTATGTCCAGAAATATTTTTGAAAAGTGTTTGTGCTATTTAGTAAAAAACAATCATTTCAAGTCTTCATACTAGAATTTGCTATTATTCATAGTTGTTAGGAAAACATTACTAAAAATGTTTTATGTATACTACAATATCTTATGGGTTATAATTTGCAAGTGAAATTACCAAAATATTTAACGTTTCATCTGAAGTCTGCAAGCAAAAGTATTGCTCTAATTAGTTGTCTGGACACAACAGTATGTGACATGCACAGAGCATTGCAGTGGGGCCCTTTTAAGGATGTATAAAAAATTGTTTTTAATGCACGCATATAAAATTATTTAATATATATAAATTGATAGACATGTTGCATAAAGGTACATAAATTATCTATGAAAAATTTAAGAAACAAGAATTATTGCAATATTTTACAAATGCAATTATACTAAATCCCCAAACGGAACGCATATAATTTTTCTGTAGTATAACTTGAGCTAAATAGAATTGTTTAAACTAAAATTGAAATTTCCTGAAACTGAATATACACTAGGAAGCATTTCTAGTTAAAGGGGAAGTGTACACGCAAAAATCACTTTCTTTCTTTTTCTAAACAAAACGCAATTTTAGAATTAATTAGTATCTGTGTTTGAAAGTATACACTCATTTTTTTCACAGTGAACGTAGGAAGCTCACAATAGTGTGAAAATGATATGCCGTTATGAGGCCTTCGTTTTTCGAGCTAAACAGGCCTGAGTTATCCCCCTTAGATTATGACGTAATTGGTGCCAATTCAACTGGGTCCCTGTCTATTCTCAACGCAAAAGATATCAAGTACCAGTTTGCGGTAAAACAACATGGCCTAATACACACTCCGGCGCAGTGGTGACTCAGCATAACACTATGCTGGCTGGCATCTGAGACGCTAGAATCACACACCTGGACCTACACCACGTGAAGCGGCTCTAACAAAGCATGATGACGTCATAATGTTTATCAATTGGCACCAATGACGTCATATTGCAAGGGGCATAAGCCATGGTGTTTTTGTTGTGGAAATAGAACACTTGGTAAATGTGAAAAATATAAATCGTTTTAATGCGAAAAATATGTTAATTAATTGTGATATTTTTATATTTTTGTCTATGACACTTCTATGTTAACACTTTTAATGTGGAAAAAGTACAAGAAAAATAGGTTCATTTCCGTGTGAACTTGCCCTTTAAGTTTAACATGTAGCAAATGGTTGCAATATACTTTTAATGAAACAGATCAAGCCTATGTTGTCAGTCATGTGATTATGAAGAACTCATGGCCGTTCAATTTCTCAATAATTATCAATGAACCAACATAGATAGCACATGTCATAATATTCTATAAATATTCACTCACCTATTTAGATGAATTTCAGCGAGTCTTGGTTTATGATAAGCCTTCCTTGATGAAGGAAAAATTCTTCTTGTCCGAGTTGTCTCAGCCATGTTGACTTGAATGGTCAATGTCACAAGGGGAGATAACTCATTTTTGTAATATTTACCTACAACTAGTCATTATTGCTGTCATCCACACTGACATCAAGTCATTCATTCGCAAACTATGGACCCCAAAAATTGGAAACATTGGTTTTTATGTTGAGTAGGCTCCATAGTATGTGAAAATATATACAGATGCAAATCTCCAAAGTTTTTGAACGAAAAATTAAAAACGTACACAATACAATGTACTACTACGGCAATAAACAATATGTACCTATGTCATTTGATTTACAAACAGCTTGAAAATGCTATAAAAACAATTTTCGAAAAAAATGAATTTAGGTAAAACGTCATCTTGGTGGTTTTATCTGGTCTGTGAACGCGACGTTAAAAAGAGAATCTCACCCTCGTGTCTTTTGATAACAAATATATCAACACGAGTTGATAAAAGTGAAAAAAACTCCGAGTTCAGCAGCTTGATTCCTGAGCGTTTCTAGGGCTTAGGTCCTGACCCCCAACGAAGCACATGCAGCACATGTGGTGTCTCCTTGGGCAAGTGATTTCGTTCAAATTGTGCCTCTTTTCACCCAGCAGTGAATGGGTACCCGGTAGGATGAGATGGCAGTATGGATGTTAACCTTCTAGCACCTCACAGGCAGCTTGGGTTATATACTCCCAAGGGAGCTGACAACCACCTTATGTATGGAGTACAGCGCCACATAAAAGGACTATTATTATTATTATTATTATTATTATTATTATTATTATTATTATTATTATTATTATTATCATTATTAGCAAGCCACTATCTTCTCAGTATTTCAACACTGCGTCGGCAGTACCTTTGCCAATTATATGCCTCCCTGTTATCCTACAGATAATTCCAAGATAAGGTTTGAAATCTTCTTTTGTCTTTGAGACAATGCCCAACTGGTGAGGTTCAGAGTTTCATCCGGATGCTTTTGTAAGATATGGATTCATATTTTAGCGGACCGTAGAGGCGACAGTCTAATTATTTATTCGTGTGACACCCACACTAACTCTCAGAACCGTATATTCCAGTCACTATCAACAAGACAGGCACACTGTGCCAAGACGAAGATGCATCTGTGTATCTGTGGCTGGTATGTACCTTGTGATGGTACTATGACACTGGTGTGTATCTGTGACTGAGATGAACCCTCTGATGGTACTGTGAACCCGAACTATGTATCTCCTACAGAGACGTACCCGGTGACTCCGACCTGTGTAACTGTTACTATGATGTACCGGTGATGGTCCTGTGATGATGACCCGTGTGTCTGTTGTTCAGATCAACCCTGCAATAGTCTGTAACCATGATGGGTGTATCTGTGACTGAGATGTATCCGTTAAGTGCACCTGATATATAAATGAGAGTAGCTTTTGCCTCAACAAAACTGCACCAAGGCTCATACTCAGCGTCAGATGTCACAACCTCGCCATGAGCGACGGTAATTCAACATGTCAGTACCCGCATGGAGGCTTGTATTCGGAGCCAGTGCGGTATGGTTTAGGGGGAACTGCCATCGCCCTTGAAGTCTTTAGTGTTATATGTAACAGCATCATCATCGCAGCATTTGCTCGTGTGAAGGATTTACGAAAGACATGTAACGTGTTGATTATTAACATTGTAGTTGGGGATCTGTTCTATTGTTTTACATGTGGTTTTGATGTTATGCCTTTATTTTACACTGAACTGCTTTGCAACACAGGCTTCATTACGGCGAGAAGCTGGTTTCGTTATACGTCGGCCTACCTCAACTTCTTCAACATTTCTGCAGTGGCATGTGAACGTTTCATTGCAATTCAGTTTCCCTATCGATACACTACACATGTAACATACCCGCGATGTATTGCAGTCGCAGTTGGAATATGGATCGTCTCAGGGTTTACGTCGATCATACGAGAGTATATCAGCTTCATGTATGTAGAACCACCGCTGGCATTAACCCTGCTGGTGGTGGTCGTGGTGTTCTACGCGCGGATCTATGTCGTCACCAGGAGACACATTGCGCGTGACTTAGAGCACGGCGTGAGGGTGAGACACAGCAAGGCAATGGCAGCCATATTATCGGCTGTTGTGTTCGGGCTGTGTTGGAGTCCAATTGTATGTTTGATAATAATGAAGTTTATTTTTGGAATAGCAGTTCCTCTGAGCCTGACCACGTCTGTGTCTCTACTATTTGGAAGTTGTTTTAACATTTTTATTTACACCTACAGAATGGACGATTTCAGGAAGGGGGTGAAACACGTATTACACCTCGATAGAAATAGTGTCCATGCAGCAAACACGTATTTGAAATCATGAAGTCAAGGGCAAGCAACTACAGACATGATCCTACAGATAGACGAACAATTCCCAAACTGGAGTGAGTGAGTGAGTGAGTGAGTGAGTGAGTGAGTGAGTGAGTGAGTTGGAACAGTATTCCAGTTATATCACAGCATGTCATCTTAATGTCGGAGGAAAGTCCGAAGTGAGGAACGGGAAGAATACTTGACAAACATCACTGTGCTTGTATAAAAGTGTTTCACGAACACGAACGGGGGGAATACTGGACAGACATCACTGTGCTTGTATCCAAGTGTTTCACGAACACGAACGGGGGGAATACTGGACAGACATCACTGTGCTTGTATAAAAGTGTTTCACGAACACGAACGGGGGGAATACTGGACAGACATCACTGTGCTTGTATCCAAGTGTTTCACGAACACGAACGGGGGGAATACTGGACAGACATCACTGTGCTTGTATCCAAGTGTTTCACGAACACGAACGGGAGGAATACTGGACAGACATCACTGCACTTGTATCCAAGTGTTTCACGAACACGAACGGGAGGAATACTGGACAGACATCACTGTGCTTGTATAAAAGTGTTTCACGAACACGAACTGGAGGAATACTGGACAGACATCACTGCACTTGTATCAAAGTGTTTCACGAACACGAACTGGAAATATACTGGACAGACATCACTGTGCTTGTATCAAAGTGTTTCACGAACACGAACTGGAAGAATACTGGACAGACATCACTGTGCTTGTATAAAAGTGTTACGGAGAAATAGTAGAGATGCTTTGTACAAACAAGATCATTTCAAATGTCATAATCATATTTGTCATGATATCTTTTTGATCTGTGCTAGTTGTAAAGATGTAAAGACCCATCTGTTATTTTCAAGCCTTTGGCTCCATTCTCCATAACTTGTCAAGTGTTTTCGTTTTGTTCTCGGTATTGTTTTGTCTGTTTTAGTTTTCCAAAATCTCTCTTTTGTTTTTGTTGTCTGTTTCATCGATGTTGATTTCAAGACCGTCAATAGACTTGACAAGATCTTTTTAAATGTATTTCTTTGTATATTTAAAGGTTTTACCAAATGGAGTAGCAGACTTTTGACAAATGGTTGCTCATCGATATGAAAGACAGGTTCTCTATTTTGTTTGTGCCTACATCTTCTTGGAATAATGTATTTTTTATTATATTATTTTGTATTAGTGTACAGATTGATTTTCGTTTCAGACAATATATATTTTCAGTCTTAATTATATTTTTCAAAAGATCTTGAGACTCGTCGTGAGGACACTACGAGCAAATTACCTTGAGCAGCACTTCGCGTATGTATTTGGATCTTTGGGTGTTCAGTATTAACTGACGACCGTAGAGTGGGTCTATTTTTTATGAAGTAGTTTAAAACAATTCGTTTTCAAATAGTATAGCCACGCCATTAGTGATTATAGTATCTGTATCAACAGCAGTTATAATTTATGGATCACAACTGTTTTATTTTACATTCTGGTTCCGGAGTTTAGTGTACCTTGAATATAGTAGACAAGGGTTGTCTGTCATACATTGTTGTAATACAATAAATATTTTGTGAGATATTTTATTTCATAATTTTCTTTTCAACTCGATTCCCTAAATCAATCCTGTGGCTTGGGGGCAATTTAAGGGCTGTTTTTACACTCACTCACTCACTCAATCACTCACCCACCCACCCACCCACCCACTCACTCACTCACTCACTCACTCACTCACTCACTCACTCACTCACTCACTCACTCACTCACTCACTCACTCACCCACCCACTCACTCACTCACTCACTCTCATGTTCCATTCACGATCACACAAAGGATGACATCGCTGAATATGAGAAGCGACGTTTAATAAGCTCACAATATTCATCAGGCGGGAGTTTCACATGGATAGATGGATGTCATCCCATCCATCTTACTGGATTTCAGTTGGTACCCCAGCTCATTAACAATGATAAACTACCATAATACATTCTAGTATATTAGATGTTCACGGACAAGAACCGAGAGCTTCTGTCACCTTTCTGGGACAGTTCATTGTTCAATTTCATCCAACCGCTCATCTACTCTATGTAACAGTGCACAACGTAATACTACGTCTTCATCTATGTTCATTTTGAATACCCGGATTTTCACAAGCTGTTCAAAGCGGCGTCACATCCATCTCCCTTTTCCATCGTAGACGCGGATGTTTGGTGCTTGGAGCAGTGCATCTTCAGCCGATGAAGACGAGGAGGATGCTATGGATGTCCCTGGATGAACTTTGACATTTAGAATGCAGCATCTGAGTTTCCTAACCTGGAATGTGACCGTCTTCATTCAGCAGTTTGTCGGGTTCCACAACGGCCAGGCCCCTAGGTGTTACCGTTACAAAATGATCATACCTACTGGAATAACATGCAGTAGTATGGTGCATCGAGTCAAGCTTTTGTTCTTTCTAAAACAAGTGTCTTGATGCCTATCAATATTGAGTTACAGACTTTATTCTGAGCTTAATGTCATCACGGAAACGTTGTGGCTTGTCCAGCAACGAAAGTACCAAGACACCACATCAGAATTCTCTTTGTTGTCAACAAAACCCTAATACAGTAACAGAACGATTGTATTCACCCTTTCACCATGTGGACATAGCGACCATATAAATGCTAAGTTCAGAAACGTTAAAAGCACGTTCCCACCATAGAACATGCTTCAGATGCCTAGGCCGACCGTTATTATACAGACACCTGGACCACGTTATATGTTATACAGTACGCTACGGATATAACGAACTCAAGGAAAGCTCTAATTCTTTTTCGTTATAACCGAAGTTCGTAATAATCATGTATGCAGTATATATACAGCAAATTGAGGGGACCAAAAAGACAGTTCGTTTCATCCGTGAGTTCGTTGTAAACGTAGTTTACTGTAGTTTAAGTTTTACTTTATCATCATGTTTAGATGTGACGTCAGGTTTAGGTTTACATGGCAGAACAGACGGAATCATCGACTGAGAGAGGTGCTTTACGTGACAGAACAGCAGTCGGCGATGGCGAGAGATGGAGAGAGAGTGGGAAGGCCAAGACCCAGTTTTATCAAACTTAACCAGACTTTGCCACTAACCTCCATTGCCTAATGCACCATTGCACTTGATTGTGACACACATTGTCAGGCTTTGTCCACACAATTCTATTGCCGCCACTACCATTAAGGAATTAAGGAACCATTGTATTGAGGTGGCCATTAGTTTGGAAGATCCAGGTTTCATGTACCGGTCTTGTCGGAGCGGGTTTCTAAAATTCAGAGTGGATGGGTTTGAATTATTAATACGAGTCATCCATTAAATATTGTCTATATGATGAATTTAGTGAGTGAGTGAGTGAGTGAGTGAGTGGGTGTATGGGTGGGTGGGTCTTCTTGAGTGAGTGAGTGAGTGAGTGAGTGAGTGAGTGAGTGAGTGAGTGAGTGAGCTTTGTTGATTACGGATGTAGTTTGATGATCACAGGTGATAGTGTGTGGGCGTGGTGTGATGATTACAGGTGATACATGGTGTGTGGGCGTGGTGTGATGATTACATGTGATTCATAGTGTGTGGGCGTGGTGTGATGATTACATGTGATAGATGGTGTGTGGGCGTGGTGTGATGATTACATGTGATACATGGTGTGTGGGCGTGGTGTGATGATTACATGTGATAGATAGTGTGTGGGCGTGGTGTGATGATTACATGTGATACATGGTGTGTGGGCGTGGTGTGATGATTACATGTGATACATGGTGTGTGGGCGTGGTGTGATGATTACATGTGATAGATGGTGTGTGGGCGTGGTATGATGATTACAGGTGGTAGATGGTATGTGGGCGTGGTATGATGATTACAGGTGATAGATAGTGTGTGGGCGTGGTATGATGATCACAGGTGATAGATAGTATGTGGGCGTGGTATGATGATTACAGGTGGTAGATGGTATGTGGGCGTGGTATGATGATTACAGGTGATAGATAGTGTGTGGGCATGGTGTGATGATTACATGTGATAGATAGTGTGTGGGCATGGTGTGATGATTACAGGTGATAGATAGTGTGTGGGCGTGGTATGATGATTACAAGTGGTAGATGGTATGTGGGCGTGGTATGATGATTACAGGTGATAGATAGTGTGTGGGCATGGTGTGATTATTACAGGTGATAGATGGTATGTGGGCGTGGTATGATGATTACAGGTGATAGATAGTGTGTGGGCATGTTGTGATGATTACAGGTGATAGATAGTGTGTGGGCATGGTATGATGATTACAGGTGGTAGATGGTATGTGGGCGTGGTATGATGA
The DNA here is from genome assembly GCF_023055435.1 of Haliotis rufescens. Lineage (NCBI taxonomy): Eukaryota > Metazoa > Mollusca > Gastropoda > Lepetellida > Haliotidae > Haliotis > Haliotis rufescens. Next base: position 38,739,937 of record NW_025963780.1, on the reverse strand, counting down.
TTACAGGTAGTAGATGGTATGCGGGCGTGGTATGATGATTACAGGTGGTAGATGGTATGTGGGCGTGGTATGATGATTACTGGTGATAGATGGTGTGTGGGCGTGGTATGATGATTACTGGTGAAAGATTGTGTGTGGCCGTGCGTGTGTGTGTATGTGTGTGTGTGTGTGTGGGGGGGGGGGGGGTCTCTCTATGTGGTATTGTGTGTATTTGTGTGTGTGTGTGCGTGGGGGTTGTGATTGGGTTTGTGTGGGCGTGGGGAGTCCTATCAATAGCGTGTTTTTAGAGTTCTCATGGGGATTATAGTCAATATACAGCCTTGTGCATGGATATATATATCCTGATATTTGTTATTTGATAATTTGTTCATCTGCTATTAATATTAGGTATGTTTTCGTGAAGGGGCTCAAAAAACAGGAACGACCTTTAACTAACGAGGCAATAAATGTGTCCGTTAACGAGTCCTTGACCTGGGGCCAAATCGCCAACTACGAGACGGATCCATTTCACACGAAACCATTTAAAGCCAAATAACAACGCTGAATAACAAAGTAAAATACTTTCGTTGTGTTTTTTTTAATCCTGGTTTGTTTCATCACTACTTACGGAGGTCGTCCTTCGGAGTCTCCTCCATCCGACATCGCGCTTCCCTTTTCCCCTGTGAGGGCAGATGACGTACCATGCAGAATGGCAGAGCTCCATAGGACGTTACGCCCTACACGGGTATATTACGTAAGGGGGAGATGTTTTAACTTCGCTTTTGACAATATTCCAGGTACATCGCGGCGGACACCCCTGAAATGATACACTTCACCTTTATACAATGTACTCATATAGGATAATATAATTATATAAACTCTTCAAAAAATGAAACGCACAGGTAGATCTTTAGGCAATTTATTGCACCTCATAAAGTCGATATATTTAATTTAATATCATAAATACGAATATGAAAAAAATTGCAGCTCGATAGCCACATGTTGTCGTTGCTAAAAGGCATTGGAAACTGTTTGTAGTCATAGTCAAGGCCACAAAGTTGCCCTGATAGATGGTGTGTGGGCGTGGTGTGATGATCACAGGTGATAGATGGTGTGTGGGCGTGGTATGATGATCACAGGTGATAGAATGTGTGTGGGCGTGGTATGATGATTTCAGGTGATAGATGGTGTGTGGGCATGGTATGATGATCACAGGTGATAGAAGGTATGTGGGCGTGGTGTGGTGATGATCACAGGTGATAGATGGTGGGTGGGCGTGGTGTGGTGATGATCACAGGTGATAGAAGGTATGTGGGCGTTGTGACGTGATGATCACAGGTGATAGAAGGTGTTTGGGCGTGGTGTGGTGATGATCACAGGTGATAGAAGGTGGGTGGGCGTGGTGTGGTGATGATCACAGGTGTAGATGGTGTGTGGGCGTGATATGATGATTCCTGGTGATAGAAGGTGGGTGGGCGTGGTGTGGTGATGATCACAGGTGATAGATGGTGGGTTGGCGTGGTGTGGTGATGATCACAGGTGATAGATGGTGTGTGGGCGTGGTGTGGTGATGATCACAGGTGATAGAAGGTGTTTGGGCGTGGTGTGGTGATGATCACAGGTGATAGAAGGTGGGTGGGCGTGGTGTGGTGATGATCACAGGTGTAGATGGTGTGTGGGCGTGATATGATGATTCCTGGTGATAGAAGGTTGGTGGGCGTGGTGTGGTGATGATCACAGGTGATAGATGGTGTGTGGGCGTGGTGTGGTGATGATCACAGGTGATAGCAGGTGTGTGGGCGTGGTGTGGTGATGATCACAGGTGACAGAAGGTGGGTGGGCGTGGTGTGGTGATGATCACAGGTGATAGCAGGTGTGTGGGCGTGGTGTGGTGATGATCACAGATGATAGAAGGTGGGTGGGCGTGGTGTGGTGATGATCACAGGTGATAGCAGGTGTGTGGGCGTGGTGTGGTGATGATCACAGATGATAGAAGGTGGGTGGGCGTTGTGGGGTGATGATCACAGGTGATAGAAGGTGGGTGGGCGTGGTGTGGTGATGATCACAGGTGATAGAAGGTGGGTGGGCGTGGTGTGGTGATGGTCACATGTGATAGAAGGTGTTTGGGCGTGGTGTGGTGGAATCACAGATGATATAAGGTGTGTGGGCGTGGTGACGTGATGATCACAGGTGATAGAAGGTGTGTGGGCGTGGTGTGGTGATGATCACAGGTGATAGAAGGTGGGTTGGCGTGGTGTGGTGATGATCACAGGTGATAGATGGTGTGTGGGCGTGGTGTGGTGATGATCACAGGTGATAGAAGGTGTTTGGGCGTGGTGTGGAGATGATCACAGGTGATAGAAGGTGTGTCGGCGTGGTGTGGTGATGATCACAGGTGATAGAAGGTGGGTTGGCGTGGTGTGGTGATGATCACAGGTGATAGATGGTGTGTGGGCGTGGTGTGGTGATGATCACAGGTGATAGAAGGTGTTTCGGCGTGGTGTGGAGATGATCACAGGTGATAGAAGGTGGGTGGGCGTGGTGTGGTGATGATCACAGGTGATAGAAGGTGTTTCGGCGTGTTGTGTTTACTCCATGTGATAGATGGTGTGTAAGAGCGGGAATGTGTAGAAAATATGTGCTGTAATCTGTGAGAGATGTTTTAACGCCGCTTTTGACAATATTCCAGGTACATAACGGCGGACACACCTGAAATGATACACTTCACCTTTATACAATGTACGCATATAGGATAATATCATTATATAAACTCTTCGAAAAAGAAACGCACATGTAGATCTTAATTAAATTTATTGCACCTAATAAAGTCGATATATTTAATTTAATTTCATAAATTATATCTCGCCGGTGAAGTAGAAATCGTGAAGAAATCAAATACTTCAACCTCACTCATCACACTACAGTCAACTACTGCTATCAAACTGCAGTGAATAATCGCACACCAGACATTTATCACACTACAGTGAATCATCACGCTACAATGAATTATCACACTACAGTGAATTATCACGCTACAGTGAATTATCACGCTACAATGAATTATCACGCTACAGTGAATTATCACGCTACAATGAATTATCACGCTACAATGAATTATCACACTACAGTGAATTATCATGCTACAATGAATTATCACGCTACAATGAATTATCACGCTACAATGAATTATCACACTACAGTGAATTATCACGCTACAATGAATTATCACGCTACAATGAGTTATCACACTACAGTGAATTATCATAATACAATGAATTATCACGCTACAATGAATTATCATAATTTAGCAAATTACTAGTATCAAACTACAGTGAATAATCGCACACCAGACATTTATCACACTACAGTGAATTATCACACTACAATGAGTTATCATACTACAGTGAATTAGCACACTACAATGAATTATCATACTACAGTGAATTATCATATTACAATGACTGTTCACACTACAATCAATTATCATACTACAGTGAATTAGCACACTACAATGAATTATCATACTACAGTGAATTATCATACTACAATGAGTGTTCACACTACAATGAATTATCATACTACAGTGAATTATCATACTACAGTGAGTGAGTGGGTGGGTGGGTGGGTGGGTGGGTGAGTGAGTGAGTGAGTGAGTGAGTGAGCTAGTGGGTGGGTGGATGGGTGGCCGGGTTAGTGGGTGGGGGGGGTGAGTGGATGAGTGAGTGTAAAAACAGACTTTAAACTGTCCCCAAGCCACACGATTGATTGAGGGAATCGAGTTGAAAAAAAAAAAATATTAATCAAAATATCTCACAAAATATTTATTGTATGACAACAATATACGACAGACAAACCTTGTCTACTATATTCAACGTACACTAAACTGCGGATCCAGAATGTACAATAAAACAGTTGGGATCCATAAATTATAACTGCTGTTGATACAGATACTATAATCACTTGAAATATGAGGTACCTTGTCGAGTGAGTGAGCCAGATTTGTGAGTGATCAAGCGCCTGAAGTTGAGACTGACGGGGTCAAGATTAACCAGTCACAGTGTCATGTAAACATGCACATTACAAAACCAAAATAGATGAAGGGCCATGAGTGATTGAGTGAGTGAGTGAGTGAGTGAGTGAGTGAGTGGAGTTTAACGCCGCTTTGAACAGTATTCACGTCATATAACGGCGTGTCAGCTAAATATAGGAGGGAAGCCCGAAATAGTTACAGGTCTAAACGTTTATCACATTGGTAAAACCCACGAGGGGTGACAAACCTAGAAACATCATCGGGGTGAACCGGGATTCGAACCCATGCTCATAGGTTTCTGGTCTGCCCAAGGGACGCAACTCTACACAGCAACTTGCTTCCGTCAAAATTACCGTCTGTCTCTGGGATAAACATTTGAACGGAGGAGGCGTTGCACAGTTTGTGGGAAGCACTGCCATACAATCGCAACCATATATTAGACATTCCGGAATGTTCGTTTGTTCAGTTTTCAAAATATTAATCGAGAACTGTGTCAACATATTGAAATGGAAGTCGCCAGATTGAAACGAGTGCCGTAAAGCTCGAGAAAGCTGCTTTCTAATTGGCTTATGTCGACTTCTTGTTTGTCGTTTCAGTGGTCGGTCAAAGTTCGCGAAGGTCGTTCTGCCGTGACCCGTAATGGGATGTCCTCAGATCTTTGTTTAGCGGCAACGAGAACTTAGATCTGATTTTAATGAGATTGGCTCATTATGCTACCCTCACCCGCAGATAACACAAGTGGGGAATCAATGGAGGTGCTGGCAAGGTGAAATAATTACCATTGGACTTCACACTCACAATAATTAGTCTCCGGTGTACAGAGATCGATAAACCAATACCATCCAGACGATACAGGTGATGCAGCAGTTAGTCAGCACAATTCTCACCATGACATACACCTGCCTACACCCTTATTGAAAGTATTCAATTTTACTTACAGCGAGATTCTACAGTATATGCTGCTTTCTTAGACAATGAAAAGGCTTTCGACAGAATATGGCAGGACGGCCTTTTTTATAAATTACACCAAATGGGTATCAGAGGAAATACATGGAAGTTATTACACCATAGCTATACAAATAGCCATGCTTTTGTTACTTATCAGGGTGAACAGTCAGATATATACCATGTAAGACAAGGTGTCGGACAAGGAAGAGTTCTCTCTGCTTGGTTCTTCTTAGTCTTCATTAATGACCTTATAACAGCCCTTAGACAAGCAAATAGTGGTATTTGTGTATTTGGTCTAGATATTCCAACTGTTTTGCTTGCAGACGACACAACTCTTGTGAGCACCTCGCCACGAGGGCTTCAAAACGCACTTGATACAGTACATTCATATGCCTCAAAGTGGCGACTAACGTATAACCCTTCAAAAAGTAATGTTGTTGTCTTCTCTAAGACAAAACAAAAGGGGTTAGATATTAATTGCAAACTTGGTGATATAAATATAACAACATCTGACTCTGTCATGTATGGTGGCATACTACTAACGCATAACCTGTCATGTAAATCAAGTATTGAAAAATGTTGCCAAAAAGCAAGACAAAGTATTAATTCGTTAAAATCTGTGGGACTCAACAGTTCTGAGCTACATCCAGCTACCAGTGTAAAAATCTGGTTAAGAATGATATTAAAAACAAGTTTTTACGGCTGCGAACTGCTCTTTGATATTAAGGGTCAAAACATTAATGTCATTGAAAATACTCAACGCTATTTCGCGCGAACTGTACAAGGACTTGATAAAAGATCTCCATCAGAATCCACTATTGCTAATCTTGGGCTTTGGACAATGATCGGCTATATCGATAACTGTAAACTTCAGCTGCTTGGCCGCTTATGTAACTTAACCTGTAACAGTCTTGTTAAACATCTTTTTTGCGCATACATTGCAAATCCAACTAATTCTAAATCTGTATGTGGAGATTTATTATCAGTTCTTAACAAGTATAACCTACGAAACAACCTTTGTACATATATAAGCTGTGGTGTATTTCCTACAAAGAGAAACTGGTAGCAACTGGTAAATAAAACCATTCATGAATATGAAGAAAATATGTGGCGCAGAAAAGTTTCTGTCAATACAGGTCTTTCACGCTTCATGCTAATACACACAAAGCTTACTCACCATATATTATGGCAACTAGCATATCAGTACCCAGAACAGAGGTCAAGTTTAACATTTTGTGTTAGAGTTTCATCACGTAACAAAACTTCCAGGGACTGTTTATTGTGTAACAAGCATGCCTTTGATTATGATAATCACATCATATTACATTGTGAAGCTCTACTGCAAGAAAGAAATGAACTGTTTTCAACCTTTATTGATCTGCTTGATGTTGAAACCTATGTCCAGTTGGAATTACAAGATGAAGAAGATATGTTGTCATTTTTCTTTGGTGCTGATACTCACTTCTCACAATGTATTGATATAGTTACATGGGAATCTGTTATACTGATATTTTCTGCTTATGTACTTACACGAAAGCCTTACCTTGATTATGTCATCTGATCTAACCTTTTGTACTGTGTGAATAGCATGACACTGGTGCTACTGTCTTTTATTGTATATATGTACAGGTAATATGAGTCTGTGTGAATACGTTTGATTAATTATGTATAATCTGCGGATTAACTTCTGGAGGAAATAAAGAATCTCTCTCTCTCTCTCTCTCTCTCTCTCTCTCTCTCTCTCTCTCTCTCTCTCTCTCTCATATGTTAGAAGCTTACCATCCGTGTTTAATCACGCACTGCCAAGCCAAACATCTTAATCAGACCAATTCTTGGACATGAACCTATCATCATCGTTGTCATTGTCGTTATTGTTTACAGATTAAAATTTTTAAAAAGCAGCAAAGAGGTTTTGGGTGATCTTGGCACAGTCAGGCTGGTTAGGCTCATCATCAGCTCAGGGCCCTTGCCCCCTCTACACGCAGCCCAGACAGCGAATGGGACTTCTCCCAGGAAGCGCCGCCTAGTCAAACCCACCCAAAACTTTCGGAGAATGTGAAGACTCCCCAACACTGCAGCCTTCTGTATTCCTGTAAGGGTTGTATTCCTGGAAGCAAATCCGGGTACTCCCCCAATGTGAGTCAATAGACTGGAAGGTACCAAACCTAAGGCACCGAGAACAATGGGGAGTCGGACAACTTGGTACTTGGGATGCAAGCGTGACATTTCGAACGCGAGGTCCGCATATTTGCCATGTTTTTTCCGAATCTTGTCAATCACATTACTGTCAAAGGGACTGAACATTCAATAACATAAATGATTTCATTGGATTTATCAAAAAGGACTAGGTCAGGTTTGTTGGCCTGGATACGTCTGATGCTGTATACGGGCCTATTCCAAAGAATTTTGTATTGATCATTTTCCATGACGCCCTCTACATATCCTAGGTCTTACCATGGATGGACCTCTGTGTCAAAACCACAAGCATTGCGAAGACGGTAATAAAATGATCGAGCTACACCATCATGTCGCTTAAGATACTGTGTTTGTGCTAACGCGGGGCATCCGCTGACAATGTGTTGGACAGTCTCATTAAATTCACTGCATAATCTACATTTCATATTTAGATTTTGATGCAAAATCACACATTGAGGGTTTCGAATGGGAAGTGACTGGTCCTGAGCAGCAAACAGAACAGAAAGCCGTCTGTTTCACTTTTCAAGCCAGCCGACTTCATCCAAGTGAAGAACTCTGCAGGGTTGATCATCCTCTCAACACACTGCACATAAACTGCAGTGGTCGATATTATTATTATCATTATTATTATTATTATTATTATTATTATGAGATGTTTTTCAAAACTGTTTTTCATTATTTATTTCTTGGCTGTAGAGTGGCCTAGTGGTGAAATCCTTTGCTCGTACCGCCAAAGATCCGGTTTTTATTTGCAACCTAGATATGTCGCCAACTTGTTGGCGTCCCAGACGTGGAATTGCTAGAATGTTGGTAAAGCGTCGTAAAACACGTTGTTCTCAAATCAGCAATATTTTCATTATTATCTAGCCTCCATTCAACTCAAATGTGAAAAACATCTCACCCTAAAAGAAAATCGGCTAAATTCGTGTTCACCGTATCCCGCTCCACCCAACCTATTTTACTGTCGACCTGCATCGTGGTCCTTGTTTCCTGATTCCGTTTTGTTTGTTTGTCTGTTTGTCTAAACGCCGCACTCAGCAAAATTCCAGCTATATGACAGCGGTCTGTAAATAATCGAGTCTGGACCAGACAACCCAGTGACTGATATCATTAGCATCGACCAACGTAATTGGAATACGATGATGTGCATCGACCAAGTCAGCGAGCCTGACCACCAGATCCTGTTTGTCGCCTCTTGCTGAAGACCTATTGTAACCCGGATCTTCACGGGTCTTTGTGTCAGTACATACCACATACCTGCGCCCTGGGCCTGACTCGACAGTCTGCGTGTCGATAAATTAGTCTCCATCACACGACAGCTGATAACCGTATTATAACCCGTGTCGGAGAAACAGGTGCTTGGCCAGTATAAGCGCATTATTTGTATTGGCATTTTCGAGGACGATGACTATACTTTCTTTACAAATGACAGTGGAAAATATTTTTAACTTAAATCTTAAATCATGTTCTTATCAAAAGGCCACAAGGCCACGAAAGCTACATCTTTTGAAGGTGAGTGAGCGAGTGAGTTGGGTTTGAAGTCGGGGTGATGCAGATCATTGACGTTGATGGCGTTGATGAAACCCACTATCATGCCTGGAAACATTTCTGACGGTTCTAGGATTCGAAGCCCCGATTACAGCATCATGGCACATCTAAGGGGCGTAACTGTGCAGAATGTATTGCGGCGGCTTAGACACCTGGGCTACCAGTGCCCCCTCTTAATGAAGATGAGTAGGGCCAGAATATGCTTTGACTTTGTTCGTCAACTAAATTGAACTTTTCAGTTATTTGTAAAGAGAGAATTGGAAAACTAATCTTCAGTTGTGGAATACTAGTATGTAAAGCGTCCTCTATAATTATGATGGGTTTCGGCATCAGTGATGGCATTTAGATTAAGAATTCAGCTTTTATGTCTTTAATTTGAATAGAAATTTCTTTTCTAAACTGTGATCAAGCTGACTCATTGTGTAGGCAGCACACGTCGTTTAATATATACATACTAGATTTGCTAATACTTCAGATTTTGTATCACTGATTATGTCCCATGTCCCTCAGCCTCTGCTGAGAGTGTATTACTATCCAAGATGTTTCCAAGGTGTATTTGACAAGGTGAGTAATTAAGTCCTTAATGCGGAGATCAGGTACCTAACCTACACATGACTTGGCACTGTGTTATGAGCCACTGTGCCATTGGAAACCTTAGAAGCTCCCACACGCCAAAAGCGGATTATATTTTGCCCTAGCTGAACAACAAAAGTCAGTTTATTGCAGATGCCTGGCGTGATTCTAAATTAGCTATAGCTACATGTATAATGATCCTTCACACGCACGCACGCACGCACGCACGCACAAACACACACACACACACATCGTGTCCGTCACTGGCTTAAAGCCTCTTTGAACAGTAGTTCAGTCACACCACGGGGTGTCAGCTTGATGCTAGAGGAAAGCCCGAAGTGATGCAGGTCTTGCAAATTTATCACTTTGATGAAACCCATGATCATTGGATCCTGACACGACAGGGGGACGTAACTCTGCACAGCGAATTTCGGTTTTTGAGATGACTTAACTCTAGTTTAACATATAGTCCCAAAATACGGTATGTAAATTGAATATTAAATAACAATATAAGGAACCATACGATCTCTTAATTTCGTCAAAAAAGGGGAACAGAAGAGATGCAAGATCTGACATGGGGATTGGAACAAGGTAATACAGAGACTTGATGTTCTAGGTCGGTAAAAGGCACTATTCGTATCCAATATAGATGGAGCATCAAGAGATATCTGCACACATACATATACCAATCAAAGGTGAGGTGAGGTGAAATGGGGTCTAACGTCGCGTCCAAGATTATTGCACTTATATAGCGACGTATACCAATCAAAAATAAGTTAATGACCACTATAGGTTAATGTCACTATAGTTAATCTGTTATGCCACGCTGCAGTAATGTGAAACAACCGATGGTCCTTAACTTATTTTGAGTAGTATATGTAGAATCGCACCGGGTATCCGGCGTCGTGTTTCTTTTTCCAGTAGGCTACCACATCTATGTTGGGTCAAATTACAGATCCAGGCATGATATACTGGGTTGAATACCTCGCACCTTTGACCTCAATGATTATGTGTTACAACGTATCCAAACGTATCGATTGGGGCTCATTCGATCACCCACTTGTTTGCCTCGGTCGCTATAATCCACAGACTGTCACTACATAAGGCGACTGTGCCTGTCATAAGAGGCGACTAACGGGATCGGTTGGTCAGGCTCGCTGATTTGGTCGATGCATGTCATCGTATCCCAAATGCGTGGATCGATGTTCATGATATCAGTCACTGGATTGTTTTGTCCAGACTCGATTATTTACAGTCCGCCGTCATATAGCTGGACTATTTCTGTATGCTACGTTAGAGAACAAACAAAGAGTCACTTGATAGCTGTGATATCCGCCGCTAACTGAGTCAGCTGCAACGCGCGACTGGACTTATTACAAACAGAGAATATAAACAATTTATAAACCAGGACGTATACAATCAATGTTCTTATGTCGTAATAATTTCATTAATGACGCTCCTTGTTACATGATTAATAAATCATGACATATTCTTGCGTCACAGCCCTACGTGACATAAAATTCAATAATCAACAGATATCATTTTGATGTTAGTAAGTAATTCAACCCATATACACCACACGACAAGAGCGTTACTTGATAGTGTCAGCGCCTCGGTCGAACCAGATTACAACTTAAATTATTCAAAGTACGAGCAAGATTTTAATGACTTCATTCCCCCATAAAAACAGATCGCATGTTTTTTTTATGGAAATCCACGTAGCGGAATTAGGATCACTTTGAAAGTTGTTTGTCTGATATATAAATGTCAGAGAGAGATGGCACCGACTTGTCTCTCAGAGCTGCTCCTCCCAGCAGGATACAGTCCAAAAAGATCCTTTAGATCAGAAAAAGATCATCGTCATATTTATTCATTATTATTATTATTATTATTATTATTATTGTTGTTGTTGTTGTTGTTGTTGTTAATAATATCAATATTATTATTGTTGTTGTTGCTGTTATGATTTTTTAGTGGTAGTATCAGTAGAACCATCATCATCATCATCATTATCGTCGTCGTCATCATATGCATCCATTCATTTATTATTGTTGCTATTATTTAGTAGTAGTAGTAGTAGTAGTAGTAGTAGTAGTAGAAGTAGTACCACCATCATCATCGTAATCACCAATATTTTGTTTTACGGTCGGGTAGCCTAGTGGTTAAAGCGTTCGCTCGTCACACCGAAGACCGGGTTCGATTCCCGACATGGGTACAATGTGTGAAGCCCATTTCTGGTGTCCCCCGCCGTGATATTGCTGGAATATTGCTAAAAGCGGCGTAAAACCGCACTCATTCACTCAATACATAAACCAATGATAACGGAGCACGGTGAAACTGAGCTGTAAGATAGTGTACATTGTCGCGTGGTGACACAACACTATGGGTTAACCGTGGACGGATATGACCCAATCGAATACGCCACAGACATACACTGAAAATGCAACACGCGTGACAGACAGCGCCACAGCTGTGGTCTGAAAGGCAATAACACGCTGGTTATAACGCGACGGTTCGAGAATAAGGTAAGTGCAGCTTTTATTTCAAAATAGTATCAATGACAATTGTTTGTGAGCAGGGGAACTGCGATTTCAATCGACTGGAATCATAATTTTGAAGTTTTATGAACACAAATAATTAATCATTCATATTTCGTAGAGTTGTTCAATATGACCCAGGTGTTGCAATAGGCCAATTTGTTTAGATTGAGTGAGGATATATTGTCGTTAGAATCCAACGCTTAACACCTGTCAATAATGATCAGAAATAGTAATAAACGTATTCCGTCAAAAGTGTTACATGCAAAACAATTTGCAATATTTATTACGTAATAATGTAACAACCAAGTAGGATATAGTTAAGTTTGTTTTCCTTGATATTGTTAATGTTTTCTGCCATACATGTATAGCGGATACAGCGCTGTAATCGTTACCCTGATCGCCGAAACCTCGTTCTGTTATGACTCAATTCTCACATGCATGCCTTTGTTGAAGGGTCATAGCCCGTATCGTGGATATGTAAGTGTCATTGTAACAAAATTACAACAAGGGTGCTAAGTTTTTCTGTGTACTATGCTGGTCAGCTTAGCAAATATTTAAAAAAAATAAAAACCGTGGTGACGTAGGCTATAAAGAAAAATAGCGATAGAGCGATTCGTGTAGCCATTCTTCGCACCTAATCACATGTTCGAACTTTTGATTTTGGGATTGACAGATTACTGGGTTATGTATATTCAAGTTTGCAGGTTCCCCCAGACTTGAAATAACGAGACCCCATAAGCTCATCAGGGCACCTACTGTTGAAATAGAAAAGGTGTAATCTAGCACCAGAGGGCGCTTTTAACAGTTACTGATCTGTGTGTCCCGCCTTGCGTCTGTTTCCTCCCTACAGTACTTATGGTTTCACGATTAAGCCGACCGTATTTGGAAAATTGGAAACGTCGGAGTTATGATTCCTGCAGATAAGATTTGAATTAAAGTAAGAAAGCGAGAAAATTATTTAAAAAGGAAAATAGGCAACAATTTAAAGGAAACCCATATGTAATTTATTTGTATACTAATTTATATACTATTTATATTATTTCTATTCATAGTTCGTCTCCTTGTCGATTTAATGACAATGTTTCATCTGATAGTACGAGCGGTTTCTACCATGATTCTAAGATGTAATTATTTCTAGTCAAGGTTTTAAATGCTAGATTAAGAGTCTAATCAACACCTTGACGATCTCGAATTTCAAAGCATTGTACAACGGTTATAACGAACTCAATGGGACCACTTATTCTTAGTTCGTAAAAATCCTATTTCGTTATAAGCATATACACGGCATATAAAAAGCAAATGGACCGGACCAAAAAAGCAGTTCGTTATAACCGTCAGTTCGTTATAAGCATGTTCGTTTTAAATGTAGTTTACTGTATACACCAAATTCATACGAGCACTTTGATTATCTTTGAGTGAGTGAGTGAGTGAGTGAGTCAGTGAGTCAGTGAGTGGTTAGTTTTCACGAACTGGAGAAAAATACACCGATTTCAGTTCGACATAGCTTTAAGTATTAAGTAATTTCTGTTCGGTATTAAGAGGCTGCAAGTTGTGTATTTTGAATTTCCCTTCGTGTCACGGAAAATACTAATCTGTCTTACAGACCCTGATACAAATATATATTAGATACAGCCCATGCAAGTCTATAATGTTTGGCAAGTCACAAGATCACTGCAGTATCAGGCTGAAAATGAAGAGAGTCACTGGGCTCCTTTTTATTATATTTTTATTAAGATAACTGAACAACTGTATTTTGCTGTACGATATGTTCATTTCAGAGACTAGATGTTAGTCTAGGAAAATGCCGATGGCTGAGCAGATGTAATGCAATTTAGAAATCGGTTGTACAGTGACAACAAACCGTCAGTCAGTCACACAGTCTGGTCCCCTTTGAAAGCATGTAAATACTGCAATAATTCTGCAGTCAAATGTCTACTTTTAATATACATGCTCTCGGTAGCACCACAATCCAATTAAATAACGAAAATTCCTTGGCATCTGGGCGAAGAACAGACAGGGTGACAGTTCTGTATTAGCAAAAGTCTGCTGTCTGGGGAATGTCACACATGACGTGTATATTTGGGGATTAAAAAGCCACTTCGATTGTTTCATTTTTTATATTGTTTATATCTGTGATCTGGGATACATGTAACTGTCATGGTTAAGAAGCAAGGGGGACCGAATCATCCAATACTTGAGCGATTCTGTTTGTTTATTGTTTATTTGTTCTAGATGCCGGGTCAGTTGTAAGCTTTGGAATGTGCCCCACATCTCGGTTACCAATTAGGCTGTCTAGGCCACAGAACCTATTCTCAGATGCTGTTGTGTTAAAGTGCCGTGGAGCACGGGTGGACCAGTCTAAGGTGCCGCAATTAGCTGTGCAGGTTGTGTCCCTGGGGCACGCCAGAAAGCTGTTGTTGTGGGTTCGAATCCCAGTTCGACCGGTTATGTTTCTGGGTTTGTCAGCACCATACCGGTGCAATTGGGTTTCACCGAAGTGGTAAACGTCTGAGACCTGCACCACTTAATTCGGGCTTTCCTCCTACATTAAGCTGACATGCCGTGATATAACTGGAATACTGTTAAAAGCGGCGTTAAACCCAACTCACTCACTCACTAAATGCCCATTAAATGTAGTCACCGATTTGATGGTCAGTTCCAAATCTTCCATTCACAATATGTATGTTCAGAATTGAACACATTTTCAAAAGAGTGAAATGACTGGAATACTGTTCAAACCATCTGTTTATATGAACAATGGCAAACTTATCGAAGACAAATAAAACAACAAACCCGTTTGGTTCTTTCAAATTTACATGGTTATCTTGAAGTTTGTTCCAGAACAAGTGGATGATATTATGAACACATTCACAGCAGGAGACTGAGTCAGACCACCCGATCCTATTAAACCACCCCTTAAAATCAATAGAAATGCTGGGGATTTATTTTGCCCCTGCCCCCTCGGGTTTATTAAGGAACAAATTCTCAGTTGCCTTCGAGCATCGAATACCGTATCTCAGTGAGCTAGCACTAAAACATCGGCATTAGTCCGAACTAGCACAGACACACACACACGAGCATGCACGCCACTATATAAATTTATGTGCAATAATTTTGGGCGCGACGTGAAACCCCATTTCACTTCACCTCACCATAATAATTTACATCGTACAGATTATAATGTAGATAGACACCGAAGGGAGAGGACTGATGAAGTAATAGATACTATAAGTATAAAACTACTTTTACTACTGTACTGTCCGCTTATCTAGACTTGCTTATCAGGAGGATAGAATTACCACACACCCATGAACTTATCTTTCAGTACAGCCTTGGAGGAAGGCTATATCGGAATACCAACGGGTTGAGTGTCAGTCATAGTGAGTGAGTGAGTATGGTTTTACGCCGCATTTTAGAAATATTCCAGCAATATCACGGCGGGGGCCAGAAATGGGCTTCACACATTGTACCCATGTCGGGAATCGAACCCGGGTCTTCAGCGTGACGAGCGAACGCTTTAACCACTAGGCTACCCGACCGCCCCTATATATGTCATAGAGACATAACCATTCAATATGAGGTTTAAAGCAATAGGTATACACTGCTCAGTTTTATGTAGTTATCTAACAAATTCGACATCTCTTAATCATGAAGTTTGATTGTTGAAAATAGGGATTAACATTCTCACAGATAGCACAACTGCAGCTTGGTTTTGTAGCTGCCCCCTCTCAATTGAGATCAGAGTTAAACTGACTGAATGAGTACCTTCATTTTGTGTGCAAGATCTTTTGAAATGTTGGTTACCGTCATTACATAAAGCTAAAATAACAAACAACTTCACACTACGTAAACATAAACATTTCATAGGCTAGTGTTTATACAGGAAGTTAACAGAGGGATAACATGATTATTCTATTGAATTTTAAGTAGTACCTGACCAGTAATGCTGAGTTATAACACATACTAGGGTGGTGATTACGATAATGCCAATTATCACATACACAAACATGATAATATCACATTTTGATCATATTATTACGATAATAAATACTACACAAATTCAATTGTTGTATTCGGATCATATTTTCCAAATTAAGGTTAGGAAAGGAATCGTTTTTACACTAGTCAACATTAAAGACGTTCAAAGACTTTTATGTGTTGCCCTCGGCGCTTGTTATCTCCTCATAAACAGAAGGAATCTCAAAGATTTCAATTAAACCGAGTCTAGGCTCGATGTGTTTTCTTTCTTCTGAGCTAAGGGGGCACTGTTGACCCTGTCGTCCAAGGGGCAGCGATCGTTTGGCAGAGTTGCGTCCCTTGGGCACGCCAGAAACCTATGATTGTGGGTTCGAATCCCGGTTCTTCCCGATTATGTTTCTAGGTTTGTCTGCACCAAACCTGTGCTCGTGGGTTTCGGTGGTAAATGTCTGAGACCTGCATCAATTCGGGATCTTCTCCCATACTAAGCAGCCCGTGAAGATTGCGGGGTAGAATAGGTCTTCAGCAACCCATGCTTGTCGTAAAAAGTGACTATGCTTGTCGTAAGAGGCGACTAACGGAATCGGGTGGTCAGACTCGCTGACTTGGTTGCGTGAATCGATGCTCATGATATTAATCACTATAATCACATTGTCTGGTCCAGACTCGATTATTTACAGACCGCCGTCATATAGCTGGAATATTGCTGAGTGCGGCGTTAAACAAGAAACCAACCAACCAACCAACCCATATTAAGCTGACACGCCGTGATAAAACCGGAGTACTCGTCACGGAAGCGTCACTCTTTTGAGCACAGAAGTGATGTTTACTTTGACATATACCTTTTCTCCAGTAATACATGTTGCGCTGTGGCAAGTTTGAAGTTCATTAACTTTATAACCTGTTCGTGGTCAGAAAACGACAACCAAAAAAATTATTTTTATGTTACATATAAGTTATAAGACCCAATTTCTACTTTCATGACCAATCAAATTCAAACACGCTGAAGGGGCCGTGGGGTAGCTTTGTGGTTTAAGTGACTCCCTCTAGGTTTAAATACCCACTTAGGCTCATTATGTGAAGGTAATATCTCTACAGTGCTCGTAAAATGCGAAGTAAATTCATATTCAATCGCTCACATGGCTTCAGATGAGGTGACGCTGCTGATTAGACAAGACCGTTCACGCGTTCATGAAATATGCATCAATACCGATTTTGAGCCGTTAATCGACTTGTTTCTGAATCATCTTCACCCGTTATAACGGTTCGTCCCATAACGGATCATTACATATTAATTGCAAATGTTTCGGACCTAACATGTGTCGGACGCGAAAGCATATTAATAAGTTTAACGATTTACAGTTACACCTGTCAATACTTGCATTGTGGCGTGGTGGTAGCTATCGGTAATGATGAACCAATTCGTTTTCAGTTGTCACTACGATAGGAAATGTAAACATCGAGACCTCATCAACAGCACCCAGTGTACCTGGAGAATGTTCACAACGGTTGTTTTTGTTTGTTTGTTTGTTTGTTTGTTTGTTTAGTTGTTTGGTTGGTTGGCTGGTTGTGTGGTTGGTTGTTTGGCTGGCTGGTTTGTTGGTTATGTTGTTTGGCTGGTTGATGATATTGGTTGCGTTGGTTGGTTGGTTGGTTATTTGGTGGTTGGTTGTTTGGCTGTGTTGGTTGGTTGCCTGGTTGGTTATTCGGTGATGTTGGTTGGTTGGTTATTCGGTTATGTTGGCTGGTTTTTTGTTACTGTTGGTTTGTTTGTTGGTTGCTGGTTTATGTCGTAGTCAGCAGGATTGAGCTCTTTCACGGCGGCCTATAAATAATTGAATTTCGACCAGAAAAACTCAGACTATTTGTAGTTAGATGAATTCCTCAACCATAGAAAAATAACTGAAAAAAATAGTGATATATCACAGCTGATGTTTACAAATATTATTACGCAGTATAACTGCAGCTGACACAATGAGGTTTTCCGGATTGCTCAGCACCGAGGTGTATGTGTTGCCACACACATGGCCCGGATGTGATTAGTTGGCTGCCATTACATGATAATTGACATACGTCTCTTTCAGCAGACAATAATTGACATATTTCATCCCATTGGCACAGGGATGTCTCATGACCAAAACTGTCGTTGGCCATAAACATAATGTTTGACGTACCTTCTTTCCTAACATGGCTGAAAATAGAGTCAGTCACATGGATGTGATATAAAAACATTAATTGTAAACCACATGACCTTTGTAAAATACTTATCTGTGACCTTTATGATCAGCACAACTAGGTCACGGCTGTTGACCTATATATATTTATAGTACAAGGGCTTGCATAGGTGGCTGCACTTATCTTGAATATGCCGACGACGAGTTGGATAAAAAGTATTAAAGCTACTACGTTATTGTAGGCGTTGCTCGCTATAACAGTAAGGGTCCTCTATTTCTGTTATGTGCGTGAGTGTAATGTGACAACTGTACACGGGAAGACTTGTTCAGCGTTAATACGCTCATATGCTTCGTGCATAATAACATCACACGTATGTGCTGCTTGTAAACGCTAAACGAGATCAATTATATTTTCATACCAAGTCATGAGATGTAGTTTTTTTATCACGATATGGTTTTTTTCTTTAATTCCGTTCAAAGGAGGTTTGGTTTAACGGCGCTTTTAACAGTACAAAGTGCTACCAGCTTAATGTTAAGAAAATCCCGAAGTGACGCACCTTTTTGTTAAGACCCTTAAATCAGGGTATGTTACAGGTTAAGGGTCTGCGGATCCAGTCACGGTCAATGGATGCAACTCTGCACAGCAATTGGGGGTGACTTAATAATTCAATACTTCATAACTCATTTGAATATACCCGGCAAAGGTCAATATTTTAGTTTATCATATCATGTGTGGGTTTCCCGGCAGAATAACGCCAACGGATGAAAATGGTATTGCAAAAGGCGGCGCGTAAAACAACCTTCAATCATTCGCATGCTGTATGAAATGTGGCGGTATATACCAAATACTTCTAACACTGAAGGGACACGGGTGGCCCAGTCGTCTAAGGCGGCGTGGTTCGCTGTACAGAGTTGCCTCCCTTGGACAAGGCAGAAACCTATGATTGTGGGTTCGAATCCCGGTTCGCTCCGATTATGTTTCTAGGTTTGTCAGCACCATACCCGTGCTCGTGGGTTTCACCGAAGTGGTAAACGTCTGAGACCTGCATCACATTTTCTCCCACATTACGCTGACACTCCCTGAAAAAACTGGAATACTGTTAAAAGCGGCGTTACACCCAGCTCACTCACTCACTCTAACACTGAAACTTAGTTTTTTTCACGAATGAAAGACACCATATAGTGAAGATCATGTATGTCGTACACAAACAGGGATATAAATCACCTGGCGCCTGTCACAAATACGCCAAGCTTGTCCAAGGACGTCTGGACGACCGTACTGGTATGTTTCATCCGCACGTGGTGAGATGTCGATTTCACTGCTCATATTTCGCAGCTGAAATGAACACTGTAAGTGACTGGCAGATCGCGTTGGTTTCTGACATTAATTGCCTCGCACGCATGCCAACCAATACTCGCCTTCCTCTCTACCAGGAAAAATAGCATCCCTTTTACGTGCAGCTCAAAATAACTCACGACCTGTCTTGTAAAAAATGCACATGACTTTCAAATATGTAAATAGTGCTGCCACTCGAGGGTAAAAAATAAAGAAGCACTTTAGAGCTTCGAGACAATTGCCACCGCCACTGTATTATGAGACAGCAAACAGATCGTTTTGTTTATCACTTTAAGTAGTGCTTCATCGCATTAAGATGCATCTGTCTGGTTCCATATGACCTTTTTATATCCGACGCAACTACATGAAGATAAATGTATTTTGCTTTTTTCCTATTATATGTTTGTAAAATGATTCTGTGGGAAATTAGCTGAAACAATATTTACTTAATAAAATTAAATACGAAACAAGAGTTCCATTACAAATCGTAGATACACAAACTTCCTGCTCATTTTTTAGATTGCTGTTTTGTTTTCGGCGTAATTGCGCATGTTAATTTTCATTTGACTTATCTACCGTCGTGGTGTTGTGGAATCGGGGATGAGATCGTCCCCAGTACCCTATGACAGTCGTCAGAGCTGACTTAGATAAGATCGAGTGGTAACAACGCCTGACCTGGCTGACTTTGTCGTAATCGTGCAATGATATCCTCGCTCATGTTGCAGGCAGTGACAGCTATTTTCGCGTATGTGATACACCCGTGATGATCCGGGTGAGAATAGGCCTTCAGCAACCCATGCTTGACGTAAATGGCGACTATGCTTGTCGTAAAAGGCGACTGATGGTATCGGGTAGCTTGTTGTTTAAGCTTGTTGCGCTCAACAATATTCAGATTATATGACTGCGGTGTGTAAATAATTGAGTCTGGACCAGACCATCCAGTGATTGACAACATGACAATCGATCTGCGCATTTGGGATACGATGACATGCATCAACCACGTCAGTGAGCCTGACCACCCGATCCCGTTAGATCCCGCCTTATACGACCAGCATAGTCGCATTTTATTTGGGTTGTTGAAGACCTTTTCTACCGGTCTTTCACGGGTCAGATCGGGTAGGCAGGCTCGCCGACTTGGTGGATGCATGTCATCGTATCTCAATTGCGTTGGTAGCTGCTCATGATGTCAATCACTGGATTGTCTGTTTCTGACTTCATTAAATTACAGACCGCTGTCATAAAGTTGGAATATTGCTGAGTGCGGCGTTAAACAACAAACAAACATATACTCAACATATTTCTGTTGTTCTTCCATATGGACATATAACGGGTTTGTGAGTCTTTGGAAAATGTTTGGGGATACACATTTTATAGCGGGTAGTATATTGGCTCGCACGCACCATGTACTCCGAGGGCCTTCTAAAAACATCCCGAAACTTCTCGAACGATCATTCCTGGCATGTTCAAGTTTACACAAAGGTGGATAACTCTATATTACTTGCTTCCCATGTCAGCCGCTAAAATATGGTATGCACCATTTTACCAGCGCTTCAATCAATGACAACCAATGCAATTAAAATTAAAACGGTCTCTCCTGCCACATATGTTTCTTTGTGTGTTATTAAATGACAAGTTACATTGCCTGCACATGTCTAATCTCCTGTGGTTTTGACGATCATCCATTAACACCCGAATAGCCAATTCCCTTCCACTATAGTCTCGCATAACCATACGGGATGGCTCATCACATGTATTTTATCACGTGACCTGTATATATATTTTATTTTGTATGAGGTGAGACGTGAAATTAATAACCTTACCTTTTTTACTGATTTACCGTCCTGAACAGGAAGTAAAGTAGACCAGTGAGACCTCCTCGTCTGTTTCATACTTAGATCTATGCATGACGATTCAGAGTGACAAGAAAACTCTCCACAAGACTGTATGACAAGAAGGATGACTTCAACGTTCCTTTCCAAAGTCAACTTTTCCTTCAAGTCGAGCAATATTCCAGCAACTCCAGATTTTGGTGTCAACATTAAACACCCTTTGCGGTACAATCGATCATGTTATTTCATCGAAGATTGCAAGGAACGTCATACAACTCTTATTTATAAGTTGTTTGATCACGATTACAACATCCATGGCCTCAGTAAAGCTTTCAAAGGTTTTTATAGTAGACATGTGAGGGGCATTTCAAAACGTGACGCATCAGTGACAAAACTGATGTCCGATGCAATTCCCCATTGTGACTTGTACCATATTAACCTGCGTGTTTTAAGATGAACATTGACTTGCCTTTGCGTGTGTTTGTGACGGGTGTCACCAGTGGGGAAAGATACACATACTATTTTCGTGAACACTCGGTATCATCACTATTTGATAGTGATCTGCTTTTAACAGATATTTCTAATGATTGTTGAAAGGTTTTATCGTTATTATTCACAAAATCACGTGACGTTTCTCGTCTCAAATATCTTCACCACTTATGCAATTTCAAGTAATTGTTTTTTCAAGTATTTACCTTCAGCTTAGCTGGTCTTAAACCAGTTTAAATATCAGATGGCATGGCATGTGTCTTCATGTTACGTTGACATTTAACGTCTGGGTGGTACCAGATGAAACCAGTGACGTTTCTTGAGTGAGTGAGTGAGTGAAGTGGGTTTAACGCCGCTTTTAACAGTATTCCAGTTATATCGCGGCGTGTCAGCTTAATGTGGGAGGAAAGCCCGAAGTGATGCAGGTCTAAGACGTTTACCACTTCGGTGAAACCCACGATCACGGGTATGGTGCTGACAAACCTAGAACCGGGATTCGAACCCACAATCACAGGTTTCTGGCTTGCCCAAGGGACGCAACTCTGCACAGCGAATCGCGGCGCCTTAGACGACTGTGCCACCCGTGCCCCCTGACGGCTCTTGACCAAACTATAAGAGATGGGTAGGTGAAGTGTAAAGCAAGGTAAGGTGAAACAGGGTTAAACGTCGCGTCCATGATTATTGCTAGCACTGAGATACCATGACACATACTGACCAGTCCTTGTTTAGCCCCTTCATGTCGAACGCCAGACAGGGTAACAATAACTACCATCTTTCAACGTGTTTTGGTATGACGCGGCCGGGGATCGAAACTCACGTAGGTGGTCTGAAGTGTATGACATTGTCTTCGGATGGTAGATTTGACAAAGAATGACAGTTAATCAACATGTAGGGCCCGTGTTAGCGCTGCTACTGGTGGCAAGAGGTGACTGCATTGGGTCGCCTCGCACACTGGTCGATGGTCACATATTCTAACACTTAGTAGAAGGGGTCTCACAAGTTGTAGTGGGCACAGCTGGAGCACAGCAAATATTTCTGACTGCGGCGTAAAACAGCATCCGCCAGCTGCTGTTTTAAGGGAATTAATAATGAGGATTATTTGCCACGTCTATACGTTTCTCCATCGCGCTATCTGCTTACAAACAGGAAGTAAGAGTCTTAAATTCATCATTTCGGAAAGAGATACACATTCTTTATCGTGCGTTTGACTAGCTCGCATCTCTAGTCCGCTATGTATAACACGCCATCTTATTGCAGTTGTGATCCCCTTAAATTTATAATATTTTTTATCAATATTTTATCAGAAATACCCCCGTGCAGATCCGGTCTTCAGCAACCCACGCTTGTCTCCATCCGTGAAGATCCGGGTTAGAATTTATCTTCAGCAACCCATGCTTGTCGTAAAAGGTGGCATGTAGGGTCGCGTGGTCGGGCTCGCTGATTTGGTTGATGCATGTCATTGTATCCCAATTGCACAGTCACTTGACTGTCTAGTCCAAAATCAATTATTTACAGACCGCCGTCATATAGCTGGAAACTGTTGAGTGCGGCGTTCAACAACAAAGAAAGAAATTAATCAAAAATAGATTTTTAAAAATGGTAAAAGCGGTTTGAAAATCACGTCAGAAACATAACAAGTTTCACCAAATTGTTGATGTAGCTTCAGAAAATAACCACTCATTCGTGAAACGTTAATCAAAGAAAGATAATTTAGTTAACGACCTATATAAGATGCTGAGGCAGCTTTGATCACCCCGTATCTCCTCCAATCATCTTCAGATCGCCCGGTTTGTCTGCAGATGTAACGTGTGTGTCGCAACTGTCCCGTCAATCAACTCGTAATCATGTACATATCACTCCGGCAGCACAGAGCCTATGTTAATAGACAAGATCCACTTTGAAGTTCGCCGCTTTTCATTAGTCAGTGTCACTCACCGACTGATGGTTAACTCCCCCGAAGATTCAACTCGTGTAGGTTGCGAAACACACACAGGCAAGAGGGGGCTTGTTAATTAGCCCGTACAGTGCTGGTGTCGTGATAAGGCCAACTTCGTCATGTCGAGGCTTATCATTAAATTAGGCACTCTCGTTTTCGCGATTACAGCTCGTGTGAGGAGTACAGTTATCAAGGCGGGGCACAGGGTGGTGTTCTGTTAAACTCGTGCGTGGTGTGTGTAACATTTGTAATGATGATGAATATAATGATGATACTACTGCTAAGGATATATACCGAAACGTCGCCTTTACAGTCTTTAAGAAGTTGTTGTCTACTTTGTCACTACTACTACTACTACTAATGCTACTACTACTACTACTACTACTACTACTACTACTACTACTACTACTACAACTACTACTACTACTACTACAACTACTACTACTACTACTACTACTACTAAGGATCTATACCGAAACGTCGCATTTACAGTAATAAAGAAGTTGTTATCCATACGTTGTGTCTACTTTGTCACTACTACTACTACTACTACTACTACTACTACTACTACTACTACTACTACTACAACTACTACTACTACTACTACTAAGGATCGATACCGAAACGTCGCATTTACAGTAATAAAGAAGTTGTTATCCATACGTTGTGTCTACCTTGTCACTACTACTACTACTACTACTACTACTACTACTACTGAATAAGAATAAGAATAATATAATTGAATTTCCTGTCCCTTTTGACACTAATGCGTTTGACAAGATTCGGGAAAAAACATGGCAAATATACAGACCTCGCTTTCGAAATGTCACGCTTGCATTCCATGTACCAAGTTGTCCGACTCCCCATTGTTCTCGGTGCCTTAGGTTTGGTACCTCCCAATTTGTTGACTGACTTTGGGAGAGTACCCGGGTTTGCTACCAGGAATACAGCCCTTCTGACAATCTGGGTAATGCAGAAGGCTGCAGTGTTGGGGAGTCTTCACATTCTCCGAAAAGTTCTTGGTGGGTTCGACTAGGCAGCGCTTCCTGGGAGAAGTCCCATCCGCTGTCTGGTTTGCATGTAGAGGGGGCAAGGGCCCTGAGCTGATGATGAGCCTGACCAGCCTGACTTTGCCAGGATCACCCAAACCCTCTTTGCTGCATTTTGTATTTGTAAATACACATAATGATGGTACACTGCTCCTGATGGTTCTAGCTTGTGGCTGGGTGATGGTTTGTGTGGCTTTAATTGTGTTCTGAATGGTGTGACTTCTTTGTTTCTTAAAGAGTCTCTGGATTTTGTGGCAAACCTTTCCAGAGTACAGGAGTCTGATCACAAAGGGTGCAGACTGTTGACGGGGAGATTTCTGAGATTTCTTGGTGATGTTCTGTATCGTCTGTTGTACCAGCTGCTCTGCTGAAATTTCATTGATCGAATAAATCATACTCGATGGCAAAATCTGCTTGTAACATGCTAGTCAAAGTTAGGTCATATGATAGTCACGTTCTAAGCATGTGCTAGCCACACGCTTGTCACAGGCTAGTCAAATACAACCGCATAGACTGGTTACATACCATTCACAAGTGACTTACGCGTGTCATGGAGACTAGTCAAATAATAGTGAGTGACATGCTAGTCAAGGCTAGAAGATATGACTGAATTTGACTGAATGAGGAATATAAGTGAGTTTTTTTAAATATAAGCATATAAAGACGGCATTAAACATACACTAAATATTAAACAAATAAGAAATGGCTATTCGATGGTGATTAATTTTATACGGATACGGTAACTTTTGTGTTTTGGACTTTTAAGTTTGCAGTATTTTCGTCGACTGTTTTCAGCCATGTAACGTTTTGATGATGTTTGTAATTTTTCTTCAAATCCGATTTTCAAGTGTATGCTTTCTTTAGCCCGATAATTTAAAATGCTCTTTCGTCTTGTTATTAAGTATGATTTCTTGTTCAAGGAAAATTGAAAAAAAAAAATTATACTATCGGAAATAGTTGCATTTTTCAGGTGAACCCGGGTGGTAGCTATAGGGTAGCCAAGTGGTTAAAGCGTTCGTTCGTCACGCCGAGGACCTGGGTTCGATTCCCAAAATGGGCGAATGTGTGAAGCCAACAGTGGTCCCTGTAGGGGTATTGCTGGAATATAGGAAAAGGCGGCGTAAAACCATACTCACTCTTTCGGGGTGAACCCTTCCTGAGAAAATGTTGACGGTGGTGATATTAGCGTGCACTCGATGCACTTTATGTAGTTCAAAAACTCAAAAGAAAGTTAGAGGACGGTAAAAAGAGCTGATCTAATTATAACAGTCTATTGAATTTTCTTTTGTCATTTGTATCAAAATCATAGCACTTACGCGTTTGTAACAGGCTTGCACAGATGCGACATTGATTATTTTAAATCTGTCCATATTATGTGGAAAATACACGCATTCGTGCTTATGTGAAGAGCTGACCCTGACTAAGCTACGTGTGTAAGAGGATTTATAGGGGGATTAAAAGTCACATCTGTTTTTCAAAAATGGTTATACAATTTCTTTTTGTGCACGAATATAACACTTTGATTAAAAAATGCCATTTCCTTTTTTAGTGTTGTTACACGTTAACGTCAGCAATAGTACGTTACTTCACGTCTCTCTGTACGGGTTTCTAATATAGATAAGGCAAACTGGTGATCGATGCTATGAGCAAATGTTGGTATCGAGGTTAATTTATATTGCTTCCCAGAGAGAGTGAGTTGGGTTTAGCACCACGTTTAACAGTATTCCAGTTATATCACTGCATCTGACCTTAATGTGGGAGGAAAGCCTAAAGCGCGCAGGTCTCAGACGAATACAACTTTCGTGAAACCCACGAGCACGGGTTTGATGCTGACAAAGCTAGAAACATAATCGGGGCGAAACGGGATTCGAACCCACAGTCATAGGGACGCAGGTGCGGTCGTGTAGCCTACTGGTTAAAGCGTTCGCTCGTCACGCCACAGACCCGGTTTCGATTCCCGACATGGGTATATGTGTGAAGCTCATTTCTGATGTCCCCCGCCGTGATATTGCAGGAATATTGCTAAAAGCGGCGTCAAACCATACTCACTCACTCATAGGGACGCAACTCTGCACATCGAAGTACTTCGTCGTGCGTCCTCAAGAAGACGTTTATTCTTTACATCAACATTCAACGTCTAAAATGAATTTATACTGTAATTAATACACCTCAGCATGATTCATAATAAATGTCTCATAAACTTAATTAAATCTATTATGGAAATCCGTTTTCGCGTCATATTAATATATATGTCACGCAATAAGCGACCGTATCTCTCCAGTCTGGTCACCATAATGCAATATACAACAAATAATTGTAATGTACAACGTCAATAACTGATAACGGACGCATTCAGGCGGCCTCGTAAGAAGCTCGTTCAGCCGACACCCGCGGCTCTGCAATAGGACACGGGGTTGTTGAGATAAGCGCTTGTACATTTCAAGCCAGGCTGGCTGTGTTATCGGTAATTCCTGCGACATCTGGGAGGGAGTGGAGTGGAGCGGAGTGATGTTTTAATTTGTCCTGAAACACATTCAATATTGAGCGTCCATTAGACCAGTTTGTATAAATATTTATTGTCATTTTATTTGTGTTCACACATGTGATAATATCAATGAGGGCTATAAATAAGCTAAATGTGCACACGGGGAAAGAAATCGAATCGGTTGCGTTCCGTTTATGTTATGAGTCTAGTAGTTATTCCTCCTCTTCATCTTTAACCTTATCGTCAACTTCATCATCATCGTCGTTGTCGTCGTCGTCGTCATCATCATCATCATCATCATCATCAGTTCATGTGCTACCATGTTCACGTAATACTGTCCGCGGCGACTTAATGGATCGGGTGGTCAGATTGGATAAATGTTTTGAGTGTCACTGTACTCCGCGGCGTGGGAATTTGCTCATAACATCAACCATTAGTTAGTGGATTATAGACCGCCTTCATATAGTCAAACACCGCTGTGTGGAACTTGAAGGGCCCTACGTAAATACTTCGACATATTCGAGGCTCGAAAATAATGAATAAAGAAGGAATACGAAGGGACCAAGCTTTGTACTTCGAAACATCTTTATGTTCGACACATCAGAGTTCGACACAAAGGTGTTTGACGATATGAAGGCGGCCTGGAACTGGATTATTGCTGAGTGAGGCGTTAAACATCCCTTGTCTAATTTGACATCCCTTGTGTGACGTGTAAGAATGAGTAACTAGAACTTTTGCGTGTCGTAAGAGCTGACTAAATGAGGATTGGGTGTCCACAATGTGCAACCTAGCTGCCGAGTGAGTGAGTATGCTTTTACGCCGCTTTTACTAATAATCCAGCTATATTACCACGGGGGACACCAGAAATGGAATTCATACATTATAGTCATGTGTGGGGAATCGAACCCGGACCATGGGCGTGATAAGCGAACACTTTACCCACTAGGCCACGCGTCCCTCCTGGCTGTGAAAGCATATCACGATGGTGCAGATAGCTGCTCATGCGACAACCTTGATTATGGTGTCCAAGAATGAGCTCATTTAGTCCAATCTGATGTCTTGAGGTTCCCGTCCTTCAATGTTTGCATCTCCGAGTGAAGACGTCAATTATCTGAGAGTAGATCTGCCTGTCAAAAGCGCTAAGGGTGTTTATAAATCTGCAAGCTGCTAAGGGGAGATAAGCCAACACGTGAGATCTTTAGCATCGGTAGTGTAGACGCAGTGACGGGACTTAGAACGAAACTTTTTTTTGTGGGGCAGTACGTGGGACAGGCTTATACATGCAGCGAACACCCCGCGTCATGTTCGCATCCAACAGCCCTATATTTGTAGTTGGCCCCTATCTTTGTTTCGAACTCCTTGTGTTATTTTCGCAGTGAACACCCCTATCTTTGTTTCGAACTCCTTGTGTTATTATCGCAGTAAACACCCCTATCTTTGTTTCGAACTCCTTGTGTTATTATCGCAGTGAACACCCCTATCTTTGTTTCGAACTCCTTGTGTTATTATAGCAGTGAACACCCCTATCTTTGACTCGAACTCATTGTGTTATTATCGCAGTGAACACCCCTATCTTTGACTCGAACTCCTTGTGTTATTATCGCAGTGAACACCCCTATCTTTGTTTCGAACTCCTTGTGTTATAATCGCAGTGAACACCCCTATTTTTGACTCGAACTCCTTGTGTTATTATCGCAGTGAACACCCCTATCTTTGTTTCGAACTCCTTGTGTTATTATCGCAGTGAACACCCCTATCTTTGACTCGAACTCCTTGTGTTATTATCGCAGTGAACACCCCTATCTTTGTTTCGAACTCCTTGTGTTATTATCGCAGTGAACACCCCTATCTTTGACACGAACGCCTGGCATCACTCTCGCACCGAACATCCCTTTCTTTGTCTCCAGAGCCTGGCGTCATTTTCGCACCATACATCCCTGTCTTTATCTAGAACGTCTATTGTTATGCTAGTCTCGAACACCCCCTTTCTTTGTCTCGAACGCCTAGCATCATTCTCGCAACGAAAACAGCTATACTTGTCTCGAGCGTCTGGAGTTATTCCAGCCTCGAACACCATCTCTCTGTCGTGAGCTGTCATTATCGAACTGAAAATCTGTTTCAGTGTATAGTATCGTACTTATAGCATTGCTTGATCGGGGCCTCATGACCTCATACCGTACATTTAACGCAAAAACTATTTTATGTTCGTGTTTCTCATCGGCCGTCTGGCAGTTCCTTCACTACTGATACAAAATGAAAATATATTGCTTTCTACATTCCTGCTCACTCGACTAGAACCCTCCTATCTCCAAATAATCTGCCAATTACGACAGGTAAATTGGAGGGAGGCTCTTTCAATATAGACCATGGCATCTACATGTATCTACGCCCTGCCAAGACAACACATGATATATCTATAGAAAGTTCCAAATCATGTTTGGTAAACGCCTTACCGGGTTATTCTGACCGTCTTTGTAGTGCACATGTACTCATAGTGAAGAAACAATCTCTGTCCTAGGACAGTGGTTCCTAGCTTACAATGTCGTTCCCTGCTCACTGATTCCTAACACAGAGCGACTAGGACTGTGTTTCTAGTTGGTCCTACTTTCCGATGTTATTGCTACTACGCGGAAAGAACGGGCATGTAACATCATCACCACCATCATCGCTTCATGCTGGTCTTGAGCTACATCCTTGTTCTATGAAGACGTTTGTTTGTTTGTTTGTTTGTTTGTTTGTTTAACGCCGCACCCAGCAATATTCCAGCTATATGACGGCCGTCTGGAAATAATCGAGACTGGACAATACAATCCAGTGATTGATATCATGGAGATACAGGGCATTTGGAATACGATGAAATGCATCAACCAAGTCAGCGAGTCTGACCATCCCGTTGGCCTTTTACGGCAAGCATGGGTTGCTGAAGATCTATTCTATCCCGGATCTTCACGGGTGCTACCAAAACGTAACAATGGTGGGGCAGGATACGTTTTACGTTCACGAACACCTATTTGATGTGATTCATGGACACGTGAACATGATAATTATACCTTTAAAAGATATTTCTCATGGGAAATTATTTTGACGCTTTTATATACAACTTTTGACGTTCAATCGAGCGTGCGCTAAGAAAGACATGTTAGATCAGGGTTACATTATTCAAGACCTTGGTAAAGCTTTCAAACCGTTTAGGGTGGACATGTGGAGGGCATGTCCAAGTTTGACGCATCAAGGAAAAAGGTGATGTCCGATGCAATTCCCCTGTTTTAATTGTACCATTTGTTCCCGTGTTTGTTCAGGTTGGCACTTGACATGTCTTTGCATGTGTTTGTGACGGATGCCACCGGTGGGGCAGGATACGCTCACCTTTTGGAGAACACCGGGTACCATCACTATTTGATAGTGACTCATGCTGTAGTCGGATCGTACAATGGAATCTGCTGTTTGCAGATATTTCTGATGATTATGGAAAGAATTTGATTAATAATATTATATTTTTGTCCGAGGTATGTGTTCGAATCCCTATTGACTCTTTTTTTCACAGAGACATGGGGTGAAATATACTCATGAAGTTATCAGCCGCGATACAACCTTTATTCAATAAGGTTTCATTTCAGAATCGTTGTGACCGCCTTCGTGATCTAGTGGTAGAGCGTCCGCCCGGATAGCGGAAGATCTAGGGTTCGATCCCCGCCCGCGTCATACCAAAAGACGTTTAAAGACGGTACTTGTTGTTACCCTGTCTGACGCTCGGCATTAATGGGCTGAAACAAGGACTGGTTGGCTTGGAGTCAGTATACTGTGTCTGAGTGGGGTATTCATGTTAAACTGCAGCATGGTATCTCAGTGAGCTAACGCTGTAAATCGGCATCAGTCCGGACTAGTACAAACCACACAAACACACACGTGCATGCACATCGCTTATATAAGTGCAATAATCTTGGACGCGACCTTCAACCTAACTTCACCTAACCTCTGATTGCCTACACGCCAACTAATGTGGACATACGTGTATGGTGGAGCTGTAACTGACAACATGCAATCTAAATCTAGTGTACTGAAGTTGAGCTTGTCATAATGCCGCCACATAGAGACAAAAGTCTTGGTAGACCGTAGTCCCGTATCAAATTGCTTCTCCGTGTCATTTACGACATTATTTTCAAGGTTAAATGTCACTATCCTGCCGTTGTATTGCTAATAACGTGCCTGTGTGCAGATGACGTCACGTAAAACAGAATAACTAATTTCCTTTATACCAAAAAAGTAATCAAAATACATTTTCGTGAGCATTCCTGTCTATAAATTGAATGTCGTCCTGCTGTTCTAATAGATTAAGCTTTTTTTAAACAAATCAATGTTGTTTCTACCTTTTCAAAAATTGGACGGGTCCATTACAAAATATTTCTCCAATCTTAACGTTTGAAATTGATACATGTTTTCAATAAAGAAGAAAATTCGATATGCAATCCAGATAAACCTCAAACGCCACAATGTCCCTTGATGGCGGAGAAACGTCTATTATCTGAATCGAAACCAGCGTGTTTTGTTTTCCAATACACCCACAACGACAGACAATTACCAAGGGCTTATGGTAGGCTCCAAGATTCACTTCGCCATGTCCAGATTAATTTCAAACCACTTACTTGTCTCTTGTGAGCGAGTTTCTTTTAACACAGCTTTGAACAGTATTCCAGTTATATCACGGCGTTTCAGCTCGATGTAGGAGGAAAACCCGAAGTGATGCAGGGCTTAGACGTTTATCACTTTGATGAAACCCATGAGCAAGGGTATGGTGCTGACAAACCTAAAAACATAATCGGGGCGGACCGGGATTCGAACCCATTATTGTTTTTGGTGTACCAAAGGGACGCAACTCTATAAATCGAATTGCGGCGCCTTAGACGACTGGGCCACTCGTGCCCCAGCTTTGTTTTGAACTGACTTCAGAAATGACGAACACCAATTAAAATATATATTGGGACCTGTTTTGTATTTTGAAAGTTACAGAGGCAAAGTCGCATTTGATCCTTCGTTATGAGACCTAATTGGTTTGTTTGGTTGAACATATGAGAGACAAATCGTCCCACAAGATAAAGCTAGCCCCAAGGGCAATTTCAAGTCTGTCGTAAAGTGTATGTTTGTTTGTTGTTTGACGCCGCTCTCAGCAATATTCCAGCTATATGACGGTGGTCTGTAAATATCTGAGTGAGGACCGGACAATCTAGTGATTAATAATCATGAACATCGATCTACGAAAATGGGACACAATGACATGCATCAACTAAGTCAGCGAGCCTGCCCACCCAATCCCGTTAGTCGCCTCTTACGACAAGCATGGGTTGCTGAAGATAGGCGATGTATGTGATGAAGAAATCAGGGCGAAGTTGGTCGTGTTGGTTCTACTTTCAGAATCAACAGATTCGAGTGATTTCTCTGCTTTAAACCATGTCATGGTTAAAGTATAATTTCTCTATTATTTTTGATAATGACAATTAAAATGAACATTTGGAATGACCAGTGAATTCCTGGCTCAGAATCAACTGCAACAACAATAACGTGACGTCATCATAATTGTTTTAACTAGTTACTTGTTCTCTCCTGCTGAGACCAAAAGAACTACACGGAGCTTTTGAGTAAGTGGGTGAACATGGTTTTACGCCGCTTTTAGCAACATTCCAGCAATATCACGGCGGGGGACACCACAAATGGGCTTCACACAGTGTACCCATGTGGGGAATCGAACCCGGATCTTCGGCGTGACGAGCAAACGCTTTAACCACTAGGCTACCCGACCGCCCCTGTGGACAAATGAAGTTTTAAAGAAACCTAATTCAACAGGTTTCCACTATGACAAGTTTATTTAAAAAAAAAAAAACACTCGAGAGTACCCTTATGGAAATATTTTTATGTATCCCTTTAAATAAACTTATTCCAGGAACCATATGTTAATGGGCGATGGGCTAGCCTTGTGGTTAAAGAGGTCACTCATCACGCCGGTGCTTTTGAAATCAGCTCAAATGTGTATCAATAGTCTCAGTAATTGCCCTGTACATTGTCTATACATTAAAACATTTGTCCATTTCAAATCGGCCACCACATGATATAAGACGTGTGATAACTGACATAACTTGTACATCTACCAAAGTATCTCCAACATTGCTAAAATCGCGCCAATGTGACGGTGTTTGAAATTTTTTACAAAATGCCTTCAGCTCTTATAAAACTAATGAACTTTACTTTGCTACTTAAAAGTCCAAGACAATGATAAATAACTCCTAATTTGAGACCGTGAGTGTAAATGCACTTTTTCCACCTTTTGACATTTGCATAACACTCCTTATATGTAAACATTATGATTAAATACTTAGGAGTACAGGCTTTTTTTGGTCAAAAAGATGAAAAAGAAGGTTCCATCAAAAGAAATTATTTTTCACCAATCCTATCGCGCAGGGAAAATACGTCGGCAACGTCGATGGGGAAAAAGTGTCTTCGATCTGAAGAGCTTTCTGTTTCTTTTAGCATTGCCGGGAAGCAGATCAAACAAGCAGGCTTGTATGCTCGGACGATCTGTTTCTAACGAGACAGATGTCAACCGGGTTGGTTACCAATGGTCGCCACAGAGAGGTACACACAAGCGTGCTTCAAATCTTAAATTGGAAGATGGAAATTTGCCGTTTTCAGTTTAAGGGTTTAAAAAGCCTGTATTGCCTTTTATACGGGAGGGTTTGAAGTATGACGAAAACGTGGTTGAATTTTTGTGAAATGAAATGAATAAATTGCAAACTACACTTTCTGTTTAATGATTAGGTCGGTTTGATTAAGATTTTAAAATTACTTTTTTTTGCGTTTAAAACTAGGAACGGGTTTTCATGAAGTGAAAGGCCTCTGGTTATTCTGAGAGGCGTCGATTCCTAAGTTGAAAACGTGTCTTTATTGCTTATTCGTGAAGAGGTAGCGAGTTAGTGATTTTTTTACGCGGCTGTAAGTATTATTCCAGCAATATCACGGCGGGGGAAACCAGAAATGGACTTCATACATTGTATCCATGTTGGGGAATCGAACCCGGGCCTTCGGCATTAGGAGAAATCGCTTTAATCACTAACCTACCCCACCGTAAGGAGATTATTAATTACCCGTTTAATAACAAAATAATTGTATTCATCAGTGTTTTATAACATCGCGTGCGGACGAGTGAGTGAGTGAGTATGGTCTTACGGCGCTTTTAGCAATATTCCTGCAATATCAAGGCGGGGGACACCAGAAATGGGCTTCACACATGTGCATCGTACAAATGCATCTCAGAGCTCGCTGTTCATGTCAGTAGGTTGCCTTTGATCTGTCGCAGGACCTGCAACCAAATACGTTTGACATAGAATATACGGACTCACTTTTGTATTGTAGTGATAAGCACCATGGCATTATCAAGGAATATCAATACATGATGTCGAAGCATCGTTACCCCTTGAACGTCGTGTTGCACATGAGAGTATCCCACTCAGAGTAAGTGGATTGTCGTTAGAAATGCCTTCCTCGTTATCTCAACCGACTGGGTATGTTCAGTCTTTAATGAAATGTCAAGTGGATCAATCGGTTTTTTTCAATAAGGAAGGGGAGATTTTTCCCAAACCCGACAATACATTTAAGGAATCGCTTTGATTTTAAAAAGTCTTAATTATTCTTATTATTTTAGCTGGGGTCTTTTAGAATATGTTTTGAATATAAGTATTTGTAAACTTTGTAAAATCAAGATGGAATATGAGATGGAAGTACAAAGGGTAACTGTAATTTTAGTCAGTAAATGACACGTCATATTGTATTCATCTCTTCCTGTCTCTCAAGGAAATGTTTTCGCAATGTACAAATATCGGTAATTAGTTTCTCGCTGGATTAATGGCTCAATTACGCCTACAAGTCTAATATTGATTTCCTATCTGTTTGTGATTGACCGATGGGCTTGGGGAAGTGAAAAGGAGGAATATTGTAATGCCAACTGAATCTAAAACCTGAGGCAACGGAGATTGGTTTGTATTGAAATGCGGTAAAGCGATGAACTAATTTCGCATGGCATTTAAAATATGGGAAGGGCTACGGTTATTACCGATTGTATCGTGTTCGTTGTCAGAGAATTCCGACACTGATTACTGTCAGGAACTTCTCTCCGTTTTTATTTAAGTTGGGATCAAGAAGTCATACAATATTTTTCATATGAGGCGACAAACGGGATCGGGTGGTCAGACTCGCTGACTTGGTTGATGCATGTCAACGATCCCAATTGCGTGGATCGATGCTCATGATACCAATCACTGGATTGTCTGGCCCAGATTCGATTATTTACGGACCGCCGTCATATAGCTGGAATATTGCTGAGTGCGGCGTTAAACAACAAACAAACAAAACATACATGTGTTTGGTGTATAGGTCAGGCTGTAGGAACACATAGGGTGTGTTGTTATACAGGAAATTCTTATTCTATACTAAAAGGACGTGATCAACAAATCTGTCATGATGAGAGCGAACTCCATCATCCCAGGAAAGTGGTGAGACGGTGTCCGTTGTAGAAGGGTACAACGCCCCCGACACCTCCGGTTACACTATTCAATATATATCACGCTCACTCTCAAAATATGAGCTATATTATCACTCATGTCATTTTTTAAAAGAATTTTTCAAAACTGAGCATGCCTTGTCCTTGGGCCAGGTGTCTTTGTCGGTTTAATGATCGGGAATAGCAACATATATTCGATAAATGTTGCTGTGATAGTATCGGAACGGCCAAATTGTCTCATTGTTGTCAGTCTTGCTTGCCGTGTTGACATCGGGCTATGTACCGTGTCCTAGACAGCCTTCACATTATAATCTCCGAGGCTCGTTTTAAAACCGGAAAAGGCAAAGTGTGATTGAGGTCAATGGTCGACTCATCATCTACGAATATTGTATTCATACGCCACTCTCATGCCGGTGACGTCATGTTCTGACACTGAATTTTATTTAAAACAATGTGTCAAATTCATAATGAGTCATAAATATACTATTACACCCGTCACTTGTTAGATACCGTTTGGGTGCACGGGTGGCCCTGTCGTCTAAGGCGCAGCAATTCGCTGTGTCGTGTTTAGGATTGTGGGTTCGAATCCCGGTTCTCCATGATTATATTTCTAGGTTTGTCAGCACCATACCCGTGCTCGTGGGTTTCACCAAAATGGTAAACGTTTGACACCTGCATCACTTCGGGCTTTCCTCCCACATTAAGCTGACACGCTGTGATATAACTGGAATACTGTCGAAACCGGCGTTAAATCAAACTACCTCACTGAGATACCGTTTCTTTACAACACGTGTATTTCAAAAAGCACATTTTAGATGCGTATTTAATGGGGACTCATACGACAATCTATTATATACTATGCTAAAAAAGTAGGGCATATTGGAAATCATCAAGACATATCTTGTGATCGATATTGTATTGGCAAATGGAAATGATATGATTATAGCTGCTGGGGAGTAGGCGATAAGATCTGATGGGGTCCAATGGCTGGGTTATTGAGATGGTGCCGCACTAGTCGTTAAAGACGTCGGAGGTCAAAGTCGAAATTTGCATTATGTAGTCAACGTCACAAAAATGGGGTAAAACCACATTTGTTGGACAGACTTGAACGAATTCTTCGAGGCATGCTTCTGATGAGTACTGTCAGCGCGTGAGAGCAACACGAGTTTATTGAGAGTTGATGGTGGAGTTTGACGTTGACGTACCCATCTCCCAATGACGTCGAGGCGTGGTCATTGGGGGAAAGGTCGGGACTGAATGCTGGCCATGGAAATGACATGAAATGACAAACATAATTATTTCATCATCTAGAGTACACTGTTCCAAACATTCCTAGAAACAGCGTCGTCAAGCAATATTAGCAATATCTCCGTTACTTACACTACCAGTTATCTCAAGCTAAGCTGTCTCTTATCGATTTCAGCTCGTGCTAAAGGTGTCACCTGCAGTGCGTTAACGACGCCACATGGCTGAAATTGATTATAAACTACACAGCTTCCAACAGCTTCTGTAATGCATCGGTCGTTCAGGCTCGGAAAGTTTGTTTGTTTGTTTGTTTGTTAATTTGTTTGTTTGTTTGCATAATCAAAAGTCATATACGAATTGTTTGTTTGTTTGTATTTGTTAAACGTCAAACTCAACAATATGTTAGCTATATGACGGCGGCCTGTAATTAATCGATCCTGGACCAGACAATGCTTTGATTGACATCAGGAGCTTCGATCCACGCAAGTGGTGACTTGGTCGTTGCGTGCCCACGGCGTTGATCGGTACTAATCATGTCAGTCTCCGACTTGTCCCTGGTGCAGACTCAATATATTCACGGGCTGCCGTCATATAGCTGGAATATTGTTAAGGGCGTCGTAAATCAACAAACACACAAGGTTCTGAAAAGCATTTTTATTGCGTAGGGCTTTGCGCCACTGTGTAAGGAAATAAATTTGTATCACTCTTCCGATCATTTCAAGGTTAATATTGTTCATCATCCCCACCGAGCCTTAAGAACGGCCGTGCCTAATATTACATGTATGTCAATCTCATTCATTCATTCATTCATTCATTCATTCATTCATTCATTCATTCATTCATTCATTCATTGTTAACATAATATTGTCTAAATTACTGACATTCATTAAGTCGATCCAAAATGTCGGTGCTCACTTTACTTACAGTAGGGTTTTTTCGGAGTTTTACATTTAAGTGAGGCACAATGTCGGTTTATTTAGTGCTCACGTTACTTACACGAGGGTTGTTGCGGAGTTTAACGTTAGGTGACAATAGTCAAGCATTTTGTTGAGGCACAATGTCGGTTTATTTAGATCAGCTATTCATTTCTATTATCCTTCAGTTTGAGTGGGATGCTGTTAAACGCGGCGTTAAACCCAACTCACTCACTCAGTATGTGTTGGCGGGCAGGTGAAGGGTTGACTGAGGTCGTGTCAATAATCTGGTGAACTGTTGTTTCGTTTACTACCGATTGTTTTCTATCTGTTTCATACCAGTATTTTGTAGTTAATATGCAGCAATGATACGAAGAGGCGACATATGTCTATGGATAAATTCTCCCATGGGTTCTGCGATGGGAACTGAGACCACAAACACACTCCATGTAGAACTAACGGTCCCACCTAGGTCAGCGCCAATTCACCATGTTACTAGACATGTACAGTATGCATATATCGATGAACTCCACAGCTGGCATGTTTATAAGGCTTTTGTCTAACTAGCAATAGCTGGACATATGTATCACACATAAGGTCTGAAAATGATATTTTAAATATATTCTGTACACCGGTGAGCCTATAAACTCAGCCAAGCGACTGATGTCGAGTAGGATTTGGTTGTTTGTTTGTTTGTTTGTTTGTTTGTTTGTTGTTTAACGCCGCATTCAGCAATATTCCAGCTATATGACGGCGGTCTGTAAATAATCGAGTCTGGACCAGACAATCCAGTGATTGATATCATGAGCATCGATCCACCCAATCGCGATTGATGACATGGATCAGCCACGTCAGCGAGCCTGACCACCCGATCCCGTTAGTCGCCTCTTACGGCAAGCATAGTCACCTTTTACTGCAAGCATGGGTTGCTGAAGAGCCCTTCTACCCCGGATCTTCACGGTTCGACGAGCAGGACTATCACAGCGCGGATCCGGAGTCACGTTTTGACACAAGCAGGTTCATATCTGAAGTGACGGCACCGGAAATGTGATTACAACCCGGGGCGTCAGAAGTTTTAGAGCTTTACTATGCCTGGGTTGTCTGACCATGCATGACTGGTTTATCCACGGCTCAGTGTAATCCGTGTGGTCACTGACCCGTATAATCTGTTTGGGAGAGACAATCAGCCACATCCGTAGGTTCCTTAACACAAAGACCGCTGCAACATTAGTTCAGGCATGTGTAATTTCACATCTTGACTATTGTAATGCTTTGCAGCTTGGCCTTCCACAACATCTCTTAGCAAAGCCCCAGAGCATCCAGAACTGCGTTGCATGGCACGACTAGTCACAAAGACCACAAGACGAGATCACATGCCACCGATGTTAAAGGACCTTCACTGGCTCAAGGTGACGGACCGCATCAAGTACACGGTCCTCACATTGTTCTTCAAAGCAAGACAAGGTCGGTCACCAGCATACATGATTTGTAAGTATGAAACTAGACGCAATCTGCGTTCAGTTGATCAAATTACTGTGCATACCCACGTCACGAACACCCAGATTTGGTGATCGCTGCTTTGCAAGAGCAACTCCAATGTTGTGGAACAGCCTATAGCTACCACTTGACATTAGAAGTCGCCAAGACCCGGGCAGCTTCCAGAGCAGACTGAAGACCTACCTTAAGAAATACTTAGTTATGATTATGATGATTATTATTATTACTTACAGATTAAAATACAAAATGCAGCAAAGAGGGTTTGGGTGATCCTGGCACAGTCAGGCTGGTTCGGCTCATCATCAGCTCAGGGCCCTTGCCCCCTCTACAGCCCAGACAGTGAATGGGACTTCTCCCAGGATGCGCTGCCTAGTCAATCCCACCCAGAACCTTTCGGAGAATGTGAAGACTCCCCAACACTGCAGCCTTCTGCATTACCCAGATTGTCAGAAGGGCTGTATTCCTGGTAGCAAACCCGGTACTCTCCAAATGTCAGTCAACAGATTGGGAGGTACCAAACCTAAGGCACCGAGAACAATGGGGAGTCGGACAACTTGGTACTGGGGAGGCAAGCGTGACATTTCGAATGCGAGGTCCGCATATTTGCCATGTATTTCCCGAATCTTGTCAATCACATTACCGTCAAAGGGGACAGAAAAATCAATAATATAAATTACTTCATTGGATTTATCAGAAAGGACTAGGTCAGGTTTGTTGGCCCGGATATGTCTGATGCTGTATACGGGCCTATTCCAAAGGCTTTTGTATTTATCATTTTCCATGACGCCCTCTACATATTCTGGGTCGTACCATGGATGGACCTCTGTGTCAAAACCACAAGCATTGCGAAGACGGTAATAAAATGATCGAGTCACCACATCATATCGCTTAAGATACTGTGTTTGTGCCAAAGCTGGGCACCCACTGACTATGTGTTGGACAGTCTCATTAAATCCATTACATACTCTACATTTCATGTTCACATTTTGAAGCAAAATCACACATTGACGGTTTCGAGTTGGAAATGACTGGTCCTGAGCAGCGAACAGAAAGCCTTCTGTTTCACTTTTCAGGCCAGGCGACTTCATCCAAGCAAAGGACTCTCAAAGGACTCGCAAAGGATCTTCTCACCACTCGATGCAGTGGTCGTTCAGAAAGCCTCTCCTTGGTCGACTCCATATGGCACTTCGCTTGGTTGACACTCATTTCTGTACCGTCCAGCAGTACAGAACCACTGACATTGAGATTATGTCCCACATCCTTGGCTCGTTTTAGAAAACTGTGGAATGCCTTGTTTTCATCATGAGTCTTGACATGTTGTTATTTGAAATCCGTATCAAATACATCACCATCTAATAACTATGTATTGTTTGTTTCATGTTTAGCCACCATCAAACAGGTGTATACTCTCTAACACCCGGTAGTATATTACTGCGGTGTCAAATAACATACACTCACTCTAGATATTATTTACTTATAGTGAGAGAAACAAACATTTCTATTACCTAATGTCAATTTGTCACGTGGGACTTCAATACTTAATATTACTTGACGTGGGGTATAAATATTCACGATACATAAATCTTCACTCACGCAACTGCTGTCGCAATTACAATCCAACATGGTCGTAAGGCCGGTACTGTCATAGACGGTGCCTCTCATCAAAGGCAGACAGTAACTTTGAAGTTTATCTGCGAATGATGGTTTAGCATTTACGTTACAACACACACACACATCTGACATCTGACGATGTCGCTTACAGTGATATATACTGACGAGTTAAATGTCAAAGGCCAAACTCTATTTGAAGTGGACAAAAAACATCTTTCTACTTGTTTGATGAAATACTTATAAGCTTAATGAGGATACGCTGAATTAACGGAACAATGGTAAAGCGATAAATCTACCACGCTTTTTGCTACACATTTGAAACCTCGCACTCTTGAGCGCTCGCGATCCAAATTAAAAAGGAAAACAGCATTATCACTAACCCCCGCAATGGGGCACATTAACTCCAGAAAACACTCAGTCTTGACAGGTTCCATGGAAGCTTTTGTCAATGACCTAACTGCAAGTTCAGCATGTGTTTCATACATATGCAAAGTTTCAAAATAAAATATGAAACGGTTTCCGAGTTATGCTCTGGAAATGAATGTTACACTTATATGCGTCTAAGTCCGGTTTGCTTAGGAAACACAAAAAAAATATTTTTGGGAAATACTAACACATCAAAAGGCACCAGTTCAGCATGTGTTTGATGCATATGCAAAGTTACAACACCAAACAGTTTCCGAATTATGCTCCGGAAACGAATACTAAGCGTATTTGAGTCTAAGTCCAGGTTATTGCCATGGAAACACCAAAGTATAAGAATTAGAAAATCCATAACACCAAAAAGCCACCTGTTAAGCATGTGTTTGATGCATATGCAAAGTTGTATAATAAAATATTTAACGGTTTCCAAATTATGCCCCGGAAACGAAACGTGACGGACGCACGGACGAAATGACGGAGGGACAGCACCCACTCCTATATCCCCCTCCCACTTCGTGGCGGGGGATAATAAGAGATTTCTTATCTACCGTGGGACTACATCAAATTTCAAAACATAGTAGGCATGTTTCTGGTCGATTCTAAATATTGCAACCCCGGGAGCTCAAATCCATGTACATGCCCACTAATTTAATCAACGTTTCTTAAATCAGCGCTATAAATATCCAAGCCGGCGGCCATTTTTCTTACGCATGTTACAGTAATCAATTCTGGTGATGAAATTGCCGGAAGGCCAATAAGTCGGTTACTTCAATCGAAATTGTTGAATGAAGTGAACGATCTGGAAAGGCAAGGTTTAAGGGATTTTCATGAATTTCTAAATAATGAGAAATATGAGTTTAGGCGCATATGTCGTTTTTCAGTATCTACAGCGTGGTCCATAGATGCGGGCGGGGGGGGGGGGGGGGGGGGGGGGGGGGGGGGGTTGGAGGACGTGCGTACGACGTGTGTGCATGTTT
Source organism: Haliotis rufescens (assembly GCF_023055435.1). Lineage (NCBI taxonomy): Eukaryota > Metazoa > Mollusca > Gastropoda > Lepetellida > Haliotidae > Haliotis > Haliotis rufescens. The sequence continues at coordinate 38,697,635 of NW_025963780.1, read as the reverse complement.
GCATCGACCCCGAGCCGAAACCAGACCCTGTTTTATTTCCTTAATGCCTAGTGGCAGGCAGGGTAACACCAAGTATCATTTTTAACGCGCCCGGATCGAACCACCGTCCTTCCGCTCTACGGACAGACGCTCTATGTACTAGACCACGGAGGCGGGGCCTAGGATAATATATTCAGTGGTGTTCCTTCGGGTTAACTCTGTGTTATGACTAGATACAAACTGATTTTATGTGGGGGCACGGGTGGCCCAGTCGTCTACGGCGCCGTGATTCGTTGTGCAGAGTTGCGTCCCTTGGGCACGCCAGAAACCTATGATTGTGGGTTCGAATCCCGGTTCGCCCCGATTATGTTTCTAGGTTTGTCAGCACCATATCCGTGCTCGTGGCTTTCACCGAAGTGGTAAACGTCTGAGACCTGCATCTCCTCGGGCTTTCCTCCCACATTAAGCTGACACGCCGCGATATAACTGGAATACTGTTAAAAGCGGCGTTAAACCCAACTCACTCACACACTGATTTTATGTTATGTAACTGTACCGGAAGTAAACGTGAATGTGCATATAATAATGTCAAACACCACGATGGCATGTTAATATTTATGAAATCACTTGTGTAAAACCAACGTCGCCATGTTGTCCACAAGGTTACACTTACTCCTCCATCAACAAGCACCAACAGTGATGCGCTGTCACTGATATATAGTGGATGGTGTCGAGCGGACATCACGTTTCATCATAAAAGTATCACTATTACCTCCCTTTACTGCCGCTTGTGCAACAGCGCGACACGTTTATTGCCGATAGACGGCGCTGTAATGGAGGCTTTGGGAGGAAATGGACAGTTTATGGTCATTTTGCTCATAAATTCTCGCATTGTTGTTATTCGTTACTGTATCATGTCAGCCACAATCTCATTATTCCCGTTTTAAATCGTTTAAACATCACTTTGTGTTTCTGTCTACTCCAATTTTATGTATATTAATCTAACAGTTAATAATTAGCCTAATCACACGGAGACAGTAGCGCAGTTTTATACTTGTCACTGGTGACAGCGGCTAGACCTAGCCGTGGGTATTGGCACCGGGCGGGGTTCCTCTTCAAGACATCAATTAAAGTTACTGGATTCGAAACCCGGAGATCTGGACGCACTGAATAGATGAATACATTTCCTGCGTGCGTGCGTGTGTGCGTGTGTACTTGCTTGCGAGCCATTGTGTTGTTTAAAGACGCTCTATATTACAGCTTTAAGTAGATAATCGTGTCTGGACCAGATAATCCAGTGATTCATAATGTTTGAGGAACACAAATTCCCCATGACCACCACTATCCATTACGTTTGTTTGTTGTTTAACGCCGCACTCAGCAATATTCTAGCTATATGACGGCGGTCTGTAACAAATCGAGTCTGGACCAGACAATCCAGTGATTGACATAATGAGCATCGATCCACTCAATTGGGATACGATGACACACATCAACCAAGTCAGCGATCCTGACCACCCGATCCCGTTAGATGCCTCTTACGACAAGCATAGTCGGCTTTTACGACAAGCATAGTCGCCTTTTACAACAAGCATAGTCGCCTTTTACGACAAGCATTGCTGAACGGTTCGAATCCCGACAAATGATCACAATGTGTGAAGCCCCTTTTCTGGTGTCCCCCGCCGTGATATTACTGGAATATTGCTGAAAGCGGCGTCAAACCATACTCACTTACTTGCTACAACCGATCATAACGATTTCTGTCATTCGTTGAAGGCGAAAGTGTGCAAAACTGTTATATTCAACTCCCAGTTGTTTTCAAAGTTTTCTCTTGCATGAGTGATGAAAAGACAAATCGGTACGACCTTTCTTCTCGGATTCATCTTATCCAAATTGAGATCACCAGAAATATAATATGTCGAAATGTTACGGAAGTGATGTGAGCGTTACCTGACCATGCGGAGAATTAAACAGCTTTGATCATATAGATCATCTGGGCAAAGATTGAGAAGGCCACATTTCTGCTCGATGTGTAATGTAGGTAACGGATTAGGCCGAGTGGAGCCGAATGTCATATAATGTAAGCTGATTGGACCCGAATATGGCATAATGTAGGTAACGGAATAGGCCGAGTGGAGCCGAATGTTATATAATGTAGGCAGAGTGGACCCGAATGTTCCACATGTAGGTAACGGAAAAGGCCGAGTGGAACCGAGTGTTATATAATGTAGGCCGAGTGGACCCGAATATGGCATAATGTAGGTAACGGAAAAGGCCGAGTGGAACCGAATGCATAACGTTAATAACGGAACAGGCCAAGTAGAACCGAATCACGTAGCTGACGGAAGAGGTCCAGTGGGTCCGAATGTTAAATAATGTGGGCCGAATGGGTCCGAATGTAGCACCATGTGGGTAACGGATTGGCACCGAATGTGTTAATCCCTTGACGCAAACATCAAGGCTGGCCAAAAAAATAGTCCTTGTGATGAAAATATTTTAAGAAAAATGACTTACATTTAAGAGAAAATCTTCATTTTCAGGCTTGTCCATTATGAACCTGCGTGGATATTTGAGTTTCAGGGAATGTATGACAGATGCAGGAACCTGCGTACTTTACACTAAAATTAGTTCCCTTAACCATTCCCACGTGTCTTTACTGCAATAGAAATTCACATCAATAAATGTGCGCTAACCATTACTGATTGGCAATGTTGAATTGCCTTCATAAGAACTTTCTTGTCATTTTATTGCCGTGATCTCTGTGCCTTGTTACCAAATGTTTAACATTCTCAGTCATGTATTCACATGGCATACACAGCCACCTTGCCATGCGAAATCATCACACTTAATTAACGTTGATGGTATTGCGCTCCTACAAGAAGATACAGTCGTAAAACTATTGACACTTGACTTCGACGTGAGCTGTGCACGCAAACACATTCCCCTTAACAATCTGCACTCCTCTGTTCTCCTTAAAACTCAGTTGTCCGCCGTACTGATTTTAAACATTTATGGTATTTAATTTCAGTTATTCTAGTTGCTGTTTGTTTGTTTGTTGTTTAACGCCGCACTCAGCAATATTCAAGCTCTCTGACGGTGGTCTGTAAATAATCGAAGCTGGACAAGACAATCCAGTGATTGACATCATGAGTATCGATCCACGCAATTTGGACACGATGACATGCATTAGCCAAGTCAGCGAGCCTGACCACCCGATCCCGTTAGTCACCATTCACGACAAGTATAGTCACGGCAAGCATGGGTTGCTGAAGACCTATTCTACCCCGGATCTTCACGGGTCTTTTCCAGTCATTGAAATCGCGTGACAATTTGAATATATTACTTCATGAAGTAACGGTAATAATTTGATAGAATTAAAATATATTTAAATGTATTTCTGTAATCTCAAATTTGAAACCCCAAACAAAGCATGAGCCTTAAACTAAAGCTAAGTGATGCAACGCCACACGCAGATTCGACGAAACTTTTTTTTTCTTTCATGGATATCTGTACGCTGGCAACTCAAAATTATTTCAGTTTTGGTGATTTACCGTATTGGATGTAATAAGCGCCCAGGGCTCTCTCAAAATTAGAAATAGGGGCCTCTTATTCGAATATTATTTTGGTGAAAAAAAACAGAGTTGAAAGATAAATTTCGTGGTTTATGCTGACAGCCAGAAATGTTTATATACGAAAAATATGTTTTTCCAGAATTTAAATGCCCATAATTAAGGGTGCATATAACACACGAGTGCGTATTATTCGCGAATAAATAAGTCTTATGTACATTGACCAATCGGAAGGGGTGCTAATTGCGATTGTTCACTAGCCAATATATTAGTAAATATCGCCGTGGGCGCTTATAAGAGCGGGGCGCGTATTACGTCGAATACGGTATGTTGCGTATTTAACGTAGATACGCAGCTTGCCAGTAACTGTGTTGACAGGCTGTCGTGTTGCAGCTGAAGGACGACAGTCGACGGCGTACAACAACGTACCTGGGTGTATTTATGCGACCCAGTCGTCTAAGTACCTCAGTTCGTTGTACAGAGTTGCGTCCCCATGGCGCTACAGGATCCTATACTCGTGTATTCGATCACAAGATTCGCCCATATAAATCCTTGTTCATTCATCCCCATGACTGTGCTCGCTGGTTCGTTGGCTCCACCCATGTGGCTAATGTCTCAAGTCTCACTTAGGGTGTTCAGTTTGTGTCAGTTCACAAGCGAATAACTTCAGTTCAGTGTAACCCTCAAATAATAAGGTTTGGAATGCAACGATAAGACGTTTGATTTCTCTAAATGAATGCCACACGTCCCCAAAGGGGCCTGGCGTTCTCTTCCTGTTCCTTGCGAATTATTATTTCAAGCAGGAAAAAAAATCGTGTTTTTTTCATGGATAATTCACTTTGAAGGTAGATAGCCACTGGGGAAGAGAGTATCCGACAGTTTCAGATGTTAGAGGGAAGGTCGTGTTTACTTTTTCACTCGATAGGATATACGAGAGAAAGGTTACACGAAGTCGATAAACTTGTTCCAGGTTTATCAGTGTTTGTTTATTTCTGTTTATTTACTAATGCATAGTATTCCACTTGTAAACCAATGCCCTTGCTACCACAGACGAGGTATGGGCGTGGCTCGGGTAGTGGGGTGTCCCAGCTGTGTACACTACTATTGTAATCACTGCTGCTTCTAATACAAACACTACTACATCAACAACAACTACTAATACTACTACTACTGATTCTACAACTACTACTACTACTACTACTGCTTCTACTACTACTACTGCTTCTACTACTACTACTGCTTCTGCTGCTACTACTACTACTGCTTCTGCTTCTACTACTACTACTACTACTACTACCAACGCAACTACTGATACTACCACTACAACTACTACTACCACCACTACTACTACTAGTTACTACTACTACTACTTCACCACCGCCACTGCTACTTCTACCACGACTGCTGCTGATGCTACTACAACTACTGCTGTTATTATCATTACTACTACTACTACTACTACTACTACTGTTGGTGATGCTACTACTACTACTTCTAATACTGATGCTACTACTCGTTCTACTACTAATGCTACTACTACTAATAATGATAATACTAATACGGATGCTACTACTACTACTACTGGTTCTACTACTACTACTATTACTACTGCTACTGCTACCACCACCACCGCAACTACTAATACTACCACTACAACTACAACTACTACTATTACTACCACTACCACTACTACTGCTGCAACTACTACTACTACTACCACCACTGCTGCTGCTGCTACAGCTACTACTACTACTGCTGATGGTACTATTACCACCACTGCTGCTGCTGCTACTACGAATACGGATGATACAACTACTACCACTACTGCTACTGCCACCACTACTACCACTACTGCCGTTGTTCAAACTAAACATTGTTTAATAGCTGTCAGTGTTGGAATCTGAGCAGCTGCTCGTCTGACTGCATTGCATTGTTAGAAGTGTAACGGCACGGTCCAACCAAGGCCATTACCCCGACGTCGTAACTGATGTATTCCCTAGGTACACCTGCATCCTGTAACTAGGCAACATAAGTAGTGACGCCAACATCACAGACAGAACACTTCACCCGGATTCCACGCGAGTCGAGTATCTCCGAGTTTGCCCGCTAATCTCCCAAAAGCACACAACGTTCAACAATAGCAGGTTTATCTCCGGGTAGCCTGCTCCTTGTCTTCAGCAGACGGAGGACAATGCACAATGATTCTCGCCGAAACCAAACACACACATTTTATCTAACTAAAGTTTGCTCGCCGGGCCTCGCGCTCGCGAAACCACTCGTCGCAAACACAGCTGGCAACGACCTCGTACAGGTTACACACAACCAAATGTTTTCCCATAGACTTCTATAGTAACGTAATAAATTTGTTTAATAACTTGGCATTCAAAAGCCATTGCATTTACATGTGTGCACAGTCTGGTCTTAAAGCTGCAATCAAAACACAAATTTTGGCAATGTTAGCCAGCTTCCGAGTACAGGAAGCTGAACACACCAACCCTAGTTCCGCACCAAATGTTACCTTCTTGAAAATATCTGTGCTCACATAAAGCACAAGTCAACTTGTTAAAAAAATCAGCACCAAATATTGACAAATATGGTCAGTTTTAATTACTGAATGGATGTACATTTAAAAGACATAAAATTCGTACAAATATCATCCAATCACCGCCTGCAGTTATCTCTCGATCTGCCCTGAAGGTTGAACCGCACTGTCACAACTGGTTCTGATTACATTAGGGAAGTAGTACCACTAGCTATACATGTCGTTGGTTGGAAAACCCAAGAGTGTCCTCGATGTTTCTGTGAGACGCGTTAAGAGGTATGTAATCTTCATTTTGTTTTTTTCTGAATGTTATTTAACGCCGTAATATTCCAGCTATATTGGCAGCCTGTAAATGATCAAGTCTGGACCCGAAAAATCCAGTGATTGACATTATGAGCATCGATCCATACAAATGGGATAAGATGTAATGCATCAACCAAATCAGCGAGCCTGACCACCCGATCCATTTAGTCGCCTCTTACGTCAAGCATAGTCGCCTATTGCATTGGTCGCTGGTGAGTTGGAGGTGGACATTTTTTTAATTGTTGCGATTCATGTTTTATTGTGTGTCTTTTGGCAAGTATTGTGAGGTGAATTGTTTTCTTTGTTTTGTTTGTGTCAATTGTATTCATGTAGACGTTTCGTTCATGCAACGACTTGATTGTGTAAGACGCATATCTATTTTCTGTCTTCCTCGAGGGAAATAGAACAAGGAGAAGGAAGTTTCCGTGTCCAAACCAAATAAACGATTTGTCTGTACCACACTACACTATATTTGACCATGTACATTATTCTTGGTTGGGTCATGTAACAATACATTTGTCAGAGTCATGAAAACAATTAAGTACCTACAAGCGAAGACATCAAATGCATGAAATGATAATGATATATTATTATGTGTTATAATATAATTTAATTTAATTTAATTTAATTTAATTTAATTTAATTTAATTTAATTTGTATGGTCAACGGTTCCGTGTATCAATTACCTTCCCAGCTTCCTGGGGAGTACACATTTCCAACTGCCCGCTTGTTGTATCGTTACAAGTTATGCCGAGTGATGCTTCACCCCAGGGCCAGGAGATAAGGAGAGCAATAACTGCCCCGCCCCTTCAACGTGTACAAAAACTCAATACGGAGAACCAAACGTCTCACAGTTTCAAAATAAACATTGTGATGTCTTCAGATAACACGCCTTTCAGTCTTGACACATGACATGACACACGCGATTATGGCATCCATTCAAACGAAAATACTTCACGAATATATAACCATGGAAACTGTTTTAAAACATTCAGAATATGAAGTGCAACATGCTCAATTCGTTTTAGCAACTACGGAGTAGCTACAGAAATGTACAAGGTTTTTACAAATCTTGCCAGTTTTGAGATGGGGAAAAAAGCGTCTGGGGCCCAGTTTACTTATGATACATTCAGCCTGCGGATGTTGGAGATCCGGTTACAAAATTAAATATATCCAGACCCGGAAGAGGGTTTCAGAAGGGCAACTGGTCTTGCTAAATCAGGAACGTCTTCACGTTCTTCTAATACCTTTCAAATTGGCGATACCGTGATATTGACAAGTTTCACCGGTCTTCGAGGCATTGGAAGATTAAAATATTACCACAGTTCGAGAAGATCGAGATTAAATGTTGCTGGCTTTTTTATTCCTATGTAAATTATCTTAGATATGTTATCATTCCATTTTGTTTTTTTTGTTTTATTGGGTTTTTGTGTTCTTCAACTCATCTGCGTTTGTATTCATCGATTTCGTAAAGTTGGACGCATCCTATCTTTATAATCATCATGGTATCAAATATATATTTATATGGACAATTTCATTTCATTTAAAACCAGGATCGGGTTCCATTCCCTACATGGGTACAATGTGTGAAGCCCATTTCCTGTGTCTCCCGCCGTGATATTGCTGGCGTAAAACCACACTCACTCACTCACTTTCTTGGATGAGTTAAGTGTGTCTTGTGAAATCTCTCATCTGTTGCAAACTTATTCCAATAAGACCAGTTGTCATTGGCGCGACAATTCGAAGTACAGAGTTGCCTCCCTTATTCGTACTAAGATCCGGAAATCGCTTTTTGGAATCCCCGATGTGTCCCATCCTCCCCCAACCCCCCACGTGTTAGTGCACCTCAAACTCAAACATACCAAAAGACGTTAAAAGATGGTACTTGTTGTTACCCTGTCTGGCGCTCGACATTAAGGGGCTAAAACAAGGACTGGTCGGCTCGGAGGTAGTATACAGTGTCTGAGGGGGGTATTCATGTTAAACTGCGGCATGGAATCTCAGTGTACTAGCACAAGCAGCCACACACACACACACACATACACGTGCATGCACGTCGCTATATAAGTGGAATAATCTTGGACGCGACGTTAAACCATTTCACACGGATGCGGAGGGCAGGCTTATCTCGGTTACAGGTAAGAGCTCATTTCTACCTGTGTGGGATGCTTCCACCGGTTGTAACACTGTTACACGACACCGAATTGCTCAACCGATCCGGACACTATACACCTCCATTAGTTCATACTCTCAGACTCTGTAGCTAAACAAGTAACAACAAAAAACACTCCATTGTAATTGGCAGCCGTGACGTTGATCCCCTGGAATGTAAGGCAACTGAAATTGAGCCTAAGCTGATCTTGTCATATATTTCTAGAGGCTTTAGGACTAGAAACTTTCGCAGGGGAAAAAGTCACATATTGACATTTGCGGTTTTTTGTATGAAATAAAGTAAAAAGAAGCAAATACATTTCAGAAACTACATTTTAAAGTGATTACCAAAGGTGAACGTAATTACCAAAAAACGTTTTTAGAAATATGTTTTGAACTGTATATCTAACTAAAAGCCACATAAACGTTTTCGTAATCACAACAAATCAGTACCAACATGGAAGTACATGGAAGCTTCGACGATGTCATAATGTTGTTAGTTTGTTGTTGAATATTGTTGTCAGCAATATTCCAGGCATATGAAAGCGGTGTGTAATTAATTGAGCCTGGACCAGACAATCCAGTGATTGATATCATGAGAATCGATCTACGCAATTGGGATACGATAACATGCATCAACCAAGTCAGCGAGTCGGATCACTTTATCTTGTCAGTCGCCTCTTACGACAAGCATAGTCGCCTTTTGTGACAAGCATGGGTTGCTGAAGACCTATTCTACCCCGGATGTTCACGGGTAACGATGTCATAAGCATGTGTTTATGAATCACTATCATACCAGATGTCCGCGAAAAGGCATCAATCACAAACACACGCAAAGGCCAGTATATTCTTCACCTGACACTAAACGGGAGCATATAAGTGAAAATATGGAATTACATCGGACATACTGTTTGTCACTGATGTCCCACATGGCATTTATGACACATTTATATATAACTACTACTTTCATTCAATGAATAATCCTCAAAAGGGTCTTGTTTATCTTTACAATCAAACGTATTTATCTGTAAATGAATTAATAAAACAAAAGTAGAACCAGAAAGGTCAAATCCAATTCCTCACAAGTTTTGAGACACGCGTGTGTCATAACCTTTGTTATCATACCTGTTTACGTCCTACCATCTGTGTCAAAATGCCGAATAACTTCCCTGACACAAGTGTCGTGCAATATGAATGAAATTCCTGGATGCAAATGGTGTGATCCTTGTTGATTACTTGGAAAGTGACATGGGTATGCTCTCTTTTCATCGGCAGTTTATTTTCGAAATAGAAACTTAAGAAATGAAGCAAATATGAGTTGTGTTTATGGAGGTAAAAACGTACAAGCCGCTGTCTGTTAGCTGACGGGCGTCGCATTTGAGCCTCATTTCCAATAAAATCACGTATGTAACGAAATCGAATCGACGTCAACGTCGAAACGTCAACAAACTCATGGAAACGTTTTTCGCTATAACTGTATATATTTGTTATATTCAACCCCGTTATATCCAGGACTGACCATAACTATCTAATTAATTATTTGACAGTGCCTTTCTTTGGAGATTCAAGATATAGATCAGGTCACTTACACTACAGCGTTTTGTCTTCGACAGTAGGTACAGACATACTTATCTGCCGTCTGATTACGTCTTACACGCTGTCAGACAGCGATGTAATGTATAGCTACCGCTAGGTGTCGCCACCAAGCCTAAATTAGTGCTTACAATCAGCTCTTGTGCACATCAGTCGCCCTGCAACAGCTACGTCTTTGACAAAGTATCTTGACAGTGGAGTATCCGACATAGGAACTCGATTGCTATGAAACTCGCCTGGTGTGTCGTAGATGCTGTCTTGAGGACGAGGATAGATTACAGAGACGACGTCAACGCCGCAAAATCGCTCTTGAATGTCTGCAAACGATCGGTAACAGGAAACTCTACAAAAAAGTGGCCCTGCTGGTTCTACTTGTGTAGAATTCCTTTAACGGCGTCGTCAAAGTCGTCGTCGATGTATGCCTGTTGAAAAAAATCTTTATTTATGCGAACCTTTTTTCTGGAAATGAAGCAAGCATTGACCTGAAACGTTGCTAACTCTTTTCAACCAAAACTTTGCTCATGCCATTCCGGAAATTCAATATGGCCGTCTGGTAGCCATTTTTATGTTTCTGATATTCTGAACAGACGTACGACTCATCGAGAGGAATCTTCGTAGGTCAAAATGCCGTACAAAACTCGTTTCGTAGATTGTGTCCAAGTTTTTTTATTCTGGAGCTGCGAATACCTGTAATATTGTTGATGTGGCGTAAAGTAATATGTATTCATTTTTACTTTCGAAAAGAAAATGACCTCCTGAACTGTCATTTTTACCCTAATTTGTTGTCAGTTATAGGCAATTGCGATTCGAGAAACACATAATGAAACTATGTCCTGAAACTGCGTATAACCGCCCCACAATAACACAGGGTATTATGTTTCAGCCATATGTTATTCTAATGCTATAATTAGTAAGTACCAGACATCCGGTCAGCAGGGACATGCTTGACCACTGGCGCCCGATGACCATTAGCTACATTCCACTGTCTCCCTGGACGCGGGTAGTGTCGGCTCGTGTTGCATAAGTGTCTGAAAGGTTAACGTCCAGTGCCTTCACATTTACTGTCCAGTCAACATGTGGGATGCTTGAACAGATTAACATCACCTTTGTTGCTTCATGCATCGGTCAGTCTGGACTTCCACACTGCACGTACGAACGGTCAACAGCGAGATGGACATGGCGCTTGCTGGTAACATCACACGGTAGTCACATTTCTTCATTAAGATATTAGAAACACCATCAGTTAAGTCACCAGTTCACGTCGAAGTGAGTTTGTAAGCTGCCAGCACCCCTGACAATACGTTACGTTTTCACCCAGATGGGCTTCGCAGCCATTTGGCTACAGTTCTCATATGTTAACATGAGCGGGTCTTTGACCCAAGCTGACTTACTTTGAAGATGTGTTTCAGGGGGGAATTGCTTGATGTAAGGCAATTCTGAGCAGTTGACGGATGACAAAGTGGACACAATTTATAGATAATAACTTCTCTGATATTCTATATATTATAGTACAGACTATTGTGAAAAGCTACGAAAATGGATAATATTGACCATGACCCTGGTCTCCACTTCGGCCGTTTGTTGGTAAGGTGAAATGGGGTTTAACGTCGCGTCCAAGATTATTGGACATATATAGTGACGTGCATGCACGTGCGTGTGTGTGTGCGTGTGTACGGCTGCTTGTACTAGTCCGGACTGATGTTGATTTATACTGCTAGCTCACTGAGATACCATGCCGCAGTTTAAAATGAATACCCCACTCAGACACAGTATACTGACTCCGAGCCGTCCAGTCCTTGTTTTAGCCCCTTAATGCCGAGCGCCAGACAGGGTAACAACAAGTACCATCTTTTAACGTCTTTTGGTATGACGCGGCTGGGGATCGAACCCCGGCCCTTCCGCTCTCCGGGCGGACGCTTTACCACTAGACCACGGAGGCGGTCTCGGTCGTTTGTATCCTCTGATGGCTGTTCGTATTTGGAATCGGGTGATTTTACCTTGGAGTAAATTTGGGGCAAATTGTCCCTTGAAGAATATGAAATGCTAGAAACTGCTCGGCACTTCTTCTGCAAGAAAGTCCAGTGTTTTACTAAGTGTACACCAAATGACATTGTGAGAGATACAATTAGGATAGCATCTCTACAAGGATATATAAATAAACAAACTCTCTTACGCTTATGTAAACTACTTTAGTATGTAATGCTGACACAATATACAGTTTTAAACAAATGTTTTGAGTGCATCTTAGACCGTACCGTTGTAAAGAATCATTGATATACAAGAACAAGTTCGATATGAAATCCCTAATTTTTAACATGTTACGTCTTGTTTTAAAATATAATATGCTTCATAATGAAATTTATGATTACACATGCTCTTCTATGTCTATGGGGCAATTGCTTGGTCACAACTAGTTGAAGACAAGGTAACTGCATATGACCAAATCCAAATAGTAAATGCACAACATACAAGGGTACGTCTCTCTTAATACTTAACAATACGGTCAGGACGAGAGCATAGATTATGGACACACTCGCTCTAGAGAGACCTCGGAGCTTCACTGCTATTGCCAGACTAGTCTGTCATACAGACCCTAAACAAATATATCCAATACAGCCCATGCAAGTCTATAATGTTTAGCAAGTCTAGATTACTGCCGTATTAGGAAATGGAGAAAGTATCTGGGTTCCTCTTTTTCATATTTTATAACTTTAAGTTAACTGTTTTTTTCTGTGAAATATAGGCATTTCAGAGACGAGATGGAATATATGTTCTATGTTTTGAAATACAATGACAGCAGCATAGAAGGGCGTAGGGGGACGGAGGGAGGGGGGTATATACTTTATCCGCATCCCTTATATTGGTCAAGTTATCTGAAACAATTTCACAGGATGTAAAAAGCTGTGGTCTTCATTGCAATAAAGTGGACAATGAAGTGAATCATGAGACGCGTTTTCTATTAAGTCAGGGCAGTTAACCCATCTTCTTTGATCCCGGGAAAAGATGGAGAAGCCACCTCTTTCGACCTTCGGGGTCAAATCCGCATCTGAAATAGGCCAAATCCCCCCTACAATTACGGGCATGGGTGTTAAAACACGGGGCAGATTATGTGCTTGAAGCGAGAACACACACCCACCAGCTGTCCCACCACAGCGATTGTTGCAAGCTTGTATCCCAATTGATGTACTGCATCATCAATTGTGACGTCATCTTCAGCTGCCGATGCTGCTATTTCTAATACTGCCATCAGTGGGTATGTTACTCCACCATTAGTACTACGGTTGACATTGCTTCCATAACTACGTTACAACAACTACAACCGATACGACCAATACGACTTCCTTTGTTAGTTTAGTATTTCGACTATTTCTTGAATTTACATCACTGGTTTTAATCATGATAATGCCGACGTTTATTATGACTACAACAATGGTGATGATGACGACGAGGATCAAGATAATGTAGATTATGATGATGATGACGTCGATGGTGGTAAGATGAGGACAATGATGATGATGACGTCGATGACCATGATGTTAACGAGGTTGACGATGACGACAGTACTGCAGTATTAGAGCTTGCAATTAACAACATCATATACAGCAAATAAAGATTGTTCACTGACTAACTACCTTTTACCGCAGGAAGTTACCATTTCCCGCTCCCGCAGGAAGTTACCATTTCCCGCTCCCACAGGAAGTTACCATTTCCCGCTCCCACAGGAAGTTTCCTTTCCCCGCAGAAATTTACCATTTCCCACAGAAAGTTACCATTTCCCACTCCCGCAGAAAGTTACCTTTTCCCACAGGAAGTAACCATTTCCCGCAGGAAGAAACCTCTTCCCGCCGAAAGTTCGTTTCCTGCAGGAAGTTACTCGTGACACGGTGAAGCTTTATCAATTTCCAGGAACGGTTATCTCAGTCCCAGCATATGCCATGACAGACATGTGCCTTGCATATTGACCTGCAACGACTCAGGCAGTATCATCAAGTACCATTAACAGGAGAAAAGTGGAAGCGAAATGTTGAGATGAAGCAGGGGATGACGTTAAAGATGACAGCCTTTGTTACAAGATATCTAAAATTATGGAGGCCATAGCTACTTCTTGAGGCGATATTTGGCGTGAGCATCCGGCACCATCGACAAGCTTTCGTCAGATGTGCTTTGAAACTACTTCAATACTATTGAACGACTGTAAATAAATCTGTTATTTTGAATGCGTCCTTTCTCTGTATAGAGAATACCATATTCACTCCATTTGAAGAGAAATAAATTGTTGGTTTCACAAAAAACAGTAAGCAACTGAGAAATGGGCCACTTTTGGATTTCCTTCCGCTTAAAGTTGCCACGCAGTGATGTAACTGGAATACTATTTAGGGTGAGTAAAAACGGTCCTATTTAAATCAGATCTTAAATCTCATTACCGCTGAACAATCTAGTTTAACACGGGGTTTCTGAGCGACAGTTACGGGTTACGACATCCTTCGATTCTGTAGGAAGAACATTTCAAACAGAAGAGACTTTTTCAAAGTCGGTAGGAAGCACTGCCATGCAATCTCGGCAATCTATTGGACATTCCAGAATTTTCTTTTGTACAGTTTTCAAATTTTGAGTCGACATTTTTCAAAGCATAGTGTGGAACGGAAGGGGGTGGTCAGGTAGCCTTGTGGTTAAAGCGTTCGCTCGTCACGTCGATTCCCGACATGGGTACAATGTGTGAAGACCATTTCTGGTGTCCCCCGCCGTGATATTGCTGGAATATTGCTAAAAGCGGCGTAAAACTCAACTCAATCAATCACTGGAACGGAAGAGGCCAGTTTGAAACGTGTGCTGTATAGCTCAAGGAAGCTTCTTTCTGATTGGCTAATGTCAACTTTTTGTTCGTCATGTCATTGATCGGTCAAAGTTCACGAGTTGTCGTTCTGACATGACCTGTAATGGGATGTCCTCAGATCTTTGTTCAGTTGTAATTAGATCTGATTTTAATTAGAATGGAGGAAAAACGAATTAAGTCACTCACTCAGAATCAAGTTACTATGTTCAAAGATAACAATTTCTGTGCCATTTACAGTAAACGATGATTGTGTTTTCGTTGGCTTCCATTGGTTATACTTCCTCAAAACTAACATTAAAGAACCTTTGAAGAAAGGGTATAATTGGGTTAAAACAAATTAAATCAAATTAAAAATAGACGTTCGTCGAAGCACAAGACGCCGCGATGCCGGTCGTACAAATGAAGAAGAAAGAACAAACGCAATATGATTTTTATTATGTTACATTAAAGAAAATGAGAACATTTTTCCTGCGTGAAATAATACCAAACAGTGCGTTTATGACAGACGTAGCTTGTGTTTGCCACACTGTCTAGAACTGTTACTGATTGCTTCCGTGGTAGAGCATCCGCCCGGGGAGCGGAGGGGCGTGGGTTCGATCCTCGTCCGCGTCAAAGAGAGTGAGTGAGTATGGTTTTACGCCGCTTTTAGCAATATTCCAGCAACATCACGGCGGGGGACACCAGAAATGAGCTTCACACATTGTACCCATGTCGGGAATCGAACCCGGGTCTTCGGCGTGACGAGCGAACGCTTTAACCACTAGGCTACCCGACCGCCCCTCCGCGTCAAAAGTCTCTACAAAATGGTATTTGTTCTTTCCCAGCCTGGCCCTCGGCATTAAGGAGCTTAAACAAGGCCTGGTCGGCTCGGACTCAGTAAACTGTGTCTGGATGGGGTATTCACGTTAAACTGCGGCATGGTATCTCAGTGAGCTCGCACTATATCACCGGCGTTAGTCCGGACTAGTACAAGCATACACACAAACATAAACGTGCATGCACGCCGCTATGCAAGTGCAATCATCTTGCACACGACGTCATTAAACCCCATTTCACCTCACATCACATCCGAGTGGTCACGAAGTTAGTCAAAGGAAACCGAGGGATAGCGACACCCAGGTTATCACGACATTGTTGGTCCAGTCGTGATTAAGGGTTATTTATATTTATGCGTTAGAATAAGAACTCATTCTTCAAGAGAAGGGTTGAATGGTTATCATTTAGCAGTATACATACATAGTTGTTCTCGTTTTAGCAAGAACAATCTCACAATCAGATATTTCACATTTTGTCAATGTCACACCTGGGACGGTACATAATACCGTTTGGCAAATGTAAGATTCATGATATATTGATTAATATTAGCCCTGGTTTGAGAACAATAACAGAACGGACGCTCAATACGTAGCTATTTTAACTGGTAATCTTGAAATTGCAGTTGTAGCGCAGGCTACAGAAGTTTATGTCATTATGTGAAAAGGGAATACAAAGTCAAGGCCAGAGAATAACCAGTCTCGATTATCTGCCGAAACAGATTCCATTGGACGGAAAAGGCACAGTAGCGGTGAAATATATTTGACTGTATGAATAAAGTAACTCTTAGATTCAGGAGGTTGGGCGGGAATGGGGCGGTTAGGGTTGAGTATTATATTTCCTTTTTTTTTGGTTGCGATTTTTTCTGCACCTAAAGACGGTTGAGTTCATGTTTAGTCGGTTGAGGGTGCACGGGTGGGCCAGTGGTCTAAGGCGCCGCGATTCGCTGTCCAGAGTTGCGTCCCTTGGGCACGCCAGAAACCTATGATTGTGGGTTCGAATCCCGGTTCGCCCCAGGTATGTTTCTAGGTTTGTCATCACCATACCCGTGCTCGTGGGTTTCACCGAAGTGGTAACCGTCTGAAACCTGCATCACTTCGGGCTTGCCTCCTACATTAAGCTGACACGCCGTGAAATAACTGGAATAATGTTAAAAGTGGCGTTGAACCCAACTCACTGACTCATTTTAGTCGGTTGAAATGTACGAACAAAGCTCAGTTAAAATATCGTCGGGAGATGGGTATCTCTGATAAATGCCACAACAATGGTGGCGTTATTGAAATAACATGCCGTAAATTGGAAATAGACGCGTCGGCCTTGAGAGCAAGATTTATGACCATGTCGGTTATAATTTGTTAAAATTACAAAAGAATTTTCTTGTCGGTGAGAAGATGTATGGCACACCTATCCTGACGCCAGTTTCAAGAGGTTGTCATTCAACACCTCTAACGTCAGTGAACAACTTTCACACTCATTATTTCACTGATTGAGTTGGGGGTACGCCGCTTTCAGTAATATTCCAGCAATAGCACGGCGGGGAACACAGACATGGGCTTCACACATTGTACTCATGTGGGTAATCGAACCCGGGCCTTCGGCGTGATGAGTGATCGCTTTAACCACTAGGCTAGCCCATCGCCCATTAACATATAGTTCCTGGAATAAGTTTATTTAAAGATATTTCCATAAGGGTACTCTCGAGTGTTTTGTTTTTTTAAATAAACTTGTCATAGTGGAAACCTGTTGAATTAGGTTTCTTTAAAACTTCATTTGTCCACAGGGGCGGTCGGGTAGCCTAGTGGTTAAAGCGTTCACTCGTCACGCCGAAGACCCGGGTTCGATTCCCGACATGGGTAAAATGTGTGAAGCCCATTTGTGGTGTCCCCCGCCGTGATATTGCTGGAATATTTCCAAAAGCGGCGAAAAACCATACTCACTCACTCATTTGTCCACAATATGTAGTTCTTTCAATATGTTCAGAAAGTGAATCGAACTTACATGTGTTTTTTCTGTATTCAGTAAACTTTATGCGTATCCCTTCTAATCATAAGCCCCGGGCAGGACACTTATCCCCAGCGCCCACGATTATTGCACTTATATAGCGATGTGCATGCACGTGTGTGTATGTGTGTGTGTGTGTCTGGACTAATATCGATTTTATAGTGTTAGCCCACTGAGATACCATGCCGCAGTTGAACATGAATACCCCACTCAGACAAAGTATGCTGACTCCGAGCAGACCAGTCATCGTTTCAACCCCTCAATGATGACCGGGTAGCAAGACAGGGTAACAACAAGTACCATTTTTTAAACGTCTTTCGGTATGACGCGGTCGGGATCGAACCCCGGACCTTCCGCTCTCCGAGCAGACGCTCTAGCACTAGACCACCAAATGGTTCACCGGTAATCAGCCTGAATCCATTGCTCACTTGCTACTGGAATGTCAAGACATTCCCCATCCCGGGCTCAGTTAAAACGAGAATTTCAGTCTCAAGCCAAGAGATTCATGAACGAAGGCCAAACTAACTCTGTTTCTGAAAGCCAGACAGGGTAACAACAAGTACCATCTTTTAACGTCTTTTGGTATGACGCGGCCGGGGATCAAACCCTGGACCTGCCGCTCTCCGGGCGGACGCTCCACCACTAGATCACGGAGGTCTGAGAAGGGTTGAGAGTTGAATGGGGATTAATTGTTTATGAAAGATGTGCTCTGGGGTGTACGACAAACTATTTTATTGCCTAACACTCGTGTACAGTTTGGAGCGATGGGGGAGCCTAGTGGTTAACGCGTTCACTCGTCACGCCAAAGCCCTGGGTTCGATTCCCCATATGAGTACCATGTCTAAAGCTCATTTCCGGTGTCCCCCGCTGTGATATCGCCGGAATATTAAAAAGAACGGCATAAAACCATACTCATTCCCTCTTGTCACAGTAGCGTCAGTGCATTAGTCCTTGTACGTGTGCCAACATTTCTCCTGTCAATGCTTTTACCAAAATCCTTGAACTTCCAGTAAGAAGAAAGGAATGCATGCATTATTTATGACATATTTTTCGTTTTCGTTACCAAACTTGACAGCTCTGTCTGTCTGCCACGCGAACACTTCGTGTCAAAGACAACGGAATGCAAAAGAATTGATCATCAGCGAATAGGTAAGACAGCCATACCTACTTTATTTGAGTCCACGTTAAGTACACAATATATGTGTCGTTAAAGTCATAAGTTCATTACAAAACATAAACTATACTTACCGGAATTATAGGAGAATGCATCAATGAGATATTTATTTACGTTCAAGGAGCGCAGACCTTTACGAGATTGTTCTCTGCTTAAAACATATCCCTACTTTCTCAAACCTAAAATACGTTCCCACTTCTAGATGTTTGACAAAACATGCTTTTGTGGCAAATACTCGGAAATTAAACCATCTTTGTGGTCGGTATTTCTACTGTGTGAGTCGCCCTTTCATGCTGCGCGAGAGATGTTGATGATAATGATGCACGAGAGATGTTGATGATAATGATGATAAACGAGAGATGTTGATGATAATGCACGTGAGCCAAGCTCCTTCGCGAGATGATCCTTGCTGTACATGGTTCTAGGTTCTTTGCTATTACATGGGGCCCTGAACGAGTATTTTATCAATCGCATGACGCAATCGCAGCACAGAAAGACATATGTTTCCTTTGTTTATTAAAGTGTTTCTCTTAAACGGGTTGTTTGATTATTTTAATCTGAGTGAGTGAGTGAGGTTTTTACGCCGCTTTTAGCAATATTCCAGCAATATCACGGCGGGGGACACCAGGAATGATTTTAATCTGAACGTTGTTGTCATTGGCATAACGCTATACATGTTATATTTGTTTATTTACTGATTTGAAAATATTCATTCGTAAGTCAATGTTCTTTTGATGTGTGGCCGATGCCGAGGTCGACTATTCGACGTCGTCAAAGTCGAGTTTGAGAGTGTCGTCGTGGATGTGTTTTAAATATGTGTATACCATTTGAATGTACAAATGTACTTCTAAATTATGGATTTACGGTACAGGTTGATAGATAGATTATCCTAAACTAACCACTTTGACATGGATTTGTTCCTCCTACGTTTTGTTATCACTAAAAAGTCTTTAACGCAAATTAAACAAACGGTGCAGCTATAACTGCAAAATCACTGACACCAAGAGAAATATTTCTTTGTGTCAGCGTACCATTGTAACGTGACTCTAGAACTTTCGTCCGCTCCGATTACGAAGCGAGTCTAAACGTGGCAAATGCCGCTTGTTAATGGCTACCGTGAGTGAGTGAGTAGTGAGTAGTGAGTGAGTGAGTATGGTTTTACGCCGCTTTTGAATTCTGATACTCTTCGACCCTGTAGATGAAGCTTTAAGAGCTAGTCTTGACCTGACGCAGACCCGGAATCCCCGTTTTGGAGAGTAGGACAGTAAAATGACGTATACTGAGCAAAATGAATGACGGTTTACATTAGGACAATGATCTTGGGCCAAAACAATAGTGGGTCTTAACATCTGGGAAATCTGTTTACACATTGAACTTATTTATAGAAAAAAATCAAATTTAAACCTGACGTTTATTGGTTTGAATTCTGATACTCTTCGACCCTGTAGATGAGGCTTTAAAAGCTAGTCTTGACCTGACGTAGACCCGGAATCCCCGTTTTGGACAGTAGGACAGTAAAATACAGCGTGTTGAGGCACAATACCTACATGTAATTCCATAGTAGTGAGTGAGCGAGTTTAATTTTACGCCGCTTTCAGCAATATTCCAGCAATTTCACGGCGGTAGACACCAGAAATGTAATGGCTACAGGAAATGAGGCTGTGAGTTGCTGTAACGCGACGTGTCAGGACAATTTTCATACATGTTTAGTCTGGCATTCCGTCTCAGTTTCAAAAGTAGGTAAGTATGGAATCCTTGAAGGGACATGGATGCGTTGTCGCATGTATTTTAGACCTTAATTTTGCAGTGTTTTGATGCTTATGCTGTCAACCACTGGATTGTCTGGTCCAGATCGACTATTGACAGACCGCCGTCATATAGCTGGAATATTGCTGAGTGCGACGTTAACCAAAAAAGAAACGAATAAATAAACAAATAAACAGTGATTCGCCGATTGTTATCAGTTGAGTAACGCTTTGATAACGTTTTGCAATTTTGTGCTCAAACCCAATTTTCAAGTGTATACCTTGCTTTGCCCGGCTATTTAATCAATAAGCCGGCGTATTAAATATTAGACATAAATATTACGCTTAAACTCAATGCTCGCAAGAAGATAGTGAAATTCAAGATTGAGGGACTTTTAAATATTGTTTTCACTGAACTGATAAGGCAATTTTATCAATTTAATTCCAGAAAATATTCATTTTAGGGTTTTAGGCTGGTT
This sequence comes from Haliotis rufescens, assembly GCF_023055435.1. Taxonomy (NCBI): domain Eukaryota; kingdom Metazoa; phylum Mollusca; class Gastropoda; order Lepetellida; family Haliotidae; genus Haliotis; species Haliotis rufescens. Next base: position 38,676,452 of record NW_025963780.1, on the reverse strand, counting down.
TTGTGAGGCGTGTGCATCGCCTACACACAGGGCTATGCAGTCCAAATCGTTCTTTAAGTCATCTTCATGCTTGCTTGATTTGGGTATTCAAAGTGTCAAGTCGTGATTTGCTGCAATTACCATTTCCTTGAAATTACGCTCATAAAATGCCAGCTGTATCACCTGGGATGTTATTTAACTGTTACGAATTGCTTCACTTACTATGTTTTCGAAATCTGTCAATCGAACGGTGGCATTTCCGAATTGAAGTTGTTGGTTCGCCATCAATTTCACAAGTCGAGAAGGAATGATCTATTTTCGTTTAGCCGTTATCAAACTAGTCGTAAAACATGTCTGTGTTATAAACTGCCGAGCAAAAGAAAGCATGAACTTGAAAACAGTCGCCGAAATAGCGACCCTCGTGTTCCCCGAGCATTCGTCACCACTCGGATGTTTCCGTAACGTATACGGCTTGTCCCGGAATGGGGCGAATTGGTCACGAATGGTTCCTTGAGATGTTATGTGCACCTCACCTAGGCCTGTTGTGAGACTCGTTGATATAATGCATATTACATCGCCTTTGATACCCATGTCAAATACATCACTTTCGAACTATTTCCTGTTTGTTCTTATTTTTTAGCCATCATAAAAATTGGTGGATACTCTTTTTTGCTCAGCAGTTTACAAAAGAAAATCCCCATACTCAACAATATATCTGTTGAGGAACGCACGTGGTCACCGGATCATTGCCTGTGACGAGAAACGTGTCAGTCTTATTGTGGTGAGCGGTTAAATGTCTGGGGGCGGTCGGGTAGCCTAGTGGTTAAAGCATTTGCTCGTCACGCCGAAGACCCGGGTTCGATTCCCGATATGGGTAAAATGTCTGAAGCCCATTTCTGGTGTCCCCTGCCGTGATATTACTGGAATAATGTTAAAAGCGGCGTAAAAACTCACTCACTCACTGCTTTGTCCTTTATTGGTTATAATACGATGCCATGTTGAATTAAAGTTTTTAATCAGGGGGGTTATTTTGAATATACTATTTTAGATATACTTGAATCGTATGTCGTACAGAAGACGATATGGTATGATGCTTGTTTGTTTGTTTGTTGTGTAAAGTTGTGTATAAGGTAAAATAAATATCGTTCTTCAAGTACACCCACCAGTGTTAAAGACACCCTCAAGTATCTTAATTTCCCGGAGTTGATGGGCGGTGAATATATAGGCTGCTAGAGATATGAGTGGAATGGTGGAATGGCTATAAAATGTATACTCTGTGGCCTTAACAAATACAGTCCTTGTCAAAATCACGTGGACCAATTAGATCTCATCATTCTGACATGGAGGTGTGATGATATTTGTACTAACTGGGAACATTCTCAAGTTCAATTCGTCTGTTTGTTTGTTTGTTTGTTTGTTGTGTAACCAAGACACTAAACCTGGCCACCAGATCCATTCGTCGCCTCATTGATTAGTATAGATACTACGTCGCGGACTATGGGTATTAATGGCTAAAGCAACACTCGCCTAAAAAAATATTTTTGTCTCGGGGAACCGCGTTACTTTTAAATCATTTTGACTGCTCACAACAAATCGATCCATAACTGGACATACTTTGGAGAGCAGAGTTCAATGTTTGCCCTGTTTAGTTTGCTGGTATATTTGGTTGACAAAAAAATGATAAAGTGTTCCTCCCAACACACTTTTAAGAAATTTATGCACGAGAAACTTAAAAGTAACTTATGCAGCCTAGATAACAGTAGAAGAATGGACACATAAGATCTTAGCCTTCGCGGAAAAGTATCCATGTCGACTTGATATTTAAAAGTGATGTGTATGAATATGTGATATCATATATTTAATGTATAGGAGGGGGTACGGGTGGCCCAGTCGTCTAATTCGCTGTGCAGTGTAGCGTCCCTTGGGCACGCCAGAAACCCATGATCGTTTCGACCCGATTATGTTTCTAGGTTTGTTAGCACAATACCCAAAGTGGTAAACATCTGAGCCCTGCATCACTTCGGGCTTTCTTCCCACATTAAGCTGACACGCCGTGAAATATCTGGAATACTGTTAAAAGCGACGTAAACCCAAGTCCCTCACTCACTCACCTGCAACGTTTGGAAAAACTAAAACGAAACGAATATGATTATGACATTAACGAATGATTTTCATCATGGGCAGAGACATTTAGGAACAAATCTTCAGCCATATTGATGTAGTCGGAGCTTTGTACTGGCTTCCTGTCGCAATTAACGAGCTTGTCTCTGACGGGATCAGTGTTTCCGTGGGGAATCGCGAGATGTTGACATCGACAACAAATTATGGTGATCAATTTCGGTTTTACAGACGTAAATCTCATGTCGCCATCAGATAACTTATAGACACGCCGTGTCCTGACACTGGTGTTTAGAGTTGCCAATTAAAGAAGTGACAGTAAATTGTTTTTACTTGAGAGATTTTAATTTAAAATGTTGTCAGATTAAAAATTTAATTTAATTTGAATTCAGAAGGCGTCGACGAGTGAGCTGAATTGAGGCAAACATAGTCAACAGCGAACGAAGCGTATAGAATTGAACAGTTCAGTGTCATAAAGGGGCGATTGAAGAAGGTTCAGATGTAAAAACTCGTTTTGCATGTACATTCAGTGCTTCTCCCATGGAGGCACATCCATCTGTATCCATAATTAAAGATGAAGTTTGCAAACTCACTGAAAGATGTTACTTCGACTTAAATATACATTGCCCATGTTTCAAGCAACAATATATGTAAATTCATGCTACGGATTCTTTTGTGGGCTTCACCGTCAGTTATCCTTCCGCGCGAAGGAATACATCCTGGCATTGATAATGTAAAGTGTAATATATAAGAGGACAGCTCTTTCAGCTTAAAGCTGGATTGATGTATAAGAGTTCATAGAAGAATCCACTCTTGTAGATTAGCTTGGAAAAGAAGCGGCAAGCCAAGGATTTTCTCAAGTTTGTTTGCCAGTGAGCAGGACTTTTGCATATTTCAAACAGGCTGAAAGAAATTCATTCAGTCTATTTAAATATACACTTTGGCAACCGTTAGTTTAAGAGTACACTTAAATTGGACAGTTTTCGCTTTAAAGGGTCACTGCGTGCAGAGTCGCGAACCAATACCTTTTCCTCAATGGAGATATTTCCGGTTAATGATAGTTCCTGAAAGGGAATGTACTTGATAACCTTCCTCGCGACCCAAGGACTTGTCGCAATTTCTTTCAAAATTGTTATTCCAAAATATAGTTAGGTTGTTGTCTGGGGAATATTACATTTCAAATTCATTGCTGACTGGAGTGATTTCCAGACGACTGCGTATTTCTACACTGGCGGTTTGATGTCATTAGTCGTGCACATCACGTTGGTATATCAATGGCAGACATCGCCTCTGTATCTCACTGTCGTTTTCTCATCAAGGTGATGCTAGGGTGAAGATGACAGTGACCTCCCTTGATTGTATGTACTCAATGCATCGCGAGTCTGTGTTTTCTGTGCGAGGAGTTCGTCACATACATGCGCAGTTCAAACAACGATCCGACACTATGACAAGTGAGCCTTGACGCCAGACACCAACGCGGCGCCATGTTGTTGTATGCTGAAAAGACAGTCTTGGAGTAAATGTAGACGGAAATACTTCTTCTTTTTTAAACCAAAGAATACTGCAATGACATATCTCCCTCTCACAATTACACCCCTGGAATCTTCTCTGGGTCCGCCTATGCACTTCATAATATGACACAGTATATTTTATATACGTATACTCCATTGAACATTTTTTTCAGAATTGTTATTTACAAAAATAGTCCGGTTGTTGTCAGTGAAATATTACATTTCAAATACATTGGTAACTGGAAGTGATTTCCAGAATTCTAGGAACCCTCATATCTCTTTATTTCCAAGAATTTAAAAGGGGTGAGTATAGGCTGCTAGAGCTGATACTGGGACAGGAATGAAATGGGGGGCGAATGCTTTAAAATATATACACTGTGTTTTGCAAGAGAAACTAATGTTTGAACTAACAGATGACCTGTTTGAAAACATTCTCAGATTCAAATGGTTTGTTTGTTTGTTTGTTTGTTTGTTTGTTTGTTTGTTTGTTTGTTACATACAGTAAAAATCCAGCTGTATGACTGTATGAAGTTTTTACCAGACAAACGAGTGATTGATATTGTGAGCAACCATCCACGCCTTCGGGCTACAGTGACGCGCAATCGAACAAGTTACAGAGCCTGACCACCCGATCCATTAAATCGTCTCTAACGACGAGCAGAGGTTGCCGGGGCTCACTTGTTACCCCGAATGCCCACGAGGATAAAGATTTATGAGTAGATGTCGATGTCATTTTGTTACTCTATCGGGAGTAACAGAAGAATAATTAACAGTTACCATTGACCGGCGTGTTGAGCTAAAAACGTCACATCACACGTGACAACACCAACACCGATTGTGTACCTCGATCGCGAAAATGACTTCTTGAAATTGATTATGTGTGAAGTTGTCACTAACACATGCAGGCGTGTTATGTACATGGCGGGAGATGTCATGGTTTTGACTGAGTGACGCATGTGATGTATTTCCGTCATCAACACATGACAGACACTGAAAAACCATTCTAGAGTACCTTACAAGGTACAGGCAGCACCAGGAAGTTTACATTTAATATATCACCCGATGTATTCTGCAGCTGATCAAATGGCCTTTTACGAAAACCCATCGACTGGAAGCTCGTGAAATCGACAACATAAGAAGTAAGATATTGAGTTGTGCAGTTTAACCAACAGACTTGCGCTTATTGAGAAACCCCATGAGAGATAGGTTCAGTTACCCACAATTAACTGTTATGTGTAAACAGACTTCCATGCACACAGAGAGAGAGAGAGAGAGAGAGAGAGAGAGAGAGAGAGAGAGCATTGTTCCTGCTACCACTAAACAAAGACTTAAATTGATACTTATTTTATTTGCTGTTTTATAGCAAGTGCAAATGTGGTCGCAGAGGTCGCATCTTACATGTAGTTCTTGCTACCGCTATACAAAGATTTGAGTTGAGAAGTGACAGTACTTCTTTAAATTGTCATCAGCTTTATATTTATGCTTGACAATACAATATCACGAAACGACTCATAGCATGCTAGTGTCATATTTCCATCCTATACATATGATGCAAATAGCACTTTGTGTTTGAAGACAGACTGTTGGCAACTTTGTTCTCAGAGGAATTGAACCGCTGTAAATATTCGTTATATGACAGTTATATTTTTTAGCAACATGGATTTTGTTCATCGTAAGCAACACACGAACCCAGTGGTGACTCGGGATGATAATTTGCCCGTTTCAGCTAAATGGAATATCCGTGTCTGTGAAATCTGGACACACACGACGTACTTGTAGTTTCCGAGGATCTGTACGATCTGTAGTTTAGGGTCCCGTGTAAACATGTTAGAATAAAGTTTATTGTTTTTCAGTGATACATATATTGTCACTTTACAGGTTAAAATTCCCTTTCTGAGCTATTGAATATCCGGGTTAAAAGGCGACTATGCTTCACGTAAGAGGCGACTAACGGGATCGGGTGATGCGGTCAGACTCGCTGAATTGGTTGATGAATGCCATCGTATCCCAATTGCGTTGATCGATGTTCATGATGTCAATCACTAGGCTGTCGTCATATAGCTGAAATGTTAATGAGTGCGGCGTTAAACAACAAACAAACAAACAAAAGTTATCTAAAAGCTATTGACCTATGAGACACGACACATAAAACATGAAATTACAATACTATACAATACATAATTAAACATTTTTATGAAATAATCGCAATAAGTCATATTTTTCGTTATTTATTGAACCTTATGTCAAAGTCCCTGTTATGCTTTCAGTTCGGTGCAGCCAACAGCTGTGTTGCTGGACTGTCGCTCCATCCCTCACCTCGCGTCGACGGCTGAAGTAATTCATAAGTCAAGTCGCGGTTGTGTTTGTGTCTGTCACGATAATTATATGTTTTTCTTGTTTGTTTGGCTGCCAACCTCTGCATCTGTAATATATGTATACATACATGCACTAGGATGTAAACAGCTCAACTTGGCATCCCTGTTACCGTGGTTACTCCACAATTGAGGGAGCCTGCAAATGGCTGGTCCGCTTTGTTTGAACAGTTTCTCAAAGTCAGATTCTACAGACTTTGTTAAAAGTGACGAATATGTGAGTGAAATCAGTTTAACAACCAACTCAGCAATGCCCTAGCTATATGACGGTGGTCTGTAAATAATGGGTTCTGGACCAGGCACATTAGTGGTTGATAGCATGAGCATCGATCCACATGATCGTCACAGGATCAGGCCTCCCAATCCCCATTATAGTCAGCTCTTCATCATACACGGGACACACGGGAGCTATTCAATCCCCTCAGGATTCATTCCAATTGACTTGACTTTGCATGTGTTTGTGACGGGTTCTACCGATGGGGACGGATACGCCTATCTTTTTGCGGACACCTTGTTTTACCACCATGCCATAGCGATTCATAAACACATGCTTATGACATAGAATCGTACAATAGACTCTGCTTTGAGTGGAGATTATAGAAATGGCTTTGTCTCTTTTATTCACAATAGTATGGTTTTCCAAGCCTTTATTTGTTCCATTTGCACTAGTGTGATCTCATGATTGGAAAATCCCCTAGATCGCTATTTGCCGATAGAAACGACATTTCAAACTAATTTCCATCAATACTGAAAGACCGATTTTCGATTCGTAATATTTGTCGACAATAACTTGTTAAGATGAATTTGAACAAAATCGATCATCATCAACAATTGGGGGGGGGTGGGGTGGGGGGGGTGGGGGGGGGGGGGGGGGGGGTGGGGGTGAAATCATCCCTTTCCTCGATCCCCCAACCCTCCTTCCGCCTGTGTTGCGACCCTCTCTAATCAAGTTTGGACCAGGTAACCTAGTGGTTGACATCATGAGCACCAATCTACGCAATCGGGTTACGTTGACATGCATTAACTAAGTCAGCGAACCTGACCAACCGATCCCATTCGTCGCCTCTTACGGCAAGCATGGGTTGCTGAAGACCAACTGTAATCCGGATCCTCTAGGGGACCTTCCTCGATAGCGGGATGGGAAAGATTAAGGGATCTCAAACACCATAATTCATTATCAATCATCCTGGTCATAAAGTACTTCAAATTCGTGGCATCAAACTTTAATCACGACAGATTTTTTTCAATCAGCACATGAGGACCGGGACCCACTGGAGGGAAATTCAAATAGAAGAATATTTATCATCTCTACTTCTGCTTCCTCTTCATACTCCTTCTAAGCATCACCTGCGTTAAGCTCTGCCGCTGCAGCTATCATCTATCATGGAGAATCGCTAACTTAATGGTTCGACATAGCCTTGCACCAGTCTCGAAGGCAATAATTATTAGTTTATACATAATTTCTAGATTATGTAAAAAATAAGAACAAGTTGTCCTTAAAAGAAACTGGAGTCCATCCACATAAGTAGACTTGCCTGTTAGGAGGATAGAATTACTACACATCCAAGGACAACCTTGAAACAAGGTTACGTTCGACCGTTTTGAGGATAAATTAGCTACCTAATCTCTAGGCGACAGACAAGCTGTCATATACAGATGAAACTAGCCTGCGTTCTGTTGCTGCGGCGGAGTATAGTGAGGTCTGTGGCTGATAAGATTACTTAATTATTATTTAATGAATATAAGATTGATATTAACCTTTATAGATACAAGGATGAAAGAGTCTTTACAATCCGTCACTGCAAGAGATATTAGTTTGATGTATTACGTCCAGGATTTGTATAGTTTTATCGATGTAATTAGAGTGACTGTTTGTTTTCACTGTAGGTTGGTGACTGCTCCGAAAACAGACTTACCTAGTTCTCGTTAAGCATCGTTATTTGGTGTATATTCCATTTCCCGGTGGTCATAAATTACCGTGCGGGTCATTGATCCGTTCTCCCGAATGAACAGATATTTTCTGTAAAACTTGTCTACCGTTTCCCTTCTTTGAAACCCTCGCCACGTTCGTTGCCCTTCCAATATAGTTCACTACTCAAGGGAAGCTAAAGACCATGACCTATTGTCGATAGCCACATGTGAAAATCGGGTGTTCAATAACTTGTTTGGAGTAGTATTCAATAACGCATAGATTATAAACTACTGTCGTGCATTACAACACTACGTTTCTGTTGTATACCACACCAACGAAAGGGTTGGGTTTGTTGAAAATAATTTGCTTTCGCCCTCTAGTGAGTGAGAGAGTTGGGTTTAACGCCGCTTTTAACAGTATTCAAGTTATTTCACGGCGTGTCAGCTTAATAGGGGAGGAAACCTCGAAGTGATGCAGGTCTAAGACGTTTAGGACTTCGGTGAAACTCACGGGCACGGGCACAATCCTAGAAACATAATCAGGAGGAACCGGGATTCGAACCCACAATCATAGGTTTCGGGTCTGCCCAAGGGACGCAACTTTGCACAGCGAATAGCGGCGCCTTAGACGACTGAGCTACCCGTGCCCCCCTTCCGCCCCCTAGAGCTTGGTATGAAGATGAGAAACACAGGGATGGTCTAAGAATTTGTTCGAAATATGCTTCTGTTTACCCAACAGTGAGTGGGTACCCGGTAGGATGGAATGGTGATGAGTTAACGTCCCACTTCATGTTCAGATACCCGTAATACTCAAAGTCGCACTCTGGCAGTGCAAGGTACACTACCTTCATAGTGTTTCGGCTTCTGGGAAAACTGTGCTTGTCTTCAGATCCGCTTAAAATTGTTTTACGCCGCACTCAGCAATATCCCATCTAAATGACGACGGTTCGTAAATAATTGAATCTGGACAAGGCAATCCAGTGATTGATATCATGAACATCGATCAACGCAATTGGGATAGGATGGCATGCATCAACCAAGTCAGCGAGCCTGACCACCCGATGCCGTTAGTCGCCTCTTACGACAAGCACAGTCGCCTTTTACGGCAAGCATTGGTTGCTGAAGACCAATTATAACCCTGGTCCGATTAAAATGATAATTGCGCGCGCGCGTGTTTGTGTGTGTGTGTGTGTGTGTTAAATGTTAAGACACCAACGGAAATACTCGCCACGGATACATTAACACACATACCGATCCATCTCTTCAAAGCGGACATTCAAATTTGTGGACAGACCCCTTAGGCCAATTAAAATAATCTTCTCATCACTGAATTCGGATCTGCATTTATATACATATGTCTTATTCTGAAGTTGCACTTTTCAATGTAACCCGTCCTTGCGTCCATTTCGTTCATTTACCAAGCAGCGACTAGTGAAAGAGATGCCATTAATAGTATTAGTACAGTGAAACCCTATTAATACGGACGGTAATGAACCCTTGAAATCGTACGGTTAAACATATGTCCGGATAAATGAATCATGTTACTTTGATCATAAATGTTCCCTATTGAGGTGTCACGTGGTCATGTGTACAACGCACAGGTCATAAATCAGGTGAACGCTGGTGGCGGAGAGTAGTTGGATTGGTGACCATGTTCGACAAGTCCAGAGAGTGCCCAGGGCTTTAGTCAATTTCGATTCAGCCCCACACTGAAGCTCATGTTACATGCGGTGTCTTTTTACGCAAGTAACCTCGAAATATGCCTCTGTTCACCAGCAGTAAATGGGTACCCGGTAGGATGAAACAGTTATGGGTTTGTCGCTTTTATTCCCAGTATTATTTCGAAGTCTATATTTGATCCAACTGTGCTAGTGTGATCTCATGATTGGAAAATTCTCTAGATCGCTATTTCCCAAGAAAGGTCATCGTTCCGAAGGTTTCCGTAGTAAGGAGGTTCTATATTTCAACCTTTAGCAAAATATATATCTGCCCTTGAGAATACGGTCGAGTGAATCACATGAAACAAATAGCTAATGATTTGAGATATAGGGGAACACACGTGATGGCAGATACGAATCATTATTGGTAAAAAGTTCAGCCAAAGAGATATCTGCTCTTGGGAATATGTATAAAAACAGTGTGCTACAGTTAAACACTGAATCGCCTACTTGCCGAAGATAGCAGGGGAATGTGCGTTATTGAAATACCTTTTCTCTGTCTTAATTTTGAATAGCAATGTTCGAATTTGATCTGTAGTACACAACCCTCGATAATCCAGTGCATTATGTCTCCATTCCATCCTGATATCTACAGCGGGATGCAAGAATCGGTTGCTATATTCAGGTGTTCGTAATCACCATGTACGCAGTAGAGAGGTTTAAATCCGTTCATTAGAGATTCAACTATTCGCAAATATTGATTTGTGATTATGTATTTTAACCATGATTTAACTTATCTGACAGTTTGGAATCAGAAAATCATACTGCGTAATAGGAACGAAATATCGATGGTATTTTTTCTTAATTTAAGATTATCGACATTGTAAATATTTGATCTTGTTTTTATGCGTTAAACTTGTAATCTGAGCGTCGTCATCAACCCCCAAGTGCTGAAACCGCTTCAGTGACTTAAACTCCTCTGGCATTGACATGCTATGTGCTGATTCTTGCTCACCATTGCTATCAGTTGTGATTGGGCAGATCTTATCGCATCGCTGCAATCGATTGCTATTTACAAGCTAGAGATTACACAGGATCAAATGTTAGGTGGGTGTTGGATGGTTCGGGGAACAACAAAGGTAGTGCGTGAGTATGGTTTTACGCCGCTTTTAGCAATATTCCAGCAATATCAGAGTGGGGGCCACAATAAATGGGTTTCACACATTGTACTCATGTCGGGAATCGAACCCGGGTCTTTGGCGTGAGGAGCGAACGCTTTAACCACTTGGCCACCCCACCTACCCACACTATATATAGGTTTACGGGAGGGAGGGGCGGGGATCCAGGGTGTTGTGGGGCGGGATAAGTGATGGATTGAGGGAGTATAACAGGTGATGTCTGAATAGCTGCCAACCCGCTAGCCCGTGGCTGATAACATTTTTTAGGGACAAGGTCTGATAACCGAATGTCTGATAAACACATTCAGCAATAGTTATTGTATTTATTTTGACAGTCGGTGAAGATTTACTGCATTAAACATTTGCTTTACTGCAAATCACGACTGAATTTCGATTCATTTCGTCTTTATATGGACTGGTTATCAGTTTCGGTGTTTACGAAAGTTTAAACGTGCGTCAGATTGGTTCACCTCGGCATGCGGGCCAATTGTAGTAGAGGTAATAATCGATGAAATCCCTCTGCCAAAATGGCAATGTGGCAGGTCCTGGAAGCGTGTTGTTGCTAGGCCTCTGGTTTAGGTTGTTTTACACGATTTACGATGTCTCAGTCGAATATATTTAGAATTTTTTTGGAAATACTGATGATTTTATAGATAAGACAATGGAAGAAAGGGAGAAAGAAAAGAAAGAGCGAAACCGCGATCAAGACAAACATCGGCGAGTAAATCAGAGAAATGATAATTTAATTTGTTCGTTATCTACTCTAGAATGCACTAACTGGACTGTTAGGGTGACATTTTTTCACACACTGACACCAAGGAATTTGTATAGTTGAGGTGGGGTTGGGCAATTTTGATGCTGGCAAGAACATTTAGCGGTGTTCCACTCTTCTGATGATGATGGGGAAGTGTTTGGTGGTTATGGTATTTGGCAGGTGGATGCAGAGTTGAATGGTGGTTGTTCACTGATGTTGTGAGTGTTGAATGGTGGTTGTTCATTAATGGTGTGAGTGTTGAATGGTGGTTGTGTATGGATGGTGTGAGTGTTGAATAGTGGTTGTGTATGGATGGTGGCGTGAGTGTTGAATGGTGGTTGTTCACTGATGGTGTGAGTGTTGAATGGTGGTTGTTCATTGATGGTGTGAGTGTTGAATGGTGGTTGTGTATGGATGGTGGCGTGATTGTTGAATGGTGGTTGTTCACTGATGGTGTGAGTGTTGCATGGTGGTTGTGTATGGATGGTGGTGTGAGTGTTGAATGGTGGTTGTTCACTGATGGTGTGAGTGTTGAATGGTGGTTGTTCACTGATGGCGTGAGTGTTGAATGGTGGTTGTTCACTGATGGTGTGAGTGTTGAATGGTGGTTGTTCACTGATGGTGTGAATGTTGATTGGTGGTTGTGTATGGATGGTGGTGTGAGTGTTGAATGGTGGTTGATCACTGATGGTGTTAGTGTTGAATGGTGGTTGTGTATGGATGGTGGCGTGAGTGTTGAATGGTGGTTGTTCACTGATGGTGTGAGTGTTGAATGGTGGTTGTTCATTGATGGTGTGAGTGTTGAATGGTGGTTGTGTATGGATGGTGGCGTGATTGTTGAATGGTGGTTGTTCACTGATGGTGTGAGTGTTGCATGGTGGTTGTGTATGGATGGTGGTGTGAGTGTTGAATGGTGGTTGTTCACTGATGGTGTGAGTGTTGAATGGTGGTTGTTCACTGATGGCGTGAGTGTTGAATGGTGGTTGTTCACTGATGGTGTGAGTGTTGAATGGTGGTTGTTCACTGATGGTGTGAATGTTGAATGGTGGTTGTGTATGGATGGTGGTGTGAGTGTTGAATGGTGGTTGATCACTGATGGTGTTAGTGTTGAATGGTGGTTGTGTATGGATGGTGGCGTGAGTGTTGAATGGTGGTTGTTCACTGATGGTGTTAGCGTTGAATGGTGGTTGTTCACTGATGGTGTGAGTGTTGAATGGTGGTTGTTCATTAATGGTGTGAGTGTTGAATGGTGGTTGTTCATTAATGGTGTGAGTGTTGAATGGTGGTTGTGTATGGATGGTGTGAGTGTTGAATAGTGGTTGTGTATGGATGGTGGCGTGAGTGTTGAATGGTGGTTGTTCACTGATGGTGTGAGTGTTGAATGGTGGTTGTTCATTGATGGTGTGAGTGTTGAATGGTGGTTGTGTATGGATGGTGGCGTGAGTGTTGAATGGTGGTTGTTCACTGATGGTGTGAGTGTTGAATGGTGGTTGTTCATTGATGGTGTGAGTGTTGAATGGTGGTTGTGTATGGATGGTGGCGTGATTGTTGAATGGTGGTTGTTCACTGATGGTGTGAGTGTTGCATGGTGGTTGTGTATGGATGGTGGTGTGAGTGTTGAATGGTGGTTGTTCACTGATGGTGTGAGTGTTGAATGGTGGTTGTTCACTGATGGCGTGAGTGTTGAATGGTGGTTGTTCACTGATGGTGTGAGTGTTGAATGGTGGTTGTTCACTGATGGTGTGAATGTTGAATGGTGGTTGTGTATGGATGGTGGTGTGAGTGTTGAATGGTGGTTGATCACTGATGGTGTGAGTGTTGAATGGTGGTTGTGTATGGATGGTGGCGTGAGTGTTGAATGGTGGTTGTTCACTGATGGTGTTAGCGTTGAATGGTGGTTGTTCACTGATGGTGTGAGTGTTGAATGGTGGTTGTTCATTAATGGTGTGAGTGTTGAATGGTGGTTGTTCATTAATGGTGTGAGTGTTGAATGGTGGTTGTGTATGGATGGTGTGAGTGTTGAATAGTGGTTGTGTATGGATGGTGGCGTGAGTGTTGAATGGTGGTTGTTCACTGATGGTGTGAGTGTTGAATGGTGGTTGTTCATTGATGGTGTGAGTGTTGAATGGTGGTTGTGTATGGATGGTGGCGTGATTGTTGAATGGTGGTTGTTCACTGATGGTGTGAGTGTTGCATGGTGGTTGTGTATGGATGGTGGTGTGAGTGTTGAATGGTGGTTGTTCACTGATGGTGTGAGTGTTGAATGGTGGTTGTTCACTGATGGCGTGAGTGTTGAATGGTGGTTGTTCACTGATGGTGTGAGTGTTGAATGGTGGTTGTTCACTGATGGTGTGAATGTTGAATGGTGGTTGTGTATGGATGGTGGTGTGAGTGTTGAATGGTGGTTGATCACTGATGGTGTTAGTGTTGAATGGTGGTTGTGTATGGATGGTGGCGTGAGTGTTGAATGGTGGTTGTTCACTGATGGTGTTAGCGTTGAATGGTGGTTGTTCACTGATGGTGTGAGTGTTGAATGGTGGTTGTTCACTGATGGTGTGAATGTTGAATGGTGGTTGTTCACTGATGGCGTGAGTGTTGAATGGTGGTTGTTCACTGATGGTGTGAGTATTGAATGGTAGTTGTTCACTGATGGTGTGAGTGTTGAATGGTGGTTGTGTATGGATGGTGGTGTGAGTGTTGAATGGTGGTTGTTCACTGATGGTGTGTGTGTGTTGAATGGTGCTTGTTCATTCATGGTTTTGGTGAGTGTTGAATTCTCATGATGGTGAGCAATTGTTGGGAATTACACACTGTATGAAAGCAAAATAAATATAAACACATCTCGCGCTGATAGCAGTATAAAGGGGCGTGGTCGAACGTGGGCGGGACATGTGGTGTGAGCGGGAGAGGCGGAACTTGGGCGGGGCATATGGTGTGACCCGGAGAGGCGGAATGATGTGAATGGAAGGACGGAGTGGCTGTCGATAACTTAGATCTGGCATTTATTTGGAGTGTTCAATACAACCCGTTTAAAACTATATCGCATTAAACCTAGCAATCTACGTACAGAAAAAGACGCACGGACTCGCTGTCTGACCAACACCTGCCTGGTTCAATGTATAAACCCCAAAGGGCAAGTAGTATTAATCTTTTTATCTTGGTCGATCGCTGATAAGCTGATTAGTAAATATATACGGGGAGGAAGAGACACCTGTCACTGTCAGTCACAACATGTCTCGCTGGTCACATGAGACGTTTTTAAACCTTTTTTTACGAATCAGAAGGCTCCCTCAAAATATGAAATGTGAAAATAAATTATATAAAATAAAATGTGAATAGTATTCTTTTTTTATATTCAACCGATCAGAACTATTATATGAAGTAAACCCTCAGTAATCCGGATATTACGGTTCTAAGCAAATCTTCCTGATAAACAAATGTCCGAACCGTGTATAAATATGTCCCCACTAAGGTCATCGGATAGATGAGGGTTCCATATGAACGGGTTCAGAATAATAAAGTGGTTAAGAAATCATATAAACATATTAAAATAACATTGAGATAATACTCATCGACCCATTTATTTTAAAATATATTTTTGGATTAAACATACGTATTCGCAAGAAGTTAACGGGATATGGGACAATATAGCTTCCAACTTTTATTGCCCCCCCCCCCCCCCCCCCCTGGTATGTACGAATTCAGCACTATAGAAGAGACATAAAATGATTGATAGATAGATAGTGTGTATGAGAGAGTGAGAGAGTGAAGATCGATTATTTGAATAAGAAATCAAATACATTGCTGGATAAACAGTTCATTTTGGACTGCCTTACATGTATATAGCTTCAGTATCTGTAACAACGTGATCTGCATTGCAGTGTAACTATAGGTTTAGATCAACGGGTATGTTATGAACACTGTCAGTATGTTTAAGGCTTTAAACATGACGACCGCCTCCGTGGTCTAGTGGTAGTTCGTCCGCCCGGAGAGCGGAAGGTCCGGGGTTCGATACCCGGCCGCGTCTTACCAAAAGGCGTTAAAAGATGGTACTTGTTGTTATCCTGTCTGACGCTAGGCATTAAGGGACTAAAACAACGACTGGTCGGCTCGGAGTCAGTAAACTGTGTCTGAGTGGGATATTCATGTTAAACTGCGGCAATGTATCTCAGTGAGCCAGCACTATAAATCGGCATCAGTCCGGACTAGTACAAGCAGCCACACAAACACACACACGTACATGCACGTCGCTATATAAGTGCAATAATCTTGGACGCGACGTTAAACCCCATTTCACCTCACCTCACCTTTAAACATGACACGTTGGTGACTAAACAATGTACATTTCCATGAGTTAATGATATGCATTTTAACATGTAAATGTTCATGTACAGTTAGGATGCTCTTTGATACCAATTCCATAATAAATCATAATCCAACTGCACAACTACGATTTCTTTTAATGCACTCGTTTTATATTTATGCCATGTCCATAATTTGCATCGAGTTTAATGTAGTATTTCTGAAAACATGATTGAGCAAGGGAATTTTAATTTGTAAAGTGACAATATATGTATCAAGGTATAACAGTAAACTTCATTCTAACATGTTGACTCTTGACTGGAACCGAAGCTTCAGATTGTACACATCCTCGGAGACCACAAGTACGTCGTGTGTGTCCAGATTTCACAGACACAGATGTTCCATTTAGCTGAAACGGGCAAATTATTATCCCGAGTCACCATTGGGTTCGTGTGTTGCTTACGATGACAAAATCCATGTTGCTAAAAAATATAACTGTCATATAACGAATATTTACAGCGGTTCAATTCCTCTGAGAACAAAGTTGCCGACAGTCTGTCTTCAAACAAAAAGTGCTATTTGTATTTAATATATGTATAGGATGGGAATATGACACTGGCATGCTATGAGTAGTTTCGTGATATTGTATTGTCAAGCATAAATATAAAGCTGATGACAATTTAAAGAAGCTGTCACTTCTCAACTCAAATCTTTGTATAGCGGTAGCAAGAACTACATGTAAGATGCGACCTCTGCGACCACATTTGCACTTATGAACTTGCTGTAAAACAGCAAATAAAATAAGTCTGAAACAAAATACCTACACTGACAGTAAAGTGTTTGGGAAACGCAAAAATGACGTAAACTGAGCAAATTGAATGGCGGTTTACATTAGGACAATGATCTTGGGCCAAAACAATAGTGGGTCTTAACATCTGAGAAATCTGTTTACACATTGAACTTATTTATAGAAAAAAATCAAATTTAAACCTGACGTTTATTGGTTTGAATTCTGATACTCTTCGACCCTGTAGATGAGGCTTTAAAAGCTAGTCTTGACCTGACGTAGACCCGGAATCCCCGTTTTGGACAGTAGGACAGTAAAATACAGCGTGTTGAGGCACAATACCTACACGTAATTCCATAGTAGTGAGTGAGCGAGTTTAATTCTACGCCGCTTTTAGCCAATATTCCAGAAATATCACGGCAGGGGACACCAGATATAGGCTTCACACATTGTACCCATGTCGGGAATCGAACCCGGGTCTTCGGCGTAGCGAGCGAACGCTTTAAACACTAGGCTACCCGACCGCCCCTAATTCGAAAGTAAGATGGCGACACCATACATGAAACTTTCTATTAAGAGAATTATTTAGAGAAGTTTTCCATCATCAAACGAAATAGAAATATACCCAAGCAGAGTCACTTAACTATCCTATGTATTATGCCTCACTTCTTTATGATTAATAACCTAGATCAATTCTCCACCACAGCTTCGTGGCGGAAGTGACGTCACCATCTCAACCTTATCACTCACTCAGCCCGTAATGTCTCTCGCTCAGATCGGTTGTTTTTTACGTTCTTTTTTCGCGAACCAAACTCAAGATGAAGTTACGATGGCGCCATCCAAGCTTTGTATAATAATTGAATGATATAATATACCAGATAATAGCGGATGATACATCACTGGCTTGCTTTTTTATTAGTGACACAAATATTCCAATGGCATACAACAGGTACTCCTTATAACAGGTTGTTTATGTATCATTTTGAGTGGAAACATGACTTCGTATGTGCAGCGTCCTGCAACAAACATTTACTTTTTTGTCCAAATTGTGTGAGCTACCAGGAAGGCTGGACATGCTCACATATTTCGCAAACACCTGGTGTCATCACTGATTTTCAGTGATTCATTCATATCATTTTCACCGCTATTTTGTCTTTTACACCAAATCGAATCTGTTTCGTTGGATAATCGAGACTAGCTTTGACTTAATGGCTCGGATTTTGTATCGAGATTAGATGGGGTTGATGATGTGTCAGCGTGATGTGGGAGGTAAGTCCGAAGCGATGCAAGTCTCAGACGTGAAACCTACGAGCACCATCTTCCCGAGGCAAGAGAGTTAACTGACTTGAAAAGTCCAGTTTCCACCCTTGCCGAACAAGGCTGGACTTACTGGGCCCGATCGTAGCGCCACCAGTGATTATTACGAGTTATGTCCCTTATAAGCCTCTCCTAAGGACCAATCAGATTCCCCCTCTCGTATCACTTGCATTTGTTTCAAACAAAATGGCGGCGCCCAGTCAAGACGATTTGATCGATAATCAAGATCTATGTTGTGATAAAACGGGTCTTACCTCGCGAAGTGCATCAAATCCCGTGAGCAGCTTGGTCAAAACGTGAAAAGCCTTGGAAAATATCTGTTGACAACGAGTTGGCGGTGCACATGCTTTGCAAATCATGCAATCGACCGAAATCTGCACGACAGTTTACTAACCGGATTTCGATTTCGGTGCGTGATTTTAATTGGACTATGCATAGACTCGTTAGTCCAGCCAAAATGTAACTCCATAATACCAGCCTAGTTCGGCAAGGGTGGAAACTGGACTTTTATAGTCAATTAACTCCCTTGCCTCGGGAAGATACGTCAGAACGGCCTTTCGCGAACTTTGGAGACGAAATGAAAGGGCTAACAAGAAGCCGTCATTAGCCAATCACAAAGCGTCTTTCTCGAGCTTTACGGCACAAGTTCAAACTGGCGACTTCCATTCCAGACTCCGCTTTGAAAAATATTTTGACAAAAAGTCTCGATTCAAAATTTCAAAACTAAACAAATAATTATTCTGGAAAGTCTAAGAAAATGGCCGAGATTGTATGACAGACTATGGAAAGTGTCGAGCGTTTCAAATATCTTTCCCATATTGGAGCGAGAGAGAGACGATGAATCTGACATGAGTCTTACAGTCCGTAACCGTCGTTCGGAATACCACGTGTAAACCTTTTCGATGTTGCATGATTAGAAAACACATTCCGTCTGTCATTTCCCGATTTGGTAGTCCTGATTGGTCGGATGAAATGTCCCTAGAACTGACGTGACCCGTAATGGGATGTCTTCAGATCTTTCCCGGTAGCGAGAGCTAAGATCTTAGTTTAATTAAATATAGATTGGCTAGGAACCCATTACCACAATTAAACAATGACATGGCCGTCCTTGTAAATCAACAGACTTTTATTAGTTGCACGTGTGATCACTTGTCAGATCTAAGACAACATGATTTGAATTCGGCCGTTGCCTCCTTATCGCTTAACTTTCATCACTGTTTAACAAGACAAGTCAATTCTCAAACACAGTAATATCATGTATTAATTTTATTGGTCATATTTCATTTTATTATCATCATCATCATCATCATCATTATTTACAGATTAAATATAAAATGCAGCAAAGAGGGTTTGGGTGATGCTGGCACAGTCATGCTCATCATCAGCTCAGGGGCCTTGCCCCCTCTACACGCAGCCCAGACAGATTTATTATTATTATTATTATTATTATTATTATTATTATTATTATTATTATTATTATTATTATGGCCTGGTATTGTTTATCCCATATATCATAAACCAATCAGTGCCCTTCGAGTATGTTTGCTGTTTAACGCAGCAATACTTCAGTTGATAACGGCGGTGTGTAATTAGACGAATCCGGACCAGACAATCCAGTGATTGACATCATGAGCATTGATTCAGGCAATTGGGATTAAGTGACAAGTTCACGAGCCTGACCATCCAATACATTCAGTCGCCTCTTACACATGTTGCTGGGGACCTATATTCTTACCCAGAATCCCATCGGTTTATTTCCGATTGGACATCCGGGGCACGAGAATACAATATAACCTTTCTCCTTCTCTTCTTCTATGCTAAACTATCGTAATCTCCTCAACACATTTCAGAGCAAAGTATATTTTCAATGTCGAGAACCTCACCCAATCTGACACAAGGATCCAGCGCGATGCCATCAACAGGTGCCGCGCGCCGTCGTGGTATACACCCCATCAGAATTAGACATTTAGAAGTAGTAAAGTAGGATGTGTTGTCTAACAGTTCCGTTTTCCTATCAACTATCGCGAGTGTAATCACACATGTTTCCTCCGAGGTGTGTTTCCTCCACCTACAACGATAACGTATCGTAACCGTCGATCACGCAACAAAACGCAAACACCACATGAGGTAGCTGTGCATTGTCAGATAAGATACCGAAAACGTTCACAGATGGTTCTAATCATTAGCGCGTGAGCCCACCCTTTCTTCGTATACTTTAATTATTTTATTATATATCCACGTTAAAGTGCTTAGTCTTCCCATATGGCAATTACATAAAACCTGGAATTTTAATGAGCTTATCGTAGTACCAAACGTTCATGATTATGTAATAAAATGGTTGTCTGGAGTGGCGGGAGGCCCGCTGTTTGTTTGAGTTAATTGAGACATGTTTATGTCTTGCTTGCGATTGAGTTTGGGTTGAAACGTATTTGTCTGTTTGATGTATGTTGCGTGTATATTTCATTGATGGTGGGCGATCCAAACGTACATGTTTTTTTGATGTAGGTTGCTTGTATATTCCAGTGGCAGTGGGCGGTCAAAACATACATGGATATTTCGTGTATATTTCATTGATTGTGGGCGGTCACAACACACATGGAAATTTCATGTATATTTCATTGATTGTGGGCTGTCAAAACATACATGTATATTTCATTGATGGTGGGCGATCCAAACATACATGTATATTTCATGTATATTTCAATGATTGGGGGCGGTCACAACACACATGTGAGTGAGTATGGTTTTACGCCGCTTTTAGCAAGTTTCTAGCAATATCACGGCGGGGGACCCTGGGAATGGGCTTCACATATTGTACCCACAAAACGTACATGTATATTTCATGTATATTTCATTGATTGTGGCAGGTCAAAACTTACATGTATATTGCATGTATATTTCAGCGACGGTGGGCGGTCCAAAGAATATCTAGATCGAGACCAAACAAATTATATAACGTAATAAGAAGAATAAGGAGGTATAATTTCTGCAAATAATTTATGTCTATATATACCTACCGATTTGCTATTTATGTATCAGTTCTGATATTACTTATTACAAGAAATGACCTTGATAATATCTCAACTGAACCGATCATTTCCAGCGTGTGCAAAGGATCGTTCTTACAGATAAACATGTGTTCGGAAGTGTTGTAGCGGAAACAAGATTATATATCCTAATGTTTATAGTGTGAGCGTTATCTTTCCTTATGAACCAATGTCAGGCCTCTCATGCGTATCAAGAGGCGTGGGGTAGCCTTGTGGGTTACAGCGTTCCGAAGACCCATGTTCGAATCCCCACATAGGTATAATGTGTGAAGCCCATTTCGTGAGTATTGCTAAAAGCGTCGTAAAACCATACTCACTCATATCATTAAGTGTAAAACGGAAGTGTAAAACATGATTGTCGTTTTGTCACTATCAATAGCGGTTTAATAACAGTGGCAAATAATCCACCCTTGGTCGAGTGTGAAATCTGGAGGACCAACCTCAGACATAAAAATTGGAGTTTTAGAAGTTGGAAGAACTTTTCGAGATAACAACTTCATTAATGTTTGTAACGACATCTCAGGGCCTCCTCTTGCCCCTCAGACCCGTGAAGATTCCGGGGTAGAATAGGTCTTCAGCAAGCCATGCTTGTCTCCCCCCGTGAAGATCCGGGGTAGAATAGGTCTTCAGCAACTCATGCTTGTCTCCCCCCGTGAAGATCCAGGTAGGGTAGGTCTTCAGCAACCCATGCTTGCCGTAAAAGGCGAATATGCTTGTCGTAAGAGGCGACTTACGGGATCGGGTGGTCAGGCTAGCTGACTTGCTTGATGCATGTCATCGTATCCCAATTGGATATCCCGTGGATCGATAATCATGATGTCAATCACTGGATTGTCTGGTCCAGACTCGACTATTTACAGACGGCCGTCATATAGCTGTAATATTGTTGAGTGCGGCGTTAAACAACAAACAATACAATACAATCTTGCCCCTTAATCGTACACAAGGTAGGAGTAATGGACAAAGATAATACGGCGAGGAAGCCAATGGGCTGGACGGGAGATAAGCCACATAAGGGACAAGAAGTAGCCATAAATCGTCGTTACAAACGACAAATGAGCTGTGGTCAATAAAAGTTTCATGTCTTCATAATCATTGAAATACAGTTGTAACGCGGCAACCCATTATATGATAATGTCGCCTTTTTCTGCTGATACATTAAGTATTGTGTCATATCTAAGCGTTCTTTTCTGCGCAAATATTATTGAAGAACAGTAATATTCTAATCAGGGAAATAATTATTTTGTAACCTGTATGGACAAAGCGATCTTCCGACTTCTTGAACAACAACAACAATTAAAACAAATTAACCATAAATTAAACAATTACAATCACGCCGAGAGATAATCGATCTATCGTTTGTCAGGTGGTCCGCCCTGTTTGGCGACACTTTGTTTACCAAGACTACAAGGGTGTACCATTACTTGTTTTGATCTTCACTCGACTCATTCTTGATCATTTTCAGGTAATCTCCAAGCTCCTAACACTGCCGCATCCTGTTTCTGGTTTGTGTCGTTGGGGGGGCACCTGGTTGGCTCCAAACATCACGGTGTCAGATAGTAGATGCGAGAATGTGGCGGCAGCGTCGATGTATGGAGCAATCGCACAGCCAATATCGGCAATGTGATGTGGAGTTCAGCTCAGCGAATCTTCAGCAGACGATAATTGCCAGCGAGGCTCTTGCTTTGGAATATGGAATATTTCCCGCTGTGTCCAGATGGTGAACGCACTTAGAGGTGATATAGTGATCGTCGGTGTTAAGGAAACCCTTCTATGATTCACGACGACGTTCAACATCATTTACCAGATTAAAAGAGCGACAATTTATGTAACTATTTATACATGTTGGTTTTTCACGTGTACACACGTGGCCAACAACAAACATTAGATACTTCTTGAACATTTCAGAGAGCAGTTCATGCATCTGGTGGATGAGTTTTAGCTTGTTAAACTCTGTTCTTTCTCAACTTTGGACTAGGAAGTGGGAATAACGGTTTGATGAAGTTAGCACTAGGGCGTTTCTTCACGACAGTTTTATGTTCTGTAAAGACACCTCGAGGATCTGAGAAATATCGTTGTTGGACAAATTAACCTACTGATTGAAGAAGAATTCGAAAATGGATGGTTCCATGGTGTGTTGGATTTACCTGTTATGGTCGGTCGGTGGATATGTTGGAAATTCTCAACAGGTAAGTAACACTTTTATATAATCTTTGTGTTGGCTCGATAATATTAATTTATATTCAAAGTATTATTTAACTAGATTTTACAATTGAGATAACTGTATCATAATTACGAATGTATTTACATGTTTTTTGTTGTAATGAAAGGAGTTTTGTTGCTGCATTTTTTATAAAGTTAGAATTGAAAACTTCAGATTTAATACAGTATTCATAAATGAATAACCGTATATACGTGTTGGAAGCACATTCTAGTGGGACAGTATTACACATGTGTGCAAGTTAACTAACCAACAGTGGTACACAGAAGATCGTCCGAGTTATGTTATAATCGTAAGTCATATTGTGTGATAAATCTTTGACGTTCTTCACCTCAACATTTCATTGTTGAATTATGTTCAACGTTGTCGTCACTTATGAATAAAGTTCTAGCACATTCGTCAGCACCATGTCGCGCTCGCGGTTTTCCTAAGGAACCATATCGGTATGTGGTCTCTGGTTTCGTCGAAATGTGAAATGTCCAAGACCTGACATTTGCTGATTCACCCGGGGTTTCATTCCAAATTTAGCGCAATCGCCGTGATGACTGATATTTTACGTGAAACACAAGTCAGCCACAGCGTTGCTCCAGACAAGTCAAACTGTTAAGATGAGCCCACCCTCAGATTCACACGAAAGATAATTGAGTAATCCATATGAAACAATTCTACTTTTCTATGAAATTACTAGCTCAGCGAAATCTCTTTACTTTAACCCCATATATGTTAACATAACGTGAACGACCTATTCGTTCACTCTGTTGATAAGATGTGTTAAAGAAGACCTTTTGTACTTTTTAAGAACATTGTGACACTAGGTCTTCAGCAACCAATGCTTGCCGTAAAAGGCGATTATGCTTGTCGAAAGAGGTGACTAACGGGATCTGATGGTCAGATTCGCTGATTTGTTGATGCATGCCATCGTATCCCAATTGCGTGGGTCGATGCTCATGTTTTCAATCACTGGATTGTCTGGTCAAGACTCGATTATATACAGACCGCCGTCATATAGCTGGAATATTGCTGAGTGCGGCGTTAAACAACAAACAAACATACGATTTATTGAGTGGAATATTTAATTAATTTTCAACTGAAGCTCTTTATTAGAGTACAAATTAAAAATACTTTAAGATACTTTTTCGAAACACTGCAAATCTGAAGACAAAATAAATGTCCCATTTTAAATACAGATGTACATTGTCGAAACATTCGCCCCGTGATTACTTATACATTCCTGGGCAGCCTATCAAGCCTAAACATGCAACAACATACTGCGATGATGAGTTTTGGAGCGCACTCGATCGGGAATAGTCAAATAGTCATTAATGAAGGTCTTTCTACGACGACTCTAAACTGAGGCGTTTGTGAACAAAAATGCACTATTAACTGCGCTGAAAAACAACAAATAAAACAAGTCTGTAAAAGAAAACACCGACAGTTAGCTGTTTTGGAAACGCAAACATGTCGTAAACTGAGCGAAATGACTGGCGGTTTAGACTATGACAATGATCTTGGGCCGAACAAAAGTTAGTAAAAAATATCGGAAATCTGTTTACACATTGATCTGATGAATGAAACCTGACCGTAAATTAATTGGTTTGGTCTCTCTGTTGTTTAGTCTCATTGTAGTAGTGAGCTTCCTAGAGCTATACAGCACACGTTTCACACTGGCCACTTTGGTTCCAGTGATCGGTTGACTTGGGGTTTCGGTGCATTTAGCAATATTCCTGCAATATCACGGCGGGGGACGCAACACACATCAACTGTAAATGGTAACGAAAGGAAAGCAGTCAACAACAAAAACACAATTCTTTTTAGTTCATGTTCAACTATGTTAGAAAATACGTGCCAAAGGCGGCCAACTCTATTTCTTATGAGTCGGGGCCAGTTGGTGTATGTCTGGGATTCGTACCAGTACCACACATCATCTTGTGTCGTACAGATCATCCGTCATCCACAGGGCTCTTTGGAGTAAGTCGTTATCGCGTTTCCATCTTTGCGCTTTTAAATTCTTGACTAAGCACTTATGCGCCCTGATTTGTAGTGTTCAATTTTAAGGTCAAATGTGCAGCCATTAAATTATTGTCTCCTGACTTTCATGTCCTAAAGACGTAATTCATGACATCCTCCTGTAAGTTGTAGGCGTTACCACGCATTAATCAAGGTCATTAATCATCTTGTTGTCGAGAAGTCAACTTGTCTATACAAGAATTGATCCAGCACGGGTTAGAATAGGTCTTCAGCAACCCATGCTTGTCGTAAAAGCCGACTATGCTTGTGGTAAATGTCGATTAACGGGATCGGGTGGTAAGGCTTGCTGACATTGTTGATGCATGTCATCGTATCCCAATTGCCTGGATCGATGCTCATGATGTCAATCACTGGGTCGTCTGGTCCACACTCCATTATTTACAGAC
Organism: Haliotis rufescens; assembly: GCF_023055435.1. Taxonomy (NCBI): domain Eukaryota; kingdom Metazoa; phylum Mollusca; class Gastropoda; order Lepetellida; family Haliotidae; genus Haliotis; species Haliotis rufescens. Next base: position 38,650,883 of record NW_025963780.1, on the reverse strand, counting down.
CGCCGATATACAGCTGGAATGTTGCTGAGTGAGGCGTTAAATAACAAACAAACGTTAAGAAATTAGTGATTCTTGCGTAACGCCGCATCAGAAATCTTACAGCAATTCGCTGCAATGTTTAAGGGTGGGTGAGATGTTTCGATATTTAACCTGTCACATCATGGCAATATACATTGTTTATTCGTCGCTTTTGGAGACAGGCCTAGTTATATTGTCAATAATTACGATATTGTGTGTTATAGATATAACATTTCTTAAGGGTACCATTGACCATACGAGGCCCACCGTTTCCGTTGTCTGGTGGCGTCTGCCCGGAAAGTGGCACGTTGTGGTTCGATCCCCGGCCGCGTCATACTTAAAGACGTTTAAAGATTATACTTGATTCCCTGTGTGGCGCTCGCCATCAAGGGGTAAAAACAAGGACTGGCCAAGGCGAGGTCAGTTTACAATGTCTGAGTGGGGTATCCATGTTAAACTGCGGCATGGTATCACAGCGGACCATCACTTTATAAAAGGAGTGCATTATTATTGTGTATATCCAAAAAGTGTTCACACCGGTTTTTATGTTTAGAATTCCATAAACGTAAACCATATTGTAATCAATTCTTAAATATAGCGTTTAAACAAATACTTCGAAAATAATAAATTCACAAATTGCTTTTTTAATCTTTAACATGTCAAAAAATATAAACAACATTACGAAATCATTGACATCGTTCAGCGAAATAATGCCACACAAGCCCCGCAAATTCTATTATCAGCCAATCAGGAAACAGTAGTCCGTTAGCCCGTAATATTTCGGTTTAAGTTAGCCAAACAAATGCCGCGGAATCACTTGAAATCTATTTATTCTATGATGGGATTGTATATTCATGGTAAGTGATTTACGGAACAAATATGTGTCTTCCTCGTATCCCAAATGTAGTTCACTGTTGTATTATATATGCTTGTCAATACAATTGTACTCAGCTATAAAAATATATACGGTGACATTTGCCCAAAGGGGCCATAACAGAAACGTCACTTCTACCGTAAGTGATGTCTAACGGTGAGCAGCCCACAGACGGCGTTACATAGTGGTGTAAATGCATGTGGTGCCAGAAACTCTCCCCATTAACACTTGACCTTTAGAGCTCGGAAGCAATGTATTAGGCTGATCGTTGGGATGACAAGATTTATTTTTGATATCACTTGTTAGCGATTCCCTAAATGCCAAAATGATCCCTAACCAGCGATTCAAATTAGCCTCTTTTATTTTTCATTTACGATACATCGCAAAACTAATGGGATTATAAACCGCAATCTGATCCCTTGAAATACGCTGCTTAAAGGTATTCAGGACGCAAAGAAGTCTTCGCACATTTCACTGCGTATAAATACATTTTCTTGACACGGATTGAATTCGTTTCTTTACAATCCTAAATTTAAAAAGATCATGCCACTCGACATGACGAAATGGACACGACGTCAAATAGTATTAGTTTTATCAATATTTATCAGAACAAATCCGATGTAGTTTTACCCCACATCCAGGTGCGCGTAATCATGTGACGTCATCCATTGTATCATGACGTCATCGCATTCCAGGGAGACAACACAGCATTACAGAGAAAAATCATGAATGTCTAACAGTTGTGAGAATTTTCGTAGAGAGAGTTTTTTTTTTAAAAACGTGCAAATAACTTGTGTCTTTTTTCAATGTAGATAAACGTTATAATATATTTTTTATTGAATATTACCAAGAAATCTGTGTTATATGTTTCCGATCTTGGAATAATGCTGTGTGCGGCGTAAAACAACAATCAAACCAAACCAAATCATTCGTTCTTTCTTCAGTTTCTCTCTTATAATGTCAATGAATAATATACATGTAAGTAGCGGGCGATTCTCCGAGTATTCTGGAAATATCTTTCTTCATACAATCTTTCATAAACATTATTTCCTTTTTATATAAATCGTTCCACTTTACGGTCACGTTCCCTATTTGTACATCACTCGCTCCATTTGTCTGTCTGTGGGCCAGAGAAAAAACTTTTCGGGCTGTTCGCAATGACTTCCGGATCCAGGTATCGTGAAACCTCGCGTCACTGCACGATAGTTAATGTCAGCCTGCGACTACCAGGCACAAAAGCAATTAGGTGAAATTACCTTGCAGTAACTTCCAAGGGATGAATTATAGAACTCCCCCAAGTGCAGGACCAGACAAGTCAGCTCCTTGAGGTTTGGAACACATTGTAATTGTCCTCTGTCGCCTTCAGTTGATGCAGAAAGGTGTGTGCAGATGCGACCCGTGTCTCAGTGGTGACAGAGTAGGCACTAGTCCTGCACCATGACCGTGGAATATATTTATTTTATGAAAAAATAATAATCTAGAAATGCATTCAAAAGCAAGTCTAGCAAGCTCAAGCTAGCTCTATTCCACAGTCATGTTATTTTGGGGAGAGGACTGGTCGAAATAGCGAACGGTAATTAAGTCCCTTTCTTATCATATCAGAGAAATCAGCATAGGGAATTTTTTTTATTTTTCGAGTCAAGAAGGATATTGTGTAATATAAGATTTCAGAGACTAAATGTTAGTCTAAGTAGGCACCTCTTGTAGCCAGACTCATGCACAATACAAGGCCTGGAGCTGTACATCCGATTAGGCCACACAAAACAGTCGTTTGTTTCCAGGTCCAGGGTTTTCAACAGAAATGGGTCGGTAGATTGGTGCAAGTAATTATTTATGCTTGTAAGGGGCGAATAGACCGAAGAGCGGACAATCACGCCCACAAACTCGCTATATAAATGTAAACCTCTTTGACGCAACGTTAAACCCTATTTCACCTCACCCTATCCAAGAGGCGACTAACGGGATCGGGTGGTCAGGCTCGCTGACGTGGTTGATACATGTCATCGTATCCCAATTGCGCAGATCGATGCTCATGATGTCAATCACTCCGTCTGGTCCAGACTCGATTGACAGACCGCTGTGTAGCTGTAATAGTATTGAGTGCGGCGTTAAACAACAAACAAAACAAACAACAAAACTAATTCTCAAATATGCATCATTCTAATTACCTTCGTTGGTGGTTTCTTTCTAGAAAACAGCTGTTCTAAAAGTGAAGTCTCTTGCGACCACGCTCCACGCAAGCCTCTCATAATCAAATGTGCAAGAGCAACTCGAGACTTTTGTTAGCGGGGCTGTGTTTAATCCATTGATTATCATGATAACCCTCGTCGTGAAGTTATCTTTACACTGTCGTCGCGGATGTCGGCGCTCTTGTAGCCGTGGATAAAGATGTTATGAAACGTCATATCTCCCGATAGGCTTGTTATGAAAGAAACCGTCAGATTGTTTGCGTACAAGATCAATGTTGCAACGGTGACGATCAGATCAGTGTCTTCGATTCAGACGTTATACATTGATCTGGGAAAGTCAAATAACCACGGATAACTCTAGTGACCTGTCTGAAAATTGTTACAAAAGGCTGTATGAAACGCACATAGCTCTTATACACAATTCAGAGCAAGCGTAATAAGGGTGTTGGATTATGTTTGGATGATATTCTTGAAGCAAAATAGCTTGCTTATGCTCAATTAAAGTCTGATGGTTGTATTCAGATTGTGATACGTACTTCGTTTAACAAGACATTCCTGTTTATACAAACCTTATCGAATTTTAACTTATTTTTTGTGACCTTTTCACAGAATGTTAAAAAAAACACCCTTCTTAATTTTGTAGTTATGATCGTTATTACGTTATTTGTCTCCTCTTACGACAAAAGCGTGCTGGGGACCTTCTCTATCGCCGATCCCCACGGGGCTCTACAACACGTGTTTGAAACACCAGTCCCAAATTCTGTGATTCTGCCATCGCGAAAAGATAAGCAGAACATGTAACTCACCGAAAAATTGCAGAAATGATCGCGGAATTTGCCATTGTTTTAATCAACCAAAGCACTAATTTTCATTATTTTCAGGCTTTTCTGTCGAATGTTGCACCCGAATGATGCCCAAATATTTAACATGTAATTAAAACATACAAAATATGAATCTTGCAATATAATGATATAGTGTAACATTGAAATAAATAATTTCCACTTGCAGTATTATAACTTCTTACGTCGCTACGTTTACATCTTACCCCACATAACTATGTGTATTCATTTGATTAATGTTATGTTCTATTCAAAAACGCGTTTATAATGACAGTTTGTGGTATTATTTCATTTCGGAATTGGATTCGAGTTTTCGAAACATTAGTTTGTATTATTGTTTTAGGGGGAAATGGTTATGTTTTTAACGTAATATTGTTATCATGCTGTTGGTTATATTGTTACATGCCTGGATAACTTCCGTGGCCAAGCTGACTATAACTTTGACTGTGGCCTTGGCTAGAGGCATTTTTACATGCTTTACGGAAACATATAACAATGATTCATAGTCTTTATTAGGTATCTTAAAATAACATTCTAAATATACACAAAAAAACGTGTTGGTCGGGTGAAATTAAAATTTGTAATAGAAAGGTTATATCACTATTAATAGTCAAAGGTGAGGTGAGGTGAAATGGGGTTTAACATCGCACCTATATAGCGACGTGCGTGTACGTGAGTGTGTTTGTGTGGCTGCTTGTACTAGTCCGGACTGATGCCGATTTATAGTGCTAGCTCACTGAGATACCATGCCGCAGTGTAACATGAATACCCCACTCAGTCACAGTATACTGACTCCGAGCCGACCAGTCCTTGTTTTAGCCCCTTAATGCCGAGCACAACAAGTACAACAAGTACCATCTTTTAACGTCTTTTGGTAAGACGCGGCCGGGATCGAACCCCGGACCTTCCGCTCTCCAGGCGGGCGTTCTACCACTTGACCACGGAGGCGGTCCTAATAGTCAAAGGCATCCTCCAGGGCTTGCATGTCGGCAAACCTGTGCACTAACTAACCCTCGGATCTATTCCCGTAGTTCTCGCAATCTCAAATTACCTGCCCTTGATTTCCATTTGCCAATTTGATTGGCTACGCTACTAGGTCTAACGTACCAATCAGAATGCAAGTTACAAACCAGCCTCAATGTTCGGTTGTCAATTTTAACATCATGGCGGCCAGTCCCATTGGTTATGATCGAGTTTACGAGGAATTCAACATTGATAAACTAACTGACACGCAAAAGAAAGCCTCAACAATCTTTTTATTTGAAAGGATATCTTCATGTCCATAAAACGGGTGGTTGGCTTTGGTTGTTAGGTAATACGAGTTGCCTCCCTTACAGTTTCCCTTAGTCGACGTTTAATTGGTCGGTAACATGGCAATGAAAATCAAGGGTGGGCAATTTACGAACGCAAGAACAACGGGAATGGATCCAGGGGTAAGTGTAGGTTTACCGAAATGCGAGCCCTGTGGATAGAGAGAATGCGTCAAATGGTGTTTCACTCCCTGATTTGAACAAATGTGAAGTTAGAAACCTTACATTGCACATTCGACAGTTCTTTTTATTTTGGGGAAATTTTGGTTTGGCGTATAAGTAAAGCAACAATTATTAATTCTTAATTTATATTCCTTAAAGAATACTTATATAATAATAATATACACTCGTGTGCATGAGTAAAACGGTACTGAGCATCATCGTATATTTGAAAAGTTACGGACATCTTGCGACTTGACGGTGATATCAACTTGGACGCAATGATTCAGTGTGATAGGTCGACACAAGACATAGGCGTCGATCATCAAACCAAATTGTTTTAAGTTAAAACATTCATAAAAAGGGCAGTCCAAAATGACGGCTACCTCCTTCTTAGTGTCGAGGGTGTGTTTGCTTTGGAAACAGAAATTCGCTAAATCAAGAGATGAGGCTGAGGAATCGATCGATCGATGACACCAGTCACTGACCGGTCATGAACCATCCGATCACGACAAAAACAACATGTGATAATGGTCTGATATGTTTTTTAACAAATCAGAATGGTTCTTAATCACGTGATAGGCCATATGAAACGTCAATGGCAGATACTAATCTCGATTATCCGCTGAAACAGATACCAAATGGCGTAAAAGGCAAAAACGGCAAGGAAATTAAATGAAAGCCAGGAAATTGAAAGCATGAAAATAACATGAAGCAAGGTTCGAACACCTTAAAAGAACCTTCTCATGGTGAAGCGAGTAGTGCGGGCGTTGCGATCGAATCGATACTTGGTTGGCCCCTGTTGTCCATTCTGTGACGAGCCTGTCCTGTCCAGTTAGTTGTGTGATCAGGGATGGACCGAGCGGTAAAATATCTAACAAAGTTTTGTATAGGTAGGCTTTGCTGAGTGGCATCCTCTTGGCACGTCGGAAATCTGTGGTCGGGGGTTCGAATCCTTTTTCGCCCCAATTTTGTTTCTAGGTTTGTCAGCACCACACCCCTGCTCGTGGGTTTCACCAATCTGGTGACCTGCATCACTTCGGGCTTTCCTCCTACATCGAGCTGACACGCCATGATATAACTGGAATACTGATAAAAGCGGCGTTAAACCCAACTCACTCACTCACTCGTGTATGGTTTCTTTCTTTCTTTGTTGTTTAACGTCCCCCTCAGAAATATTCCAGCTATATGACGGCGGTCTGTAAATAATCGAATCTGGACCAGACAATCCAGGGATTGACATCATGAGCATCGATCCACCCAACTGGGATACGATGACAGGCATTAACCAAGTCAGCGAGCCTGACCTCCTGATCCCGTTAGTCGGCTCTTACACTAAGTACTTTGGAGCTACGGTTCTACATGACATATACATATATACCATTGTCACATCACAATTCGTGATCTATGCGTTTTGAGGGTGTTCCACTTATACATATTATTTATATGAATTAAGCATTGATAAGATCATGACTCTATAAACTTTAGAATTTCTATCAGCGTTAAAATCGAAAAAAAAACCTCCAGTTTCCGTAGTCACAGCTGAAAGCAGAGGACATTGTATACGATTCCGACCAGATTATAATGCAGGTATTTATTAATCTCCATCCATGAGTGATGACACCAGGTGTTCGCGAACAAGAGAGTCTTCCGCGACAACGCACCCGATGAAGCCTTGCCACCCGATCCATTGACAATATATTTAAATCAAACCAGATTGGACAGAGGGCACTATGAACCATAACGGGCATCGAACCTCGATCATGCCGAGAACGGACGACCAGGAGGTTTCGCTGTAGCTACTCAGCAGTGCTCATCGAGGATTCCTGTTACAACACGTCGTTGTTGAGTGCGGACAAGGAAGTCGAGATCGTTTGTCGTCGCCATCGTCGCATGTAATCTTTGGCCTTCACACAGTAAACACTTGAGAATGCACAAGACACTATTTTAAGTTCTCCTTTGCAGCTTTATGAAGGCAAGAGCTGGATGAATGGCGTTTCAGTGACTAGACTCTAAACCCAATCGATGTAATCTGCAGTGTTCCAACCTTAGGCAAAAAAAGGTATCATGCTCGTTATTTCCAAACGTCAGAAAGTCTTTTGTTTTTCCGGATTCTTTTAACCAAGGGCGGATAACTCTAACCTGCTTTCCCACGAATGGAAGCTCCGCATGACGCACCATGCGTTTCATGCTTGTGTAGGTTGTGTGTGTCGGGGGAAATAGAGTGATTATAAGTCCCCTTGGTCAAGTATAGTGTTGACATCACTCTTCGGAACTGTTTTGAATTGCTGTGAAAATGTCACTGTAATACATCAACGTTTTTCAGCCAGACGATTGTACTGTTCTACTGTTGGGTTAGTGTTGGTGACAGACCGCAACGGACATGTAAACTCTGCAAATCGCCAGCTATACCTGATGAGTTTTATTATGTAATGTTATTATGCTATGTTATGTTATGTATTATGGAAACGGTAATGAATACAGAACATCTCTCACAGCCGATAAATACATACATTATTCAAACATCACTCAATTAAAAAACTCATTTTTTCCAAAAAGTCACAGATCTCTAAACGCTCGCAACATTCCTCATAATCATTTAGTAAAATATGAAATAAATAACTAATTTATTAATACCCATGCATACCTTTATAGTGTAAGAACTGGTGTGTTCCCGTGTACTTTTTCTCGCACAGACAAGATACGGTCATGAGGTGATTAGACAAGAGCCATGAATAGCGTACTGTACAAAGTTGCGTGAAGCCCTTTTCTGGTGTCCCCCGCCGTGATATTGCTGGAATATTGCTAAAAGCGGCGTAAAACCATATACACTCACTCACTCACTGTACAAAGTTCAGCATGGAGAATTTGCACTTACATTTTTGTGAGGATAGCGTCGAAAAGTCGTGGGATTTGTGTAAGGGTTGCCAGCCTTGTGAGATGGGATGACTGCTATTAAATGACTGTAGTGATTGCAGTAGGTTTTTTGATGAGAATAAACTTGAGTTGAGTTGAGTGAATCGTGCGAATGAGTTCGTCAAAACCAAATAAAGCCGCGTCGCGGCGTAGTTTTAGGCCAAACTAAAAGACCAGATACATCATACTAATGTTTGGCCTTAACGTGCATGTCAAGTGAACGGCAGACAGCAGCCGCAGATTCAAAATGTTTAAAGGGGTGGCGTGTTCTATGGTGTGTGTTTAGGGGTGCGGGGTGGGTGAAGCATTTTGAATGTTCATCTTCAGTGGGGTGCAGACTTGGGAGGGGGTCGATTGTGTGTGTGTGGAGGAAGACTGCTTGTCAATCAGACCTGGCTTGAGAAATATGGACTGCAGCACTGACAGCAAATAACAAGAAATAGCTTAAAATATAATTGTGACTTTATTATTAATATTGTTATTGTGGTTATTTATTATCATTATTTTAACAAATTGGGATGAACATCTTTTGGTATGACAAAACTAAACCTGGACAGTCTTAAGTGGTGATATAGTGTAAGTTGTGAATACTTGTGGCATTTTATAACTGTTGGAATTGCAGGTACTATTATATCTTTAGCAAATATTTTTCAAACATATTTACTCTCAAGACAATGATTGGGCACATGTTATTACAACTAAGATCGCCATCTCCCGTCAATTGTCGATGAAGTTTATTTCACAATTCAGTTCGTGGAGAATAACTCATATACCACGGCATCAACCTTGACTACCCATAAGGACCGAATAATGCCGACACTGCAGCTATAACAGGTCGTCGCTTCTCATCTGTTTTAACATTTCAACAAAACAGTTATTGAGTACGGTCACATGTGCACTGAACTGCATGTTGACGTATGCCTGCTTAGTGTTAGAGCAGGATTTGTAAGAGACTAATAGCAGCTGATATTGATCTTTTTAAGTCGTCGTCAAAGAAAGTGTTTCATCATCCCTGATACGTTTGAGTGACAGGTGTGGTTTTCTCATGGCAAAAGGTATCAAGATATGGAGTTGGGGTCAACACCTGCCTAGTCCGTGCTGCACGTATTACACGTATCAACACCTGCCTAGTCCGTGCTGAACGTATTACACGTATCAACACCTGCCTAGTCCGTGCTACACGTATTACACGTATCAACACCTGCCTAGTCCGTGCTACACGTATTACACGTATCAACACCTGCCTAGTCCGTGCTACACGTATTACACGTATCAACACCTGCCTAGTCCGTGCTGCACGTGTTACACGTATCAACACCTGCCTAGTCCGTGCTGCACGTGTTACACGTATCAACACCTGCCTAGTCCGTGCTACACGTATTACACGTATCAACACCTGCCTAGTCCGTGCTGCACGTATTACACGTATCAACACCTGCCTAGTCCGTGCTGAACGTATTACACGTATCAACACCTGCCTAGTCCGTGCTACACGTGTTACACGTATCAACACCTGCCTAGTCCGTGCTGCACGTATTACACGTATCAACACCTGCCTAGTCCGTGCTGCACGTATTACACGTATCAACACCTGCCTAGTCCGTGCTGCACGTGTTACATGGGTCAACACCTGCCTAGTCCGTGCTGCACGTATTACACGTATCAACACAATAACACGGAAAACAACACGAAACCAGCGACAGCTCAAAAATGCAACACAGGCCCCGCCCAATCTGTTATCAGCCAGTACGGAGACAGGAGTGCGATTGTGAGCGAGGCCTATTTGTCTTTTTTTGAAACATGAACGCAAAAGAAATTGTGTGTTTAGTCAATCAAATGCAACGGAATCACTTGCCAATATTTTAAGGTATGGATGGATGATATTGACACAATCAATAAGGTTCGAGCACAAAGCGTGATTGATGTTATGGGCGGTGTAACACAATGCCGATGGATGGTTATACAGTTGATAAGATGGATCTGGGAAAAGTTGCATGATGTGTTGATTGATGAAGAAAAGATCGCAATTATTGGGATGGGCAACAAGTTGGTAGGAAGCCAGTTGGTCGCTGAAGTTGGTTTTGGTTTGTTGTTCAACGCCGCACTCCAGCTATATGACGGCGGTCTGTAAATATTCGAGTCTGGACCAGACAATCCAGTGATTAATATCATGAACATCGATCCACGCAATGCATCAATGACATGCATCAACCAAGTCAGCGAGCCTGACCACCCGATCGCGTTAGTCGCCTCTTACGACAAGCATAGTCGCCTTTTACAGCAAGTATGGGTTGCTGAAGACCTATTCTCGGTTAACACTGACAGATTAGTTTTAAAACAAACAGATACCTTCAAAATTACATTATGGACGGACACTGCCTTAAGGTTATTCATACATTGATAAATTAGTTCGAATGATTCATAATAAGAATGGGTATGGCAACCGTTATAAATGGTACTCACGAGACCAAGAAGCTTAATCTTCTTATTCATATTTAAATAGGTGATATACGACTTGCCACAATGCATTTAGTCTTTGTTTGTTGTGTTTGGTTTGTTTGTTTGTTGTCTAACATCGCACTCAGCAGTAAAGTCTATACGTAATCGAGTCTGGGCGAGACTATCTTGACGATTCCAAGCTATCAGCTGCAGATCCCGAACACCCGATTCATTTGGACGCCTCCTTCAACCAGCATAGGTTGCATGTGGGACAAGCTCGAACCCGGAGTCCCCCCCCCCCCCCCCCCCCCTCTTCAATCGTTAAGTCGTGTGCCATGCAGGAGATAGCTGGTACATAGCTTTGATGGCGGTAATATCCTTTAACTAGTTCTCTAAAGTTTAAAAAAGTTTGTTGAACACACTTTTCTCGCACTGACAAGATACCGTTATGAGGTGATTAGTCAAGCGACATGACAAGCGTATACAAAGTTCAGAATAGAGAATTTGCAATTATATTTTTGTGAGGATTGCTCGCCTCAGATAGGCTTGCGGTGAGATGACTGCTATTAAACACGGAGAATTATCAAACATCAGATCAAGAAACAACAAACATACACAAAAAGGAAGTATGTTGAAATCATATATATATACACACACACTATATAAATACACAATGATTAAGGTACGCGGCAGGACCGTTTGTTGTGTGTCGTGTCCGCACCGTTTAGCGATATCTTACACAGCTTAGCGTATATGTCTACTTCGTGTAAGCCGATAAATGTCATATTTTACATATCTCCGTGGCATCAAACAAGTAGTGGTAATGTTGGCGTTAAGTCTTATCTATGTCAGGGCATTATCGCACAGTCTCGCCGATGTCTCGTACGTCCACACTTGGGTGCGGTATTTCGTATTGTCCATTTAACTGGCTTAATAAACACTTTAAGCCTTGTGTATACGTGTCTTTGACACCGTACTCACCGGTTGAGGCAGTACTAGACTAGGATTTCATGGGTATTTCTGTGTATTGTTAAGCATGATTCATGGTTTCAGTTGTAGTTGGCATAAGCAGGGGATTTCGGAGCCATTAAGTTTTGCCATACTGTGACAGGTTAAATATCGAAACATGTCACCCACCGTTAAACATTGCAGCGAATAGCTATAAGATTTCTGATGCGGCGTTACGCAAGAATCACTCATTTCTTAACGTTTGTCTGTCTGTTTGTTATTTAACGCCGCACTCAGCATTATTCCAGCTATTTCACGGCGGTCTGAAAATAACCATTCTGGACCAGACAATCCAGTGATTGACATCATAAACATCGATCAACGCAAATGGTATACGTTGACATGCTTCAACGAAGTCAGCGAGCCTGACCACCCGATCTCGTCAGTCGTCTCTTACGCCAAGCAGAGTCGCCTTTTACGACAAGCATGGGTTGCTGAAGACCTATTCTAACCCGGATCTTCGCGGGTCGTAGCCATTAAGGATCTCATTTAAGGATCATGTGTGGGAAGTGTAGTCATAGCAACAGGCCCTTGGCTTGGAACACTTCATCCAGTGCACACAGTAAATTCAAAGTTCTCACTGAAAACGGGGGCACGGGTGGCCCAGTCGTCTTAGGCGCCGCGATTCGCTGTGCAGAGTTGCGTCTCTTGGGCACGTCAGAAACCTATGATTGTGTGTTCGAATTCCGGTTCGCCCCAATTATGTTTCTAGGTTTGTCAGCACCATACCCGTGCTCGTGGGTTTCACCGAAGTGGTAAACGTCTAAGACCTGCATCATTTCGGGCTTTCCTCCCACATTAAGCTGACACGCCGTGATATAACTGGAATACTGTTAAAAGCGGCGTTAAAACCCAAATCACTCACTCACTCACTCTCACTAAAAACTAGATTAATGGGGTTTCCGCATATTCTACTTCATGTTCCCCTCACACCTAAGTGTGTGCCCTTTCCATGGGCACTTCCGGGTCGTAAAAGATCACAAGGAAACTGTGCTTGTCTCACCGTGGGGATTCCGGGTTAGAAAACGTCCCCCGCCATTTAGGCTTCCGAACGAGGCGATAAATGGATGAGGTGTCGGGTGCGATGACGTTGTTTTATTGCGTGTCAGCGTTCCCCGACGTCGTGGGGCGCTGCTCATAACATCAATCACTGGTTAGTTTGGTCCAGATTGGACAATTTACAGGCCGTCTTCATATAGCTGGCTCATTGCAATACAAGGCGTAAAATGACAAACAAAAAATCTTGTCCGCCCTTACGACAAGCATGGGCTGCTGGTGACCTCATCAAATGTTAAATCCTTGCTATAAACATATGGTTTTGGGGAAGTTTGGTTACAGCAAGGTGTTGGAAATAAAAATGCATTTCTATTGTGTTTTAAGAAAAGATGTAAAGATATCTGCCAACAAACATGGAATAATAATTTAGAATGTTATTCTTAGCAGGAATATGTTTGCTCTGTCAGGGAAAATTATAATTATGAACATCTGACTGATTGTATTGATATAGCCATCCAACAAACAACACTTGTTAGGTTTAGCTGTTCTAATCATAATCTATTGGTAGAGGCAGGTAGGCGTCATAAAATACAAAGGCCAGAACGTCTTTGTCCGTTTTGTATTGTGCCATATGTAGAAACTGAATTCCACTTTTGTCTCGGGGGTCCATTACATTCGAATTTAAGGTACTTCCTAAATATTATTGCATATGTCCTACTCTGGATAAACTAAAACAGTTATATAGCTGCAACCTCTATGTTATAAGAAGATTTGCAAAGTATGTATTTCCCGCTCTCAAGAAAAGGAATACTCTTCTTAGAGATGTGCCAGTTTTGTAGTACTATGCCATTGTAACAATGTGAGACTGGTTGTTGCCAGTGTGTGTAACATGTGTTGGGACCAAATCCACGGGGCGTTTGTGGGTTATGACCGGCTTCAGTAAACTTTTGTGCATCCCTCTCAGCACTCTGATGAGTGTTGACCACTTGTTCGTGCCTCGCGGGCGCTTTTGTGAATCGGTTCCCTTATGTAATAATCAGCGTTTCTCTACATGTGAACTGACAAATCCAATGTACCTTGTATAATGGGCCGGTGGCCCCTTTACGGAATAAACGCATTCTACTATCAACTTGCATTCAACTATCACCTAGCATTCAACAAGCATGGGCTGCTGGAGACCTCATCAAACCCGGATCCTGTGACGTACCACAATAGGACCGTGATATGGCCTGCTGTTACCCTAATCAATGTCATTATACAGCCGGCAACATGATGAAACGAGTGTTCGGCTCATGAATTTAAAAACATACTTTAGAGCGATGAGTAGCTTACTGTAACTAAATATCACCATTCAAATTCCGCTCAGAGTGTCAGATATCTGGACACATACTCAGTGAGTACTTCGTGGTGTTAAATGACTCCATGGAAATTAGTATTATGTATTTCAATCAGTCAGTGTGACGTCCATAGTACTCTGACACCGAACCAAAGCATATTTCGATCTATCAACCGAGCGTTAAGAGTACATAATTGATCAAATGATATACCATGCGGTGTGCGAGAATGTATTGAGGACTGTCCGTGTGAGCAAACTGCCGATTTATATTACATAATTACAACATATCGGGTTACTGGTGTTATTATGAATAATAGAACATGTGGGGTTAGCTTTTCTTCATGATTAATGAAGGGAAACATTACCACCGCGATCTTCCTTCCATGACCGGAGCTAACGCAAACATTGATTGAATTTGGGATACGACGCGAGTTGTTTGCTAAAGAAGACAAACGTGTATTTCAAAATATATTAATCAAAAGAGGAACAATGATCTTGTCTTTTTGAAACAGATTCGTGATATATTTGTTTTTCTCACTTTGCCGAGCCGTAAGTTGTTTTTAACTTATCGAATACAAGTGGGTACTGCTTGAGACCTGGGTGTCATGGTACAAACCAACCATAACACAATGACTGTCGTAAGTCTATGTTAAGGTATGGAAGTTACGATCACCTCAGCGTTAAGATCGCATTTACGTCGACTCCTTCCACAGCTACGTCATACCCGTAGGAAGAATAGGTCTTCAGCAACCCATGCTTGCCCTTAAAGGCGACTATCCTTGCCGTTAGAGGCGACTAACGGGATCGGGTGGTCAGGTTCGCTGGCTTGGTTGATGCATGTCATCGTATCCAAGTTGGGTCGATCGATGCTCATGATGTCAATCACTGGATTTTTCTGGTCCAGACTTGATTATTTACAGACCGCCGTTATACAGCTAGAATATTGCGTTAAACAACAAACGAACAAACACAGCGACGTCAACGACAGTAACACCAATAGTATAGTAATTGAGCCACACATGCGGTGAATAAACCGATTTCTTATTTTTAACCTTGCAGGCTAAGTGTTGTGTTTGTTGTGTACGGCGAGCTAAGATATGAGTGGGCTTTAATGTCGAAAGTAACATGGTCAACAGAACAGCTCAGTTGAAGGAAGACACCGATATATACTCAAAGGTTGGAAGCCCTCAAGTTACACGTGACCTCACACGTCACAACGGATCCTCTTTCTGCACACGGCACCGGTGTCATAACTTTCATTTAGACTTATATGTTGACAATTTCTCAATGTGAAATGATTTGTTATATCACAGGAGACGTGTTCTAAAGAAACTTACTTTTTACAGTAGAATAATTGGGAAAATAATCTTTTCATCTCAACATACCATGTACATGTTGAGTTAAAATAAACTCGGGTTCGTTTGAGGCGACCAATTTGGATCGGGTGGTAAGGATGTGACACTTAGCTGATTTCGTTTTATCGTGCTCCGATGGTGTGGATCGTTGCTCATGTTTTCAGTCACTGTTTTGCCTGGTCAATGTTACAGGATTTACTTTGAATTTTTGCGACAACAGGATCAGACAATATTCATTCGTTAACAACCAGGGCAGCTGACAACTAGGGGACATAACTCTTCGCGGTCGATACTCTGACGCGGTTCCACCCGGGGAGCGGAACGTCCGGGGTTCGACCCCCGACCGCAACATACCAAAAGACTTAAAAGATGGTACTTGTTGTTGCCCTGCCTGGCGCTCGGCATTAAGGTGCTAAAACAAGGACTGGTCGGCTTGGAGTCAGTATACTGTGTCTGAGTTGGGTATCCATGTTAAACTACGGCATTGTATCTCAGTGTGCTAGCACTGTAAAACCGGCTTTAGTCTGGAATAGTACAAGCGGCCACACGCACGCACACACACGTGCATGCATGTCACTATATAAGACCATTAAACTTCACGTCGCGCCGGGCAGGGTAACAGACAGTGTCTTCTTTTAACGTCTTTTGGTATGACGCGGCCGGGGATCGAACCAACGGCGTCCGCTCTCCAGGCAGATGCTGTATCCACTACTCCATGGAGCCAAGACGACCCCTAATATGTGTGTCAGCTTGCCTTTGCAGGCAGAGCACGTGCTCAATATACACACCTGGCATCCACCTGCGCGAGACAGTTATAGGTGACCGCACCACTCTCTCCCTGTTCAAACGGAAGACTGTGCCATTCCTTAATGAACTTGGCTACAGATCTAGTTCACCGCTAGTACTGGTGCACGTTTCAGAGTCGGTTTCAGATTGAGTACAAATTAAGCAAAGACGAGTATAAGAGACTATATTTCAACAAGCGTGACGAGCCAATATGTGATATGTTCCTGAAATAGCAGCATGTTATGTTATTTTCCAAACGTCACATTGACTTTTTAAAGGATTATCTGTGAATGGATGCGATTGGGATATGTTGTTGTGGGCCGTAAAGGGCGACAACGCTTGTCGAAAGGGGCGACTAACGGGATCGGGTTGTCAGGATCGTTGACTTGGTTGATGCATGTCATCGTAACTAAATTACATAGATCGATGCTCATGATTTTAATCACTGGATTGTCTGGTCCAGACTTGATTATTTACAGACCGCCGTCATATAGCTGGCATATTTCTAAGTGCGGTGTTAAACAACAAACAAACAAACACACTGACCAGTCGCTTGAGTTGGGCGTAGACAGGTTGATCACAGCATCCTCATCTCAGCAGTGGTCACGCGGAACGTGGATCAGTTCGGAGCAGTAAATCATTGCGATATGCACCAATACATGAAGTAAGGGTATCATGTTTCCCTACTTTGTAATACATAAATATAAATTTGTCAGGGGAAACACTTATAAATGCTGAAATACCATTACCATCACGTTCAAAATCTCAAAAAGCACATAAGGTCAATCCAAACATAAACAGGTGCGCTCGTCAACAGGTATATGGCCCTATCTTACGTTTATTGCAAGACGTATCCTAAAGTATACTGTTTACATGGCCGAATGCTAACCCTTGTACCAAGGTAATGAACAGCCCTCGGCCGGTAGTGTGCGTCGTCTTAGGAGCAGTATGTGCAATGACCAGTTTATCTGGAATTTATGTCCCGCATTCCCCAGACTCCCATAAGCACGGAGCTAATCTATATGCCATACTGCCAGGCTAGAGGGTGAACATGTTCGACGGCATCACGTTGGTACACTTTAAGCCAAAAGACATGGTTGTGGGATTCTGTTATCATCCAGCATCAACTTCAACCTATTCCGCTTGTGAACAGTAATAACCAGAGTGTAGAAAGTAAAGCTTATGGCTTCAGTGGCAGAGAGATTAGTGATGTCATTTGATCGTGTCGTCATGGTAACGGTGACGTCATAAGGGTCTGCAATCACTGCAGCGATATCTCCTATGAGATATTACACCGGTAGAAGCTAGTTTATGGATGATAAATCACAATAACCCATCTACATATGCCTGTGCACAAATTCAAAATCCCAATAGTATAACGACACTATGAGTTATTATCCAGTGTATGGCCTTTTTCATCTGTCTTCACAGATCTGTAAACATATACATGAACTGTATGCTGCATTGTACAATGCTCAGAAATTCTACGTCTGTTTTTTGTAACTTCAGCATGTATCGCGACAGGTGGGGCAGCGTTCGCCAGGAGAACGAAAGGTCGTGGGTTCGATCCCCGGCCGCGTCATACCAAAATACTTGTTACCCCGCTGGCTTTCGTCATTAAGGGCTAAAACAAGGATTGGTTGGCTCTGTGTCTGAGTTGTATACATGTTAAACTGCGGCATGATATCTCAGTGAGCAAGCACTATAAATTCGGCATCTGTCCAGACAAGCAGCCACACACAAACACACACATGCAAGCACGTCACTATATATGAGCAATAACTTTGGACGTTAAACCCCATTTCACCTCATCTCACCCCAACATGTAACGCTGTAACAAATGGCACAGTTGGGGCAGCTCATGAAAATATGTAAATTAAAAGTCATCTAAAAGAGTGTGAGTGAGTATTGTTTTACGCTTTTAGCAATATTCCAGCAATATCAGAACACCAGAAATTGGCATCACACATCACATCAAACCCGGGTCTTCGGCGTGACGAGCGAACACTTTAACCACTGGGCTACCCCGCTGCCCCTCACCTGAAAGAGCATAAAAAGGATGCTGAATTATATTTAGAAAAAGCATAGTCATTGATATAAAAATACCCAATAGTTTGGACCCAAGGGAGTTAAAAATATTGAATTCCTTGAGAAAAATATCAATACCCAAAATGATCGATGACGTGAGCAAATACTCAATGGCTCCAAAATTATCTGGAGCCTTGATTTAAGTTCGATTCCGGATTAGGGTAATATTTGAGGCCCTTGGTGTCCCAGACGTGATATAAACTGCCGGAAAAACGAAAGTATACACTTACCTGCTTCACATTGCCACATGCCTGTGTTGTGTGAAAATGCGCCCCCATGTCCATTGCGACGTTATGTGCACGTCGGATGCCCCGAAGACTCCAACCCTTTGAAAGTCCTTGTCAGCTATGATCTAAACAGCATTTTTTATTCCCTTCGTGCACTTTAGCCATCGATGTTCCCCCATACAGAGATGGTTCAAAGTCCACCACCCAGTGAAATGAGATGACACGTGGTGTACATTTTGACAGAAGCAGATATTAATGGCGCACAGATAACCGTACTCTCGAGATCTATTTACCGTTAGTCATGCTGGGGGCCCACTCCAATGCCCTCTTCTTGGCTCTGGTCAAACTCAGACGTTAAGTAAACGCGACGCAAGACTCATTCATTGACTGATATGCCACAACCTTCATACATGTACAGACATACAGTGAGCGATACCCGTGACAAACCAGGTTAGAATTGGTCTTCAATGGCCAGGATGCTCTCGTAAGGAGCGACTAACGGGATCGGGTGGTCAGGCTCGCTGACTTGGTTGATGCATGTCATCGTGTGCCAATTGCGAGGACGATGCTCAGGATGTCAATCACTGGATAATCTGGTCCAGACGCGATTATTTACAAACCGTCGTCAGATAGTTGGATATTGCTGAGTGCGGCAATAAGCAACTAACAAACAAACATTAATTTTGTGTAGACTACTTAACGCCATGCAATTACATATGCATGGGGCGGCCGGGTAGCCTCGTGGTTAAAGCGTTTGCTTGTCACGCCGAAGACCCGGGATCGATTCCCGACATGGGTTTATTGTGTGAAGCCCATTTCTGGTGTCCCCCGTCGTGATATTGCTCGAAAGTTCCTAAAAGCGGTGTAAAACCATACTCACTCACTCACATGTACATGAAATCTGGTCGGTGGTGTTGTTGATCCTTTAGCTCATGGCTTATTATATTGGCCTCACAATGTCACTGGATCCATCTCCGAGCTTTGTCCATATGCAGTAATTGGGTTACGGCAGACAGATGGGTATGTACACATGAATGCGTGTATACTTGTATACCGTCGTGGTTGATTGATTGAATACAGCTCAGGATGACACGTTCACCATCTGTCTCAGGTTGAAGTGGGTTGACTGATACAATGATCGTATAGAGACCATGGGAATGTTGTTAAAAACTAAAGGTGTGCCCCCAAAAGCTGAAACAATATAGCAAGAAGAATAATTAATTCTGTGTCACTGGAATTTTATGGCCAAGACTCGATTGTCTACACTTACGTTTTTATGCGAATTGTGTGAGTTGTGGGTGCTACAACATGCTTACCCTTTTCGCGAACACCTGGTGTCATCACTGATATCCTGTGATCCAGGTGTCATCACTGATATCCTGTGATCCAGGTGTCATCACTGATATCCTGTGATCCAGGTGTCATCACTGATATCCTGTGATCCAGGTGTCATCACTGATATCCTGTGATCCAGGTGTCATCACAGATATCCTGTGATCCAGGTGTCATCACTGATATCCTGTGATCCAGGTGTCATCACTGATATCCTGTGATCCAGGTGTCATCACTGATATCCTGTGATCCAGGTGTCATCACTGATTTCCTGTGATCCATTGATATAATTTTCACCACGAATTTGTGTTTTACCAATCTGTTTCAGCAGATAATCGACTGATTAGTCCCGGCGTTGACGTTTAATATTCCAGAAAAAAAGGAGATTAAAATCCGATACCATATTTGACAAAATAGTATGTCTGAAACCAAAATCCCAATTAAATTATCTGTCTCTACGAGTCTCTAACTGTCCATACAATAACATTTAGGGATGTAACGATATTCCTACCTCACATATCGATTTTGAGTGATCATTAAAATTTGTTTTGGTGTTCGGGCAACGAGGGCCATTTACGCTTTGCCCATATAAAGTAGCTAAATTATATCAAAATAAGCGAGAATTACATTCTCAACGTCATGGCGAACAATATTCCTAGAATTTAAAAGTCCAACCAGTAAGAGGTCAATATTGAGAACTTTTGGAGACGCCACCATTGCCTTACGTTGACTGACATATTTATGGCAATGCAGTAAATCATGAGCCACATTGAACAATTACACACTGTCTTTATTGATGAATGTCTTTAAGAAATGTCTTTATTAATAACATTGAGATTCGCAACAAGACCACAATGCCCAAGACGAATTCTGGTTAAGGGAACCCTCTCTCCGATTGTTTCGAGATATTTCTAATTTAGTAATAAAATGCCACAGAGATGACGTCCTTTTAAAGATGATGTCCATCTCTGTTGCCATTTAGTTTTAGCATCGATCTTTCTGACGGTGCCTAATTCTGCAGGGGAAGGTAATATTGTCGCATCCTGTTCTGACTCATCAAAGATTAAAGCAGATTTTGCAAATGTATCAGCCTCCTCATTTCCAAGTCGTCGAACGTGAGGTGAGGTGAAAAGGGGTTTAACGTCGCGTCCATGATTATTGCATTTATATAGCGACGCGCACGCCCGTGTGTGTGTGTGTGTGTGTGTGTGTGTGTGTGTGTGTGTGTGTGTGTGTGTGTGCTTGTACTAGTCCGGACTGATGCCGATTTTATAGTGCTAGCACACTGATATACCATACCGCAGTTTTACATGAATACCCCACTCAGACACAGTATACTGACTCCGAGCCGACCAGTCCTTGTTTTAGCCCCTAATGCTGAACACCAGACAGGGTATTACAACAAGTACCATCTTTTAACGTCTTTTGGTATGACGCGGCCGGGGATCGCACCGCGGACCTTCCGCTTTCCGGGTGGACGCTCTACCACTAGACCACGGATGCGGTCAGCCCAACAGGAACAGGTATCCTTGAAAATTCAATAACGTTGCGTATCGCGATACAGTTTTTCGTGTCCCTTCTTCCTCTTTGTATGGGGATGTTGCTCTGGACCAGCTTGATGTGTTGAACTCCCATGACTCGTTAAATCAAGATCGTTCTAATACGTGTACCTTCTTCCTCTGTGTAGGGGGATATTGCTCTCGACCAGCTTATGTTGAACTCCCATAAATTAAGATCGTTCTAATAGTACTATGCAATCAGATTCAGTGTTAACCTTTACCGAAAGGTGGTAAGGTTAACGTTAACCTGAATTATTATCACTTTGGTTACTGCAAGGCATCGTAAATATCCGATCAGTCTATCTATATGTAAACTGCCGGGCGGAAAAGTACACACTTGAAATTTACGCGTCACTCTGCACATTTCTGGGTATTTTGAAAATGAGACATGTTCCTTGGTCCCTGTTCCACTCATTGATTTATACATGTCATAACAGCTCTTATATCCGTATCAAATACATCGAATAACCACTTCTTGTTTCTTCCATATATAGTGTATAGGTGTATACTTCATTTCGCCCGGCAGTTTATATTGCCAAGGCTGAGACGCCACGACTTAATTCACGCGGGACAGATATTTGTCGTTGCTTGTAGTTTAATTTTCTATTTTTTCTCTTCTAATGAAATAAGATCAGTTGTTGAAATTATCTCCCGATCATCTCTAAACCGGTGGTCTGACGAGAGGGTCAATCAGAACACAGGATTCTAAATGCCCTGGTTGAATTTCAGTTAAATGTAAACCTGGATAGAGTATGGTTTAGATGTTTGGCAGAAACCCAATCTATGTGTAGCTATGGCTATCCAGCAAGGAGTCGGTATGTCTGATAAGAACAACCACATGTGTCACATGCTCTATTGTAACATTGCTAGCCACCCTGTACGCGCTGTGAGACAATGACCACTCATTATTTTCCAAACAATTGTCACAAATATAAAACGACCAAAATAGCGCAATGAATATAGCAACTGTTTGATTTCTCGGTCACTTGGCAGGTTTGGTGTAGTGGATAGGTGATCACCTCGGTACTGTTACCACCCAAACGAAGATAAATATCAAGTACTATTAATATGTCCAGAATATACAGGTTGAGAAATGACTACATTCAACGGTATTTTAGAAATGTTCGTTTGTTTGTTTGCTGTTTAACGCCGCACTCAGCAATATTCTAGCTATATGACAGCGGTTTGTAAATAATCGAGTCTGGACCAAACAATCCAGTGATTGACAGCATGAGCATCATCCACCCAATTGGGACACGATGACATTCATCAACCAAGTCAGCGAACCTGACCACCCGATCCCGTTAGTCAACTCTTACGACAAGCATTGTCACCTTAACGGCAAGCATTGGTTGCTGAAGACCTATTCCGCCCCGGCTCTTCACGGGTAGTATTTTAGAGTACATGTGTTTCAGACGAGAGTTAAGAGGCCTTTACGAATTATTATTAGCATCAAAACAATGATCCTTTATTTTCATGGCAAAGGTTTAAGCGTGTCAAAATGCACTATTTGAAACGTGCATTTCTACGTGTCGTAGTGTTACTTTGCATGAACATAACATGGAAAAAGAACAGTTTGCAATATAAACGTACAGTTTGGGTGCATTGTGTGCAGTACCTATTTGAAACCGCATTGCATTCAAAAACTTCATTCCACGTCTCAACGCCGTAAATCGAAACATTGCCATGTGACGCCTGGAGGCAGAGGAGTCTCAGTCTGCAGTTGCACGTCATCGCAATGTTCCCAAGGCCACTGTGTCTCGTCTTTGGGATATATATCAGCAATACAATTCCACACAAGATCGCCACAAAGTGCAGACATCGGATCACCACTGCCGCCACTGTCGCTACATCCAGGTACTTAATTTGCGAAACGAGACTGTCGACACTGAAACTGCAGGTTGAGAACCTGGTCTGAGAAGAGCGTCGACACAAACGATCCGTAATCGGAAGACCGTATGCTGTCCAGTTGCAATCGTGGGTGCAACACGGGCTACGCGTTTGGTTTAGTGATGAACCATGTCTTTTGTGATGAGAAAAATGATTGAAAAAGAAAAGAAAAAAAATGTCTTTTGTTTCAGTGAGTTGGGTTTAACGCCGCTTTTAACATTATTTCAGTTATATCACGGCGTGTCAGCTTAATTTTTTGGAGAAAAGCCCGAAGTTATGCAGGTCTCTGACGTTTACCACTTCGGTGAAAACCCACTATCACGGGTATGGTACTGACAAACTTAGAAATATGATCGTGGCGAAGCGGAATTCGAACCCACCATCATAGGTTTCTGGCGTACCCAACGTACGCAACTCTGCACAGCGAATCGCGGCGCCTTAGACGGCTGGGCTAACCGTGCCCCCTCTTTTGTTTCAACGCCGTGGTTGAAGACTTTGTGTCTACAGACGTCCAAAAGAATTTAACAGCTTTTCGCTACAGCAGGGAGTCTTTACAAAGAAACTCCATAGCCTCCGAGGCTACAGCGATGACATCACACGGTTCCCATTCTTGACCGACAGATCTTCCATCAAGATGATACAAGGCCGCATACTGCAACTGTTGACTATCTACCGAATGAGAACAGTAGTGTTCACCCACGGCCTTTCAAATCGCCAGATCTTAACCCCATAGAACATTTTCTGGGATGACGTCGATAGACACATCGGTCATCGTAAACCGTCATCCCAGACGCACCAGAACTTTTACACCCATTGCAGGACGAGAGGGCTGGGATTCCTGAAGCTCCGATCCACAGACTCCTTCCGTCCGTGCGGCGAAAATGCAGTGCAGTCTTTGAGGCATATAGTGGACACTGTAGGTACTGAGAACAACGCCCACTCGTGAACATGCGTCATCAAAGATTGACCCTTTATTGACTCATTTGTGATTACTTACATTCCGACTTTCTTTAATATTGTGTAATTTTGCTGCCACGCGTTTAAACAGCTGTACGTGGGACCATGCTGTCACCCTTTTCAACAGCTGTACGTGGGACCATGCTGTCACACATTTCAACAGCTGAACGAGGGACCATGCTGTCACACATTTCAACAGCTGTACGAGGGACCATGCTGACACACATTTCAACAGCTGTACGTGTGACCATGCTGTCACACATTTCAACAGCTGTACGTGTGACCATGCTGTCACACATTTCAACAGCTGTACGTGTGACCATGCTGACACACATTTCAACAGCTCCACGAGGGACCATGCTGTCACACACTTTAACAGCTGTACGAGTAACCATGCTGTCACACACTTCAACAGCTGTACGAGGGGCCATGCTGACACACACTTTAACAGCTGTACGAGTAACCATGCTGACCGAATTTCACAACACCTGTAAGAGGGAAAAAGCTGACACACATTTCAACAGCTGTACGAGGGACCATGCTGACACACACTTTAACAGCTGTACGAGTAACCATGCTGACCGAATTTCACAACACCTGTAAGAGGGAAAAAGCTGACACACATTTCAACAGCTGTACGAGGGACCATGTTGCCACACATTTCAACAGCTGTACAAGGGACCATGCTGACACATATTTCAACAGATGGACGGGGGACCATGCTGCCACACATTTCAACAGCTGTACAAGGGACCATGCTGACACATAGTTCAACAGATGGACGGGTCACCATGCTGCCACATATTTCAACAGCTGTACAAGGGACCATGCTGTCACATATTTCAACAGTTGTACGAGTGACCACGCTGACGCGCAGCTGCTTCATAGCCAAAAGGATCGCATATTCCACAAGCTGTATGCTTTGCCATGCAAGCATGTTCGAAATTGTCTGACATGTAAACAGCTGTACCCTGGATATTCGTTTGCACAAACCTTGCGTACTTCACCACGTACGTGTACCAAACGGTCAGACATTCAAATAATATACGATTGGATATCAGAAAGATTTTAGCCTGGCATATCTATTTTATTGTTATGCTTACGTGTGTCACATGTATTGACCTGTGGTTGTCACCGTTCACAATTTGGTGTGCCTCACTCCAACGGCTGATAATTGACTTCGACGGGTAGGACAAAACTGAGTGTAGAGGAGTCATCAAAGGTTTTACCCTAGGGGGTCAGTCACCAAAGAATATTGATGAACGGTCGCATACTGTTTATGGAGAGGCTGACCTATAATATGCCACAATTATACGTTGGGGGAAGGAATTCCAGCATGGGAAAAGGGGGAGTTAGTAAGGTGACCCTCGCTATGGTCCACCCAACACTAGCACCGCTAGAGGCATGTTACATTGATGCCGTCTTCAATTTCCTAACAAAAGGCGCGTTTCGCTCCATGAGTTCCAGGAGACAGGATAATCCTTCATGAACACCTACACATGTCAAAGATGTGCGCGATGGGTCCCTAGAACGCTATCGGCTGAAATGAAGGCCACGCGGGTCACCACCTCCAATGTCCTGTTCGAGCCAGATATAATCACTATCTGGAAGGTTTTCATTTTAGGATCCATCACTGTGATCCCAAAAGAAAACAAGAATCCACGAAGTGGCAACACTTGGGATCTCCTAAACCCAAACGTTTAATTGGAACAGATCCACTGGGAAAGTTATGGCCACCTTCTCCTCGGGCAGTTCAGGCATAATATACATCGATTATTTACAACTATGAATATTCTGCCAACATATCGAAAATATTGCGCGGGCATATCAAACAGAGGTACCGCAACAAAGTCCAATGTGGTGTTCTCCTCACAGACTCCAATGTGCTTTTCTCCTCAAAACTCCAATGTGGTGTACTATTCACAAACTCCAATGTGGTGTTCTCCTCAAAACTCCAATGTGGTGTTCTATTCACAAACTCCAATGTGGTGTTCTACTCACAAACTCCAATGTGGTGTTCTATTCACAAACTCCAATGTGGTGTTCTACTCACAAACTCCAATGTGGTGTTCTACTCACAAACTCCAATGTGGTGTTCTCCTCACAAACTCCAATGTGGTGTTCTACTCACAAACTTCAATGTGGTGTTCTACTCACAAACTCCAATGTGGTGTTCTATTCACAAACTCCAATGTGGTGTTCTACTCACAAACTTCAATGTGGTGTTCTCCTCACAAACTCCAATGTGACGTTCTCCTCACAAACTCCAATGTGCTGTTCTCCTCACGAACTCCAATGTGGTTTTCTCCTCACAAACTCCAATGTGCTGTTCTCCTCACGAACTTCAATGTGGTGTTCTCCTCACAAACTCCAATGTGACGTTCTCCTCACAAACTCCAATGTGTTGTTCTCCTCACAAACTCAAATGTGGTGTTCTCCTCACAAACTCCAATGTGGTGTTCTCCTCACAAACTCCAATGTGCTGTTCTCCTCACAAACTCCAATGTGGTGTTCTCCTCACAAACTTCAATGTGGTGTTCTCACAAACTCCAATGTGGTGTTCTCCTCACAACTCCAATGTGGTGTTCTCCTCACAAACTCCAATGTGGTGTTCTCCTCACAAACTTCAATGTGGTGTTCTCCTCACAAACTCCAATGTGGTGACCTTTATACCGTTCACCAACCCAACTACTACCACTGGCACTGAACCTGAGGTACCCACCATCTAAACTTCACAGTATTTAACCTCCCATGAAGATCCAGTGATATATTAGAAATGATCTTCAACTATCCATGCTTCTCGCAAGAGGCGACAGACGGGATCAATGATTTGGTTATGCATGTCATCGAATCCCAATTGCGTGGAACGATGCTCATGTTGTCAATCACTGGATTGTCAGGTGCATACTCGATTATTTACAGACCGACGTCATATAGCTGGAATATTTACGTTAAACGACAAACAAACAAAACAGTATTTAACCGTTGTTTGTTACCTTGCGCCATCTGTCTGGTTGAAGTACCTGTGAAAATACCACACCCGACATGTATGGAGTCTCTCACATACCACGCTGTATCGCGTTGCAGTGTTTTGAAACAAATAATCAGTACGTTGGGGTGTTTTTCAACACTTTTGACAGGTTTATTATTCATATTTCGAAGAAGATTATCTATCATTCGTCACTATCGCTGTTTCTGCCTTCAGCGCGTCTGTTTCAATTTAAACCCAGACGGTGTGACTCCCGATATGATCTTACACGTTCGTTTAACCTTGGTTCTCGCTATGGCAACTTGAAGACTATATTATTACTGAGATGATGAAAGTTATTTATTGCTCTCAAAAATACGGAGGGGGTCATGGGATATAAAAACATAATGTTAAGACCGGTCGATGAACGAGAGAAAAGAACGGTTTCAGAACCACACGTACGCCCCAACACATCCGAAACATTGTACGTAGACCATACAATTCCTCTGTGCACGTGGGTAGGGGCGGTTTTTTTTATTTTGACACTTCAGAGAAAGGTCTTCTTATCGCTCTGAGCTAACAGTATTGTTGGTTTTCATAATCTATAGTAGCAGGTAAGCTCTGTTTTCTTGCTTTAATGCTGCATTTGTGATGAGGTGGGAAAAGCCTCGTCCACAACGTGATGAACGTATGAGGGCTTTTGGCAACCTTCAAACAGGTCGAAGCTAGGTAGATGTAACCAATATATTCAATGGATCACTATGACTGCCAGAACGCCACTGCATGTTGTCCATGGAAGGGTCAGTGGACAGTACTACCGAGACAGCGTACTGGCGCCAGTGGTTGTACCGTTTGAGCGCCCCACTGGTCCACGTTGTGTCTTTCACGACATTAACGCTCCTGCCCACCGTGCACGTGTCGTAAATGACTACCTCCAGCAGCCAAACATCACCAGAATGCAATCTGACCCTTCCGCCACAGAGGACGTCTGGGACATGATCGGTAGACGTGTACGTCGACGTCACAACGTACCCTACGTCCGCTGACCTGGGCCAGGCGCTGAGAGAGGAGTGATGAACACTCCTTCGGACCAGGCCACAGCGTAAAAACGAATGTGTGAACAATCATGGGGCATGACTCATTGTTGATAAAAACTTTCATATTTTGACAACACACGCTGTCATCTTTCGTGTTTGTTTGGACCGTGACAATACACCGCCAACGCGTCATATTGGTTGTCATGTTACACCCCCATGTATTTCTTCCATTATCCTCGATCCACACCTCTTTGTATTTCAGGTCTCTGATTTCAGAAAGCATCCGTTGTTTTCGAATATCCACTACTTATTTAGACACTCTATGTCTGAAAACGTCCGCCTTATGCAGGTGCTTAAAGTCGATCTCACACCTACATGTATGTGAACGGTCCTGGCAAACATCGATACACGTAATCAAAACCCTCTTTGCATTTCAGGGTATCAGTCATCTCCCAAACATCAGCAAAGTGAATTATTGAACTGATATTCAATAAGTTAATGCTTCTTGAAACTGATTGTAGGCTAGCACGTTGTACACTCGCCTGTCATGATACGGTCCGGCCGAAAAGACGAACATATGATCCCCGACATTAAGTTATGTATTCGATTAAATAAATAATCTACAAAGGAGTATTAATGACCCAGCTTTATGTCAGAGCTTAAAAGGGGGTAAGTGTGGGCTGCTGAAGATGAGAAGAGGATAATGGAATGGGGGCGTTTGTGTTATAAATGTGTGCTCCTGGGTTTGTAAGAGAATCTACACGCCAGGAAGCGAACTGTTGTTAGGCGGCTTCATTTATCAAAGTGTAAACACCAATATAATAGCTTTGATCGAACACCTATCAAGACGTGGTTTGATATAAAGTTGTAGCCCCCGGTGGAACATCGATATGGGAGATGATGTTGTGGTGGCGTTGGCTTTGACTTTGGCGTTGGAGTTTTAGACAGCATTGTTCGAGATTCCATTTATTCTTTCATTTTTGTTTGTCATTTTTTATTTTACTTAATTGTAAATACTCAATTTTAAAACCCTTTAGTACATATCTTTATGGTTAGACATGTTATAATATCGGTGCGATATTCACATAGCATGTGTTCAACATACGTTTCAATTTGTAATTACAAATGTGTGATAGTTTAATTGCAGTCCCTGAAGATAATAAGGAAATGACCTCTGGTGGATTATTTGATATATGATAGGGTTCATGGTCGTCAGCTTTTAAAAGAAGTTGCTTAAATAAAACAAATAGAGGTTGTTTTGAACTGCCTAAGTCATCAGTAACAGATAAGAGAGATAATTTAGATTGCACAAAGAAAGTCTTCTGTGGA